>NC_037341.1:68091410-69341410 GCF_002263795.3 Bos taurus | reverse complement strand
AAGTATTGGAGTTTCAGCTTTAGCATCAGTCCTTCCAAAGAAATCCCAGGGCTGATCTCCTTCAGAATGGACTGGTTGGATCTCCTTGCAATCCAAGGGACTCTCAAGAGTCTTCTCCAACACCACAGTTCAAAAGCATCAATTCTTCGGCGCTCAGCTTTCTTCATAGTCCAACTCTCACATCCATACATGACCCCAGGAAAAACCATAGCCTTGACTAGACGGACCTTTGTTGGCAAAGTAATGTCTCTGCTTTTCAATATGCTATCTAGGTTGATCATAACTTTTCTTCCAAGGAGTAAGCATCTTTTAATTTCATGGCTGCAGTCACCATCTGCAGTGATTTTGGAGCCCCCCAAAATAAAGTCTGACACTGTTTCCCCTGTTTCCCCATCTATTTCCCATGAAGTGATGGGACCAGATGCCATGATCTTCGTTTTCTGAATGTTGAGCTTTAAGCCAACTTTTTCACTCTCCACTTTCACTTTCATGCAGGCTATTTAGTTCCTCTTCACTTTTTGCCATAAGGGAGGTACCATCTGCGTATCTGAGGTTATTGATATTTCTCCCGGCAATCTTGATTCCAGCTTGTGCTTTTTCCAGCCCAGCGTTTCTCATTATGTACTCTTCATAGAAGTTAAACAAGCAGGGTGACAATATACAGCCTTGAAGTAATCCTTTTCCTATTTGGAACCAGTCTGTTGTTCCATGTCCAGTTCTAACTGTTGCTTCCTGACCTGCATTTCTCTTGCTGTCCCAAGCTAATCCCTGCACCCAGGCTTTGATCTCTGCTGCCCCACCTCAGTGTTATGAACCTATGTCCTTAGTTCCCCAGGCACTCTATCTATCAGATCTGCCCATCTCAAGTACCTTACCCACCTCAAGCACCTTACCACTGATCCATTCATTCTTATGCAACTACTCTTTCTAAACTCTTTCCCATGAACATCAAACATACTCAACTCTTTCCTCTTACAAAGGAAAAGTCCCAGGTCTTTAGCCCCCTCCAGCCACTACCTTATCTTATTCCTCTTTGAAAGTGAAAGTGAAAGTGAAAGTGAATTCACTCAGTTGTGTCCGACTCTTAGCAACCCCATGGACTGTAGCCTATCAGGCTCCTCTGTCCATGGGATTTTCCAGGCAAGAGTGCTAGAGTGGGTTGCCATTTCCTTCTCCAGGGGATCTTCCTGACCCAGGAATCGAATCCAGGTCTCCTGCATTGCAGGCAGATGCTTAACCGTCTGAGCCACCAGGGAAGCCCTTACAAGCCCTACACCAAGCTTTTTGAAAGACTTATCTGCAGCCACACTCTTTCATTTATTTTCTCCTCTTTCACTTACTCCTCAACCCATGGCATCTGACTTCTCCTGCCATCTTTCACTGAGTAGTTCTTGCCAAGTGAAATCAGTTCAGTTATTCACCTTTAATATTCTTCACTGCTTCCTCCTACTGCAGACTTTATTTTCTTTGCCTCCACAATGCCACACTCTTTCTTTCTTCAGACTTCTCTGTTATCTTTTTATTATAGTAAAATGTATGTAAAATTTGTGTTTTTAGCTATTTTAAGTGTACAATCCAGTGGTAATAAATACATCTATGATGCTGCACAACTATCACAACCAACTCTTTTCATAACCTTTTAAAATAGAAATTCTGTACCAATTAAGCAATAACTCCCATATCTCCCTTCCCTAGTCCCTGGTAACTTCTAATCTACTTTCTGTCTCTATGAACTGGCCTATTCCAGATACTTTATGTAAGTGTAATTGTACAGTATGTGTCCATTCTGTCTGGCTTATTTCACTTATCACGACATTTTCAAGGCTCATCCATGTTGTAGCATGTAGTAGAAATTTATTTCTTTTTATGAAATTATGAATAATATTCCATTGTATGGATATATCACATCTGTTTATGACCTCTAGTGTTGTGTCCACCAGGGAACAGGGGCAAGCAAGTAGCTGTTTGAGTCCTTCTTTGCATTTCTTCTGGATATACACCTAGGAGTGAAATTGCCGAGTCATGTGATAATTTTATTTTAGCTTTTTGAGAAAGCTCCACAGTAGATGTACCATTTTACAATCTCACCTGAAATGTATGAGGGTTCCAATTTCTCCACAACCTCACCAACACATATTATTTTCCATTCTTTAAATTATAGTCCTTATATTAGTTTGCTTGAGCTGCCATAACAGAATGCCACAGACTGGTTGGCTTAAAGAACAGAAATTTGTTTTCTTACAGTTGTGGAAGCTGGAAGTCCAAGATCAAGATGCCAGCAGGGTTAGTTTCTGACTAGGCCTCTCTTCCTGGTTTGCAGAGAGTACCTTCTTGCCCTGTCCTCACATGGCTTAAAAGACCTCATGTCTAGTGTCTCTTCTTCTTTATAAGAATATCAGTTCAGTTCAGTTCAGTCACTCAGTTGTGTCCAACTCTTTGCGACCCCATGAATCACAGCATACCAGGCCTCCCTGTTCATCATCAACTCCCAGAGTTTACCCAAACCCATGTCCATTGAGTTGGTGATGCCATCCAACCATCTCATCCTCAGGGCTACTGAATTAGGACTTCATCCTTATTACTTCATTTAACTTCAATTACCTCTTTAATTACCTCAGATAAGCAGATGATACCACTCTAATAGCAGAAGGTGAAGAGGAACCAAAGAGCTTCTTGATGAGGGTGAAAAAGAAGAGTGAAAAGCTGGCTTAAAACTCAACATTCAAAAAACTAAGATCCTGGTATCCGGTCCCATCACTTCATGGAGAACAGAAGGGGAAAAAGTGGAAGCAGTGACAGATTTTATTTTCTTGGGCTCAAAAATCACCATGGACTGTGACTACAGCCATGAAAATAAAAGACACTTGCTTCTTGGAAGAAAAGCTATGACAAACCTAGACAGCATATTAAAAAGCAGAGACATCATTTTGCCAACAAAGGTCTGTATAGTCAAAGCTATGGTTTCTCCAGTAGTCATGTATGGATGTGAGAGTTGGACCATAAAGAAGGTTGACAGCCAAAGAATTGATGCTTTTGAATTGTGATGCTGGAGAAGACTCTTGAGACTCCCTTGGACTGCAAGGGGATCAAACCAATCAATCCTAAAGGAAATCAGTCCTGAATATTCATTAGAACAACTGATGCTGAAGCTCTAATACTTTGGCCACCTGATGTGAAAAGCTGACTCACTGGAAAAGACCCTGATGCTGGGAAAGATTGAAGGCAAAAAGAAAAGGAGCAGCAGAAGTGAGATGGTTAGAAAGCATCACTGACTCAGTGGACATGAACCTGAGCAAACTCTGGGGGACAGTGAAGGACAGGGGAGCCTGGTGAGCTGCAGTCCGTGGGGTTTCCAAGAGTCAGACACAACTTAGCGACTGAACAACAAAAGGCCTTATCTCCAAATATAGTTACACTGGGGGTTAGGGCTTCAACCTAGGAATTCTGGGGGACACAAGTCAGCTTAACAGCCCTCCTAGCAGGTGTGAGATGGCCTCTCACTATGTTTTTTTTAAGTCATTTTTCTATCTCCTTTGAAGATTCAACCTCCTCCACTCTTCTTGGTCAGTCTCTAAGTTGTGTCTGACTATTTCGCCCCAGGGACCTCTGTCCATGGGATTTCCCAGGCAAGAATACTGCAGTGGGTAGCCATTTCCTTCTTCAGGGGATCTTCCCGAGTGAAGGATCAAACCCACATCTTCTGCATTGGTAGGTGGATTCTTTACTACTGAGCCACCAGGGAAGCCTTCAACCTCCTCTATCCAGCCATTAAATGCTGGAGATGTCAAGACTTGGCCAGAAGCCCTATCCTCTTTCATCCCACACTTTCTAGGCCATCGTGTTCTCCTCTGCAATTTCAGATACATGTCTGCGACTCCCAATTTTAGAACTCAGGACTCTCTTTGAATTCCAGACTCCTATAACCAACTCTATTCAATATTTAGATGCTTTATGTATTTGTACACATTTAAATAAACTCTTCTATAGTGCCCACTATGTGACAGGCACTGTTTTAAGTTCTTTAAATTAGCTCATTCGCTCCTCGTAAGAACTCTATGAGAAAGGTAATATTCCTAGTTACAGGTGAGGAGACTGAGGCTGAATGATTTACATTAACTTGTGTGCACTCCCACAGCTGGTAAATAGCAAAGCTAGGTCACTCCAGAGCAGATGGTTCTGTCCCGTAGTCCACGCTCTCGGTCGTTTTGCTATACTGCTTCTCAAATAGCCCCTTCAGCTCCATTCGTTCAGGGTCAAATTTCTGATTTTCAGGCCTATATTAGTTTGCTATGGCTACTGTAACAAAGTCCCACAAATTGAGTAGTTTAAATAACATAAAAGTATTGCTTCGCAGTTTTGGAGGCTAGAAGTCCAAAATCAAGGTGTTGGCGGGCTTCGTCCCTTCCGAGGGTGTTGAGAAATAATCTGTTTCATGCCTCTGGCCCAGCTTCTGGTAACCTCAGGCATTCCTTGGCTTATCAATGGTGTTCTTCCTGTGCTTTCACATGATCTTCCCTCTGCACATATGTGTGTCCAGATTCTCTGCCTTTTTTTTAAGCTGCGCTTTGTGGCTTGTAGGATCTCAGTCCCCTGACCAGGGGTTGCATCTGGGCCCTTGGCAGTGAGAGTGGGAAGTCCTAACCACTGGACTGCCAGGGAATTCTTTCCCCTTTTTAAAAGAACATAGAGTCACTTTGGATTAAGGCCCGCCCTAATGATCTCATTTTAACTCTGTAAGCAAATAAGGTCACATTCTTTAACCTAATAGAAAGACTAAAGTCCTCACCCTGAGACCTACATTCAGAGGTACTGGGGTTAGGACTTTAGCCTATCTGTTTTGAGGGCACACAATTCAATGGATAACAATTTCCAAACCTGGCCTACCATGGTTCCCTAGCTCAGTGAATACCTCAATCATTTGTCCAAGTCCTAGGAGTCATCCTGGCACTTCACTTCCATCACCCCCATGCCCAGGGCCCCGCCGAGTCCTGTTATGGTGCGTGAATCACTCTTAAGATCTTCCCTGCCCTTCATCTCTACTGCCACCATCGCAAGTTGTGAGCTCACTCTCTCACCTGGACTTCCATAACAGCCTCGAGCTGGTCTCCACCCCTTCCATTCAGCCTCCATACTGTGCCCACAGTAAACTTCCCAAATAGTTCTGACATCTGACTTGGGTCCACCCCTATCCTCATTCCCTCCCTGCATGAAAACTCTGTTGGTTTCCCACTTGCTGTTAAGATATAAACCAAAATCCTTACCCTGACCCATAAAGCCTTCCCCGTTGACCCTGGGCCCGCTCCTGGCTCCTGTCCTTCCACCAGTCCTGTCCTCCGCTGCCTGTCTCTTGGTTCCCTGGATGAGCCTTGCTCCCTCCCAGCATGAGCAGGGAGGGCACTTTGCCCACAGTGTCTTCTGTTTAAATGTGCTCTCCAGTTCTTACTCTCCTCTCTAATCTCCTCCTTTGTCTTTCAGATACTGTCCCTTTCTTGAGGAAGCCTTCTTGGCTCTCAAAGTTGACTGAGTTTCCTCCACTATATTCTCTTATTGAACTGGGTTCCTTTGCAGCTCTTCCTCCATTTGGATTAGGCTCATTTGTGTTTGATTTTCTTCTCAGTGGCCCCCACCAGAGTATAAGCTCCATGGAGGAAAGATCCATTCTGCTCACTATGGCAGCCACCGTGCCTGTCACAGACCACACATCCAGTGCATATTTGTTGAGTGGACGAATAGAGAACTGGTTAGTCTCCATTTGCTGCTGTTTGATTCACTCTGAGAAAGGAAGCTGACCTCTGCAGATTTCAGACTTGGGGCTGGCTGGCTTCTGAGTCTGAGCAGAGGGCTGTACCAGCAGATCAGAGAGAAAGAGAAGAGAGGCATCAGGCTGCCTGCCTCCTGACTTAGGAGCTGACTCTAGCTCCTAAGGAATGGCAGCTCTGGAACAAGCTGGCCCTAGGAGTGCTCATTGCTTCCCACTGTTGCTAGTTTCTGAATGTCTCTGCATTACTTAAAAATTTTTTTTACTGTGCCCATAACTCCGTGAGTAGTTCTCCTTTGACCCTTGCTGTAACAGATAGAGATCAGTTTTAAGTCTATTGTCCAAGCAGCAGGGAGTAAGGGCCTGAACAGGGGAGACACTCAGAAAAGAAAGATGGGGATAGATTATGATAAATAAGCTCAACAAACTTTAGTAACCAAGTCCACATATGAACTATACTTTCTGACAGAAGGCATTATATTTCACTTGTTCTTTATGTCAATGCCTAGCTTGTAGTAAGTACTCAATAAATATTGGTGAAATGATTGACTGGAAGGGTCGAAGACAATTCCATATTTCAATCTTGGGTGATTCCTCTTAAAGAGAGGAAAAGTCTGGTTCATTTGCAAGCAGCAGTTAAAGTACCAGCAAGAAAGACACAGAATGATACTGAAGAAAGAGTGTGGACCCGAAGTCCATCCTTCCCACTTGATCTTGGGTAAACGACTTGAGACTCTTCTTTGAGATTGTTTCATTATTTGTAAAATGGGAATAAAAATCCCCAACTCACAGTGCTGCTAAGAGGAATACTTGAGATCATATGTATAGAGCATATATCCACCCTGAGAGGGCCCTTCACCTTCACATCATATACTGAGATGTGACACAGAGATCCAAAAACATCAGGGACCATTCCCAGGGTTTGCCTTTGAAGCTGTTCCTTGTCACCGTAAACCAAGCCCTTAGTTACCTGTGTGTGTTGTACTTTTTCCTGGACTCTCACTGTGGATTTTTAAAATCTTACTTCCATCTGCGTTTTGTGTAATTCTAGCAGGTTACAACTTGTGCTCTCATTACTCAGTAGATTCTATTTTAGCCTTTAGGACTCTGGACTCCCCGGGGTGGACATGAGCCTTCCTCCTGGTATTGTGTATTCACTTTGAGCACTTAACACCATCAGGAATACACTGACCCTGTAGCAGAGATGGAATTCAGACTCAGACATTCCTTTCACCCCTGGTGCCCTTTGTATCTTCTCAAAATGTCTCTAGACCAACTCCTATTGGTCTCAAAGATATAATTTCCCCCCTCCAGCTAGACAGTTGGCATCGTATTTCAGTCCCAAAATGGTTGTTCCCAACACTGTACTGGATTTGCTGAAATAACTATGAATGTTTCCCCAGAAGTTGTGGGAACTGGGCAGACAAGACGAAGAAGTTCCCTTTCAAGATACTTATAATTCAAATGACCTCTGTTGACCTGCTACCCAGAATTAACCTTCCCTTCTAACCCAGATGAGTTGATTTCCTATTGTTTTGTCACCCCTTTCTCCTTTAAGGCATTCCTGTAAGACTAGTCTTTGAAAGAATCTTACATATCCGGTTTTATTTCAGTGCTCCAGGCCTCAGGATTCAAGAACATTTTTCATCACGCAGTTTACTCTGGTTGAACATTCACAACTTCTCACATATGCTGCTTCTCTAAGATTACCAAGGCAAAGTTAGTGACTTCAAATTGAGAATGCATGCTTTAAAGATGCAAATATTGAATATTTTAAATATGCATTAAATAGGTTGTAATAGTAAGACTCATGGAAGCCCATGAAATTTAGCATGGAGGAAAAACAAAAAGTTATGTATTGAGTCTTCATTTGACACATACAACTCATTCTTTCCTACAATTTCCTTATTTCCAGATTTCTTAGTCATAGTATTTTAGGGTTACCTAAAAATGTTCCTGCTACATCATGGAAATATTTGCATTCTAACCAAGTAATTTCAGAGCTTCTCAAAAGCTGAGGGAGATCCTGGCTGCTTCCATTATTTTTTGAGGTCCCCAGAATATTAAACTTATTTTTTCTGGCTACACTGCATGGCTTGTGAGATTTTAGTTTCCTGACCAGGCATCAAACCCATGCCCTCTGCAGTAAAAGCATGGAGTCCTAACCACTGGACTGCCAGGGAATTCCCAAACTGTTTTTCCCTAATAAAAATTGGTGATGTTTTAAATGTCCACATTTTAACAAGTGATGCCTTTCACACACAAAAAATTATGACGCAAGACAGTTGTGCTAGTCAGAAGATAGTTAAAAGATTTAACTTTTAACACAAAAGGTGATGTAGTTTAGTCAGGGATCTCAATTTTGAATTTGTATCAGGGGTGTCTTCTTTCAACCACTCTATCAGAATATTTTTGTGTAACCTCCTTTGGAGGTGAGTCAAAAGCCCAAATTCCAGGCCGTTCGTAAACATGGAGCCTGAGCCAGATAGCCTTCCAGCTCTGTGTCCTTTCCTCCTCCTCCTTCTCTCACTCACATTATTATTTAGTAATACACCATGAATTAAAGATGACGATCAGCAAGCCTTATCCACTTATTCAGTGGTGTAAAGAAAAACTTTGAACAATCCTAGCTTGGGGAAATGCAACAAAGGGCAACTTCTAAGACTAGTTTCTCCCCCAAAATGTAGAAGCCTAGGTTTTTCTGAGCTGATTTTTTTAGGTGTTGGCTTGACATGTCTTGTTTAGATCACAAACTCTTTACAAAGAAACTACTTATTTTGAGCTATTACTAAAAATAGCAATGAATATTATTGAGTAATTCCTATTTAAACTATTTAAGACTTAAACAGGAAAACAATTTTCCATTCATGATATGGGCAGCACTAACATTTATGCACATATGTTTCTAGCTGTGGGAATATCCTGTACTCCATGATCCTGAATAGACACCATCACTGTCATTGAACGTATAATATACACATATATGTACATAAGTAAACATTCAGGTGATTGCCTTTGACTTAAAAAGTGCTGTCTCAATTTTAGCAGCCCAGAAAAGATAACCCGACCGTCTTCATGTAATTTGTAGCTGGAACCACCCTTTTGTTAGACAAGCGGGCTATTCTATGGTGTCAACAGAAATCAGATGCAGGTGGACTTAGGTCAGCAGCCACCTCGCCCGGGAACTACTGGATCAGTGGGACACTGGAAGGGAGACGGTGGAGGGTGCAGCAGACCCTAAAAGCAGCAGCTGAAAGGTGTAGGGACTGCGGTCTTCCTAAGAGGCTGAGAAATCTCATCGTAACCCCATTTGCTCCAGGCCAGCCCAGGTACAAAGTGGATTAATGAAGGTGAAGCAGACTGGGGCTGAAGGTGAGCTCCTGCTTTTTCAAAGTGAGAAGGAGACAAGTGGAGATGTAATTTCAGCAGAGATGGCAAAACAGTGTGGAGAAAAGAGCATTTAAAGAATAAAGGGAATTGACAAATATATTCCCTTAATAAATACTCAGAGAAGCCATTTCAAATGTCAGCCTCCTTGCTGATAGATTTAAAAGGTTATTAAACAAGTAGCAACTATTTATTGTTTCTTTTAAGTTACACATTTTTGAGCTTGTTTGATCTTCTTAACAAAACCCAGAATGCCCCCCCACCCCCGCAATAAATACACTGCACTGAATTCATGATTGCCTCACAATTTCCTCATCACATAGACCCAAAAGGTCAAGTGGCCTCCTGTGTTGTTTTTTTCTGAAAATGAAACTGTCTTTTCAACAGATACAATTGGTGAGTTGAAAACAATGAAAAGAAAAATACATCCAGTTGAAAAAAACCATGAGATCCCAAACACTGAACTTTATCATCTACTTCAGTAACATAAGCGGTAGTTTATCTAGATGGGAGTTACCACCCAGTATTATAGTCATTCTGAATAATACAAACACAAGTTATAATTACTTGAAATGTTAACTGTTTTTACTAAGATGGTTGCAAAACTGTTTTTTGTTGTTTACTTATTTGCTTTTGTAACTGGAAATCTAGATTACAACTTTCAAGTGCTCTATGGACCAACCTTTTGATGCAAAGTTAGGGGCTTTATTTAGAATAAACTAGGAGGTCTTTTTTTTTAATGCTGAAATTAGGATTCCATTGCTCATAAAAGTTACAAGATTTTGTATCACCATTTGCAGGTCTTCTGCCCCTAGAATTTCTCTCATTTCTCTTTAACAACAAAAAAGGAAAGGAATACAATCTCGAGGAAAAGTGCGATTGTTCACCGAGACAAAGCCAGTCGTTCTCTGAAGTTAAGCAGAGACTGTGCGGCACAGAGCAGACTGGCAATTATTTGGTTTTAATTCCTGAACTTGAAATTAAAATGAGAAATGGTCTCTTTCAGAGTCTAAAGAAAAATCCCACTGGTGTAGAAACTTGGGCAGGGGTAAACGAGGGGTCTCTGGTTGTGCCAGTCAGCTCTCTGGGGAGCAGGTGCTGACAGAGGGAAGTGGGGCGGGGTTTCTGGGGAGTAAGGGCTGAGAAACAAAAGGGAGGGAAGCCGTCTGACCCAGGCTTCATTTTGACAAAGGCTTTGTCAAAATGAGGGGCACTCTGCCTGGTCAGTACAGGGGCCCTCTGTCTGGTGGAAGTAGCTGGGCCCTGGCCACTGCCTGCCTCAGTCACTGCTGTGGCTGCCCTGGGAAGAGCCAGACCTCATTCCAAAGCCCGGAGTGGCCGGGGCAGGTCTGGGGAGAGCACATTATCCCATTATGGGAGCACCGGCCCGGCCTCCAGCATCCTGCTAGACCCAATTCCATCCCCCTTCTAGGGGAGCCTTTGCTTTCCCTCCCAAACCCCTCAAATCTTCTGTGATCTTCACCTCCTCCCTATCCCTAGGAAAAGTCGAGGTTCTTCTCACTTCCTTATGCAGAGCACTTCAGTGTGATAAAAATACCTTTTGTTTCTCAGTGGGAGGAGTCATCTCTTCTATTCAAAGAGGGCTGCCTGGCATTTTCGCTGGATATGTTATATATACACATATTAAGCCACTCCCTGAGTATGAGAAAATGGTTGTGGCAATTCTTGCTCTAAGCAGCACTTTCCCCTTTTTAATTGTAAACAGAAATAACTGGGGATGGGGAGAGCACGGGGTGAAATCTGAGAGCAAAAGCTGAGTTTACTGCGCAGGGCACCTGCCCACTTGACTTCTCACTTTCTAAGCTCACCTTTGGGGCTAAGGGTTTACTTCCCTCAGAGACTGGTTTAGGGTGGTTTAGACTGTTAGAAGCTAAGAGTGACTTTCTTAAATATTCGTGACTAAACAGAATTAGGGAATCAAACAACATTCTTTGCTTCCAGTTGACATTTGATAAATGTTGCTTCTGCTACTTAATTGATAATTAATTCTGTTGAGAGCAGGAATTTTACTCCACAAACTCAAAAGTGCAAAAATATCATATTCTTGATTTGTTTAAAACCAAATGAGACCCCTAGGTTTTTCCTATATTGAAATTCTAGAGACTTATTGATATGTATTATTTTAAAGATGGCCTATTTTGTAGGAGAGAAGCTTAGAGGTAGGATTTTTAGGTCAAAAGGTCAGTGTATTCTGCAATTGGACATACAGTTCCACATAGGATCCCACACTCAGAAGTTTGAGAGCACCTGGTTATCTACACCCTCACCAGCCTGGAAGTTATCAATCTTTTCAACTTTTGCCAAGCAGATGGGCAAAAATTCAATTTTGTTATGATTTTAATTTGCATTTCCCTGGCTACTGGCAAGATTGAGCAACTTGTTATGTTTATACGGCATCTGCACTTCCTTTGATCTACTGGGTCACCTGTCTTATTGATTTCTAAAAAGCCTTATGTAAGTAAGGGCTCTTAACTCTGTGTGTGTGTGTGTGTGTGCTGTAGATACATTGATAGTTAACTAATCACTTGTTTTTTGACTGGTTGTGGGTTAAAAAGACACAGACCCTACTCTCAGCTCATATTCCAATGGGGGCATCAGCTGAAAGACAGAGAATGATCATAGAACTTGACAGAGCTGTACCCCAGGGGCACGTCTAATATCTGTAGCAGGCAAAATTTGCTTTTGCATTAGTATTACTTTTTAATGATGAAAACAATGTAACTTCATTGAAGGCCACAGCATACTTTTATCATGAAGTCAGACAAAACGATGACCACTGCAGGATTTTGCCAGAGCTTGACCACTCATAAACTTATTTAACTTCTACCACTTCTCACATGTCCCCTCTCAACCTACCACTCCCAAATTCCATTCTTCCTTAGAGTGTTTCTACCCACCCTTCTATTTTCAAAGGAATGGTATGTTAGTTTGTGACAGAGATTTTTTTTTGTAGATCTCCAATAAGTCTTAGACTCTTTAATACACATGTTAAAACCATCAGAGAAGATTTAGTTTCTTGAAATAGTTGACTATGCACAAAGAAGTTTTAGACTTTATATTTTAAAATAGGAGGGCCCATTTTCCTATGTAGTATTAACTCATTTAACATATTTTGATTGCTTACCCCTATATCAGAGAAGGCAATGGCACCCCACTCCAGTACTCTTGCCTGGAAAATCCCATGGACGGAGGAGCCTGGAAGGCTGCAGTCCATGAGGTCGCTGAGGGTCGGGCACAACTGAGCGACTTCACTCACCCTCTATATACCAGGCACTGTTTTAAAAACTGGGGAAAAAATCCAACTGTGGATATAATATTACATCTGCATGCTCATGGGACTTATGTGTTAGTTGAAGCAGAGAAAGGCATTAAATCAGTATAAACATAGTTTATAATGTCAGGTACATAGTATAAAAAAAAATAAGATAGCTTAAGAGGAGTGTTATGGGATGAATTGTGTCCCCTCAAAAAGATGTTAATTCTCAGTACCTGTGGATGTGACCTTATTTGAAAATAGGATCTTTGCAGATGATCAAGTCAAGATGAGGTCATTGGAGGAAGCCCTAATCCAATATGCCTGGAGTCCTTACAAAAAGGGGAAGTTAGGACACAGTGACAGACACACACACAGGGTGAATGTCATGTGAAGATGAAGGCTGAGATTTGGATGATGCTTCTATAAGCCAAAGGATGCCAATGAGTGCCAGCAAGCCACTGGAAGCTAGGAGCAAGGTATGGAACAGGTAGTGCTTCACAGCTTTCAGAACACACCAACTCTGCCAACATCTTGATCTCAGACTTCTAGCTTCCAGAATTGTGAAACGATACATTGCCGTTGAATTGAGACATCCACTTTGTGGTACTTTGTTATGGAACCCTTAGGAAACTAATACAAAGAGGAAAAGTAAGATTTTAAGATGGGATGATGAGGGAAGTTCACATGTGAACAGAGAACAGAATGTAGTCAAGCAGATAAACTGGGAGAAGCATGTACCAGACAACGAAATGTCAAGTGCAAATAACCTCTGGTGGCAGCATGCTTGGCTCTTGTAAGGATCACCAGGGTCAGGATTCCTGATGCACAGTGAGCGAAAGGCAGGGAGAGTGGGAGGAGGTAAGGTCAGACCGTGTAGAGATCTACTGGCCATGACGTGTGGACAGTTGGCTTTTTTCTGGGCACCATAAGAAGCAATTGGAGGACTGTAGGCAGACACATGATGTCATTGGTGTCACAAGAAGCAAATTTAGTTTCCTGTTAAGCAGAAAACAAGGTTGAGTTTGGTATCTGTATTAGCCAGTGCTCTTGGAATTGTAAGTAACAGAGGTTCAACTCAAACTTGACTAAACAAGGGAGGGAACTTAACTAGATCACATAACTGAAAAGCCCAGGAGTAGTTTAGGCAGGGAGGGGGATCAGCTCTGATCATCAAAGATCTGTTTCATGGTTTCCTTCTTTCAGCTCTGCTTCCTGTATGTTGACGTCCCTCGCAGACAGGTTTTTTGTCATTATGTGGCAAAAGGACCTTTCGCAGCTCGAGACGTTCATACTTTTTGGTACTGGAAATCCCAATATATATATAGTCCTACAATAAGTAGTGGTGATTTCTGAAGACAGTGTTTTGATCAACTGGCTTGGATCATGTGTCTACCTCTTTGGCAAGGGAGCCCACACACGGACTGAATGATACAGTGTATGAGAAGCATTCACCAATAGGAAGAGCGATGTCAGAGCCACTATGCTGCCCAGCTTCAGAACTCTAATTCGTGATGTAGTGTATGTGAACGGGACCTCCTGGAGTCCGGGAGTGCACAACCCCAGAGAGGTCACACATGGTGGCCCTTGGTTCTGTAACCTAAAGAATGGCAAAGGAAGTTGGGCAGGCAAAACCAGCAGGTATCCCCTAGTACCATCTCATTATAACTTTAAGAAAGGACTTTTTTTTTTAGGACTGTTTATGACAAGTTCTTCAGAGAAGGCAATGGCACCCCACTCCAGTACTCTTGCCTGGAGAATCCAATGGATGGAGGATCCTGGAAGGCTGCAGTCCATGGGGTCGCTGAAAGTCGGACACGACTGAGCGACTTCACTTTCACTTTTCACTTTCATGCATTGGAGAAGGAAATGGCAACCGACTCCAGTGTTCTTGCCTGGAGAATCCCAGGGACGGGGGAGCCTGGTGGTCTGCCGTCTATGGGGTCGCACAGAGTCGGACACAACTGAAGCGACTTAGCAACAGCAGCAGCAGCAACATAACAAGTTTTTGGCTGGGCTTTTGCCTTCTTGGAACAAAACATGACTCATAAAATGCAAATCTACAGTAGATAAATAAATAGATTTATTTTAATTTGTCTAGGGACGTCCTCTTAAATTTAAGGAACACCAATAATCCACCTTTGATAACAGTACTATAAATGGAATTATAATTCATAAGTGCAATGGCTCTTCCTTTCTAAGAACTTCACACATTCATTTATTTCATGACTATTGGTTGGGCCCCTGATAGTGATAAGGAATTCAAACATAGTGGGGGAACAAAACAAAACTGATTTCTGTCCTCATGGGTGAGATCGACATTGGACAATGAACTTGGATATAAATATATACTTTATGTTGTGATAACTCTGGGGCTTCCCTGGTAGCTCAGACCGTAGAGAGTCTGCCTGCAATGCAGGAGACCTGGGTTTGATTCCTAGGTCAGGAAGATCCCCTGGAGAAGGAAATGGCAACTCACTCCAGTATTCTTGCCTGGAGAATCCCATGGACAGAGGAGCCTGGCAGGGGGTCCCAAAGAGTCGGACATAACTGAGAAACTAACACACACAGAATTATTATAAAGGAAAAGAACTGGGTTCTATCAGAGAGAATTGACAGGAGGTGGGGGTTAATTTAGACTCGGATCAGAGATTTATCTGAGGTTGTGACATTAAAGCAGTTTGCTGAAGGATAAATAGGAATTAGCCAGATGAAGAGTGGGAGAGGCAGGCAGAGTATTCAGGCTGAGGGACCAGTATGTGTGAAGGCCTTGAGGAATTGTGGGTTTCACCAGACATCCCTGGCCAGGCCCAGGGACATTATCCCAGACATTTCCATTTCCACTGATTGTTGCTTTCCATAATATTTCAAATTACACTGAATTACACACATTCCCTTTTCATCATTACATGGTAGAATGAAAGTTTAGATTTCCCCCTCTGATGTATAAATATTTGTATATACTAGTGTACTAATATATGAGGATCACAAGCTGATCAAAAGTCATCAGAAGGTAGAAGTTATTAAAGGAGGACTGTAATTATTTCATGCTGACAATATGTTTTCAAGTGTTTCTTAGTAATTTAGCATTTCAGTTTCTATGACTTTGTGGCAGAAAAGAAGATGATGAAAAGATTTAGAAAACAAGCACAGACAGGAGTTTAATATTTAAAGGGAATTATCTGAAGTTCTCTCCTGGCATCTGCTAAGTGAAGGAGAGAAACCTGGGTGCTAGCCGCTGGTGAGGAGGTAAAGCTTAGATGTCATGGTTCAAGACTTGATTAATCAGAATCCCAAAAGAAAATAGATGGCCCACTCAGAAGAGGCTAAATTGGGATGTTTTATATACAAAGGGACTGTTTTCAAAGCTGTATGTGTGCAGGCTTACGGCACTTCTTAATGAGTCTATAATACCCAGGCCCACAGAGATGAGGAGTAGAGATGTTTCCTGGACCCAAGAGATAGAGAGGGACAGACACACAGAGTCGTGTATCACTGCCACTCTATATGAGAGAAGAAATGACCTTTAGTCGAGGGACACTGCCAGCTGGAGGCAACTTTATAGGAAGGAAACAGAAGGGTGAAGCAACCTGACCTTCTTCTTCTTCCCTTCCTCTGACTTCTAGTTGAACCCAACCAGAAGGCAGAGTCATGAGCATCCACTGCTGTGGTCCATACAGATCAATATTCCAGGAAGAGTGCAGGATGAAGAAGAGAATGAGGAGATCTGACCCTAAGGAGGAAACAGGTATTTTGCCACAGTTCTCAAGAGGCTTTCCACCAACCCCCAGGTACACAGCTAGTCAGCACCATGCTGCTTGGAATCCATCCAGTTCTTGTTGACCATGCTTCATCGTCATGAATGTGCAAGGATGTGTATTAAAAAATACCGAAAGTGCTTATCTGCTGATTCCTAGGATACCTTGCAAACTGGACAAGTAGTATCAACTCCTGCTTTTAAAGATTTAGACCTATCTGCTTTTTTTTTTTTTTTAACTGCAAGCCAGTCAACCCCTAAAAATATACAGCCCACAGACTTCTGCAATCAGGTGCCCTTGGAACAATTCCCTAATTAAGTGATGAGATCCTTGAAGAAAGACATTTCTATCATACTGCTATCATTTTCATTACTCATCTTGGTTTTTAAATATCACAGAAATTTTCAAATATGAAAAATAGTATAAAGATAATGTATACTCATATCCGCTACCCTAATTTAGAAAATGTTAATATTTTGATGTTTCAGAAATTTTAAATAAAGTATCACAGAGTGGAAGGCTTCTTGTCACTTATGATCTCTACTCATTCAATAACTTTCATTTTAAAAACACATATTGAGCAACGACTTGCTGCTGCTGCTTAGTCGCTTCTGTTGTGTCCGAACCTCTGCGACCCTATGGGCTGCAGCCTGCCAGTCTCCTCTGTCCATGGGATACTCCAGGCAAGAGTACTTAGAGTGGGTTGCCATGCCCTCCTCCAGGGGATCTTCCCAACCCAGGGATCCAACCTGGGTCTCCCACATTGCAGGCATATTCTTTACCGCTGAGCCGCCAGGGAAGCCTGAGCAACCACTTGCTGCTGCTGCTGCTGCTAAGTCGCTTCAGTCGTGTCCGACTCTGTGCGACCCCATAGACGGCAGCCCACCAGGCTCCCCCATCCCTGGGACTCTCCAGGCAAGAACACTGGAGTCGGTTGCCATTTCCTTCTCCAATGCATGAAAGTGAAAAGTGAAAGTGAAGTCTCTTAGTCGTGTCCGACTCGTAGCGACCCCAGGGACTGCGGCCCACCAGGTCCCTCCGTCCATGGGAGTTTCCAGGTAAGAGTACTGGAGTGGTGTGCCATTGCCTTCTCTGGAGCAACTACTTACTCTACTACAAATCTAGGCAGTAAAAACAAGTAAGACTGAGACTTGTTTCCTTTACTCAAGGTGCTCCCGATCTAGTAGAGTGGGAGCAGACAAGGAGACACCTGGGAAGAAGATGTGTGGGAGTGGAAAAGAATTTAGATCCCTCGACTGAGCGACTAAGAACTGCCCAGATCCCACACACAGGTAAAGATGCTCATTAAATATAAATTGTATTGAACTGATCTTGGAAGTTGTGGTTGCAAAACCTAATGCAAGTGTCAAAAGAGAAGAGAAGAAGAAACAGGAGGAGATGGAGAATGAAGGCCAGAAGAGAAAGAAGGGGCATCATAAGCTCTTGGGCTCCTAACTATTTACCTCTACAGCACACTCCGTGGGCATTGTTCACAGAGACATCTTCCCCCACCCCTCACCCTTCAAGGGCGCTTGATTTAGGGGCTGTGGCTCAGGAAGGAATTGGCAGTCTTTGGTACAAAACTGAAACTCCATTCTTTTCTCTCCCACGTTGGAATGCCTTTATCTTAGGGATAACCTGGCATCATCCCTAAATATATTGAAAAGCAAGATATTTTCAAAGTTTGGTTCTTTAATTCTGATTCAAAATACTTTGTGCAGAGACAATCCACCTTAACCACATGGCAACTATGACAGGTCTTGTCTGTGACTTGTGGAGAGGCCACCGTCTATTTTCTTTCTTTGCAGACATGACTTTGTGGAGCATTCAGCAGTTATTATCCCTAAAATGGTTGATGGTCTATTTGTGGTAGGTTGGTGAGAACAGAGAGAGAAGCAAACAAACCAGTAGCTTCTGCATTGAAAACTTGGCAATACACAGCCGCAGTGGAAACTGAAGAGCGTAATGGATAAAGCCACAATTGCACTAACACAGTGACAGCTCAGTTCAGTCGCTCAGTTGTGTACGACTCTTTGCGGCCCCATGAACCGCAGCACGCCAGGCCTCCCTGTCTATCACCAACTCCGGAGTCCAGCCAAACCCATGTCCATTGAATCGGTGATGCCATCCAACCATCATGAGATGGTTGTCGTCCCTCTGTCGTCCCCTACTCCTCCTGCCCTAAATCTTTCCCAGCATCAGGGGCTTTTCAAATGAGTCAGCTCTTCACATCAGGTGACCAAAGTATTGGAGCTTCATCTTCAAAATCAGTCCTTCCAATGAACACCCAGGACTGATCTCCTTTAGGATGGACTGCTTGGATCTCCTTGCAGTCCAAGGGACTCTCAAGAGTCTTCTCCAACATCACAGTTCAAAAGCATCAATTCTTTGGCACTCAGCTTTCTTTATAGTCCAATCCTCACGTCCATACATGACTTCTGGAAAAACCATAGCTGACAACTTTGCCTCTAAGTGTTTCTTTTTTGTTTGTTTTCTACTTTTTTGTTTTGGTTGCACCTCTCAACATGTGAGACCCTAGTTCCCTGTGCTGCGCTGTGCTAAGTCACTCAGTTGTGTCCTTCTCTTTGCGACCCTATGGATGGTAGCCTGCCAGGCTCCCTGCCACATCTCTTATGTCTCCGGCCTTGGCAGGTGGGTTCTTCACCACCAGCGCCACCTGGGAAGCCCCCTAGTTACCTGACCACAGGTCAAACTGCACCCCCTGCAGTGGAATAGACCCCTACAGTGTCTTAAGGCCCCCAGGAAATCTCTCCTCTTATTGTTTCTGATTGAAATGTATAATAGACACCTTTTTACCAAATGAGAAACTTGCCACCAATGAGGTGTTTGACGCTGGCCAATTTTATTAAAATTTCTAGTGTCTAGTCCATAGTGAGCTATAGCCAGAATTAAAAGCTCAGGAAAAGAACATCAATAGACAACATTCTTTCAGGACTAAACCTGTATACTTGTGTATTTAGAAAAACAGTAATTGAAGATAAGTACACTACACTGAAAAGCATGATGCATTTTGGGCTTCTCTGGTGGTTCAGATGGTAAAGGATACACCTGCAATGCAAGAGACCCAGGTTCAAAACTTGGGTTGGGAAGATCCCCTAGAGAAGGGAATACCTACCCACTCCAGCTTGCCTAGAGAATTCCATGGACAGAAGAGCCTGGTGGGCTAGAGTCTATGGGGTCGCAAAGAGTCAGACATGACTGAGAAACTGACACTTTCAACACTTTCTCCAAAATCAGGTAACTGGAAGGCTTAATGAAATGAGTTGTGGAAATTTTTCACAAGGGGAACTATTCTTTTCAAGCTCAAATTTCTTCACATTCTGCCATTCTTAAAGTGGTTGGTTAGGTCTTCCAACAGAGAAGGCAATGACAACCCACTCCAGTACTCTTGCATGGAAAATCCCATGGATGGAGGGGCCTGGTGGGTTGCAGTCCATGGGGTCGCTAGGAGTCGGACACAACTGAGCGACTTCACTTTATTTTTTCACTTTCATGCATTGGAGAAGAAAATGGCAACCCACTTCAGTGTTCTTGCCTGGAGAATCCCAGGGACGGAGGAGCCTGGTGCCTGCCGTCTATGGGGTCACGCAGAGTCAGACACGACTGAAGCGACTTAGCAGTAGCAGCAGGTCTTCCAATAGCAAAAAGTGCAAGTCTATACAGCATCTTGGTGCAAATTCAGAGGAGGACCCCCTTGAGGCTCATGCAGCCCTGCCAACTTGTGCCTCTGGGTGAGCGAAGGCGCCCGTCACACTTGGCAGCCTGAGACCACCACTTACCCCCATGCCCAGGCACGTTTGTGCAGTGCGCAGACTGTACAACCAGGTGCCTTGATTTCAGTGCCAAAAAACATCGCTTCAGAACAATGCCCTGAACACCTCCCAATGCTGGGCACTCAGCCAGGCACTGGAAATAAAAAAAGGAATAAAACAGAGTCTACTCTTGGAACCTGGGAAGAGGGCCATGTAAACAGATTACCACAATAAGACCGAATAATGTGATCAAAGAGAAACGCACACACATCGCTACTGAATCACAAATTAAGGAACCACTCATTTCTCTTGGATGCGGCTGTGGTCAAGGAAAGTTCAGAAAGGAAGAGGCATTTGAATGAGGGTTCAGTGGGTGATGAGTGGAAGTCTATGAGGTGGGAAAAGGGGATTGAGACGTTTGGTGACAAGGATAAGCTTGAGTTTCTTCTGCTACCCCAAACTCAGGAAAGCCTCAGTTGCAGCTTTATCTCTTGACCTAGGACTTGGGTCTCACTACTTCTGTTGGGTTTGTCCATGTCTTTTTTTGGCCTCTGAGGTGATCCAGACAGCTCAGCAGTGGGGCTTATATAAACAGAGCAATAGACAGTGTTTTTGCCAGCATAGCTCTGTCGGGCATCTGAGGAGGCAGGAGGTGACTGGTCAAAGGCTGGATTTGGGAGCATGGCCAAATGGCCTCCTTGTAGACGTAGCACATAAGGACATTCCAGGAAGAGGGAGCACCGTGATCCCACAGTATTTTGTTTGCCAGATGGAAATCTCCTTAGTGACAAACATTTAATTTGCCTGTAGATGTGACCTTTGGTTACACAACAGAGTTGTGAATTAGCTAGAATATCATGTTTGAAAGACCTAGACTGCTTATTTCCCTAGAAGGATCAGTTTGTTTGGCCCAGAAAAGCTGTTCCAAGACCACAGATGACATTTCTAACTCTAGTGAACTTTTCCCCTTGTTGGCACATTGCTGCTGGTTGCTAGAAGACATGGCTCCTCACAAACCATCGTCACTGTCAGAGAAGCAAGTGTGTGTGTGTGTGTGTGTGTGTGTGTGTGTTCTTTTGGAAGGAAGTCAGAGGCGTCTTTTCTGGGTGGTTAAGAGGGAGAGTCATATGCAGGCATCAGATAGTATTGGGGTACAAGGGTCAGAGGCAGGGAGCTTTATTTCTTCCCCTGGAGTTAGACACTGTGACTTTGCTGTGATGCTCTGAAACAACCTTGTCCTCTGAACCTGTTTGTGCAGTTCAAGGCGGACAGGAAGCTTCACTGGGCACTGGTCTGTGCAATTGCAACATAATAATAAACTTGCTGACCCTCTTTCTACTGATTAGTTCCAAACTAGCTATTCCAGGCCACATAAACCAAGTTCTCCTTTCATGACCCTAATGTTGAGATAAAAGGTGGTGGTGAGTTATACAGCACCAGCCCTCAGGAAGTGCCCGAGGGCCCTCTTTGCAACAATCTGATAGCCACAGAAAGCACCGAGGAGTGCTTCCCCGCCTGTGTGTGAGCCCCTGGTGCCCAAACTCTGCTTCTGAAGCTCCCAGTGACTGAGAAATGGAAAACTAGCCCACATTCGCATCTAGGAAGAAGTCATCAAAGAGAACATGTAGTCAAGCGTACTTTATAAACACAAAGAGAACATTCCTTCAAAGTAGGCAGGCACATTAAAACATGGCAGGTCAAAGAATGAAGACAAAGGGCTGTGCCAGCCCATATTCAAGGATCCTGTTGAAGGGGGATCCCGTGGTGATGAATACCATTGGGAAAGTATCATATACCAAAATTCCTCAATCACCCTGTAAAGAATTTATATTTTTTAGTTCAGGAATGTGAAGATACCTCCATTCCATCAGCTGCTTATGTAAAAAATCTAGGTCATTATTTATTTCTCTCTTTTCTCCATTACCTCCCCCCCACCCATGAACCTGTCTGTAAGTCAACTTCCAAATTACATGTTGATCTGTCCACCTCTGTTTATCTCTAAGCATGATCCCAGTCCATGCCACAATAATCTGATGCCCAGACGATCTCAAGAGGTTTCTCCGTACTTACTCTGCCCGCCTCCACCTCTGATTTTTGTGTGGGAAGGTCTTTCTAGGTATAAACAAATGGAAGAAATTAACAAATGAAAAGTTCTGTAGATTTGATAAAAAGCTTAAAATTTTAAATGTCAAAAAATGACCACACACACCTTTAGCAGTATGAGAAGGCTCATATATATATTTAGTATATATGTTTAAATATACTTATATGTATATACGGTTCTGTATTAATTTATTCAGTGAATATGTAACTTTTAAAATAAAAAATTACATGCAATAATAAATTAAAAATTACATACAATAATACATGTTACACACAACTAAAATTAAGTAACAAATTGGAAAAGTATTTGACAAAAAGATGATAAACACTTAAAATAGATTTGATAGACAATATATACAAGCTCATATAACTCATTTTGACTTAGGAAAGACCCTGATGCTGGGAAAGTTTGAGGGCAGGAGGAGAAGGGGATGACAGAAGATGAGATGGTTGGATGGCATCACTGACTCAATGGACATGAGTTTGAGTAGGCTCCGGGAGTTGGTGATGGACAGAGAGGCCTGGCGTGCTGCAGTCAATGGGGTCACAAAGAGTCAGACACGACTGCGTGACCGAACAACAACAACAACATATAGCTCAAAAAACCATTAGGACCATTAGCATTAAAATGGATAAGGAGGACTTCCCTGGTGGCGCAATGGATAAGAATCTGCCTGCCAGTGCAGGGGACACGAGTTTGACCCCTGGTCCAGGAAGATCCCACATGCCGTGGAGCAACTAAGCCTGTGCGCCACAACTGAGCCTGTGCTCTAGAGTCTGCGAGCTGCAACTACCAAGCCCACAGAAGCCTAGAGTAGATGCCCTGCAACAGGAGGACTCAGCACAATGAGAAGCCCACGCAATGGAACGAAGAGTAGCCCCCCTCGCTGCAACTAGAGAAAGCCCATGCACAGCAATGAAGATCCAGATCAGCCAAAATTAAATAAATAAAAATTTTAAAGTGCTCAATAAATGATTCTTTAAAAAAATAAATAAAATAACGAAAAAAAAGTATTTTGAAATAAGCTACCAGATTTTTTAACCAAAAATGGGTAATGATGCTAATAGTGAATCACTGAAAATTAAATACAAATAAGCAAACAAAAAATTCTGTCTCACTAATAATCAGATAAGTGAAAATTAAAAGTTGAGATATTACGTTTTGCCTATTAGAGTAGCAAGACTTTTTTAAAAATTTAATAAATCTATTATTTTCATCCAGTTTGTAGGAGTATAAATTTCTTTGGTAAGAATTCTGGCAATGACCGCTATCTCAAAAGCTCACATTTTATTTCTAGGAATTTATCATAAGGCAATAATCACAGCTACAGGAAAAGATTCAATTATAATGTAATTGTAGCCATGAAATTAAAAAGATGCTTACTCCTTGGAAGGAAAGTTATGACCAAACTAGATAGCATATTAAAAAGCAGAGACATTACTTTGCCAGCAAAGGTTCATCTAGTCAAGGCTATGGTTTTTCCTGTGGTCATGTATGGATGCAAGAGTTGGACTGTGAAGAAAGCTGAGTGCCGAAGAATTGATGCTTTTGAACTGTGGTGCTGGAGAAGACTCTTAAGAGTCCCTTGGACTGTGAGGAGATCCAACCAGTCCATTCTAAAGCAGATCAGTCCTGGGTGTTCATTGGAAGGACTGATGCTAAAGCTGAAACTCAGTATTTTGGCCACCTCATGTGAAGAGTTGACTCATTGGAAAAGACTCTGATGCTGGGAGGGATTGGGGGCAGGAGGAGAAGGGGACGACAGAGGATGAGATGGCTGGATGGCATCACCAACTCGATGCACATGAGTTTGACTGAACTCCAGGAGTTGGTGATGGATAGGGAGGCCTGGTGTGCTGCGATTCATGGGGTTGCAAAGAGTTGGACATGACTGAGTGACTGAACTGAACTGAACTGAACTGAAGAATTATTTATAAAATCAAAAATTGGAGAAAATATATGTCAGCTATAAATTTAACATAATTCCAATAAAAACACCCTCAGAATCTTTTTAGTAGGAAAAAACTGATCCAAAAAGTCGAATGAAAAATAAACAGGAATGGCCAGGAAAACTCTGAGAAGAGATAAGAGCAACAAGGACTAACAGTACCAGACACATATGAAAAATATTTTAAATCCTCAATGATTAAAAGAATGTAGCACTAGAATGCTAATAGAGACAAACAGAACAGTATAGACACAAAACACATACATGAATTTATTCTGTGAAAAAGCATTTCAAATCAAAGGAGGAAAAGGTGGGCTACTGAATAAATGATGGTAAGACAACTAGACAGGCATAAGGAAAAAAGTTGGATCCATGCCTTTGTAACACTTACTCCCTCCAAACAAACATATATATATATACACACAAATATAAATATAAACATATATATATGTATATATATATAGGACCTGTAGAAGTGCTGCTCAGTTCAGTTCAGTCACTCAGTCGTGTCCGACTCTTTGTGACCCAATGAACCGCAGCACACCAGGCCTCCCTGTCCATCACCAACTCCCGGAGCCCACCCAAACCCATGTCCATTGAATTGGTGATGCCATCCAACCCTCTCATCCTCTGTTGTCCCCTTCTCGTCCTGCCCTCAATCTTTCCCAGCATCAGGGTCTTTTCAAATGAGTCAGCTCTTCACATCAGGTGGCCAAAGTATTGGAGCTTCATCGTCAAAATCAGTCCTTCCAATGAACACCCAGGACTGATCTCCTTTAGGATGGACTGCTTGGATGTCCTTGCAGTCCAAGGGACTATTAAGAGTCTTCTCCAACACCACAGTTCAAAAGCATCAATACTTCAGTGCTCAGCTTTCTTCATAGTCCAACTCTCACATCCATGCATGACCACTGGAAAAACCATAGCCTTGACTAGATGGACCCTTGCTGACAAAGTAATGTCTTCGCTTTTTAATATGCTGTCTAGGTTGGTCATAGCTTTCCTTCCAAGGAGTAAGCGTCTTTTAATTTCATGGCTGCAATCACCATCTGCAGTGATTCTGGAGCCCAGATAAATAAAGTCAGCCATTGTTTCCACTGTTTCCCCGTCTATTTTCCATGAAGTGATGGGACCCGATGCCATGATCTTAACTTTCTGAATGTTGAGCTTTAAGCCAACTTCTTCACTTTCCTCTTTCACTTTGCTCAAGAGGCTCTTTAGTTCTTCTTCACTTTCTGCCATAAGGGTGGTGTCATCTGCATATCTGAGGTTATTGATGTTTCTCCTGGCAATCTTGATTCCAGCTTGTGCTTCCTCCAGCCCAGCGTTTCTCATGATGTACTCTGCATAGAAGTTAAATAAGCAGGGTGAGAATATACAGCCTTGACAGACTCCTTTTCCTATTTGGAACCAGTCTGTTGTTCCATATCCAGTTCTAACCTGTTTCTTCCTGACCTGCATACAGGTTTCTCAAGAGGCAGGTCAGGTGGTCCCGTATTCCCATCTCTTTCAGAATTTTCCACAGTTTAGAAGGAACCAAAGTACTAGAAGAAAACAGGGGGAAAAATTAGTCAAGACATTTTTAAATCAGAAAGGCCTTTCTAATAATGACACAAAAGGAGCCACAAGAGCAAATATTGATGTTTGAGTATACAAAAATGTATTACAAAATTTCTACACGGCAAGATTCCACAAGAGAAGTCAAAACCAAAAACAGACTAGGAAAAAGTTGTGATCCGTCTTGACCATTTCAAGCGTACAGGTCTGTAGCATTAAGTCTATGCACGCTGCTGTGAGACCTTCACCACCATCCATTCCCAGATTTCTTTTCATTTTGCAAAACAAACTCTGTTCTCATGAAACAGTAGGGCCCCACCCCTCCCTCTGCAGTCTACTTTCTCTCTCAATGAATCTGATGACTCCAGGTACCTGGTGTAAGAGGAATCATGTCGTAAGTGTCCTTTCGTGAACTGGCTTATTTCACTTAACACCATGTCTTCATGGTTCATCCGTGTTGCAGCATGTGTCAGAATGTCCCCCCTCCCTTTTTAAGGCTGAATAACATTACATTGTATGTATTTCTCACATTTTCAATCCATTCATCAGTCAATGAACATGTGAGTTGCTTGGCAATTTTGAAAAACACTGCTCTGAACTTGGGTGTACACATACCTCAAGTCCTCACTTGTATATTTTTGTACTTCAAATTTTTTTTGCACCTTGGAAATTGCATTAGTAATCAACTGCTGTATAACAAACCATCCCAAAACTGGATGATTTAACAACAATGATTTATTATTTCTCCTGGTTCCGTGGGTTGGCTGGGTTTTCAATTTGTTTACTTGGCCTCAGTCACACAGTGAAATTCCGATGGGAGATCTGGTGGGCACAAAGGTCCAACTGACTTCTTCCGCATGTTTTGCAGTTGGTCTCGGCTTCTCCTGTCTGGTTTTCTTCCATAGAACTTCATATCCTCTAAGAGGTTAAACCACTTTCCTTAATGGCAGACTCAAGAGAACTGTTCACGAGGGGAAAGCAGAAACTGCAAGGTTTCTGAAGTACAGGCTCTGGAACTTGCACAATGTCACTTCTGCTACCTTCCGCTGGTCAAAGCAAATATCAAAGACAGTTCAGATTCAAGGAGTGGGAAACAGACTCTATCTTTTAATGAGAATAGCTGCAAAGAATCTGTGGTCATATTTAACCTACCACAGGACTAGATTACCTATTCAAACATATTAAATAAAAATGTTTATAAATAAATCATAATGATATGGGAAATTCATGTTATAATATTTTAAAATGCAGAGGGAAAACTTGTATGTGAATTAATTTATATTGGTAACACCACTGTCTCCTGGCTTCCCTGCTGCCTCCTTAAATACTCAATTTTCAATCTGTTTTGTTTCTACTAGAGATCGTGGCTCAATTCAAAATGGCTTATATAGTAAGGAGTATGGATTATTTCACATAACAAACACTTCTGAAGAAGGGCAGCTCCAGTGGTTGAAAATGCATCTGCTTCCTAATGTCAGCAGGGACCCGTGTCGGCATTTCAGCTTGATCCTCAGACAAGTCTCCCTCATGGCCGAAAGTTGGTTGCTTCAGTAACAGGTGTCCCATCCACCCACCCAAAGGAAGAAGAGGTATTATACTGAAAAACCGTAAGCATATTGAAAAGTTGAGAGTGGTGCAACCTAGCTTTAACTATTGATAACACTTTGCCACAGGCTTTCCAGGTGGCTCAGTGGTAAAGAATCTGTCTGCCAATGCAGGAGATGCGGGTTGGATCCCTGGGTCGGGAAGATGCCTTGGAGAAAGAAATGGCAACCCACTCCAGTATTCTCGCCTGGGCAATCCCATGGATGGAGGAGCCTGGTGGGCTATACAGTCCATGGGATGGCAAAAGAGTTGGGCGTGACTTAGTGACTAAACATTTTGCCATGTGCCATAATTGCTTAACCTCTCTCCTTCACTCTGTGACTGATACATGTCTACATGTCGACATGTTAAAGTTTTGTTTCCTATGTCATTTGAAAATCATGTGCAAATATCACAACTCCACCCCTACATAATTCAGCCTGTATTTCCTAAGAATAAAGATGTCTTCTGTAGAATGACAGTCTCCCACCGAAGAAAAATTAACAGTAATCCTTTAACATCACTTAATGTTCAGTCCCAAGTTCAACTTTCCTCAGTTATCCCTAAAATGTGTTTTGTACCTTATGTAATTCAAGCCAGAATCCAATCGAGTTGCATATATGGCACTTGGTTTTATGTTTCTTTGGTCCTTTTAAATTTAGGACATTCTCCCAATTTGTTTTTCTTGTTTTTTAATGACAGAAACTAAATGTTACAATTTATTCTGTTTTCATGATTACAGGCATTACAGGCGAGTAAACAAGGCAAGTCAAGTGACCTCTTTTCTCTCCCCACTCTCCATTTAATCATATGCAGCATTTTGGCATTTTTATGATACACAGGTGGACTTAATTCACTGACTTAAGTTGAAAGCTGGCAGCAGTAATCTTTGTAATTTAGGATCTTCCTCCAGAGCCACTCCAAGGATTTTAATTCCTGAAGTACACCATGCATTCTGAAATGGTGTTCACTGCAACATTCATGGGAGAAGGCAATGGCACCCCACTCCAGTACTCTTGCCTGGAGAATCCCATGGATGGAGGAGTCTGATAGGCTGCAGTCCATGGGGTGGCTAAGAGTTGGACATGACCAAGTGAATTCACTTTCACTTTTCACTTTCATGCATAGGAGAAGGAAATGGCAACCCACTCCGGTGTTCTTGCCTGGAGAATCCCAGGGACGGGGGAGCCTGGTGGGCTGCCATCTATGGGGTCGCACACAGTCGGACCCGACTGAAGCGACTTAGCGGCAGCAGCAGCAGCATTCATGAAGCTTTCATGTCTTAATAGGAAATCTGACACCACTTGTTAAGGTAGGGAACCGTTGAAAGCCATCTTCCTCTTGGCTAACCCAGTCCACCAGCAATCATAGTAAAATGACTATATAAAAATAAAACTGTGTTCCCAAGCATTGACTGGAACTGTTGTGCTGGGGACTCTTTCTGGAGAATTAGCTTCCTCAGAGAAAAGAGATCTTAACCAGTTGCTTCCATGAACAAATAACCCCTAGAGTGTATGTAATGTCCTTCAAAGAATGACTCAAGGTCAGGCAACCTTAGTCATCCTGACAAGCTTATGCATGTTTTCCTACAAGATATATTTAAAACTGATCCCAGACCAAGTATTGCAACCCTAATCCCAAATAATCCCATTATTTAGAACATGGAGTTCCTGCTGAGATGTCAAAGCCAGAAATCTGAAAGCAAAGTGATGGTTCATCATCTTTTTAAAATGAGAGAAAAATAGCAAGGAGGAAAGGAAACTCCTCCCTCCTGAATTCATCAAATCAATGCTATCTTCAGTTTTAATTGACACGATCCGGAGACCTCAATTTCTTGATTTGAGGAGTCCACTCTCAAGGTGACTGTCAAGGTCAAGAAGAGCTTTCAGGCTTTTCTTTGCCATGGCCCATGAACTCCAGTCCTTCAATAGGAATCTTCTTCTCCTTTATTGCTTTCTGAACACACTGCTGGTAGTGCATGAAGAGGTTGGGCAAACCCAGTGATTGAAGCACTGTGTGTACTTGAGCTTTGTGTAGGTGCAAGCCTCTCCTCGGAGAAGGCCATGGCACCCACTCCAGTACTCTTGCCTGGAAAATCCCACGGCAGAGGAGCCTGGTAGGCTGCAGTCCATGGGGTCGCTACCAGTCGGACACGACTGAGCGACTTCACTTTCACTTTTCACTTTCATGCATTGGAGAAGGCAATGGCAACCCACTCTGGTGTTCTTGCCTGGAGAATCCCAGGGATGGGGAAGCCTGGTGGGCAGCCGTCTATGGGGTCCCACAGAGTCGGACACGACTGAAGCGACTTAGCAGCAGCAGCAGCAGCAAGCCTCCCCTACGCTGTTTGTGGTGTCAGCGTCCTCCAACTATCTGTGACCCCATGGACTGCAGCACGCCAGGCCTCCCTGTCCTTAAGTATCTCCCAGAGAATGATCAAACTCATGTCCATCGAGTCCATGATGCCATTCAACCATCTCATCCTCTGTCATCCCCTTCTTCTCTTGCCTTCAATCTTTCCCAGCATCAGGGTCTTTTACAATGAATCAGCTCTTCACATTAGGTGGCCAAAGTATTAGAGTTTCAGCTTCAAAATCAGTCCTTCCAATGAATATTCAGGACTGATCTCCTTTGGGATTGACTGGTTGGATCTCCTTGCAGTCCAAGGGAATATCAAGAGTCTTCTCCAACACCACAGTTCAAAATCATCAATTCTTTGGTGCTCGACCTTCTTTACAGTCCAACTCTCACATCCATACATGACTACTGGAAAAACCATAGCCTTGACTAAATGGATCTTTGTTGGCAAAGTAGTATCTCTGCTTTTTATACACTGTCTAGATTTGTCATAGCTTTTCTTCAAAGAAGCATCTGTCTTTTAATTCCATGGCTGCAGTCACCATCTACAGTGATTTGGGACCCCAAGAAAATAAAATCTGTCATTGTTTCCACTTTTTCCCCATCTATTTGCCATGAAGTGATTGGAACCATATGCCATGACCTTAGTTATTTGAATGTTGAGTTTCAAGACAGCTTTTCCACTCTCCTTTCACCTTCATCAAGAGGCTAAGGGATTAGAGGGATTTAATCTGCATATCTGAGGTTGTTGATATTTCTCCTGGCAATCTTGATTTCAGCTTGTGCTTCATCCAGCCCAGCATTTCGCATGATGTACTCTGCATATAAGTTAAATAAACGGAGTGACAATATACAGCCTTGATGCACTCCTTTCCCAATTTGGAACCATTCCATTGTTCCATGTCCAGTTCTAACAGCTGCTTCTTGACCTGCATACAGGTTTCTCAGGAGGCTGGTAAGGTGGTTTGGTTTTCCCATCTCTTTAAGAATTTTCCATGGTTTGTTGTGATCTATACAGTCACAGGCTTTAGAATAGTCAATGAAGCAGAAGTAGATGTTTTTATGGAATTCTCTTGCTTTTTCTATGATCCAACGGATGTTGACAATTTGATCTCTGGTTCCTCTGCCTTTTCTAAATCCAGCTTGAACATCTGGAAGTGCTCCGTTCATGTACTATTGAAGCCTAGCTTGAAGGATTTGGAGCATTACCTTGCTAGCATGTGAAATGAGCATAATTGTATGGTAATTTGAACATTCTTTGGAATTGTCTTTCTTTGGATTTGGAATGAAATCTGACCTTTTCCAGTTCTGTGGCCGTTACTGAGTTTTCCAGATTTGCTGGCATATTGAGTGCAGCACTTTAACAACATCATCTTTTAGGATTTGAAATAGCTCAGCTGGAATTCCATCACCTCCACTAGCCTTGTTCATAGTAATGCTTCCTATGGCCCACTTGACTTCCCACTCCAGGATGTCTGGCTCTAGGTGAGTGACCACACCATCATGGTTATCTGGGTCATTAAGACCTTTTTTGAATAGTTCTTGTGTGTATTCCTGCCGCCTCTTCTTAATCTCTTCTGCTTCTGTTTTGTCCATACTGTTTCTGTCCTTTATTGTGCCCATCATTGCATGAAATGTTCCTTTGATAGCTCCAGTTTTATTGAAGAGATGTCTGGTCTTTCCCATTCTGTTGTTTTCTTCTTTCTTTGCATTCTTCATGTAAGGCTTTCTTATCTCTCCTTGCTATTCTCTGAAACTCTGCATTCAGTTAGGTATATCTTCTGCTTTTGCTTATCTTTTCTCAGCTATTTGTACAGCCTCCTCAGACAACTGTTTTGCCTTCCTGCAATTCTTTTCCTTTGGGATGGTTTTGATCACCACCTCCTGTACAATGTTTCAAACCTCCATGAATAGTTCTTCAGGCACTCTTGCTACCAGATCTAATCCCTTGAATCCATTTGTCACTTCCACCATATAATCATAAGGAATTTGATTTAGGTATACCTGAATGGTCTAGTGGTTTTCCCTACTTTCTTCAATTTATGCCTGAATTTGGCAACAAGGAGCTAATGATCTGAGCCACAGTCAGCTCCTGGTCTTGTTTTTGCTGACTGTATAGAGCTTTGCCATCTTCAGTTGCAAAGAATATAATCAATCTGACTTCAATATTGACCATCTGATGATGTCTATGTGTAGCCTTCTCTTGTGTTGTTGGAAGAGGGTGTTTGCCATGACCAGTGTGTTCTCTTGGCAAAACTCTGTTAGCCTTTGCCCTGCTTCATTTTGTACTCCAAGGCAAAACTTGTCTGTTACTCCAGGAATCTCTTAACTTCCTGCTTTTGGATTCCAGTCCCCTAATGAAAGGGATATCTTTTTTTTGGTGTTAGTTCTAGAAGATCTTGTAGGTCTCCATAGATCCGGTCAACTTCAGCTTCTTTGGCATTAGTGGTTGGGGCATACACTTGGGTAACTGTGATGATGAATGGCTTGCCCTGGAAACAAACTGAGATCATTCTGTCATTTTCGAGACTGAACCCAAGTACTGCATTTCGGACTCTTTCATTGACTATGATGGCTACTCCATTTCTTCTAAGGGATTCTTGCCAACAGTAGTAGCTACAATGGTCATCTGAATTAAATTCGCCCATTCCTGTCCATTTTAGTTTGCTGATTCCTAAAATGTTGATGTTCACTCTTGCTATCTCCTGTTTGACCACTTCCAATTTACCTTGATTCACAGACCTAACATTCTAGGTTCCTATGTAATATTGTTCTTTACAGCACTAGACTTTATTTCATCACCAGACATATCCACTAAAGCCTTGTTTATGCTTTGACCCAGTGTCCTTTTATTAGGGAGGCTTCTTTTTTTATTCTCAGAGATGCCATAGTGGACTTTCCCATAAGTGTCCTTGTCCAGAGGAGGTAGACATGCATGGTCCTGGGCCAGTCACTGGGGATGTACCTGTGTGGACTGAGGAGGGTACCTGGCTCCTTTGACACCTGTACAAAGAGGTTTGTCTGGTGGAGGAAGCAGACAGTGCTTTCTCCTGCCCCCTTCTGTGTTCCATGGTACCATCTTCACCTCATGTCTGACATCCACCACTTCTCTCGACTTCCACTATTGCACCTGTCCAAGTCGCCAACAGCTCTGGCCCGGTTTGCAGCCATGAACTCCTAACCCATCCCACTGTTTCAAATCTATTCACCAAACAGTCATCAGAGTTTAGTTTTAAAACCGAAGTCCCATTATGTCAACTCCCTGTCATTCCTTAAATGGCTCCATTATGTCATTCCTTAAATGGCTTCCCAGCACACTTATGATAAAATCCTCCACTCTCAACCTAGCCTACAAAACATCACATCATTTGGCTCCTTCTCACCTCTCCAGTCTCAAACGGTCCACCCTCCTGCACACTCAATGCCAGCTACACAGGCATTCGCCCTGTTCTTCACGTGTGCTTTACTGATTCAGGACTTCTGTACATGAAGTTACACCGTATGGGATGCTACCCCACCCCTCCTTCCTTTGGCAGTAGAATACAGCAGTTGTTACAGCTCAGTTATGCCCTCCTGCCCTCTCATTCATATGTTGAAGTCCAAACCTCCAGTACTTCAGAATCCGACTTTTAGAGAGAGGGTCTTGAACAACGTGATTCCAGGTAAAATGAGATCATCAGGGTGAACCCTAATCTAATATAACTGGTGCACTCATAAAAGATGAGATTAGGACACAGACACACCCAGAGGGAAGACCCTGTGAAGATACAGGCAGGAAGCGACCATCGGGAAGCCAAGGAGAAAGGCCTCAAAAGACATCAGCTCTGCTAGTACCTTGATTAGGATAGCTAGCCTCCATAAAGGTGAGAAAATAAATTTCTGTTGTTTAAGCTCACCCTGTCTGGGATATATTGTTAGGCAGTCCTAGGAAATCAACATAGTAGTTAAGCAGGTGAGTTCTAGAGTAACCTTCCCAAGTGTAAATCCTGCCTCTGCCAATTTCTAGCAAATGGTTCAAACTTTTCTTGCCTTAGTTTCTTTTTCTGTAAAATGGGGATGATAACAAGAGTACCAATAGAGTGACAACCGTCTAGTATGCTCCAGAGCAAGGGGTTTCCTGGGATGCAGGACTCTCAGTGCTTAAACCTGAATCAAGTGTATGCAAGCTCAGTTATGTCCAACTCTTTGCAACCCCAGGAACTGTAGCCCACCAGGTTCCTCTGTCCACGTAATTCTCCAGGCAAGGATACTAGAGTGGGGTGCCATTCCCTAAAACCTGAATGATCACCCTAAACTAAATACGGCTGTTGTGAGATTGAATGAATATCTAGGAGAATGTCTAATATATGGTAAGCACTCAATAAGTAACAGGTATTGTTATTATCATTAACTATATTTCAGATCTCAGTTTAACTATCACTTTCTCAGAGATACTTTTCTTGACCACATAATCTAGGTTAGGCTCCTAGTTAAATTCTTCCATAGTATATGGTTCTTTTTAATTAGGGGTTCTGAATATCCATTTTCTTCATTTTCAATAATAATGGGACCCCTGATTTCTAACGGCACATGTCTGCAGGAATAAAGACTATTTCCAGCTTTTGTTGTAGAAAATTACATTCTAATCACTGGGATATGAGTAGATGGGATATGTGCAAATGTTAGGTTGTGCCGTTAAAGCAGAGGGTTCTTAACCCAAGGAAGCTGTGGATAGAATTCACAGTGGTCTGTAACCTTGAGTAGGACAAAACCCAAAAAATCTACATCTGTATTTTTACTAACTGCTAACTAAAATTTATCATTGGCTTCAATTACGAATATAGGCAACAAAGTGCAAAAGTATTGGAAGTAATCATGATCTTGTTACCAAATGAAATGGCAAATAGTCTTTCATATTGTTTATGTTCATCATGACTATGACACTTGAAATCAGACTCACTGCTAAATATCATTTAACGTTGAGGAAGCACATCTATTGTTACATGCCATGGCACAAAAATGACTAAGGAACTCCCGGAAGAGAAGGGCGTTGTGCCCCTTCCCCTTTGACTCTTACTGCTGACTGGCACATAGACTAGCAAGAGGCCATCTTGGACATGGAGGTAAGAACTGTACCCTTCGGATGATGGAACAACCAGACTGAAAAAGCCAAGGTGTCTGGGATCCTGGAATCTCCATGCAACCCTAGATTGCTTATACCGGAACTGGTACTTGAAAGAAGAATAAACGTCTACTTTGTTTACAGCAGTGTTATTTTGTATCTTCATCTGAGCAGCGGAATCTATATTATTAGTACAACAGTTACCACATTTTCTAATTGCATATTTAGTTGTGATGATTTTTGTTTGTTTAAATGTTTTTACCACTAAGAATAAGTTCTTGGAGGACATGGAGCACATTTATTCATTCTGGAATCCTAGCCACTAGTACACTGTAGACACAGAGTAGATTCTCAATAAATGTTTCAAAATGAATGAAACAATAGCATAAGAAAATGCGCATCCGCATGTGAGGCTACTCAAATAACACTGCACAGGCAGTATGTAAAAACAAGTAAAAAGCCTATGCAGAAAGAAAGAGATTGGAAGAAAATACAAAATGTGGATAGTAACTGTTTGAATCATAGGTTTTAGCATGATTTTTTTCTCCTACACTTGCCTATGTTTTCCAAATCTCCTTTAATGAGATTTTTTTAAAAAGAAAAATACATATAATCAAAAATATGTAACAGAACAAAGTGGACTGAGGAGAAGTTAGTTGATCCCTGAGAGCCATGGAGAAGCTGGAGGAGATGGGTGCCGTATTGTCGTCTGGGGAGATTTAACCAAATGTGGTCTGGTGCCGACCATTTACTATACACTCAAGGTGTCATATAAAAGCCAATAAGTGGGCTTCCCTGGTGGTACAGTGGATAGGAATCTGTCTCCAATGCACCCCTGCACCACAGGTTCGATCCCTGGTCCAGGAAGATTCCACATGCTGCGGAGCAGCTAAGCCCATGCTCCTGAACTACTGGAGCCCTCGCTCTAGAGCTCATGCTTTGCAACAAGAGAAGCCACTGCAATGAGGATCCCCGCTCACCACAACCAGAGAAAGCTCTAGGGCAGCAACAGAGACCCTAGCGCAACCATAAATAAATAAAAGAAAGACTTCATTAAAAAAATAAAAGCCAATAAGTCAGCCTGACTCTTATTATAAAAAGTGAAACTCACTTCTTAACAGAGTTCATGTAAAAAATTAGAAATGATGTAATATTCTGGAACAATGATGCACAGCTCTTTACAATGTAGCAATAACCACAGGACGATCTTTATTGAGCTGAAGCTTGGAAATAAATGCTACTATATTTCATTCACAGCTACACAGATGGATCAGTTATAACCACCAGGGAGAAAGTCATAAACTCAAAGATGACAAAGTAAGCAACTGTCACTGCTAAAGGCCAAGTTAACAAATTGTGCTTCTGTGGTCATTTATTTTTTAATGTTAATTTTTTGGTTAAGCACTGAGCTTCTGCCTTGATATAACCTTAAATGAAGAAAAATGCATGCATATTTCAAATATATTGACTTTAATATCAAGAAATTACACTATGGAAATATTTTCATGTAGTCACAATTCTAAAAAAATTAACTTTGTTATTAGTAATAGATGTTCAATAAATGTTAGTGACAATGTGTTATCCACAGAATAATTTTAAAACGTCTTAATTTTCCTCTATCCCATTAACTGAAATTGTGCTTTCAGGTTTAAATATCTACAGGCTCAAAAAAAAAAAAAAGTCTACAGGCTCATAACATTTATGAGAAATGGTTATATTTTTTGATATAGATTGATCTGCCTGGAGATAGGAAAAGAAACGGGTCCATCATAAAGATGTGAAACTGGGTACTGGAAACAAAACAAAAGAGAAGTTAATGATAACAAATGATAACTGTTAAAAAATAATTTTTAACAAAACTTTATAGTCTTGATTCTCACACAGATATAAAATTAACACATGTTAAAAATTTCAGGACTTCTCTGGTTGTCCAGTGGTTAAGAATCTGCCTGCCAATGTAGGGGACACCGGTTTGAATCCTGGTTGGGGAAGATTCCCCATGCCCTGGGGTAACGAAGCCCATACACTGCAACTACTGAAGCCCAGCACACCATAGGGCCCACACTCTGCGACAAGATAAGCCACCACAATGAGACGCTCAGGCGTATCAACTAGACAATAGTCCCAACTCCCTGCAACTAGAGAAAGCCTGCATGCAGCAACCGTGACCCCGCATAGCCAACAATTTTTTTAAAAAATTAAAAATTAAAAAATTAACTTCATTAATTTGTGGGAGAACCAGTAAGATCTTACAACCAATTCGAAGAAGTATTCAAACTACCAGACATATATAGGCAGTCAGGAAGCTTAAGTCAATCTGTTTAATAGATGAGAAACCGGTAAAATCAGACAATAACCACAGAACACTAATCGACTCAATCTCCTACGGATATAATCTGCATAAGTCACAGACAAGGATTATTTGCATTCTCAATATTCTGCCACTTACAGAATTATGAAACAGTTCAAAGACAGTGAAAAGCACAAAGAACCCATAAAATCAGGCAACCTGGACAGTGTCTAACTTTCCATTAAGACACTCAGAAATCGTTTTGGTCCTTTTAAAGTCTTTCTTAATGTTTTCCCTACATAGATGACTTGTTTTCAGTGCTATTTATGGGCTAGGCATTGCCCTGGATGCCTTAAAGGTATTAACTTATTTAATTCTCACAAGAACTTTGGCTTCTATTACTATTACCATTTCACAGTGGAGGAATCTGAAGCACAAGAAAAGGTCATTCAAAGTCACAGAGATAACAGGAAGTAGAGCCAGGATCTGATTCCAGGTAGTTTTGGTGTCATGGACGTGAATATATGAAGAAAAAAGAATTGATAAGACCTGACCAGTTAGATTACATTAGTTATACAAGAAAGACTAGGTAACGATGATTCCAAAGTGTTTCCCCTGGTTGTGAGAAGGTGCACACTCTCCAGACAAAAAGACTACCAGTTGAGATTGAAAAGTCCAGCTAGGCAGGAGACCAGAATTGCAGGTGGAGATAAGTGATTTTTTTTTTTTAATTGAGCAGGTTTAAACTTAGTGCTAAAGCACAGAAGCCCAAAGAAAAAAGAGAACATTATGCAGGAGGGACTGAGATCCTGTATAGGCTGAAGAGAGACTGTGTCAGGGAAGAAAACCAAAGCAGAGTGAATTGGCTGGAGTTCTTGGGTCCACACAAGCTGGAATCAAGATTGCCGGGAGAAATATCAATAATCTCAGATATGCAGATGACACCACCCTTATGGCAGAAAGTGAAGAGGAACTAAAAAGCCTCTTGATGAAAGTGAAAGTGGAGAGTGAAAAAGTTGGCTTAAAGCTCAACATTCAGAAAACGAAGATCATGGCATCCGGTCCCACCACTTCATGGGAAATAGATGGGGAAACAGTGGAAACAGTGTCAGACTTTATTTTTCTGGGCTCCAAAATCACTGCAGATGGTGATTGCAGCCATGAAATTAAAAGACGCTTACTCCTTGAAAGGAAAGTTATGACCAACCTAGATAGCATATTCAAGAGCAGAGACATTACTTTGCCAACAAAGGTTCGTCTAGTCAAGGCTATGGTTTTTCCTGTGGTCATGTATGGATGTGAGAGTTGGACTGTGAAGAAGGCTGAGTGCCGAAGAATTGATGCTTTTGAACTGTGGTGTTGGAGAAGACTCTTGAGAGTCCCTTGGACTGCAAGGAGATCCAACCAGTCCATTCTGAAGGAGATCAGCCCTGGGTGTTCTTTGGAAGGAATGATGCTAAAGCTGAAACTCCAGTACTTTGGCCACCTCATGCGAAGAGTTGACTCATTGGAAAAGACTCTGATGCTGGGAGGGATTGGGGGCAGGAGGAGAAGGGGACGACAGAGGATGAGATGGCTGGATGGCATCACTGACTGGATGGACGTGAGTCTGAGTGAACTCCGGGAGATGGTGATGGACAGGGAGGCCTGGTGTGCTGCGATTCATGGGGTCACAAAGAGTTGGACACGACTGAGCGATTGATCTGATCTGATCTGATCTTGGGTCCACAAAAGCAGAACTCTCTCCCTTGGGTTTAAGGAGAATCATTAAGCTGGAGTTACAAATGCTTGGGTTGAGGCTGAAAGGTAAACAGAGGCTATTGTCATGGAGGAACTTTATCCAACACTCAGCAAAGTTTGTCAGTCAGGAAAGGATCATGATCAGAAGTACATTTTAGAAAGAACTAGTGTGGCTCCTTGGAAGAAAAGCTATGACCAACCTAGACAGCATGTTAAAAAGCAGAGACATTACTTTGCTGACAAAGGTTTGTCTAATCAAAGCTCTGGTTTTTCCAGTAGTCATGTATGGATGCAAGAGTTGGACCCTAAAGAAAGCTAAGCGCTCAAGAATTGATGCTTTTGAACTGCGGCGCTGAAGAAGACTCCTGAGAGTCCCTTGGACTGAAAGGAGATCCAACCAGTCAATCCTAAAGGAAATCAGACCTGAATATTCATTGGAAGGACTGATGCTGAAACTGAAACTCCAGTACTTTGGCCACCTGATGTGAAGAGAGGACTCATTGGAAAAGACCTCGATGCTGGGGAAGAATTAAGGCAGGAGGAGAAGGGGACGACAGAGGATGAGATGGTTGGATGGCATCACAGTCTCAATGGACATGAGCCTGAACAAGCTCCGGGGAGATGGTGATGGACAGGGAGGCCTGGCGTGCTGCAGTCCATGGGGTCGCAAAGAGTCGGACACTAACTTAGCGACTGAACTGAACTGAAGAGTGTGGCGGCAGCAGGAAACGTCTGGTCAAACCTGGACGCAGGAGGTGTTACTTGGATCCAGATGTAAGCAGCTTGGACCAGGTCTGGGGTCCTGGCAACTAGACTCAACTGTAACATTTCACCGGCCTGAGGTTAAGAGGGCCTAAGGAGGCTCACATGCCATGTGAATAATTGTTTAAAAGTTATAAATCAAGCTAGTAAACTGTTAAATTATTCTCCATTCTCCTATCTCGATAAACACATCTTCAGGAGGGCCTGGAAGGGAAGGGGAGAGCCTGGGCGGAATCCCTGGGACTCAGGCGGGGCTCTCCCTGAGGTGCACGGCGGCAGACCACAGCGACACCTGGCTCCTCTCCGAGCAGCGGCCAGAGGTCGCCTTCCTGTCGCCTCGCCCTGCTGCTTGACCTGCCGGGGGCGTGGCCGAGCGTAGCCGCGCGCCGAGAACGCGGGGTCGAAGGGCAGGCGGCGTCGGTGTCATGGCGGCCTCCACCTTGGGCTCGGCGTGGGGACCTCTGCGGCTCGGCGTCCCCGGCCTGTGTCGCCGCCGACCACCCCGGGGCCTGTGGGCGCGCGCACGGCGGCTTTCGGAGCCCGTAGCGTCCGGGAGGAGCGTGGCCGCGGGTAGTGGACTTGGCGCCTCGGGCACTGACCGCTACTGCTTGGAGCTGCTGCGGTGAGAGAGCCCGGCCTGCCCCGAGGTCGGGGAGCAAAGCCGGAAGGGACCCTCGTGGGCGCGGCGGGCCTCGAGGCCGACCTGCCTCTTGGCATTCCAACGCGTGTGCCCTGGGGTCATCCCTGGGTGTGTGGTGGGAGTGAAGCCACAGGAGCTTTCACATCGGTCCCAAAATTGTGGCAAAATTCCTTCGTCTGTCATGTAGCTTGAGTCTTAACGTTAAGCTTTTTACATGAGTGTTTTTTTTTAATGTGAAAGATGACTAGTAATTAATTTTAAGTAAGCAGTGGCTAACTTTGAGTTCTTCTTGTGTGTCAGTCAGGCATTATGCAAAATATTAGTTTACAAGTAATTTATGTAATCTTCGCCACAAAGTATGACGGACAGTTGTACACTCCGAGTTTTATGAATTAAAACATTTAGAACAATGTCTGGCTTAAAGCAGGGGCACAGTGAGTACAGTATAAACGGTATTATCTTATTTAGCAGATATGGAAGCAGATTTAGAGAGAATTCAGGGGATTTACCCGAGTTCAGTGGAATCTAAGCCTCATAAAGTCAGAGGCTTAATGACGATTTTGTTCAGGTAACACGTGAAAAGCACAGAGGAGTGAATTGGATGTTTCAGGTTACCTGATACATCTCGGCAGGGGCCTGTCTTGGATTCCAGGTCTGACTTCAGGGATGAATGGTTTAAAATACACCGCTCCCCTCCCCGACTCTGCTGCCTTTGATTAATAAAAGCGGCAGAAGGTCTCAAAATATCTGGTCTCAAGGGCTTCTGAGAAGTGCTAGAGTAGTTAACCACCCTGGATTTGATTGGGCTAGTAAATCCCAATTTTTTGGAATTCCGTTATAGCAAAATGTAGTATAATGACAGAATTCCCATGCATTTCAGTGTTTTGTTTTTAATGCTTTTAAAAATAGTGTACCTATCCCCCCTTGTTTACTTGTTGATTACTTATGGAGAAACAAGGTAGCATTAGTGGAAATCAGGGCATTAAAAATTGTAAAAGCCAAAATAGTTATATTCATTTTTATATAGTTTAAAATTACCACTTTTTGATAATAAACAGTTTAGGTTACCAAAATGTATACCATCCACAGTCACTTGTTCAGTGCGGTTTTTCTTTGACACCAGTAGTGTCCTCTGACTTTCCTATCCAGGGTTGAGTCGCTCTTACAGATTTCTTTTATGTTCTTCTAGTAATAGTCTGTAGATATCACAGAACAGCTTTTCTCAAATATATATTTACAAATGGGGAGACACTTAATCTGTCCATATTGGTAATTAAGTGGAATGGAGGCTGTTGACTCTAGTGATTTAAAGCAGGCAAACCTTATCTGAGTTTATTAATGTTAGTTGTGTCATTTGGGAAAGTTAACTAAGATTCACCTATTTCCTCATTTGTAGATTTATACTTTTGGAGAAGGCAATGGCAACCCACTGCAGTACTCTTGCCTGGGAAATCCCATGGAGAGAGGGGCCTGGTAGGCTGCAGTCCATGAGGTCGCTAAGAGTCAGACACGACTGAGTGACTTCACTTTCACTTTTCACTTTCATGCATTGGAAAAGGAAATGGCAACCCACTCCAGTGTTCTTGCCTGGAGAATCCTAGGGACGGGGGAGCCTGGTGGGCTGCCGTCTATGGGGTCACACAGAGTCGGACACGACTGAAGTGACTTAGCAGCAGATTTATACTTCCACTTTATAAGGTGGTTGTGAGGATTAAATTGCATGATGGGTGTAAAAATTCAGGCACATAATGACACTTGAACAGAGAACTAGAAGTTTAAAACAAACTGAAACTTGGACAGAAGATAACTTTTAGCTTCTTATTGTCCATTAATCTTTGCAAGATTTGGACTCTGAAATTGTGTGTGCAGGATTGTTTTGGACATGTGTCTTATGCAAAGCTTCCAAATATCAGAAGAGATACCGTATAACTTCAGGTTAGCCCACCGGGGTTCTTCTAGGAATCAAGATTCTTGGGAAAGTTTCAAACCTAATTTATTATATGTAGGCCTCTTGGGGTCTGGTTTTGAGAAACAGTTCTTTAGGCCTTGCCTGTGTGTTAAGTCAATTCAGTCCTGTCTGACTCTTTTGTGACCCTTTGGACTGTAGCCCGCCAGGCTTCTCTGATGGTGGGATTCTCCAGGCAAGAATACTCATGTGGGTTGCCATGCCCTCCTCCAGGGGATCTTCCTGACCCAGGGATGGAACCTGCATCTTTTGTCTTCTGCATTGGCAGGCGTGTTCTTTACCACTAGCGCCACCTGGGAAGCCTCTAGACCTGGGAATTAATGCTCTAATAAGGAGATGAGGTTGCTACTGGTGGTATCTGGAAGTGCTCCAGCCTCACTGAGGAACCACTTCTTCCTTTGTGCTTCAGCTGCACAGGTCATTGGAATTAGCATAGCAGTCTTAGCACTAGATATGCTTATTTCTCATATGTCTGTCTCTCCCTGCTAGATGAAGTCTGTACCATCTTCAGTGTCTAGCACAGTGCTTGGCACGTTGTAGGCACTGAATGAATGTTTGAATGAATAAATGAAAAGTTATTGACTGTGTTGCTGTATAAAGCTATCACAGTACAGGATTTCTCACTATCTGTTACAGTTCTGAGGTAACTGGACCTTGGTTTGCCACTTAAAGGATATCCTTGTATACTAGTAATCTATGTTTATAACAATGATCCTGATTGGTGAAGAAATGGGTCAGTAGTCAGTGTATTCTATCTAATGTGAAGAAGTGGGTAATATTGTTTAGAAAAATTTCCAACCAAAATATTTAAAAAAAGTTATTAACAGGGCAAATCCTTAGCTGTGTAGAATATCTTTATTTCCCAAGGACTATTATAGTTCTGTCATCCTTTTATTTTTCATTTTCCTGTAAGAAGCTTGAAAATCCTTCACATATTGGTTATTTTTTAGGAGATATGAAACAGGTAGGTTATCAAGCTTCATTTTATAAGTTAGGAAATAGACATGACTGATATCATTTCTGTCAGTAACTAGTTGAATGATGGAAATTAAGATTGTAGTTTTGATTCCTATTCAGTATTTTCTCACTGTTCCATATTAGCTTTCAGGTGTTTTAAACACTTTTGATGTTTACAGACTTTTTGTAATAAAATTTGAAAATATTTACATCTATCTATATTTAAAAGTGTGAGCTATAAAGCTGTTTTGCCCAGACCCTCCATATTATAGCTGAAACTGCAACTGGTGGGGTTTTTCAGTAGAGCTGTCTTGTGATCGCTAGGTTGCTACGATTCATGCCCTCTCCCTTTAGTCTATGTGGAAGTTGAGCGGGGATTGTGAAGTTTAAGTTCTCTGTTAGCCACACAGCAAAATGTGAACCAGTTGAAAAGTGGGAGTAGTCCGAGTTTCAGAACCTAAACTCCGTGGAATGAGGTTGGACCCATTTAATGTTGAGTATTGTTTTTATAGGAAGTACTGTTACAGTCAGGTTCCAGGTAATTACAATGAAAGCAGCTTTGTCAGTAGGCAGTCTAGTACTTTAGACTTACATCATCCTAGAATGAGTATAGTAAGGACTATATTTTTTTTAACTTTTCAGTTTAAAGTAATTTCAAATTCACATAAAAATTACAGAAACAGCACACAGAGCTCCAATACACTCTTCACTGCAGTTCTCTCATTGTTGACATTCTGAACCACTTGAGAATAAGATGTAGATGACCTATTATCTCCTTTATTAGTTATTGGTGTGTATTTCTTAATACACAAGGATTCTTTCCCTTATTGTCATTGTACAGCCATCAAAATCAAGATATTAAAATTGATTCAATATTACCATCTAATCCAGACTCTGTTCAACTTTTGCTAGTTATTCTGTTATGACTTTCATGCATCCAGGAGTATGTGCTACATTTAGTTGTCAAAAGTCTTTAGTCTTCTCTAATCTGGAACAGTTTTTCATCTTCCATGAACTTAATTTTTTTTTTTTTTTTTAAGGAGAATCGGCTGGGTTCTCTCAATTTGGGTTTATACAGTTTTTGCAAGAATATTGCAGAACTCACTCTGTGGTTTTCTCCGTATCTTATCAGGAAGCACAGCATGTTGATTTATCCTATTACTGTGGGGTGAACTTTCTGTTACTTGGTTGAGAGGGTGTCTTTCAAGGTTTCTGCCTTTTAAATTTAATTACTTGGTTGAGAGGGTGTCTTTCAAGGTTTCTGCCTTTTAAATTTAATTAATAAAAAAGTTAGTAAATAATACTTATTTGGTGAGTAGCTACTTTCAGTTCAGTTCAGTTGCTCAGTCATGTCTGACTCCCCACGACCCCATGAATTGCAGCACGCCAGGCCTCCCTGTCCATCACCAACTCCCGGAGTTCACCCAAACTCATGTGCATCGAGTCGGTAATACCATCCAGCCATCTCATCCTCTGTCGTCCCCTTCTCCTCCTGCCCCCAATCCCTCCCAGCATCAGAGTCTTTTCCAGTGAGTCAGCTCTTTGCATGAGGTGGCCAAAGTATTGGAGCTTCAGCTTTAGCATCATTCCTTCCAAAGAACACCCAGAACTGATCTCCTTTAGAAGGGACTGGTTGGATCTCCTTGCAGTCCAAGGGACTCTCAAGAGTCTTCTCCAACACCACAGTTCAAAAGCATCAATTCTTTGGTGCTCAGCTTTCTTCACAGTCCAACTCTCACATCCATACATGACTACTGGAAAAACCATAGCCTTGACAAGATGGACCTTTGTTGGCAAAGTAATGTCTCTGCTTTTGAATGTGCTATCTAGGTTGGTCATAACTTTCCTTCCAAGGAGTAAGCATCTTTTAATTTCATGGCTGCAGTCACCATCTGCAGTGATTTTGGAGCCCCCAAAATTAAAGTCTGACACTGTTTCCCCATCTATTTGCCATGAAGTGATGGGACCAGATGCCATGATCTTCGTTTTCTGAATGTTGAGCTTTAAGCCAACTTTTTCACTCTCCGTTTTCACTTTCATCAAGAGGCTTCTCAGTTCTTCACTTTCTGTCATAAGGGTGGTGTCATCTGCATATCTGAGGTTATTGATATTTCTCCTAGCAATATTGATTCCAGCTTGTGCTTCTTCCAGCCTAGCGTTTCTCATGATATACTCTGCATATAAGTTAAATAAGCAGGGTGACAGTATACAGCCTTGAAGTAATCCTTTTCCTATTTGGAACCAGTCTGTTATTCCATGTCCAGTTCTAACTGTTGCTTCCTGACCTGCATATAGGTTTCTCAAAGAGGTAGGTCAGGTGGTCTGGTATGCCCATCTCTTTCAGAATTTTCCACAGTTTATTGTGATCCACACAGTCAAAGGCTTTGGCATAGTCAGTAAAGCAGAAATAGATGTTTTTCTGGAACTCTCTTGCTTTTTCCATGATCCAGTGGATGTTGGCAATTTGATCTCTAGTTCCTTTGCTTTTCTAAAACCAGCTTGAACATCTGGAAGTTCATGGTTCACGTATTTTTGAAGCCTGGCTTGGAGAATTTTGAGCATTACTTTACTAGCGTGTGAGATGAGTGCAATTGTGTGGTAGTTTGAGCATTCTTTGGCATTGCCTTTCTTTGGGATTGGAATGAAAACTGACCTTTTCCAGTCCTGTGGCCACTGCTGAGTTTTCCAAATTTGCTGGCATATTGAGTGCAGCACTTTCACAGCATCATCTTTTAGGATTTGAAAGTGCTCAACTGGAATTCCATCACCTCCACTAGCTTTGTTCGTAGTGATGCTTTCTAAGGCCCACTTAACTTCACATTCCAGGATGTTGGCTCTAGGTGAGTGATCACACCATCGTGATTATCTTGGTCATGAAGATCTTTTTTGTACAGTTCTTCTGTGTATTTTTGCCACCTCTTCTTAATATCTTCTGCTTCTGTTAGGTCCATACCATTTCTGTCCTTTATTGTGCCCATCTTTGCATGAAATGTTCCCTTGGTATCTAATTTTCTTGAAGAGATCTCTAGTCTTTCCCATTCTGTTGTTTTCCTCTATTTCTTTGCATTGATCGCTGAGGAAGGCTTTCTTATCTCTTCTTGCTATTCTTTGGAACTCTGCAGTCAGATGCTTGTATCTTTCCTTTTCTCCTTTGCTTTTAGGTTCTCTTCTCTTCACAGTCATACTTTAATACTATGTAAATATCCTTTTCCTGTCAAACTTTCACTTGTTTAACATTTTCGGACACTGGTATTTGCCTGAATCAGTGGTTACCTTGGTAGTTAAGAGCTCTCAAATGGTGATGTTAAAAAATTCAGTCGTGTCTTCTAGATTTCTCAGTTTCCATGCACTGGTTGTCACGTTCTTCCTTCTCTTTGTGTTTGTTTACTCATTCATGTGTGTTGGTCTGGGCTCATGCGGTCCTGTTGCAGTCTTTACTCTCAGTGTTTTTTTGGTGCTCAAATGGTGCCCCACTCGGCCAGTGAGAACTTCATCAAGCCACTTTCTTTGGCCTCTGACAGGGCCCTCCATTCTTTGAATGGTTGTTCACTTTCTACTCAAGAAGATGCTCCAGGCTTATCTTGTATTTTCCGTGCACCAGTCCTGGAGTCACTCATTGCTTCAAGGAGCCTACGTTTCTTGCAGTGGAGAGATCAAGGTCTAGGTGTCAGTTTTGGGGTGGAGGGGCGGATGTCATTGTTTCTAGGCTTTCTCAACAGATGCCGTAGGGACCGCGAGTGAGTGTGTGTGCATACACATGGGCGCACTCTCCCCGACGGCGCCCCGTGCTGTTCTCTGTCTTTATGTCTTACCTGTATATAAATGTGTGTGTATTCTTACCAGGACTTATTGGAACTGTTTTCTAGATTTCTATATCTGTAGCTCATTTGAATTCTTATTACTAAAACCAAAGTGATTCTGAAATAGTTAAAATTATATATATTACATGTCAAAATAAATTAATAGAGATTGATTATTTTAACTGCTCTGAAATTGGAGACAGATACATTTTTTTTTGTAATTGTAGAGAAACAGATATAAAATATAGGAAACTTAAGGCCCATTTTGAATTGAAGCCATGTTTCTAGTTCATTTTGGTCAGTATTTTTTGTGTGCAACTTGGAAAGTGCAAAATAATTACCTTTTTCTGCTTTTTGTTACAGGAAACGAGATTATGAAGGCTATTTATGTTCCCTTTTACTCCCTGCCGAATCCAGAAGCTCTGCTTTTGCACTGAGAGCCTTCAATGTGGAACTGGCTCAGGCTGGTATTAAAATACCTTATAAATTATTTGCAAAAAATTATGATATAATGTGTTTAATGCTGAATAATAAAGAACGATAGTTGTAACTTATATGTTGGACATGCTTAAGGTCTCTGCTGGGGACTTCTTTCTCCTGCTTAACAATTCAATTCCAAAAATAAAGGTAGCTAATGAACTTAATTTAATGTTTCTGGAAAGACCATCCTGGAATTTCTTTTTTCTAAGGATATTTTAAACTATGCAAGTAACATTGCACTTTTGTCTATTAATTGAATAGGTTAATCAGAGTATTACTGCTTATTCTCTACAATATTTGCATAATTTGCATGAATATAGCAGTTCTTCAGAGCACTTTTTGAAATGAGTTTTTAACTTTAAAGGGAAATGGAAATTGAAGTAATTATAGCAAACCCAAATCTTATATCATACTAACTCTTGTCTGAAGAATAACAAAAGAAGGAGAGAGTCTTCCTTTTATTAGAATGGAAAGAATGTGTGCTGAGGTATAAGATAAATTGAAATGGAGAGTGTCATTGAGGGAGTTGAGATAGAATGGCCTTAATTTTCTCAGTAAATTAAATGGAGAGATCAGATATTGAGAGTGAGGGAGCGTGGGAGGGTTGGGGGTCTTGAAGAGTGTGGCCAGTTTTGATGCAGCCTCTGGTGAATACGATAGGAGGTGAGCTAGGAGCGAACGGGAGGCTATGATTGTAGCACTGAGGCCTGACGAAGCTTAGACTTGATGAATCTGCAGAGTAATTGAGTCCAGCTGTTTGTCCTTGGTGTATTTCTAGAAGTCATGGTTCTGTATTTTTTCACTTTTTCCTTTTTCAGGTATAAACTATACTTCAGCATCTTAAGTCAGTCACAGTTTAAAAATAAATAATCTCCATTGTGATCTTCCATTATAACTTTAAAATAATAAAAAATTCCATTTTTAATAGATAAATCCTCCATATTTTCCCTAATTGTCTGTCATCTTATAAGAGTGTCTTGCTGCATTTGTTTTTTAATTGAATGAATTCAATTATGCAGGCATTTTTGCTCCTGCACTCCAGGCAGTGTGCCCCTGGTTGCCCCTTGGTCCTGTGGTCCCTTCACAAGACTTCCATCTCCCAGCAGCTGTCTGTCTTACTGTTTGTTTTTGCACACACAGACTTGTTCATTCATTCATTCAACAGATATTGCCCAAAATATGCTAGGCACTATTTTAGGTACTGGGTTATATAGCACTGAGTAAAACATGCAAAGTCCTTGCACTCAAGGAGCAAATAAATTCTGTATAGAAAAGTTAAGGAGGTTAGGGAAGGTTTGGTGTAGCAGGGGTTTCCATAAGAAAAAACCTCACTAATGTAGCATTTGAGCAAAGATTTGAAGGAGGCAAAGGAGTGTGAAATATGTGGCTGAATAATATTCCAGACAAAAGGAGCAGCAAATACAAAAGTCCTGAGGTATGTGTGCCGAACACATTCAAAGGAAAGAAGGCCAGGGTGACACAGCAGAGAGGGAGGGATAGTTTGGGAGATTAGGTTAGAGGCATCTGGGCCAGAAAGGTAAGGTGTTGGAGACCACTGCAGCCACTTTGGCATTTACTCTGAGTGAGACGGGAAACCGCTGGAGGATTCTGAGCAAAGAAAGAGACCATCTCTTGGTCATGTTTTAAAAGGATTACCCTTTAAAAATTTTTTTTAGTAAAATACAGTTGGTTTATAATATTATATTAGTTTCAAGTGTTCAACATAGTGATTTGATATTTTTATAGGTCATACTCCATTTAACATTATCATAAAGTATTGGTTATATTCCCTGTATTGTATAGTATATCCTTATATCTTACTTACTTTAGACATGGTAGTTTGTAGTTCTTACTCCCCTATCGCTATGTTGCTCCTCCCCTCATCCCTTTCCCCACTAGTAACCTCTGCTTTATTCTCTATATATGTGAGTCTGTTTCTCTTCTTTTCTTGTTGTTATGTTTATTCATTTGTGTTAACTTTTAGACTCTACATGTAAGTGATAACATACAGTATTTGCCTTTCTCTAATTTATTTCACTAAGCATCATATTCTGTGGGCCTTTCTTGTTGCAAATGGCAAAATTTTATTCTTTTTTATGGCTGAGTAATATTTCATCGTGTGTGTGTGTGTGTGTGTGTGTGTGTGTGTGTGTGTAAACCATATTTTCTCTGTCCATTTATCTGTTGATGGTCACTTAGGTTGCTTCCATATCTTGATTATTGTAAATAATGCTGCTATGAACACTGGGTGCATATATCTTTTCAAATTAGTGGTTTTGATTTATTTGGATTTATTATATTGGTACAGAAGTAATTGTAATTTTGCATTGTTGAACTTTGTTCTTTGATACTGGAATACACTCTTAAGTGTGGTTATGTTATACATCATTTTAATGCACGTTTATCACTTTTTTTTTTGCTAATTATTACTTGCTATTTATTTTATATTGATTTCAAACTAGGGAAATGATGTTAGACAAAAAGCAAATTTGAGCAATTTTCTTATTTGAGTTCAAAATGGGTTGTAAAGCAGCAGAGACAATTTGCAACATCAACAATGCATTTGCCCCGAACTGATAATATACAGTGTAGTGATGGTTCAAAAAGTTTTGCAAAGGAGACAGGAACCTTGAAGATGAGGAGCACAGTGGCCAGCCAGCAGAAGTTGACAACTACCAACTGAGAGGATCACTGAAGCTGATCTTTTTATAGCTATACGAGAAATTGCTGAAGAACTCAACATCAACCGTTCTGTGGATGTTGGCATTTGAAGCAAACTGGAAAGGTGAAAAAGTTCAATAAGTGTATGCCACATGCTGCTGCTGCTGCTAAGTCGCTTCAGTCGTGTCCAACTCTGTGTGACCCCATAGACGGCAGCCCACCAGGCTCCCCTGTCCCTGGGATTCTCCAGGCAAGAACACTGGAGTGGGTTGCCATTTCCTTCTCCAATGCATGAAAGGGAAAAGTGAAAGTGAAGTCGCTCAGTTGAGTCCGCTCTAGAGACCCCATGGACTGCAGCCTACCAGGCTCCTCCATCCATGGGGTTTTCTAGGCAAAAGTACTGGAGTGGGGTGGCATTGCCTTCTCCACATGAGCTGCCTTCAAATCCAAAATTGTTTTTTTAAAGTGTCCTCTTATTCTGTACAAGAAACCATTTCTCAACTGGATTGTGACACGCAATGAAAAGTGGATTTTATACGACAGCTGGCTATGACCAGCTCAGTGGTTGCACCAACAGTATTTGTGGTCTTTTTGATGATAACCATTCTGCAGATGTGAAGTGATACCTCCCTGGTGCTTACTGATGGATGTTTCAGCACCTTTTTGTGGACCTCTTGGCCATCTGTATATCTTTTTGGTAAAGTGTCTATTTGGGTCTTTTGTTTGTTCTTTTGATATCAAGTTGTATGAACTGCTTTTGAATTTTGGCTATTAACCCCTCAAAGGATTTTCATTTGCAAATATTTTCTCCCGTTCAGTAGGTGGTGCAAATGTAATTATTGATAGGTGTGTACTACTGGACTTCCTGACTTTATTACTTGTTTTCCAGTTGTTTTTGTAGTTTTTCTCTGTTCATTTCTTCATTTTGTTTCTTCCATTGTGGTTGTGTAATTGTCTTTTTACACTATGTTTGGGTTGCTTTCTTACTGGTTTTTGTGTATCGTAGGTTTTTATTTTGTGGTTGCCATGAGATTTGTGTATGTTTTATATGGTAATTATATCTACTGGACTTAAACTAGTCTTTTAAGTTCATATACATTCTAGACAATTTTTACTTCCACCCCTCATATTTTTATGTTTTTGTTATTAAACTTTTCATCTGCATGGCTGTCTCTTTACCATTTATTGTCGTTATGGTTGCTTTTACAATTTTTTAAAAAAATCTTCATACCAGCTTATTTAAAGTGGTCGATACATCTTTACTGTAAGATTTGTCTTTACTACTGGGATTTTTTTTTTTCCTCTATGAATTCTTGCTTCTTATAATCTTTTGTTTTCCACTTGAAAAAGACCCTTGATACTTCTTATAAGGTTGCTTTAGTACTGGTAAACTCAATTTTTGCTCGTCTGAGAAGTTCTTTATCTCCTTTAGTTCTGAAAGATAACGTTTCTGGGTAGAGTATCCTAGGCTGTAGGTTTTTTCCTTTTAGCTGTTTAAATATATCATGCCACTCCCTTCTGGCTTTCATAGCTTCTGCAGAAAATATCAGCTGATAGATAGCCTTACAGGGATTCCCCTGTGTTTGACTCTCTGTTTTTCTCTTGCTGCTTTTAAATTCTCTTTAACTTTTGCCATTTTAATTATAATGTGTTTTGGTGTGGGTCTTATTGGGTTCATCTTGTTTGGGGCTCTTTGTGCTTCCTATAGAAATCTGTCTCCTTCTTCAACTTCAAAAAGTTTTCAGCCATAATTTTATCAAATACATTTTCTACTCTTTTCTCACCCTCTTCTCCTGGGATCCGTATAAAGTGAGTGCTAGTACACTTGATGTTGTCTTAGAGGTCCCTTAAACTATGCTCGTTTTTAAAATTTTGTTTTCTTTTTGCTCTTCTGATGGGTGATTTCCATTTCCCGCCCCCGCCCATCACGCTAGTCTGCTGTGCATTCTTTCCTGTGCACTTTTCATTTCTTTAATTGTATTCTTCAGCTCTGACTGGTTCTTTTTAATATTTTCTGTTTCCTTGTTTAAATTCTTAGTGTGTTCATGGATTCTTTTTGCAAATTTAGTTAGCATTCCTTTTCCTGTTACTGTGAAACTCTATGGGGTAAATTTTTTATCTCTGTATCACCAGGGGTTTTTCTCAGTTTTTTCCCCTTATTCTTTCACTTGAAATATATTCCTTTGTCTTTTCATTTTGTATAACTTTGTATGAAATTAGGTAGAATGGTTACCTGTCCCAATCTTGAAGGGGCGTCCTTTTGTGGGGCTGTCCCTACGCAGTCTGTTTGTGCCCAGTTATTTTGGTGGGAGAGCTGGATCTGAAGTGAGCGTAGGTCACGTCTTCTCTTGGGGTGTGCTGGCAGCTACCACTGTGGTGGGAGGTAGGGCTAAAGATGAAGGGGCTATAGCTAAGCCAGGTGTGAGCTGGGCCTTTTCCTGGGCTCCTCCAGTGGCGGTCATCCGCGTGTCTGGGTGCGATCAGAGCTCAGGGTCCTAGACACAAGCTCTAAGGGTTGGCCGGAGCTCTCAGTGTGCGCACCCCTCTGGCAGGGCACCTCAGCCCTACTGGAGAGCCAGAGGGGCTCCAGCAGGCAGCTGGGTGGGCTGGGGTGCATGCGGGAACAGTCCCGGAAGCCACGCAGAGCCCCGGGCAGTTTTCAGCCTGCAGCGTGTCGTGCGTGCTGGCTCGGGTCCAGGCTGGCTCCCTTTTCTCTGAGTGTGTGCACACTCCTTGGCAGTGATAGCCTTTGTCTTAGTGGAGAGCAGTGCTGGACAAGAGGGGCTGGAGCAGGCATCTGGCCAGAGCTGCAGGCACTTTTCCGTCTGCAGCCTTGATGCAGATCCTGGGAGTAAGTAAGCTTGTGCACAGTCTCTGCTTCTCACAGCACTCCAGTAAGTCCCACTGGTTTTCACACTAGCGAAGGGTAATTGTCTTCCCAGGGTGGATCCCTGAGCCTGTGTGTGATATTCCGCTCCTCCTGTGTCCCCTGCTAAGGGCCTAGGTCCCAACCTCATATGTGTCCCTCCCATTCTGCCCACTCCATTGGTTGTAGAAGAGCCTCTCTTTGCCAGTTTCCAGGTGGTTTTCAGCGATGTAGATGTATTTTTGATGTGTTCACTGGGGGAGAAGTGAGCTCAGTGTCCTCCTGAAATGATTAGTCTTTTAAAAAAGTTTTTTTAACTTATTTTTTCTTCTCCATTATGTTTTTTATAGGGTATTGAATATAGTTCCCTGTGCTATACGACAGGACCTTGTTGTCTGTCCATCCGATACTCTTGCATCTGCTAGTCCCAGATTCCCAATCCATCCTTCCCCCTTGGCAACTGCAGGTCTGTTTTCTGTGTGTGCCTGTTTCAGTTTTGTAGATAAGTTTATTTGTGTTGTATTTTAGATTCCACAAATAAGTGGTGTCACATGGTATTTTCTTTGTTTTTCTGATTTCACTTAATCTGATAATCTGTAGGTTCATCCATATTGCTGCATGTGACATTATTTCATTCTTTTTTATGTCTGAGTACATCAAAGCTGTATATTGTCACCCTGCTTGTTTAACTTATATGCAGAGTACATCATGAGAAATGCTGGGCTGGAAGAAGCACAAGCTGGAATCAAGATTGACGGGAGAAATATCAATAACCTCACATATGCAGATGACACCACCCTTATGGCAGAAAGTGAAGAGGAACTAAAAAGCCTCTTGATGAAAGAGGAGAGTGAAAAAGTTGGCTTAAAACTCAACATTCAGAAAACGAAGATCATGGCATCTGGTCCCATCATTTCATGGGAAATAGATGGGGAAACAGTGGAAACAGTGTCAGACTTTATTTTTTTGAGCTCCAAAATCAGTGCAGATGGTGACTGCAGCCATGAAATTAAAAGACGCTTACTCCTTGGAAGAAAAGTTATGACCAACCTAGATAGCATATTGAAAAGCAGAGACAGTACTTTGCCAACAAAGGTCTGTCTAGTCAAGGCTATGGTTTTTCCTATGGTCATGTATGGATGTGAGAGTTGGACTGTGAAGAAGGCTGAGCGCCGAAGAATTGATGTTTTTGAACTGTGGTGTTGGAGAAGACTCTTGAGAGTCCCTTGGACTGCAAGGAGATCCAACCAGTCCATTCTGAAGGAGATCAGCCCTGGGATTTCTTTGGAAGGACTGATGCTAAAGCTGAAACTCCAGTACTTTGGCCACCTCATGCGAAGAGTTGACTCATTGGAAAAGACCCTGATGCTGGGAGGGATTGGGGGCAGGAGGAGAAGGGGACAACAGAGGATGAGATGGCTGGATGGCATCTGACTTGATGGACGTGAGTCTGAGTGAACTCCGGGAGTTGGTGATGGACAGGGAGGCCTGGAGTGCTGCGATTCATGGGGTCGCAGAGATTTGGACACGACTGAGCGACTGAACTGAACTGAACATTCCATTGTATGTATGTGCCCACATCTTTAAAGGATTACTCTTGATGCTGTATTTAGAATAGACCATATGCCATGGGATCTGAACACTAAACATTGAGAGAGACCCACCCAGCACCAACACCATTAAAAATTTTTTTTTTTATTTGGAAATACTTTCATGCGCACAGGAGTAAGAATAGTACGAAGAATACCGATATGCCCTTTTGTTAATATTTGGCCCCATTTGCTCTATCAAGTTGTTCTCCTTCTCTCTGTCTTCCTTCCTTTCTCTCCCTCTTTTTCTCTCTCTGTATACACACACATGTATATGTACACACATTAATGCACTGTGTTTCTTTTTATGAATCATTTTACTGTAACTTGACTACACCATGCCCCTTTACTCATAAACTTGAGCGATATTTCATTAGCACAAGAATATTCTCTTTCATAACACTTACCAGTTTGAGTAAATTTGAGACAGATACACTAGTTTTATTTAATCTACCTTCTGGTTTCCAGTTTTGTTGAACGATTGAATGATGTTTTTTATGGCATCTTTAAACCCTTCTGTACAGAATCCAAACTAAGATCACATATTACATTTAAGCTTTCATGTCTCTTTTGCCTCCTTTTATCTGGAGCATTTCCACAGCTTTTCTTTGTCTTCTATTAAACACTGACATTAAAAAAAACCATATTGTTCCTTTAAAAATCTTGAATATTTCTCATTTGGAGTTTTTATCACAATTATATTATACATTTCTAATCTAATACTTAATGTCTTAATGGTGTATGTCCTTCTCAGGGAATCACAATGAGGCATGACATGGCTGTGTGCCTCTTATTTGTGATAGCAATTTTGGCCACTGGTCAAGATGTTAATATTTTTTTCCTGTTGAATGTGAGGAGACATTCTAAGACCATGGTCCTCATCAAAATTTACCTCATATACAGCCAATAGGTACATGAAAATGTGTTCAGCGTCACTTTGAGAGAAGTGCAAATCAGAACCACAGTGAGGCGTCACTGCATACCTATTAGAATAGCTGTCATCAAAAAGACAAGAAACAACAAACGCTGAGGCTGTGGAGTAAAGGGAACCCTTTGCACTGTTGGTGGGAGTGCAAATTGGTGCAGCTGCTATGGAAAATGGTACGAGATTCCTAAAAGATTAGAACTACTACAAAATCTAGTAATTCCATTTCTGGGTATTTAGCCAAAGGAAATGAAAACACTAATTTGAAAAAAATAGTTGCACCTCCTTGTTCATCACGGCATTATTACAGTAGCCGAGGTTTGGAAGCCACCCAAGTGTCCGTTGGTGGATGACTGGATAAAGATGTGGTTTATCGGGACTTCTCTCGTGGTACAGTGGATAAGAATCTGCAGTACAGGGGACACAGGTTCGATCCCTGGTCCAGGCCGATTCTCCATGCCGTGGGCAACTGAAGCCTATGTGCCACAGCTGTTGAGCCCATGAGCTGCAGCTCCTGAAGCCTGAGCGCCCTAGAGCCTGCCCATGGCAACCCCTGAGTCCACCTGCTGCATCTGCTGAAACCCGGCCACCGTGGAGCGTGTGCTCCACCACGGAAGCCACCGCGGTGAGAAGCCTGTGCACTGCACCAGAGAGTCACCCCAGCGCACTGCAACTCGGGAACGCCCGTGGGCAGCAACGAAGACCCAGTGCAGCCAAAAATATAAATATGTAAATATATTCTTAGAAAAGATGAGGTATATCTACACAATGAGTTATTACTTACCATAAAGAAGAAGGAAACCTTGCCATTTGTGACAACACAGATGGACCTTGAGGGCTTCATGTACGTGAAATGAGTTTGACAAAGACAAATACCATACGATCTCACTTATAGTGGAATCTAAAGCAAAAGCAAAACAAACAAACAATTCGCAAGCCCGTAGATACAGGGAACAGATTGGTGGTCGCCAGAGACAGGGTTAGGACATGGGTGAGAGGAGTGATTGTGGTTAAAAAGTAGAAACTTGCCATTGTAAGTAAATAAGGCGTGGGCATGAGTGCACAGCTAATACTGTTACTATGCATTTGAAAGTTGCTAATAGAGCAGACCTTAAAAGCTCTTGACATACACAGATTTCTAATTTTGTGTGGTGATAATAGATATTCTATGGTGATCTTTCACAATATATAGGTAGGTAGGTAGGTAGGTAGGTTTAGTTGCTCAGTCATGTCCGACTCGTTGCGACCCCATGGACTGTAGCCCACCACGCTCATATCAAATCATGTTGTATACTTAAAGCAATGAAACTGTTATGTGTCAATTATAGCTCAGTTAGAAAAAATTTTCCTCCTAGATTTAGCATGCATTGATGATTCTTGCCAGAACTTAACAAGGCCATTCTTAATCAATAGTAAGTTAGGGAGAGAGTCTAGCAGTCTTTTAAAAAGTTAGTGAATGAACGAGTGAGTTTATTTAAATGTACCACAGTAAAATTCACTTTTTGTGGTATATAGACCTATAGGTTTTGAAAACTGCTTCAAGTCCTGTAGGTACCATCAGAGTCGTGATACAGAACAGTTCCATCAGCCTGAAAGATTCCCGTATGTGTCCCTTTGCAGTCAGCCCCTGCCCTCTCCACAGTCTTCTCCATGTGCGTGAGATAAGCTTCTACCTTTTTGAGCCATAATTTCTGTATTTGTAGAATGAATGTGTTGATAAGGACCCTGTGAGTTTGTTCTGATGATTGTGATCAGGTAACATCATGGTACCTACACAGGGCCTGGAACTTGTAGACATTTGATAAACAATATTTCCTTCTCTGCTTCCTCTGAAAAGCCTCTGGTTCTATTTACTAGGTTTATCGTCAGAGTTAAAAAATATTTTTGCTATCACTAACCAAGTGAGGATTGTTTTTCTTCCCTTCCACTTATTTTTTTAAAACTCCACTGGAAAATTTCAATCATATATAGAATGCAGTATGTCCATGTACAGAGAGAGAAATATAATGAACCCTCATGTACCCCGTCACCCACCTCCAGCTGTTACCTTCTCAAGGCCAATCTTGTTTTTCATCTTTACTCCTCAGCCACATCAGGTTATTTTGAAGTTAAGTTTCAGATGAATTTTTCCACCTGCAGATATTTCAATTTGCATCTCTAAAAGAATTCACTTAAAAAAAATAACACTACTATTATTATATATTAAAAATTTTAAATAATTCCTTAATATCATTAAACATCTGGTGTTCAAATTTTCCTAGTTGTCTCTCTCTTTAAATCCGGATTCAAATAGGTCTATATGTGACTGGTTGATCTTTCTTAAATTTTTTTAAAACAAAATGTCCCCCCTCCTTTGTTTTTCCTTATAACTTTTTTAGAAGAATTGCTGGTATTTTTGAATGCAGACCTTGAGGATATTTTTGAATAAGCACCAAGTAATCTTTGGCTTTTACTTAGGTAACTCATAATGGTGACAATTTAACCGATATATAACTTCAAGGAAAAATTAAATGCAGAGAAGACTGAATTACGTGATTTTATGGTTATAAATAGTGATTTCTGAGACTCTGAGTAGTGCAGTTGTTAATGTTTTTAAACCCTGTTTATAGATTAAGGACTCTGTCTCTGAGAAAACAATTGGACTGATGCGAATGCAGTTTTGGAAGAAAACTGTGGATGATATATACAGTGACAATCCACCACATCAGCCTGTGGCCATTGAACTGTGGAAGGTAAAACAGAAACAGCTACTTTTCACTTGTAAGAATGTTGTTTAAGCATACTTTTTGTTACATACAAGTTGGATAGTGGCAATGGGGAATCTATCCTGAAAATATTCTTGGGCTCACGTAACGTTCAGATATATATTAGTTTTGACAGAATTTAAAATCATTAACAAGTAATTTACACACATCTTTAGTGTGTTTATTAAAAGAAGAAAGTCAGATATATATTAGTTTTGACAGAATTTAAAATCATTAACAAGTAATTTACACACATCTTTAGTGTGTTTATTAAAAGAAGAAAGAGGAATTTGGTCTGTTTATGTTATAAATTATTTTCCACATGTTTGGTTGCAGAATTTAAGCCCTACAAATTTTGAAACAATGACATTTTAAATTTTCTATTCTATCTGCCAAGTAGCTCCTTATTCCAGTGCTGTAGTTCATACGCTGGACTGTAGAAAATGATGCATTGATCTTTTGTGCTCTTATCATTCCTAAAGCTGCCTTGTCTAGTTTCATAGAATTGCCTCTTTGTTGATGAAGTTTAGGTATCTGAGAATGGAAGCCTATGGGCGAGGTTGTTATTTGTACACTAAGATGTATTTGGTAGTTTTACATTAAAGCTCTATGGATTCCTCATTCACAACTAGCCTTACACAGTTTAAAAATACATTGAACTAGCAGCAGAGAACAGGGTTTAGGCTCCTTTTGTCATTGATCTGTGTCCCTGTTGTCACATCGTAAGTGCCAGAAGACAGCGTCTGTCCCAGGAGCCTCTGACAGACCTGAGTGGTACACTCCTTCTCAGGTCTGTGCCCCAGCAGAGGCAGGCCCCTTTTCTTGGCCCCAGATTGACTTCACAGAACCTCAGTAATTGGAGAACCAGGCCCCTCCATCAGGGACTGGGAAGGAAAAGTGGATGGGAAGCTCTTTAGTATCGGATTAGCTGTTTCCCTTTAGTCATCCCACTTCAAGAACTTCATCCTGGCTGACTCAGTTTAAAGGAAAGTTTCTCCAAAATCCAGAAACTACTTATTTTATATACAAACCTGACTGCGTTAGAAGTTTATGCTAAGACTTGTATTGAAGATTCTGGCCTTTGTCAGGAAATAACTTGAAAGATCAGAGATTTATTTAACATAAATTTATCTTGTCTTAGCTTCATTTAAATGCCAGAAGACATATCTGATTTACAGAATGTTTACATGTATGACAATTTGTCCAGTTTTAAAAGCTGCTTAAATTTTGATGATTAATGTTGGCCAGCTCTCTGATATGACAGGTATTGCAGATTAACATGAACATTTGAAAGAAGCAGGTAGTGTTCAGAGCGGTTGTCCTGATTGTGTGTTTTTTACTTCTTCCCATTCTTCTGGAGCACATACTTATTGCGCCACTGTCCAGTCAGACTTTCCACTGATTGCTTAAAGAGCTTCAGGTTCTTCAGAAGATTAAATAGGGGAACAGAGAGTACATTCCTGCTGCGCTGTTTCATTGGTGCTTTTAGAGCACAGAATAGATGAATTCCTATAATTTCTAATAATTATAGCCATGATTTTTATTCCATTTGGCTTCTATTTGCAAAGTTTTGATACCTTTATTTAACAGGTTTTCAGCTTCTTATGTGTTTTTTTATCTTGATCTCTGATGTCCTTCAGAATCAGACAGAACTCTGTTTTGTGGTCAAGGAACTGCAGCTGTTACAGCGTCAGACTTGAGTAAATAGGAGTCTGACTTTTCAGTGGTTTAGTATCTGCTGAGTACTTTTATGTGCCAGGAATGGTGCTTGATGGTGTGGTTACAAAGATCAAACAAGCCCTGCCCTTCTCAGACATGTACAAAACAAAATGAGAGCAAGACTGAAGTGACTGAGGTATCCCAGGCTGATTCTTGGAACTGGGGGGAGAGGCCTGTGGGAGTGCTGCTGTGTAATTGTAGCAATGCTGAGAGCACTTCCAGACCAGCTCTTTGCAGCCCTCATAGCTTCTGCTGCTTTCCTGTCGGGCAAGGTGGGCTCCATTCTGCACACTTCCATCCTTTGCCACTTGCATGTGTGTTGATGAGCCTGCCAGCCTTTACATTAGTATCAGTGACATCTTAGAGTCTCAGTTGAAGTGTGGGATATCCTGGAGACTTTATGTTTCACTACTGTATTTCTTGTGAAAATATATTATACTTAGTGTTGACTTGGCACAAAAGCAGTGTTTACCTTATTTGGAAATAGCTTCAAAATTTTAGGAAGGTTACAAAAGTAAAAATCTTGTAAGAACACTTCTATGTCGTTCACTCACATTTACCTGTTGTTAACATTTTATCCTATTTGTTAATCATTTGTGTGTGCTCACTCGTGTGTGTGTGTGCTCTGGCATGATCTCTGTATATTTTCACACATAATTTTTTTAATTTTTTTAAATCATTTGAGTATAAGTTGCATACGTCATGTCCCTTTATTTCTCAATACTTTAGTATTTCCTAAGAATACAGATATTCTCTTATTTAACCAGAATAGTTACTGACTTTAGTAAATTTAACTTTGAAATAACTTTCATCTGATTTTCCAGTCATATTCCAATTTTGTCAGTTGACCTAATGATATACATTAATGTATTTTTCCCCTCCATTGTAGGATCCAGTCAGGTATTTTTCAGTCATATCTGTTTAGCCTACTTTAATCTGGAACATTTCCATAGTTTTTCTTTGTCTTCTATGACATTGACATGTTTGAAGTGTATAACATCTTTTTTTTTTGTAGTAGAACATTCCTCATTTTGGATTTGTCTAATATTTTATCCTGCTTAGATGGTTCAGGTTATGCGCTCTTGGCCAGAATACTGCATCAGTGATGTATTCTTGGAGTGTCACATCTGGAGACACATTCTGTCCATCCGTCCTTTATTGCATTGTTCATTTTCATTAACATTCAAGATGTTGTCCGGTTCTCCCAATGTGTAGTCTACTGTATAATTAGAATTTCCCTTGCAACTAATCAACTTTAAGACAATGCAAATATCCTACTCCTCATCAGTTTCCTGTGAAACGTAACATTCACTGATGGTTCTTATCCAGTCTTTACTATTATGATTACAGAGTGATAATGTCCCAACTCTAATGCTCTGTTCACATTTACCACTTGGCATGCTACTGTAAGCAACTGCTCTCACTCTCCTATATTATTTATTTGTTTATTAATTATTGGTATAAACTGCATTTTTGTCTAGTACTTTATAAATCATTGCTTGCATGCATGCTTATTCGCTTAGTTGTGTCCAACTCTTTCAGACCCTATGGACTGTGGCCCACCAAGTTCCTCTGTCTATAGTATTTCCCAAGCAAGAATACTGGAGTGGGTTGCCATTTCCTCTTCCAAGGGATCTTCCCAACCCAGGGAATGAACCCTTGTCTCTTATGTCTCCTACACTGGCAGGCAGATTATACCTCATTACTGTACTTAATTATTTGGTATTCATATAGTCCCATATTTGGACAATGAGAGTCCCTTCAGACTGGCTCCTGTGTCCTAACATGCCTCCTATCTTTGTTTTTTTTTTTTTGCACTTTCTATTTTCTGGCACAATAAAATGGTTCAGGATCCTCTCGAATCTCCCTTTTTCCAGCTCTGGAATCCCCTTTTTTAGAGTCTGTTTCCTTTGATGGAAATGGTTCGAGACCAAGATCTAAGCACTAAGTGTGCTCTTTCTTAACGGAGTGTCTTTACTTGTAAGATAACACTGTACCCTGCAGATTGTTTTCTTTGGAGCTGTATTAGCCTTTTCTTTTTTATAAAGTGGTTATTTTCATTAAATAGGGTCTTCATTTTATGGAAAGAAGTTTGTAATAAGCATGGAAGTCGAGGCATACTGCATAGAGAAGCTTGCTCTGCTTAATTCTTGTGTTTTTGTTTGTTTTGAAAGTGGATTCACTAATTACTAATAGTATAAGGAAAAGAGTAGTGAAAAAGTTTTGGATATATTATCTTTACTTGAAAATGTTTTAAAGTGTTTTCTAGGGACATTTTCTTTTTCCCTAGGTTTTTAACATAGCTCTCTGGTGATGAGTTATTACAGATGTTCCCTGGCCTGGTTTTGTATTTGGTTTGTTTATGTTATTCAGGTCTACAGAAGTCATTTGTAGTACTTTCCAAAAACTTAAAACTTTTTTTTTTTTAGGCTGTCAGAAGACATAATCTGACTAAAAGATGGCTTATGAAAATCATTGATGAAAGAGTAAGTTGCAGTTGCTCAAGTCTTGTTTTTTCTCCTCTTTTAATCCTTATGCTAATTCTTCAGGGAAGAAATGTTTTAATATGTATATTAATATTTTGGAGGAAGCAGACTTTTAGAGAACTATGCCATTTTATCTGTTCTCCATCACTGCATGCCACCTACCTCAGCTCCTACCCCGGTACCTGGAGACAGACAGGTGAACGGGCGTCCAGGCAGAGGCATGCATGTGCATATCATACTCTACTATTTTGGTGTTTTTTTAAAAATAGAAAATGTTCAGACTTATATAAAAGTAGAGAAAATAGTGTAATATACTTTCATGTATCTGTCACCTAGCTTTAATAAACCCATGTCCAGTGTGTTTTCATTTTTTTTCTACCAACTTCCCTCACTAAACCGTATTTGATTATTTTAAAGTAAACCTCAGACATGTTATCATTTGATCTGTAAATAAAACGTGTATAAAACAGATAATCAACAAGGACCTATTGTATAGCATGGGAAGCCCAGTTCCGTAATGACTGGGTGACTGAACAACAACACAGTCTAAGGTGGGGGCTTCCCTGATGGCTCAGTGGTGAAGAACCTGCGTGCCGATGAAAAAGTCACAGGTTTGATCCCTGGGTTGGGAAGATTCCCTGAAGGCCTCCCTGTCCCTTGTCATCTCCCAAAGTTTGCCCAAGTTCGTGTCCATTGCATCAGTGATGCCATCCAACCATCTCATCCCCGAAGGCCCCCTTCTGTCCTCAGTCTTTCCCAGCATCAGGGACTTTTCCATTGAGTCAGCTGGAGGAGGAAATGGCAAACCACCACAGCATACTTGCTGTGAGAACCTCATGAACTGTATAAAAAGACCTTAGACTTTAGAAGCAAGTAAAAATTAAGCCAACCCCACGTCTGTGGTGATTTGTGCATTGAGATTATTCCTGAGGTATTATTCTGAGGGGTGATTTGTAAGTAGTGAACATGTAGGATCTTATTTTATTGTGTAATAAACAGTTCATACCAATAGTTTTAATTATTTAATAATTAAATAATTTAAATTTAAATAATTTAACTTAAATAATAATTAAATAATTTCTTTAGGGGAAAAATTGTGCATTTTTAAAATAAATTATTAACCATCAAACAAAGAAAACATTTTGTTTGTAGGAAAAAAATTTGGATGACAAAGCATATCGTAATATCCAGGAACTAGAAAATTATGCTGAAAATACACAGAGTTCTCTTCTTTATCTAACACTAGAAATATTGGGTAAGTTTTTTTTTTTTTTTCTGTTTTATACTTCTCTTTCTTAAAGAAAATACTTTTTTTTAATTGAAGTATAGTCGATCTACATTATGTTAATTTCAGGTATGTAGGAAAGTGATTCAGTTACATATATACTTTTTTTTTCAGATTCTTTTTCGTTGTAGTTATAAGAGCTGAATATAGTTCCCGTGCTAAACCCTTGTTGTTTATTCTATATGATGATGAGCATCTGGCAGCCCCAGGCTCCTACTTCGCCCCTCCCACTGCTTCCCCTTTGGTAACTGCCAGTCTGTTTTCTAAGTCTGTAAGTCTGTTTCTGTTTTGTAAGTAGGTTCATTTGTATGATTTTTCAGATCCCACATATAAGTGGATCATATAGTATCTGTCTTTGTCTGATTTACCACTCAGTACGGTAATCCCTAGTCCATCCGTGTTGCTGCAAGTGGCAGCGTTTCCTTCTGCTTCTATGGCTGAGTCGTGTTCCCTTGTGTGTGTGCACCACATCTTACTCTGTTCATCTGCTGATGGACAGCTAGGCTGTTTCTATGTCTTGACTATTGTAAATAGTGTTGCTGTGAATATTGCGGTGCATATATCTTTTCAAATGAGAGTTTTCATCTTTTCTGGATATATGCCCAGGCATAAACTTGCTGGATCATATGGTAACTCTGTTATTAGTTTTTTAAGGACCCTCCATACTGTTAACATACAATTTGACAGTCTAACCAGTTTAACGTTAAAATTTTTCTTTGCACCAACTATAAAGGACTAGCTTTTCTGTTTCTTTCAAGGTAGAATGGAAATATAATAAATATATACCTTTCTTTGGAATGGAATGCAGACTAATGAAAATACCCAGATTCTCATAAAAGTACTTTAGCTGCCTCATGCTATAATTAATAATCTGGTAATTGCAGATGATTTTACTTTTTTATGCAACCCTTACTGTTTGGAAGCCCTATGACCTGACTACTTTCTTCTTTGTCAATAATACTTTCCCATGTTTAAGACAAAGGTTGAAGAAATAAAACTCTGTAAGTTTTTATGAGATTTTTCTTTAAAAAAACAAAACCCCAAACTATGGAGTTTAGATATTTTTGCTCCTTTGACTCTATTCTAAGTTGGTGAGGGCTTATTGTCATGAGGATTGTAATGGAATTATTTGGGGCAAGGACAATACCATCCATTTGAAGAAAACAATATGTCTTTATGTCAGCCTAAAAGAATAATACAAGTCCTTGCCCAGTTTCCCAGGCCTGTTCTGCCTGCCCATTCAGTGACATGTTTGCCAACGCAGTGAAAGGAGGGCGCAAAGAGCAGAAAGTCTGTTAGGCATATACTTAAAATGAGGTCATATGGAAATTGCACTGAGGAGAAGAAATGCAAGACTTGCAGTGTTTTCCACAAGAGCTGATTAAAATTCCAAATGTGCTCTTGGTATGCTGTCGTCTGAGGAAACCTTCTATTTAAAAGTTGACGTTCAGAAGCCTGTTACTGGTAAATGATCAGCTTGTCTTTGTGCCCAGTTTTGCTCACATAAATCCTGTTTTTCAGATATGAAACACAGGATAAACACCTTTTACATGTTAAGGTGATTTCCCTATGCTGCTTGTATTCACTTGTTACGCATTTGAAGAGAAAAGAGCGGCCTAATTGTTAGATTTCTGAAATCACAGGCATAAAGGATCTTCATGCAGACCATGCCGCCAGTCACATCGGAAAAGCACAAGGCATCGTCACTTGCTTGAGAGCCACCCCCTATCACGGGAGCAGAAGAAGGGTGTTCCTTCCCATGGATATCTGTATGCTGGTAAGGCTGTTACTTGGACTCCTAATTATTTACCTTAAGAATATGGGGAGGGACATTTCTCTTCTTGTTCTTTAGTCTGTTCTAGAGAAGGCAGTGGCAACCCACTCCAGTACTCTTGCCTGGAAAATCCCATGGGCAGAGGAGCCTGGTAGGCGGCAGTCCATGGGGTCGCAAAGAGTCGGACACGACTGAGCGACTTCACTTTCCTTTTTCACTTTCGTGCATTGGAGAAGGAAATGGCAACCCACTCCAGTGTTCTTGCCTGGAAAATCCCAGGGACGGGGGAGCCTGGTGGGCTGCCGTCTCTGGGGTTGCACAGAGTCGGACACGACTGAAGCAACTTAGCAGCAGTAACTTCTTTGAAACACATGCGTATTGCATTTTTGCTTCAGAGTTACCAAGTCAGAGTTTTATCAGTCAGGCATTTTAGGTCGTGGTGGAGCTGTGCGTAAGAAGGTCCAGAGAACCTTACTTGGTGTAGCCTCATTCCCTTCCAAGCAATTTCATAATTATTCCTAGTGTTCACCTTAGCCTGTTCTTTTATTTTAAAGGAGGAAGTAATCCTTAAGAAAAATTACTGTGTATGAGAACCTTTGTTTTCTGGATGAGGTTCATTATTGTCTGTTCTTTTAAATTTCTTATCCGTTTGTTTATTTTGTTCCAGGTACTACTGTCGTTACTTAGCATCTTGTTGCATGTTCTTCCTAGGAGAGACAGTGTGTTTGTGTGTGACACGTACATATAGCTGTATTTTAAAAACCAAAAGAGCATTTTACTGTACATATTGTTCTATCACCTGTTGTCTTGAGCTGAGTTAGTTTTAAGTGTGCTCTTTGATTCCTAACGTAATGCGCATTTTCCTACGTAGCACGGTGTTTCACAAGAGGATTTTCTACGGAAGAGTCAAGATAGAAATGTGAGAGACGTGGTGTATGACGTGGCCAGCCAGGCACACTTGCACCTAAAGCACGTAAGTAGCCTCCTTTAGCCGAATCATTTAGGAAACCGTCGTTTCTAGCTGTGGCTACTCCTAAAGCTTGGTTGTAGCGTTTTCTGTTTAACAGTGTGTATCCATTGCTCAGTGAAATCCCAGCAAATGTATCTCAGGGACTATTGTAAACTTTTTCCACTTTTTAAAAATCCCCCTTTCTCCTCCTCAGCTTCCTCAGTGAGGCTGTCCTGGGACTCGTCTGCTCACTGTTTCTCTGTCTCTCAGGGGAGAGTGTGTCTTCCTGCCTGGTCAAGGCTGATGCCTCTCCTCTTCCGCCCTTCCAGAACTTTACATCCTCAGCAGTTCCCAGCTGGTGTTTTCAGCTGGCCTCTCTGACAGCTTGCCCCGTTTATCTTCTAGTTTGTTGCTACTGTGTTTAGTGAGCAGCCCGTGGGACCCTTCTGTTTCTTACTTTTCCCTCCCAGTTAACCTTTTTTGAATACACGTTCTATGTGTATTTTTACTTCAAGGCCCTCACCACTGTGACCCTGCTCACCGGTCTGTAATTTGGCTTCCATCCTGCATGCTCTTAATAATCATCTCTAGTAAATCATTTCCTATTGCCACATTTGAAAGAGTATCTGATTTATTGCATTCTTAAACCCTCTTGGTAGCTTCAACCTGATTGCTTCCAGGATATGAGTGAATGCCATAGGAATTGCAGGGGAGTCCAAAGGGCTGTGCCTCTCCTGTGGCTCAGTCTTATTTCGTACCTGCGACATCTCCTAAGAGAGATTTGTAAGGGGGAAATTGTGTCACTGAAACCATGGTGGTCTTTGAATCTTGCAGATATACTCATTCTCAGTATACAATGTAAGAGCAAATTTGTTGCAGCAAGTATTTTTGTAACTTATCTAGTTTGCTCAGTCAAAATAGTTTCTGAAATTAAAATTTCCACTTAAGTTATTAAAGCCCAGAAAGTACAAAGACATGATTCTCATATTTAATACTTTGTGGTTGTTCAGTTGCTCAGTTGTGTCCGACTCTGCAACCCTGTGGACTGCAGCACACCAGGCTTCCCTGTCCTTCATTATCTCCTGGGGATTGCTCAGACTCATGTCCTTTGAGTCAGTGATGCCATCCAACCATCTCATCCTCTGCCATCCCCTTCTCTTGTCTTCAATCTTTCCCAGCTTCAGGGTCTTTTCCAATAGTCAGTTCTTTGCGTCAGATGGCCAAAGTATTGGAGTTTCAGCTTCAGCATCAGTTCTTCCAGTGAATATTCAGGGTTAATTTCCTTTAGGATTGACTCGTTTGATCTCCTTGCAGTCCAAGGGACTCTCAAGAGTCTTCTCCAACACCACAGTTCAAAAGCATCGATTCTCTGGCTTGGTCCAATTCTCACATCCATACTTGACTGCTGGAAAAACCACAACTTTGATTATATGGATCTTTGTTGGCAAAGTAATGTCTCTGCTTTTTAATATGCTGTCTAGGTTTAATACTTACCAAGTAATTTAATACTTACCAACTAATTCAGCCATAATAAGTCATTAAAAAATAAAGAGTGTCTGATTTAGGGAGGGTAGATATTTTACATGTATGTATGTGAATGTATATACATACATATATACATATAATGAGCTTCCCCAGTGGCTCAACAGTAAAGAATTCATCTGTGATGCAGGAGATGTGGATTCGATCCCTGGCTCAGGAATTCCCCTAGAGGAGGGCATGGCAACCCACTCTGGTATTCTTGCCTGAAAAATCCTATGGACAGAGGAGCCTGGCGGGTACAGTCCATGGAGTCGCAAAGAGTTGGACACGACTGCAGCGACGGAGCACAGCACCGAGCACACACATAACAGAGGAAGAAGCGACTAGACTTGATAACTGATTGGATCGTAGCAGGGTCAGGGAGCAGGAAGGGGAAGGTTTCATGAAGTTCAAATATAGATTGTGCTAGTGCCAGTCAGAGACTGCAGTAGAAAAGCAGTGGTGTACTGGCTGCTGATCAGTAGTCTTCTGGGCATCACTGAATTTAAGGGGATTCGAGGGCATTTAAGGAAGTGGGCCAAAATGCAGATTGCAGGATGACGACTGTAAGAGGAGGTCAGAACTGGAGATACAGCCTGGGGAGTCATTCAGGTGGAAGGCTTAGGGTTAAAGCTCCAGGTGTGGATACGCTGTTGTCCAAAGAGAGTGTATATTTAGACAAGAAGGCCAAAGGCTGAACCTTGAACCCACCTCCAGTTCTCAGGTAGGAAGGAGAACTCGGAGTCAGTGTGTTGGAAACCTAAGGGAGGAGCAGATTCCAAGAACGGGAAACTAAAGTCCTGCATTCCTCAGAGAGATTGAAGAGAAAAGAGGGGTATGCTGATCAGTAAATTGTGAATGATCTCGAAGAGAGCAGTTTTAGTATATGGAGTAAAACCGGAGTACAGTGGGTTGAGAATTGAGTCAGGGAGTAGAAGTAGTTTCTGACGATGTAAACAAAGGCCTGTAGACAGAAGTGGGCTTGGGGAGGGTGGAGGGTGGACATTACTCCGGGTGGGTCGAGGCTTTGTAGTCCAGGGCATTAGGGAGCTGGGTTGGATAGGTAAGATTAGATTCAAGATGCGGAGGCCTTTGAATTCTAAGATGAGTAGTTGAGACATGATCTATCAGGGAGTTAAGTTAAACAATGACTTTATGACATTAATTTGGCTGATTGTGTGACATGAATTAATGGTAGGGGAACACAGACGCAGGAAGCGTGGCTGGGAGGGTCTTATAGTCATCTAGGCAAGAGAGGCTGACATCCAGGCTGGGGAGGTGCTGGGACTGATGTGCAAATACAGTCGACCCTTGCACAACCACAGGGCTTAGGGTGCCAGCCTTCCACGCAGTTGAAAATCCACACATCATTTACAGGTGGCCTTCTGTATCCAGGGTTCCTCTGTGTGTGGCGGGGGGCAGTGGTGGTCAAAGTTGTGGCAGCTGGAAATGCGAAAACCAAATGACAGAAAGAGTAGAATTCTTGGGACTTGCCTGGTGGTCCAGTGACTGAAATTCCATGTTCCCAATGCAAGGGGCCCGGGTTTGATCCCTGGTCAGGGAACTAGATCCCACGTGCTGCAACTGAAAATGCTGCATGCCACAGTTAAAACCTGGCAGAGTCAAATAAAATAAATAATTTTTTTTTAAAGAAGAATAGAATTCTTAATATAGTGCCTTTTCCTGATTTCTTTAGGTTTGGCAAGTTAATCTCAACCAGCAGGAGATAACTGTTTTCTTGTTTTCAAGAAAGGCCCTAGCGATGCTGTTTGAAACTGCTGGTGTTGTTTTGTGTTCACTTTCAGAGGGAGAGGGTTAATTTCCAGAAATACTTGTCTTTCAAACCAGTTTTCTTTTGTCTTCCCTTTTTAGGCTAGGTCCTTCCACAGAAGTATTCCTGTGAAAGCATTTCCTGCTTTTCTTCAGACTGTAAGTAGATTAACAGAATAAGTTGTTTAATTATTAAAGCAGATGTGTATAGCCTTTTTTTTTTTTTAATAATGGTTCCAGTGCAGTTCTTTAGTCTGTAGTATTTGTTTTTGTTTTCGTCCCTTAGGGTAGGTTTTGTTGGTTAACATTCTGCTCTTGGTGAAGGTCATGCTTGTGTTCCCCAGAGGCAGGTGAGTGGAATTATCGTTAGTGCTGACTGCAGCCAGACCACATTGGTTTGAATTTGCTTTGTCACTTACTGTGGAACAAGTTCCTTAATCATTATGTTCCTCAGTTTACTCATAGGTAAAATGGGACTCACAGGATAAACCACCTCATAGGAGTGTTAGGCTGCTTCTAGCCATATAAGTATGACCTAATGGTGTACTTATTAATTTTTTTCTCAATAGTGACCATATTGTAGCACTGGTTCCTGAAAGTGCAGTGCTGAGCTGGCTGCATCAGAATCATCTTGGAAAGCCTCTTCAAAAATACTGATTCCTGGGGTCTTCTTACTAAGACTCAGACTCTTGGGGTTGTGGGGGGTACATTCCTAAGAGGATTTGTGATGATTTTTATTTTTTTAATTACCCAGGTGATTCTGATGTATAGCCAGGTTCAGGAACCATTGTTCCTGTAAAATACATTAAAAAATGAGAACAACTTCCGGTTAGTAGCACCTAATATGGGAAACAGATTCTGAGCTAGATCATGTCATACATTATTCTTCAGTGTGGTTTACTTCATTTTGTAGACCAAGGTTCAAAGATTTGTGATGTTTGAAAATGGAAAACTCAAGCATTTTCTACAGTACCAAACATATCTTCTACCTTTCTCCCTAAAATATGTTCCAAGATGCTCTTCTGTTCCTTGACATCTTTTGTCCTAGGTCTCAGATCTGAGTGTTTGAAATCATTTTGTTTCTTTATTGAGTTTACTTATTATGAAAGTAATACATTAATATTTTAGATGTTCATATAACAAGAGGCAAAAGAAGAAATTGGAATCTTTTCTCAATTCTGTCCTTTCCAGAGATAATGTCTGTTCATCTTTTCGGACTTTTTATGTTCATATAATTATATATGTGTTTTTGGTATAAATGAGACGTCAAGCCTCTCTTTCTGTGTCAACACATTCTAAGTCACCATTTTTAATTGTTATTTATTTGATCATTTGGTGATGTACCATCACCTGTTTTGAATTACAAGCCGCAAGAAGATTAAATACTGTTTTGTTCACTTTTGTGGAAAAAAAGGTTGTTCTCAACTCTGGTTGTCCGTCAGAATCACTTGGGGGAACTTTTAAAACAAAACAATGTTGGGCTTATCTCTGAACCAACTAAATCACAGTATTTAAGAGGTGGGATCTAGGCATTGATACCACTTACAAGTTCCCCCGGAAATCATGAAGTGCAGCTAGGCCAAGAACCAGTCTTTTGGGCTGGTGGCGTGGTCCCTGGCCTGGCAGTATCTGCCTGGGGTCATGTAGAAATGCACATTTGGGGGTCTGCCGCAGACCTAAAGGATCAGAGACTCCTCGGGCTGGAGCCCAGTTCTCAGTTTCCAAACTGTGCGAGGAGAAAGTGGCGGGACTGCATGACAGTCCCGGGGAGCTGCTGCTGTCCTACTCCTCATCCCAGCCGGGGCATGCATCACCCCATGTGCTGTGTGTGGGGGGCATCTGTTAATTACTTTCTTCAAAGAAAAGGTTCTGCTGTTTGAAAATGACTCGTCCGGGGTAGCATATGTTGTCCTCTATAGATGAGGTTTTCAGAAAAGTGAAGTGCTAGTGCAAGTCGCTCAGTCGTGTTCAACTCTTTGAGACCCCATGGACTATACAGTCCATGGAATTCTCCAGACTAGAATACTGGAGTGGGTAGCCTTTCCCTTCTCCAGGGGATCTTCCCAACCCAGGGATCAAACCCAGGTCTCCTGCTTTGCAGGCAGATTCTTTACCAGCTGAGCCACAAGGGAAGCCCAAGAATACTGGAGTGGGTAAGCCTATTCCTTCTCCAGCAGATCTTTCCAACCCAGGAATCGAACTAGGGTCTCCTGCGTTGCAGGCGGATTCTTTACCAGCTGAGCTACCAGAGAAGCCCATGGTTTTCAGAAGCTATATTCAGAAATTATAACATCTTTGAAAATTTCACAATGAATTTGTTACCTTGAACAATTTATTTGCCATTAGCCAGACTTTGCTTGGTGAAGGAAATGGCAGCCCACTCCAGTATTCTTGCCTGGAGAATCCCATTGACAGAGGTGCCTGGTGGGCTGCAGTCCATGGGGTCGCAAAGAGTCAAACATGACTGAGTGACTCACTCACTCAGACTTTGAACCAAATCCTGATTTGTGAATGCTTAGTTGAGCTCTAATTTTGAGGTCTGTTTCATTTGTATTTCAGTGAAATCTTCTCCTGATTATAAAAGCAATATATTCTCATAATAGAGATTTGGACAATATAAAAAGAATATTAGAAGAAAATAACTATCATACCATAAATAGCACAGTTCCTGGACCCAGAGATAAAAGCTATTTACTCTGTTCTTTTTTTTTTTTTTTAAACTTTACATAATTGTATTAGTTTTGCCAAATGTTCTTTTTTTTTTTAATGAATTTCTGTGTGTATTTAAAAATCACGCTTTAAAAAAAAATAAAAAATAAAAATCACGCTTTATATGGTAGTATCCTATTTATCAAGCATTTAACCACATCATTAAAAATATTTATTAATATTTAATGGCTGTATAATTCTTTATTATGTGCTTGCACCTTAATTTCAGTAACTTTTCCTGTAATTGGATATTATGAAACTATTAAAATGTACATAATAAAATTCTTAGAGATGAAAAGTTAATCACAATATATTGAGTGATTCAAAAAAGCAGGTTACGGTAGAGTCCAGTGGTTGAGAGTCCTCCTTCCAGTTCAGGGGACACACAGGTTTGATCCCTGGTCTAGGAAGATTAAACATGCCGCAGGGCAGCTAAGCCGGTCACCACAGCTAGAGAAGCCTGCATGCCACAATGACGATTTCACACAGCCAAAGAATGAGTTACAGAACATTATGAATAATATGAGCTTTTTTCCCCCAAAAAACAAAGAGAACATGTGAGAGCCCATAAAATACCTTCAAAGGTTTTTCTTTTATTCTTTTTTAAAGTGTTTTTTATTTGATATCTACAAATGAGTGTATCTATACGTATGCACGTATTGTGAAGCATAACGTAATGAACACCCATGAACCCACTGCTCCATCCAGGACCTAAAATGTTGTTGTTCCATTGCGCTCACGTGTTTTCCCCGTCTCATCCCCTTCTGCCTTCCTCCTCCAGGTAGCTGTCCTGGACTTGGTATTTATTATTCTAAAAATGCTTTTCCCATTTTGTATATTCCTAACCAGTATGTTGCTTAGTTTTGTTTTTGAGCTTTATAAAAATGGATCATTTTCTGTTTATTTCTTATAGGTTACACACACACACACATATAATGTTGCTAAGATTTATCCATATTATTCTATCTAAATACATTTTAATTTCACTGCAGCTTAATATTTCATCATGTGAACATTTTATTTATCTATTTGTTTCTGTCAAAGAACTTCTGGACTGTTTCCAGGTCTTTGGCAGCTGTGCGCGTTCATGCACATACCTGATGTGTGTATATAAGTTGAGAGATTCAGAAGTGGAGACTGAATTGATACGTAAACTTACTCGTTGATAGTGTATGGGAGAAACCTAGTCCTGTAGACGGGCCCCAGCCGGCTGTGGACACCCAGGTTGTGCCGCAGAACTCCAGGGGGTGCTGTGCGCGTGGGTGAGAGGGCGGTGGGGCCGCTTTGCGTCGTGCAGTGCCAAACTAGGTGCCTCTCTGTGTAATAAGTTATTGCAATATGTTAAAAATTTACAGATAGTAACATTGAAATCCATGAAGAGCACTGCCCATCGGCAGTGTTTTCTAACCTGCCCCCCGCCCCACCCCAATCCCAGGGAAAACTTTGCCGAGTTTTGTGTGATGGGGGAGCATGGCGTGACCTCTGAGGGACCTGGGATTGTTCTCCCTGGTTGCAGATTTTCTTCTAACAAGAATATGGAGACTCTGAACTTTTTCACAAAATACTGTTTTAAGCAACTTGGGCTCCCGCTCATGGCACAGTGCATTTCTGTGGAGGGTTGGGCTGGGGAGGGTGTTCCTTTTCCTTAATTGAAACACCACTTTTGTATCGGAGAAGGCGATGGCACCGCACTCCAGTACTTTTGCCTTGAAAATCCCATGGACAGAGGAGCCCAGTAGGCTGCAGTCCATGGGGTCGCTCAGAGTCGGACAGGACTGAGCTACTTCATTTCACTTTTCACCTTCATGCATTGGAGAAGGAAATGGCAACCCACTCCAGTGTTCTTGCCTGGAGAATCCCAGGGACGGGGGAGCCTGGTGGGCTGCCATATATGGGGTCGTACAGAGTTGGACACGACTGACAGGACTTAGCAGTAGCAATAGCAGTTTTGTATTCTACAGAATCTAGTAATAAAATAGGGCAAATCATTTCTTTTTTACATTTTGACCAGAACACTATAAATTACGATCCACATTAGCTTGATAGTCCTAGCTCTGTGATACAGTTAGCTTCATAACTTCCAGATTTCTTAGAAGATGTCTTTATTTTCTCTCTCTTAAAAATTCTCGTTTACAGTCTTAGCATGCAGAAGACCATCTCAGGAATACTAAAGTAGCCTTAATACCTGCTGGTTTTATTTTTGTTTCTTTAAAAGACTTAATCTATATGATCTGGTGACCATTATTCTCTTTTTCTAGGTTGCTCTGGAGGACTATTTAAAGAAAATTCAACAAGTGGATTTTGATCTATTCCACCCATCTTTACAGCGGAAGAATACTTTGCTCCCATTATCTTTGTATATTCAGTCATGGAGAAAAAGATACTAAAATAATGTTATGGCACTGATATTTATTAGTTTTACAGAAGTGTCCTTAGTTTAGGGTTCTTGTTTACACACAACAGGAACTACTTAAGGAAAAAATGAATTTATCGGGGGAGTGTGTAGGTCACAGAATGGATGAGAAGTTGCTGTGGGGCCAGGCGGCCAGGATTCTGCCCCGCCCGACCCTTGTCGGCAGCAGTGCAGACCTTCCGGGGAGTGGAGCCCGTCCCAGCTGCACTGAGGCTGCTGGCCGTGCTTCCGCCGCCAGAGGGCAGGGGAGTGGCAGCTCCCCTCCCTCTCTCACCGTTGCAGAGGAACCGGGAAGGGGCTGAAGTAGGACTGGGTTTGTATGCTGAGCAGCCAGACCCCAGGCATCCAGTACAGCTGGGAAATGCGTTTATCTAGGGATCACGAAGAGTGAAGTGAACATCAGTGTTTGAGGCCTTTATATCTCTAACATTTATTCTTTCCCACCCTGTGAAAATTTGTCCGTGATGATACAATAACTTCTTTAGGGTGGCTGACTGTCAAGGGCTCCAATCCTAATGTAATTTTAGGTCTGACTTGAAGGCTTTTACTTTTATGTTTACCTTTTTGCTTCACTCTCTGTCATCGAGTATTATCATCATGAACAAAACTCTTCTTAACAAAATGTGTGTTAATGTAAATTAAATTAACAAAATTTTGTTAAAAATTGATTAAGGGGATACTCCATTTTTAAAAACTAGTGGACTAGTTGAGCTTCCCAGTTAAAAAGCTCTGTGCCATGTACTTTGACCAGTGTTCTCATCTGATCTTCAAAACAATGAAACAAGAAATGTTTGGGGATTAAAAGTTTTAATTATAAAATACATACTAATTGCAAAAAGCAGAATTATTTGCATCACTCATAGTTGGCAGATCTGGATTGTGAATGAGTCTCCAGCTCCCAGCACTGGATTCCACCCTGGTTTCCTTTTCTTGTGTTTTTAGTGGTCTTGTCTCCTGCCCACTCTGCCTCCCTTGTACCGTTTCTCTGTCTCATCTCAAGTCTTTGGTTTCAGCTATGAATAAGTGCCTTGGAGAAGGCAATGGCACCTCACTCCAGTACTCTTGCCTGGAAAATCCCATGGACGGAGGAGCCTGGTAGGCTGCAGTCCATGGGGTCGAGAAGAGTCGAACATGACTGAGTGACTTCACTTTGATTTTCCACTTTCATGCATTGGAGAAGGAAATGGCAACCGACTCCAGTGTTCTTGCCTGGAGAATCCCAGGGACGGGGGAGCCTGGTGGGCTGCCGTCTATGGGGTTGCACAGAGTCGGACACGACTGAAGCAACTTAGCAGTAGCAGCAGCATGAGTAAGTGCCTACTTCAATTGTGAATTAATGATGGCTTAAAATATTACATTTTTGCAAATAAAACTCAACACTGAGAGCTGCTCAAGAGCAGGAATACCTTGTTTTATTCTTGGGATCCCCAGTTCTTAGTATGGCTTCTGATTTAGAGCAAGTGGAGGTTAATAAATGTATAAATGAATTAAGATACAGTGCAGTTGTTTATATTATTGTCCTTATGGATTATACTGATGGTGAAAGAAGATCTTACTTAATCCTGAAGCTTTAGAGAGCTAAAAGAGGAAAACCCATGGAAATGGGACACATTTCCTCTTGGAATTCCGAAAGGTCCAGAGTTGAAAAGTTCATTAGAGACGGTCTATTACTAAGCATTGTCTTTGGGTCTCAGGTTAAACTTGGCAGCAGTTGGCCACTAAGCATCTTAGTTCCTGTCTTAAGAAGGGTTTAAACACTCAACTGGATTACTGGATTTTTTACTGGCTCAGAAGCCAATTTACTGTTAAGCAAATAATTTCAAAATACTTTCTAAGTCCTTTTAAATTTGATGCTTAGAGATTTGGATGAAGTTTCCAGTCTCCTAGAGATTGAGATAGCTTATTGATTGATGTTTACTGTACTATTAATTTCCTGGCATTAAAAATACTCCGCTAGATGGTGCCAACATTGCTTTTTATTTTTCAGATCTGTTTTTTATTAGAGCATTTAAAGGAGTCAGATACATTTTCAAACCATTTAAGACACATTTTGATATTGAATAAGTGGAGAGCAACAGATAACAAATATTAAGTGTTAATCTCAATGTAGGTAACATTGCTTATCATAAAATACATTGAATAGTTCCCCAATCAGCTAGCATTATTGTTTCTGTCCTTTTGGTTAAATCTCTTCTTTTGATGAAAGTTAAATGTCTCCTGAGAAATAAAGCAGCAGTTAACACTTAGCACGAACTTGCCCAGGTGATCTGCTCTGCGCCCCTTTGCTTTAATCTTGACAGCGAAGTAGGTCTTTATTTTCCAAAGGATAAAACTGCCTCAGTTCAAGGTCACACAGCCATTAGAACTAGAGTTGGATGCCAAACCCACATTAGTTCAGTGCCAAAGCTCACAACCCATATATTTTTTTTTTTTACCATTCTTGAGATTGTAAAATAAACAGCCAAGTTTAAAGCTCAAGGGCACAACTTTTTTTTCCCCCAGAAATAAGTATTACTGAGTAAATTTAGGTACAAATTGGGCTAAAAAGTATATGTATGTATATTCTTAACTACAGATCAGAGAAGTAAATAGGCAACTGAAGTAGATATTACGTGCTGGTTCTGGGTACACACAGGAGGGACACATAACCACCTTGGAGGTCAAAGGTTTCCCAGAGGAGGGGACACGTGAGGAATCTCAGGAAGTTGGGGTAGCAGGCAGGCTTTGGGAAGGGGGTACAGGTGTTGTGGGGAGGTTCCGGCTGAGGAGGCAGCAGGAACAAAGGCAGGAGGCAGAACTGATGCAGCCTCTAGCAAGAATCTTAAATTTTTTGGCTTCAGCTTACTTAAGTGAAATGAATATAATGTTCAGAGTTCTTAGGAAAGTTCATGACTAAAAAGTGACTATATCTCCTGATCTAGTGAAATGTTTTAAATTAAGATCACCGACTCAGGAGTTTATATCTTGCCTGTTTCACCAGATGCCTCCGTGTCCTTGGATTTGTTTTAGCTGGTATTAATAGGACTTTTCTGAAGACACTGGCCTGATGGATTGCCTTGTCCATAAAGATCCACAGAGGTGTAAACATGCTGACAGTTACTGAAAATCAAATGTTATACTGCTGTTTGGAGGACTAATAATAAACCACATGCATCCAGAATTGGGAAGGGTATTGGAGATGGACCGGAAGGAAGGGAGGAGGTGGGGAGTGGTTGTGAGAATACCACGAATACCTTAAACACTTCACTCTCTCCACTTCCTCCTGTAGTGAACATGTATTTTTTTGGGTATAGCTACAAAGTTCGTTCTAAAGAATTGAATGAAAGTCGCTCAGTCGTGTCTGACTCTTTGTGACCGCATGGACTATACAGTCCATGGAATTCTCCAGGCCAGAATACTGGAGTGGGTAGCCATTCCCTTCTCCAGGGGATCTTCCCAACCCAGGAATTGAACCCAGGTCTCCTGCATTGCGGGCGGCTTCTTTACCAGCTGAGCTACCAGGAGTGGTTGTGAGAATACCATGAATACCTTAAACACTTCACTCTCCACTTTCTCTTGTAGTGAACATGTATTTTGGGGGGTAGAACCTTCAAATGAGAAAAATGATTGTAAGCAAGGAATGTGATGAAATTTATCAAACAATGAACAGATGGACAGATTTTTTTTTTGCATGAAGTCTGTATATACTGATTAAAAAGAGTTTGTTCAACAACAAAAAGGAGTGATATTTGGCACATTATTAAATATGTAGCTCATTATGTAGTATAAGCTGAATAAAGAAATTTTGAAAGTTTAGATACAGCAGTATAATGCTGTGAAGTACTGCTCCGAAGGAGCCTGACTGCGTTCAAGCTCCAGTTTCACCACCCTAACAACCGTGTAACCTCAGCAAGTTATGAGAACCCTCTGGTGCCTCAGTTGTCCCACTTGTAAAATGGGTAGAATCACAGTATCGGCTTCAACATGTAAAATGCCTAAAGAGGGACAGGAGCCCACATGGAGTAAACACTAAATGATGTTAACCTTAGTATATAGAAGACAGGCACATTTTGATTTTCAGGCATGGCATTTAAAGAAGAAGAAATTTAATGCCTTTAGATCTGACAGTTTTCAGCGTGAACTATTATCTCACTCCCAGCCTGATAAATTTATGTTACGTGCTTGCTCTGTAAGACTTGAGTTTGCAAACAGTGGTTTAGGAGAATTTGTGAATGATGGATTAATAACAAGTGATTACAAGTAACTGGAGGCTGGGTCCACTAAGCGTAGCCATGAGTTCTCCCTGCAAGCGGACTGCATTTTAACTGTTGTTTACCTGTCTGTCCCTCGCTCATCCAAAGTTCTTGAGTGCAAGACCATGTTCCATTCATCTCTGTATCCCCAGAACCTATCATAGATCCTGTTGCTGCTCCATAAATCTTTATGGTCTGGATGAACGTGCCACAGTATAAGGTGGGGTGGTGGGCTCCAAGGAAATGTTAACGGATTGGGGCTTATATGTAAGGGATGAACTGGAAGTTCATGTCAGAAGGTGGTGAGTGGACAGTGTATATGGCATTCAAACGTCTGGACTGGGGGGTAAAATGGAAAAGCAGGGTGTAAGGAAAGAGTAAGGCTGGAAAGATAAATTATAGACACATTAAGATGTTTGGGTTTGAAAAATGACATGAAGTTTGAAAATACTGGGCCATTGACAAATGGTCCATAATACATGTATTTTGTATATATGCTTATGAATATTATTTTCATTATTTCTGGTGTAATCATAGATTTAATAAGCATACCTTTTGAATCAGATTTGAAATAAAATATCAACCCACTCCAGTGTTCTTGCCTGGAGAATCCCAGGGACGGGGGAACCTGGTGGGCTGCCGTCTATGGGGTCGCACAGAGTCGGACACGACTGAAGCGACTTAGCAGCAGCAGTAGCAGCTACTAACAGTCTGGAGAAGGAAATGGCAACCCACTCCAGTGTTCTTGCCTGGAGAATCCCAGGGACGGGGGAGCCTGGTGGGCTGCTGTCTCTGGGGTCGCACAGAGTCGGACACGACTGAAGCGACTTAGCAGCAGTAGCAGCAGCATCTTTATTCTTACTGGATAAGTCTATGGATTGACTTTATTACCCAGTATAGATACTGTTTTCCTTTGAGTCACCCTTCTCTCATTAAACAGTCCTGCCTTGGTGTTCTGTGTCTTTTCCCTTTTATTTTTAATCACGATTAATCTTCACAGCTGCTTAGTTATATAATAATATCCTGTGTTTAAACACAGGCCTACAGATTGAATTTCTCAGAGAGCAAGTTCAAGATCTTTTTAAAACCACAAGATCTCTTTTATGGGTGCTACAAAGATTCTTTAGGAGCGCAGCATTAATGATTTGAGAAGCTATTTCATCTATTTTACATTTGTTGCTTGTTTCAGTGATTTTTATCCTGTGTTAATCTTGTAAGTGGGCTAATAAGCTGAGAAAGTTTTCATTTAACATACAGACACCTGCTCTATTCCTTTCTTGAAAGCTGTTCAATGTAGTTGTTAAATCTGCTTGAATCTCAGTTTGGAGGAGTGTATAATACTCTCTTTACTGAACGATCATTTTCTAAATTAATGTATTTATTTTCTTCTTATGCAAGTAACCTACATGTGTTCATTACAGAAATCTTGGGGGGTGGAAATAATGCAAAAGCATAAAGGAAAAACATTTTTAAAATCAACTCGAGGGCTCCCCTGCTGTCTCAGTGGTAGAGTCCACCTGCTGATGCAGGAGACAAGGGTTCGATCCCTGATCTGGGCAGATCCCACGTGCTGCAGAGGAACTAAACTGGTATACCACGAGTATTGAGCCTGTGCTCTGGACACCAGGAGCTGCAACTGCTGAGCCCATATGCCACAACTGCTGAAGCCTGTGCACCCTAGACCCAGTGCTTTGCAACAAGAAAAGCTGCCACAGTGAGCAGCCCACACACTGCAACTGGAGAAAGCCCAAGTGGCAGTGAAGATCCAGCACAGCCAAAAACAAATCATAAAATCAATTCTGATTGTACCAGGTAAGAGAGAACTACCATTAACACAGTGTTTATGTCTTTCCAATTTTTCCTTGGTATATATATGATATACAAAATTGGTGTGTTGTGTATAGTATAGTCTGCATTTTAGCGGAGTAACACAATTTGAAATAGCAATATTCTTTTTATTCATTAGAACACCATTTTAATTCAGTGGTAAAATATTCTCTCTCTTATTTTGCAATTGTAATCCAAATGTATCTAAGGCCTCTGAAGTTAAACTTTCCTTTAATATAGTTTAAGCCACCATCCCATGTAATGTTCATGTCTCTTATGTCTCCTGCATTGGTAGGAGGATTCTTTACACTGAGCCACCTGGGAAGCCTCACATTTAGGTCCATGTGGAACGAATTTGAAGCAGGATGTGAGGAACATATCCAAGTGAACTGATAGCATCAGCCGTCTTGAGCATATACTCAATTTCTATCTGTATTTGAATCTGAAGTGTTATTTTAAATGTTAGAGGAGGTCACTTTTTGAAGATGTTCTCATAACTCCTTTTTATTAAAAATAAAAGGCTTGAGGAGTGAGTGGTTACATTCGGCTTGGTCATTTTTCACGAATCTTTTTTTTTTTAATTACTGTTTGTCCAAAAAGACATATTTTGGAGTATCAGTCAAATTTTAGTCTACCCATCAGCTTTCTCTTTGAACCATCTTGGTTTCCTTTTTCTCCCTTTGCTTTTCCCCTCAAATAGTGGAAAGGCAAGAGAAGAGAGGAGAATAAACTAGAAGCCGGTAAACCACAGTTCGCGTTAGCATGTCTCTGAGCAAAAACTTGAAACACAGTTCTAAGTCATCTTGACTAAGATCTCCATTTTGTTTTCTGATTGGTTAGCTCAGGTATGAACCATAATAAACACGAGAAATGGGCACTGTGCTCAACCAAGGAATATGAGGTAGACTAATAATTTAGCCAATCCAAACTAATACTCATTTACATAAAATTTCAAGATTCATTTAGTTTGGGTGGAGCTGGTGCTGGTAAGGACTATTTTCTCCACTTCTTCTGTGGATGTGGGACCAGTTCATATCGACTGGTTATGTGAGGAGTTGTTTGTGGGGCCTGAGTTAATGAAACGTATTTTAGAGTTCATTCTAGTGATGTTTCATGTCCTGTATGCACTGATGCCGCACACAGCTGCTCAGCTTGCCTAGTAAACTTGCTCTGGGGAGTTAGTTGTTATTCTCCCTGACTTTTTCATGTCTGTGCTGGTGAGTGAGAGACGATGGATGAGCAATAGATGTAATTACGTTGTGTCTCCTGAATGTCAGAGGAAAAATTAAACCAGTGTGTGCCTCAGGGTGTATGGGTTCTGATGGACCAGTCCAGCTGGGTCCTGGTGAGAAACTGGAGGTCAGAGATACGTATTTTGCTCTCACCAGAGAAGATTTACTACTGCGACTAATCCCCAGCGCAGCTGTCCTGGTCGTAGAACAGTTCCTAGAAAAGACATTGAGTACGATGGAGAAACAGAAGGGAAGGAAATTGGCAGGCGTGCTCTGAGGGATGACTGCTTGGCTGACAGGCCACTCTCCTGTCTTCTCCACGGAGCGCTCCATAGGCTGCTTGGAGGCCTGAGCTTGGGTCTGCAGCTGCCCAAAGCATGTCGGTTTTGGGACCTGTCATCTGGGACAGAGGGCATCTTTTTGTCCTTGGGAAGTTTTCTCCCACTATTAAAAAATCCCTTAGCTCTTCCTTTATCTTTTCCCCTCTTTGTTCAAGAGAGAACGCGGAAGGGCCCTTTTTTTTGGTTTTTACATTTTTTAAGTTTAATACAAACTCCCCAGATGGGAAGTAACTCCTTCCCATTACTGAGATATAACTCCTCAGTTATTCAGTAGTGATTTACATCACTATGTAGGTTGACATGGCACTTCCTGTTTGGAGTTTTCTCTGTCCCAAACCAAGGAAGCCACTCTAGGGAGTTGAGAATACAATTAAATGGTAAGTGTGACCCTATCCTGGGGCAGGCCTTTTCATTCTTCCTGGCAAACGTCTACAATTTCTTCTGCTACTGTGGTCACTCCTTCATGCATATTGGTGAGTGCATGGATGGTTACAACTGCTCAATGTCCACACCTGGAATGAGCTGCCAATGAGTTTTGTTAGAATCCTTAGCAACCTGACTACCCTGCTAGGAGCTGGGGAAGCAAAAATGTCTATGAAACTAGGGTCTAGTAGAAAGAGCTGCTTCCCAGGTGGCGCTAGTGGTAAAGAACTCGCTGGCCGATGCAGGAGACGTAAGAGACACGAGTTTGATCCCTGGGTAGGGAAGATCTGGAGAAGAGCATGGCAACCCACTCCAGTGTTCTTCCCTGAAGGGTCCCGTGGACAGAGGAACCTGGCAGGCTACTGTCCATGAGGTCACAAAGTCGGACATGACAGAAGCAACTTATGCATGCAGAAAGAAATGGAAACAAGCAAAATAAAGCATTATCAGATCCATGATACAGGTATATAGAGGAATGTGGGGATCTGAAGAACAGTGTTAAACTCTATTGTGAGAACATACTAGGAAAAAATTCTTAGAGGAAATGATGCTTAAATGGAACCTGTAATGTAAAGTAGGCATTCATCAGGAGGATGAGGATTTGAAAAGGTATTTGTGGTGGATGGAACCATGTGACTATAGCAGATCTACCATGCTGTTTTATGAACCAGCGTCACTCTCATTCCTGAAATTATTTGAGCTGGAGCTGGGGACACACGGATGACAAGAGTCATGAGTCTCAAGAACCACTGGTGGCCATGTTTTCAGTCTTGTAGAAATCTGAGAAATGCAATTCCTATTGAGATATAGAAATCAAGAAAAGAGAGTGGAAGACATCTAGTCATGGTTCCATGTCTTTGATTTCCACTAACTCCTTGTCCAGCCAACAGTTTGGTTTATGAGTCTTCCAGGAAATTCTTCCCTTTTGCTTAAGTGAGTTTGTCATTATGTCAGGTCCCTCTGAATCTCTGGTAAATGTCTTTGCTCTAAAGAAATAATAAGTAATATCCATTTCTTTTTGCATGCTCAGTCACTTCAGCCATGTCCCGACTCTTTGCGACCCCGTGGACTGTAGCCTGCCGGGCTCCTCTGTCCATGGGGTTCTCCAGGCAAGAGTACTGGAGTGGGGTGCCATTTCCTTTACAATTACTTTACTTTCTTTTGATTAATGAATGTTTGGATGATACGTCTTTTTCTATCCTTTTACTTGAAACCTACCTATAAAGTCCCATTTAGATGAGTTTCTTATAGGAGCATTCAGTTGGGTCATGTTTCCTAACCCATTTTGCCAATCTCTGTCTTTCAGTTGGGGTATGTATGTATGTATTTTTTCACTTGGTGTATTTAGGTCACTTACGTTTAATGTAATTATTGACGTTAGAACTTAAACCTGCCATTTTATTGTTTTCTGCTCTATTTCTTATGCTTCTGTCTTTTCTTGGCTTTTTATGGATCACTTGAACTTTTTTTTTAATTCTATTTTTTATGATCTATACAGTTTTATTTTAATTTTATTCTGTAGATTCTTCTATGGCTCTAGGGTTTCTGAGTGTATCTCTTTGTAGCTTTTTTAGTAATTGCTCCAGGTATTACTTTACATATGTACAATTTATTACAGTCTGATGGTGTTAGTATTTTATAAATTCAAGTGTAGAAACCTTACTTCCCTTTACAGCTCTTTGCCTTCCCCTGGTTATAGTTGTCTTAAATATTTCCTCTACTCATATTTATAACTATAGCATGCAGTTATAATTTATGTTTCAATCATCAAATAATTTAGAAACTTAGAAGGAAGTGTTCTTACTCATAGTTTTTACTCTGTGTGTGCTTCCTTCCTTTTTCATATTCCTAGATTTCTTCCTTTTCCATTTCATTTCTGTTTAAAGAACTTCTTTAGCCATTTTCTTAAGATAATTCTGTTGATGATGAACTGAACTTTCTTAGTTTTTCTTTAGCTGATGTCTTGATTTTCCTTCATTCTTGAAGGATAGTTTCACTGGATATAGGATTATAGGTTGACAGTTATTTCATTTCAGCACTTCACAAATGTTATGCCACCCCCTTCTTGCTTCTATGATTTGTGATGAGAAATCTGCCATTATTCAAGCTGTTTTTCTTCTTTATATAAGGCGTTGCTTCTCTCAGCTTTCAAGATCCTTTGTTTTTAGGGTTGGTTTGTTGTTGTTCAAATTTTTTATTATATTCAGCAGCATAAAATTACACTTCAATAAATATAAGAAGAATACAGTGTTTATTTTTGTGAAGTTTAACTTGGTAAGGGGTTTCTTTAGGCTTATCCTGTTTGTGATTTATTTAACTTGTCATGATTTACTTAATCTATAGGCTTATGTTTTTTTTGCCAAATTTGGAAAGTTTTCAGTCATTATTTACTCAAGTAATTTTTCAGCTTTGCTCTCTTTCTCCTCTCCTATTGGGATTCAGACAACATAAAGTTAGATTTTTGCTGTGGGTCCATAAATCACTGAGGCTCTGTTCATTCCCCCACCCCACCCCATTCTGTTTTCTCTGTATTGTGCAGATTGGACAATTATTATTGCTCTATATTACAATTCACAGATTTTTTTCCCTCCGACCCCTCCATTCCACTGTTGAGCTCATCCACTGAATCTTCAGCTTTGTATTTTTCCGTTCTTAAATTTCCACTTTTTTCTTTTTTATATCTCCTCTGTGCTGAGAGTTCCCACTTATTTGCTCAAACTTTTCTATTTTATCATGTTTCAAGCACATTCATGATTGCTTGTTGAAGCACTGAGACGGCTGCTTTAGAATCTTTCTCAGTTAATTGTAATATCTCTGTCATTTTAGAGTTGGCACCTATTGATGATCTTTTCTCTTTCAAGTTTAGAGTTTCCTGATTCTTGGTGTGATGTGTAATTTTCAGTTGAAACGTGGACATTTTGGGTATTACATTATGAGACTCTGGATCTTACTTAAACTTTCTGTTGTAACTGGGTCTTCTCATTCCTGGCAGAGGAAGGGAAGGGCACTGCCTTGTTGCTTGCAGGTTGGGGTAGAAGTCAGCTCACCACGTGGCCTCTGCTGACACTGGAGTGGAAAGGGGCTCCTATGAGCTGCTTGGCAGGGGCGGGAGGTTTGGCTCCCATGAGGCAGCCACCAATACCTTAGGAATTGGTACCTATTCCACCAATAGGAATTCCTTGTTACTGCTCCCCATGGGGCCACTACTGACCTGTAGAAGGTAATGATCAGCCTCATTATCTCTGGGTGGTGGTGAAAATCCTGACTCTTGACTCTGCCTCCTTTGACACCACCCCAGCTGGGATGGAGAGGGGTGCCTTGTTACTGATGTAGATGGAGTTCAGATGCCCCAAGTGGTCTACTGATGGCACAGGGGCAGGGCCCATTACTGTCCCGTGGGGATGAAAGTCCGGCTCCCTGCAGACTTCTCTGATACCATCTCAGTGTGTGCAGGGTGGGGCGTGGGGGTACAGTTGGGGTCCTTTGATATACCCCACTAGCAGGAAGTCTAGGGTTCCATTCCTTTGATGGTATGAGTGGGAATGGAGTCACCATTTTTATCTGTGGTTTTTGGCTGGAGTAAGTTGGTTACAAGTTATTTGTCTTGTTAGACTTCCCCTTTCCTGTTATTTTGACTTTTGTTGGGGACTTTTTGCTTGTTTGTTTGCTCCTTTTGGCATTTCTAGGATGCCAGCTTCTTCAGCTCCAGGTCTGGGAACCATGAAGCTAAAAGAAAGCACAGGCAACTCATCACCAGATTGCGCCTCAGATCTCAAAGTCCCTAGCCTGTCTGCATTTTTCTCTCTTCTCATGTCTTATATATAATGTCTAGGGTTTTTGTTGTTGTTGTCCAGTTGCTCAGTCGTGTCTGACTCTGTGACCCCATGGACTGCAGCACACCAGGCCTCCCTCCTCCCCTACCTTCCAGAGTTTGCTCGAGTTCATGTCCACTGAGTCAATGATGCCATCCAACCATCTCATCCTCTGTTACCCTGCCCCCCTTCTCATCATGCCCTCAATTTTTCACAACATGAGAGTCTTTTCTAATGAGTCAGCTCTTTGTATCAGGTAGCCAAAATATTGGAGCTTCAGCTTCAGTATCAGTCCTTCCAATGAATATTAAGGACTGATTTCCTTTAGGATGGACTGGTTTGATCTCCTTGCAGTCCAAGGGACCCTCAAGAGCCTTCTCCAGCACCACAATTCGAAAGCATCAATTCTTCATTGCTCAGTCTTCTTTGTGGTCCAGCTCTCACATCCAAACATGACTACTGGAAAAACCATAGCTTTGAGTAGACGGACCTTTGTTAGCAAAGTGATATCTTTGCTTTTTAATAGCTGTCTAGGTTTGTTATCTGTCAGATATGCAGATGACACCACCCTAACGGCAGAAAGTGAAAGGAACTAGAGAGCCTCTTGATGAAGGTGAAAGAGGAGAGTGAAAAAGCTGGCTTAAAACTAAACATTCAAAAAACTAGGGCTTACCTGGTGGCTCACAGGTTAAAGTGTCTGCCTGCAATGTGGGAGACCCAGGTTCGATCCCTGGGTTGGGAAGATCCCCTGGAGAAGGAAATGGCAGCCCACTCCAGTACTCTTGCCTGGAGAATCCCATGGAGGGAGGAGCCTTGTAGGCTACAGTCCATGGGGTCGCAAAGAGTCGGACACGACTGAGCGAGTTCACTATACTATACTAGGTTTGTCATAGCTTTTCTTCCAAGGAGCAAGCGTCTTTTAATTTCGTGGCTGCAGTCAGCATCTGCAGTGAATTTGGAGCCCAAGAAAATAAAGTCTGAAAACAAAAGAAAAAGCTAAAAGAAAAAGGAATAGAACAGCAACAACAACAACAAATATAGTCTGTCCCTGTTTCCATTTTTTCCTCATCTATTTGCCTTGAAGTGATGGGACTGGATGCCATGATCTTAGTTTTTTGAATGTTTAGTTTTAAGCCAGCTTTTTCACTCTCCTCTTTCACCTTCATCAAGAGGCTCTCTAGTTCCTTTCACTTTCTGCCGTTAGGGTGGTGTCATCTGCATATCTGAGTTTATTGACATTTCTCCCGGCAATCTTGATTACTGCTTGTGCTTCATCCAGCCCAGCATTTTGCATGATGTACTCTGCATAAAAGTTAAATAATCAGGCTGACAATATACAGCCCTGACTTACTCCTTTCCCAATTTTGAACCAGTTCGTTGTTCCATGTCCGGTTCTAACTGTTGCTTCTTGACCTGCATACAGGTTTCTCAGGAGGCAGGTCAGGTGGTCTGGTATTCCCATCTCTTTAAGAATTTTCCAGTTTATCGTGATCCACACAGTCAAAGGCTTTGGCGTAGTCAGTAAAGCAGAAGTAGATGTTTTTCTGCAATTCCCTTGCTTTTTGGACCTTGATCTCTGGTTCCTCTGACCTTTTCTGAATCCAGCTTGTACATCAGGAAGTTCTTAGTGCACATACCGTGTAGTTGTGCAGTAGTTTGAGCATTCTTTGGCATGCCCTTCCTTGGGATTGGAATGAAAGCTGACCTTTTCCAGTCTCGTGGCCATTGCCGAGTTTTCCAAATTTGCTGGCATATTGAGTGCAGCACTTTCACAGCATCATCTTTTAGGATTTGAAATAGCTCAACTGGAATTCCATCACTTCGACTAGCTTTGTTTGTAATAATGCTTCCTAAGGTCCACTTGACTTCACATCCCAGGATGTCTGGCTAAAGATGAGTGACCACACCATGTGGTTATTCAGGTCAGCAAGGCCTTTTTTATACAGTTGTGTGTATTCTTGCCACCTCTTCTTAAGCTCTTCTGCTTCTGTTAGGTCCATACCATTTCTGTCCTTTATTGAGCCCATCTTGGCATGAAATGTTCCCTTGGCATCTCTAATTTTCTTGAGATCTCTAGTCTTTGCCATTCTATTGTTTTCTTCTATTTCTTTGCACTGTTCATTTAAGAAGACTTTCTTATCTCTTCTTGCAATTCTTTGGAACTCTGCATTCAGATGGGTATATCTTTCCTTTTTTCCTTTGCCTTTTGTGCTCTTCTTTTCAGAGAACCATTTTGCCTTCTTGCATTTCTTTTTCTTGGGGATGGTTTTGGTCATCACCTCCTATACAGGGTTTCAAAGCTCCATCCATAGTTCTTTAAGCACTCTGTCTATTAGATCTAATCCCTTGAATCTATTTGTCACTTCTACTATACAATCGTAAAGGATTTGATTTAGGTCATATCTGAATGACCTAGTGGTTTTTCCTGCTTTCTTCAATTTAAGCCTGAATTTTGCAATAACAAGCTCATGATCTGAGCCGCAGTCAACTCCCGGCCTTTTTTTGCTGACTGTATAGATAGAGCTTCTCCATCTTTGACTGCAAAGAATATAATCAATCTGATTCCTGTATTGATCGTCTGGTGATGTCCATGTGTAGAGTTGTCTCTTGTGTTGTTAGAAGAGAGTGTTTGGTATGACCAGTGCGTTTTGTTGGCAAAACTCTGTTGGTCTTTACCCTGCTTCATTTTGTACTCCAAGGCCAAACTTGCCTGTTACTCCAGGTATCTCTTAACTTCCTACTTTTGCATTCCAGTCCCCTATGATGAAAAGGACTTTTTTTTTTTTGGTGTTAGTTCTAGAAGGTCTTGTAGGTCTTCATAGAACCATTCAACTTCCATCTTCTTCGGCATTAGTCGTTGGGATATAGACTTGGATTACTGTGATGTTGAATGGTTTGCCTTGGAAATGAACTGAGATCATTCTGTCATTTTTGAGATTGTATCCAAGTACTGCATTTTGTTGACTATGAGGGCTACTCCCTTTCTTCTAAAGGATTCTCGCCCACAGTAGTAAATATAATGGTCATTTGAATTAAATTTGCCTATTCTGGTCCATTTTAGTTTGCTGATGTAAATGTTGATGTTCACTCTTGCCATCTCCTGTTTGACCACTTCTAGGGTTTTAAGTTGTATTTAATGGGGGCAACATTAAATACAACTTAAAGAAAGCTGAGCACTGAAGAACTGATGCTTTTGAACTGTGGTGTTGGAGAAGACTCTTGAGAGTCGCTTGGATTGCAAGGAGATCAAAGCAGTCAGTTCTAAAAGAAATTAGTCCTGAATATTCATTGGAAGGACTGATGCTGAAGCTGAAACTCCAATACTTTGGCCACCTGATGTGAAGAGCTGACTCATTAGAAAAGACCCTGATGCTGGGAAAGACTGAAGGCAAGAGGAGAAGGGGACGACAGAGGATGAGATGGTTGGATGGCATCACTGACTCGATGGACATAAGTTTGAGTAAGCTCCAGGAGTTGGTGAAGGACAGGGAAGCATGGCATGCTGTAGTCCATGGGGTTGCAAAGAGTCAGACACGACTGAGCAGCTGAACTGAACTGAATGGAACAACAGGGAAAAGTACATCTACTCCATCTTCCTGTTAACAGAAGTCAAGATATAAAATATCATGAAATGAAATATCTTATTTTATAAAATAGTTGGCTTCATGTTTTTGGAATTGTACAGAGATTTATTTATTGCAGGTATGTTGACTCCCCCACTAGAACTGTTTCTGGCATATGGTAGGAACTTAAAAATATTCAGTGACTGAATCTCTACTTCAGTGAGAAAGCTTAAGGACTTAAGTAATTTCTTCTTCAACTGGTAACTTCTCAAGTAATTTCTTCTTCAAACACCCAACACAGTTGGGTCGAGTAAAGAGTGTGGTTAAAGAATCAGTGTAATTAAAAATAATGCTGGTGAGAAATTTAGTAAGTTTATTATACTCAGAAGTTAGACAGTGGAACATCTCTCTGCACGATCTGAATTTGGACTGTCTGATTCCAAACCCTGAGCTCTCACACTGGGGCACTCATGAAAGTCAAGGCCCCTTTTGTTCCTTTAGGACAAAGGATGGGTGAGAGGGAGCCCCCACTTGAGACAATGACAAAGTGACAACACAACACTTTCCCACTGAATTAACAGTGTCCTTGCCTTCTTCAGGCAACTGCCCAGTGCTGTCAGCTCCTTCCTTCTGCTCAATGCCAGGCTTCCTGCCTAGTGTCCTAATTACTCCTTGATTCCTGTGCAAATGGGATACCACTCCAATTTCTCTCTTGCAGCTGCATTTTTTTCAGCCCCCCCCCCCAAAAAAACCCAAAAGCAATAGTGCTTTCCCATTTATCTGCAGTGTTTCCTAATGCTACTCACCACTTCCCAGATTTCTCCCTACTCTTGATTTTCAGGATCCTTCACTTTCTTGATTTGCCTCCATTCCACTGATTACTTTCTGACTCTTTACTCCCATCCTCCGACTGGTGCATTCCTCAAGATTCCTCCTTTCCTGTCCTTGTCCGTAGTCTCATTCTCAGCTTATTGACGTCTGGCAGATACACTCATTCATTCATTCAGTGTTCGTTTATCTAGCACCTGCTGTGTACCAGGCATTGTTCTATAGCAGGAAACAGGATAAACAATGTCATCATTCCAGTGGAAGACACAGCAAACAAAAACAGCAACAAAATCAGTTGGTTTTGGAGCCTTACAGCATTTCAACAGTATTAATCAATCTTCTAACTTTTCATGTACATAATCTCAATTATCTATTAATTCCAAAATTATTGAAAATAAGAATTTTGTTTTTTCATAAAGCTAATGCCTCCACCTTATTTTTATGCATGAGGTCTACTTTAAAGTTGTGCTTTCACACAGTTGGTGATTTTTAAACCTTTTTGTTTGTGTATTTAGCTGTGTTGGGTCTTCGTTGCCTCACGCTGGATCTTTGGTTGCAGCGTGTGAGCTCTTAGTTGTAGCATGTGGAATCTAGTTCCCTGACCAGGGTTTGAACCCTGGCCCCCGGCGTTGGGAGCATGGAGTCTTAGCCACTGGACGACCACCAAGGAAATTGCCATAGTTGGTGACCTTAAAAGTCTGTTGATTTAAAAATACTGCTGATTATTAATTTTTTCTAAGGAGACTTTATTTGCAAATATCTCAAGGCAATTAAATGTATTCTTGATGTTACACAATGACTCTGGAACCTGCCCAGCCACATACCAGCCACACGGTCTGGAACAAGTTACTCAGCCTCTCTGCACCTTCATTATTCTTGCCTCCAGGAGCCCCTCAACTTATGAACCTCATGTCCAGACCAGGACTCAACTCACGAGTTCAAAGCAGTTCCCATGAAGGACCAGTGTGTCCTAAGGGGAAGATCTTTTTTAGTTTTGAAAGTCAGCAATGGGAGAAGAATGTGGCTCTGGAACCAGGCAACTTGGTTTTATGTGCTGGTTCCTCTGCTTCCTAGGGTTTATCCCTTAGCAAGTTATCTAACCTCCCGTACCTCAATTTTTTCATCCATAAAATGGGATAATGCTAGTGCCTCCTCTGTAGAATTTTTATATTGATGAAATAATAACTATGAAAGTACTTAGAACAGTGCCTGGTATTTATAAGGGCTACATTAATGAGTATTTGCTATTTTAATCTATTTATACACATAGTTCTGTCTCTTTAAGAGAAAACCAGGTCACTGGATTTTATCTGTTGGAATCTTAGACTGCCATTAAGGTATGAAACTTGGACTTCTACATTTTGAACGCTTTAATGAATTCATATTATCAAGGAACCTTAAGAGAAGAAAAAAAAAAATCTCTTTCAACTTTAGAGAATGAGCTTCTAAAAATGAATACTTGGTTTCTTTCCACCTTGAAGTATAAACAAAACCCCCCAAATTTTGTTATATAAACCAAACAAAAAGCACATAAAATCCCTTAATCCAGAGCTATATTTAAGAGATAGAGCAGACAGCAGATAATTCATATCCACTACAACCGTTACTGTAACACACAAGAATTAAAATGTATCAACAGCCAGCAGCTGGGCAGAGCACTCCTGGCATCATAGTTCACTTCTGCAGCGCTGTGCTGTGCAATTTAACTGCAGTTACAAACAGAAAAACCCTCACGCCTCCTTTTCCTCAGATTTGTGGTTTTAAAGCATGTCTCCCATGATTCCTTCCCATATTCTTCCCCCTCTAGTCACCTTCCCTTTATTATTTGTCCAAGTCAGAGGGAGAAAATAATTTTTAGAAAAGCGACAAGCTGTAAAAAACAATGCCTTTAACAGGAAAACAATACTGGTGAAAATCCAAATCACCCAGAAGTTACACCTACCCTCCTTGCCCAGTCAAACCAAGGGGTGTTGCATCTGTTAGTACCATATGGTGGGTTATCCGAGAGCCGAACAGAACTTCCGCAGCACAGAGGCCCATTAGCCAGTCTGCCTTGCAGGCGTGCATATGACCCAAGGCTGTCCTGGGGGCTCTGGGCCTGCAGGAGGGTGTTTAAGACATTGGCCACTTATCAGACCTGACCCCACGGCCTTTGCAGCTTCTCTGTGAGGGCTTCAGGGAGCTTGCATCCTGTTCAGTGGGCACAGGGAGAAGGGATCACGTCCGGAAATACCTTGCTTGGTAGCTCCAATGGCCAGTAAGTCATTTACAGCAGAATTCCTCCAGAGATGCCTTTGGATGGGGAGATGTGTCCTTCCTTTAAGAGGCGGGGGCTGAGGGGCCTGAGGGAGTCTTGAGAGCCTGGGGCTGAAGTCATTCCTGACCCAGGGCTCAGCTCCAGCAACACCCGGGCACCTCTGAACCAGCTGTGTTCCACAGGTCCCCGCCTCTGCCCTGGGCCTTGTTTGTGGCAGAGATCCTCTTAGGGGGCTTTTGGTGAGGACGTGAGCTATGTTGTCAGGGGTTCAGTGCAAGGCAGAGGAGGGTTTCCTGCGGTTGGCATCCACTCTTTCAAGACTTCTTTCACTGTACACAGACTGGCTTTACCTTATGGTGAAAGTGAAAGTGAAGTCGCTCAGTCGTGTCCTACTCTTTGTGACCCCATGGACTGTAGCCTACCAGGCTCCTCCATCCATGGGATTTTCCAGGCAAGAATACTGGAGTGGGTTGCCATTTCCTTCTCCAGGAGATCTTCCCGACCCAGGGATTCAACCCGAGTCTCCCGCACTATAGGCAGATGCTTTACCATCTGAGCCACCAGGGAAGTCCTTACCTTATGGGGAGAGGAATAACAAAAATTGCCCGTCTCCACCTCAGCACCAGCATAACTCCTTTCTCCATGTTCAATAAGATCATAAGTTTCATTTCCTTCCACCTCTCCTGCCTCCCCAGTCCTGGCCACGTACTAAGAGCCAGGGGCTTCCCTGGTAGCTCGGTCGATAAAGAGTCTGCCTTCAGTGCAGGAGACCTGACTCAATCTCTGGGTCAGGAAGATCTCCTGGAGAAGGGAATGGCAACCCGCTCCAGTATTCTTGCCTGGAGAATTACATGGACAGAGGAGCCTGGCGGGCTACAGTCCATGAATTTGCAGAGTCGGACGTGACTGAGTGATTGAACAACACAACAAGGGCCCCTGAGCAGTGAGGGAAAGCAGGCATCCCTGGGATCTCTCCAGCACCTGAATGAGGAGCCTGGCACCAGCTGGGAAAGGACGCCCCTTGTGTAGGAGGGCGCTGGGCGGGTGAGTGGGTGAGGGTGTAATTGCAAAGGCAGCTGCAGGGACTGTTGCAAGAGGTGGGCACACTGGGGGCCAGGAGGACCCTGTCTGGCCCCGTCATGTGACGGGGTATCGGGCATCAAGCCCGGCTGCCCCTTCTTCCAAGGGGACGCTAGATAAAGCCACTGGGAGCTGTGCTTGTTCGGTTCTCAGCTTGGTTCTTGCGTGGCACACGCATCTGGCAGTGTTTGTGCCTGTTTTCTCCCCGGGGCCATGCGAAGCCCCTGCAGAAGAACCTTTGCTTTCGACTGCAGGTAATTCCGGGTAAGTAACTCTACCACGGCCGGAGTGAAGACACCTGCGTGCTCCACCACCTGGTCTGAGCTTCAGCCTTGGCCTGGCCGCGCCTCTGCCCCTGGTTCCCAGGTGTCTCTTTCTTTGCCTGCCCCTCAAATGTCACTCTTGCTAAGGGGCCTCAGGGGCCTCAGACCCCTCTCAGTTCACACTTTTTCCCTGCTGATCATATCTGCTGCCCTGACTCCCTACAACACCCTTCACTGGACATCTTTTTGCATAACCTTCAAAATGAAGATGGGTCTAAATCTCATCAGGGCTTCCAGGTTACAGGACATAAACAGACACCAGGGAAATGCAACCAGCAAGACCCAGAGTGTGGGAAATTCTATGGGCAAACAGATTTACTTCTTCAAAGATAAACAGGAAGAGGAGTAGGGCGTGGGGATCAGAGAGGGCATGGAGGGAGGGAATCCATAGAGTAAAAGAGTCTTAAGAGTCTATCATTGATCCCAATCTGTGGTCTAATGTGAATCCTAATTCAAATAAACTTTTGTAAAAGATGAAAATTTGAACCTGACTTGTATTTGATTAAAAAAATATATTGTTAATTTTTAAGGCATGATAATGGTATTGTGCTTTTTTTTTTGAGTCCATTTGAAATTCTTCCATTTTGAAAGTCCTTATCTTCTGAAATATGTATTGGGAAAGCTATGAGGTCTGGAACTTGCTTCAAAATAATGCAGGGAGAAATGGATGAGGGCCGAGATGAAACAAGGTAAACCACAATCTGATCAGTGTTGAAGTTAGGTGATAGGAGGACGGGTTCGTCATATTATTTCTACTTTTATTTTTAAAATGGTCTGTAGTAAGAAGTTAAAGAAAAGAGGAAAGGAAAAAATAGATCTATTTCAGCTGCTTAGTATCAGCACTTTCTGGGCCACATACAGGAATGGGAAGATCACCTGGAAGCCTTTCTGTCGGTGACTTGTGCTGCCCCTCTTGCGCCCTCTGACCCCTAACTGGGCCTGGGGTTTCCACCTCTCTGCACTTCCCCTCCTGAATATTAACTAGAAGGGAGGCGGTTTCCTGTCTTGTCTGATCTCAGCGTGTCTGAAACTGTCCAGCACCAGGTCCTCACCCCCAGCTTCTCCTTTTCTGTTACTGGTTGAGCATTTCCTTTGCCTCTATCACGGATTAAAGGCATCTGGCCGTCTCTGACTCTCCCTTCCTCTTCTCTCTGTAAATCCACTTAGTCACCAAGCTCTATGCGTTCTTTCACAATGTTTCTCAGACTCGTCTCTTCCCACTCCCGTAGCTTTCATCCAATGCCAGTTGCGGTTTCCTCTGTATGTGACTTCCTTGCCCATTTCCTACCATTACTGATCTCCTTCCAGCCTTTTCTCCCTCCCACCAACCGTTAGAGAGACCACTGGGGCAAGAGCCTTGTATTAAGTCGCAGCCTAAGAGGGGACAGCATAATCTGGACTTTCAAACCCTAATTTCCTGCCCTCCCAATCTCGAGAGTCCCATGCAAAGAAGGTTGGAATGATGATTATCAGGCAGATAGCAAAAAAGACCTCACACCTCAGAGTCTAATGTGGAAAACGTTATTTCTCAATTGTTAAGCAAACACATCTTTCATCCATTGTTGGTAGGTCAACAACACCTGGACTTGGACAATCAACAGAATCTAAGGTCACGAAGATCCTGTTCAAGTGGGTCAGTAGATAAATGAAAAGCTCGAATGACAGAAGTAAAGAAGAAAGTCAGAGATTCTTGCTAATTTTGCTAGTGTGCTCAACAGTAGAGCAAGACGCCAGGCTTTGTTTTATTTTTTAAACCAAGGACATAAGATTTGACAAATGAATCTAAAATTTAGTCACTCATTCATATGAAGCTGTACAAAAGTGTTCAAAAACAAATCATGCTTCAGTTCAGTTCAGTCACTCAGTCGTGTCTGGCTCTTTGTGACCCCATGAACCACAGCACGCCAGGCCTCCCTGTCCATCACCAGCTCCCGGAGTTCACCCAAACCCATGTCCATCAAGTCGGTGATGCTATCCAGCCATCTTATCCTCTGTCATCCCCTTCTCCTCTTGCCCTCAATCTTTCCCAGTCATCAGGGTCTTTTCAAATGAGTCAGTCCTTCACATCAGGTGGCCAAAGTATTGGAGTTTCAGCTTCAACATCAGTCCTTCCAATGAACACCCAGGACTGATCTCCTTTAGGATGGACCGGTTGGATCTTCTTGCAGTCCAAAGGACTCTCAAGAGTCTTCTCCAACACCACAGTTTAAAAGCATCAATTCTTCGGTGCTCAGCCTTCTTCACAGTCCAACTCTCACATCCATACATGACCACTGGAAAAACCATAGCCTTGACTAGATGGACCTTTGTTGGCAGAGTAATGTCTCTACTTTTGAATATGCTATCTAGGTTGGTCATAACTTTCCTTCCAAGGAATAAGCTCCTTTTAATCTCATGGCTGCAATCACCATCTGCCGTGATTTTGGAGCCCAGAAAAATAAAGTTTGACACTGTTTCCACTGTTTCCCCATCTATTTCCCATGAAATGATAGGACCAGATGCCATGATCTTCGTTTTCTGAATGTTGAGCTTTAAGCCAACTTTTTCACTCTCCACTTTCACTTTCATCAAGAGGCTTTTTAGTTCTTCTTCACTTTCTGCCGTAAGGGTGGTATCATCTGCATATGTGAGTTTATTGATATTTCTTCTGGCAATCTTGATTCCAGCTTGTGCTTCCTGCAGCCCAGCATTTCTCATGATATACTCTGCATGTAAGTTAAATAAGCAGGGTGACAATATACAGCCTTGACGTACTCCTTTCCCTATTTGGAACCAGTCTGTGGTTCCATGTCCAGTTCTAACTGTTGCTTCCTGACCTGCATACAGATTTCTCAAGGGGCAGGTCAGGTGGTCTGGTATTCCCATCTCTTTCAGAATTTTCCACAATTTATTGTGATCCACACAGTCAAAGGCTTTGGCATAGTCAATAAACCAGAAATAGATGTTTTTCTGAAACTCTCTTGCTTTTTCTATGATCCAGCAGATGTTCCCAACATCACAGCTTTCACAATAAATATTTCAGTGTGAATTTCAAAAGATAAGGACTCTTAAAAAAAAAAAAAAGCACAATAGTATTACCCTGTCTTAAACATTAACAGTGTTTTCTTATATTATCAAATATCAAGTCAGGTGGAAATTTTCATTTTTTAAAGCACATTTTATTTGAACTGGGATTCAAGTTAGATCACGGTTGAGGTTGACAGAGTCTTAAATTCCTCTAGTGAGGAAAGCAAGGAAATTAAGGCTGTAACCACTCCGGCTGTGAGTCTTGTACAGACAGCCCTCCTGAGAGAGTGAAGCGAGCACAAGAGCGGTTTGAGAAGCAGAGTTCCTGGTTCCAGGCATGCCCGAGGTCAGCTGCACCCCATCTCACCAGGTACTTATGCCTGGACATCTTTCTGCTTTGCCAGCTCCAGGGCTTTTTCAGTTAATCACCACGAGGAAATCTTGGACAAACACAGCTCAGGGGTTTTGTCAGCAGGGCAAGGTAACTACACAAAATCAAGACAATAAAAGACAGAGCCTCCTGCTCGGGCCATCTCCCAGAGGACCAGTGGAATAAACCCAACCCTTGGAAAGCTCTAGACAAGGGCAGTGACCTACCCCTCCTAGAAACTGACCTGATCTGGGGAGCGTGCCGATGGCCAGTGATGTGCTGAACCAAGCACGTCTCTCTCAGCAGATGGAGCCAGCTGGAAGCAGCTCAGAGCCACTGAGAGATGGCAGGAGATGGCAGAGGTCATTCGTAAACCAAAGCCACGTGGCACAGAAGAGATGAGAACAAGCAGGCAGCCAGGACAGAAGGGGCCGGTGGGGAGACGCAGAGGTGCGAGTGTAGGCTCAGGCACCTGGAGCTTTGAGGGCTCCCAGTGAGCCACTGCCCGCCTGGGAGGCTGGCTCTGCTGCTGATCAGCCTGCTGGCTCTGCCGTTTGAAATCTTTCTTTCTTTTCCTCAGTGGTCAGGAGAGGACTTTTAAGCACAGCCAGTTATGTTTGAGACCCTTGTCCTTTTTGTGTCTTTCTCTCCAGATTCAGCACATCTCCCCAGATTGGCTAGATGACTGGAGAGGAGGGACGTGAAGGCCAGGGCATTTGCCCACCGTGCCCCTACCAGGCGCTGGCCTCCTGTGCCCCCGCCTCTGCCTGGCAGGCCTTCCTGTCCCCTCCCATTCTTTGAAACTCACCAAAGCCTCACTTCCCCCAGGACAGCACATCCCTCACTTGGTAGTGTGTGTTGAAGTTGGGATTATTTGCTTTTGCTTATAATCCGCCTGCAATGCGGGAGACCTGGGTTCAATCCTTGGGTTGGGAAAATCCCCTGGAGAAGGGAAAAGCTACCCACTCCAGTATTGTGGCCTGAAGAATTCCATGGAATGTAAAGTCCATGGGGTCACAAAGAGTCGGACACGACTGAACGACTTGCACTTTGACCTTTCACATGAGAGAACTTGATTAATTATTCATAATGTTAATTATTGTGGACCACAAACCCCATGGGGGGACAGAGGCCACTTTGCACTCCTCTGTCTTCCCAGGACTCAGCACAGGGCCTAGTCCACAATAGATTGTTGGTGAAGGACTGGATTCCAGTGATACATATAAGGGAAAGTGAGTTAGGTTTGCTCAAAGTCACATGTCTAACAAGTGACCCGAGGGGAAAGTCAGATGAATGCTACTTAACCAGCATTCGGGCTAACACATGATACCGAGCCCCTTTGGGGGTTCCTGGGCACAAGGCCTATCTGTGTCCTCCGCTTCTTTCATTACAAGAAACAGCCCTCATCCATGACCTTCCCTAAGTTCCAAGGGGCAGATTCAAGCAGTTACTAATTAGGGAAGGGAGGGGGATGGGAGACCGAGGAGAAACAAGCAGTCAAGAGCAGCCTTGGGGCAAGGTCCTGTTTCCCCATCAGTGGAACAATGTCTTTGAGCTGTTTTGCAGAGACCAAAACCGCTTCCAGGTAGGAGAAGTTAACCATCAGTGATGATAGGCTGCCCACAAGCGTGGAGACCCCAGACCAGCTGGACCAGAAGGTGGATGCTGGACTCCTACTTGCCTCATCACCAACCCATCAGAAGAATGTCGGTAAGCTGATCTAGCCCTCGTTGAACAATTGCTGTAAAACTTGTCACGATCTTCCCTAAGCGAGGACACTTGATTTTGAAGGCATTAGTCGACTGTGGCCCCATTTGCCTGGAAAAGCGATAAAGCTGTCCTTTTCTTCTTTACCCAAAGCTCTGAGATTTGATTTGCCAATGGTGTACACAGAAGCTGAACTTTTGGCGTCACACACAGCCACACAGCCCCCAAACTCCCCCCAAACTCCCCCAGACCCCACTATGGGCCTTTTCTCAAGAGAATGGAATATATTATGATTAAAGTCACTAGCTGACAGACAGAGGTGGAGGGGCCCACTTGTTGCAAAAGCAGTACTTAAGTTTTAACTAATGACAGTGTGGAGAAGGCGATGGCACCCCACTCCAGTGCTCTTGCCTGGAAAATCCCATGGATGGAGGAGCCTGGTGGGCTGCAGTCCATGGGGTCGCTAAGAGTCGGACACGACTGAGCAACTTCCCTTTCACTTTTCACTTTCATGCATTGGAGAAGGAAATGGCAACCCACTCCAGTGTTCTTGCCTGGAGAAACCCAGGGACAGGGGAGCCTGGTGGGCTTCTTTCTGTCTATGGGGTCGCACAGAGTCAGACAAGACTGAAGCGACTTAGCAGCAGCGGCAGCAGTAATGACAGTGTAAAATTTTGACTGCTTAAATATACGCCCTACAAGAAAATGAAAGTTGAAATTAATCAAGAGAAAGCTGTCCTCAAAAAGTCCCCATGGAAATGAAATATATAGGGGTTTTCAGCCTTTTTTTTTTTGGAGTGGAGGGGCAGAAACATACACCCTGTTTTAAAAATAAACTTCTAATTACATTATTAACTAAAAAGGTCATAGTTGACTCATGTTTTTACTTAATGTCTTTTTTCTGTTCCAGGATCCCATCCAGGGACCATATTACATGCAGTTATCAGTCTGCTTAGGCTCCTCTTGGCTGTGACAATTTCTGACTTTCCTTGTTTTTGTCAACCTTCACAGTTTGAAGGAGTGCTTTCTTTTGTTGACGATATCAGTATTTTGTAGAATATCCCTCAACTGATACTTGTCTGATGTTTTTCTCATGATTGGATGAGGTTTATGGGTTTTCTGGAGGAAGATCAAAGAAGTACAGTCTCATCACATCTTATCAAGGGTACATCAGTAAGACTTAGCACCGCTGATTGGGTCTCGATTACCTGGCTGAGGTCGTTTTGTCAAGTTTCTCCACTCTGAAGTCACCACCACCACTCCTAAGTTCCTCCCCGCCCCCGCCACCCCCATCTTTTCATATCGTGCTCTTTGGAAGGGAGTCACCACGTGCAGCTCACGTTCCAGGAGTGGGCATTATGTTCCACTCCTTAGGGGCAAAGTATCTACATAAATGTTTTGAAATCCTTCTGATTGGGAGATTTGTCCCTTCTCTCCCATTTTAAAATTTATTCAATCTTTTATTTAAATCAGCCTAGACTCATGGAGAAGGCAATGGCACCCCACTCCAGTACTCTTGCCTGGAAAATCCCATGGATGGAGGAGCCTGGTGGGCTGCAGTCCATGGGGTCGCTAAGAGTCAGACATGACTGAGTGACTTCACTTTCACTTTTCACTTTCATGCATTGGAGAAGGAAATGGCAACCCACTCCAGTGTTCTTGCCTGGAGAATCCCAGGGATGGGGGAGCCTGGTGGGCTGCCGTTTATGGGGTCTCACGGAGTCGGACACGACTGAAGCGACTTAGCAGCAGCAGCAGCAGCAGACTCATGGGTACTTCCTTTGTACTTTGCGTTATAATCCAATGGGACCTTATTTTCTTGCTCAAATTATTCCAGCTTTGGCTATGGGAACGCTCTCAGTTGACCTGTGTCCCTTCATTGGGTGTGCATGGGTGTTTTCTTTCACTCTCTCTTCCTCTCTCCCTTGTATCTTTCAGGAACACTTATTTACTTTCTGGGACTGCAGGCTGCTCTAGGTTTATCTTGTATTTTTTGCCCCAGTCCTAGAATCAGCTATTTCTCCAAAGAGCTCTGATTTCTTTGATTAGAGAATGGTATTAGAAACCCAAATCTGGGCAGTAGGTGCAATCATGGCTAGTGGAAGGTTGACGCTAGGTCCCCTCAGCTGACAGAACAAAGAAAAATGTGTGTATAGTTAGCCATGCATGTATTATATATATTTATATTTCTACATGAAACCTTTGTATCTATATTAATCTAATCGTGAGTTCATACTCAACTCAATGTAGCTAATATTCCTGTGTCTGTTTCTACAGGCGTGCAGAATGGGGATGGAACCTGTTCTTGATACTAATCTGAGTAAATTTGTCCCTTGGTTGAGAAATAGACTATGCACCCTGGTCATAATCTATTCCATTACTATTTGTCTGTGTTGCAGAATTCAATCGTGTGACCCCCAGAACCCAAATGCTAACGCACAGCTATTGTCCGATCAGATATCCGTAGTTTCTCAGACAGCAGAAGGAATGAGAAACTTTCTTTTATCTGCCTGTACATGAGGTCCTCTGAACTGCTGTTGTTGCTCAGTTGCTAAGTCATGTCCAACTCTTTGCGACCCCATGGACTGCAGTACACCAGCCTTCCTTTTCACTATCTCCTGGAGCTTGCTCAAACTCATGTCCACTGAGTCAGTGATGCCATCCAACCATCTCATCCTCTGTCATCCTCATCTTCTCCTGCCTTAAATCTTTCCCAGCATCAGGGTCTTTTCCAATGAGTAGGCTCTTTGCATTAAGTGGCCAATATTGGAGCTTCAGCTTCAGCATCAGTCCTTCCAATGAATATTCAGGATTGGTTTCCTTTAGGATTGACTGGTTTGATCTTCTTGTTGTCCAAGGGACTCTCAAGAGTTTTTGTCAGCACCATAGTTTGAAAGCATCAATTCTTCAGCGCTCAGCTTTCTATATGGTCCAACTCTCACATCCATACATGACTACTGGAGAAACCATGCTGCTGCTGCTAAGTCACGTCAGTCGTGTCCTACTCTGTGCGACTGCATAGATGGCAGCCCACCAGGCTCCTGTCCCTGGGATTCTCCAGGCAAGAATAGCTTTGGCTCTATGCACCTTTGTTGGCAAACTGATATCTCTGCTTTCTAATATGCTGCAGTCTAGGTTTGTCATAGCTTTTCTTCCAAAGAGTAAGGGTCTCTTAATTTGCTGGCTGCAATCACCATCCACAGTGATTTAGGACCCCGGGAAAATAAAATCTGTCTCTGAACTGCCTTTAGGGGTCAATTCTGGATTATGAAGAAGATCTGGGTTTCACTGCAGATGGTGATTGCAGCCATGAAATTAAAAGATGCTTGCTCTTTGGAAGAAAAGCTATGATAAACCTAGACAGTATATTAAAAAGCAGAGACATTACTTTGCCAACAAAGGCCTGTCTAGTCAAAGCTATGGTTTTTCCAGTAGCCATGTATGGATGTGAGAGTTGGACCATAAAGAAGGATGAATGCTGAAGAATTGATGCTTCTGAACGGTGGTGTTGGAGCAGACTCCTGAGAATCCCTTGGACTGCAAGGAGATCCAACCAGTCAATCCTAAAGGAAACCAATCCTGAGTATTCATTGGAAGCACTGATGCTGAAGCTCCAATATTTTGGCCACCTGATGTGAAGAGCTGACTCATTGGAAAAGACCCTGATGCTGGGAAAGATTGAAGGCAGAAAGAGAAGGGGACAACAGAGAAAGAGATGGTTGGATGGCATCACCGACTCAATGGACATGAGTTTGAGCAAGCTCTGGGAGATGGTGAAGGACAGGGAAGCCTGGAGTGCTGCAGTCCATGGGGTCGCAAAGAGTCGGAGACGACTGAGCGACTGAATAACAACAACTGGATTTCACAGAATAATGTCCTAAAGGCTGACATTGTTTACCCTTGGTCAAGATGGGACTGAAAGAAAAAAACCTAACCAATACTGAAAGAATAAAGTGAGAAAGGAAACTGAGAAAGGAAAAAGCAGCCCTGCGTTTAACCACTAGGCTGGGAGGACAGAGACAGAAAAGACCAGCTGCAATGAACAGAAATCATCTTTTGTTCTCAAAGTTGGAAAATGCCATAATAACCAGTCACAGACCCACTTACCTATTTTCACTTATTACCGTGGATGGCCCATGGCTTAGCCACAAATAGCACCAATCCTTAGTTAATCCCTGCTTCTCCTAATCTGGCCTGAGAAATAGCAAGCAACCCAGGAATGGCCCCTTCCTTTAGGTGCCCCCTCAGAATCCTTTGTTGGGAATCCAAGCCTGACATAAATGCTTCCCTCCATTCTTGGCTCCTGTGGAGTGCTCTCCCAGCCTGCAATCGGGGAATGCGTTCTAAAGTCCCCAGAGGAAGTCTGTGGCTGTGGGGTGGTGACTGTCATCTCCTGAGGCAGGGGTGTGCCATCCACTGGGTGTGCCAGCAGCAGGTTATGGGAGTTACCAGGATCCAAATGAAACTTCGTTCTTAAATGTTCACCTTTCTCCTCCATATACGTATTCCTACTTCTGGCAGCTGCTTATACCTTTATAGGAGTCCACATTTCTGCTACCCAAAGATTCTTCCAAAGAGCTTCCCAGGTGGTGCTAGTGGTAAAGAACCTGCCTGCTAATGCAGGAGACAGAAAAAATGTGGGTTCAATCCCTGGATTGGGAAGATCCCCTGGAGAAGGAAATGGTAACCCACTCCAGTATTCTTGCCTGGAGAATCCCATGGACGGAGGAGCCTGGCGGGCTACAGTCCATGGGTCGCAAACAGTCGGAGACGACTGAAGCAATTTAGCATGCAAAGATTCTGCATCCCCATCTCTGTGATTCTTTGTACAATTTTTTCTTTCTTGAAGTAAGACAGTTTGTTTCCCTTCCCATCTCTCCTAAAGTTCCCTGGACCTTTGTCTTGGCTCATCACGTGCCTCTGTCAGTGTTCTCTGCATTTTCTAGCTGCCTTTTGCTTTCTCTACCTTGGTTTCCTGGGCACGTGCTTCCATTTAAACGTCTGTGCAGCCAGGAGTCTATTGGCTGTTTGAAAAAGCTTTGACTTTCTCTTTTTCTTAGCGTTTTTATTTTAAACATTTGAAGAAAATTTCTCACCATTCTGTGCCTCCTTGAAAAGGTGACCCCCAGTTCCTTCCCTTGTCCCTTTATTTGGTTTTGCTTTGCATTTCTCTACGGCACACGGTTGCTAAGCGGCCCGTCACCCAGCTTCTGAGACCATAGTTGCATTAGAACTCAACATGGAACTGCAGTCAGCAGGGACTTCCGAGTTGCGTTTCACAACTTCCAGTCTTTCTTGCACGTTTGATTCAGGCTTGGGGTGTGGCACATGGATGATGACAACAAAACTTAGTTTCTTAAGATGCCCCTCCCGCTAATTAACTGAAAACCCCAGCCTGCATCTGCTGTGTTCAGAGCAGCTTTGGGAGTGGAGGGAAGCCAACAATCAGCGCTCATCAACTCTGCCTGGCAGTGCCCAGGAGCCAGCCTGGCAGGTGCCTCGGGCAAGCGGCCATCCACCAGCGAGGGGTCTCCACTCAGGTGCTTGCACTTGGGGCCCTGCTGTCTGCAGTGCCATCAGCAGCCCTAATTGCTGCAAGGATGCTCGAATCCAGTACGCCCACCAGAGTTGGCAGCATTGAAAAGGTGACTGCTTTTCCTCCCACCTCTGTCCCACACTCACGCATCTCTGACCCCGAGTGCCCTGGCAGGACTGGAGAGGGACAGCTATACCCATCATATAAGGTCCCAACACAAGGCTCCAGGTTCTTTTCAGCTTCCCTCTGGAAACTGGAACTGGCAGGATCAACATCGTTACCACTCCCAAACTGGGCAATGGTGAATATTCTTCCACTGTGCTTTGTTTGGCTGGACTCATCCTTTCTACCCCAATTTATTCCCATCCCCGAAACTTGCCTGCTCCATAGGCAGTCTCCCACATACTGTAACCCCACCAAGAGGGGCCTGCAGAGGCAGCTCCTTTCTGTCAATTTCCCTTATCCATATGTGCCCTATGGGCCCTGTATTTTTACATGATGACCTAAGGCTTGGCTTCAGAAGTCAACTTTAGCTTATTTTCAGCTGAATCACTTTCCTAAGGATCCCTTTGAAATACCTTTCCAGTAATGTTACCACGAGTCCAAGCTCCATCTGCTAGCTGCAGGACATGCCAAGTAACCAAGACACAAAGTGTTGAGGCAAGGAATATGACTTTGTTTGGAATGCCGGCTGACTAGAGAAGGTGGCAGACTAATGTCCCAAAACAACCATCTTATCAGAAGCTGGATGCCAGTTCTTTTATAAGACAGAGAAGGGGAGGAGTTGAGGAAGTAAAGACCGTAAAAGATGATGCTGTTAAAGTACTGCACTCAATATGCCGGCAAATTTGGAAAACTCAGCAGTGGCCACAGGACTGGAAAAGGTCAGTTCTCATTCCAATCCCAAAGAAGGGCAATGCCAAAGAATGTTCAAACTACTGCACAGTCGTGCTCATTCCACATGCTAACAAGGTAATGCTCAAAATCCTTCAAGCTAGGCCTCAACAGTATGTGCACCAACAACTTCCAGATGTACACGCTGGATTTAGAAAAGGCAGAAGAACTGGAGACCAAATTGCCAACATCCATTCGATCATCGGAAAAGCAATGGAATTCCAGAAAAACATCTACTTCTGCTTCATTGACTAAAGCCTTTGACTGTGTGGATCACAACAAACTGTGGAAAATCTTAGACAGATGGGAATACCAGACCACCTTATGTATCTGTTGAGAAAACTGTATGCAGGTAAGAAGCAACAGTAAAAACCAGACATGGAACAACAAGCTGGTTCAAAATTGGGAAAGGAATTCGTCAAGGCTGTATATTGTCACCCTGCTTATATAACTTATATGCAGACTATATCATGCAAAATGCCTGGCTGGATGAAGCACAAGCTAGAATCAAGATCGCCAGGAGAAATATCAATAACCTCAGGTATGCAGATGACACCACCCTTATGGCAGAAAGTGAAGAGGAACTCAAAAGCCTCTTGATGAAAGTGAAAGAGGAGAGTGAAAAAGTTGGCTTAAAGCTCAACATTCAGAAAACCAAGATCATGGCATCTGGTCCCATCACTTCATGGCAAATAGATAGGGAAACAGTGGAAACAGTGTCAGACTTTATTTTTCTGGGCTCCAAAATCACTGCAGATGGTGATTGCAGCCATGAAATTAAAAGACACATGCTTCTTGGAAGAAAAGCTGTGACAAACCTAGACATTGTATTAAAAAGCAGAGATATCAGTTTGCCAAAAAAGGTCTGTCTAGTCAGAGGTATGATTTTTCCAGCAGTCGTGTGGAAATGTGAGAGTTGGACCATAAAGAAGGCTGAGAGCTGAAGAATTGATGCCTTTGAACTGTGGTTTTGAAGAAGACTCTAGAGAGTTCCTTGGACAGGAAGGAGATCAAACCAGTCCATCCTAAAGGAAATCAGTCCTGAATATTCATTGGAAGGACTGATGTTGAAGCTGAAACTCCAGTACTTTGACCACCTGATGCGAAGAGCTGACTCATTGGAAAAGATACTGATGCTGGGAAAGATTGAAGGCAGGAGGAGAAGGGGACAACAGAGGATGAGATGGTTGGATGGCATCACCGGCTCAATAGACATGAGCTTGAGCAAATTCTCTGAGCTAGTGAAGAACAGGGAAGACTGGCGTGCTGTAGTCCATGGTATCACAAAGAGTTGGACATGCTGAGCCACTGAACAAAAACAGTCTTGAAAATGTCTCTTGGAATGGCCTACTTCAGGGAAGGAATGTGTTAATCTCTTCAGGCAGAGGAGTAAGGCTCCCCAAGGCAGGTTATTATATATGATTATGAAAACAAAAACAATGAAAAACAAAGGGTAAAGCCAAAGAAATATATCCATCATGGAGTCAGAGTCGGCCCTTCCCTGCAACAGTATCTCCTTATATAGAAGAAATGTAATTACAGTATAAATTGTTTAGGAGAAAAAGGAAGGGGGGAGTTATCAATATTCTTACTTTTTTCCCTCCAGAGTTTTTATCTCCAACTATTCTCTTAAACCTCAGCGCTTAAGTGTATTTAGAGTGGATGGAGGCAGGAAGCTACTGCATGGTTGCACCAGCTGCTCACTCCCTCAAACTCCCATAAAATGAACTGGAATGAACAACAGTTGGCACTGAGTATCTCTCTGGAACCAGCCAAATCTCCTAACTCGGAGTGGGGCGAGGGCAGTAGCTCAATGCCTAGGGATCATTTGCGCATGCTCAATGCAGTGTGGGGTCAGCTGGGCTGAGAATGAGCATCTCTTGTGTGTATTTTTTTTGCACAAATATTTGGAAAAGTATTATTCTTTTTTTTTTTTTAAATTCAAACGAGTACGGGCCTTTACTCCACCCCTATTTGGCTTTGCTATTTATTTGTATTTTGACTGTGTGGGGGCTTCCTTGAGGCACGCGGCGTGTGGGATGCTCGGCTGCGCTGCGTGGGCTCAGCAGCTGCGGGGCTGGGCCTTGGTCGTCCCGAGGCATGTGGTGTCTTTAGTTCTCTGATCAGGGATGGAACCCTCCTTCCTCTGTACTGAAGGTGGGTTCTTCACCCCTGGACCACCAGGCAAGTCCTGAAAAAGACTGCTCTCAAATTGACTTCCTAATGGTGGGGCCTGTGTTTTGTGTTTAAATATGGGGCCCCATTGGCTGCGCTATTCTGCAGTGAGTTTTACTGTCCTTTTAGGTAAACACCTGCCACCCTGAGGGTCCCTCTGGCTTGGGCCCTTCCAAGCCCTTCCCCTGAACACCTTCCTCCACCTCCTGGTCCTGGTCCTGGCGCTGCCTGAGGACAGGACCCCAGGCCCTCCTGTGTGACTGGTGTGGGAGGTGCTCCTTGTTAAATGGTCGTACCTGGTTCTACCCAGGGTGCACCCCTTCCAAATAACCCACTGTGGGAGAACCTCTCAGCTGTCTCTCTTTGTATGGCATTGGAGTTCTACCTACTTGAAGCTCCCTCTCTAGAATTTTCCTTTCCTACACCTGATACTTTCGTGGCATGGCCCCACTAGCTACTGAAGCATTATAACGTTAATATCTGATTCTATTTACTCCGTTCTTTAGCTCATGCTCTGGATTTCTCTTCTCCTGCATTTGACTTACCCTATTCTGGTCTTCCCAGGCGGTGCTAGTGGTAAATAACCCGCCAGCCAATGCAGGGGACATAAGAGACTCGGGTTTCATCCCTGGGTCCAGAAGGTCCCCTGGAGAAAGGCATGGCAACCCACTCCAGTATTCCTGCCTGGAGAATCCCAGGGACAGAGAACTCGGCGAGCTACAGTCCACAGGGTCGCACAGAGTTGGACACGACTGAAGCGACTGAGCACGCACAAGCACGTTCCTCTTGTATCTCAGCTTCTGCTAGCGGCTCCCGCTCTGGGCTCTGACACTTCTTCCCATGGAGACCGGGGTTCCTGCGGTGAAGCTCTGACTCTTGTCTTCCCTCACCTTTCCCTGTTGATTCCTCCCCTCCACCCTTCTCCTCCTGTGCAGGCTTGACACAAAGTTGAGTCATGGTCCTTTCATTTCCTCTCAAGTGCTATTTTCTGCCACTTTCTATTTCTTGCTATCACTCTGGTTCATTGCTCAATATTATTGAAAGTCATCTGTTCCATTCTCCAAACACCCACCACAAGCTTAAATCTATCTTCTTTATTTTGCCCTGAACGCTCTTCCAGAAAACCTCCCCTTAACTTATGTCTGCCCCAACTCCCCTAAAAAAAAAAAAATGTCTTCCTGGCATTCTTCAGACAAATGAAAATAACTCATTTGTTCCTCTTCCCTTTTCTTCTGGGTGCCCTTAAAACAAGCCCAGCTCTACCCACCTCCTTCTTCCTACGTCATGCTCTTGGGCAGCTTGCCTAACTGCGTGTTGTTACCTGCAAACAGGTGGCAGTGCTGACCTTTCACAGTTACACTTTTCTTGTTTGTACCTGGGCCACTGTTCCCACCTTCACACTGCACTCAAGAGTGTTGAATCACACTGGTACGTGTTCCACTGTCTCTAAATGGAGTTGTCTGGCATGTGGTTAACCCCAAGTTCCCCTTTGACATAATTTGATTCCATGCTAATCATCTGCAGGCCAGACCCCAAACTGGTCAGCATCTTTTACTAGGGTTATTTAATACCTCAGGAAGTCTTTTAAGTAAATAACAAAATCTCCTGTATCCATCCTTACATGTAGAAACAGTATCCAGAATTAAATCCATTTTCTCTGCTGATCTGCAATTTCGTGAGAACATTTGCTCCTAAAGCATCTGAATTATAGAAAACATATGTTGAGTTTACTGAGTTTGTTCTAACCAAATCCATGGCCACAGTGCCCACCTTGTGCTGCTCAGTGGGTAGCTTTCCTTTTCTCTGGAACCATCAAGTAGGAAGCCTAGGCAAGGGGGAAATAGGGAGGGCAGCTGATGCTTAGGTTCTAGGTAGCTACGGTAGGCTTGTGTCCTGGCCCCGCCCCAGCAGGGACCGTGAACAACTCAGTTCATCTATGCCCCCATCAGCAACACTCTGCACCCCCCACCCCCACCGCCCACCAAAGAACCTACCTTTGGGGGTTGTCAGAAGGCTTAAACAAGATAAGATGCAATGTCCTTAAAACGAGTTCTTAACACAGAGGAAGTGTTCAGTAAATGTTAGCTAGAATTTTTAGTGCCAAGCATCTTCCCCTCAGAGTCCACTCATGGTTCTTCCCTCACTAAATTAGCTATTCTCTTTTGTTTTCCCTTTCTCAAATCTTTCTTTAAAAAAAAAAAGAAATGATTGGTTGATTGATTTTTGCTGGGTCTTCGCTGAGCAGGCTCTTCCTAGTTGCAGTGAGTCGGGGCCATTCTTTGTTGCCGTGAGCGGACTTCTCACCGAGCTGGTTTCTGTGGGCTCCAGGGGTTGTGGCTGCCAGGTTCCACGGCTGTGGCAGACGGGCTTAGTTGCTTCTCGGCGTGTAGAATCTTCCTGGACCGGGGATTGAACCCATGTCTCCTGCATTGGCAGGCGGATTTTTTACCTCTGAGCCACAAGGGAAGCCCCCCCAGCCAGGGTCTTCTTTAGACCTTAAAGAAATATCCCTTTTCTCCCTTTCCCCCTCCACTTCCTTCTGAGCACCCTGTCCCTACTTTTTCCACAACTTTCTATGACTCCTAAGTTTGTTTGTACCGGACAGGTGACAACTACCATCCAGTTAGAGTTGAGGGTGGGGAATAAACAAAAAAATATGTGGGACTTCCCTGGGGCTCCAGTGGTTAAGATGGCACTTCCATTGCAGGGGGTCAGGGTTCGATCCCTCATCTCATAACTAAGAACCCACAAATCCCACAAGCCTCCCGCCACCACCAGGTCGCTTCAGTCGTGTCCAACTCTGTGTGACCCCATAGATGGCAGCCCAACAGGCTCCCCCGTCCCTGGGATTCTCCAGGCAAGAATACTGGAGTGGGTTGCCATTTTCTTCTCCAGTCATGAAAGTGAAAAGTGAAAGTGAAATCGCTCAGTCGTGTCTGACTCTTAGCGACCCCATGGACTGCAGCCCACCAGGCTCCTCCGTCCATGGGATTTTCCAGGCAAGAGTACTGGAGTGGGGTACCATTGCTTTCTCCGACAAGCCTCCCAGTGCGGCAAAAAAAAAGTGACTTTACATGTCTAAGTTTGACCCATGATTGTAGAAGATACTGTCTGTCTTGCATGCAGGCGTCTAGGCTTAATTTGCAAACTATGCCTCAGTGGGTGAAAGAGGAGAATCAGGTGATCTGGGCAAACCCAGCGACCCATGGGAAGACTGTTACCTTTGTGCTGTCAGAGGAAGAAGGATATTGGGATTGGGACATGGGACATCTTAATGGAGAAGGGGCATAGGGTCAGTCACCCCCAGCCACTCCCTGTGGCCCCATTCTCTTAACAAAGTGACAATCTAAAGGCAATTGACCTTTGAGCTCCAGGGTGGGGTGCCAAGGCAGGCAGGGCATGGAAAGGCCAATCCATCAAGACTGTCCTAGGCTCCAGCCCAAGGCAGGTAATCCCTGGTGGCTGGCTGCTCCTCAGTGCCTCTCACTTTTCTTACAAGTCCTGTGTGATCCGTGCCCTCCTCCACCCAGCTCAGTCAACGTCAGGGCTTCTTGAGTGTCTGTAAAAAGCCCATTTAGTCTTTAAATTTAAAATGGATATTCTGTTTATAACTTTTATTATAAATAACAACTTTTTGTATTATATTTTTGTATTTTTGTAACTTTTTGTATTTTTGTATTATAAAAAACAACTTCTTAAAAAATTTTTTTAAATGTATTAATTTTTTAGTTGAAGGATAATTGCTTTACAGAATTTTGATGTTTTCTGTCAAACATCAACATGAATCAGTCACAGGTATACACATGTCCCCTCCCTCCTGAACCTCCCTTCCATCTCCCTCCCCATCCCACCTCTCTAGGTTGATACGGAGGCCCTGTTTGAGTTTCCTGAGTCATACAACAAATTCCCATCGGCTATCTATTTTACATATGGTAATGTAAGTTTCTGTGTTACTCTCTCCATACATCTCACCCTCTCCTCCCGCCTCCCTGTGTCCATAAGTTTGTTCTCTATGTCTGTTTCTCCATTGCTGCCCTGCAAATAATTTGATCAGTACCATCCTTCTAGATCCTAGCTTCAACTTAAGTTTCTTAAGTTCAGCTTACGAATCTTTGTAAATGTAGCAGGTTTGAACAATTATTTTTAAGAGGTGTTTGATCAGCCAGTCAGTTCAGTCACTCAGTCGTGTCTGACTCTTTGCGACCCCATGGACTGCAGCACGCCAGGCCTCCCTGTCCATCAACTCCTGGAGCCTACACAAACTCATGTCCATCGTGTTGGTGATGCCATCCAGCCATCTCATCCTCTGTCATCCCCTTCTCCTCCTGCCTTCGATCTTTCCCAGCATCAGGGTCTTTTCCAATGAGTCGGCTCTTTGCATCAGGTAGCCAAAGTATTGGAGTTTCAGCTTCAACATCAGTCCTTCCAATGAACACCCAGGACTGATCTCCTTTAGGATGGACTGGTTGGATCTCCTTGCAGTCCAAGGGACTCTCAGGAGTCCTTTCCAACACCACAGTTCAAAAGCATCAATTCTTCAGCACTCAGCTTTCTTTATAGTCCAACTCTCACATCCATACACAACCACTGGAAAAACCATAGCTTTGACTAGACAGACCTTTGTTGGCAAAGTAATGTCTCTGCCTTTTAATATGCTGTCTAGGTTGGTCATAACTTTTCTTCCAAGGAGCAAGCATCTTTTATTTTCATGGCTGCAGTCACCAGCTACAGTGACCATATGCCATGATCTTAGTTTTCTGAATGTTGAGTTTTAAGCCAGCTTTTTCACTCTCCTCTTTCACTTTCATCAAGAGGCTCTTTAGTTCTTCTTCACTTTCTGCCATAAGGGTGGTGTCATCTGTATATCTGAGGTTATTGACATTTCTCCCGGCAATCTTGATTCCAACTTGTTCTTCATCCAGCCCAGCATTTCTCAAGATATACTCTGCATATAAGTTAAATAAGCAGGGTGACAATATACAGCCTTGACATACTCCTTTCCCGATTTGGAACCAGTCTGTTTTTCCATGTCCAGTTCTAACTGTTGCTTCTTGACCTGCATACAGATTTCTCAGGAGGCAGGTCAAGTGGTCTAGTATTCCCATCTCCTGAAGAATTTTCCAGTTTGCTGTGACCCATACAGTCAAAGGCTTTAGCATGAAGCAGAAGTAGATATTTTTCTGGAACTCTCTTGCTTTTTTGATGATCCAACGGATGGTGGCAATTTGATCTCTGGTTCCTCTGCCTTTTCTAAATTCAGCTGGAACATCTGGAATTTCATGGGTCATAAACTGTGGCTTGGAGAATTTTGAGCATTACTTTGCTAGTGTGTGAGATGAGTGCAATTGTGTGGTAGTTTGAACATTCTTTGACATTGCCTTTCTTTAGGATCAGAATGAAAACTGACCTTTTTCAGTCCTTTGGCCACTGCTGAGTTTTCCAAATTTGTGGCATGTTGAGTGCAGCACTTTCACAGCATCATCTTTTAGGATTTGAAATAGCTCAACTGGAATTCCATCATCTCCACTAGCTTTGTTCGTAGTGATGTTTCCTAAGGCCCACTTGACTTCACATGTCTGGCTCTAGGTGAGTGATCACACCATGGTGGTTATCTGGGTCATGAAGATCTTTTTTGTATAGTTCTTCTGTGTATTGTTGCCACTTCTTAATATCTTCTGCTTCCGTTAGGTCCACACAGTTTCTGTCATGTATTGTGCTCATTTTTGTATGAAATGTTCCCTTGGTATCTCTAATATTCTTGAAGAGATATCTAGTCTTTCCCATTCTATTGTTTCCCTCTATTTCTTTGCATTGATCGCCGAGGAAGACTTTCTTACGTCTCCTTGCTATTCTTTGGAGTTCTGCTTTCAAATGGGTATATCTTTCCTTTTCTCTTTTGCTTTTAGCTTCTCTTCTATTCTCAGCTATTTATAAGGCCTCCTCAGACAACCATTTTGCCTTTTTTGCATTTCTTTTTCTTGGGATGGTCTTGATCTCTGCCTCCGTCCATAGTTCTTCAGGGACTCTGTCTATCAGATCTAATCTCCTGAATCTATTTGTAACTTCCACTGCCAGGGACCAGCCCCGGCTGATCCAGGGTATTCGAAGCGGGGACGGCGTCGGTGACCTATTTATTTAAATATTTTATCAAAGATATAAAGAGTAATAGGATGAGGATAGCTCAGTAGGAAAATTCAGTGGAGAAAAGAGGCTGAGTAGCTTGGTTTACGCGGGAGACCAATAAAACTTCAAGACAAGAAGTTTGCACCACTTACGTAGGCTGCAGGCATCCTTCCGTTCTCCCGAAGGAGAGGAGACACTGAGGCCTCCGCGGTCAGATCTTAGAAGCCCAGGCATAATTAGCAAGCATGGCGGGTTCCGCGCTCCAGATGGAGACTCAGCCAGAATTTGGGAGAGAGAGCGACATGGGGAGACCAAGTTTCGGTGAACAAGGCCCACACTTTATTTTCCAAAGTAGTTTTTATACCTTAAGTTATGCATAGAGGATAATGGGGGAAGGGGTAGAGTCATGCAGCAAGCCAGGCTTTCTTCCTGCAAACTTATCATATGCAAAAGCTTAGGTGATTTGCATCATCTTCTGGCCTGGAGGCCTGTTAACATTTTAAGATCCTTTCTTCAGAAAACTTATTTTTCTCTAAAGGTGATTGGTCAGGAGCCACCCTCCAAAAGCATTAGTTAAAGTTGCATTCCTACAGAGCAAAGGTGTGGTGGGCTATAACAAGAAAAAGAATTAACTCAAGGGTCCCAGGTTACAAACATTAAAGCTACTACTTACACCAATTATATTAATCAATACACTGCCAGGGACACAGCAGGTAAGGGATATGGAAACTTAGCAGCAAACATTGGCCCAAGAAGTGAAAATCCCTTCACCAATACAATTTCTAATCAATCTTTTAACTACTCAAAAGAATCTGTGTTTAGACAGTTTAGAACACATCCTGCCTCTCACAGTTGGGAGGCTCTGAACAATCACATGTGGCCAGAAAAACCTATTCAGGCAGGACTTCCAAAGGAGTTTGTAGGTTGAAACACTGTCACACCCAGGAATTATTAACTGGAGCTGTAAGTTAACTCTTTTTTTCAGAGAGAGGTAGTGGGGGACAGCCCCCCGTAAAGTCAGAGGTGTAGGTGAAAGCACAAAGCAGAAAGTAAGCAGACTCTGGTTTTGGGGGTAGATGCTCGAGAATTTCCAGGGAGACCCCTGAGGCTTGATCCCGCCTTTGCGTGTGCCGAGCCTCCTTCCTCATGACCTTTGTCATGGGCGGAGTTCCTCATGCTGGCTCCCGGCAGTGATAGAATTCCAGTTGAGCTATTCCAGATCCTGAAAGATGATGCTGTGGAAAGTGCTGCACTCAATATGCAATATGCACTCAATATGCAATATGCCGGCTCCCGGCATTCCACTGTATAATCGTAAGGGATTTGATTTAGGTCATACCTGAATGACCTAGTGGTTTTCCCTACTTTCTTCAATTTAAGTCTGAATTTGGCAATAAGGACTTCATGATTTGAGCCACAGTCAGCTCCTGGTCTTGTTTTTGCTGACTGTAGGTGTTTGATACTTCACCCAATGTACCGATAGTTTAATCGCCAATTTGGGTCAAACCAAGAGGCAAGTGCTCCTTATTTAGAAGTGTGTGCACATTTGGGAGCTGTGGGCAGTGGGGACAGAAACTTGGGGTGGGAGAGGGTCAGAAGGTGAAGAATGCGAAGGGGAGGGACATCACAGCCGGGACTTAGAAGAAATTACTGGGCCTTGCAGGAGGTCAGGCTGACAAGGTGTGTTTCTCTGCAAATTTATGAACAATTTAAGTAATCAAAATGAATAGGGATGAAAAGGGGTCCTTGGTTAATAGACTAAGAACAACAGCTGATAAAAGAAAGAATTAATATTATTAAGCAGACATTACTCATTAGGCTTCTCTATAACCTTAAGAGGCCAGCATTATTCTTCCCATTTTCTGGATGTGGAAACTGCAGAGCTAGTAAGTAGTGGAGACTATAGTCATCCAGTAAATTTTAAGATACATATGTCTTAATAATAACTATAAGTATAAACATCTTGCCAAAGTATTGGAACTATCTAACCCAAACTGGATCATGTTGTGACCTTTTCACCTTTATCATCTTCTCTGAGCCCCTGGTCCACATTGATTTTTTTTTTTTTCCCCCAAAGCTTCCATCTCAGTCAGTATCTGAGACTCCACAGACCAAAAGCAGGCAAGTCTAATTCTGAGGATTTCACGTGAGGAAAGCTGCAGGATGGAGCTGGTTCTGCTATTACTGTTACTGCAGTTGCCAAAGTGGAAGCCGAGATATTGCACACTTGGAGATGGAGTAGTCTCTGGCGGCATTGTTCATCAGTAGCCATGCTGGTGGGATCCCATCTAAAAAGGCCTGACGGAGGTAGAGTGAGTGAGTGAGTGGAGTCGCTCAGTCGTGTCCGACTCTTTGCGACCCCGTGGACTGTAGCCTACCAGGCTTCTCCGTCCATGGGATTCTCCAGGCAACAGTACTGGAGTGGGTTACCATTTCCTTCTCCAGACAGGGAGGTAAGGAGTCACCTAAACTTTGCAGATCGTAGAGCCCTTGGGTCCAGGAACAAACTCATTTTCCCATTTTTTACATGTGGCTGGATATGTTTTCCCTTTTCAAAGCACCTTATAGACCCAGAGAGAATCTTCTTTACAAGGATTCATGGGAAATGACCAAAATATATGATGCACTATTTCCCAAATTTCCAAATGGAGAATTGCCTCTGCCACAGTCCTTGACTGCACATGAAATGAAGTTAAGAACGCATAACAAAGATTAAATCACGACATCTCGATTTGAGAATTTGAAAGTACTTCCCTTATTAGTAATGGCATAATAACCATTACCATAAAAGGAAAAAGTTAGGAACAATGGAAATGTTCAACAATAGATGTAGAATGCTATGCAGTTGTTAAAATAATGTTTCATATTTTTATCTTTTAATAGTTTTACGACAATAATGTTTATATTATTGATGCTGAGATGAAAATTAAACTTTTGGAAGTTGATGTGCTCACAAAAGAACTTCCTTCCAAGATTCATTTATTGAAATGGTAATCCTTTATTTCCGACAACTCCTTGCTTGCAAAGAGTTTCAGGTGAGAGCAGTTTATGCCTTAGCAGTGATATGCTGATCAGGACTGTTCTGCTTTCCCAAAGTAAATTTTCTTAACAGATTAAAAAAGGAAAAAAAGAATGTCTATTATTACAGCTTGAGTGCTCAGAATTGAGGAGAGATGTGTAGAGCACAGTATGACTCAGTGAACTGACGGCAGTCATGGCGAAAGGTGTGAAACCTCATCTGTCGCCGTGATTCTTAAACCACAGAGGGAGGAGATGGGAGAAAATGCAGAGAAAATTAGGTGGGCAAAGGCCATGGAGAAGCTGGAAAACTTTATGGGTATAGTGACCACACCCTCTGAATTAAAAATTGACATGACGACTATAAGGATGGAACTGAAATCTCTTGGACTATTTGGGAGATCGGTTTTTCTAATTCTATGAAATCTGAATGGGAAATTCTACAGATTGTGTCCCAAGAAGAAGAAGGCCTAGTAGCTGTGCTTGGGGAAATCTTGAAGAAGTTGCTAAGTAGACTGATGATTTGAGAAATCTAAGAAAGCTGGAGTTTGAAGAGAGGTGTTTTAAATTATGTTTTTATTAAAACATATTTGCTGTGGAAAATCATAAAGAAAATGAACCATCTATAATTCCACCACTCTGAAATAATGACTTCTGGAGTTTTATTGTATTTTTGTCTAGACTTTTAACTTGGATATATAATTTTAAAAATTATAGTAAAATATACATAACATAAAATTTAGGGACTTTGCTGGTGGTCCAGTGGCTAAGACTCTGTGTTCCCAGTACAAGGGGCCTGGGTTCAATCCCTGGTCAGAAAATTAGATCCCACTAAAAGTTTGCATGCCACGACTAAAGGTCCACATTTCACCATGAAGATTAAAGATCCTGTGTGCCCCACCTAAGACCTAGCACAGCCAAAAATATATATATATATATATATATATAATTATAATTTTACCCACTGTTAAGTGTCCAGTTCAGGGCATTAGGTAGTTTCACATCCTTGTGCAGACCTCGCCACCAATCATCTCTAAAACTCTTTCATTTTGTGCAACTGAAACAAACTATACCTGTTCATCACTAACACCTCATTCTCCCCTCCCCCCGGCCGCTGACAACTACCATTCTATTTTCCACCCTTATGATTTTTAATTAAGCACATAATATTTATTTAAAATTAAAATCACACTGCATATTATAGAGGTTTGTGTGCCGCTCTCTTTAATTAATATTAGATCTCTCATATCAATACATAGTCTCACCAGCATCATTTTGCAATATATTCTGTATGGATGTTTTTTCTTTTTTTTTTAATTTTAAAATTGTCCATAAACATACTTACATATAAAGTCTTATGAGTAAGCAACATTCTGTAGAATATTTTAAATAACCCCATAAAATTAACAATTGTTGAAACTTGTTTGACAAAATAAGGTGAATACGATCATATGGTTTCTCACTTTTCTATTTTGGTAGAGAAGCTACACTTGTTAGAATAGAAACAAAAGAAAAATGGTTGACTACTCTATTGTTTAGCCAATTTTCTGAGAGCACCTAATAATGATAAACGTGTGCACCATCAGTCTACATTTTTTCCAAGTGTGATAAAACACAAAAGAACCTACCACCGTTAATGCATGTTTGTTGCTCAGACTCTTTGCAACCACATGGACTGTAGCCTAGAGGCTTCCCTTTCATGGAATTCTCCAGACAAGAATACTGGAGCGGGTAGCCTTTCCCTTCTCCAGGGGATCTTCCCAACCCAGGGATTGAACCCGGGTTTCCCGCATTGCAGGCAGATGCTTTACCATCTGAGCTACCAGGGAAACCAAAAGAACCCACAGGTATGAAAAATACTATCTTTCCTAAGAGAGTTATAAGATTTCTGGCTTCACTGTCACCATTTCTTGTTTGGGCCAATTTAGACTGAGTGAGTGAGCAGAGTGAAAGTCGTTCAGTCATATCCAACTGTGTGCGACCCTGTGGACTACACAGTCCCTGGAATTCTCCAGGCCACAATGCTGAAGTGGGTAGCCTTTTCCTTCTTCAGGGGATCTTCCCAACCCAGGGATCAAACCCAGGTCTCCCGCATTGCAGGCTCATTCTTTACCAGCTGAGCCAATTTAGACTAAATGCAAGGAAACCTGGGTGTGGGTTGCTTTTAACCTGAAAGCACCCACTGAGAGGAATACTTTTCACTTTGTGACTTGAGAACAGAAGCAGGCCGATCTTCCTTCAGAGGCTCTGGTAACAAGGCAGAGACCTGGTTTTGTCTCCTCCCATCCCCTTCAACTCTTGGCTCATCTGTTCAGGGGTTAACATGACTTCTGTGTGCTGTGATCTCTGCAGCAGGCACTGAACTACGTGGTACCTGGACCTGGTCATGCTCTTCTTTGGGACTGGAGTGCACCGCCATCCTCGCCCACTAGAAGGAAAGAGCCAGACTTCTAGTTGTGGTGAAGGGGGGCGGGGAGGGGTTGTTGTTGTTGTTCAGTCACTCAGTCACATCCAGTGTTTTTGCAACCCCATGGACCATAGCCCTCCAGGCTCCTCTGTCCATGGAATTCTCCAGGCAAGAATACTGGAGTGGGTTGCCATTTCCTTCTCCAGGGCATCTTCCCCACCCAGGGATGGAACCTGCAGCTCCTGCATTGGCGGGTGGATTCTTTACCACTGAGAAGGTGGGGTAGAATCCCTGAATCCTAAAATCCTATTTCCTCCCAGGGCCTCATTTTCCAGCAAGCCCTTCCTTAGGACTGTGTGCTAAGAAAGGAGCAACGTGTCTCTGTCCTTGAAACCTTTGAAGATACATGCTCATGTTTAATGTCTTGTTCTGAGCATGTGACAAGAGGCCAGTGCTGATGTTAAACTGCAGCGTGAGCCATCCCCAACGCGGTGACCTCAAACCTTGAGGCCTCTCTTCATGTCTATGCCACAATACTGCCAACGTTGTGAGGGCAACTCTCTAATCCAGAGAGACCCATTTCCCCTGAAAGTGGCTTCCCTCTCAAGGCGTGTTCCTATGGGACCCCGCCAGCCCGACCAGTTCTCCTGGGTTTCTGTGTTGGCCGACAAAGATGGCCGTGCTCGCGGTGATTGCCGTTACATTCTCTGCACGCCTTCCCTTCCACTGCCTGGCCAAAACTTCCATGGTTTATGCAAGGTGTGGCCTAGGAAGGCTTCCTAGTACTTTCCCTGCGCTAACCAGAGAGGAGAGCTCCTCTTAGGTGTTCTGCCCCTCCTGTCTCTTCACCTCAGGTTACAGAGCCCAAGCCTTCTCACTGGGATTTGCTAGAGGCACACCCCACCTGTTCTCTTCATTCCTAGCCACTTGCTCTGTCTCCTTGCCTCTAAAGCATTACCTATACTAGAGCGTCTGCAAGTGCCTATTAAATAAACTATTAGTGGAAGTTTGGCCTCTAATGCTTCCTCTGGTACCTCTTTCATTGCTCCAGGCTTCAGGAGAATCTCTGCAACTGTGCTGTCCCAGACCCTTTTCCTCTAGGACAGAGGGTGTTGAGGCTCTGCTGTGTTGGTCTGGGCTGCAGATAACAATCCCTAAGTCATACACAGGGCTTTGGAGTGAACTAAATATGGGTGGGTCCACCTGACCTAGAAATTGATTTTAATTGATCAGGGAAGTCAATTGTAAAGGTTCAATCCAGGGGCAGTCCCTACCTTTCCTGGCTCCTAATTAATTCCTGCCTTCCCTCAGTCTGTGTAAATAAATAAAATGTCCTTGAAATGGGGATATCTGTAAGAATTAGGTTTTAAAATGATTTCCTGCTCAGGATGCGGTCTGCATGCAAAGAATAAATAGAAGAAACAATAGTAAATCGAAGGACAAATTAAGTAATTAAACTTGAAAGCAAGTTTTGCTCCATAAAACCTGTGATGGAGCTGTGGTTGGAATTCTTTTTTTCCTCTTAAAGAAAAGGGGAAAAAAAAAAAAGGTCGATAGTGAAAAGGAAATGATTTGATTTGCTGAAATGTTTGGTCTAGGGGACTATTCCGTATATAGTCAGATGCAACATTGCCTCTGACTTCCTGAATATATTATGTCTTTGAGTACACTGTTTCTGATTTTTTTTTAATATGCTTTAGTTTCACTTTCTTTCTTTCTTTTTTTAGGTATATGTTAAACCAACTTGTCCTACATGCTAGAACTGGCTAGTTTTGATTGAGATAACTTTAGAAGTTATATTAATTCAGAAGGTGTTGGGAAATATTGGCTGAATAATGCAGCTTTCAGTGTAATTTATTCCCAGAAACCTCTGCATTGAAAGATTCTGACTCCAAATATCTATTATGTTCATAGACAAATACATTGTTTTCTATTTTTGCAGGCATTTCCTGTTTAACTTTCACATACTCTGCGATGTAGGTGTGACTACTGTTTTGTTGATTCTTGTACTTAGACAAGCCAAACCTCAGCAAAATCAAGTTCTTTTCCTTCTTTCTCTTCCCTTCCCCCTTGCCCCAAGCTCACTATAAAAAGCAGGAATAGAGTCAATGTTGGCTGCCTCCCAGCTTAATGTTCCATACCTTGGGTGAAGCCGGATCTTGGAGTACTTTTCATTTACCTTCTCGTTCAAGCAATCTGAATTAGGTAAATATGCTTGAACCAAATTAAAACCAAGGTTTTAATATGTTTATTTTTAGAATGATTTTATTTACAGTAATTGCTTTCCTGTTTTTCATGCAAGACATTGTGTTCTCAGCAGGGCAAAGAAATCTATTTAAACACCCCTATCTGGTGACTTAGTCCCTTTTCTTTGCATCTGATGATAACATCTGGCAGTACTGAAGTTCCAATCCCAAGTGGTTCACATAACGCACAATGTTGCCCTTGTCTGGTTTTTCTCTTAACTGGGACTGACTAATAGGATTTGGGCTAAGGAATTTCCACAATCTCACAGTAGAATCTTAGACTTGGGAAAGACTTTACAGGTCATTTAGTTGCATATCTTACCCAATGCAAGCATCCTTTCCATAGCATACTTGAGAGTGACTCACCCACCTCTTATACCCCAACCCCTCCAGGGACAGAGCCCTCCCAAAGGACAAGGCAGTTCATTCCACTTTTGAATACTGAATTGCTGAAAAGTTTCCCTTATGCTGTCATGGTGAACTGAGATTTTGTCTCTCTGTAACTACTACCCATTGGTTCTAATTTGGCTATCGGATGACAAATTACGTTAGTTAGTGTTAGTCACTCCGTCGTGTGGTCATCAGGTGACAAATTATATTATGGTCATATAATTCAAACTGATCATAATATGCAAATTGTTTCACACAATGGAAATGGAAATGGTTCTCATACTGCCTTCTAGGAAGGTGACTTTTTTCCCAGGTAAAAATTTCTTGTTCCTTTAATTGTTCCTTCTCCTTTTGTGGCTTATGTAATCGAGATTCTTTAATTTGCCAGAGGCAGAAAACCTAGTTCAACATGGATCCATTAAGGAAAAAAAATGTATTGGCCTACAAAACTGAAAAGTCCAGAGGAAGAGCAGGCTCTAGCCCAGCCAGTGTCGTCAGGGCCTGATCCCCGCCAACCTGCCCTCCGCACCCCCCAGCCCAAACTGTGTCATTCAGGGTCCCACCAGGAGAGAGAAGTCACAAGATCATTTGAACAGGTTAAAGTTCAGTCTACAGAATTCTTCACTTTGCTGTCCATCTAAAACCAACTGCATCTCAATAAGAATTTTTAAAAAGTGAAAAAAAAATTATTAACTATAGCAGGGTATGTTAAACATCAGATTGGCTAGGGAAAAGTAGAGTCCTAAAGAATGCAGGGAGAGTGGGTATATGGAGCAATCCTGCCCCAGGGCTGACAGAGCATCTGAGAAAGACCGAAGCATTTCCATCTCCTTACCTACAGCTGGATCCAGACCTTGTTGGAAAGGGCACAGCTGTGTCTCTCTGATGGAGGAACAAGTCATTGTCATGCTATTTCAATGGAACTTGCTGGAAATCTTGCCCTGCAACTTACTGGAAATTTATTCCGATGGTGCTGGGGAAAGCTGTTCATGAGGAAGTGTACCTGATTGATGCCTACCCTGTCATTCCAGGTAGCCTGGTTCAACCACACTTATCTGTACTCTTTTAGGTGGAGCTGGTAAATACTTACCAAGTACAGCCTAGAAAGGCCCAGGCAAAGACTGGTCTATTTCTAAAACTCTTAAAAGAATAAAATGACAATAGATGCCTTACCTTTGCATTTAAGCATTGCTGCAGTGGTCCATTATAATCACCATGCAAAAAGATTTTAGAATGTCCACTTTTATGTTTATGAACATCAGATTATAGCACACACAATAAAGCCCTATGGTCCTTATAGTTCAGTTCAGTCTCTCAGTCGTGTCCAACTCCTTGCAACCCCACGGATTGCAGCCTACCAGGCCTCCCTGTCCATCACCAACTCCCGGAGTTTACTTGAACTCATGTCCATTGAGCTGGGGATGCCATCCAACCATCTCACCCTCTGTCGTCCCCTTTTCCTCCCGCCTTCAATCTTTCCCAGCATCAGGGTATTTATACAAAAAGGTTAGAAAGTGGAATTTGCTAGTAAGTTTTGTGTGTGTGCTCAGTCACTCAGTCGTGTCTGACTTTTTGAGACTCCATAGCTTGCCAAGCTCCTCTGTCTATGGAATTTTCCAGGCAAGAATATTGGAGTGGGTTGCCATTTCCTACTCCAGGGGATCTTCCTGACCCAAGGATGGAACCTGTGTCTCCTGCATTGGCAGGCAGATTCTTTACCACTCGGCCCCCATGGAGTAAGTGTCTTTTAATTTCATGGCTGCAATCACCATCTGCAGTGATTTTGGAGACCAAGAAAATACAGTCTGACACTGTTTCCCCATCTGTTTGCCATGAAGTGATGGCACCAGATGCCATGATCTTAGTTTTCTGAATGTTGAGCTTTAAGCCAACTTTTTCACTCTCCTCTTTCACTTTCATCAAGAGGCTTTTGAGTTCCTCTTCACTTTCTGCCATAAGGGTGGTGTCATCTGCATATCTGAGGTTATTGATATTTCTCCTGGCAATCTTGATTCCAGCTTGTGCTTCATCCAGCCAGGCATTTTGCATGATATATTCTGCATACAAGTTATATAAGCAGGGTGACAATACACAGCCTTGACTAATTCCTTTCCCAATTTTGAACCAGCTCGTTGTTCCGTGTCTGGTTCTTACTGTTGCTTCTTACCTGCATACAGTTCGAAAGCATCAATTCTTCAGTGCTCAGCTTTCTTCACAGTCAAACTCTCACATCCATACATGACCACTGGAAAAACCATAGCCTTGTGAACACTAGCAAAAAATTTTGTGAAATTTGAAAAAAATCTGTACTTTAGTTAATAATACTGTATCACATGTTAATTTCTTATGGTTGTTTTTTTTCTCTACAGCATAGTATTTCTTTATATTCTCAGAATTGGATTAGAAGTTTCAGGGGGCAGAGTAAATGGGATACTTCTTATTACAGATCTTCTAAGATAGTCTTTCTAATAATGTGCTATGTGAGATTCTGGGTGTTTCACATAAGAAAGCATTTGGTCTTCCAGTAGGCTGATCTAGGTCACCATCTACACCTCCACCTCTTGGTTAGTAAGGAAACCGAAACTGGTAAAATGAAAAGTGACTTATCCAAGATTATGCATGTTTGTCTGTCTCTGCCTCTTTTTATGTGATATTTTGTCTCAGTTCCAAGCAATTCAAAGTTGTGTATCAACATGTTCTTATATGGATTCTTTTCCTATTTTCTTTGAATTATCCTTATCCAATCCCCTGGGTGGTGGTAAAATGCATTCTTATGTGTTCAGGAATGGGATCCTAAAGACCTAACATGTTGACTATGGCTGTGTAATTTCCCCAATAAGGAGATCAATAGTCCAATAATACTCAGTAATGGTCACCAGATGTGCTTCGGGCCAGTGGCTTATGCTTGAGAGATGGTTGGAGACTTCACTCTTCTGCCCTGTGATCTCCATTAGCATCTTGCTGCACCAACAAACCATGCGCCAGACAGAGCATGCTTCAGTCCAGCTACCATCAAGATGCCTTCGTGGAGCTTATATCAGGAGATAAAACTGCAGTGCTCTGTGAGCTTTGGTTCATGGGCGCCACTAATTTGAGAAACCAGATAGGTTATCTAAGCAGTTTTCCATGTCAGTGATGTACAGTGTTGGATGTATTTCAGTAAAAATAATAATGGCTAACACACATTGAGTTCTTGCTACATTCTAGGTACTGTTCTGAGTGCCTTTATATATTTACTCATTTAATCTTCAAAACAACCCAATAAAGTAAGGTACTATTATTATCCAGACTGAGAAGGTATAGAAACTAAGATAAAGAGTGGTTAAATCACTTGTGCAAAAGCATCAGTGGCAGAGCTGGAGCTGGAGCTCAGAAAATCTGAGTTCAGGATGCTTGCGTTTTTGAATCTTTACCTTATTCTGCCCTGCTCCCCAGTGCCAGGCTGTATGGTGTGATGCAATGGACAACTGTACATCACAACCATATTGTTGTCCTGTCTCCTGAAGGACATTTTGGGCTTCTTGATGTTTGTTTCATTTTCCTCATCAAGGTGTCATCGGATAATATCCTTTCGGGATCCCAATATTCAGTGTCAGCTCTAAGATATGTGTTGCTATGAAAAATTTCTCACTGAGCACAATTTTTCTTATACTAGTTGGTAAATAACTTGTAACTTTTCCAGGCAATGTGTTTCTGGAAAGGAATTATTATCTCGTCTCTCTGATCCCTACTTGGAGTTGAAACCTGCTGGCTGGCCTGGCTGGTCTGACTTTGAGTGACACAGGCAGGGAGCCTGCTCACCTGTATCTGTGAAGGGCGAGCCAGGATTCCTGGACCAGACAGTGGGCTCAGGAGCTTTATTCTAACAGATCATCTAAACGAGGTAGTAGGGAGGCTGTAAAGAGAGTGGAAGCAGGGAGGAATGGGATCAGAAACCAGTGAAGAGAGGAGCAGGGAAAGCCGACCCTAAAGGAGTCTCTGGAAGGCATTCTGAGCAATTCTGAGCAAGATCAGAGACAGGAAGCTGTTGCCAGAAGCCCAGGTGTGTTGGAATGAACTTCCCAAACTTTAGAGAGAAGTTAAACCTTTATTAAAATTTTTAGTGATTTACATATTCTTTAAACACACATGTAATCCATACAAACAGTTCTGTGTACTCTTTGTACTTAGTGTTAATAAAGCATTTCTGGCAATCAACGTGATCCACACTTCTGGATTTCTGAAAGTTTCACAGCATTCCTTGCTATGGCTGTTTGACCATTTCCTTGTTCCTGAATTGGTTTCCGTATCTTTCTCTCCGGGACAACACTTGGACAGGAACTGTGTCTACTAAAACAGCATTACCCCCATGCACACATACACCTGGCCTCCTCATCATGGGCGTAGAATCTTGACCCGAATAGTCATCTGGTCCACCTGTAATAATAACCAAAGGCATCCTGGGACTCGGGGCTTCACAAAAACTTCCAAGGACCCAAACCAGTTTTTCTACACATGGCCAGCTAGCTTATAAGTTTAAATGTGTTGTATAAGTTGCTTTTAAACTTTAAAACCCTCTGGTCATGGCTAGTCCTTTTGTCTCTGCTATTTAGTATGATTCTTCTGCTTGTATCATAGACTAGTTCTGCTAGTTTCAATCCCTTCCTTGAAACCCATTGGGTCCTGTTGCTCTTAGAATGAAACCCAAGTTCCCAACTCTGGTCAACAGAACAATAACCCCTCAAAATGTTCACATTCTAATCCCTGGAACCCAACTGTACAGAAAAGAAGCTTTGCAAATAAGATTAAACGAAGGATCTTGTGGTAGGATGATTATCCTGGACTATCTGGGTGAGAATCCTTATCAAAGGGAGGCAGGAAGGTCAAAGTGAGAGAGAGAAGATGTGATGGTAAGTGGAGGAGGGAGTGATGTGAGGCCAAGAGCCAAGGAATGTGGGTGACTTCCAGAAGCTGGAAAAGATGAGGAGACAGATTCCCTGCTAGAGCAGAGCAGCAGAACGCTTCTGGGGAGCATTTCTGGGTAGGCACCAAGGCTTCCACCTCACATTCTTCCATGTCATAGAATTACAGTCTTCTGAAAATTATCAACCACAATGAAGGTATGTATCAGCTACAGTGTTTATTAAGTGCCATCTATGTGCAAAGGCTTCTGCTTTTGTGTATAATTGCAGTGGGGTGATAGTAGAGAATTGTGCTCCCCCCAAAGATATGTCCAAGTTTTCACCCCCAGAACCTGTGAATTGAACTTATCTTGATAAAAGGTCTTTGCAGATATAATTAAGGCTCTCAAAATGAGATCATCCTGGTTTAACTCCAGTGACAGATGTCCTTCCAAGAGAAAGGCCAAGGGAGATTTGAGACATAGAAACTCACCGAGCAAAGCCATGTGAAGAGGAAGGCAGAGATTGGTGTGATGCTGCCACAAGCCAATGAATACTTGCAGCCACTGGAGGTTGGAAGAGGCAAGAAAGGATGCTCTTCTAGAATCTTCAGAGGGAGCATGGCCCTGCCAAGACTTGCAGAGGCAGTTTGGACTTCTGGCTTCCCAAACTGTAAGAGAATAAATTTCTTTTGTTTTTAAGCCCAGTTCATGGTCATTCATTATGGGTAGCCACAGAATACAACAGTCTTCCTGAGCTTCTGTATTAGGCTGCAAGCCATTAAATCCTGTTTGCCTATCATGGTACAGACAAAAGCCACATTACCATCTGCTCCCTCCCATCCCATCCCATCCCTTTTGCTTGCGATTCCTGTCTCGCCTTGCCCACACTTTAAAGACCCATTAGCACATACTTCTCTAGGTGACTAAGCTTTCAGTACTTACAGTACAACCAGCATGAAGACTGAAAATGTTTGGCAACCATGGATGGTTGCCAACTGGTGGATGGTTGCCAAGGTGCCAACTGGTCAGAACAGTCACCAGCTGCAATGATGGAGCAAAATTCAGGAGGCTCCTGCCATGCCAGGCATTATTCCTCTACGTGTGGGAGTGTGGCTACCAGATATTGGCAAGAGTTCTGGTGTTAATTCTTTTTTTTTTTTTAATTTTTACTGAAGTATGGTTTCTTTACAATGTTGCGTTAGTTTCCGCTGTGCAGCAAGGTGAATCAGTTGTTCATACACATATACCTCCCCCCACCCCTCTTTTAAAAGATGTCCTTCCCATTTAGGTCATCACAGAGCACTGAGTAGAGCTCTTTGCTGGTGTTAATTCTTCAGTTCAGTTCAGTCGCTCAGTCGTGTCTGACTCTTTGCAACCCCATGAACCACAGCATGCCAGGCCTCCTGGCATGTCCATCACCAACTCCTGGAGTCCACCCAGATTCATGTCTATTGAGTTGGTGATGCCATCCAGCCATCTCATCCTCTGTCGTCCCTTTCTCCTCCTGGCCTCAATCCTTCCCAGCATCAGGGTCTTTTCAAATGAGTCAGCTCTTCACATCAGGTGGCCACAGTATTGGTTTCAGCTTCAGCATCAATCCTTCCAATGAACACCCAGGACTGATCTCCTTTAGGATGGACTGGTCTGATCTCCTTGCAGTCCAAGGGACTCTCAAGAGTCTTCTCCAACACCACAGTTCAAAAGCATCAGTTCTTCAGTGCTCAGCTTTCTTTATAATTGTGTTCCAAAATCAGTGCTATGTGGACTATCTCTTTGAGACCTTACCACAGTTCCATGGACAAGGAAACTGAGGCTTAAAGGGGTTCCATGGTGTGCCCGAGAGCACGCAGGGAGCAAACCAGTGACAGAGGAAGGTCTGAAGACAGACCGCCCGACTGTGCTCTACTGTGAGCTGTGTGAGGAAAGGCCTGCAGAGAGTTGTTTTTCTATGGAGTAGGGAGTACATAGGAAGATGTGTCCTTGGTCTGAGGACACCTCGGAAAAGTGAATTTTCAACTTCAGAAAATGATGTCAGAGGGGATACCAGTTGATTCCGTCATTTGGTCCTGACTGGAACTGCAGGCCCAGGAATGCATCCGCCTTGGGGGAGAGGAGGCAGGAATGTGGGGCTCTCAGCCGTCCCCCGCCCCACACCAGAGAGAGGTGAGCCCTGTCCTCCTGGCACTGGTCAGTGCCAAGGACTCAGGGTGTGCAGAGGCCGAGGGATGTCTGGGGGAGCCAGGACTCCAGAGATGGGGCCCTGGGAAGTTTTCCTGAGCCCTGAGGCGTCCCCACACTTGCTGTTCTTTCCCCGTCTGCTCTCTTGAACCAGTCCTCCGTGAAGCCTTGACTTGGAAAGGACGCATGTGCTTCTGTGAGTGAGGAGCAGAGACCGGGTGAAACAAGCGGATGTGGATCCTCAGCCTCAAAGGAGCCAAATGGAGCCAGAGATGAAACACGTGGGGCTGGCTGGAAAGAGGAAAGGGCCGGGCATGCAGGAGAGGGAAGGAGAGCCCAGGGGGCCACCCTCAGCCTCAGCAGGGGCCCTGGGGCTCCGCCTCTGAACGCCTGGTGCTCGCCAGACGGGTAGGTGGAAGGCAAAGTGAGGGGGACCTCATTAAAGCAAGGGCAGCTGGTGCCCTGGCATTGACCAGTGGGTGACCGCCCTGCCGCTCCCCCACCCTCCCGCCCCCTCAGACTGATAGCCATTTTTGCTGAAAGTCAGAGGCAGGTACTACATATGTGGGTGCACTGGACAGGAGCTGCTAAACAAATCTAGGCCCAAGTGATTCAGTATTCTGTGACATTAGTTAGTTGTTGGCGGACGTGTCACACCACATACAAAAGCTGAGCTATTTCAGTGCCTGTACTTATGAGTCATCTTGCCCACTTTCTGTGTATATTTTCCTCCACTGTTCTAGAATCGCCTTCTTTCATTCTGTGTATACAGGTGAGGATTATGCTCTTACCTTCACCTACATTCTTTTCTTGCTGTGAGATCAAAATAGCAACGACAACAAAAAAGGCAGATACGGCTTTCTTTGATAGTTCATGGAGATTTATAAAACTAACCTTGAGACTAGAGCTTCTGACATTACCCAAAAGTTAACATAAAGGCCCTTCTGAGATTTGCAGTAAGCAAAAGTGTATATCAAGATAGGCCTGCATTTGAAGGACCTATCAAATCATGTGCCCATCTTGCAAACTGCTAAGTCTTTAAAAATTCTTTTTTGCATTTAATGGATCTCCTTAACCCATTATTACCACAGAAGCCTAGAAAGTTCTTCTTTTAATGTCTTAGTATTTGTTAACATCAAGTAGAGAGGAAAAAAGAAAATATGGTGACCCAAGAGAAGATGGGTTTGTATGATAGAGAAGACCACAAACCACGTGTTTCATTCACTCCATAATCTCTGGAAGTTCTCCCTTGACATTTTATGTTGTTACATCATCCTATCTTGGAGGCTTCTCCAGTTGCTCAAATGTGGTAAGAGGACAGGAGAATTAGAAATATGAATGAAAGGGAGAATATGACTCCCTGGATTTAAAAATGTTCCTCCATTTCCCCTTTTTATGTTACCTTGAAACCTCTAGGTTGACTCAGTCACGCTGTTTGGAGCTGCATAGCACATACTCGGACTTCCCCATTCAAACCACACGGCAAGAAGTTAGAAGCCTCTGACTCCACACGAGTTTTTCTGTCTGCCTGCTCTCCATTCAGGGGTGGTCAGGCCTCGGATGAGGTTTTCACAAGACACCAAGGTTTCTTTTCAGTGGCGTCCAACCCAATTGCTTGGCAGATGGTTTTGAGAAAAGCTTGGAGTGCAGAGAGCTGCCCATGGTCATTTGTCCTGGCAGATGCCAACCAGTCAACACTTGAGGAATGACACTCCTCAGCAGCTGGAAATCTGGAGTGTTCTCAATTGTGAAAATGTTTTCTAGATGCTGCAGATGGTGATTTTGCTCAACTGCCAGCTGGGTTGTTCTTTTTATGGTGATTATGCTCTATACATTTTGAATTCAGTTTAACTATATTTTGAAGTAAAAAATGTGTGTATTTTTCACTCGGGGTGGCTGGGTCATTGTGTTCGTATTATTAATTAGGAGTCTTTTGGTTGAATGCAACAGAAAACCCAGCTTCACTGACCTAAACACTGAAGGGAATTCATTAACTCACCTAAAGAGGCCAGAGGTGGTTCAAGCTGTAGATGAGGCTTGTCAGTATCAAGGTCTCATTTCTTTTCCTCTCTCTGGCTTCCACTATGTGATCTGCGTCCCAGGGAGACATCCTTCATGGTCCTTCGATAGATACCAAAAGTCCTGAGGTTATGTGATTCCTTGTTCATGTTCCCAGGAGAAAGTACATCACTTTTTCAATTATCAAATAAAATTCCTGGGCTTCATTCTTCCGTTGTTGTTCAGTTGCTAAGTCTTGTCTGACTCTTGGCAACTCCATGGACTGCAGCATGCCAGGCTTCCCTGTCCTTCACTATCTCCCAGAGTTTGCTTAAACTCATGTCCACTGAGTTGGTGATACCATCCAACCATCTCATCCTCTGTTGTCCCCTTCTTCTGCCCTCAGTCTTTCCCAATATCAGGGTCTTTTCCAAAGAGTCGGCTCTCTGCATCAGTTAGCCAAAGTACTGGAGCTACAGCTTCAATACCAGTCCTTCCAATGAATATTCAGGGTTCATTTCCTTTAAGACTGACTGGTTTGATGTCCTTGTTGTCCAAGGGACTCAAGAATCTTCTCCAGCACCACAGTTTGAAAGCATCAGTTCTTCAGTGCTCAACTTTCTTTAGGGTTCAACTCTTACATCCACACATGACTACTGGAAAAACTATGAAAGTGAAAATGTTAGTTGCTCAGTCCTGTCTGACTCTTTGTGACCCCTTAGACTGTAGCCTGCCAGGCTCTTTTGTCCATGGAATTCTCCAGGCAAGGAAACTAGAGTAGGTTAGGCAAGGATACTAGAGTGGGTTGCCATTTCCTTCTTCAGAGGATCTTCCCAACCCAGGGATTGAACCCGGGTCTCCCGCATTGCGGGCAGATTCTTTACCATCTGATCCACCAGGGAAGCTTTGACTATGTGCACCTTTGTTGACAAAGTGATGTCTCTGCTTTTTAACACACTGCTGTCTAGGTTTATCATAGTTTTCCTTCCAAGAAACAAGTTCTTTTAATTTCATGGCTGCAGTTGCTCTCTGCAGTGATTTTGGAGCCCAAGAAAATAAAATCTTTTACTGTTTCCACTGTTTCCCCATCTGTATGCAGGTCAAGAAGCAACAGTTAGAACCGGATGTAGAACAATGGATTGGTTCCAAATTGGGAAAGGAGTGTGTTAAGGCTGTATATTGTCACCCTAATTATTTAACTTCCATGCAGAGTACATCATACAAAATGCTGGATTGGATGAATCACAAGCTGGAATCAAGATTGCCAGGAGAAATATCAATAACCTTAGATATGCAGATGTCACTGTTCTAATGGCAGAAAGCAAAGAGGAACTAAAGAGCCTCCTGATGAAGGTGAAAGAGGAGAGTGCAAGTTCAGTTCAGTTGAGTTTAGTTGCTCAGTCATGTCTGACTCTTTGCGACCCCATGGACTGCAGCACTCCAGGCCTCTCCATCCATCACCAACTCCTGGAGTTTACTCACACTCATGTCCATTGAGTCAGTGATGCCATCCAACATCTCATCCTCTGTCGTCCCCTTCTCCTCCTGCCTTCAATCTTTTCCAACCTCAGGGTCTTTTCAAATGAGTCAGCTTTTCGCATCAGGTGGCCAAAGTATTGGAGCTTCAGTTTCAGCATCAGTCCTTCCAATGAATATTCAGGATTGATTTCCTTTAGGATGGACTGGTTGGATCTCCTTGCAGTTCAAGGGACTCTCAAGAGTCTTCTCCAACATCACAGTTGAAAAGCATCAATTCTTTGTTGCTCAGCCTTCTTTCTAGTCCAACTCTCACATCCATACATGACTACTGGAAAAACCATATCTTTGACTAGACAGACCTTTGTTGGCAAAGTAATGTCTCTGCCTTTTAATATGCTATCTAGGTTGGTCATAACTTTTCTTCCAAGGAGTAAGTGTCTTTTAATTTCATGACTGCAGTCACCATCTGCAGTGACTATGGAGCCACCCAAAATAAAGTCTCTCACTGTTTCTACTGTTCCCTCATCTATTTGCCATGAAGTGATGGGACCAGATGCCATGATCTTCGTTTCTGAATGTTGAGCTTTAAGCCCACTTTTTCACTCTCCTCTTTCACTTTCATCAAGAGGTTCTTTAATTCTTCTTCACTTTCTGCCATAAGGGGTGTCATCTGTATATCTGAGGTTATTGATATTTCTCCTGGCAATCTTGATTCCAGCTTGTGCTTCATCCACCCCAGCGTTTCTTGTAATACACTCTGCATATAAGTTAAATAAGCAGAGTGACAATATACAGCCTTGACGTGCTCCTTTCCCATTTTGGAACCAGTCTGTGGTTCCATGTCCAGTTCTACTGTTGCTTCTTGACCTGCATACAGATTTCTCAAGAGGCAGGTCAGGTGGTCTGTTTTTTCCATCTCTTTAAGAATTTTCCAGTTTGTTGTGATCCACACAGTCAAAGGTTTTGGCATAGTCAATAAAGCAGAAATAGATGTTTTTCTGGAAAATGCAAAAGCTAGTTTAAAACTCAGCATTAAAAAAACCAAGATCATGGCACCCTGTCCCATCACTTCCTGGCAAATAGATGGGAAAAAAAAGGAAACTGGCAGATTTTCTTTTCCTGGGCTCCAAAATGACTGTGGATGTTGAGTGCAGCAATGAAATTAAAAGACATTTGCTCCGTAGGAGGAAAGCTATGACGAACCTAGACAATGTATTAAAAAGCAGAGATAATGGGACTTCCCTGGTGGTCCGGTGGATAAGATGCCAAACTCCCAGGAAGGGGACCTGGGTTTGATCCCTGGTCAGGGAACTAGATCCCACATGCTGCAAAGAAAGCCCATTTAATAAATTAAAAGCAGCCAAATAAATAAATATTAAAAAAATAAAAAGAAAAAAGCAGAGACCCCACTTTGCTGACAAAGGTGCATATCGTCAAAGCTATGGTTTTTACAGTACTCAAGTACATATGTGAGAGTTTGACCATAAAGAAGGCTGAGCGCCGAACAATTGATGCTTTCCAACTGTGGTGCTGAAAAAGACTCTTGAGAGTCCCTTTGATAGCAAGAAGATCAAACCAGTTCAATCCTAAAGGAAATCAACCCTGAGTATTCATTGCAAGGACTGGTGCTGAAGCTGAAGTTCCAAAACTGTCCACTTGATATGAAGAGCCAACTCTTTGGAGAAGAGCCTGATGCTGGGAAAGATTGAGGGCAGGAGAAGAAGAGGATGGCAGAGAATGAGATGGTTGGATGGCATCACTGACTCAATGGACATGAGTTTGAGCAAACTCTGGGACATAGTGAAGGACAGGGAAGCCTGGTGTGCTGCAGTCCATGGGGTTTCAAAGAGTCGTACATGACTTAGTGACTAAACAACAGCAATAAAGCTAATTAAAAGAATAGGAATTGCAGAAAGTATTAGAAAGATTAAAGTAGAACAACAATTAACCTTTCATAAATTTCCTTATTGTCTTCTGTTCCTAATTTTATATAGTTATCATGCCATATAAACAAATTTAGTGTCTTCCTCACATTGTAATAGATAGCTACAGTCCATGGGGTACCAAAAGAGTCAGACGTGATGTAGCAACTAAACAACAACAACACACTCTTCTGCTTTTCACCTTCAGTTCGAGCCCTTCTGGTTCAGGTAAGAACTCTTAGGGCCTTTGTCTACCTCACTAAGCTTGATACGTCTGCTTCTCCCTGAGCTATACTGGGCTTCCCAGGTGGCGCTAGTGGTAAAGAACCTGTCTGCCAATGCAGGAGACTCGAGAGACAGGTTCTATCCCTGGGTTGGGAAGATCCCCTGGAGGAGGAAATGGCAACCCGCTCCAGTAGTCTTGCCTGGGAAATCCCATAGACAGAGGAGCCTGGCAGGCTACCGTCCTTGGGGTTGCAAAGAGTTGGACATGACTGAGCACACACATGCATTTGCCACACTGATCTTTTTTCTAGCTCTTTCAAGAGCTACCTCTTTCTCATCCTTCAGTGCAATTGTCATCTCCTTAGCAAGGCTGAATGAATCATCCTTTCTAAAATAGCCAATTATTTTCCATTGAAAACTCTGTAGATGGCTCCAAAATTTTTATAGAAGATTAGTTTAGGGGCAGTAATCTGGTTGAGAGTATGTGATGGTGGGAGGAGTTGGTGGTGGCTTTCGTCTAAGAAACTCGTTTTAAAGATGTTTGCACAGTGACTTACATAATATTGAGAAGCTACCAACTGTCCTTTGCAAGGAAGAGTAATGGTGGTGGGGTTGATGAATATTATGACGTTAAAGTATCCCTCACTGGGTTTCCCTGGTGGCTCAGTGGTAAAGAATGTCTGCCAATGGAGGAGACATGGGTTCAATCCCTAGGTTGGGAAGATCCCTTGGAGGAGGAAATGGTAACCCAATCTGGTATTCCTGCCTTAGAAATCCCATGGACAGAGGAACCTGGCGGGCTACAGTTCATGGGGTTGCAAAAGAGTTAGACACAACTTAGTGACTTAACAACAAGAACAACACTGTAAATAGTCCTGGGTGATGTCATGGTACTTCCCATGTGTATTTCTTTTACTGCGTTCTATCCCTGTCTGCAATTGTCATGTTTATTACCTGTCTTTTCTCCCCTTGCTGGAATGTACATGGTCCTTGTTTCTCTTCCCTATATACCCTATGCCATCTTCCACTCTAAGAACAATTCCTCGCTTATAGCAGTCAAGAGTAGTTTTTGAGTAAACGAGTGAATTGCCGTTTAAGTAAATAAGGCTAATTCACTTCCCACCTGGACCATTTCCTCAAGTGGAAGATGTCTGTGGATTATTTTGGTCTTCAAATCCATGATGATGTACATATTTGTATTTCTATACATAGACATGACTTCCCACATAGCTCAGTTGGTAAAGCATCTGCCTGCAGTGCAGGAGACCTGAGTTCACTTCCTGGGTAGAGAAGTTCCCCTGGAGAAGGAAATGGCAACCCATCTCAGTATTCTTTTCTGGAGAATCCCATGGACAGAGGAGCCGAGAAGGCGACCGTTCATGGGATCGCAAGAGTCAGACATGACGTAGGGCTTCCCTGGTGGCTTAGAGGGTAAAGCGTCTGCCTGCAATGCAGGAGACCGGGGTTCAATCCCTGGGTCGGGAAGATCCCCTGGAGAAGGAAATGGCAACCCACTCCAGTACTCTTGCCTGGAAAATCCCATGGACGGAAGAGCCTCGTAGGCTACAGTCCATGGGGTCACAAAGAGTCAGACACGACTGAGCGACGACACATGCATAGACACAGGTGGCGCTAGTGGTACAGAATCTGCCTGCCCAGGCAGAAGACCTAAGAGATGTGGGTTCTATCCCTCGGTTGGGAAGATCCCTTGGAGGAGGGCATGGCAACCCACTCCAGTATTCTTGCCTGGAGAATCCCATGGCCAGAGAAGCCTGGCGATCTACAGTCCATGGGGTCACAAAGAGTCGGACACTACTGTAGTGATTAAGCACGCATGTGTACATAGACAGTACTCCATTTCTAGGAAAGGAGACTGTGTATCAGGATCCTCCTACAGAAAAGTAGAGGCTGGGAGAAAATAAAAAGATATGCTGGAGATGCTATGGAGGAAAAGTAAGCGGAAAAAAGTTCAGCACTTGGAGGAAGGTACTGCGTGATGGGATGAGGCCATTCATAACTTTGCATTACCATCAAAAAGCTCTGCAGTGTTTTCCAGATCAAAACATCCTTTCCAAGCCTTAGGAGTTCTGACCTCTGCACCAAGTCCTGCTGTGAGCCTGTATCTCTTGCTCTGTTCCCTGCTCCTTGGAAGCCTTGGCTCCCTTGCCACTCAGTTTCACTGCCAAATTTGGACTCCTTATGCATGAGTCATAACGAAATGGGCACTGACTGTGTGCTGAGGCCCAGTTGCGGTGGAGCAAGGCAACTGTGCTGCAAGGAGTTTGGACCTTTTCTCTTGGTCCAGCCACCTTGCCTCTCTTCTAGAACCTGTTCTATCTGTCCTGCCTGTCCTGGTGCCTACCAGGCCTGGTGGCTGGAAGTAAAGAAAGAAAGATAAAAAGTAAGAAGTAAAGAAACCTGTGGGTGGCGTGGGCAGTAGAGGCTGCAGAAGAGTGTTGGGGGCGACTTCACACAGAGTCCGAGGGAGACCAGGTGAGAAGCACAGTCTGGTGACTGCAGCTGAAGGACCACTTGTCACTTAAGATGTATGCTGCTTGTGAGCTTTCCTTGTTTGTTCTCAGTTGTAAGTGTACAGAGAAGCACAAATATGGAGGAGGTCTCTTTGCGTGTATTGGCCAGGGATCTGTGAATCAGGCACAACAAGGTTTAGTATACTAATTCCTGCCTTTTCATGTAAGTGGTAAAATTTTGACTTTGTTAATAATTTCAATAACAACAACTTGGAAGTTCCCTTGCTGTCCTCGGTGCTCTCGCTGCCAAGGGCCTGGGTTCCATCCCTGGTTGGGGAACTAAAATCCAACAAGCCACGTGGTAAGGTCCAAAAAAAAAAGGGAAAACATTTACTATTACAACTATTAACACCACATCCACTGTGTACTGAGCACCTGTTATTTGCTAAGTGCTTTACTCACATTACCCCTAATCTTTATAGTCCTAGGGAGCAGGGATTATTGTTCATATTTTACAAATTTTACTAATAAGAAAATTGAGGTGCAGAATAGTTAACCCATTTACACAAGGTTATTTAGTCAATATGTTGCAGTATCAGAATCTGAACCCAGGTCTATCTGGCTCCAAATTGTAAAAGTTTTAATTTTTATTTGAAAATGAATTTTTAACGAATCATGCTTAAATTTTTTCTCTTTATATAAACTTATTGTAAACTATGTTCATGTAAACTATGAGCCATCTATTTATATAAGTATTCTAGAAAAAATATATCGCTCTTTAAAGTAGATTCCCTTGATAATATATGGATTTAAAGTTTCGGATGAATTTTTTGTTCCAACTTCGCACATTCTATACTTATTTTGAGCTAGTTCTATAAATGGTAAGCTTACTCGATAACTGCGTGTTGAAGTTAATGTTTTATTTGCCATTTACAGATGTTAATGTTGAGAAATAAGGCATTCGTTATATAATTTCCTACCACTGGCAGAGAAGGTAATATGTAAATCATTTAGGAATTTTTCTATCAAAGAAAGCAGCCATTGTGTCTTTTTGTGTACAAGTATTTGAATATGATTCATACTTCATTCAAATACTTATCCACGACTATGCCTTGAGTGTTTTTTACAAAAATAAAACAATATGTACTTATTATAGAAGATTGGTAAATTACAGAGAAGGAAAAGAATCATGCATAATCCTGCCAAAGACAGTTAAGCATTTTATATGGCTTTTTTTTTTATATGGCTTTGTAATTAAAAAGTTTCAGTGTTTTACATTGTAAGCCACCTTGTGCATGATAGGTCATTTCCCATGGCCAAGGAGCTATGTCTTCTTCTTTCCTTGTCTTCTTCAAGGAAAGTAAATTTACTTTTTGTTCACTGGTGAATTACTAATAGAAAAAAAAGTATAAAATGCATTGTTTTTTAATTGTAGCTGTCAGTCTGGGCCTATTTTGAGATCTGATATTTAAGACAATTATTCTACTTTGTCTTGCATTGATCAGTTTCAATTCGGTTCAGTTCAGTTCAGTCGCTCAGGCGTGTCCGACTCTTTGCGACCCCATGAATCACAGCACGCCAGGCCTTCCTGTCCATCACCAACTCCAGGAGTTCACTCAGACTCACGTCCATCGAGTCAGTGATGCCATCCAGCCATCTCATCCTCTGGCGTCCCCTTCTCCTCCTGCCCCCAATCCCTCCCAGCATCAGAGTCTTTTCCCAACTCTTCGCATGAGGTGGCCAAAGTACTGGAGTTTCAGCTTTAGCATCATTCCTTCCAAAGAATACCCAGGACTGATCTCCTTTAGAATGGACTGGTTTAGTTTACTTAATACTTCATCATATAGATATTTTAACTATTGTTTTTTTGGGGAATAACTTCAAATTTACATTTTGCAAGAATAGAAATCATACCTATATATGCATATACTCTACACAAATTCACCTGCTAATATTTTACTCCATTTACTTTATCACTTACATAGGTGATTTCTCTTATATTTAACCTCTAAGTTATATATATTAAATTTTTTTCTGAATTATTTGCAGATAAGTTATACATATCATAGTCCTTTACCCCTAAATATTTCAGCATGTATATCCTAAAAGTAGGGATATTCTCTGGTTATTATTCTTAGCCCAGAACAATAAATTTAACTCTGATATAACACTTTTTACCTAGTTTTCTGTTCACATTCCAATTTTGTCAGTTGACCCAATGATATCCTCTGTAGCATTCTCCCCTTTCAGTATCAGTTCAGGACCCAGCACATGGTCAGATACAGTCATATCTCCTTATCCGCAGGGGGCATTGGTTCCAGGAAGCCCTCCCTCCCCGACCATGCCGTGTGCAGATACTGAAATCCGCAGGTGCTCAAGTCCCTTGTATAAAATGGCATAATAGTCAGACCCCTGTATCCTCAGACTTGGCATCTGCAGATCTAGAGGGCTGACTGTATTGCATTTAGTTATTTAGTTATGTTATTTAGTTATTTAGTTATGTCTCTTTTGCCTCTTTTAATCTGGAACATTTCTACTGCCCTTTTTCAGAATTTGGCCCCCTCCCCCGCCTTTAGAAAATAGAATGGCCTTTTTTTTCAGGTTTGTCTCATATTTTTCCATGAGTCTAGGAAAACAGTCCCCTGTTATCTGAGCTGCCCGAAGCTATACTGGAGAGAAATGATTTCTCCTTTTCTTCTGCCTTTCAGATCTCACATATGTGTCTCCAATGGCAGAATTCAACCTGGAACCATTCAGGGAAAAGTCCTCGGGGAAAACAGAGTTCTAGGTTTTCTCCCCATCTGCAGAGCAGAGTGTAGAAAGGGGTGGCAACGATGCTAAAATGAACAACCGCTGACCTCCTGTCCTGTTAGGACCTGGGGACAGAAGGAGAACAAGACAGTGAGTGCCCTGCCTTTAGGAGCTTACAGTTTCCAGACAGACCTCCGGGTACTGAGAGGGAAACACATACAGGGCGCTCTCTCAGGGCTCAGAGGCCTGACAGAAAACAGAGGGCTGCAGCTCTGTGAAGGGTAGGGTGGGGTGGACTTGGGACTGTCTAGGTAGAGAAATGTTCATTGGAAGGACCGATGCTGAAGCTAAAACTCCAATACTTCGGCCATCTCATGCAAAGAGTTGACTCATTTGAAAAGACCCTGATGCTGGGAGGGATTGGAGGCAGGAGGAGAAGGGGACGACAGAGGATGAGATGGCTGGATGGCATCACCGACTCAATGGACATGAGTTTGAGTAAACTTGGGGAGTTGGTGATGGACAGGGAGGCCTGGAGTGCTGGAGTCCATGGGGTTGCAAAGAGTCGGAGATGATTGAGTGACTGAACTGAACTGAGACTGAACTGAGGTATGGAAATGGCTCAGGCAGTGGACCCCACAGAACAAGATCTATTTTCAAAACAACAGAAGGTCAACATCACTGGAATTTGGTGGAGAGGGGCATTGTTTTAAGAGAGACAGACTAGTAGAGGCTGGGTTGTGCTAGGCTTTGTAGGACCTGGTGATGAGCTGGCATTTTGTCCTAAGTGAAAGAGAAATGTTATACCCCATATTGCACCTTTGGGCAAATTAGAAGAGGCATCTACTTCTCAAGACATTTTCATCTTGTTGAAAAACTGTGGTAAAATACTTTTATTAGAAGAAGACACTTTACTGCCAGCTGCCAGAGGACATCGGTGACGAATATAAAATTTACACTGCCTCAGAGGGAAAGGTGCTCTTCCACAAGGCTGTTCTACTACTATAACCTATACCCAGTACATGGCCACCCGGGCCAGGCTTGATACAGCCTGTATGGTCTCTGTGCGGAGGGGACGCAAAGAGAGGGGAAGAGATCAGATAAAGTGTTTTGGAAGCAGATCCTACAATATTTTGGAGGCAAAAGGATTGGCTAGAGAAGATGGGAAAGGGAATGGTGTAGTGACGACTCATCAGGTTTGTGGGTGGCGGTGCCATTAGTGAAATGGGTACCACTGGGAAAAGACCAGGAACAAAGAAATCCAGGAGTGGGCTTCCCGGGTGGCTCAGTGGTAAAGAACCCACCTGCCAACGCAGGGGGCATGGGTTTAATCCCCGGTCTGCGAGGATCCCACACATGCTGCGGAGAAACGAGGCCCGTGTGCCACAACTACTGAGCTGAAATGCTGCAACTACTGAAGCCCATGTGCCTGGAGCCCGCGCTCCAAAACAAGAGAAGACATTGCAATGAGAAGCCCGTGCACCGCAACGAAGAGTAGCCCCTGCGCGCTGCAGCTGGAGAAAAGCCCTCACAGCAGTGAAGACCCAATGCAGCCAAAAGTTTTTTAAAAAGTAAAAAAGAAAGAAGTGAAAGTCGCTCAGTCGTGTCCGACTGTCTGCGACCCCATGAACTATACAGTCCATGGAATTCTCCAGGCCAGAATACTAGAGTGGGTAGCCTTTCCCTTCTCCAGGGGATCTTCCCAACCCAGGGATCGAACCCAGGTCTCCCACATTGCAGGTGGATTCTTTACCAAAAAAAAAAGAAATCCAATAGTAATTAAAATCCAGGTATTTGTCATCGTCCTCTGAATGTTCTGTTTTCAACTAAAAGTTAACCAAACTCTTGTCTTTTCCAAAATACATATCCTTGAAAAACTTAGGAGTCAAGGATAATATCTTTGCCCTTCAGGCTTGTAGAATTGGGTTAAACTCAAATTTTACTAGCATTTCCAAGTTCCTCTTAGGTACTCTGCCAGACTTTACACACCCTATCTCATTTTCTCTGTGTGGCAATCCATGAGGTAGTTCCTATTTTTATTTTCATTTTATAGAGATGTGAGGCTCAGAGAGAGATCTTATCACTCGATTTGAACAGGGTGCCCCAGTTACAAGTTCAAATCAAGAGTTGATCATACTGCCTGAGTCGCTTGCTTTTTTCAGTGTTATCCAATAGGAGTCTCTGCAGTGATGGAAATATATCTGCACTGTTCAGTAGTTATGTGATCTTTAAGCACTTAAAGGCTGATATGATGGAGGAACTAATTTTTTAGTGAAGTGATTTTATTTACTTATTTATTTATTTTTCGGCCAAGTTGTGCAGCATGCAGATCTTAGTTCCCCAATTAGGGACTGAACCCAAGCTTCCTGCATTGGAAGACGGGGTCGCAACCACTGGACTGCCAGGAAAGTCCCAGGCACTAAATTTTTTATTTCTTTTTCGTTCGCTGGGTTCTTCTGTCGCTGCACTCGGGCTTTCTTTAGCTATGGTGAGCAGAGGCTACTGTTGGTTGTGGTGCCAGGACTTCTCCTTGCAGTGGCTTCTCTTTTTGCAGAGCACAGACTCCAGGGGCATGGGCTTCAGTAGTTGACGTTACACGGCTCTAGAGTGTGGGCTTGGTAGTTGCCATGCATGGGCTTGAGTTACTTCGAGGCAAGGGGTATCTTCCCAGATCAGGGATCCAACCTGTGTCCCCTGCATTGGAAAGTGGATTCTCATTCACTGTATCACCAGGGAAATCCCCCCAGGAACGAACATTTTAATTTAAATAACTACACTTGGCTAAAGCGTGAGTCACTCAGTCGTGTCAGACTCTTTTCAACCCAATAGACTGTAGCCCGCCAGGCTCCTCCATGGAATTCTCTAGGCAGGAAAACTGGAGTCGGTAGCCATTCCCTTCTCCAGGGAATCTACTTGACCCAGGGATTGAACTCAGATCTCCTGCATTGCAGGCAAATTCTTTACTGTCTGAGCCACCAGAGAAGCCCCCTGTCCATGTGTGCATGTATTATATATATTATTTTATACATAATTAATTATATATATAAATTTACATTTATAGCCCTTCCCATGTACCAGGCACTATGCTTTACAAATGTTAACTCAATATCTTCATATGACGCTGTGAGGTAGATAATTTAAATATCCTAATGTTACAAGTGAAGAAACTAAGGCAAAATTTGGGTGTGGCCAAGGACACGGGTTGTTGTTCAGTTGCTGCTCGTGTCTGACTCTGCGACTCCATGGACTGCAGCATGCCAGGATTCCCTGTCCTTCACCATCTCCCGGAGCTTGCTCAAACTCATGTCCATTGAGTTGGTGATATCATCCAAACATCTCATCCTCTGCCATCCCCTTCTCCTTCTGCCCTCAATCTTTCCCAGCATCAGGATCTTCTCCAATGAGTTGGCTCTTCAAATCAAGTGGCCAAAGTATTGGAGCTTCAGCTTTAGCATCAGTCCTTCCAGTGAATATTCAGGACTGATTTCCTTTAAGATGGACTGGTTGGATCTCCTTGCAGTCCGAGGGACTCTCAAGAGTTCTCCAGCACCACAGTTTGAAAGCATCAATTCTTTGGTGCTCAGCCTTCTTTATGGTACAACTCTCACATCCATACATGACTACTGGAAAAACCATCACTTTGACTAGACGGAACTTTGTGGGTAAAGTGATGTCTCTGCTTTTTAATATGCTGTCTAGGTTTGTCATAGCTTTTCTTCCAAAGAGCAAGGGTCTTAATTTCATTAAGCTTCAGTCACGATCTGCAGTGATTTTGGAGTCCAAGAGAATAGCATCTGTCACTGTTTCCATTTTTTTTCCTATTTGCTGTGAAGTGATGGGACTGGATGCCCTGATCTTGGTTTTTTGAATGTTGAGTTTTAAATCAGCTTTTCCACTCTCCTCTTTCACCCTCATCAAGAGGCTCTTTAGTTCCTCTTTGCTTTCTGGCATTAGAATGGTGACATCTGCATATCTGAGGTTGTTGGTATTTCTCCTGGCTATCTTGATTCCAACCTGTGAGTCATCCAGCTTGGCATTTCACATGATGTACTCTCTGCATATAAGTTAAATAAGCAGGGTGACAATATACAACCTTGACATACTCCTTTCCCAATTTGGAACCAGTTCATTCCATGTCCGGTTCTAACTGTTGCTTCTTGAAGTACTGCATTTTGAACTCTTTTTGTTAACTATAAGGGCTATTCCATTTCTTCTAAGGGATTCCTGCCCACAGTTGTAGATATAATGCTCATCTGAATTAAATCTGCTCATTCCCATCTATTTTAATTCACTGATTCCTAAAATATTGATGTTCACTCTTGCCCTCTCCTGCTTGACCACATCCAACTTACCTTGATTTATGGATTTAACATTCCAGGTTCCTATGCAATAGTGTTTTCTACAACATTGGACCTTACTTTAACCACCAGACACATTCACACCTGAGTGTCATTTCTGCTTTGGCCCAGCCTCTTCATTCTTTCTGGAGCTATTTCTCCGCTCTTCCCCAGTAGCATATTGAGCACCTACCAATCTGGGAGGCGGTGGGGCGGGGGGGTACTCATCTTCCTATGTCATATCTTTTTACCTTTTCATATTGTGTAGCTGGTGGTAAAGCCAAACTTTGAGTAGTCCTTTTGGCTGCTAAGTCCATGCCTTTTGTTGTTGTTTACTCACAAAGTCATGTGACTTTTGCAACCCCATGGACTGTAGCCCACCAGACTCCCCTGTCCATGGAATTTCCCAGGCAAGAATACTGGAGTGGATTGCCATTTCCTTCTCCAGGGAATATTTCTGACCCAGTGATTAAACCCATGTCTCCTATATTGACAGACAGAGTCTACCACTTAGCCAGGAGGGAAGTCCCCATGACATTTATGGTAAGATAAATAAATATAATGGGAGGTGAGAGAGGGCAAACATTTTTACTAATAGGTGAGTGATTAACAATGTTTCCTATCACTTTAGACTAGACCTTAGACAACTGATCTGACATAGCAATTCCTAATCTCAAACTTCAAAGGAATTTTGGAGGTAAATCCATCCTTCTGTCCACTGACAGAGGCTATTCTGTATGCAGAGGGGGAATGAGGCAAAATGAAGTTGGGGTATGGTGATGGTTGAGAGGAAAGTTCTAGGAACATTTGTACTTGTCTACAGATAACTACATCTAACACTTGTAAAGGTTTCTGTGATGGTGATTTCTTGTTTTCCTATTTAAAAAATTCACCATTGCCATTTGCTTTAGTTTAGTTTTTTTTTTGTTTGTTTGTTTCTGATATATTCAAACAGAAGAGGATGGGAGGTGGAAGATCTGGAGAGGACAAATCCCAGACCAAAAGAAAGTTGGTTGGAACCAAGACCTGCTTTATGTTCCCTAGGTGGGTGCTCTTTTATGTGGCCTGGGTTCTGGTGGCTACAAAGGCTAAAAAAAAAAAAAGTTACTATTTCAAAGAAAAGAAAAAACATAAATGAAGAAAACAAAAATATAAAAGAAAAAGAGAGGTATTTTTTCAAAATCTTGATATAATAGATCAACAGGAGAGGTAAACTTTACTCAAATCTAATTTCTGCCTATTCACTTTTTGTTTGAAGTGAATATGCAGTCTTCCCCCCCTCACCAGGCCCGCAGTCCTTGTCTATCTTAGGCATATTTTACGTCTCCACGGACCCACCAGCACACTTAGCTGTGGTATAAATGAAGGGCATGTTCAACCTTATATACCATCATCACTGTTTCCAGGTGTGTGAAGTACGTTTGTGGTATCACAGAAAATTTTGGGAAAGACCAGAATTCTAAGTCAGGGAATAAAGGCATCATTTAAAAGGCTGTGCGGAGTATGTGGGGTATGTTTTGCCGCCGTCGTTTCCTGTGTTTCCAGCGGTAGGATTTTTAGGGCAAGCAAGTGGAACACGTGAGGGGGCAGGAACGGGCGCGCTAGGGGGATGTAGCAAACAGATATCTAGCCGGACGCCTTGGGCAGCTAAATCCAAAGCTTTCATTTCCCGGTTGCGGAAAGTTCCTGAATTCCCCGCAGAGGCCCGCTCAGGGTGACGGAAAAGGGGCCCAGTCCTCCTTCCATTTTTATAGCGTCGTTAAGCACTTCGCGAGGAGGTGAACCGTCTTTTCCGAGGGCTCGCCTGCGCCCGGCAGCCCAGGTAAAAGACGTCGCACGTGCAGCCAATCCGCGTCAGGGCGCGCGCCCTCGACTCCGAGCAGAGGAGCCAATCCCGAGCCCCAGCCGCCCAGGCGGGTGTGGCCTCCGCGCTGGCTCCGCCCCCTCGGCCCCGGCGCGCGGGACTGCCCGGGCGGGGCGGAGGAGCAGGCCAGAAAGGGCGGGGAGCGAGCGCTGGGGGTGTGATCGTGCCCGCGCCCGCGCCCGGCGTGTGGGTGGCGGCGCGCTTGTGCGCGCGCGCGCAGGGGAGAGGCCAGCCCCGCCGGCCGTTGTGGGCTTCGACTGGAGGGGCGGGAGGGTCACCTGCGAGCGTCTGCGACGCCCGCCCGCCCGCCGCGTCCGGAGCGCGCCGGCTGCGCAGGGCCGCTGGCTGCACACCCTGCGAAGCTGGGGCGGGAGGCAAGGAGAGTCCGCGCGCGGCGCCCGGGACGAGGAGAAGTCGGACCTTCGCCTCTGCGGCCGTCCGCGCCCGGCTGGGTAGGTGAAGCCTGGGCTTGGTCGTCGGGCGGCCCCCCGGAGGGCCGGGAGAAGAGAAGCGAAACTTTCCGGGCGCTTCCCCCCCGCGGTCCCTGGATCGTCGGCGGCGCGGGGAGGTGTCGTCTCGGGCGGCGGCGGCGGCGGCGGCCGACGCCATGTTGGGGTCTGTGAGAAACGGGGCGCTCCCGGGCGGCTCCCCGCGCCCTAAGGGGGCCGCGGCCGCCCGCCGGAGGGCTCGCGGGCGGCAGGGAGGGCCGCGCCGGTGCTCGTCCGGCCCGCGGGGAGGGGGACCCCGAGGTCCGGCGAGAAGTTGTGAGGGCGTGAAGACGGGTGTCCGTCGTGGCCACTGGCGTCTTGGGGTGCCAGCGTCTTTCTGTCCAGAAAGTTTGCAGGGTCTGGGCGTCAGGGACCTTGCAACTTGAACAGCGTCTTTTTACGGAATTTGAAAACTTAAACAGCGTCTTTTTATGTGATTTGAGGCCAAAAAAAAAAAAAAAAAAAATGGCACCGCATAATTTGCCCTGATAGAAGTGCTGGCTCCGACGCCTTTCTTATTTGGAGTCTTTTAAAGTCGTATGCCAAAGTTTTTCTTTAAAATTTTTGTTGGGAGGCCGACAGCTTGCTGTTCATGCGGCTTGAATACCCCGTGCGCTCTTACTACGTTGTAATAGTAACTTGCGTGTGCGGTGAAAAGAACGAGTAGTATGAAGGTTATAGCTAACCAAGCCCTTTTCTGTAACTCATAGACTCAAGGTTGGTTGTTTTTTTAGTGCGTTACTGAAGAAATTCAGCAAAGAAAGCCAGGACCGTTCACTGAGAGAAAGGCGTGTGTTGTTCCCTTAAGAGTAAGGTGAAGTGATCTTGACATTGTGAAGATTTCCCCCTCCGTTTGGTTCTATAAAGGTGCGTGCCTACCGTGTTTTGAGTATTTACATTTTTCTGTACTCTGGTAGCTCGTGGGGTCTTCAGGTTAATTCAGTATTAAGGAAGGCTTCTGTTTTTAATCTCTTCGGGTCCTCACAGCATTGGAGGTGAATGGTATTAAGTTACTTATTTGGAAAGCACATGTAATCGCCTCAAAAAATAAAACTGGTGCACTGACCAAGGCATCAGAAAAGATTCAGCTTGAATCAGCCCAGTAAATGAATGTCAATTACTAGTTTTAATAAAGGCATCTGGGCTTCCAGATTTTTGTTGATTGTGTTGAGAGCATTCTTAATCACAAATAAGATAAATCCTTCGACATGTCTTGGAGAATTTCTCTTCTTAATCTGTAGGTTAAAATAGAACTTCTGCTCAGGTTTGATGTTAATATTCCTAGTTTTTGTTTTGTTTTTTCATTGTCAGGTGATTGCCATTATACATATGTGTTTTTCTGGCTGAAAAGGTACCTGGAATTGAGGTGATTTAACTAATGTCACAGATCTAGCGGACAACTTGGTATTTAACTGAGGTCTTATAACTGAAGCCTTCTCAGTTTTCTTACAGCGTAACTTTGCAGGATACTTAACTCATTGCCTTGGAGCAGTTTCTGTCCATTTTGTTTTCTCTGTCCTAGCTGCTCTTTCTGATTTTAATTTAGTTCCTTAGTGTGTGTGTATTTCCTAGGAATTTCCCTCATTTCCAAGGTTTTATGTATTGAAATTTTTCCTCTTAAAAATACTCAGCCTATGCTCTTTAAAACTTTTTTGCACAGTTCTCCTTATCCCACCCCCTCTTCTCCCCAAGAATAAGTCACTTATCTATTCAGATGCATCCCAGTAAATATTACATTTTTTCTGCCATGGCACTTCCTTAACAGCAAGGGTTACATGAGCTTTGACTTGCCTCTTCATCCTCAGGGTACTGAGAACATGATGCTCAGAAAAGGTTTGAATGGATGAATACACATACACTTTTTGTAAATATACTTCATGAATTTCTTGTTAAGTTGCACTTTCCAAGAGTGAAAGTAGTTAGATCTTTTCTAATTGCCCCCCCCCCCTTTTTTTTTTTTGAGATTTTATCTTAGTAACTCAACTAATTTTGGACTGGGGGTACAGAACTTGAATGTTTATGAAATTTCCAAGTAGATAATGTACTGAAGTATAATCAAAGAAGTAGCAACAGTGGATCAGCAAAAAGATAGTAATCATACTTTTAAAGTGCAACTGTATTTAGTGTTTGCACTGGGTAGAAATAGTTAATACCTTAAAATTTTGAAGATCATGTTTATACATTTAAGTTATTTGATAGAACACCCTCATTTCTCTTGTCACTTATTGTTTTTTTAGAATTGTCTTAGAATTTTGTTTTAGAACATCTTGCTTATTGGAAAACATAAACATTGCTTTTCTGTTTATGAATTTATCTTTGGAACCAGCTTTGTACACCAGCTGTGTGCTTAATAGCAAGGTGTATGTTGGCTTAAGTGAATAAAATGTGCTCCGTGGATACACTGTCACAGTGCTGTTTTAAATTGCAAACCCTCCTTAGGTGGTGTTCTGTAATTCTGTAATAAAATTACTGTAAAATTTGGGGTTAATTCCTTGTTTCCATACTTTTCTCTCCAGTCAACCCGTAAATCACAAAGTTTGTGCTTCGCTTAGGGGTGGGAGGAGGGGGGGTCCTGGGAAGAGAACAGAAGGCATTCAAGTAGTTGCTGTGAGTGCTAGAGAAAGCAAGGCTCCATTCTAGCTTGTGACTCTTGAATCTTGAACAGGTCACTTCATTTCTTTAACCTTCATTGAACTTATTTGTAAAATGGACACAGAAACTTTGCCTTCCAGTGTTTACTAAGATGTTTGTGGAAGTGCTTGGTGCAGGATGTTCAGTAGGTTAATCAGCAAATGAGCACAGTGGCAGTGAGTTATAAAGTTTTAAAAGGGAAGGAACCTGTAGAAATACCTAGTTCAGTTCTCAACTTTGGCTGCACATTAGCATTCCCCGAGTAGCTTCTTAAAAATACTTGATGCCTGAACCCCACCCTTCAACAAATTAATTACAGTTACTGGCTTTGGAATCAAAGTATAGGTAGCTTTGCCAGTTTTTTTTTTTTTTTTTTTGTCTCTTTGTTTTAATATGCAGTCAGGGTTAAGAACCATTCATTTAATTCAGTCTCTTATGTCCTTATTCTGTTCATTTTGTGGTTGAATAAAGTGCAGAGAGAGGTTAAGTACCAGCCAAATTCCTGTCAGGTTAGAAAGAATGAATTTGGAAGAAAGTGAAGTGCACAGAGATTAAAGTAATAGTTACCTTTATTTCAGGCCAGAAACGCCACATTCAGAGCTACACTTCACTAGAAAAGTCCAGTGACCTTCATCTCCATTTTACATTAATGACCTACATGAGTGACTGTGTTCTTTAACCTTGTCATCATTTAGACCTCAGGTCTCAAACTGTGGCCAGAGATTGGCATTCCAGGGCCTGTCTTTGTATTTTTCCATCCTAACCAGTGAACCAACTTTTTGTCCTCATGGTCACCTGCAATCCTTCCTAGGCTGTTAGTTTTCTTCCTTTTTCCCAATCTTGAATTCTGTAGTTCATATACTATGAACCCACTAGTCCCACACAGTCCTCCTCTCCTTGACCTTATATTACTGGTCAGTTCTCAACTTGTAAATATCACCTTTTACTTTTTCTTTTGTCCCTGCCTCCTGCTGCTGCTGCTGCTGCTAAGTTGCTTCAGTCGTGTCTGACTCTGTGCGACCCCAGAGACGGCAGCCCACCAGGCTTCCCTGTCCCTGGGATTCTCCAGGCGAGAACACTGGAGTGGGTTGCCATTTCCTTCTCCATTGTCCCTGCCTAGCACCCCTGAAAAAAGCACATCTATCATGACTTAAATATTTGTTTTCCAGCTGACTGTGTGTTAGTTCATTTCTAATCTTTTTTCATCCCAAAGTTGATTCATTTTCTTTATTGCCTTTTCACTCCTAACTCAGGTTGCTAAACCCAGTTTTGAAACACTTGACTCTTAACAGATGACCTTGCTTCCTTCTATGGATTTTATGATGTGAATTTTCTGTTTTCTTCTTTGCATCAACTCTTTCATCTTTTTTTCTTTACATTTACATTTAATTCTTTATACTTTGTTTTGTTTAAACAGTAGTTGAAGAAAAAAAACTTCTTGTATTCTTCTTCTGCATTGGCAGGTGGATTCTTTACCTACTGAGCCACCTGGGAAGCCCCTAATTATACCCATAATTTTGTGTTCATTTTTCTAAATATTCTTTGTATTTTGTTAATTTAAAACCCATTTCTTTGTTTATGAGAATATGTTCAATATAAAATAATTAGGCAGTATCAAAATATTTCACCCTAGTATCAATACTTAGAGATAACCAGTAGTACTGAATTTTTGGTGGGTGTCTTTCCAGACTTTAAAGAAAAAGAGTTATATTGTATGTGCTGTTTAGAAGCTTTTATTTCATAAACTGCCATATTTAACAATTTTCCACGTTAAATATTAATCTGTATTCTCTGAAGAGCTATCTAAAAATCTGTTGTATGGATTTGCCATAATTTTTTTTGTTGAATGTTTAGGTTGTTTCTGACTTTTCAGCATTATAGACAAAGCTGCAGTGAATATCTTCATGTGAACAGCTTTGTACACTGGTCTAATTATTTTTTGCATTTTTCTTGGAAGTAGAATTGTGAAACTTTTTAAAGTGCTTACATTGCCAAAAATGGCATTTTGAAAAGCTTTTCCAGTACACTCTCAAGACTATGCATGTTCATTTTCTCCACATCTTAGGTGAGTAGTACATCATTTAAATTTTTAATTCATTGATTAGCACTGAGAGCCAATGTTTTTTCCATTTACTGGTTGTTTTCATTTGTTCCCTGATAGCTCATTTGGTAAAGAATCTGCCTGCAATGCGGGAGACCTGGGTTCAGTCCCTAAGTTGGGAAGATCCCTTGGAGAAGGGAAAGACTACCCACTCCAGCATTCTGGCCTGGGGAATTCCCTGCTCTCTGTAGTCCATGGGGTCCCAAAGAGTTGGACACGACTGAGTGACTTTCACTTTTCACTTCATTTGTTCCTTTGGAAATTGCCATTTGTATCTTACCCATTTTGGGGGGGAATATTTTCCTTTTATCTCATTGATTTACGGGAGCCCTTTATATATTAAAAATGATCCTTTGCCACATTGTGCAACAGTTTTTCTTTAACTTTAATTCTTGCCTCCCCCAGTGTTGAAGTTTAAAATGTTTATGTAGTAAAATGTTTTCTGATATTTGGCTTTTTAAAAAAAATTGGCTGCATCAAGTCTCAGTTGCGGCATGCAGGGAACTTCGTTGTGGTGGCGCAGGCTCCATAGTTACAGTGGCCAGGCTTTATTGCTCCATGCGGTATCTTAGTTTGGATTCTTAGCCACTGGACCGCCAGGGAAGTCCTGATATTTGGCTTTTGAAATGTTATATTTAGCCATTCCTCTCTAGGGCTAGAAATTTAGGTTCTGTTTATCGCTATTAGAGTTGATGCCACTGGGAAGACTTGTGTTTTACAACCCCCTACTACCACCCCCAAGAGTTTTATTTTTCAGGATAAACTGTGGTTAAAAATTGCAGGGTCAAAGAACTCTGCTTTCTGAAATATTACTATATCTTACCTTTAGTTCTTGATTTCTTCCCACCGCGTTTCAGTGCCTATTGTGGCCTTCCGGCACAACGAGTTTATTTAGTCTCTGAGACTTGGAGGACATGTGAGAGCGTGTTGAAAAGGTGCTTTGTGCTCTCTTGTCTCCTTCTTTCTTCTCTTGCTTCTTCTCCTCCTTTTTAAACTAGGCATTCCCCAAAGGTTAGTCCCCTGTTCTCTCCTCTCATTCACAGCAGCAACAGTCATCTCTTCACAGATGACTCCTAAATCCCTTTATGTCCTGGAGCTTCCTGCTTTTCTTGGTGTTTCTGTTGTCTGATAGATGTTTGTCTGATGGATACCCTGAAGGTACTTCAAGATAAGTATGTCCCAGAATGATTTCTTCTCCCTCCTGGAACAGAGCTAGCATCTGATCTGCCCAATGCTTAAACCTTTGAAGTTATCTTACATTCAGTTTCAAACACATTCACTTGGTAGCTAAATCCTTTCTGCCTTACCTTAGTAATAGAGGAAGCAATCTCTCTCACTTCCATCTTCCCCTTTTTATTTCTGGTGTCAAATTTGTGGCTTAGACTTGGTACCTTTCGTTTAGAGAATATTGTAATATACCCTTGCTTTTTTTTTTTTTTTGCCTTCATTATTGCTTCTTTGGTAGTCTCGTCATGTGTTCTGCCTGTGTGTACTTATTAATATTTTCCTAGTTAAAAACCTTAGTCTTCCCATTGCCTATATAGTAAAGTCAGATTTCTGCTTTACCGCTATACATTCCCCAGACCCTGCTTCCTCCAGCCTCGGCTCAGTTATTTCCTTATTGTATTTGAACACCATCATCATCTTTATCTCTTTCTCTCCCATAAATAGTTTGACTCTTGCTCTAAGGCCTAGCTTGAATTTCTAGTCATTTAAGAGTTGTTTCTAAATATTCCCTCTGATCAAAGTTACTCCCAACCATAATCTTTGGCCTGAGGTTTCATCACTCTTTTTATATTTCTAATAAAAAAAAATTTATCCTTTGGTTTGTTTTTCCTCTGCTCCTTTAGACTTTGAGTGCACAGATTTGAGGTAATCATATTCCTCTTTTCATAGCACATAATATGCGTACCAAACACTTTCTTGTTTTGTTTCCTTCCTTATCAGTTTCTCCCATCATCCTCTTTCCTTTGGAAACATATCCTAATGTATAACACATGAATTACATATATCTGTATATAAGCTTGGTGACTACTTTGCTTCACAAAAAGTGTGAGTTTTGAGTACTTCAACCTTTGTACAAAGTGATCAGTAAATTTTTTTTTTACTTGAAATTAACTGAAAATTGCTGATTTTTCTAGCTTCCATATTGCTTACACTAAGAACCCAGGGATTTAATTTCAGTTTTGCTCTTCCACATCTAATTAGTTATGGCAGTCCTGAACCTTACCAGTTTTTTCTTTTCCTGTTGCAAACTTCAGACTTGCCTCAACTTTCCCCTTTTGTAGTAATTTTTCAGCTGGGTCCTGCTTTCAGTCTCACCCTTGTGAAATCTTTCATTGTTTCCACAGTTATCTTAAAAGAATCCAGATCAAATCAGGCCACTCATTCCTAAGGCTTTGAAAAGAACCCTCAGGAATCAACAAGATCTCTCCCCTGTTTTTCTCCATTTTTCCACTAAATAGCTTCTTCTGCTAAATAATTCTTATACTGCCTCTTCTGCAGCTGTATATGTAACTTTTTTTTTTCTGGGGGAGAGGTGGAAACACTTTATTTTAAAAATTAGGAGTCCTTACAGTTCTGATTTTAAAAGCAAGGGAGTGGAGTACATGTAACTTTTTTACAACACATTTTTACTTGTAGGGCTTTATGCCTTATCATTTTTTTGTCTTTTGAAGTTCAACTTTTTTTTTCACAACCTGTTTCAAGTGTTCACCTGCTACATTCTTCCTTACCACTTTTTTTAATTATAGTATTTATTTCATTGTGTTTTTTGTTAAAACTTTTTGGAAACACGTCTTAATTCCCAGTGTCTGGTTCATTCTTTTTTTCCCTTTAACACAAAACTTAAAGTCTTGAATGTAATGAGATTGTAACTACTCTTAGGGCTATGATGGGTACCGGCTTTATTTTTCAAATATTGTACAATGATTTAACAGCTGTCAGCACTGTACAGCTGCCCCTGTACAAATACTTTCTGAAATGATGCAGTTTTTTAATCTGAAATTTGTTGATGAAAATACGCATACATCATCATTTTTTATTTGCTAACTAAACAGCTGTGCTTTTTGGCAAGAGAAGAAATCATTTTTACATATTATCATAAGATTGAGACTTTAAAAACAGGATCTGCTATGCTCAACACTTAGAATTCATAATTAGATACTACAGTTAAATAGACCAGAACATTTGCTGTAAATTTAAAATCTGTGGGCCTAGTGAAGCATTTGATGTGTGGGGTGTGGTTCCTGTTTTGTGTGAAAATTAGTACTATGAATGTCAAAAGTGATGTCTTTGATTTTTATAAAACCCAAGATTGAGAAGTTGCTGCCACTTTTAACTGCTCAGTGCACATTGCTGGTATGTATATGCAAGCAATTTTGTAGGCACTGTTGGGCATACAAAGTTGTAGGAAATGATGTTCTTTTTTTTCAGGAACCTCCAAGTCTGTTGAAAATAAGCAGACATAGACATTTTTATAAAATTTAGTAGAATTGTAAGTGCCATAAAATGGTACAGGTGAAACACCACGTGGCAGTGAGGTACTGAACTGACTGATAAGATTTCAGAGTAGCAGGTGGAGGGGAGGAAGCCCAGAGCATATCCTGGGAATAACTGGTAGTCTGATTTGATTGTAAGAGAACATACAGAAAGGCAAAACTGAATAGATAGGCAGGCTGGGGCTTAACTGAAGGGCTTTACATACTAGATTAAGGATTTTGGATTTGATTTAGTTGGCCAGGGAACCTTTGGTTGTTGAATAGAGAGTTACCTGGTCATAGCTGTAGTTAAAGAATATTAATGTTGTCTTGTGTGATGTGGTTTAAATGCAAGTTAAAGACTAGAAGACTTGTTTCAGCTTGAGGTCATATTCTTCCCCTCTCTAAAGACCGTTTGTTAAAATTCATAATGTGACCCTTCTGGTTTTCTAAATTAATTTTAGAAAATCTTCAACTGTGGCTTAGTTGTTCTTTATATACCATGGTGAGTTTTTCTCTCATGCCTAACCTATTTGAAACTGCCTTTACTGAGATGCTGAATTAGTCATAGCTTTACTTTTCACTTCCTGTTAGTGTTTGAATAATTATTTTGAGCATATTTAATACTTATTACCATATATTTTAGCTTTATTGTGTCTTCAGTGGCTTTTCCCAAGTGCATAGTAAAGTCAAATGAATGGAATAAATATTTCTGAAGGTAGCAAAGTATAATGGAAAACCATGCATTAAAAAAAAATGGCATCCTAATGGAAAGGGGAGGGAAAAACTTTGTCTTTTCTTATTGATAGAATAAATACATTTTATTAAAATCCCAAATTTAATTTGCCACATGTTCAACTGTTTCTTGCTTTATTATCCTAGTTTTTTATTGATCATCTTACCTAGAATTTCCTGATAATAATAATCAGGAAATTCTAGGTAAGAATTTATATATAGGTAAATTGATACAGGTAAGAATTGATATAACTAGGTAAGAATTGATATAACTTTCGAAAGTAAAACCTTTTGTCCTCTGTTTAGGTGTGTAGAATTATTTTTCATTAGACTTAGGTGTATTAGGAGAGGGATAGTCTGCTGTAACACTTACACTTTTGCCCAAGGAGGATGTACCTCTGATAGTTGCTGCTTTTTAAAAATATCTTTTTCCTTCCTGCTTTCCTGTTTGTGTCTTCTTTTCCTTCTACATTTGCTGTAGTCTGAATTCAGCAGTAACACAGATTTTAAAATGTTGATTGATGTTAAGACACAGTCAAAAATTTGATTGAAAATTAATTTGTAGGCAAGTAAGGCTTGTAGTGAGCTTCCCTGGTGGCTCAGTGGTAGAGAATCTGCCTGCCAATGCAGGAGTCGCGGGTTCAGTCCCTGGGTTGGGAAGATCTCCTGGAGAAGGAAATGGCGACCCACTCCAGTATTCTTGCCTGGGAAATCCCATGGACAGAGAGCCTGGTGGGCAACAGTTCATAGGGTCGCAGAAGAGTTGGGCACGACTTAGTGACTAAAAACAAAAAAACAAAAACAACAAAGTCTTGTAGTAAACCAGAAGTATGACTTATTTATTATCAGAGTTCATTATTTTAAAGACAGAAAGGGCTTTGCAGATTATTTTATCCAAGGTGGTGGCTGCTGTGGGTGGGTGTAGAGCGGTTAGGTAGTTTGTATGAAATCTCTTACTTAGTGCCTGAGCTGAGATGAGAATCCAGGTCTTTTGGTTCATAGTTTATTGTTTTTTCTGGTACAGTGCACAGTTGAATGAATACTCATTCTCACTGATATCAGATGTCTTGGATTCAAGTAAGAAATTAGATGATTTTTTGTTTTAAAGTCACCTGCAAGGATGAGATAACGAAGTATTGGTTTTCAGTAAGAAGAACTGGGCCATAGTATTCTGTGACAGTTGGACTGCTTCTCAATTGTAACTAGTATTCTTCTTTTTAAGAGAGTTTTGCCGCCTCATCTAGTATTACATTTTTAACAGATGGTAGACACTCCATTGAAGAACATATTAACTTTAGAAACAAGGCTAGCAAAAGACTAGAGTGGAACTTGGACAATTCAAATACAGTTCTTGTCTACAGGAAAACTTTTTTTCAAACTTTGGATGGTTTAATTTTTTACAATTGGTTTATAAAGCTGACTTCTTAAAGGTTAAGAGGATTTCTTTGTTTTATTTTCGGTATGCTTTTGCTGTTTTAAACTATGAATTAAGGCTGCCAGACACCATTTGCTGAAAAAGAAGACAAGGGAAGTCATGTGGAGAACTGTTAGAATGTGTGCTGTGCCGCGCTCAGGCGTGTCCTCCTCTGCGGCCCGGGGACTGCAGCCCGCCAGGCTCCTCTGTCCATGGGATTCTCCAGGCCAGGATACCGGAGTGGGCTAGAATGTAGAGGTCCCTGAAGTGGCTGGATATGGGAAGAAACTAACAGAAATATTAGTACTTTTCATATAATGAATTAGAAAATATAATGTGGAAAAGAGATTCGAAATAGCAACCAAAGTATGAAGTACCTGGGAATCTATGTAAGTAACGTAATAATCCTGTGATACAAAACCTACAGAGTTACTGGGCCCATTAACCCAACGGTTAAAACCTTGAGAAGAGATAGTATCAACCTGTTAGGAACATCTGAAATTATAAAGATGTTAATTTAATCCAAGTTAATTTATGACTATAATATGAATTCATCAAAATTTCAGTGGATTTGGTCTGTTTATTTTTTTTCATTTATTTATTGTAATTTAACATGGTTCTAAACCTGAGCTGCACAGTAGAATTACCTGGGGAATTTTAAAGGATATCAGTGTAGGCCACAGAGAAGGCAATGGCACCCCACTCCAGTATTCTTGCCTGGAGAGTCCCATGGACGGAGGAGCTTGGTAGGCTCCAGTCCATGGGGTCGCTAAGAGTCGCACGACTGAGCGACTTCACTTTCACTTTTCATTTTCATTTTCATGCATTGGAGAAGGAAATGGCAACCCACTCCAGTGTTCTTGCCTGGAGAATCCCAGGGACGGGGGAGCCTGGTGGGCTGCCGTCTATGGGGTCGCACAGAGTCGGACACGACTGAAGCGACTTAGCAGCAGCAGCAGCAGTGTAGGCCATACCCCACATACCTCAGACTAATAAAATCAGAACATACTGGGGAGAGATCTAGATAACCATGTTTCTTAACCTTTTATATTCATCATCACAGTCTGTTGGTTTCAATTTTGGTTTTTGAATTTCTGTTTTAATCGGTTCTAAATATTTGTAATGAATGATATTTATATATTTTATTATTTCTTAGAGATTTTCAAAACAAAAAGGAAATTTTACTTACTAAATAACATAGCTTGTGATTACCATATGCGCTTATTAGACATGTATAAATCTAAGATACAGTACAGGATTTTAGTGATCTTATTTTTCCTATGTCTTGAAGCATTTTACTATTAGGAATTATTAACAGCTTCCCCCCCCCCCCCCCGCCCCACACACACACCAAAAAAAAAATAGAAGTAATTGCCTAGAAGGATGATACAGTGATAAAATACCACCATTGCACCATTTTTCAGTTTTATTATTGCATTAACCAAAGGATTGCATCATTTTTCAAAAAGATACAAGAGCAGTTTGGAGATACCCTTCTTAGTCTTTTCTGTTTATTTTAAGCTTTCTTTTAACATATTTGCTAATATAGATTTTTTTTAATTTTATCTTTTCCATATAATGACAATAAAAGGGCAAAACTATACATTTCAGAGCAATTAGACAAGTCAGAAGATAAGTGGAAAGAAAAGGCTACACTTAGACTTAATGATGATGGTAAAGCATTATTAGTGAAATCTCAGCCTGCAAGTCTTCAACTGATGATTTTCTCGACGATTTCTCAAGACTCAGAATTGATTAGTAAACAATGTTCCTAAAAGCCAATGGAAATATTATAGATTCATGCTTAATAACTTACGAGCAGTTAGTTGGATATAAGGGATACATCTTTTATCATTTGCAAACATACAGATTGTTTTGCATCTGTATGCAGTCAATAACAGAAACATGGAATAAGAAATTTGCTATGTTTAAATTGTTATAAAGATTGTTCTTGAAGTTACTTTTTACTATCCCTTTATTCGTATTGCTGTAAGTTGGTTGTAAAATGACTTAATGTAGTAAAAGTAAATGAAAAGAATATTTTGGATCCAGATGGTACATTGAGATGACTGTTCTTTCTGGTGTTCTAAAGGTTAGAGCTCCCCTGTGGTTTCAGGTAGCTAAGTTGGGAACCACTGTTCTGAGAAGATGTCATCTGGACGAATAAACAGAGGAGATTAGCTAAAACATGTAAAATGTTAAATAATGGGAACTACTCTAGGCTGGTTTTACCAGGTGCATGTTACTGACAAAAGAATTAAAAACAGAGTAAAGGATTAGACCAGACAGCCCAGAAGTAGTGTTACAATACTGCATAAAAGTTTAATATGAGAGAACATCATAAATCAGTAGATTAGATTATTAATATCAATAAATAATAGCTACCACATGTTGACTACTTGCTTTGAACATTATTTATACATTATCTCCTTTAATCCTCTCCTGACGTAGCTATTATTATTTCCATTTATAAGTATGGAAACCTGAGGTCACACAGTATTTGATGATTATAGAGCAGTTAACATCTTTAGAGTGTGAATATTTGAAAAGAAAAAAGGGTTTTTCACCTATGCCAGAATAAATTTCAGGTGTATAAAAGCATTAAATGTAAAATTCATCTAATAAGACAGAATACTAAATAGGAACACCTGATATCTGGATAAGAAAAGTTTAGCAGTCATGGGAAAAAAATCACAAAGGAAAATATATGTAAGTATAACTACTTACGAAAAACTCCCTCTGTGTCAAACACCGTAAACAAAATTGCAGAATAATATACTAGGAAAATCACTGAGGTAAATGGGTTAATAGCCTTTTTGTATAATATACAGATTAATAATTAAATAGATGAACATAGGAATACAGATTAGTAAACATATTAGAAAATGGCTGGCCTCACTAGGTAGCTATAAAATAAAACATTCAGTTAAATTGAAAGTACTCTTCTTTCCTGTTTTAGGACCTTTGTTCATAGTATTAGTTCCTTTGTAAAGCTGACTCCTCATCCTTTAAGACCCATTGTGTAGCACCACCTCAGTGAAGTCTTTGAATTATTGAATAAATGAGTTTTTTCCCTATATCTTGGCACACTGCTGATTTCCTTCATTGCACTTCACCTTTTAGAATCACCTGTTCATTTACTTACTTACTGTCTTTATTCTCTACTAGACTCTGAGCTCTGAGAGGAAAAGGATAATATCCAGCATTTAGAAAGTATTCAGTAAACAGTTTTTGAATGGATAGACATAATAAATAGAAGTAAAAGAAATGAATAAAAAATCTGCATTTAAAAAAATCTACGCTGCTGAAATTTTTAAAGGAAAATATTCAGTGTGAGACAAGATGGGTCGGTACAGTCATTGTGCTGCGTGGTAAGTTGGTATTGCCTTTCAGAATGGAAACCCTGTAAAAGGCAGCCTGTGCTCTGAGCGTTGGTGCCTTTTGACCCAGTAATTTTTCTTCTTGGAGTCTATCCTAAATAAGCCTTCTCTGCCAGAAGATTTATTCTTCCTAGCTCTTACTGTATTCACTGGTATTCCTGCCTAAGAAAAGTAGACAGAAATTCAGTTGGGCCACATTTTATATTAATAGTTGTCTTCTTTTCCTGCAGGTATGCAAGGGGCTCGCTCTTTGGCTAGCCTCAGTATTCTTGTATTCTGATACCCTCACAAAGCTCTTTGAGAGTTCTTACTGTTTGGGGCACCTCAGGTGGTAGACTTGAATTTGGACTCTGGGAGAAGGTAGAGGTCCTCTTTCAGCCTAGGCCAAAGGGTAATGCCTTACAAATCCAGTTTATTGAGAATCTGCTTTGGGGTATCTAGCAATTGTCCAGTTAAAGGTGGTATTTTGATTTCCCGTTTGATAGTCTCTCATCCTCTCAGTCCCTCCCTGTTGTGCCCGGCCAACCTTCTTTTCTGTGTGTGTGTGTGTGTGTGTGTGTGTGTGTGTGTGTGTGTGGCATTTGTATATTCCGGGGTTTTCAAGCTCAGTGCTTCCCCTTGTCAGAAAATATTTCAGGACTGACAGGGATAAGGGAAGGGAGGCCAAAGGTCTTAAGTTCTTTGTGCTCATTGTTTTTCAAATATATTAATAGGTTACAGTCCATTACGGAAGTCAATCAAATGGGCTACAGCTGTCATTGAAATAAATGAAGATGCTAGAATACATCCGAAGAAAGCATTGGCACCCCACTCCAGTACTCTTGCCTGGAAAATCCCATGGACAAAGGAGCCTGGTAGGCTGCAGTCCATGGGGTCGCAAAGAGTTGCACACGACTGAGCGACTTCACTTTCACTTTTCACTTTCATGCATTGGAGAAAGAAATGGCGACCCACTCCAGTGTTCTTGCCTGGAGAATCCCAGGGAGGGCAGAGCCTGGTGGGCTGCCGTCTATGGGGTCGCACAGAGTCGGACACGACTGAAGCGACTTAGCAGCAGCAGCAGAATGCATCATACATAGTTGAATTATATATGTTTGTAACACTGCAATATGAAATACATTTCATATCAGTGTCACTGTCAAACTTTGAAAGCTATTTGTTCTAGCCAAGTAACAGTTAATGCCCTAAACTGCACTTTCATTGCATAATTTTTAAACAGGGGAAGAGGTTTATGAACAGAGATTCAGGCTTCATACATTGCAAAATCAGAAGACTGGCCAAATAAATAATGATGACCTATCCTTTCAGGTTATTTTCTCAAATTAGTATTCTTTTATCCTCAGTAGGTTTAGGGTTTACTGTGAGGATCCAGAGGCTAGCAGTAACTTTTTTAGTTCTTGTAGAGTCAGTGGAGCCTTAAGGAATAATTAGTGTGCCGTAATATATTAGTTACAGCACGGGGGAATCAGCTTTGAGCCCCGGTTCTGTGACAGCCATGAGCATGGTACTTAACTCCTTTGTGTCCATTTGCTCATCTGTAAAATGGAGCTAATAGTGCATATTCTATTATAAAGTTGTTCTGGGTAGGAAGTATAGCAACGCATGTGAAGTGCTCAGCTCTTGCTTGGGCTCCCAGTGAGTAGTTATTCCAGACTGTTTGCCTGAATCTCTCTCTTCATGCCTTCAGCTCACATTTCAGCTAATATTACTAGATGCTTCTTTGGGAGAGAAAAACTTCTCTAGGTATTTCACAGGAGTTTGAGACAGTTAAAATAGGAAAATAATAAATGTGAAAACCACTGCACAAATTTTCTTGATTTTTGTTTTTTTTTTTTCCTGTTTACCTCCTCCCCAACTAGGAGGTAAGCCTTGAAAAGTGGGGACCTTGCCTGTGTTATTTAGATTTTTTTTTTTCCTGTACCTAAAGCCGTGCCTAACAAACACTTGTTGAGTGTTTGACTATAATGTAAATTATGAAAAATTATCCATAATTATACTTCCCAGAGCTAAATAACCATTGTGGATATTATAGTATATAGTTTTCTAATTTTACATACTTAACTAGTGTCTATGATTATGCGCTTATATCATATTTCATTGAGTCTAAAGATGAACAGGTTTTACTATATTTTGTGTCTTTAATATTGGGATTCTTATAATCAGGAGTTTACTGTGATTTAATTGGCAGCATTTTTCATTCTCAATAGCACATAAAATGAGACTGTTATCTTAAAAATCAATAGGATCTTAGATTTGATGAAATTTGGTATATATTTGAAACAAAAATGAGATCATTATGTTCAGCTTTCCCCACCTAAATATCTTGAACATTTTCCCATATCACTGTATTTAGATCTGTCATATTCTTAACAGATATTTAGCATATTAATTGTTCAACCAGTTCCTTTTTTAAAACATTGGAGCTTTTCCTTTTTTCTGTTACAGTGCTGCATTGAATACCCTTGTACATATCTTTATGCCCTCAAGTCAGTTTTCTTTTAAGCACCTGGACCTACAGGTGCACATGTTTTCTGTAGTATATGAGGGTAACTGTCCCTATATCCGTAATAGAACTGCTTCCTAAGAAATTTAAATAATTGTGTTAATCTGCTGAATGAAAATATATCCTAATGTTTTATTTGCTGACTTAATTATAAATGGAATCAAGCCTCTTTGTATGTTTACTGTTTTTTATTTATGTGATGCACTTGTGTTAATTGGCTGGCAGATTTACCCTAATTAGAAAGAGAGGCCATCACAATTTGGAGCCATGCATTGTCATTAATTCTTGGGAATAACTTTCGGGGGCAGAGTCCATTCTTGTGGAAGGCAAGAAGTCTTTATAAGGACCCAAGATTGGGGGAAAAATTAGATCTAGAGCTTAAATCTATGCTCATTTAAAATTAAATTAATATGGGTTTTGCATATTGCTAAGATGTTCTTGTCAGCATTTTTAAGCACTTTTGCTGTGACAGGTGATGTGAGTTTCAAAGGTAGATATCGGATGATCTCTGCCCTTTAGTTTCCATTGCAGCCTGTGGAGAAGACAGATTTCAGTCCTTCCACAAGAGTGAGTCCAGAAGGTACAGGGAATATGAAGAGCACAGAGGCAGGTGTTCAGTCTAACTGAGTTTAAGGAAGGCTTCCTGGAGTAGGTATGAAACCTAACCTGAGTTTGGAAGGACAATAAGAGTTAGCTGGGGGTAGTGAATGGTAAAGGATGCAGCAGCGTGAGAGAAGATATGGGTGGTTGAAGTGGACTGCACCGATAGGGTTTTCTTAGAACATAGGATTTGAGGTAAAGAGTGACTTAGGATGAGTCTGGGAAGATAACCAAGAACCAGATAATGAAGGGCTTTAAATGCCATACTAAAGATCTGCATTTTATAGGGTAAGGGAAGTAATTTTGAGTAATGGCATGATCAGATTTGCATTTGTGAAATTATTGCCTGAAGATTGATTAAGGGGCAAGACCTCAGGCAGTGAGATGTGTTGGGAAACCATTCTGGTAATCCAGGTGAGAGAACTGAGGCTTCAGCTCAGTGGTAAGAGCTTACTGGAAAAATTAGTCATTTCTCTTAGTTTATATTAATATAATATTTGACCCTCTTGTTCAGAATACCTCTGAGATTAAATTTTATGGAACTGATGACTTATTAATTTTCTAATTATTTATTGTTTTACATCTGTAAGAAGTTTATTCTTTCATAAATATCCTCTTAACTAGTATGGTACTATATAGAGATGGTTAATAAGTGCTTTTGATGATTATGAAAATTGAGAGAGATTACCTCTTTTGGTGTGCTTAGTGATTATTTTAGAAACAATTGGAGAACTTTGCTTTGGGATAAAAGCAATGATTTGTAAGATTAAATTTAGATGGTGTCACTTTTAAAAACTTATATGCATTTATAATTTGTATGTGCTGATTCCTCTCTCTCTCTTTTTTAAGGCTATTAGCAAAAGATGGTGGATCGCTTGGCAAACAGTGAAGCAAATACTAGACGTATAAATATAGTAGAAAACTGTTTTGGAGCAGCTGGCCAACCCTTAACTATACCTGGACGTGTTCTTATTGGCGAAGGCGTATTGACTAAGTTGTGCAGAAAAAAGCCCAAAGCAAGGCAGTTTTTCTTATTTAATGATATTCTTGTATATGGCAATATTGTCATCCAGAAGAAAAAATATAACAAACAACATATTATTCCCCTGGAAAATGTCACAATTGATTCCATCAAAGATGAGGGAGACTTGAGGAATGGATGGCTGATCAAGACACCAACGAAATCATTTGCAGTTTATGCTGCCACTGCCACTGAGAAGTCAGAATGGATGAATCATATAAATAAGTGTGTCACTGATTTACTCTCCAAAAGTGGGAAGACACCCAGTAATGAACATGCTGCCGTCTGGGTTCCTGACTCTGAGGCAACTGTATGTATGCGTTGTCAGAAAGCAAAATTCACACCTGTTAATCGTCGTCACCATTGCCGCAAATGTGGTTTTGTTGTCTGTGGGCCCTGCTCTGAAAAGAGATTTCTTCTTCCCAGCCAGTCCTCTAAGCCTGTGCGGATTTGTGACTTCTGCTATGACCTGCTTTCTACTGGGGACATGGCCACGTGCCAGCCTGCTAGATCGGACTCTTACAGTCAGTCGTTGAAGCCTCCTTTAAATGATGTATCTGATGATGACGATGATGATGATAGCAGTGACTAAGGGCATATATAAATATTTAATTGGGTGTGACTATCTGAGAAATCAGCTCTGGGGGAATGTAAAATTCTGAGCTTTCTCTCAGTTTTGCTCTTGCCATGAATTTGCCTGAGAAACTTTCAACCTATGTGCCTCAGTATACTCTATAGAAAATAGGTCCTGTTATCATCGCCCTCCCCCCGCCACCTCCCCTCACCTCCCCCAGCTCCCTATTCTTCTACAGGGACAGACTATTGCAAATATATCAGACAAATGTTTGGTTTCTTGTTTTAATCCTAGACTACTATCTTGGATGGTTGGGAAGAGATATTTAACATATCATGTGCTGCATTGTTGTTTATTATATGTTCTGTTATATGGAAAAACTAAAAGCAAAGGATGGAGAAAGGAGTAAGATATGGTTAGTGAATTATGTTATTAGCTTTTTTCTAACCATCCTATCTAAAGGTTAAGATATCAGTAACAGAAATACATGTTTTGGAAATACTTTTTCATATACCAGGTGGTGCCTTATCATAATAGCACTGTTGCATGAAATAAGCCCCTACCTTCTCACTTTCTAGTTTGTTTTAAAACTACACTGGTGCTTTCTGAGGTAATAAAGTGAATGTTATAGATGGGTGTAATTAGGAAATACTTCTCATTTGACAGCTACAGGTAACTAAATTTTGAGGTCCTTCATTCTGTATGAATATTTTTTCATAAAACATTATTGTGATTATATTTTTACTTTTTATAGGTACCAAATTATAATTGTCATTCTTAGGAGTTTGGTTTGAAATTTACCAAGGACAAATGGTTATTGCATTTTATCCACTGACATATTTTTAAGGTATAAATTCATCTGCTTTAACATTGTTTCTAGAATGAAAAATCTTATACAATTTCTCAAAATATAAACAATCTCTTTAAAAAAATCTCATGCTAGAGCACAGATAAAGATTTGGAAGAAATAATGTAGGAGGATGGTCAGTACAGACCAGTTAAGTTTGATAGACTTCATATCTGTGGAAGTATTTTCTATTTCAGTGTGAAACTATCTCGAATTTACAAATATAGTGTTATATTTTATAAAATTTTGTAAAGTCCCAAACAATATTTCTATTTTTGTAAAACAATTGTATGTTTTAATATGTTTCTGAAATCATTTTGCAATCTATGGGAGTAGAGCAGCAGTTGATCTTTCTAAATTGTGAACTTTATTGAGTCCGTCTAGATTGCTTTTGAGAAGGGGTAATTTTTCACTCTTTGCTTTTGAGGCAGCCATTAGGTTGAAAGTATATTTATCATATAAAACTTGATGCGTTTTGCACTACTCTCTCCATTTGTATGCTGCAAATAATCTTTCAAATACGAAAAATCAGCCTGAAGTTTGTTTTAAATTCTAAATTCTTTTGTTTTAAAATCTTTAAATCTGGATGTATGGCAAATGTCATGAGAGGTTTGATTTAATAATTTGTGACAGGGGATTCTTTGGTTTGGTTAAGGCACTAACTTAACTTTTAAATTGTGAAAGTGCCTGAGATAGGTCTCCCTGTAGGAAATGTGAAAGAAAGGCACAGCAGGCATTTTGTTTGTTTTAATATCATTTGGACTTTTGTTTCTAAGCAATATTTACACATAATCAATAAACGTATCTGAAAAGAACCATAAAACCTGACATGTGCTGATGGAGAGTTGGTGGTACATAGGAACCTAGCAAATTCAAGAACCAAGGGGAAATGTTCTGAGATAACATTTATGTTGGCAACCTCTATTGACTCTGTTTTTACAATAAAAAGTATTTTACAACTTTATCTTCTGTTCTGTGCATGTTGTAACTTGAAGATTTTTTATCCCTTGCTAAGGTTAACGGAGACGTTATGCATATTTTACCTCATTTCAAGAGCTGTGAGTGTCTTCAATGTCAGGGGTCTCCAGCCTCCGGGATCTAATACCTGATGATCTAAGGTGCAACTGATGTAATAGAAATAAAGTGCACAGTCAGTGTAATACTTTTGAATCATACAGAAACCATGTCCCCACCCCACCCTGTACCCTGATCTGTGGAAAAATGGTCTTCATGACACTGGTCCGTCCCTGGTGCCAGAAAGGGTGGGGCCCGCTGTTCTGTGGTTCAGGCATTATTCTAGGCACTAGGAGTAAAGCAGTGAACAGAAATTGCCTCTTTTTCATGGAATTTACCTGCAAGTAGAATCCAGACTGTTTTCTTCCAGACATTTTTCTGTGTTTTTTGTAAAACTTAAGAATTTTACTTATAAACCTGAAATCATTTTGGTCCCAATTTCTCATCCTGTTCTTTTTAATGAAACTTACTTGGACTGTACTGGATCCCCAGTACATTAATGAAATTGATAACTGTTGGCATAAAGGAAACAAAATCCCATAGATGCCAAAGAAAAACGTTAAATTGAATACACCTTAATACAGGAGTTCATGCCTTTGGGTCAGGTACATAAAATGGCCAGTTTTGTACAAAATCAAATGTTTATATATGTCTTTTATGCTGAAATTCTTATAAACAGGTAGTTTTGAACTATACCATTATTCCTGAACGATTCCAGTAGTTGAGCTGCAGTCTTCTTTCTCTAACTTGTTCTTAAATACATGTTTTTGCCTTATACAGTAAAGTATTAGTTATCTACAAATACACTAGATTGCTGTACATTGTAGAAGATAAATTGAATAGTAATGACTAGGATGAAAGTACATGAAATTGTGTTTATTGGTAGTGACCAAAGTTTTTATTTAAAAGCTAAATTAGAATCATTCAACATGTATTAAATGTTAAATAAATACCACTGAGATACGAGCTAAATCAAATCCCTTATGGTTATACAGTGGAGGTGATGAATAGATTCAAGGGATTAGATCTGGTAGGGTACCTGAAGAACTATGGATACAAGTTTGTAACATTGTACAGGAGGCAGTGGCCAAAACCATCTCAAAAAAAAAAAAAAAAAAAAAACTGAGGAAAGAAGAGATGCGAAAGGCAAAGGAGAAAGGAAATACCCAACTGAATGCAGAATTCCAGAAAATAGCAAGAAGAGATAAGAAAGTCTTAAGTGAACAATGCAAAGAAATAGAGGAAAAATAATAGAATGGGAAAGACTAGATATCTCTTCAAAAGAGCTGGAGATACTAAGGGAACATTTCATGCAAAGATGGGTACAATAAAAGACAAAACCAGCAAGGACCTAATAGAAGCAGAAGAGATTAAGAAGAGGTGCCTAAAATGCACAGAACTACACAAAAAAAGATCTTAAATGACCCAGGTGACCACGAAGGTGTGGTCACTCACCTAGAGCCAAACATCCTGGAGTGTGAAATCAAGTGGGCCTTAAGAAGCGTTACTATGAACAAAACTAGTGGAGGTAATGGAATTCCAACTGAGCTATTTCAAATCCTAACAGGTGACATTGTTAGAGTGCTGCACTCGATATGCCGGCAAATTTGGAAAACTCAACAGTGGCCACTGGACTGTAAAAGTTCAGTTTTCATTCCAGTCCAAGGAAGGGCAATGCCAAACAGTTGTACTCATTTCACATGCTAGCAAGGTAATGCTCAAAGTCCTTCAAGCTAGGCCTAGGCAGTACGTGAACCTAGAACTTCCAGATGTACAAGCTGGATTTAGAAAAGGCAGTAGAACCAGGGATCGAGTTTCCAACATCTGTGGGATCATAGAAAAAGGGAATTCGAGAAAAATGTCTACTTCTGCTTCATTGACTACGCTGAAGCCTTTGACTCTGTGGGTCACAACCAAATTGTGGGAAATTCTTAAAGAGATGGGAATACCAGACCACCTTACTTGCCTCCTGAGAAATCTGTGTGCAGGTCAAGAAGCAACAGTTAGAACTGGACCTGGAACAACGGACTGGTTCAAAATTGGGAAAAGAGTACGTCAAGACTATATTGTCACTCTGCTTATTTAACTTATATACAGAGTACATCATGTGAAATGCTGGGCTGGATGAAGCTCAAGGTTGAATCAAGATTGTTGGGAGAAATATCAACAACCTCAGATAAGCAGATGTCACCACTCTAATAGAAAGTGAAGAGCTTCTTGATGAGGGTGAAAAAAGAGTGAAAACTCTGACTTGAAACTCAGCATTCAAAAAACTAAGATCACAGCATCCGGTCTCATCACTTCGTGGCAAGTAGATGGGGAAACAGTGGAAACAGTGATAGATTTTATTTTCTGGGGCTCCAAAATGACTGCAGGTGGTGACTGCAGTCATGAAATTAAAAGATACTTGCTCCTTGGAAGAAAAGCTATGACAAACCTAAACAGCATTTAAAAAGCAGAGACATCACTTTACCAACAAAGGTGCATATAGTCAAAGCTGTGGTTTTTCCAGCAGTCATGTATGGATGTGAGTTGGATCATAAAGAAGGCTGAGCACCCAAGAATTGATGCTTTTGAACTGTGATGCTGGAGAAGACTCTTGAGAGTCCCTTGGACTGCAAGGAGATCAAACCAGTCAATCCTAAAGGAAATCAACCCTGACTATTCATTGGAAGGACTGATGTTGAAGCTGAAGCTCCAGTACTTTGGCCACCTGATGCAAAGAACCAACTCATTGGAAAAGACCCTGATGCTGGGAAAGATTGAAGGCAGGAGGAGAAGGGGACGGCAGAGGATGAGATGGTTGGATGGCATCACCGACTCAAGGGGCATGAGTTTGAGCAAACTCCTAAAAATGGTGAAGGACAGAGAAGCCTGGTGTGCTGCAGTCCATGGAGCTGTAGAGTCTGATGTGACTTTGTGACTGAACAACAATATTTATTAAGTATCTGTTATACTTTAAACTTAAGGGTCATTTCTATAATGGTTATTTTTAATGGCATTCTCTTAAAAATATAAAATTTCTTAAAAATTACTTTGGCATCTGAAGTAAGAAAATTTTTTTGCAACAATATCCTTCTACCAAATTTCAACCCTAGAAAGTAGAATTTTTAAGCCTTTTAACCAACGGTATTGCACTTTGCATCCACTCTAAATGTAGTGTTTGTCAAAAATAAGTTGGCAACAGAATTGCTTGGCTTGATAATGTTATCCTTTTAATTGAGTAGTAATAGAAAAGGTAGTGGAAGTTGGTTGATGACATTGCTAATGCTATGTTGTCTTCACCATCCAAACCATTGTTACATTTGATTATTCACATTAGTTGAAATGATTGCTGTAAAGCTTTGATGGTATTAGCTAACAGTTTACCAAGGAAAAATGAGTACTGTAGTCAGTATCGCTTTAATCAGCCTCACTCCAGTCAGCTTAATGTTTTGAGGAAATAATGTGCTTTACTCTAATTTTAGCTTTATTGAGATATAATTCACTTACCATAGAGTTCATCCATTTAAAGCATACAATTAAAAAATTAAGCTGAAGTTATACTGTTCAGTGGTTTTTGTCATAATCTTAAAACCATCACCACCATTTCCAGAACATTTTCATCACTTCAAAAGTTGCCCTGCACACATTAGCGATCACTCCCCTTTTACTCCTCAATCTCCCCAGCCCGAGACAACCACTAACCTACTTTTCTGTGTATAGATTTGCCTTGCGTGGGCATTTCACAAATCAGGTCATACATTATGTGGTCTTTGGTGACCTGCTTTTTTTCAGGGGACCTGTGAGGATGCCCTCCTCACCCTGCCTAGCCATCCCATTCTTAGCCATCCACACACAGGGACACTTGACTCTGCGTGGGCTCTGATTCCCTCCCTGGGTCACTTCCACTCCCGACCGAGCGCCCTCCATCCTGCTTTGACACCAGGCCTGAGGCTTTAACCTTGTGTGAACGCCCTTCCTTCTCAGTGTGCTTGGGTTAGGAACTCCGCCTCCAACTGACGCACCCATGCCAGGCTCCAGCTCCCCGCATGTGGACATCTTGCCCGCTCTGGGCTTCGACTCACCGCACCAGGCTGCCTACCCTCCTCACCCCATCACCACCCTCCCCAGTGCACTCTCCTCTCTGGCTCTGACTCCTTACCCCCACGAGGCTCCTCTGTACAGACCCCTCCCTGTCTGTGGTCCACCCAGTGGCTTAAGACTGAATGCTCAGAAGGAGAAGGGAAGGACCTATGCACACGATACCCCTCCTAGAAAAAGAAGAAAGGCGGGGTGGTGGTGAAAGCAAGCAAGCAAGCGAGCAGGGGGATATCTGAAACAACTCACCCGATGGGATGTACAGATATGAACTCGGAGCTGCTCTGGCTGACGGAGGTGTGGAGCCAAGAAGCAGTCCAGCCCTTGGCTTGCCCTCCCGCCACCTTGCTAAGACCCCTGGGGATTTGCAAACCCTGGCTTTAAACCAAGTCAGCTGACATTTGTATGTTGCCCAAGATAACCCACGTGGTTTCCAGTTCTTATTTAATGATGATTGGAAAATTGTAAAGTTATGTTCAGGGTTGAAGCTGAAGTTCCAATACTTTGGCCACCTGATGTGAAGAGCTGACTCATTAAAAAAGACCCTGATGCTGGAAAAGATTGAAGGTGGGAGGAGAAGGGGATGACAGAGGATAAGATGGTTGGATGGCATCACCGACCTGATGGACATGAGTTTGAGGAAGCTCCGATAGATGTTGAAGGGCAGGGAAGCCTGGTGTGCTGCAGTCCATGGGGTTGCAAGGAGTCAGACATGACTGAATGACTGAACAACAGATGTTCAGGGCTTTAGTTTAACTTATAAATAATCAACTTGTTTTAACAGTGCTGTGACCCTAAACCTAGAATAAGCTTGAGGGAGACCTAACACCTCAATTTCAATGAAGAATCTATGAATGGAATATATTGAATTTTAAGAGAGCTTTAGTGAAAGGAACCAGAGGAATGGGTTTGAAGCACACAATTCTCCAGAAACTATTTGAAAATTATTTCTTTGATATAAAAAAGTGGCTACTATTATACACAATTCTATATTTATATGTGAGCCAGGATGGTAAACCATGATATAATTTAAGAAAATTACATGAGTCACATGTATAAAGGTAATGTTGCTAATTAAATGAAAATAATTAGCAATATGTCATCAAGAAATAGGAAAAACATGCAAACTGCCAGGGGCAAGGACAATGAGTTTAAAAGAGATTATATTTTTAGAATATCTGGATTTTTTAAAAGACCAGCTTACTTTTAACTTGGTATAGTAAAGCATATTTTGGGATATAATGACTCAGTTTCACAGATTTCTAGCTTTTAAAAGCTCTCTTCCTGAATTCAAGGAGAATGGTATTTTTCAGGGTCAAATTTACACACATCTTTTAATTATTGATTTTGTTAATATTTCACTTTGGGGTCTACGGAAGAACAGTTTATCTTGCTGTGGGATGACAGAAGAAAGCTCTTCTGAGTGAATAAATCGGGCATGCCAGCAGCGGTGATAATTGGAATGCTAGCAAAATGTAGCTCAGCCAGAGCTTATTCTCATTTCAAGTCATTCTGTGGCCTGATCTGTCATCAGATGAGTGGCTTTGAAGTCTGCTCCCAGGCTGCTTTGTTTGGCCTTGGAGGATAGCCACTAATTAGGACATTATGTATCTAAAGAATGCAGCTCTTTCCAAGCCTTTGCCAGTTCTTAGAACAGCGAGCTTTGGAAGGAAAGATTGGGGTTTGCTCCCTGGCTCTGGAGGTTTGGAGGAAACCCAGCTCAATTGTGACTCAACTGCCTGTTTCTTGGGCTCGTTTGGGACTGGCTAAGGGCAGAAGGCGGCCTTATTCAGCCTTTCATGTCTCACACCGTGCCTGATACATAGTAAGCGCTCAACATCACTGCCTGTTGAAAGTGCAGTATGTCTCCCCTGGAGCATCCTCTCCTGGGAGGATGTTTCCTGAGTGTGCCCAGGAACACCAGGCCGCCTGCTCCAGCCCAACTGACTGGCTCTGAGGGTGCGCCGGCAGCGGGGCGGCCTGGCTTGTGCTCCAGCGCCAGGACGAGCCCACGTGGGGCTGCCCTGGGAAAGGAGTCTGTGCCCCTTCACCGTCTATGCCCCTCCTTTGCTGAGCAAGAGCCTTTCTTGGTTTTCACGTTTCTGCAAAAGAAAGTCACATAAGTTTTTCCTTTTGCAAGTGAGCTTTGGAAATTGAATCTGCTTTAGTAAAGGTGAAGAACTTGTCTACTTATCTTTGCTGTTGTTTAGTCGCTAAGTCATGGCCCAATTTGTTGCCACCCCATGGACTGTAGCCCACCAGGCTCCTCTGTCCATGGAATTTTCCAGGCAAGAGTACTGGAGTGGGTTGCCATTTCCTTCTCCAGGGGATCGAACCTGAGTCTTCTAAGCCTCCTGCATTGCAGGCAGGTTCTTTACCACTGAGCCACCTGGGAAGCCCCTAATTATGACCTCTTTGCTAATCTCTTAGGTTACTCAAATCCTTTTTCAAACCAGTCTAAGGATAAATACTAAGCTTCAGGCAGACTTCTGGTGGACTTCCACTGCCTCTCAGCAGGAAAAACTTTCCTAGTAACTTTTCTTTGGGAACAATTTGAATATGTATTTAAATTTAGAGGACGTACTGCTGTATTTTCCTATGAAATGAGAGGCCAAGAGCTGTCTCTTTATTGAAGCCGATGGCTGGATTTAGATCAGCAGAGGCCAAGACTGTGATCAATTGATATCTTCAAACTATGGCATATTATAGGGATGTATTGGGGATTACCAGGTGGCACAATGGTAAAGAATCCGCTTGCCAGTGCAGGAGATGCAAGAGATTCGGGTTTTGGTCCCTGAGTTGGGAAGATCCCCTGGGGTAGGAAATGGCAACCCATTCCATGGACAGAGGGGCCTGGTGGATTACAGTCCATGGGGTTCCAAAGAGTTGGACATGAATGAGTGACTGAGCATGCACGCATAGGGATGTATGGTAAAAAATACCATCTTTTCCCAGGTTTTAAAGTTTTAGTCAGTTTCCATTGAAGGCTCTATGGCTGAAACAAAAAAGATCTTATAGATTTTTCACAAAATATTGCAGTGATCTGAATTTGAAAAATAGGAGTTTTAAAACTTGGTGTCACTCTTGTTTCTAAAAGCAAAAAAGAAAGTTGAGAACTGACTCAATATGATTGAATTCCTTACAAGTAAACTTCATAAACCAAATCTGGATATAATATATTTCAATAAAAGAAACTATATAATATTTTAAAATGTTTGGCACAAGCACGGAATAATCTCTGGATTATTGGAAAAACCATGTGACTACTAGAAAAACCATATCTTTGACTATATGGACCTTTGTCAGCAAAGTAATGTCTCTGCTTTTTAATATGCTTTCTAGGTTTGCCATTGCTTTTCTTTCAAGGAGCAAGTGTCTTTTAATTTCATGTGACTGTCAGCAGTGATTTTGGAGCCCAAGAAAATAAAGTCTGTCACTGTTCTCATTGTTTCCCCATCTATTTGCCATGAAGTGATGAGACCAGATGCCATGATCTTTGTTTTTTGAATGTTGAGTTTTAAGCCAGCTTTTCACTCTCCTCTTTCACTTTCATCAAGAAGCTCTTTAGTTCCTCTTCACTTTCTGCCATAGGATGGTGTCATCTGCATATCTGAGGTTATTGATATTTCTCCTGGAAATCTTAATTCCAGCTTGTACTTCATTCAGCCTGGCATTTCACATGATGTACTCTGCATGTAAGTTAAATAATCAGGGTGACAATATACAGCCTTGATGTACTCCTTTCCCAGTTTGGAACCAGTCTGTTGTTCCATGTCCGGTTCTAACTGTTGCTTCTTGACCTGCATACAGGCCAATTTTGTGTAGTCTCCTTGTGAAAAGAAACTGCAAAGCAAATGACTTGGAATCTTAGACAAAAAAATTAATTGCCAGAAATAGGCAAGCAGTGTACATGAGATTATCAGGGGAGAGTGGGAAGAATCCAATAGGCATTCAAGAAAACTGACACTTAAGGGAAAGGAGAAAGACATATTGAAAAGGGGATTTAGGGGAGGGAAATTAAGAGTGTTCCTGAAGCCAAGAGAGGAGAGCGAGGATATCTGTAAGACAGTGACGTGATGTGTTATGGAGTCTCGGTTTGCTAGGGAAACCCAGGAAGGGAGGGATTTGACAGGGAGGAAGTGAAACCAGGCTTGGGTTGACAGAGAAGGAAAAAGCAGAGGAGTTGAGATACAGAGGGTTTTGCTGAAATAAAATACAGATGTGATGATGATGGCTGGAGTGAAAAATGGTGTCTTTTGATCACAGTAAGCTATCAGATTTAAGATGTCATAGGTAGAACAATTCAGGGTGATGGCAAGGTCCAGGGGTGGCCAAGGGAAGGGCAGCCTAAATGCCGTGGAGCAGATTCTCTTTTGAGAGCAAAGAACTAAGACTGAAGCTACTCAGGACAATGGCAGGACTAGGGGTGGACAGGAAGATTGAGCAAGGTGCCAAAGGCTTCTTGAATGAGGACGAAGAATGATGCGGGTTGGCATCTGACATTGACAGAGGACAGTGTACAGGCTAGTTCCGCATCAGCATGAATGGGTAAGCTGTCACTGGGAGCCGACAGTGTGGTTCTCCTCCCGCTCTTGGGTCCAGTCTGCATGAATGGCATCTCCTTGGGAAGGTGACAGGGGAGGAGTGGTGGCCTTGCAGTGATGAGCTGGGACTCGTTTAGCCCGAAGAGGTGAAGGGGAGGCCCACTGTGACATGGTTGTGGGCAAGACAGAGTTTATCATGGAATGAAGTTCCAGAGGGCTCGTGGGGAAAGGTTATGGAGAGAAGGGAGCAGGCGGAGGAGGTGATCAAGGACAAGGAAACTGAGAGCTCTTTGGAGGTTAGAGTGTGTCTAAGAGATCCAGTGGTCATGTATGGATGTGAGAGTTGGACTATAAAGAAAGCTGAGCGCCGAAGAATTGATGCTTTTGAACTGTGGTGTTGGAGAAGACTCTTGAGAGTCCCTTGGACTGCAAGGAGATCCAACCAGTCCATCCTAAAGGAAATCAGTCATGAATATTCATTGGAAGAACTGATGCTGAAGCTGAAACTCCAATACTTTGGCCACCTGATGCAAAGAACTGACTCATTTGAAAAGACCCTGATGCTGGGGAAGATTGAAGGCGGGAGGAAAAGGGGATGACAGAGGATGAGATGGTTGGATGGCATCACGAACAGGATGGACATGAGTTGGAGCAAACTCTGGGAGTTGGTGATGGACAGGGAGGCCTGGCACGCTGCAGTCCATGCCATCGCAAAGAGTTGGACACGACTGAGCAACTGAACTGACTGAAGAGGTGACAAAGGGACTCCCATTTTGGCTGTTGACCAAAGATGATGAAAACTGGTGCTTGGAGGGAGTGGCAGACTGCAAGTGATCCAAAGGATGAACCCAGAAGCCCCCTAGGAGATGGCAGGGGGCCTTAGGTCTTTCTGGAAGGAGACAACCTTCTTTGGACAGGAAAGGAAGAGTTTTCGCCAGAGGGAAGGGCATGTTCAGAGATACAGAGAAGAGGACACTTCATGCTCCAGGGGCCATGATTAAGTAGCTCAGTGGGAATGGGACATAATGAGGAGAGAGGAGGAGAGAGAAGAGGGGGAGAGAGAGGAGACTTTCAGAACATGAGGTTCTGACCCTTGTTGCACTGACCCCAGCCTGCAAGAGGAAGAGGTAAATATTAACATGGACACTAAGGAACAGATCTTTTTGTTCATTTTGCTTTTTTAGGACCCAACGTAAGCAAGTAGATGTAATCGCTGTTTGTTATCGTTCCTTTTTATAAATGGTGATTATCAACTGTGGTGTTGGAAAAGACTCTTGAGACTCACTTGGACAGCAAGGAGATGTAACCAGTCCATCCTAAAGGAAATCGGTCCTGAATAGTCATTGGAAGAAGTGAGGTTGAAGCTGAAACTCCAACACTTAGGCCACCTGATGTGAAGAGCTGACTCATTTGAAAAGACCCTCATACTGGGAAAGACTGAAGGCCGGAGGAGAAGGGAACAACAGAGGATGAGATGGTTGGATGGCATCACTGACTCAGTGGACACAAGTCTGAGTAAACTCCAGGACTTGATGATGGACAGGGAGGCTTGGTGTGCTGCAGTCCATGGAGTCGCAAAGACTAGGACACAACTGAGCCACTGAACTGACTGAACTGATCAACTGTGATAAATCTCTTGTATTAACAATTGAATCTAAGATCCTGTACTCACTTAGACACCGAATATATGCACATCGTTGGTGTTGCTGTGGCTTCATCACCTGACAGTCCTCAAAGGAGACACTGATATTATTAATTAATAAATTTATTCATGCCTGGACTTCTTTAATTAAAAATCCTGGGAATAAGTAATTCAGAAACACAAGGACAGACTAGAGAAAAGGAAGAAAGTATGGACCCAAGGTAGGATTTGAGGCTCTGAAGTGCAACAGAGATTGATGCATTCAGTTCAGTTCAGTTCAGTTCAGTCACTCAGTCGTGTCCGACTCTTTGCAACCCCATGAATTGCAGCATGCTAGGCCTCCCTGTCCATCACCAACTCCTGGAGTTCACCCAAACTCATGTCCATCTAGTCTGTGATGCCATCCAGCCATCCCATCCTCTGTCATCCCCTTCTTCTCCTGCCCCCAATCCCTCCCAGCATCAGGGTCTTTTCCAATGAGTCAACTCTTTGCATGAGGTGGCCAAAGTATTGGAGTTTCAGCTTCAGCATCAGTCCTTCCAAAGAACACCCAGGGCTGATTTCCTTTAGGATGGACTGGTTGGATCTCCTTGCAGTCCAAAGGACTCTTAAGAATCTTCTCCAACACCACAGTTCAAAAGCATCAATTCTTCAGCACTCAGCTTTCTTCACAGTCCAACTCTCACATCCATACATGACCACAGGAAAAACCATAGTCTTGACTAGACAGACGTTTGCTGGCAAAGTAATGTCTCTGGTTTTCAATATGCTGTCTAGGTTGGTCATAACTTTCCTTCCAAGGAGTAAGTATCTTTTAAAATCATTTAATTTCACTGCAATCATTATCTGCAGTGATTTTGGAGCCCAGAAAAATAGTCTGACACTGTTTCCACTGTTTCCCCATCTATTTCCCATGAAGTGATGGGACCAGATGCCATGATCTTCATTTTCTGAATGTTGAGCTTCAAGCCAACTTTTCACTCTCCTCTTTCACTTTCATCAAGAGGCTTTTTAGTTCCTCTTCACTTTCTGCCATACGGGTGGTGTCATCTGCATATGTCAGGTTATTGATATTTCTCCCGGCAATCTTGATTCCAGCTTGTGTTTCTTCCAGCCCAGCATTTCTCATGATGTACTCTGCATGTAAGTTAAATAAGCAGGGTGACGATATACAGCCTTGACATACTCCTTCCCCGATTTGGAACCAGTCTGTTGTTCCATGTCCAGTTCTAACTATTGCTTCCTGACCTGCATATAGGTTTCTCAAGAGGCAGGTCAGGTGGTCTGGTATTCCTATCTCTTTCAGAATTTTCCACATTTTATTGTGATCCACACAGTCAAAGACTTTGGCATAGTCAATAAAGCAGAAATAGATATTTTTCTGGAACTCTCTTGCTTTTTTGATGATCCAACAGATGTTGACAAGCTGATGTCTGGTTCCTCTGCCTTTTCTAAAACTAGCTTGAACATCTGGAAGTTCACGGTTCACGTATTGCTGGAGCCTGGCTTGGAGAATTTTGAGCATTACTTTAGTAGCGTGTGAGATGAGTGCAATTGTGCAGTAGTTTGAGCATTCTTTGGCATTAGCTTTCTTTTCGATTGGAATGAAAACTGACCTTTTCCAGTCCAGTGGCCACTGCTGAGTTTTCCAAATTTGCTGGCATATTGAGTGCAGCACTTTCACAGCATCATCTTTCAGGATTTGAAATAGCTCAACTGGAATTCCATCACCTCCACTAGCTTTGTTCATACTGATGCTTTCTAAGGCCCACTTGACTTCACATTCCAGGATGTCTGGCTCTAGGTGAATGATCACACCATCATGATTATCTGGGTCATGAAGTTTTTTTTTGTACAATTCTTCTGTGTATTTTTGCCACCTCTTCTTAATATCTTCTGCTTCTGTTAGGTCCATACAATTTCTGTCCTTTATCGAGCCCATCTTTGCATGAAATGTTCCCTTTGTATCTTCTAATTTTCTTGAAGAGATCTCTAGTCTTTCCCATTCTGTTGTTTTCCTCTATTTCTTTGCATTCATAGCTGAGGAAGACTTTCTTATCTCTCCTTGCTATTCTTTGGAACTCTGCATTCAAATGGGTATATCTTTCCTTTTCTCCTTTGCTTTTTGCTTCTCTTCTTTTCACAGCTATTTGTAAGGCTTTCTCAGACAGCCATTTTGCTTTTTTGCATTTCTTCTCCATGGGGATGGTCTTGATCCGTGTCTCCTGTACAATGTCATGAACCTCCATCCATAGTTCATCAGGCACTCTGTCTATCAGATCTAGTCCCTTAAATCTATTTCTCACTTCTACTGTATAATTATAAGGAATTTGATTTAGGTCATACCTGAATGGTCTAGTGGTTTTCCCTACTTTCTTCAATTTAAGTTTGAATTTGGCAATAAGGAGTTCATGATCTGAGCCACAGTCAGCTCCCGGTCTTGTTTTTGCTGACTGTATAGAGCTTCTCCATCTTTGGCTGCAAAGAATATAATCAGTCTAATTTCAGTCTTGACCGTCTGGTGATGTCCATGTGTAGAGTCTTCTCTTGTGTTGTTGTTATGACCAGTGCATTCTCTTGGCAAAACTCTATTAGCCTTTGCCCTGCTTCATTTCGTACTCCAAGACCAAATTTGCCTGTTAGTCCAGGTGTTCCTGAGTTCCTACTTTTGCATTCCAGTTCCCTATAATGAAAAGGACATCTTTTTTGGGTGTTAGTTCTAGAAGGTCTTGTAGGTCTTCATAGAACAGTTCAACTTCAGCTTCATCAGTGTTACTGGTTGGGGCATAGAGTTGGATTACCATGATATTGAATGGTTTGCCTTGGAAACAAACAGAGATCATTCTGTCTTTTTTGAGATTGCATCCAAGTACTGCATTTCGGACTCTTTTGTTGACCATGATGGCTACTCCATTTCTTCTAAGGGATTCCTGCCCACAGTAGTAGATATAATGATCATCTGAGTTAAATTCACCCGTTCCAGTCCATTTTAGTTCACTGATTCCTAGAATGTCGACGTTTACTCTTGCTATTTCCTGTTTTACCACTTCCAATTTGCCTTGATTCATGGACCTAACATTCCAGGTTCCTATGCAATATTGCTCTTTACAGCATCGGACCTTGTTTCTATCACCAGTCACATCCACAGCTGGGTATTGTTTTTACTTTGGCTCCATCCCTTCATTCTTTCTGGAGTTATTTCTCAACTGATCTCCAGTAGCATATTGGGCACCTACCGACCTGGGGAGTTTCTCTTTCAATATCCTATCATTTTGCCTTTTCATACTGTTCATGGGGTTCTCAAGGCAAGAATGCTGAAGTGGTTTGCCATTCCCTTCTCCAGTGGACCACATTCTGTCAGATGCATTACGAGTTGGTTATTAGATGTGACAGTTTCAGAGTGGTCCACCATTTGGATGTTTAATCATTCTCAATATTCCCTGGGTTTCTTTGTGATTGCTCAACAATTGAATATTAACTCATCAGTTCAATTTTTTTTTGCCCTTTTAAAAATAATAACAGAGTCTATAGATATTGAGCAGTTCGGTCATATTTTAGGTAAAGGATGGATTATTCTACCTCCTTATCATCAACTTGTCCTTGGATGTTCCCTGGGAGTCCCATGCAGTGATAAAAACTGTTTATCTCACTCTCTCCTGTTTGTGAGATATGCCTTCCTTAGCCTGCATATGGGATGTGAGATAAGGCACATGGAAATGTGCGTTCTGACACGTAAGTGTGAACTGGTCAATCTTGGGTGGGCTCATGCGTTGGTCAGAATCCAGGATCGATTCTTTTAAACTCCAGTTTTGCCCCTGCTGTGAGGCGGCAGGTGAGCAGGATAATGGAAGTTTGTGGCTGGAAGGGTCAGGTCATCTGACTTACTCTGTAAAGTTGAGGAATTTGGGCCCTGGTGGGACTTGCCCAAGGTCGCCTGGAGCAGTGAGCTGGAGGCCCACGGAGAACTCAGCTTCCTAGTTTCGAGATAGCCATTTACCAGGCAGGATCAATCATTTAGGCACCAATGTAACCTTGATATAAAAAATGCTGACTTGAAGATGCGTCATTCATTTACAATGAATGTTTTAATGAAAAGGACAGAGCGCAGGAGGAGGACTCATCATTAATACTGGGGAGCGGCCTCTCCTAACGGCTCACCTCCCCCACCTGGATGGTTCTGGGGTTTGGGTGCAGGTGGGCAGGGTGTAGAGAGACAGCAGCCCCTCGAGTGTGTCTGTGCATGGGGTTAATTTTTACACTAGCACATGAGGCAAATGTCCAGCAAACTTAAGGCTTCTTCTGAAAATCCTTTAGGAAGAGACTGGCTCACAGGCTCTCAGTCAAGACAAATAGGCTCGAGTTTCCCCCGCTATTGGCTGCTTCTTCCTTTAAGCACAAAATGAAGTCCCTGGGTTGCACTCTGGGGGCCATGGTGTACCCCAAACACATATTTCAGATAGTGAATCATGAGATGTTCCCCCATGAGAGGCCTCAGGGGTCTGAGCCTGAGGAACAAGGAACAGCAGCCTCAGGTCCTAGAGAGGCAGCAGCATCTCTACGCAACAAAGATGGAAAACTATTTAAAGGTCTTTAACTGAGTCACAATTGACTCTGACTCATTTGAAAGCATATTTGCCTATGTCATGCCACCACAGACTATCATTTTGTTGAAACCAATACATTCCAATATGACAGTCACATAAATTACATTGTCCCACTCTTTAATATTTCTTCCTCCCTTCTCTCACATTCTCCCTTTCCCCTCTTCACTTTTTGTCTCCAAACTTAGCTTCCCTCCTCAACCCTCTGCACCCCCTGCCCCAGCAGAATTCTTTTAACTCTCTCTCCTCTGAAAATTAGAAAAGACCCTGAGGCTGGGAAAGGTTGAAGGCAGGAGGAGAAGGGGACAACAGAGGATGAAATGGTTGGACGGCATCACTGACTTGATCGACATGAGTTTGAGCAAGTTCCAGGAGTTGGTGATGGACAGGGAAGCCTGGCGTGCTGCAGTCCATGGGGTTGCAAAGAGTCAGACATGACTGAGCGACTGAACAACAAAACCCCTAAAAATGGTATCCATTTTCTATATCACTCTTTTTTTCCTTATCACTCTGCTCCTCCAAACTTATTAATTGCAGCTTATCTCTTAGATGTAAGGATAAGGTTCTTTTTTTTTTTTTTAACTTAAATTTTTTTAATGTGCTTAATTTGTGTCTTTTTAGGCAAAAGAATATTGGGTGAATGCCCTCTCCTTTATTTTTTCCTCTTTTCAGTGGATGCTAATTCCCAGCTGCTCATTTATTGGCTGTGTGACTGGACACAATTTTCTTAACCTGCTTCAACCTGTTTCCTCTTGTGGGAAGAAGGGATAATAGTAGCACTTTCCGGACAGAGTTGTTTTTAAGGAGTTCATCGTTCAGCAGATGTTTAATGAATAGTTAAGCATGAGATGATCAGTGTTTTAATTTACTGCTTGTATTTTAAATAACATGCAAATACCTGCTGCCTAATGATAAAGAATATTTTTATTCATTTAAATTTCACCTTGTTTCATTCCCACAGTATATGTGAATAAGGTTTGCTTAAGAAAACTATTTTAAATAAATAGATCTCCTCATGGCTTTTAGTTTTTAATGCATTTTATGTTTTGGAGTGTTTCAGGTTCAGAGAAACATTTGAGAGAAAGTACAGTGCGTTCCTATATGCCCCCTTCTCCCCGCCATACACATTCTCTCCCACCTTCAACACCCAGCTCCAAGGTGGTATCTTTGTTACAGCTGATGGACCCACATTGGCCTTTTATTTTTTTAACTAGGTTACTTGTAAGGATAGATTGTTTCTTAAGGTAGTCATTTCTGTATTCCATGAGGCATCCTAAAGCCTCCCTTATCCGGCATTTAAGGGAAGGGTAGCGGGTCAATGGGGCCCAGCTGCACACCAACCTTTTATTATCTATTCAAGATGCAGGAGCTTCTTGGAACTGGATGGATGGTAAGAATAGTACAACCAGTGTATCCTGTCTGACTGCCCCCTTTCTTTTCTCTTCTACTTCGTGAGGTTCTTTAAGGGCCTTGAAATGCAGAAACGCAGCCCAAACCCAACAATGGGTGGGAGACAAAGCCAGCTTCAGAGATGCCAGCGTGTAATGCCGAGGGGACGTGGGCAGAATCCGCCAACAAATAATAACACCAGAGGCCATTCAGACTGGGTTCCGCGTGGGAGTGGCGAATGGGTAAGGAGCGTCCCCACCAGCCCTCTTCATTCTGCCTGGGAGTCCAAAGCCAACCAGGCCAGGCTGGGGAGCATCCTGGCCTCCCGTTACTGTTTCCTCAACCAGGCTACCCACTCTGCTCCCCTTGCCAGCCTGTGCGGACATGCTTGGAAAACCAGGCAGGAAGATCTGGCTAGACATTAACTTTCACATTAAACTCTGCCCAAATTAAAAAGGGGACATGTGGCCCTGTGTCTGGACGGTTGGCATATTTGATGCTGACTTATTCTTTGCACGGTCACCATGTTTTAGTTATAGAAGTGATAATATAAGTTCTTCTTCCCAAACCAATGGACATCTTAAAAATTAATAGAAGTGGAATTTGAACCTGGGACGTGAAAATGACTCAAGAACAAGGTCCCGAGAGCCTCCTGATTATCTTTGTTGTTTTACTAAAAGAGGGAGACAAACATCACACAAGCGAGGGATAAAGAGAATATCTTCATTTTTTCCTAAACCTTTCCATCTTAATGTCTGAAGTGAAAGTTGTTCAGTCGTCTCTGACCCTTTGTGACCCCCATAGACTGTCCATGGAATTCTCCAGGCCAGAATACTGGAGTGGGTAGCCTTTCCTTTATCTGGGGGATCTTCCCAATCGAGGGATCGAACCCAGGTCTCCCGCATTGCAGGCAGGTTTTTTACCAGCTGAGCCACAAGGGAAGCCCAAGAACACTGAAGTGGGTAGCCTATCCCTTCTCCAGTGGATCTTCCCAACCCAGGAATCAAACTGGGGTCTCCTACATTGCAGTCTCTTTACCAACTGAGCTATCAGGGAAGCCCTCTTAATACCTATTGTCAAATATTATAGTTGTCAGGAAATGCATTACAAATTCATTTTAAAAGTGATCAGAAGTTAGGAAGCAATTCTCTTGGAGAGGAAACTGAATGGTTTCTGGAGATGTTCAAAAAGATAGGCTGACAAGTACAGTGTTGTGGAAGGCCTGGTGTTGGTCTGGGTTCAGCTGCATAGTAAAACCCTGGGGGAATATACTTCACCCTCTCGCTTTCACTTAGGCAAGTTGGGCGTCTGATTTACGGGCTAGGGGTGGGGAATCCCCTCCACTTTTGGCCTAAGTTATGGCGCCTAATCAACCGGCTCATTTAACCATAAATGTGAAAGCTTTGACTGAAAAGCTGATTTAAATGTGGGCTACTAAACTTTCTTGAGTCTATAAGAGCTCATCCTCTGCCCAGCCGTTGCATTCAGGGAAACAGTCCTTTAATGAACCTCATTTCACACCTGCACAGACTAGACCAGCTCGGCTGGAGGTGGCAGGAAGCTCCCTGTGCAGGTTCCCTGCCCAAGGCTGGGTGGAGCGGGATGGGGGTTGGGGGTGGGGTCTGCGTGAGCACAACCCAGCCCCTCCTCAGAAAACCTTTCCTGTCTCTGACTGCCAGCACCTGCCAATTCCCCATCAGCTTTCTCCTGTAATATTTTCTCTGTTCTTCACTACTGCAGTAAACGGCTGTAAAATGTTAAGTATCCACACCCTCAATCCCATCCTTCCTGCCCCTTCCCTGGTTTATTTTTCCCTTCCTTAGCCCTTAGCTACCATCCGACACACTATTTGACTTTATTTACACATTTTGTTTGTTGTCTCTCCCGCTGGAAGTCAGCTTCTTGAGGTCAGGGCTTTTCCTTTGTGTTTACTGTCTTATCTCCATCACCTAAAACAGTGCCTGGCACATAATAGCTGCTGAGTAAACATCTGCCAGCAAAGGTCCGTCTAGTCAAGGCTATGGTTTTTCCAGTGGTCGTGTATGGACGCAAGATTTGGACTATGAAGAAAGCTGAGCGCCAAAAAATTGATGCTTTTGAACTGTGGTGTTGGAGAAGACTCTTGAGAGTCCCTTGGACTGCAAGGAGATCCAACCAGTCCATTCTGAAGGAGATCAGTCCTGGGTGTTCATTGGAAGGAATGATGCTAAAGCTGAAACTCCAGTACTTTGGCCACCTCATGCGAAGCTTGACTCATTGGAAAAGACCCTGATGCTGGGAGGGATTGGGGGCAGGAGGAAAACGGGACGACAGAGGATGAGATGGCTGGATGGCGTCACTGACTCGATGGACGTGTCTGAGTGAACTCCGGCAGATGGTGATGGACAGGAAGGCCTGGCGTGCTGCGATTCATGGGGTCGCAAAGAGTCGGACACGACTGAGCGACTGAACTGAACTGAACTGACTGAAACATCTGTGGCCTGAAAAGAATAGTGGCAGGCCCTACGGTTCAGGCCCTCTTCATAGCTCTAAGGACACTGGCTCAGAATCGCTGAACACGGGCCTCGCTGATTTCGTGGCAGAGCGAAGGCTGAAGGCAGTGGTGTCACAGGGCAGGCTCCCTGGGCGTGCGCTGTGCCATCGCAGGGACCTGTGCTCAGAAGGGGCCTCTGCTTTGACGCTCTGTGACGTTCTCAAAATCGCTAGTAATTTTTTTCTTTGAACGTCTGCTTTGTAAGGGAAGTCCAAAGGGAGCACGGAGCGTGCCCGTGCACTGCGAGTACCTGTTGCACATTTCTGCAGGGTCCCGGGCGCCTGTGGACCGGTGTGCCACGCATGCGTGCTTGGTAAGATGCGAGCCGTGGCGGGCTGAGCGCGTGGCATCTCTGCCGAGGTCTGCAGAGGCTCCCACTGCCTGAGAAGCCGTCTGCATCAGAACCTGCTTGGAAAGCAAAAAGGCAAGGAACATGCTGGTTATCCTGTCTTAGTCCTATTCGTCTCCTGGTGAGCTGACCGCTTGCTCTGACAATGACACTGTGGAAGGAAATGGAGACAGAGCCCTCCACGCCACCGGTCCTTACTTGTCAGTCAGATGACTGGCCGGGCTGGCACTCTGCTGCTGCTGCTGCTAAGTCGCTTCAGTTGTGTCTGTGACTCTGTGCGACCCCATAGATGGCAGCTCATCAGGCTTCCCTGTCCCTGGGATTCTCCAGGCAAGAACACTGGAGTGGGTTGCCATTTCCTTCTCCAGTGCCTGAAAGTGAAAAGTGAAAGTGAAGTTACTCAGTCGAGTCAGAAGGAAAATTAAGATTAGCTGAGTGAGTGACCTGCAGCATTGCCACGGTTCTGTCAAGAACACAAGACATAGGCCGGTACCGATTCTGAAATGGGAGTTTTGTCCAGGGCGCATTTAAAACAGGCTTGTGTTTGCATTTAAAACAGGCTTTGCACACTGTAAACTGTAAAATTCATGCTGATACTTTAAAATTTTACCTTACCTTTTCTGAGAACATTAACTAGCAAATAAAACATCCAGGGAAGAAAGGAAAAAGCTTTACACTTAGTACATTTAATGGTACTTTCTCTTGCTTTTTGAACAAGTACAGTTCGGTTCAGTTCAGTCGCTCAGTCATGTCCGACTCTTTGTGACCCCATGAACCGCAGCCAGGCCTCTCTGTCCATCACCAAGTCCCCGAGTTTACCTAAACTCAAGTCCACTGAGTCGGTGATGCCATCCAACCATCTCATCCTCTATCGTCCCCTTCTCCTCCTGCCCTCAATCTTTCCCAGCATCAGGGTCTTTTCAAATGAGTCAGTTCTTCGCATCAGGTGGCCAAAGTACTGGAGTTTCAGCTTCAACATCAGTCCTTCCAATGAACACCCAGGACTGATCTCTTTTAGGATGGACTGGTTGGATCTCTTTGCAGTCTAAGGGACTCTCAAGAGTCTTCTCCAACACCACAGTTCAAAAGCATCAATTCTTCGGTGCTGAACATGGGAACCCACAAGTGGGTCCCACAAATGAATTAGCTGGCCCTGTTTGTCACGGCTGTGGTTGAGTAATCCAGTCCTGTCTATCAAATTCTGGGGTCTTGTTTCTTAAATAATTATGTAAGTATTGTTTCCACTGCTGTTTAATTGCTGTGCTGTGCTGTGCGTAGTCGCTTAGTGTGTTAGACTCTTTGTATCACCATGGTCTGTAGCCTGCCAGGCTCCTCTGTCCATGGGATTTCCCAAGCAAGAATACCAGAGTGGGTTGCCATTTCCTTCTCCAGGGTATCTTCCTGACCCAGGGATTGAACCCGCTTTAGTGCTGAGCAACCTGAGAAGCAGAAAGCTAAACTTACCAGCAGATTGTGTTCCGCCTTTTGTTGTTGTTGTTGGTTAGTGGCTAAGATGTGTTTGACTCTTTGGGGACTCCATAGACTGCAGTCTGCCAGGCCTCTCTGTCCATGGGATTTCCCAGTCAAGAATCCACCTTCTTTTACAAGTCAACTACGAAGAACTTGGCACCTAATTTCTCATGGGAACATTGTTTTGAATCATGGTCAACTCTCCAAGCTAGACCTGAAAAATGTACTGAAACAATAATTTGGCAGATTGTCTTCAGTATATTTGAGCTGTTGGATTAGAGGAGCTAAAGACCATTAGTGCTGTTTGCACTGTGGGATTCCACTTAGTTGTTGGGTGGAGCCGTGGGAATTCTGATTGGTTCTGGCCAATGAACCGTGAGCCCTGGCACATGTCACCCAAGGCCAGTGTCTAATAGACAGCGTGAGATCCTCTGAGGGAAACTCTGCCATAGTGACTGGCAGTATTCCAGGAATGGCTCCCCATCAGCCTGGGTACCAGGGAGGGGGTGACACAGCAGGGCCCCTGTGTACTGGGATGGCATGGAGCTTTATCAGAGCATAACCTCACCTGCTCTGATCAATGAAGTTGTCAATTAGAGTTCTTTGATTGTGAGCAATAGAAGCCAGTTCTGGCTCACTAAAGCAAATAGGCACTTGTTAAATTCTGGGGGCAGCTCACAGACTTGAAGAAAAGTCTGGGTCTTAGGCAGCAAGACAACACCAGGACACTCTTAGTTATTCCTAGGCTGATACCAGCACAACTCAGCTCCAGCCGTTTTCTGCTCCTTTGTTACCCCACCCAAGAGCCAGATCTTGGGGAGAGAGAGCTGGATCATCTTAGTTTGGGTAATCTGCCCCCTCGCTTGGGGCTTCCCAGGGGGTGCAATTGTTGCACCTGGACCCTTTCCAGGGCCTGAAACTGGGCTCTCGTGTAACACTCAGAAATGAATCGTCCAAGGAGACACATGTGCTGACAAAGCAAGAGATTTTATTGGGAAAGGGCACCCGGGTGGAGAGCAGTAGGGTAAGGGAACCCAAGAGAACTGCTCTGGGGCGTGGCTCGCAGTCTCAGGTGTTATGGTGATGGGATTAGTTTCTGGGTGGTCTTTGGCCAATCATTCTAATTCAGAGTCTTTCCTGGTGGCCCACGCATCGCTCAGCCAAGATGGATGCTAGTGAGAGGGATTCTGGGAAGTGGACGGACATGCAGTGTCTTTTGACCTTTCCGGAACTCTTCCAGTTGGTGGTGGCTTATTGGTTCTGTGTTCCTTATCAGGATCTCCTGTCATAACTCATGCAAATAGTTACTATGGTGCCTGGCCAGGGTGGGCGGTTCCAATGAGTGTGCTTCCGCTAACACAAAAGAACCTGCCTGCCAGTTCAGGAGACGCAAGAGCCGTGAGTTTGATTTCTGGGTTGGGAAGATCCCCTGGAGAGCATGGCAACCCACTCCAGTATTCTTGCCTGGAGAATCCCATGGACAGAGGAGCCTGGTGAGTTACAGTCCATGGGATCGCAAAGAGTCAGACACAACTGGGTGACTGAGCACGCATGCATGCCGCTTCCTCAGCCAGGAGCTGAGGACCTTGATGGACAGTAGCACTGCCCACAAAGAGACATGGAGATGTTTGTTTCCAAAGCAACAGACATCTACCAGCACTGCTTGTGCACTCTTGGAGTAGCCTAGAGGGGTGGATGGAGAGGAAAGCAACATGAAACTAACCACACCCCTAGGCATGATTTCATAAGTTGGGGTCTGTAGCTTGGGGATGCTGCTGACGTATTTTGTGTCTGAACATTATAGTGGCTGCTGCAGGCACTCCAGGTTGCTGAGGCCTCTTCCTTCTTAGCCTTCAGGCCAGCAGTTCTGCACACAACTGGCTGCACACAAGGGGTGAGGATGGGGAAGGGAGACTTCTCTAAAAATAACCAATGCTGAGACCTTACCCCTGAGATTGAGGTTTAATAGTCACTATCCAATAGTGAGCTTGGATATCAGAATTTATTGGGGGCAGGAGGAGAAGGGGCCGACAGAGGATGAGATGGCTGGATGGCATCACCAACTTGATGGATGTGAGTTTGAGTGAACTCCGGGGGATGGTGAGATGGTGATGGACAGGGAGGCCTAGCGTGCTGCGTTTCATGGGGTTGCAAAGAGTCGGACATGAGTGAGTGACTGAACTGAACTGAACTGGTAAAGTTAACACATAGCCAAGGTTGAAGGGATCTGTTTTGGGATCTTAACCTGGCCATGGCCCCACCGTTACTCTTGGGTGAGAGAACTGAGTGTGGAGAGTTTCTCTCCTGTAGGTTTACTGCCAGAAACAAGTTCAAACTTCTTTTTCTTTCTAGAAAAGCTTGAGATATTTTTTCCCCTGCAGTAGCTTGCTGCTGCTGCTGCTGCTAAGTCGCTTCAGTCGTGTCCGACTCTGTGCGACCCCATAGACAGCAGCCCACCAGGCTCCGCCATCCCTGGGATTCTCCAGGCAAGAACACTGGAGTGGGTTGCCATTTCCTTCTCCAATGCATGAAAGTGAAAAGTGAAAGTGAAGTCGCTCAGTCGTGTCCGACTCCTAGCGACCCCATGGACTGCAGCTTACCAGGCTCCTCCGTCCGTGGGATTTTCCAGGCAAGAGTACTGGAGTCGGTTGCCATTTCCTTCTCCAACTGCAGTAGCTTGGTCCCACTTTATTTATGCGAATGTAGCTTTAGGCCTGTTGCTGAAACAAATATACTGACTTAGCTCTCAGAGGAGGAAATGAAATACCAGAAAGACTTGGGGCTGGACCGTGTTCATCTGTTGTGTCTTCCTCTGCCCTGGGTGCCCAGGTGACCCCTCTAAGGTCCCTCTACCCTCAGTTCTTGCCTGGGAAGAAAAAGGGATGATCAAAGTCTTTCAGATACAGATCCACCTGCCCCAACAGAGTGGTGAAGTCGTGTCTCAGGTCCCCCGTCCCAAAGCCTGGCCAACCAGGGGTGCACGTGCTCTTCCAGGGGCTCCGGCCCACCTCCCTTTCCACGGCGGTCACAGCCGGAGCGGGAGTGGCGGACCCCTGGGGGTGGGGCTCGTTTTTATCCTTGAGTTGCCATTATCAGGAGATCTGTCCCTGCTGAGCTGCTTCCTGTCTTTCATCCCAGCTTAGCGTGTTCCACGTTGGTGTCACTGTCTGTCATCCGTTTGAGCCTGCGGAATAAATAAATGCTGACTCCGGCTTTGGGAGGCCTTCCAGAACATCTGGCCCAGGGTTCCTTGCAAGCTGTAGGTGGAGGCGTTTCTGGACACCTCTGAGGGGGGAACGTGGTAAGCCCGGGCCACTGAGTCCCTTCCGTGTGACTCAGGCGGCTGGCCCCCACCAGCCAGCTGGAAGGACTGCAAGCAAAGCCTCCCCGTTCGGGGGGTGAGGCCAGGGCACAGCTCCCCTCTGCTGCGGCCTTGTTCTGGGGCTTACTGGCCACAGCGTGGACTGGGTTGCTCCCGCCGGTTCTCTCAGCCACATGCCCGCACCCCTGGCGCTTTGTGCCGCTGGTTTGGCCTCTGGGGGCGCTGTTCTTAAATCCACTCAGGAAGTCAGGCAGCCTCACAGAGGAAGCAGCAACGGGCCCCTTAGAGTCAGACCGTTTCGGCGGAGGAAGCTGATAGCGTCTGACTTTTCCCAAGGGAAACTTTTCACAGGAAAAAATGTAAAAACTCTCCCCCAGAGTCTCAGAATCGACAGTGATGGTTCTCACTGGGAAGCGGCATGGTGTCTACACAGGAATGGTGAGGCTTCTTCTGCCACGCTGACTGCTGACCGGAGGCTTCCCGTCCCCATGGTTACTTAACGATGACCCCAGGAGAGTGGACAGCCAAACGGTTAAGATTGTGGTCTTTGGAATCGGGTGGACCTGTGGTTAAGAATCAGTTTGCACTGTTACGAACCTTGTGAATTTGCAGAGTCACTCGACTTTGCTAAGGCCGCTATTCCTTCCTTCAGAAATTGGGGACATAAGTGTTTAACTGAATTTGCATTTCCTTAACTTCTTCAAGTCCTTTGTTCTTTTAGCTGTAACCTGGGGATAACAACTGTTCCTGGGACTTCCCTGGTGGTCCCGTGGTTAATAATCTGACTTGCCAATGCAGGGGACGTGGGTTGGAACCCTAGGAATCTGGGAAGATTCCACACGCCACAGGGCTGCTGAGCCCCTGCTCAAAGACCACTGAGCCTGCATGCCAAGAGCCTGTGCTCTGCATCGAGAAGCCACCACGACGAGAAGCCCGAGCATTGCGACTAGAAGGTAGCCCCTGATCTCTGCAACTAGGAAAAGCCCGTGGGCAGCAACGAAGACCCAGCACAGCCAAAAATAAATAAATAAATAAAACCCCCAAAGCAAAAAAACAAACCCATAAAACAAAAACCAATTGTTCTAACCTCAGAGGGTTGTTGTGAGGATAAATGAAACAAGGTTTTTGAAGTTCTTAGGCCAGTACTGGGCACATAGTAGTCACGCATAAAATGGAAGCTGTTTTTATTAGGAATGATGATATCTGTCATCTCTGTTGTAAGCAGTTCTTCGGATCAAATGAAGCAAGGTTTACAAAAGCACTTGGAAAGCTGGAGACGGGCATACATACAAGCTAATTGTTTGGAAACTGAATTCAGCTGTTGATTGAATGATTAATTTTTCTCCTTTAACAGTCAGTGTAGCCAATGGCTGGCTGATGAAGTGTCCTCAGGGGCCAGAGCCCCCACTGGTCCAGGCCCTGCTCTTGCCTTCAGTCGAGGGCTAACCTATCACTGCATGAAGACAATATGAAACTTTTCCAAGACTCACAACTCTGATCATTTTTTTTTTTTGGCAGGATGATGTAAATCTTTTATTTTATTTTTTGAAAACCCTCACCAGATTTGTCCCTTCGCCACTAATCTCTGAGAAACCCGATGATTAATGGGGACCCATTGTTGGGCTCTTACGTAAGGAGTCAGAGCTGAACCCCTGTTTCCCGGGGTGGGCTGTTTAGCAGGATGTGCGCGGCCTTGCGGCCTATCTGGCTCTCGTGATTCCTGTGGAAGTTCCGCAGTGCTGTGGGGAATCCTTTATCCTGAGCAGTTGCAAGATAGCTTGTTTTCCAATAAACCTAGAGTAAGCATCTAGTTATCTCTTGCCGTGTAACCACTGTCCCCTGCTTCGTGACTCAGAGGGCCGGCGGGGTTCTGTCTGTCTGTCTGTGCCGCCCTGTCTGTCCTGCAGCGTTGGGACCTCAGCTGGGAAGGCGCAACAGCCTGAGGCGGCCACAGGGCAGACGGAGTGAGGCATCTTCCCTCATAAATTCCAGCGATGTTTTATGTGGACCATGTTTTTAAAAATCTTTATTTAATTTGTAACAATATTGTTTATGTTTTGTGGGTGGTTTTTTTTTTTTTTTTTTGGCTGTGAGCATGTGGAAATCTTAGCGTCCCCACCAGGGATCGACCCATACCCCCTGCATTGGAAGGTCCAGTCTTAATCACTGACCACCAGGGATGTCCCCAGCCATTTTTTAAAAGACAGTTTAAGAACACTAGTCAAAGTGGGTGGAGTGCTTAGGCTTATTTGGAAGAAGGATGCCAGTAGCCATGCACTGGTGCCTTGTGTGAGACTGAAGGTTTCGTTTGTGAGGCTGTAGGCTGTTTAAAGTCCCTCTTGTACCACTCAAGCTAAGATGCTAACTTCCTAAAGGAGCAAAACTTCCTCGTTTTGCTGAAATCCCAATCATCTGCTTTCATATAAGCAGAGACGTAGCTCATACCTGACTCCAGTTACCAAAATAAGATAGTCACAGCTGAGAGCCTTCTCTAATTAGACCCTACTTAATAGCCATGTAATTTCCTATTCATTTTATCCTGAGGAGAGTTTACATCTATTTGCACTGGTTTACTATAATTTGAGAAGTCTTAAGTTCATTGTAGTTTCTTAAAAAAGAAAGTAACAATGTAAATATGTATATTTGTATTTTTTAATCGGCAGGGTCAGGGCATGGACAGAAAGGGGAAATACTGATGGATAGACAGATTCATAGCAGGACAGAGAAGATAAAAATCATGTTTCACTCCCCCTTCCAGAGATAACTGCTGATACACTTTCACCCACTTTTTTAGTGGCATATATTTAAAACATCTTGTTATAAATATGGTGCTCAATTGTTATAGAAAATTGAAGGAAAAAACTTTATAATTCCCCCTTAAGGTAACCAGTGTTACCGTTATTACCTTACCATGTTGTTACCTTTGCTTTCTGCCCTGTACATATAGGCAAATAATGAATATGCGTTTTCCCAAACAAAAATCATAGCACAAACTTTAATTGTACTAGATAGAAATGACAGCACACGGGAAACACACATATTTCGCATTTCAGTCTTATTTATAAACATTGATGGAAAATATCATAAAATATTGGGTATAAGATCCATCAGTCTGCTTGAAGAAACGTAGCATGAGCAAGTGAATTTCATTTCAGAAATGCAGAGATAAAGAATATTAGGAAATCTGTTACTCAGTCTTATGTGAGCACTTTATGTGATCATTTTGATACTGAAAAGTCATATGAAAATTCACATGATTTTTAAAAATCTGAAATTAATAGTAATACCTTGATTGGACACAGTTCTGTTAGAGTCAAAGAAAAATAAATGGCACCCTTTTCTCCTTGTTTAAAAGTGCATGTCAATATAGTGAGCAAGACAATGAAACAAGTCTAAATATTGGAGAGAAGAAGGCAAAATTGTCTTCATTTGAAGATATGATTGTTTACCAAGAGAATCATTATAAAGCTTTGGAAGTAATAGAATTCCCTGTAGTTTACAAGTTAAATATATATAAAATGAATGGTTTCTTATATCTCAGCATCAACCATTTAGAAAATGTAATGGAAAAGATATTCTACTTACAAAAGTATCAAGAAAATGAAATACCTAGGAATACATGTAACTAAACCCCAAACAAAATAGAATAAAATCTGTATGAAACTCTGCTGAGAGAAATAAGGTTGGGACACATGGAAAGATGCACATTCTTAAGCCAATCTGTAAATCCTATGTAATCTCTATAAAAATCCCAAGTGATTCCAAATGAATTCTGAAACTCATAGGGGGAGAGGAACAATAAGAAAATGGCCAGGATAATTCTGGAAAAGGCAAGTCACAAGGAGGTACTTGCCCACTTAGTACTAAAAGGTGTTGTGCTGTGCTGTGCTTAGTCACTCAGCCATGTCTGACTCTTTGTGAACCCATGGAATGTAGCCCGCCAGGATATTCTGTCCATGGGGATTCTCCAGGCAAGAATACTGGAGTGGGTTAGAAGGTATTACAAGGCTATAGCAACTATGTGTATGATATCAATACTGGAACAAACAGATCAATGAAACAAGATAGTGCAGACGGGAGTGTGTGTGTGCTGTGGACTGAGTTATGTCCCCCCAGCATTCATAAGTAAAAGTCCTAACCCCCAGTATCTCAGGATGTGATGGATTTGAGATACTGGAGTGTCTTTAAAGAGGTCATTGAGTTAATATGAAGCTGTTAGGTTGACCTTAATCCGATATGATTGGTGTCAGTGTAAGAGCAGATTGGGACATGACCTTGTGCACAGAGGGGAGACCGTGTAAAAACGCAGGAAGACCGCTGTCTAAAACAAAGGGGAGAGGACTCAGAAGAGTCAGCGCTGCTGACACCTCGGTCTCAGACTTCTAGCTTTAGAACGATAAGAAAATGAACTTCTTGTTATGTGCCATCCTGAATGGGATGGGGGCTTGGGGAGAATGGACACATGTATATGTACGGCTGTGTCCCTCCGCTGTTCACTAGAAACAACCACAACATTGTTAATCGGCTACACTCCAATACAAGATGTTTTTGGTGTTAAAAAAAAAAGAAAAGAAATTTCTGTTGTTTAAACCATTCAGTCTGCTGCCTGTTATGGCGGCCCTAACAAACTAGGACAATGTTTATATGTATGAGATAAAGGTGGGGTTTCAAACCCTTGACAGCTACCTAGCAGAAACACCATAAAGCTTGATCCTTACTTCAATTTTTATACCAAAATAAGTTGTAAATACTAAAAATTCAAAGATTAAAAATCAACCGTAAAATACTAAAATATGGGTAGCTATTTTTATTGTCCTGAAATGCAGAAGGTAAGATACCAAAGGGAAATGATAGAGGAATATTTTATAGATTCAGGTACATGCAATTAAATAAAACAGCTTGAAGACTAAGAATAATAAAGTTGAAATACAAATGACAAATGAAGGAAATAGGTTTGCAGCAATTATGACAATGAGTTAATATCTCTAAGATACAAAGGACATTTACAAATTCATATTAATAAGGCAAGGCCTTTAAAAATGAGCAAAGGACATAAACAGCAGTTCACAAAAGATTAAAAGCAAATGAGAAGTAAATATATGAAAATGTGTTCATTCTCACTCATAATTAAAAGAATACCAATTAAAGCAATAAAGATAGTCCTTGTTTGTGGTAACTGGTGGCAACTGCAAAGAGGGACAGTATCAGGTCTTGGGGCAATGGGCTTTTGAAACTTTCTGGGGGTGTAATTGGTTCAGACTTTCTGGAGGGGAGCTTGACAGTATGTGTTATTATTAGGACAGGCATATTCTTTGAGGCTGGTTTCTGATTGTGTCTAAGGAGATAATTGGACATACGTGTAAAGGTGATTGCATGAGTGTGCTCCTTGTGATATTTCCTACATTTTTGTAATAGCAAAAAATGTAGGAAATGTCCACTAGTAGGAAATTAGTTGTTTTCTGGAAGACAATATGGCCATTCAGATTAATGGCCCAAAGATATGTCTATTTATTATTATGTAAAAATGTCTATTAGAGACTCAGTGGAATAAGCATTTGAAAAAAATGGATTTCATGATTCCATTTTGTAAAACTATATGCCCAGAAAGATGTCTGTAAGATAATTTGTTAGAATATTAGTAGTGATTGCCTGTTGATGATAGAATTTGGCATAGTTGTCATTTTTTTGCTTATCATTTTTAGTGTTTGGAATTATGATGAACACAGACTATTTTTATCATCAAAATAACAGTTTTCCTTGGGGGAAAACTATTCACAAATATTTTTAATCATTGTAAAATAATAACAGTTCCTCTATTGTTAGGCATTTACATTTTTCTAAATTTTCAGTATTATTAATAGTGCTGTGATGAACTTTTTTGTGCACAATGTTTGTTCATATTTATGATTATTTTCTTGGAGTGAAACTACTAGATTAAAGGTATGAACATTTTAAAAGCCCTAGATACGTATTGTTAAATCATTTCTGAGAAATGATTTGAATAGCTTTGTTCATCACACCTTTATCAATATTGAGTATTATTACTCTGGATAATATTTGCTAAATTAATGGGAGTAAATGATATTCCATTGCTATTTTTATTTGAATTTCATTTTTTACAGATTAGTCACTCAAGAAGATACTTCTGTAAATTCTTTAGTCATATCATATGCATTTTTCTGTTAAAGTATTGCTGCTTAACTTTTAATTGACTTACAGATATAGTAATATTTTGTCATAGTAATATTTTTAAAATTTGAGTTAATAGTAAGATTTTTGAGTTTTAAGTTGTTTGGACTTCCCTGGTGGCTCAGACAATAAAGAATCTGCCTGAAATGCAAGAGACCTGGATTCAATGCCTGAGTCAGGAAGATCCCCTGGAGAAGGCAATGGCAACCCATTCAGTATTCTTGTCTGGAGAATTCCATGGACAGAGGAACCTGGAGGGCTACAGTCCATGGGATCGCAGTGAGTTGGACATAACTGAGCGACTAACACTTTCACTTTCTTTCGCTTTAAGTTGTTTAATTGTTGTTGTTCAGTTTCTCAGTCGTGTCTGACTCTTTCCAACCCTGTGGACTGCAGCACACCAGGCCTCTCTGTCCATCACCATCTCCCAGAGCTTACTCAAACTCATGTCCATTGAGTCGGTGATGCCATCCAACCATCTCATCCTCTGTTGTCCCCTTCTCCTTCTGCCTTCAGTCTTTCCCAGCATCAGGGTCTTTTCCAGTGAGTCAGTTCTTTGCATCAGGTGGCTAAAATATTGGAGTTTCAGCTTCAGCATCAGTCCTTCCAATGAATATTCAGGATTGATTTCCTTTAGGATTGACTGGCTTGGTCTCCTTACTGTCCAAGGGACTCTCAAGAGTCTTCTCCAACACCACAGTTCAAAAGCATCAATTCTTTGGTGCTCAGCCTTCTTAGTAGTTTAATTGATTGATCATTTCCTTTATAATTTATTTTATTGATGTTATGCTTTATGTAGTCTTTCCCTATCCAGGTATAAGATGAAGTAACCATATTTTCTTATATTTGGTGTCAATTTTTTTTTTACATTTTAACTTAAAAATTTTTTGAGTGTGAAATGACATGGTGTTCTAAATATTTTTCCAAGTTTCCATTTCCCCATGACTTTAAATTAGGAAAAAAATTGACTTTATATTTTAGAGCAGTTTTAGATTTACAGCAAAATTGAGCAGAAAACACAGAGTTCCCTTATTTCCCCCTCACTCCCTACCCCCAGCCTCCTTCACTATCAAAATCCCCCACCAGAGGTGTACATTTGTTACAATCAATGAACCTACATTGACACAACATTATAATCCAAAGTCCATAGTTTATATTGGGGTTCATTTTTGGTGTTGTAGGTTCTACGGGTTTTGACAAATGTGTAATGACACGTGTCCACCTTTATAGCATCCTGCAGAGTGGTTTCACTGCTCTGAAAATCCTCTGTGCTCCACCTATTCATCCCTCCCCATCCCCAGCCACTGATCTTTCTATTGTCTCCATAGTTTTTCCTTTTCCAAGGTGTCATACAGCTGGAATCCTATATTGAGGTTGGAATCATCCCATTAGTAGCCTTTTCATATTGGCTTCTTTCACTTAGTAATGTGCATTTAACTTTCCTGTATATTTTTTTCAGGTCTTGGTAGCTTGTTTTTTTTGTTGTTGTTGTTGTTTTTTAGTGTTGAATAATATTTCATTGTATTGACCATTATGTACCAGTTTGTTTATCCATTCTCCTGCAGAAAAATCTTGGTTGCTTCCAAGTTTTGGCAATTATAAAAAAGCTGCTATAATATCCACGTGCGGATTTTTGTAGTGACATAAGTTTTTATCTCATTCGGGTAAATACCAAGCAGCAGAACTGCTGGATCTTAAGGTGAGAGTATGTGTGTCTAGTTTTGGAAGAAACCATCAAACGGCCTCCCAAAAGGACTGTAGTAATTTGCAGTCCCATCAAAAGGGAAGAGCCTTCTCAGCCCTACATCCTCGTGAGCCTTTGGTGCTGTCAGTGTTCTGCTTTTCAGTCATTCTTATAGGTGTACAGTGGCATCTCGTTGCTGTTTTCATTTGCATTTCCCTAATGACATAGGGTGTTGAGCATCTTTCGTACATATGTATACATATATTTGGCTGTGCTGGGTCTTTGTTGCAGCATGTGAGATCTAGTTCTTTGACCAGGGATCGAATCTGGGCCCCCTGCGTTGGGAATGTGGAGTCTTAGCCCCTGGACCACAAGGGAAATCCCCCCATCCTTTTGTTTTTGTTGAGCATCTTTTAATATACTTACTTGCCATCTGTATATCTTCTGTCTTCTTTGATAAAGCGTCTGTTCAGAGCTTTAGCCAGCTTTTAAATCAAGTTGCTCATTTTTCCATTGTTGAGGTTTAAGGGTTCTTTGTGCATTTTAGATTCCCAATCCTTCATTAAATACGTCTTTTGCAAGCATTTTGTTCAAGGCTGTGGCTTGTCTTTTCACTATCTTGACAGTGTCGTTTTCACCGTGTGATTTTTAATTTTCGTAAAGTTCAACTTATCATCAGATATTTCATGAGCTGTGCCTTTGGTGTTGTGTCTAAAAAATCATTGCCGTGCCCAAGGTCACCTAGATTTTCTCCTGTTATCTTCTAGGAATTTTATAGTTTTGCATTTTTGATTTGTTTTGAATTGTGAAGAATGTAAGATCTTTGTCTAGATTTTTTCCTTTCCAGGTGGATGTCTGGTTATTCCAACACTATCTGTTGAAAAGACTCCTTTCTCCATTGTATTGTTTCTCAGAATCTTTTTAAAGTAATCTATCCATTAGCCTTATATTTGAGGTGTGTCCTTTGTCAGGTTATTTGTATAAAGTTTGTTTCTGGATTCTTAATTTTTCCCTGCTAATATGTTTGCTTATAACTTGCATATACTTGATATTTTAATAAGAAATGCTAAAATGAAGATGAACCAGTCCCCAATTATTACTATTTTTCCCTTAAAATTTTTTTTTTGGTTTTCCCTAAGAGAAGAAAGTGAAAGTCACTCAGTCATGTCTGACTCTATGGGACCCCATGGACTATAGCCCTCCAGGCTCCTCTGTCCATGGGGATTCTCCAGGCAAGAATACTGGTGTGGTTAGCCGTTCCCTCCTCCAGGGGATCTTCCCAACCCAGGGATTGAACCCAGGTCTCCCACATTGCAGGCAGATTCTTTACCATCTGAGCCACCAGGGAAGCCCTGGTTTTCCCTGGTCATTTGTTTTTTCAAATTTGTGAGGTTTTACCAAGAAGTCCTGTTTGATTTTTGAATGGGATTAATGAAGCCATAAATTAACTTGGGAAGACTGAAACTTTGGCTTCTCATTTTTAGGAACCTGATCATCAAAAAAACAAGAGAGTTCCAGAAAAACATCTATTTCTGCTTTATTGACTATGCCAAAGCCTTTGTGTGGATCACAATAAACTGTGGAAAATTCTGAAAGAGATAGGAATACCAGACCACCTGACCTGCCTCTTGAGAAACCTATGTGCAGGTCAGGAAACAACAGTTAGAACTGGACATGGAACCACAGACTGGTTCCAAATAGGAAAAGGAGTACGTCAAGGCTGTATATTGTCACTCTGCTTATTTAACTTATATGCAGAGTACATCATGAGAAGCGCTGGGCTGGAAGAAGCACAAGCTGGAATCAAGACTGCCGGGAGAAATATCAATAACCTCAGATATGCAGATGACACCACCCTTCTGGCAGAAAGTGAAGAGGAACTATAAAGCCTCTTGATGAAGGTGAAAGTTGGCTTAAAGCTCAACATTCAGAAAACAAAGATCATGGCATCTGGTCCCATCACTTCATGGGAAATAGATGGGGAAACAGTGGAAGCAGTGTCAGACTTTATTTTTGGGGGCTCCAAAATCACCACAGATGGTGATTGCAGTCATGAAATTAAAAGACGATTACTCTTTGGAAGAAAAGTTATGACCAACCTAGATAGCATATTGAAAACCAGAGACATTACTTTGCCAACAAAGGTCCGTCTAGTCAAGGCTATGGTTTTTCCAGTGGTCATGTATGCATGTGAGAGTTGGACTGTGAAGAAAGCTGAGTGCCAAAGAATTGATGCTTTTGAACTGTGGTGTTGGAGAAGACTCTTGAGAGTCCCTTGGACTTCAAAGAGATCCAACCAGTCCATTCTGAGGGAGATCAGCCCTGGGTGTTCTTTGGAAGGAATGATGCTAAAGCTGAAACTCCAGTACTTTGGCCACCTCATGCGAAGAGTTGACTCATTGGAAAAGACTCAGATGCTGGGAGGGATTGGGGGCAGGAGGAGAAGGGGACGACAGAGGATGAGATGGCTGGATGGCATCACTGACTCAATGGACATGAGTTTGAGTGAACTCCGGGAGTTGGTGATGGACAGGGAGGCCTGGCGTGCTGCGATTGATGGGGTTGCAGAGTCGGATACGACTGAGCGACTGAACTGAACTGAACTGAACTGAACTGATGGGTTTCTCAGTCATAATGTTTAGTTCATTAATTGAATTAGGTCAAAGGGCATGGAGCTGAAATTGATCTCAACAGAAAGGTACAAACCAGACCACAATAGGCACTCTCTAAGGCTGGTTTATGGATGAAGAGGCTAGAAACTGTGGGGATCACAGAGGCACTCCTAAGGATATTGATCTGCCAGAGGCGTTATAGGGCCCAGACTTTGTTTTGAAGTTTTTATTCCAGGACGATTGCCCCTGAAGGGAAGTGAGGCTGTGTTTTGATATGGATTCCTTTATCTGGGTGGAGGAGGAGTGTGGAAGAGCTGGCTGCAACTAGCATTGTGTTCTGTCTGGGGACCTTCCACACGGACAAGCTCCCTTGGTAAGAGGGCCCGTGTCAGGCAGTGGAAAGTACACGGGCTTCAGGTTAAATCTGGGTTTGAATTCTGACAGCTGTGTGTGTGATCTTGGCCCTTAACTTCTCTGATCCTCACCTGAAATGTGGATAACTATAGGGTTGTTATTTGTATTAAATGAGGTGATAACACAAAGTCCCTGTATGGCCCGGCACGCAGTAACACGAAACAGTTGGTGGTTGTAGGTAATAGTAATACCATTATTGTTTCTTTGGTGGTGGGAGGATTAAAGGGAGTGATGGATGTAAAGAGTTATCACAGTGCCTGGTGCATACTGAAAATGTTAGTCGCTCAGTCGTGTCCGATTCTCTGTGACCCCATGGGCTGTAGCCCACCAGGCTCCTCTGTCCTTGGAATTCTCCAGGCAAGCATACTGGAGTGGGTTGCCATTCCCTTCTCCAGGGGATCTTCCTGACCCAGGGAACAAACCCAGGTTTCCTGCACTGTAGGCAGATTCTTTACCATCTGAGCTACCAGGGAATTCCCTGGTGCATATTACTACAGTTATTGTTGTCTGTATTGTTATTATTGGGTTGTTACTCATGTAGCATGCAGGCATTCCACACATGACCCTAAAAGACTTGGGTGCAAAGGCACTAATTGTGAACTGCGCTGGCAGGTACCACGGGCCCATCCCTGCCCACCTGCGTGGTGTTGCCCCCAGGAGCCCTGGTGGACTCGGCCCAGGTGCCTGGACTCTGCTCTAAGAATTGAGTCTCCTCCAGAATCCATTGTCTCTGACCATAATGATGTGGAACCCCCCAGGCCTTCTCCGCTCTGCAACCCCCGCCTCCTCTCCTAGGGTAGAGGAGCAGCCTTGCCCTGGCAGGTCAGGGACGCAAGGCGCTAGTCTTCACCCACTTTTTCTGGACTGAGGTATATTAAGCAAATCAGGTTATCTCCCTAAGTATCCTTTTTGTTATCTGTACAGTGAGGTCAATATAACTTACTATTTGCTCCTTCCCAGGACTGTATGAGGCTCAAATGAGAGAAGGTAGAGACAATATCTGGTGTATACCAGGTCTCCAGCTAGGGTTATTCAACAAAATACAGGATGCTGGGTAAATCTGGATTTGAGATATACACAAGAATTTGTTTAGGGTAAAGTGAAGTCGCTCAGTCATGTCCGACTCTTTGCAACCCCATGGACTATAGCCTACCAGGTTCCACTGTCCATGGGATTTTCCAGGCAAGAATACTGGAGTGGGTTGCCCTTAGGGTAGGTATATCCCAAATACACATAAGACACACTTATACTGAAAAACTTACTTGCTGTTTAGCTGAAGTTCAAATTTAATTGGGAACCCTATGCTTTCATTTGCTAAGCCTAGCACCCTATCCCTAACGAATGTCAGTTCCCTTCCTACCATCTGGAAGCCTAGATTTGTAACCCTGACTACCTCCCAGGCCCCTGGGAGGCTCTCATGAATTCCCACCAAGGGATTCAATCAACAAAGGCTTGCTGGGCTGGTAGGGAAGATGCATAAAGACGGAGGGGTAGCGGTTGGTTAATCAAAACTGTGGACTTGTATCATGAAATGGCCTAAAAAAAGGTCACAGGCTGCTCAAACACGAGCTGTTGGTGTGAGGGTGGCCACTGAGTCTCTGGAGCCTCCTTTTGGACTGGGAGCTCCAGAAGAATGGCATCTGATCTCTTTCTGGAGCTGAAGGTGGTGTCTGTCCCCTCCCACTGGTTCTGCAGAGGAGGAGCCGGGTCATGGGCAGGGCAGGTCAGGGGAGAAGCCAAGACTGGCTGCTCCACACTCACCAGCCTCCCATCCCCACGCCTGCCCAGGCTCTGCTCACACCTGCTCACACCTGTCCATGAATCAGCTCTGCTCTGGCTCCCCTGATGGCAGAAGCCCTCTGGCCTGCCCTGCAGCGGAGATTCTTTTCTGGGCTCTTCAGAAAGTCAGGGGAGGGATGGCCGGCCCGTCAGAGTTGGGAGATGGTGGATGTGAGCAGATCAGTGCGGCGGGCTTTCCTCCTGCCTTTGGCGGGTACTTGGGGTGGAGGGAAGGCGAGGCTGCCAGTGCCCTTGGAGGGGGAAGCTTCTCTGACACTTGTATGGGGTCAGATGACTTGCAGGGGGCGGGCAGAGTGGGTCTCACCTGCGGGGAGAGCGGAGGCCCTGCTGTGTAGACCGGGGTCAGCTCTGGTGCAGACGTTGTCAGCTCATGTTAGAGCTTCTTTGTGTCCTGCTCCTTCTCTGCGAGTTAGGTGTAATAAACTGCCAGTCTCACGGGCTTGCTGTGAGACATGACAAGATGCAGTTAAAGTGCTTAGTCCAGCGCCTCATGTTGATACGGGGAGGGAAGGGCCACTCTGAACTTGGGTTGAGATGGTTTCTCTGGAGTAAACGGGAAAGATTTCCATGACACCTTGCTTTATGCAGCTGTCCTGGGTGGGAGGTGGGGCGGTGGCAGGGTTCTGCTCTGCTCCTCTCTCCCTGACCTCCAATAAGGGGGGTGTGTGTGTGTGTGTGTGTGTGTGTGTGTGTGTGTGTGTGTGTGTGGTGTGGAGGGGGTGAAATCAGCTCACGGGCTCAGAGCAAAACCACTTGATCTTTATAAACTGAAAACCCGTCCCTGCAGAATTCCAACCAGACTCACACCTGAAAGTCAATGCCAGAGAAATTGTGTCACACCCAGGATGGGTCACTGCTGAAGTATGCTTCTGTCCTTAGTCCCAGACAGATTTGCATCTGCATGAAGGAGGGACTGAACGGTAAATACATCCACTGATATAGACACAAAGAAAAGGTGTCTGACATGAGGATACCTTAGAAGGTGAGAAGAGGAGAGACATAGTATACGTTGGGTCCCAGGTGCTCTGCAAACATTGCTTCGTTTACTCTTCATAAGAATCCTAGATCATAGATAGCTTTCCATCAGTTTATAGAGATGGGGGTTCACAGGTTAAGCAAGAACCCTGATGTCACACAACAGTCAGTTGCCTGCAACCGACTCTGCAGGCACCTTCCGGCTCTCAGAGCGTTCCAAGGCTCGGAGCCTGTGTCCACAGCAGAGGTGGAAGCTGGCTGAGATCCCTTTTCTCACCAAATCCAGGGCAGCCCCAGGGCCCTTCCACAGACAGCTAGCCACTCCAGACCTGCGGGGTAGGCACGCAAGCCCTGCCTGTGGGCCCTCCCAGCACCATTCCAGCTGCCGTCCTATGGGTCATCGTGGGCTCTATCTGCCAACTCAGGTTGATCTCGGCCTGCAGTGGCTTGAAGCAGGATTTAGATTCCCAGCTGGAGAGTGAAGTCAGGCCGTGGCAGAGACAGCGCGGAATCCTAGCCACTAGACCAGCAGCCAGTGGCAAGGCCCTGGCCCATCAGCTGTGTAGAAATGAATTTCGATGGAGAGATGGAAAGGAGTGAAACAAGCAATGTATTAGGAACAGAAAAGGGGACATGCGAATAGACACACGGGCGGGCTCAGAGGGAGAGTCGTGCTCCTGCGGTAATTTGAATCACATACGGGGCGTTTATTCTGGGTTTCCTTTGGCCAGTCACCTTGCTTTGCCTGGTTCTGAGTCCATATTTGGTTCATCTCCAGATCCTCCCGTGTGTGTGTGCATCTCTTAGCCAAGATGAATCCAGTGAGGAGGCCTGTGAATAGGTAGGTTGACATCACTTACTATGGGGTGACGTCACCTCCCTTTTTGACTTCCAAGGAGCCTTTCTGTGCACATGTAGTCAAGGAGGTTTCCTTGACTTCGAGAATGAGGAATATGTAGTCTTTTATCTCTTATCTGGGCAGGGCTCAGCTGTCTCCTGCTCCTGCTATTTTTGAGTATCTGTCCACAGAGGGGAACTCCAGCTGCTCAGCCTGGGGCCCATCTATCTCCTGCCTGAAGGTGTGTCTTAGGCCCCGCCCCCCCTGCAGAATGCAGATGCTGGACTCAGGTAGGCACACCGGGTGCGTGACGGACTTCCTGGGCAGGTGTATCACTGATGTGAGGCAGTTTTCCATCAGTGATGCATACTTTTGAGTCAATCAGTGTTCTCTCCTCTGTTAAATGTTACGTACTTCTGAGACAGGTGACTCCACACTTCACTGCAAATTTATTTTCAGGATCATCTTTTTCTTTGTCCAGAAGGATGGGCTAGACTTTTCCAGTGGTCTGGGGATATTGGCTAAAATCCAAAGCCTAGAATAATAGACCCTCCCCCCTTGCCTCCTGCTCCCTACTCCCCACTTCTACCAACACACATTTTGAAGAGAGATGCTAGACCATTCGTGAAGAATTTGCTAAGAAGTATCCAAGCTGGTTTGGCAACTTCTGGTCTTGGGACATCACCCACCTCCAGCCTAGATCTAAGAAAATCTAAAGATTGCTTAGAGATCTGAGGATTTCTTTAATGAGAGGGAAGAGGGTTCAGGATGGGGAACACATGTATACCTGTGGCGGATTCATTTTGATATTTGGCAAAACTAATACAATTATGTAAAGTTTAAAAATAAAATTAAATTTAAAAAAAAAAGAGAATAACATGCCACCTCAGGTGGCTTTATTAAACTATTTCTTGAATATGGCATTCACTTCCAGAATTTGTTGGGCCATGGCTGGAATGTTTCCTTGGGGTCCAAGGTGACCTGACTGATACCCTGGGAGATACCTAGACTCATGGGTCTTGAAAGCTTCCCAGCCAAGATTTCCACCTGCTCAGGAAGGGACACCCCAGTAAAAAAAAGTGCCTCTGTGGGCTGAACTTTGAAGCAGGAGCTAAGGGATGTTTGTAGAAAGTTAGCTGGAGGGGGCATCACCCACGTCTCCTGGGTCAGAGAACAGGGCAGTGCTGGGGATCCCCAGCAAGGGGTCTTTAAGAACCCACCAATGGCCCCCTTGAACAATAGGGGGAAAGCCCGCCTGTAGACGATTGGCAAAGATATGCCCTAATCTCCAGAACCTGTGGTTATATTGCCTTAATTACAAAAAGGACTTTGCAGATGTGATTAAGTTAAGGATCTTGAAATGGGAAAATTATCCTGATTAGCCAGGCAGGCCCGATACAATCTCAAGAGTCATTTTAAGAGAAGGATGAGGACAGAAGTCAGAGAGAAGATGGTGCTGGCTTGGAAGATGGTGGAGAGGGCCACACACCAAGAAATGCAGGTAGGTCCTAAAAGCTGAGAGAGGCCAGAAGAGGGATTCTCCCTTGGAGCCTCCAGAAGGCAGGCAGTCCATTTCAGTCTTCAAATCTCAAGGACTGTGAGAGAATCAGTGTCTGTTACTTTAAGCCTCTAAGTTGGTAGCAGTTTGTTAGGGCAGCAATGGGGAACAAATTCACCTTCTATGACTTGGAGGCATTCGGCAGCCAGTGTATCTCTGCCAGAGGAAACACAGGCTGCCCAAATATGGCAGGCCACATTCTTATGCCACGAAGTTATGCATTGTTTATTTGACAGTCAAGTTTAACTGGGCGTCCTGTTTTTTTATTTGCTAATTCTGGCCAGAGAGGAGTAGAAAATCCATTCGCTAGAAGGACACTTGCCCCCTCTGCTTCTCATCTCTCTTCAGGGCTCCACACCTGCAGATGCAAGCAGGTGGTGAATATGGAGGGAGTAGAAAGTGAGGCGGAAGAGCCACTGACCCTCCCCAGGGTGGGTGTCTGCATCAGGTGTGGGGCCAAAGGAGAAGAGGGAATGAGCCTTGAGCTGGCTGAGGTGAAGGTTTGCACTTAGATTGGCCTGGAATATTTAATGTCTGAAAATCAGAATCATTGGTTAATATCTGAAAGTGACCAGAGCATTTGGGGACCTTCCCAAGATATTGTCCCAGGATGGGAAGAGAAAACCAAGAGCAAGAAGGTTTGAAAGGCAAGGGGGAGAAAAAAGGAAAGGTGACGTCCAGTTACACAATCAGTCCAGGCAGTGAACCAGCGCCCTCTTTTACCCAGCCATCACGCTCTCTGCCGAGCTGCTCTCACCTCTCTTGGGAAACATGACACCTGCATCTTAGCCTGCCATCATTTTACTAAATTGCTTTTTTTCTGGGCCAGGAAGGATGCCTCGGCACCACAGTGAGGGGAGAGGGTGAGGAAAAGGGCAGAAATTCCAGAGGGGACCTCAGGAATTAGGAGGACCGTGTGTGAACTGAACGACCTTTCATGGCCTGCATCTCTCGGGACTGGGCCTGAGCCGCTTTGGGGAACCAGGCCCAAACTCCACCACCAAAAAGGAAAATACGGTGAGACTGAAAGGTGTGTGGCTGGAGTTTTCTGGACAGGCCCTGTGAAAATCCCCCCAAGCAGGCCGCTTACCTGAATTCCACGTGATGACTGTGTTGTCTGCAGGGAACAGCTTAGAACATTCTCTCCACCTGGGTTTTCTTGACCTAAGCAGATGGGATGGCTTCTGTCTGACTCACCCTAAGCCTGACCTACTTGTGAAATGCTTTCTGTACAAAAAGCTGGAGGTAAGTGCAGAGGATTATACATTTATGATCCCTGTGTAGACAGGATTGTCTAACCCCCTCATTTCAGCTGCTCCCTGCCCTACCCATGGTTGGTGAAGGCTGACCACATGTTGGCGAGTGTCTAATGGTCTAACCTGTTGGCTCCAGCAGTGCTTGCCAGGGAGGTGGGGGTGGGAGATGGGGCCTGGGGGAGGGCTTGCAAAGTGCAGGAGCAGCAGGCTGGGGGAGGCTGTGAGCACCCAGAGATCCTTGTCTAATGCTGTCTTTGCTTGAGGTACCCCAGGAACCTCGTCAGGATGAAGGGCTGCAGGTGTGGTTTCAGCTCAGCGGGAGCCAGTGTGATATAGTGGAAGGAGCTGGGGCTTCCCACTCAGATCTGGGTTTTTTTTTCTGCCATTTTATTTACTGTGTGGTGGTGGCTTTTCACATGCTGGTGGCTCAGATGGTAAAGTGTCTGCCTACAATGTGGGAGACCCGGGTTCAATCACTGGGTTGGGAAGATCTCTTGAATAAGGAAATGGCAACCCACTCCAGTACTCTTGCCTAGAAAATTCCATGGACAGAGGAGCCTGGTAGACTGCACTCTCCATGGGGTCGCAGAGTTGGACACGACTGAGCAACTTCACTTCTAGAACCTCTTGCCTCTTTTACCAAATGGCTATATGATCTGCCCTTTACAGCTCTCAGACCTCATACAAGAGTAAAAGAAATGTTACCTGTGTGAGGTTATTACATACTGTGACATGCTCCACACAAAATATTTGAAAGTGCTGGGAGAGGCTGACATGAGGTTTCTGAAAATTTGCCTTTCCCATGGGTAGAAGTAGGGAGGGCGGCTGTTTATGTCAAGTGACAGGTGATGCTAACGTGGTTTGGGTGAGCTGAGCCCACCACGGGCCCGCCCTCCAGTCTGCCCAGACTCTCCCACCTGACTGCCCACAGGGCTTGGGCAGGGAGCCCAGTGGACCCGGCCGGGCTCCCTCCGGGTGAGAAGAACGGCGGCCGCTACCGACACTGCGGATTTGCTGGTGCCTGAGAAGGTCTCCATCCCCCCTCTGAGCCCCGCCAAGCAGGAGGCAGCGCTCCAGGGCTTGGTAGCCCCTTGCTGGACTCTGCCATGGGCTTTCCTGCCAGAAGCTGCTCTGTAGACGCGGAGTTCCCACCACATAGGAACTGCGAGATTTTTCCCTTGGGAGAAAGCGGTGCCCACAGGGCCCGGTGCAGAGGGTGCTGCTGCTCCGTGGGGCACCTGTGGGTTTCTCCGGGTGCAGAGCAAGGGCATTCTCAGGGAAACCAGGGAGGCCCTTCGCCAGGCAGCTGTCTTCGGTGATCCCCGTGGTTCTGGAATCTAGATGCTAATGATTATCACAGGAACTGCCTCACAGCCTCGGCAATCACTGGCTTGTTAATCCATGCAGGACTTGGCGCCGAGTTGTCTCTCTTTCCCCTCAGTGGTCCGTCTTTCTGCCCAGCACAAGTGGACGTTGTGGGCACGTCACCTGGTGGCACCTTGCAGCCCTCTCTGTTTGCAGAGTGTCATTCTGCCGATTTGGGGGATCTGTGCTTTGTCCTAAGTCAAAGAGATCTGGGTTTGAACTCCTTGTTCTACTAATTACTGGCACCATGATTTGAGTAAGTTGATTAAACCGAGACATACTCACCTTGTCCGTAAATGGGAAGAAGAGCAGACTCACCTCACGAGGTTGTAGGGAGGCCTAAGTGAAGAATCCACTGGAAGCACATGGCATGAGCCTGGCCATGCCAAACTCACCAAAAGCAGTACCAATTGTTTTCTTAAAATGAAGGTGAAGTCGCTCATTTGTGTCCCACTCTTTGTGACCCCATGGACTGTAGCCTACCAGGCTCCTCCATCCAGGGGATTCTCCAGGCAAGAATACTGGAGTGGGTTGCCATTTCCTTCTGAATCAACCATTAAATTCATTAATATAATATAAAAATAATGGTTCAGATTTGTGTGACACTTTCACCTTTCTTATGCCTACCACAGAGCAAGCACTGAATATTAGCTATTATAGTTGATAATAATATTGAGAGCAGCAGCCCTTACACAGCTGTGAAGGGTGATATTATCTCCCAAGCCCTTGATTGGGCCTCTTAATCCAGGGCCCTTGGACCCCTTGATGGTCTGTGGGTCAAATTCATGGGGTTTGTGACCTTGGATAGGAAAAAAAAATTAGACCGTTTATTCTCACTAACCTCTAACTGAAATGAAGAATCTCCTTCAATGATGAATCTAGGCAACAACATACACTAGAAGTAACAACACCTGTGATTTTGACACCAACAGCAGTCCACATAAAACATTGGCTATGCTTGATACTACAAAGCTAGACAGCAAATCTGCTGTTAGAACTTGATATTTTATGTGTTAATAAAGAAGCACATATTTTGATATTTACATTTCAGTGTAAGTGGGTTTTTAAAAAAACTACTTTATATTTTATTTTATGCTGTTAAGAACATTATCCTGGATAAAGTCAACAGGCTTCACCAGACTGACTGCTGAAGGTGTCCAGGGTATGAAAATGTTAAGAACTTACAGAGTGCAGAGGCAGTCCCCAAGACCACCCTCACTTCTGATGCCAACTGCAAGAGGTGGGGTCCCCAAGACCACCCTCAGTTTTTTTTTTGTTTTTCAATTGAAGTATAGTTAATTTATAATGTTCAGGTGCATAGCAAAGTGATTCAGTTATACATATATACGTGTATTCATTTTCCTATTCCTTTATGTTATGCAAAATATTAATATAGTCTCTGCACTATGCAATAGGCCCTTGTGGTTTATTTTATAGAGTAGTGTGTATCTGTTAATCCCAAATTCCAAATTTATCTCTTCCCCTACTTTCCCTTTGGTAACCATACGTTTGTGTTCTAGGTCTGGGCTTCCCAGGTGGCTTGGTGGTAAAGAATCCAGCTGCTAATATAGGAGGCAGCTGCCATGCAGGAGATGCGTGTTTGATCCCTAGGTTGAGAAGATCCCTTGGAGAAGGAAATGTCCAGTATCCTTGCCAGGATAATCCCATGGACACAGAAGCCTGGAAGGCTACGGTCCATGAGGTCGCAAAGAGTCAGACAGCTGAGCCGACTAGGCACTCACGCCTGAGTTTATTTCTGTCTTGTAAACAAGTTGATTCGTATGATTTAGATTCCACATGGAAGTGCCATCATATGATACTTGTCTCTCTCTGTCTGACTTACTTCCCTGAGTATGATAATCTCTGTGGTCCATCGTTGGTGCTGAGGCCACCTGCAATTTTGATAAATTACTAGAAGAACTTACCAAATTCAACTGAGCTGTTATAGCTATGGTTTACTACCAGTACTCATCCAAGGGAGGAAACACCTGTGCAGAAATTTCCAAGAGAGGAACTCCCAGCTGTCCTCTCCCCGTGGAGTCCTGAACAGCACTGACTTCTCCTGGCAATGATGTGTGACAATGCACCTGGGATATTGCCAACCAGGGAAGCCCACCTGAGCCTTGTTCTCCAGAACTTTCGTTTAGGTTCAGTCAGGTAGCCAGAGTGGACCACCTGCTTGGCTGACCTTTCATCTCCAGCCCTCTGGAGTTTGAGTATCTACATGTGGCCCAGTTCAGTTCAGCCACTGAGTCGTGTCTGATTCTTTGCAACCTCGTGAATCACAGCACGCCAGGCCTCCCTGTCCATCACCAACTCCTGGAGTTCACTCAGACTCGCATCCATTGTGTCAGTGATGCCATCCAGCCATCTCATCCTCTGTCGTCCCCTTCTCCTCCTGCCCCCAATCCCTCCCAGCATCAGAGTCTTTTCTAATGAGTCAGCTCTTAACATGAGGTGGCCAAAGTACTGGAGTTTCAGCTTTAGCATCATTCCTTCCAAAGAACACCCAGGGCTGATCTCCCTCAGAATGGACTGGTTGGATGTCCTTGCAGTCCAAGGGACTCTCAAGAGTCTTCTCCAACACCACAGTTCAAAAAGCATCAATTCTTCGGTGCTCAGCCTTCTTCACAGTCCAACTTTCACATCCATACATGACCACTGGAAAAACCATAGCCTTGACTAGACGGACCTTTGTTGGCAAAGTAGTGTCTCTGCTTTTCAATATGCTATCTAGGTTGGTCATAACTTTCCTTCCAAGGAGTGTCTTTTAATTTCATGGCTGCAGTCACCATCTGCTGTGATTTTGGAGCTCAAAAAAATAAAGTCTGACACTGTTTCCACTGTTTCCCCGTCTATTTGCCATGAAGTGATGGGACCAGATGCCATGATCTTCGTTTTCTGAATGTTGAGCTTTAAGCCAACTTTTTCACTCTCCACTTTCACTTTCATCAAGAGGCTTTTTAGTTCCTCTTCTCTCTGCCATAAGGGTGGTGTCATCTGCATACCTGAGGTTACATGTGGCCCAAGTCCCCACCATAAATCATGGTATTAGACTATCCAGTGTGGTCCAAGGCCCCAGGGAAATGCTTATCGATCAGGATAGTTTAAGAATTTTAGCAATACCTTGCAGGAGCTGAGGACACAGGTCAGACCTGCCTTTGCTGAAGGTTCTACTCTGGAAACAGCCTTGCAGCAGCCATCTTGGAGGCAAATGAGTGTGGGGGTGGGGTGGGAATCAGCCAACACACACAGTTGTAGCTACTGAAACCTGGTTTAGAGGAAGAGTTTTATTCTTTTGCACCCAACAAAGACAATGTAGAGTTCATTGTTTCCAGAGGCAACTGAATAATGACAATGATTAAAAACATCATTTAGACTTGGCTCCACACCTACCACTTTCCAAAGTATATTTGCAAACGTTGAACGTGTTAATTCTCAAAAGAGGTGGAAAGAAGGATTACTGTTAAACCCCAGAAGTGGGGGGCCTGGTGGTGGGGCAGACTGCGGACCGGCCTGGCCTCCTCCCTGCCCTGGATGGTCCCTGCTTCCTTCCAGGTTGTTCAGACAGAGTGGATCCTGTGGCCAAGATGATCAGCAGGTATTTTGCAGAATCAGGTTACCCGGTCATGCTTGGGTGGTGCTAGGAGCTTAGCCAGCTTTGGAGATGGGGTTCACAGGCCAGGTGGTTACATGAGGTCACCAGTTGCGGATGTGACCAGCTTACATGTGGGAAAGCCTGGAGTCTTCTGGGCCCAGTGTGTTTTGACTCATCCAAAGTGAGCCCGGAGTCATGACCTTATCCTCAGGTTTGGTGTAAATTACACGCTGCCAGTCTCTACGTTAACATTGAAAAGCCACTCTTTCAGGACCCTATTGCCGGGTTAGGTCATTTCTACAGGCCTGTGAGGGCTGAGGCCCCACCCTCTCTACTGGAACCTGTGATCCCTGAAGGGCAGAGGTGCAGGGGCCAACCAGAGCTGGCCTGCAGGCGGGCACAGAAGGCATTCTGGGGTGTGGCTTGGATCCAGAGACCTTTGTTTCCCTGAAGAGCACATTTGTGATCAAAGTCTACTTGCATATAATTTGTGCAGTAGGTGCAAATATTTTATGGTGGTCTATGTGGTTTTTTAAAAGCTGCCTTTATAAGGGATCTATTCAAATGACTGTTCTCTCCTTCTCCTCCTCTGTGATGCCAGCGTCAATTATTTGGAACAAGCCCTTTAAGATACTCATCTCCACACCTTTGGGCCCTCATCACGCAGCTGGACTGCAGCTCCATGGGGCAAGGCCCGCTCTGTCCCGTGCATCTCAGCACCAACAGAAGTGCCTGGCATAGCGTGGGCACGTGGCAGATGCTTCTCCAATGAATAAGAGGAATGAATTCTATGAGGTCACTCACTGTATTTATTTCCTGTGGCTCCTGTAAAAGTTGCTAGACACTAGGAGGCTTAAAACCACAGAAACAACAGAAGTTTGTTCTTTTACAGTTCTGGTGCCGTTAAGGGCACAGTCAGTGTCCCTGGGCTGAATTTGCTGCGGGGAGGAAGACAGCTCTGACTCCACGCTGGGACTGTTCCTTTGACTTGCTCTTCATCTCTTTTGTTGTTGTAATCACACTTAATGTGGCTCAGAGGACGCTGCCCCTCTGCTTGACTATAAACAAGAACTTTTGTGCACCTCACAGAGAGATAATCTGTCACTGCCCACCTGTTGTTCAGTTGCTCAGTCGTATCCGACCCTTTGCGACCCCATGGACTGCAGCATGCCAGGCCTCCCTGTCCATCACCAACTCCCAGAGTTTACTCAAACTCATGTCCATCGAGTTCATTGGTGATGCCATCCAACCATCTCATCCTCTGTCGTCCCCTTCTCCTCCCACCTTCTGTCTTTCCCAGCATCAGGATCTTTTCAAATGAGTCAGTTCTTCACATCAGGTGGCCAAAGGATTGGAGTTTCAGCTTTAGCATCAGTCCTTCCAAAGAATATTCAGGATTGATTTCCTTTAGGACTGGTTTGATCTCCTTGCAGTCCAGGGGACTCTCAAGAGTCTTCCAACACCACAGTTCAAAAGCATCAATTCTTGGGCACTCAGCTTTCTTTATGGTCCAATTCTCACATCCATACATGGCTACTGGAAAAACCATAGCCTTGACTAGACAGACCTTTGTTGGCAAAGTAATGTCTCTGCGTTTTAATATGCTGTCTAGGTTGGTCATAGCTTTTTTTCCAAGGAGCAAGAGTCTTTTAATTTCATGGCTGCAGTCACCATCTGCAGTGATTTTGGAGCCAAAGAAAATACAAGCCCATCTATGAATGGCTACAAAAAAAGAAGAGAGTAACACACCCCTTTCCAAAGGCTGGCTCTTCCTGAAGATGTTTTGCAAGACTGAAGACCCTCTTTACTTCCTCACTGCCTCTCCCTCTCTAGTCTGCCCTTTGACTTGAATTCCTCATTCTTCCCTCTCTTTGGCTCTATAAAAGGACCTGGTGTCCAGATCCCAACAAGATGGTAACTTTGAGGTGCTAGCCTGCCACCTTCTTGGTCAGCTGGTTTTCTGAATGAAGTCATTTTCCTCGCCTCAACACCCATATGTTGGATTCATTGGCCTGTCGTGCAGCGAGCAGAGTGAGCTTGGACTTGGTAACAAAACCAAGGTGTCAGCAGAGATAAGATGCTCTGGGGGGTCTAGGGGAGAATCTGTTCCTGTTTCTTCTGACCTCTGCAGACTTCTTGGATTGTGGTTGCATCACTCCAATGCCCTGCGGTCACATCGCCTTGTCTTCTGTGTGCGTCAAGTCTCCCTCTTATAAGGACTCATTGATTGCATGTGGGGCCCACCAGGACAACCACCTCAAGACCCTTAATGACACCTACAAAATTCTTCTGCCTCCTTTTTTCTCTGTATAAGGTAGCACTCACAAGTTCTAGGTGTAGGAAGTGGAAATCTTCTGGGGGCCATAGTTCAGCCTGCCATGCTCACAAGGGGATAGAAACCCACCCAAGGCTGGGCAGGCCCTCACCGAGCAGTGTGGTTGGGGCGCGGGGAAGGTTGCATATGTCCCTGAACACTACGAATTCGCGGAACCTGTCACAGAGGTCTCTGGCTCATGGGGGAGCCCTCATGCCCACATTTGGGGACTATATTACTATGAACAGGTGAGAACCAGGTGTAACCACCACCTGTCACCCTCAGAGTCTGTGCTTTCAGCAGACCCACACTCGCCTACCCAGAGCAGGTTCTTGACCTGAGTCTCCGGTGGCATGACAGGTTCAGGAAAGGCATCCCTTCCCCAGGAGGACCCTGGTCCTGGGGTGTCTCTGTGGGGAACTCTATCTCCTTCTGATTGAGAAGATCAGTCATCCTTCCCTTGCACGCCCACAGCCTGGTGAGTGAGGGGTGGGGGAAGCGGCAGACAAGGGTGTAGTGATAACTTGGAAAGGTCAGATGCCAGATAAAGAAAGGTCAGATAAGGAAGAAACCGCACCAAGGTGTCAGGCTCAAACTTTCGGCAAGTTTTGCTTTTTCTGATCCCCAGGACCTGAGATTCTGCTGCTACCCTCTGTCCCCAAAGAGATGATGAAAAAGAAAGGCTGTAAGAAAATAGTGCTGAAGAATTGATACTTTTGAACTGTGGTGTTGGAGAAGACTCTTGAGAGTTCCTTGGACTGCAAGGAGATCCAACCAGTCCATCCAAAAGGAAATCAGTCCTGAATATTCATTGGAAGGACTGATGTTGAGGCTGAAACTCCAATACTTTGGCCACCTCATGCGAAGAATTGACTCATGGAAAAGACCCTGACGCTGGGAAGGATTGAAGGCAGGAGGAGAAGGGGACGACAGAGGATGAGATGGTTGGATGGCATCACTGACTCGATGGACATGAGTTTGAGTAAGCTCAGGGAGTTGGTGAAGGACAGGGAAGCCTGGCGTGCTGCAGTCCATGGGATCAACAAAGAGTCACACACAACTGAGTGACTGAACTGAGCTGAAGATAATAGACGGGGGCTGGTTGTCTGGATTTAGCGGGTTTATCCACGCTCACTCGCCTTCCAGTTGCCTTCCCACTGGATGCCCTGCCCCTCAGTGCTTCTGAATAGTGTTTCAACCTATGGCTTAGGGACCTGTGTCATTGAAGTCTTTTATTCTCTACTCTGTGGATTTTCTGTAAATGTTCACTGGTCTTACTGTTGCTATCACTGGACTTCCCATGCTGAGTCCCCAGAGAAAAGTGAGACTCAAGCAGAGTGTGATTCCAGGATGGCTCTGCCCAGGTCTGTCCTAGCATCCAGCTGGGGAGGAGCTGGGTGAGGGGTGGGGTGGGCACGAGGCACATCTTCCTCCCAGCAGGCAAGTGTCCTCCTAGATGGGCTGTCCTCCCAGACAGAGCGTTGCCTCTGATGCTGCTGCTACTGCTGCTAAGTCGCTTCAGTTGTGTCTGACTCTCTGCGACCCCATAGACTGCAGCCCACCAGCCTCCCCCGTCCCTGGGATCTTCCAGGCAAGAACACTGGAGTGAGTTGCCATTTCCTTCTCCAACGTATGAAAGTGAAAAGTGAAAGTGAAGCCGCTCAGTCGTGTCCGACTCCTAGCGACCCCATGGACTTCAGCCTACCAGGCTCCTCTGTCCATGGGATTTGCCAGGCAAGAGTACTGGAGTGGGGTGCCATTGCCTTCTCCGTGCCTCTGATGAGTCCCAGCAAAGTCTCCCTCCATTTGTGCATAGTTCCCTTTGACCTGATTCAGCCCCAGAAAACACTGAGAGCCGTTGTAGGGTGCCTGGCCAAATCTTGAGTGGAGAATCAGGTAGCCTTAGGTGGCCTTTTGCTCTGGATCACTGAGTTTTCACAGACAGGACAGCATCCCTGGGCCTCCCTCTGCTGTTCTAAAGTGGGATGGGGTGAACAAGGCTGAAAAATAAGGATCTTTCTGGTGCTGCTCCCCAGGCCTCTGCGGGGTTAGAACTGGCTCGAGGACCCAGGCTGGGTCTGGAAGCCCAGGTTTATTCTGTCTGTATCTGTAGCGCTCTTAAAAGAGCACGTGGCACACAGCTCTACATCTGTCTGAACCATGTCCCCCGTGTTTTATTTATTCCAGGACCAGCGAAGGACCGGCTTAGGCCATGCAGAGAGTGGGGACCAGGTTCCAGGTGCACTCAAGTATGGGGGCCACAGTGGAGCTGAGGAAGGGGGTGAAGTTGGAAAGGTGTCTGCATCTTCCCCTTCTGCCCTGTCGTCGCTGGGGGTGGGAGGGGGCGGCGGGGGCCGGGGAAATCTCACCTCCTTTTGCTGAGAAGAGCCTCAATGGATATGCCAGGAGGTGGCTGCTCTAACAAAATACACGAAACAGGTGATTTAAACAATAGAAATGCAGTGGTCACAGTTCTGGAGTCCAGGGTGCCTGCATGGTCAGGTTCAGGTGAGGGCTCTCTTCTTGGTGGAAACAAAAAGAACAGTGTTGCTCATCACCCCATTATACAAAGGGTTAAACTACAGCCCACTGCAGTCACTCAGGACAGTGCGCCCGGAGGGGAACTCAGGATGGAAAAAAACAGGGTGAGGCGCTCTGTGCTTTGGATCAACAGGCCCCTAGATAGATAAGACGCATTTCTAGGGAAGAATTTCAAAGGCCGTGGATTCTCGAGTCTTCCCATAGTAGAAAGGCACTAAAATCATTAACTTCACGTATGTGTTCTTTGTGATCAGCAGTCACAAAGATGTATGCTTGACTACCTGTCTTTCCTAGTCCCCAAATTCATTTATATACTGGCTCCTTTTTTACCAAAATGTATGCTTGACTACCTGTCTTTCCTAGTCCCAAAATTCATTTATATACTGGCTCCTCTCCTACCTCCTGGGAGTAGTTCCTCAGAGCTATCTGAGAGGCTGATTCCTGGGCTACAGTGCTCAGCGTGTGTGTGCTTAGTCGCTCAGTCATGTCCGACTTTTTGCAACTGCACGGAGTGTAGCCTGCCAGGCTCCTCTGTCCATGGGGATTACTCAGGCAAGAATATCAGAGTGGGTTGCCATGCCCTTCTCCATGGGATCTTTCCAACCCAGGGACCAAACCCAGGTCTCGCACACTGCAGCCACCAAGGAAGCCCATAGTGCTCAGTAAGATCCCTGAAAACACCTAACTCACAGCTTTTATGTTTTGTTTTTTTTCCTTTCAGTGGACACTGGTTTGCAGACTATCTCCTTGCTGTGTCTTCACATGGTGGAGAGAGATCCTCTCTGGTGTCTCTATAAGGGCACTAATCCCATTCATGAAGGCTTCACTCTCATGACCTCATCTCAACCTAGTCACCTCTCAAAGGGCCATCTCCAAAGGCATTGCCTTGTGGATATCGCGTTGGGGATCAGGTGTCCACTGTGAATTTTGAGGGGACACAAACAGCACTGTTCCCGAGGGGCAATGGGGCAGCATCTCTCCTGCTGCCTGCAGGGCCAGGTGTCTCCTGGCAAGTGTGGGTGTGGACATGAGAGTGGGTACAAAGAGGGCTTCCACTCCCGGCCTCTTCCCTGGGAATAAGCTTGTCTGTGCAGAATGGCGGCCAGTGTACATGTGACACCTGGGTCAATTCATCCTTGTCTCTCCGTTCTCCCCAAACACCCTGAGCTCCTCCTGGGTGCCATGTCCACAGCAGAGAGAGGAGGGGGTGAGTCCATCCTGGAGCCTGCCCTCTAGGGACTCTTCCTGGCAGGGAAGACCCTCAGGTGAGCCTGGTGTGGGAGATCCAGCAAGAGAAGCCAGTAGAAGGTTTAGACTTGAGGTGTTTCTTACCGCTGCTAGGACTTCCCTGATGGCTCAGAGGGTAAAGCGTCTGTCTGCAATGCAGAGGTCCTGGGTTCGATCCCTGGGTTGGGAAGATCCTCTGGAGAAGGAAATGGCAACCCACTCCAGTACTCTTGCCTGGAAAATCCCATGGACGGAGGAGCCTGGTAGGCTACAGTCTATGGGGTCACAGAGAGTCGGACACGACTGAGTGACTTCACTCTACCACCAGGCCTTGCCACGTGCTAATCCCTCTGCCCAAACCTCATTCTCCCCTTTATCTCGGGTGCTCCTACTTATCTTTCAGGTGCCCATGGAATTCTTCCCTGAGGCCCTCCCATTCATGCTTCTAATTCCTGTTGACATCTCTTCGTTTTGTTTCCTTTTCCTCTTCTTCCCACAGGGCGGAGGCTGTGTCTGTCTCATTTCACCCCAGTGCCTGGCACAGTAAGCTGGCAGCCCATGCTTATTGGATCACTGAAAGAAACTGTTACACAGAGGAGGCACTGGTTAACTTTATCAGGGCTGAATCAGGGAGGGCTTTCTGGAGGAGGTGATGACTGAAGGAAGAACAGAAGATTGCTGGGTGTTCTAGGCAGTGGGGACAGAAAGTGCAAAGGCCCAGAGTGGTGGCATCAGATGGAAGGATGGTGTTGTCGGGATGCAGAAGAAAGAGCAGCAGGGGCAGGATGTGCCCTTGGAAGGCCCAGCAGGTGTGTTCAGAAGCTGGGGGTAGGGATTGGAAGGGGCACAATGGCATTGCTCTGTAGGCAGTGCTAAGTGGGTTGAGGGCCGCCAGGCTGGAGCAAGGAGGCCAGTCAGGAGACTACCGTGATGCGCCAGGAAAGAAACATGAATCCTGAACCCAGGCAGCAGCTGTGAGGATGGGGAAGGGGAATGGATCTGTGGTTTCAGGCTGGAGACCTGGGGTTTGAGGATTAATCCAATGTGGCAGAAGGAGCAGTGGAGAGTGCAAGGTGATGCAACCAACTTGAACCTTAGACCCAAGAAGAGCAACTTTGAGGAAGTTGGGGTGAGAAGGTCTAGATCAGTTCTGTTTTAGACACAATGAGTTTGAGGATCCTTGTGTAACAATCGGTTTTATATTTGAGTCCAGAGCTCAAGGGAGGGTTCAGAGCAGGAGGTTAGATTTGGACTCCTGGAGAGAGAGAGAGAGAGAGAGAGATATATATATATACATATATATATACATACATATGGAAATTTAAACAGTAGGGATGAATGAGACTGCTAGGGAGAGGCTGTGGAGTAGGACCAGAAGAATCTGGGCATAAACCCTCAGGGAAGTGGAAACCCAAGATACCTTCAGAGGAAGAGGATCCAGGAGAGGACACTAAGAAAGGTCTGTCCCTCTGTCCTCTTTGACATAAGTATGTGGGCCCTTCCATTCTGGAGGGTGGATCTAGACAGTGGAAGCCAGTGGTGGTAACTCTAATTCCCCTAGTCAGTGATTGGTTTAGGAACAGACATGTGACCCATCCTGACCAATGAAACATGAGAGGAAGAGTTCTAAAGGGTTTCTGGGAAAGGTTTCCTATTTTAAAGACAGAGGCAAGGAGGAGATTCTGTTTGAGCTCTGGATTTTGTCCAGTCTGTATGGGACACCAGGAACAATTTGCAACTATCTTGTGATCTCAAGGAAACCCAGCCCAAGGAGCAAGTCCACATGCCAAAGCTGGTGGAGAGGAGAAAAGGAAAGAACTGGAATCTTTGGTGACACTGGTAATCTACTCTGACAGTCATCTCTGGAATCCACTCTTCCACTGAGCCTTCTCCTATGTGATGTAATGAATTGTATTTGTTTTAGCCAGCTTGGATTAGGTTTTCTGTTACTTTCTATTAGAGTAACCAAGGGAGGAAAATATTTCAGCTGAGTCATACTCCTCAGAAATTTGTTATTAAAAAAAAAAAAAAAAGAATACTGTCTTTTGGCTTTGACAGTCTGGTGGTCACAGGGCAAATTCAGTAGACAGATGGGCAGAGGCTGACCAGAGGGTAAAAAGTAAGCAGCAGGTGTGGAAGTAAAGACTATTAGTGTGGACAACCCCTTTTAGAAGCTTGGTTGAGAAAGGATGGTGGAGAAACACCCTGTCAGAAGACCTGGATTTCTAGTAAGTCAGGGACAGGCTATGCTGCGATCACAAACATCAAGCCTCAGCGGCTCAACACACACAAGTTCTGTATTTTGTTTTTGTTCTTTCACTTGCCCTGTGAAGTCCTCTGTGGACCAGCCAGCTGCCCAGCAGTGCCTCGGGGGTCTGTGTTGTTTCACCATTATGGTTATACTGTCTTGGCATGAGAACTCTGTGGGAACCGCGGCAGGTGAAGGGAGGGCTGAGGGGATGTTCGGCGGCACGTTCTCTGCTTTATCCTGCTAATGACACTTGTCACTTTTGCTCAGTCCACTGGACAGAAGTGGTCACATGGCCGGTCTAGCTATAGGGGAGCTGGGGAATTGGGGGATATACATGGATATGTGGTGAGCATCAACTGTGTGTGCTGGATTTCAACTTTCTGAGCTTTACTTTTTCCTCGGTGAATAAATGATCACCCAACTCACACAGAATTGTGAAAATCAAACAAGGTATGGAGGAACTCTTTTTTTTCTGTTGTCCTCCACAATTCTCTTTTGTCCTGGTTTTTCCATGCCTATGTGAGCTGGGTGTTAAAAATAAATCCCACCTACTGAATACCTACTACAGAAAATAGTAATAGCTAGAATTTATTTATTTTTAAGTTAATTTTTGTTGTAGTATAGTTGCTTTACAATATTGTGTTAGTTTCTGCTGTACAGCAAAGTGAATCAGCTACGGATACACATGTATCCCCTCTTGTTTTGGATTTCCTTCCCATGTAGGTCACCACAGAGCATTCTAGAGTTTATTGAGTGCTTACCATGAATTCCAGACACTGTCCATACATCTGCTGCTGCTAAGTCGCCTCAGTCGTGTCCAACTCTGTGCGACCCCATGGACTGCAGCCTACCAGGCTTCTCCGTCCCTGGGATTCTCCAGGCAAGAACACTGGAGTGGGTTGCCATTTCCTTCTCCAATGCATGAAAGTGAAAAGTGAAAGTGAAGTCGCTCAGGCATGTCCAACCCTCAGCGATCCAATGGACTGCAGCCCTCCAGGCTCCTCCATCCATGGGATTTTCCAGGCAAGAGTACTGGAATGGAGTGCCATTGCCTTCAGCATAGTGCTGAACACACCATTTCCTCCATTTTGAAGGGAACTCAGGCCTATCACGGTGCCTGGCACATAAAAGACATTCCTACATGTTTGGATCAATGAAGCAACTTGTTCAAGTCACAGCTCTAGCAAGGGGCAAAGGGACACTCCAGGCCAGGGCTCTCAGCCCAGTGCTGCTGCTTCTATGTCACCATCTCTATCTTCAGTCACTCAAGTGAGGCTGATTCTCCAAGGAGGCTGGAGTGGGAGTGGGAGGAGCGTGTGGATTTACGGATGGGGAAGTGTTAGATCTTCCTGCATCCAGAGTTCTTGCATTGCCAGGTATGTTCAAATAAATAATGCCCCCCTCCTCCAATATATGTAGGTCTTCATCCTCACAACTTGTGAATGTCACCTTCCTTATATTCACCTTTGAATGTCACTTCCCAGGTGGCACCAGTGGTAAAGAATCCACCTGTCAATGCAGGAGATGCAGGTTCCATCCCTGTGTTGGGAAGATCCCCTGGAGAAGGAAATGGCAACCTACTCCAGTATTCTTGCCGGGAAAGTCCCATAGGCAGAGGAGCCTGGTGGGCTACAGTCCATGGGGTCACAAAGAGTTGAACATGACAGCACACACAGACACACACTGTCATAATCCAGATGCGATTAAGTTAAATTTAGCCCAGATGTGGTTAAGGATCTCAAGGCAGGAAGATTATCTTGGATTATCCAGGTGGGCTCCAAACACAATCACATGTGTCCTTTGAAGAGGGAGGCAGAGGGAGATTTGACACACAGAGAAGAGGAGGCGATGTGATTGCGGAGGTGAGAGATTGGATTGGTGCAGCCACAAGCCCGTGATTGCCACTGGAAGCTGGAAGAGGCAAGGAATGGATTCTTTCCTTCCTCAGAGTCCCTGGAGGGAGAGCCACTCTCCCCATTCCTTGATTTCAGCCCAAGGATACTGAGTTCAGAATTCTGGTTTCCAGAACCTCGAGAGAATAAATTTCCATTGTTTGAAGAGACCCAGTTTATGGCGACTTAATACGGCAGCCACAGGAAACTGATACACCTGCTTTGGGGGATGGCTCAGAAACACCTCCGGGTCTGCAGTCCTCTGACCTCTGCCGTCTGGGGGACCAAGAAGGGGTTCCTGTGGCCCCTGTGCCTGAAGCAGAAACAGAGGAGGCCGAGCTGCACCTGTGTCGGTCGGAAAGTTATTTTGATGGGGACCGTTTTTAATATATTTATTGAATTTTTTACAATATGGCTTCTGTATTATATTTTGGTGTTTTGGCTGTGAGGCATGTGGGATCTTAGTTCCCCGACCAAGCGTTGAACCCGTACCCCCTACACTGGAAGGCAAAGTCTTAACCACTGGACTGCCAGGGCAGTTCCTGAAAGAGGTTCCAGGAATCAGACATTGAAAGGCATACGTCCAGAAATCCTCACTGGGCACCTGCTATGTGGCAGACCAGCTGGGACCACAGATCTAACATGACTTGGAATTGGGTCTGGGTTGCCCTGAGACCAGGCTGCAGGCTGAGCTGCTGGGGTGCAGGAAACCCCAGGCCCATCCTACTGACCTTGCTCCGGGGTCAGGTGTGGGGGCAGGAAGGGCCTGGAACCTGAAATCTGAATCTGAAAGCAGATGTCAGGATTTTTCCTCCCAAGGAGGGTGTTTGGCTCAGGTTTCTTGGGAAGTGGAGACAACGGAGGTGGAGGAACGTGGCCTGGAGTCTTGCCGGACCTGGAAGGAAGTGTACACGGTCAAGCGTGGAGGTGCCAAGCCCCAGGAGGCCTGGTGGGCTCGCAGCCGAGGTGTGGGGCATGGGCGCTGGACAACCACAGGCAGGGGCTGCCGGCGTGGAGCGCACCCGCCGCCTCTCCAGGGACAGACGGGGCTCCCTGGAGCTGTGGTCTGTGGTCACTTCTGTGCCTGCTCTGTCCGCGGGGCGGGAGGGCTGTCCCTGGAGACGGAGGGGCCTCTGGGCCTCTCCACCACTGCCGGGCCTTGACCCTGGGCCTGCGAGTTTCTGGACCTTGGCTGTCACACGACACTCCAAGCTGGGGCGGGGAATGTGCGTGACCTCTCCTCAGAGGCTGTCCGCGGGCCACGCTGGACACCGGCCTCCCCCTGCCCGGTGCACAGAGTTGGACGAGAGGGCGGCCGTGATGGGGTCCTCGGCTTTCTGGGGAGAAACAGACCTCGGGGAAGAGGGGGGTTCAGTTCAGTTCAGTTGCTCAGTCGTGTCCGACTCTTTGCGACCCCATGAATCGCAGCACGCCAGGCCTCCCTGTCCATCACCAACTCCAGGAGTTCACTCAGACTCACGTCCATCGAGTCAGTGATGCCATCCAGCCATCTCATCCTCTGTCGTCCCCTTCTCCTCCCGCCCCCAATCCCTCCCAGCATCAGAGTCTTTTCCAATGAGTCAACTCTTCACATGAGGTGGCCAAAGTACTGGAGTTTCAGCTTTAGCATCATTCCTTCCAAAGAACACCCAGGGCTGATCTCCTTCCGAATGGACTGGTTGGATCTCCTTGCAGTCCAAGGGACTCTCAAGAGTCTTCTCCAACACCACAGTTCAAAAGCATCAATTCTTTGGCACTCAGCTTTCTTCACAGTCCAACTCTCACATCCATACATGACCACTGGAAAAACCATAGCCTTGACTGGATGGACCTTTGTTGGCAAAATAATGTCTCTGCTTTTCAATATGCTATCTAGGTTGGTCATAACTTTTCTTGGTGGGTCTTAGCAAATCAGGAAGAGACAACGGGGAGGAGGTTAGCCAGGAAGCGGGGCTGGAGTACTGGTCAGCGCCCAGCAACTGGAACCTTCCAGCACGTTCCTGAAAGAGTGAGCCCTCTTGGGGAGAAGTCTCCTTCTGTTCAGCTGCTGAGGGAAGCGCTCCGAGAGTGAGCCACAGCGTGGCTCTAGGCCCTCTTTTCTCCTGTCTCAGCCTCTTTTGTGATGCCCGTCTCCTCTCCCCTCTCCTCCTGTCCTTTCTTGTCCCCGTGCGCGGCTCCTTGACCCTTCCTCTCTCTCTCTCTGTCGCCTGCTGTGTCCGCATCGATGCCACCTGTCCGCTCCCCCCCGCACACTGGGTCTGGCTTTATTTGGGTCACCTTAGCTAAGAGGCTCAGCCAGGACTTCACAGGAAGCACCTGTGCTCTGACACGGCCCGAGCATATATATATATTTTTTCTGTTTTCTCATTTCGTACTTCCTCATTCACCCTTTCCTTTCTACAGATTCGCTCACAGTGTCATCTGAGACTTTCTGGTCCTCTCAGATATCTCCATCTATTTTTATCAGCAAATACCCAAACTTCTTCCTGGGGCCTCCCCACCCCCATGCAGCCTGCAGAGAAGGCTCAGCTCCCTGGGGCCCCTGGGTGGGTCAGGAGGCTGCTGGGGGGTAAGCAGTGGGCAGAGAGGTCTGGTTCCTCACCCGGACTCCCAAGAGGCCCCTCAGACAGGAGGGAGTGACCATCTCCCCTCAGCTCGTAGCCCCCGAGGCTGCTCCCTCCTGAGGCCCAGGAACCCTTCTGGAGGCAGCAGGAGTCCCCACGTGGAGGCTGCAGAGTTGCCTGTTAGCACATGATTTAGAGTTGGGTGGCCAGAGGGGCAGTTGGGGTCCTGCTTTTATGCCTAGTGACCCCTGGCAGGTTACGTAATCCCCTCAGTGCTTTTAGTCTGGAAATCAGGCTTTCTGTGTTGCTCTGCCTGCTGCACAAAGGGTCCTGTGCTGTGAGCTCCCTCTGAGGGTGACGGCCAGAGGCAAGGCGATGCTGATGACAGCATCCGCCATGGCCGGTGTGGCAGGCCCTGTCCTGGGTGCCTTTGTGTGTGAGCTCACTCAGTCCTGCAGCAACCTGGGAAGGAGGTGCTGTTACTGTCTCTGTTTCACAGGTGAGGAAAAATGGAGGCGCAGAGAGGTTAGGCTACCTGTCCAAGGTTGCACAGCTGGTAAGTGGCTGATTTGGGATTCACATTCAGCAGTCTGGCCCCCCAGACCTCATACCCTCACGACTGTTTTCCTGATGGCCTGGAAACCCTCTCCCCTTCCTACACTGCCATGGTCCGGGAGGACAGTGTTGGTGCCTCTCTCACTCGGTACCACATCCGGTGCCCGGCGGGAGGGGCCCGGTTTGCAGAAGTGGTTGTCCAGGTCTGTGGCACACGGGGCCAGGCCCACCTCAGTCTCCAGAGGGCGGCGCGGTCACTGGACGGAAGGGAGGGGCTGCTCCAGGGCTGCGGTGACCATCTGTGTTTTTGCAGTGCGGTCTCTTCAGGCTTTGTTACCACAATACGTTTATTTTTGGAGAATTACTATTCCCAGCTTGGCGCCGCAGACCTCTTATTTGTCAGCCGAGTTCTTTCTGGTTTCTTCTGAAGTGTGTTGTGTGCCAACTCCACCGCTGCTATCTTTGCTTCTTTTCTAAAATCAGCACCCGAATGGGCAGCCCTGTGTATTCACTCGCTTCTTCAACAAACACAGCTTCCGTGTAAGGACACTGTGCTGATTGCTCTGGGGACATCAAAGATGAAGTCGGTGTGGCCTTTGCCCTCCAGAATCTTCCAGTCTACAAGTGACAAATAACATGCATGGAGGTGGCCGTGATGGCACATGGATGATGCTGCATGCGTGTTCCCACCAAAGTCATGGCAGGACTTCAGAGGGCTCTCAGGGAGGCCTTTCTAGAGGAGATGGTGGATAAATCAGCTACAGTGCAGAGATCCCGAAACAGTAGTCTGTCTCAGGTCCATCTTCAGATACAATTTCGTTTCCCTGTCCCATAGCAGTGCAGATGCAGGTGGTACTAGGCTGGTGGGATGGCTCAACCTTGCAGGGTCATTCAGGGACCCTTTTCATTTCTTTGCTCCACCGTCATCTACTGTCTTTAGCTGCAGGGTTGACGCTTGGTCATGGCCGCCTCGATTTCCCTCCTCGTGGCAAGGGCAGAGAGACGGTGGAGGAAGGCAGAGATGCTTTGAGACACAGATCCAGAGTGGCTCACCTATCCTGTTGGCCAGAACTTGGCCATTGGCCTTATCTACTTACAAAGGAGGCTGGGAAATGTAGTCTATAGCCAAGTGGCCAAGTGTCCAGCCTAAAGTTCAATGTGGAAGAAAGGGATAACAGGGGGATTGTTATCTCTATTTCAATGACTTGGGCCTGGGCATATGGACAGGGTATTGTTGGGACGGAATAGAGGGGGAGGGCATTCCAGGTGGAGAAAACGGCAGAGGTGTGGGAAGGTGCACGGTGGATCTGGAGAAAGGAGAGCTGCGGCCTCCCTGGGGTGTAGGATTTATGTAGAGGAGGCTGTGCCTCGTGTTTGCAGAGAGATGGAGCAGGCCTCATCTCTTTAATAGGCTGCTCAGCCTTCACGTAGACTGTGATCCTTGTCACCTGCTATCCAAATACAAATCTTCTCTAATCAACCACACAGGATGTGCGCATCATCGGCCTTACTCAGGAAATTTAATCTTGAACCGATAGTGATCTAGATTTTATCACAAGCTTGGCTCCCCTGGGGTATGCTGCTTTCAACAGTGGTTCTTGTGTCGAATGCTGGCCACCACTTGACACAAGTTCCGGAGAGGACTCTGTTAGCCCCGTCGCCTAGCAAAAGGCCTTCACTGTTGGAGCTTGTGTTAGACCCTTGGAAGAAATGGCCACATGAAGAGCACTTTGGTATATTTCAATAAAACACTAAGGCTGTTGCTTATTATTTTGTTCATTGAATAACATGGTATTTTACTGTATATAAGAATCAAACAATTACATGTCAATGATATATCAGTAAAGCTGAGGAAGAAGCTTTAAAAATTTCGGATGCATTTATAGAGATGCTATGTGTGTATCACAGGCCCTGTTTAGGATTTTTCATTAAGCTCTCACATTGATTTTTGGATTCAGAATACACATTTTGTAATAGTTATGTTACTGCCTTAGCTCGTACCTTGTTTATCTTTTTGTCTTTTCCAAAACGACCATGTTGTCTTCCAGAATTTTCACAATTTCTGTTGGATTTTTGTGTGATTTACTAAACAAAGGAATTTTCTCATGCATAGGAATTTCCTTCTGCAATATGGAGTGCTAAAAACAAACAAACAAACAAAAAAACATGAATAAAAAAAGAGTCAACCAGATACACCTCTTATTATCAAGCTGCTCTGTCCTCGCCATTCAACAAATGTTGATTGAGGCACTGTTGGCAGGCACTGTGGAAGGTGCTGGAAACACAGAGAGAAAAGACGCCGACCCAGACTTCACGGAGCTCACAGTCTGGGCAGGGCGTTGGGCGTGGAGTGTGGGGTGGGTAGGAAAGTAACAGGCGTTTATGATGTAGGTGCACGAGAGACATAGGGCAAGATGCTATGGGGGCTGGAAGGGGGAAGACTGAAGGAAGCTTTCTGAAGGACCTGCGTCTTGAAGGTTGAGAAGGGGTTAATTATGTGAGGAAGGAATAGAAGAATTTCCTGTTCCCAGGAAAGCAAGCAGGATGTGCAAAGGCACGGAGAAATGAGAGGGGCTGGGCCCACGTGGTTGGGGAACTCCAGCAGCTGCACAGGGCTCTGGTTTAGGGGCCGTGGGAACGCGGCTGGAGGGTAGTTGGTCACACGGTGGACCTCGTGGCCACCCTGGGGAGGGTGGTCTTTGGCCTAAAAGACCTGTGCAGCCCCGGCACGTGATTAGATATGCATTTAAAACATATCACCCTTGGCACTTCCCTGGCAGTCCAGTGGTTCGGACTCCGCTTCCAGAGCAGGGGGCATGCATGGCTTTGATTCGTGGTGGGGAGCTAAGATTCCACATGCTTTGCATCACAGCCAAAAAAAAAAAAAAACAAATCAGCCTTGTGAACATACACTGCACAGGGAAGGGACCAAAACGGGAAGCAGTTTCATTGTTTCAGCTGAGAAATGATGTGACTTTATGTGAGGACACGGTGGATACAGAGGTGGAGAGAGATTCGAGGCACGTGAAGGGGAAGGACCCGTGACACTTGCTGGCTGACTCGGGGATAAAGGAGAGACGCCTGTTAGGTGTTGAGTTGGCTGGCTACTCACGCAGTTGAGGACCCAGGACGAGGAGCAGGTGAGGTATGGGGCAGGCAGAGTCTGACCATGGAAACACTGAGATACGAGTCAGTGGGCCAGATGTGCGGGAGGAGGCGAGATTTAGGCGTCACCAACGTGCAGGCACTGGTTAAAAACAGGAGTGTGTACAAACCTGGTGACCTGCAATGGTGCAGCTGTGTGCTGTCAGCTACTTTCACTCAGTTTAAAAAATAATAAAAACGTTGACGGAAGCCCTCCTGCAGGCCTGGGACCTTCACACTTACTCATTCAGCCCATCTGGCCTGTGAAGGAGGAGATGACACCTGGTCTGACTGGAGAAAGGAGTTAAGTGGCTCAGCTGGTAAAGAATCCACCTGCCATGTGGGAGACCTGGGTTTGATCCCTGGGTTGGGACAGATGCCCTGGAAGGGAATGGCGACCCACTCCAGTATTCTGGCCTGGAGAATCCCATGGACTGTAGAGTCCACTGGGTCGCAAAGAGTCAGACACGACTGAGCGACTTTCTTTTGTTCACTCAGGTATCGTTATCAGCCTGGTTTTACAGTGAGGTTCAGGGGAGTGAAATGAGGTCAGCCTGCAAGCAGGGTGGTAGAGGGGGATTTGGAGCAGGTCTTCGGTGGCCTGATCTTCACCGCAACTGCCTTTCATGATGTGGGTGACCTTTTGAGCCGGAGATGCTTAGATGGGGTGGAGCATGATGGTCACAGGGGTGGCATGAGTCAGGAGCATGAGGGCAACCTGCCCACGGCCTCGACCCACACTCATATACTGGGTTCTGCATCTGGTACACCTGGGGGAGACCCGACTTCGTGATCTCCTGCGGACATCTGGAGAGGGCCTGGCACGCAGTCTACCATCCTTGTTGGAGTGGCAGGCTCCCTGCCCCTCTCAGTCCTCCGCATCCCCTACTGGATGGGCACATGAGTCCCTAGGGAGAGGAGAGGCTCAGCAGCATCAGGTTTTGAAAGGTGTGAACAAGGACGTGGGAGGTGGGGCACAAAGGCAGGAGGCGGTACTTCCTTACCGACATTGATTTAGTACAAGTCTGGGGGAATGGGCTGAAGGCATGCTCCTTCCCGCCTCCAAATAGGTCCAGGTCCCAACCACCAGTAAAGGGGTCCCAACCACTGGGTTTTGGCAAATGGAATTGTTAAGAAGCTTGAGATAAGGTCATCTTGGATTCGGGATGGGTTCAGTTCAGTTCAGTTGGTCATTCATGTCTGACCCTTTGCAACCCCATGAACTGCAGCACGCCAGGCCTTGCTGTCCATCACCAACTCCCAGAGTTTGCTCCAACTCATGTCCATCGAGTCGGTGATGCCATCCAAGCATCTTGACTTCTGTCATCCCCTTCTCCTCCTGCCTTCAATCTTTCCCTGCATCAGGGTCTTTTCCAATGAGTCGGTTCTTCGCATGAGGTGGCCAAAGTATTGGAGTTTCAGCTTCAGCGCCAGTCCTTCCAATGAATATTCAGGACTGAATTCCTTTAGGATGGACTGGTTGGATCTCCTTGCAGTCCATGGGGTGGGTACTCAATGCCATGACTTGTGTCCTTATCAAAGAAAAGAGAGGGTGGTCTGACGACCTGGAAGAAGGCAGTGAGAGGCTGGGAGCAGAGATTGAGTGATGCTGCCACGAGCCATGGGACACCTGGGCTCCCAGCAGCCAGAAGAGGCAGGAAGGATTCTCCCAAGAGCCTTTGGAGAGAGCACAGTCCTACCAACGTCTTGATTTTGACCCAATCAGTGAGACTGAAGAGGTTTGGCCTCCAGAAGGCTGAGAGAATAAATTTCTGTAGTTGTAAGCCACCGAGGTTGTGCTGGTTGGTTGTGGGAGTCCTAGGAAGCTAACGCAGCTGGAGAACAGAGCCAGCTGGGCCCCAGGCAGACATTACTAATCATTCTCAGTGTTCTTTCCCAGGGAGACTGATACTGCCTCCAGGGTGACCTCAGGGCCCTCCAGGTAGCTGCTGCCCTCTGGCTGGGGCTTGACAAGCTAGATGAAACCCACTGGCATCATGGATCCTGAACCTACACTGGGCACGACGCTGGCAGTTCAGGAAAGTGGCCCAGAGTTTTGGCTTATGTGTGAGGGCGGGGGGATGTGGGCATTTCACTTGTGGAGCACTTACAGCTCTTGTCAGTCTCTGAACATCCGGGAGGTGGTGATGGACAGGGAAGCCTGGCGTGCTGCAGTCCACGGGGTTGCAAAGAGTCAGACATGACTGAGCGACTGAACTGACTGAACATCTGTCTGCTCAGGCCCACCTGGACTCTGCTTGCCAGCTGGGTCTCCTCCAGCTTCCCGGCGGCCTCTCTGCAGACAGCAGCCCACAGCAGCCAGGAGCTGTGGCTTCACCCCCGCAGGGTGATTAATTCAGCCACAAAGCATTAAGCAGTGAAAACCACCACGTGAGCCAACGTGATAAGGAAAATGCATGAGTGCCTAACTTTAAAGGCTGCGCATTCCTAAGGGGGCCTCCTTAACTCTTCCTGGAGTCATGGAAAAAGACCGAACTGAGGAGGTGTGACCTGGGAACCCGAGCTTGAAGGAGTGGAGATTATCCAGGTGTGGAGGGAGAGAGGTCATTCAGGCTGCAGCTGCCCACCCTCCCATCCTCAAGGCATTTCTTAGCCTTCTGCCAAGGCTGACCGCTCACCCGGGGCCCTGTTTTCTACTTTCCTTCCTTCCTTCTTCCCTTCCCCCATCTTTTTTCTTTTTTCATCCTCTCCCTCCAATTACTTGTATCAGAATCATTGCCTATACTCATAGACTCCCGGGCTGCACCCCAGTCTGGAGTTAAAGCCTCTGAGGATGCAGGACCTAGGTACCTGCATGTTTAACACCTTCCCCAGGGCTTCCCTGGTGGCTCAGATGGTAAAGTGTCTGCCCGCAATGTGGGAGACCTGGGTTCGATCCCTGGGTCAGGAAGATCCCCTGGAGAAGGAAATGCAACTCAGTCCAGTATTCTTGCCTGGAAAATTCCATGGACAGAGGAGCCTTGTTGGCCACAGTCTCTGGAGTCACAAAGAGTCGGACTCGACTTCACTTTCACCAGGTGATTCTGAAGCACCATCACCTGGGAATGCTTGACCTAAAGGAGCTCCCGACAGCCCACCATGGCTGGCCTGATGCAGAGCAGGTGTGTGTGCTTCAGGGCGGAGCCTCGTTCTCAACTTGAAAAACTGGTTTCCACAAGGAGGCTGCTTGGCTCAGAACCATCCTGCACTGTGGGCGGGTTCGGGCAGGCTGAGCCCAGGGGTGCGGCATCTGGGGATGGTCTTGGATTTGGTGAGAATGGCTTCACTACTCATTAGCAGCCCAACGGGCTTAAGCAAACTATTTTCTCATCTGTAAAGTGGGGCAACAATAGAACCAATTTTGGTGGGTTGTTGAAAGGGTCACATGAGGGCACAATACACACAGGACCGTTCCAAAAGCAGAGATTTTGTTTTTGTTATGTTTTGTTTTTAAATAATGGTGATAAAGAAAACAAACATATCGTACCCAAAAGGGAGAAAGTCTGATTGAAATCATTATTACAAAGCCCAGTTGAAGCTTAGCTTTTTTCATCAAAGTGGTAAGAATAGGTCAAGTATGCTTGAAGGTCAGCAGTGATTCTCAGTAGATTAAGCATCAGAGCCACTGTGTTCAAAACTTCAGTCCACCCTGGTTCCACCAGCTGCCACATCACCCCCACCCCCATTACAGTGAATCTCTAGGAGCTATCTGCATTAAAAAAAAGGGGGGGAAACCCGCTTTCCTATGATAAGAATGGCCTGGAGGTCCTTGTAGAAACATCTTCCCTGACTTCTGGAGATTCTGCTTTAGGGGGTTGGGGGTGAGTTCTGGAACTTGCATTTTTAAACAGGTGTTTCTTTTTTTTTTAATTGGAGTATATTTGGTTTCAGTTCAGTTCAGTCGCTCAGTCGTGTCCGACTCTTTGCGACCCCATGAACTGCAGCACGCCGGGTCTCCCTGTCCATCACCAACTTCCGGAGTCCACACAAACCCATGTCCAGGGTCCCTGGGAAAGAGGCCGTTCACTCCTCACAGGCATCATGGCCATGGGTCTGGGCAGCTGTTGCTGGCAGCATGGCTAAATCCCTCCAGATGGGGTTAATAGAAGGAAGAGGGATATGAGTTTCAGGACAGTGGCCATGGCTACCAGTTTCCACATAATCTGTCAGGCCCTGTCTGATCCTTGACCTCTGCTAGCTGCCCCTCCTCACAGCTGGAAGCCACAAAACCCATCCCACCTGAGTCCTCTGCCACGGCTCACCCTGGGCAGGGTTGGGGTGGGGAAGGCTCGAGGCAACATCAGCTCAAGCGTGTGTGTCAACAGCAAGAACAACAGCAAGCATTCCTGGCTGCAAATCCAGCCAAGCCTGTGCTAAATCCCTGAAACTGACTTCTGGACTTTGTCCTGGGTCTGCAAAGTGACTGGGTTAACAGACTGCACGAGTGCCCAGCTCCTGCGCGAAGTCTTCACCCGGAACGCAGCTCTGACTGGGTTAACAGGTGACTGCATGAGTGCCCAGCTCCTGCACGAAGTCTTCACCCAAAACGCAGCTCCCCCTCTCAGGTGCGGCCCTGCCTTTCACTCAGGCACAAGTCTCTCTTCAGGCTTTGACCCCGTGGCTGCCCCTTTATAATTAACAGTTCCAAGTTCTATCCCGCTCCCAGGGTCTCCCTCACGTTAGTTTTGCGCTGGCCTTCTTCACACAAAAAAACTGAAGCCACCTTGATAAACTGCCTGAAGTCACACAGCCTTATGGCTGAACCAGAGGCCAACCACACGGTTCTAACTCTGGCTGCACACTGCGAGTGTGAAGAACTCTGCCTTCTTCAGAGGCCTGGCAGGCTTTGTTTTTTGTTGTTTAATCAGGCTGCCTCCTACCAAACGGCCCTCTTCAAGACCCACACACTTGCCCAGCGTTTACATTTGCAACCCTGTTTGAGGGTCAGCCCTTCATAATAGCAGCATAGAGTCCTCTGAAGTTAATACAGAAGCTGGGCTAGAAACACAGAGTAAGAGCACTGGCCTAAAGCAGTGGAGGAAAGAAAGTGGGAAACAGGAGCCCCACCCTAGTTCAGTTCAGTCGTGTCTGACTCTTTGTGACCCCATGGACTGCTGCACGCCAGGCCTCCCTGTCCATCACCAACTCCCAGAGTTTGGTTAAACTCATGTCCATTGAGTCAATGATGCCATCCAACTATCTCATCCTCTGTCGTCCCCTTCTCCTCCTGCCTTCAATCTTTCCCAGCATCAGGGGCTTTTCCAATGAGTCAGTTCTTCACATGAGATGGCCAAAATATTGGAGTTTCAGCTTCAGCATCAGTCCTTCCAATGAATATTCAGGACTGATCTCCTTTAGGATGGACTGGTTGGATCTCCTTGCAGTCCAAGGGACCCTCAAGGGTCTTCTCCAACACCACCCTCAGGACCTCTCAGCTGAGGGCTGTGTCCCCCTCCCTCCCATGGTGCTAGGCAACCCACCCCCCCACACTGAGCCCTCTCCCCTCCCCACCCTGGCCTGGCTTCCTGCCCATCTCTCTACCAGCAGGAGGGCTGCAGGAAGGAAGCCCAGTCTCCCCCAACAAGTTCAGCAGGAGATGGGCTAAATGCTCCTGAAAAAATGGGAGCCTGGCTAGGCCCCTGGCTCCCACTGTTGACCTCTGCCGTCAGTACAGGCTGTCTTGAGATTCAGCCCACAAGCTCTGACCTGAGGCCTCCCAGTTCCTCACTGTGGGCTCCTTCTCAGACCTCTCAGCTTTGCCTTTTAGAAACCTGTTCCATCCCACAAGGCTTGTAGCTCTTGTCTCACTTCAGCTGAGGAAGGACACAACCGCGCCACCCTGAGGGAGGCTGTTTGCTCTCACACCTACAAGTCTCTAACTTGGCTTTGGCGTACCTCACTCTAGAAAAGAGCGCCTCTGGCCTTCTAAGGACATACTAGCCAACCATGCCTTGTTTCCGGCCCTCACTTCTAAGCTCTGTAAAGCTACGCTTGCCAGAATCCCTGGGGAGGAGGGCTCCTCTGCTGTGAGGCACTGCACTCTTCCTGCCCCGGACTGTTTCCCCTTGAACAGAGGACCTCACACTCATTACCAAATTGCTTTGTTACTGACGTTCAAAGGTGTCTTGGAGATGCCGGTTCTCCAGCCTTCCTCCCAGGCCCCTCTGCTCTCTCAGGGGCCATGTTCCCCACCGAGCTCCTTCACACTCAGGGGTTCACTGCACTGCTCCCTGCATTCCAGCAGGGCTGGGATGAAAGAAGTTTGAAGAAAGCTAAGTTCACCCAGTTCTCAGGCATGTTTGGGCCCATCCAGGAGTCCAGTAGACAGACTCGCCAGGTCTATTTATAAGGGAACAAGGGGGGGTCTCCTGCAAAGAATCCAGAAATTGTTTCATTCCCACATCACAATCGACCAACAGATCTACCTCAACACACAGTCGTGAGCATTCTTGTGGGCACTGGGGGAGGGGGGAGCGGTCAGAGGGAACCAAACTAAACAGATAAAATTTTGGTCTCTGTGGAAATACACATAAACAAGATCAACAAGTAAGCTATGATGTGAGAAACACTGAGGAGAAAAATTAAGCAGGTGTGGAGGAAAATGTGTGTGTGTGTGTGTGTGTGTGTGTGTGTGTGTGTGTGTACAGGTGCTGACATCTGAGATGGTGTAATCACTGAGACTGTGAGCAAAGACTGAAGAGGGGGTGGGTGGCCACGTGCAGGGAGAATATTCCAGGCTGAGGGAACAGCAAGTGCAAGGGGCCTGAGAGGACAGCAGATCCTTTGCCTGAGGACTGGAGGAGCAGCGGGAATAAGGACAAGCAGCCCAGAGTCAAGGTCAGAGCATCACCGGGGTTTGTGGGGGGTGGTGGTTATGTTAAGGCTGAGACCACAGGGCTTTGGGAGGACTTGGGTTTTCCTCTGAGGTGGGAAGACGAGGTTTCAGCAGAGCGCTGCCTGGTGGATGGTTTACTCAGGCTACTGTGTTAAGACTGGACTGAAGGGTAGAAACAGGAGGATCAGTAGGGAGGCTGTGGCAATAACCCAGGCAAGAGATAGTGGTGGCTGGGTCTGAGCTGGGGACACTGGAGGTGATGAGAAGTGGTTAGAATCTTCCTGGGAGTTGAGGCTCGTGCCATCAGAACTATAATGCTTGGGCCCACAGGCTGGATGATCCAGTCTCTGGGTACCGATCCTTGTCTACTTGGATCGTGTCTTCAGATTGCCCAGTCTGGGTGGACTAGAGGTTTTGCTTTCCCCTTGAAACAAACTGATATTCTCCGAGTCAGTCATTATGGAAAGATGCTAATATGGGGTAGGATTGGAGGCAGGTTTGCACGGGGGCTCGGGTCCATGGGGCTTGCCTCTGCAGGTGTGGAGGTGCTCAGGACATTCCTGGTGATGGTGGGGTGGTGGTGGTGGGGCTGAGTTAGCCCTGCTGTAGCCGGGGCCTGGCCTGCCGTGGGTTTTGTTGGTTTCCATCTTTACTGCTTGTGGAACATGCACTCTTCCAATGCAGACGTTGATGCCGTGGCCAGTGGGCCTTGGCCCAGGTGGGTCAGAGCTGGAGCCACGACCCTTGGGTGGGCATCGGGACCCAGGCATGGCTCTGAGTCTGGGTGGTCGCTGATGGGCAGGAACGAGGAGGGGAGAGCCGTGGAAACCCCGGGGCCGCAGAGGTCTGGTTCAAGAAGTGAGTTCATATGAGTGAGCAAGCTCAAGCGTTCCTGGGCTGTGTCTGAGAGGAGCTGGGGTTCCCCAGGAGGCGGGGAGACGCAGGCCAAGCAGGCCGTCCTGGTGACTCACTGTCACGCTCCTTTTCACTCCAGACTCCTGTTGCCTGGGAAGCGTGCCTTCTAGTCAGCTGACTCCTGTGTCTCCCCAGGCCAGCCTGCTCTCCGGTGCCCACAGCTCTGGGCACCCTGGCTTCTGGCATCCGAGCTCTCAGACCCGGCGTGTCCTCTCTTGCTGCCCTGTCTCCCTCCCACTCTCAGTCTCTGGGGCGATGACCCCCTACCCCCCAGCCAGCCGCCCTGCCAGAGCCTGCAGGGCAGCCCAGTTCCCGCCACACCCAATTAATCATCGACTCCAAGTGTCACCTCCTAAACACCACTCAACCCCTGTGCCTTTCTTTCCGCCCTCGCAGCAGTCCTGGCCACAGTTCTGGGGGGGCCCTGACAGGTCACTCTCCGGGTCATGTCCTCCTCACCCCAGGGTCCCCAGAGGGCCTCTGGAGTCGGGTCTCTGTCCTGCTCTCCCTGGGTCTGTGGCTGCCCCTCACCCTGGGGACTGCAGGGCACACAAGGCCTGGCCACCTGTCCAGCCTCTCTGAGCACTGCGGGGGTGGGGAGGGTGGAGTCTGTGCCCAGCATCGTCTTCTCTTTGGGCTATGCCCAGCGTAGGAGGAATTTCTGCCTCCCTATAACCTTGTAGCTCAATAGGTGAAGAACCCACCTGCAGTGCAGGACACCCGGGTTCGATTCCTGGGTTGAGAAGATCCCGAGGAGGGCATGGCGACCCACTCCAGTACTCTTGCCTGAAGAATCCCATGGACAGAGGAGCCTGGTGGCTACAGTCCATGGGGTTGCAAAGAGTTGGACACGACTGAGCGACTACACTTTCACTTTTAAGGGAACTGTAAGGAAAGAAGAAGCAGCCCTCATCCCTCCCACCGCCACCCTGCCGACCCTGTTCTCCTGGGGCTGGAAGGGGCTCTTTGTGACCCAGGAGGAAGAATCTGGCACCCTCAGCTGGGTGTCTCCCTGTATGTCCTGCAGAAACATGCATTCAGTGCGTTTGCCAGTGTTTATTGACTAGGTTCAGAGAAGGTAATGGCACCCCACTCCAGTACTCTTGCCTGGAAAATCCCAGGGACGGGGGAGCCTGGTGGGCTTCTGTCTATGGGGTCGCACAGAGACGGACATGACTGAAGCGACTTAGCAGCAGCAGCAAGAAGAGTTTAGGGTGGAGATTAGGAATGAGACGCTCTCTGCTTTGGGAAATACTGGCAGAGCAGGTTTTCAGGTAGATATTTTCAGAAGGTTGTATGAACCCTAAAACTTGCATCTTCTCATAGCTAGAGAAGCACTAAAATCATTCTTAGAGACATCTGCTCCTCGTGACAGCAAGCTTCTGCCAAAATGAGTGCTTGATCGAATGTATAGTCCTTTCACCAAAATCGCATCTATACTGACCCACCACTGCCTCTTTGGAGCAGTTCCTCTGCATATCTGAGATGCCATCTCTCAGGCTGTAGTCCTCATTTTGCCCCGAATAAAATTTAACTCACAAATCTCACACGGTGCATAATTTTTTCAGTCAACAAATTCTAGCCCCATAATCCACTAGCCTCTGTTTTCATAGTTGTAAAATGGGAATAATAGTACCTGTCTCCATAGGTGAAGGATAAAATGAGATGATACAAGTCAAAACATCCTGCATAGTTCTGAGTTTCCCCAGGTGGCTCAGAATCTGCCTGCTAATGTAGGAGACACAGGAGATGCAGGTTTGACCCCTGGGTTGGGAAGATCCCCCCGGTGTAGGAAATGGCAAACCACTCCCGTATTCTAGCCTGGAAATTTCTATGGGCAGAGGAACCTGATGGGCTGCAGTCCATGGGGTTGCAGAGAGTCATACGCAACTGAACATGTGTGCACACACAGAGTTACTGGGCACATGATACACATCCAGTCAACATTTGTAGAATTGTCCCTGCTTCTAGAAGCTTTAATTTTGTCTGGGGCTGTTGTGCAGACTTTGCAGAGGGGTGACACTGGGACTAGATTCAGAGAAGTGAAGAGTGAAAGTCGCTCAGTTGCATCTGACTCTTTGTGACCCCATGGACTTTACAGTCCGTGGAATTCTCCAGGCCAGAATACTGGAGTGGGTAGCCGTTCCCTTCTCCAGGGGATCTTCCCAACCCAGGGATCCAACCCAGGTCTCCTGCATTGCAGGTGGATTCTTTACCAGCTGAGCTATCAAGAGGGAGGCTGTAAAATGCATTTCTGGACAGAGGTCTTGGAGCTTGGGGTTGTGACCTGGGGTTGCCATGGCAAGGCAGCTTCTTGAGGAGCTGGAGGAACCAGGAGATCTGTGGGCATGTGTCCCCTGCCCGCCCCAGAGCTGCTAAGCTGGGCCCAGGCCCAAAGGGCTCTGTTTTGTCCTAGGCAGTGGGAGCTTGCTGCAGAAGGACAGGCCCAGACAGGCCCTGGGTGCTGGGGCTTGCACCCTGCTGTTTCCTGGGAGCAGCTCACAGCCCTGCCAGCCCCTCCTCGTCCTCCTCTCTGCAGCGAGGCCTAGGGACTCTCAGCCCAGGTTTCTAGAGTGACTGTCAGCTGGGAGTCAAGATGCTTCTTTCTTGGGGCTTTGGTTTAAGTGCAGCCCCTGAAGCAGAGAATTCCTGCTTCAAGTGGCAGATCTAGAGGTCGAGCAGCCTCCAGAAAAATCCTAGTCCTTGGAGTCCATCCTAAAAGAAATCAGTCCTGAATATTCATTGGAAGGACTGATGCTGAAGCTGAAACTCCAATACTTTGGCCACCTGATGCGAAGAACTGACTCACTGGAAAATACCCTGGTGCTGGGAAAGATTGAGGGCAGGAGAAGGGGGCGACAGAAGATGAGATGTTTGGATGGCACCACTGACTCGATGGACATGACTTTGAATGAACTCCGGGAGTTGGTGATGGACAGGGAGGCCTGGCGTGCTGCAGTCCATGGGGTTGCAAAGAGTCGGACATGACTGAGCAAGTGAACTGAACTGAACTGAGTTTATAATCTTGGGCCTGTGGTCTGACATCTTTAAGCCTAGCTCCTTCCTCCTTGAAATGAGGATAACAATTCCAAGCCCCAGGGCTGCCATCAGGATTGAGTAAGGGAAGTTGTGCTTTCTTATTTTGTGCGTTGAAGACTTTTGTGCTTGGCATTAATTATGCCAGATGCTGTGGGGAAGGTTACAGAAAGGACCTGGAGACTCACTCGGATCCAATCAATCACAGGGTCCTAGAGAATCCACTGCTTCTCAAACTTTCCTGTTCGAGTCACCCAGGGATCTATAAAAGGCAGATTTTGATCCAGTGGGCCTGGGGTGGCAGCTGCGAACCTGCCTTTCTAACAAGCTCTTGGGTGATCCCACACCATCCTCCAGGGCCAGGACAAGGCACATACCTTCCCCTCCGCAGGGCCCTGGCCGCTCTCCTGATGTTCCTGGCACCTCCAGCCTTTACCAGCTCCTTGCAGTCTGCTCACTCTGGTCGGATGAATCTTCCTGAAATAGAAGAGAAAATTTCTGATGTACAGCCAAGAACCATCCCAGGAGCTGCTGCTTTCGTGGGAGAGGGGAGGGAGGGCATAGTCGGCTCAAGAAAGGATGGCTTTTAAGTCAGCAAAATGTCCTAGAGGCTGCTTGGCATGTGGGTGGTAAGTCACCCAGGGCTTATTTCAAAGAGGACTGTGAGGGGGATGAGGCTTGGCAAGAAAGGAGGCTGCTCCAGAACACCACCTCCCTTGGGTGGGGGATGCTTGCTGTCAGGCTCCTCCCTGGACTCAGTTTCTCTGTTGCAAAGTGGTAGGTGCCTGGAAGCCCTGGCTGATGGCAGTGAGAAGCGCCTGCTTGGAAAGGAGACCAGATGAGGGGCCCAGAGCCATTGCCTCTGCACCATCTCTGTGCAGCTCCAGTGTGTGGGGAGGAGGAGGAGGAGGGCAAAGCCGTGGCTACACAGACATACAGATAGATCAAGTCCTGCTTCGAAGAGCTGGCAGCTGTCTCCACAGTGTGCCTGGGAGATGCTCTAGAGGAAAAGGGAAAATGGGCAGAATCACTGAGGCCTGGTGAGGGGCCCCTGGCATTGAGGGGGGCGGATGCCAGTGGGTCCTCTGAAGAGCCAAAACGGACTCCGAGTTAGATCTGTTTTTTTTTTTCCCCTTACTTTAAGGTTTGCTTTTCCCTGCCCTTGTTGTTATAATCGTGCGTAATGGCCTGCCTCAGGGAACCCTGCCCCCCTGCCTGAATGTTAAACTAAAGAGCCTTTCTTTGTTCAGCTCTCAGGGAGACAATTTGAGCCTGCCCACCTGGGAATGGTTGCTGAAAAGAAGAAATTAATATTAATACGACCCCTCCCTGATGCTGGCCAAGCCACCTGATGCTGGCCAAGCCAGGCAAAATTAACGGTCTTTTTTTTTTTTTTTTTTAACTTTACTTCCTTACCTCCTCCCTCTCTCTGTTTACTTCCTTACCTCCTCCCTCTCTCTGTTCTGGCATCCAGACCCCAAAAGATGGTTTGTTTTGGGGATACTAATCTGCCATCTTCTCAGTCTTCTGTCTTTCCAAATAAAGTCACTATTCCCTGCCTCAGGCCTTGTCCCCCCTGGCTTGTCGTGTGGCAAGCAGAGCCATCTTGGGCTCAGTAACAACTCAGGTGGGAGGACTTCCTGGGTTTTCTGATAGTCATAGCATCAGCCAACAAGTAGCTCTGCGCTGGTTTCACATGGTTCTAATGTCAAGAAAAATAAAGTTGAGATTACTAAATTGTGCTAAACTGGAGAAATGGTGCGCTGGCAGGATGTGGAGCTATGGGGTTTTGGCCACCAGGGGTTGCGTTAGGGGAGCCCTAAAGTCAGATACTAAGAGCAGATGGGGAGGAGTGTCATTTTCAAGTTGATGAATGAGAAAATGCAAACAGTAATTTCTGCACATAAACCACCTTCAAGAAGACATTGGGCCCCCTGTGAGCTTTATCCACATTTGCATAAAGTATTGCATAAAAGAGATGATTGATGTGAGCCTTGCTGGTCTGTTAGCTAAACACAGATGTGTGTTTGCAGCTGTGGTTACCCTTGTTGGACTGTCAGGAGGAAACTGTATATTGTGCATTAACAAGCAACTGATTAAATAGAGGAAGCTGGCTGTCCGTTCATGGTGGCTCTGATTCCACTTTGAGAGCATAGACCTGAGAGAAGGAAATGTTTTAAAACTTGAGAGGGCCCGAAATTTAAAAAAACAAAAACAAAAAACAACTCTCATAATATTCTTCTTTCATTTGTTTATTAATCTACTTTCAGAAAGTGAGGCAACTTATAATTAAAAACACCTATGTAAACTGGGCAGCTTTAAATATGTCAGAAACAGCAGCAACTAGAGAGGAAGTAGAGAGAAAGTTCTGCCCAGAACCTAAGGCAAATAGCATTAGGCACTAAATGTAGATCTGATGCTCTCTTGTCTTGCTTTCTTCACTTTCCTATATAAGAGACTCTGAAGAAGTTGCATTTCCCATGACTCTCATCAAATGAGTTATGAAACTGTTACAGTGAAGAGCCGATGTTGACTCCATGTTGGACCTGTTTATTTGACTTTAAATTTTACTTTTCATTGCTTTTGTTGTTATAATCATACATAGTGGCCTGTCTCAGAGAACCCTGCCTCTCTGCCTGACTGTTAAACTAATGTGCTTTTGTTCAGCTCACAGGGAGATAATCTGACCCTGCCCACCCGTGAATGGTGACAAGAAAGAAGAAACTAACACATCCCTCCCTGGAGGCTGGTCATTCCAGGAGATGTTTTGCAAGACTGATTGCCCTTTTTACTTTACTTCATCACCATCTCTCCCTCTCTATTCTGCCTTTTTTACTTAACTTCCTCATCATTTCTCTTTCTGGTTCTATAAAAGAACCTGGCATCCAGACCCGAAGAAGATGGTTATTTTGAGACATTAGTCTGCCATCTTCTCGGTCAGCTGGCTTTCTGAATAAAGTCATATTCCTTGCCTCAGCACATTGTCTCCTATTTTACTGGCCTGTTGTGCAGCGAGAAGAGCAAGCTTGGACTTGTTAACAAAATATTTCCCCAGGAACTCAAAGCTGAAGCCTGGGTCAGCTTTCAGCAGCTTTCAGAGCCCAGAGAACACTCAGGACCATGTTTTTGGCCCTGTGGCCCCTGCTCTGCTGCCCTCTGCTCACTTTGGAAGGTTACTGCTCACTCCCCATGTTTGTCCTGGACCCCGGGCCTTGACATAGTGTATGTCTGGGCCTCAGTTCACAGGGTTGGTGTCCAGTGGAGAGGCAGCCTTGCTAAGTATGGTGAGGCTAGGTCCTGAGGACTGGCTCTTAGCTTGTATGCCCACCTGGCCAGATTTCCCTCTAAACACCCTTCTGAATTGGGGGTGTGGGACCAGCAGGGTCAGGAGAAGTCAAGAGTGGGAGAAACAGGAGGTGGAGAGAAGACAGGGCCAGGAAGTGACCTGGTGAGAGTTGATCCTCACACTCATGCAGCACTGGGTCTCCAATTACTCCAATTAGCTGGTTCACAGGACTGAACACAAGGAATAAATCACGAGTGGGGCTTGGCATGGGGTCACGGCTTGGGTTAAAGGGGCAGGTCCACCCTATTGGCTCCTTTGCCATCTGGTCTTGGTCTCTCCCCACTCCTGCTTTCTGAGCTCCGGTTATATGGTAGATCTTTCAGTTCTGGGAAAGGGCTTCATGCGTTCCCATATCTGGGCTTTCCCAAGACAAGTCTTCCCTCCCATGAATATAAACCCACAACCCTCACTGGGTTGCTGCCCACTTCTTCTGCAGGGGCAGACTCTCCATGGCACCCTGCAGTTCCCCTTTGCACTATTCACTGCACTTGTAATTGCATGGATGGAGTGGACACTTCCTATATTTGTGCCCCAGCAGTCTATTCGTGTGTATGGCTACAGTACCCTTGTTTAATTTGGGGAGTACCACCTCTCCTTCACTCTGGACCTATGTGTTCTGGGAAAAATTGACCCTGGGCACCGAGAGTGGAACATGTGACCTAGACTAGACCAATCGGTATAGTCCATCCCTGTGGGCTTCAGTGATTGGTTTAGAAATGGGTAAGGACACTCAACTTCTGGATATTTGGATTTGCAGGAAGCACTGATTCACTTCCACTAACCTGAATCAATGATGAAATGAACCTGAGTGTTCCTGGACAACATGAGTGAGAACTGAACCGAGAGGGAAAAGAGCCAAGAGATATCTCCTAGTGACACTGCTGAAGCTCTGAATTGAGCTGTATCTAAAGTCAACTCTATGTTTTCGTATTTCAGTTGTTGTTCAGTTGCTAAGTCATGTCCGACTCTCTGCGACCCCATGTCCTCCACTATCTCCCTGAGTTTTCTCAAACTCATGTCCATTGAGTCAGTGATGCCATCCAACCTTCTCATCCTCTGTTACCCCCTTCTTTCCTGCCCTCAACCTTCCCCAGCATCAGGGTCTTTTCCAATGAGTTGGCTCTTCACATCAGGTGACCAAAATATTGGAGCTTCAGCTTCAGCATCAGTTCTTTTAATGAATATTCAGGATTGACTTCCTTTAGGATGGACTGGTTGGATCTCCTTGCAGTCCAAGGGACTCTCAAGAGTCTTCTCCAGCACCATAGTTTGAAAGTGTTAATTCTTTGGCTCTCAGCCTTCTTTATGGTTCAACTCTCACATCCATACATGACTACTGGAAAAACCATAACTTTGACTACACAGATCTTTTAAAACAGAGACTCTTTGTGTTGGATATTCTGTCAGTTGCAATTGACACCATCTAAATAACAGCCTTGGTCTAAGCTGTCTTCCTTTTGCAGTGAGCACAGGTATTATATCTGTGTCCTGGGGCCTGGCTTAGTGCCTGGTGCATAGGAATGGTCAACAAATGAATCAACCAGTGAAGAGATGGGTCTCAAGAGCTCCCCTAATCTCACTCTTTCTTCCTTTCAGACCTAGAAATGAGGCAACAGTTGTAGTTCTTTCTGGGTGATGAACTTGTTACAGAGTCCCACAGGAACCAATTTTCTTTAGAGCTGAGAACTTCAACTACAAGAAAGTAGCCACAAGTCCTGACTAAAGGGTTGTTGGGAAAGACCTGCTGCTCAGATTTTCAGAGTGTCTACAGTTTTACTATTAGCAGGATTTCTTTGGCTTACAGTTCTGAGACCTCTTAGGAGTTCTTTGTAAATATATATCTATATCTGCTTATATGAGTATAAAGTATCTGAAAAGATACACAAGAAGCTAAAAAAAAAAAGTTACCTGCAGAGAGTTGAGATGAGAATTGGCACAATGGAAGGCAGGTGGGTCTAGGAATGGTAATTTTTATATTGTTTTAATTTGGGGCCATTTGAATGTGTTACCTTTAAAAAAATTAAGTTAGAGAATATCCACTTGAGTGCAGAACCACTAGAAGCCATTGTCAGCACTTAACAGCTGGGGAGGGGGGCATTTATTTATCAGCTCCTTTTGCAACTGGGGGAGCTGGTTTCCCTGGGGGAGTCGCTGATAGATTAGGCAGGAGTGGTTTGCCCTGGTTGAGGAAGGGGAGATAGAGGGACAAAGCATTCAGGGGACCCTGTGGTTGTGTCACACATCTGACAAGGTGAGGGGGAGGAGAATTAGGCAGGTCAAGGGAGGGGTAAGACATTAAAGACCCTCTTTCCCAGGGGCCCACCTGTCCCTGGATGGACTTGATGGTTTCCAAGACTCCTCTTGGTGGCTCAGATGGTAAAGAATCCGCCTGCACTGTGGGAGACCTGGGTTTGATCCCCAGGTTGGGAAGATCCCCTGGAGAAGGGCATGGCAACCCACTCCAGTATTCTTGCATGGAGAATCCCCATGGACAGAGGAGCCTGGCGGGCTACAGTCCATAGTGTCGCAAAAGAGTCAGACACGACTGAGCAATTAAGCCCAGAGCACACAAGACTCCTCTTATTTAAAAAAAGTTCCTGACACCCCTCATCTGTGTATACGCAGGCACAACCCTTCAACTTTCCAAGCCTGTTTGACTCATCTATAAAACAAAAGGAAGACAGGTGGCCCAGTGGGAATGTTCACAAGGGCTCAGCTTTAGATTTTGATACTACAGCAAATGAGACAGTCAATTCAGGGACCGAGTTAGAGTGACAGAACCGAAAGCTGCCTGTCACATCACATAAAACAGGCAGCTCCTGGCATCCAGCCCTTACGGTAAGAACAGCAGCAGCTGCTCACGGAGGGGCGAAGAGAGTGGAGTAACGATGGGGAGTATCGATGCTACTCAAGCCCTATAAACCCTACTGCCTATAATGAACTGTAAAAGAAAATAATACAGATATACAGTTTATATACTACCTATACATCATTTTTCTTTAATTTTTATTGGAGCATAGTTTATACTCCAATAAACTATAACACCTGTCTTCCTGCCCTTCAGCAGAGCCTGTTCCTGAGGGACACCCCTCCTCCAGCCCCACAGACCAGCCTGGGTGCTCCACCATCACCCTATACCAGGTCAGAGTTCTTCCAGTCATCACCAAACACTGCCCATCGCCCACCCCCCTCCCCAACTTGCTGCCCCCTGACCACTGATGACCACAGCCACTGCTACCACTGTGCTCCATATATAGTTATATATATATATAACTAAACTAATTGGGAGTTTACAATGTTATGTTAATTTTAACTGTACAGCAAAATGAACCAGCCATACATATACATGTGTCCCCTCCCTTTTGGATCTTTCCTTCCATCTTCCTTCCACTTTCCTTCCATCATACTGTCCTTAGAGGAGTGATTTTTATCCTAAGACTGGCTGCTCTCCCCAGCAAGGAACTATATGCATCCTTATTCAGCTGGGATGATAAGCATCCATGTTTACACCTAAGGAGAGAGAGAAAACGGCTTTGATTCTTGCTATTAGGAAAAGTCATGAAACTAACTTTTTAAAAAAAAACTGGTTTAAATCACATTGTTATTCTTGAATGAATCACTGTGACCACTAATTAGTTTGTTCTACCCTTGGAACCAAAGTAGAGTCTCTTTCTTCAAAACCACAGAGATCCTCAATAGAAACTATTGTTTTAGGGGAAGAGAAGTAGGGGACAAACACCAAAGAAACAACTATTGAATGACCATCAGTCCTGCTTACATCAACCTGTTCTGCCTTCTGTTTCCTTTGCTTCTGAACTCTAATATTTTTTCCCTTTAATAAACTCTGGCTTCTTTATATCATTTATATAACTCAGTGGCCAATTCAGCATCCTAAATTTCTGGATGCATCAGTATTTCTGCCCACAGAGTGAGGGAATTAACTGTATATCCAGGTTATGCCCACATGCGTTTGTATATGTATAAACACAGCCAACTTGTAACCAAGTGATAAAACCAAGTGATTAAAATAAAAAAAAAAAAAAAAAAAAAAAAAAAAAAAAAAAAAATACCATCATGAGAAATAAAGACCAGACATAGTTCCTGCTTTCCAGAAGTTTATACATTTGAAACTATTAGAAAATAATACATATACATGTGTCCCCTCCCTTTTGGATCTCCTTCCCCTTCGGGAGTTCCCTGTGCTACACAGTCTGTTCTCATTAGTTCTCATTAGTTGCCTGTTTCCTACATAGCATCAGTACTGTATATGTATATGTATATGTATATGTGTCAAGCCCAGTCTCCCAATTCCTCCCATCCACTCCCTTCCTCCTTGGTATCTATATATTTGTTCTCTACGTCTGTGTCTTTTTCTGCTTTGCCAATATATGTCATTAAGTTCTGTGATGATTACATGGCTTGGGCTTTTGTGATCAGTAATTTGTTCTATGTAATAATTAAAACAATATCAGTATTTCTGTGGCTTTCCTTTGAGGCTTCATTTTCTCCCTGGGAGTCACAGTGTATGGAGGGGGACCAGGCTCATCCTCCTGGAGGCCCCCTGGGTGATGGGCTCATGGTTGCCCAGGCAGCCAACAGGGAACTGGAACAGCAGCTGAAGGGCTGACTCAGCTGTCTTCTGGCATCCTGAGCACAGGGCTCTGCCCTCCATCTCTGCTCCAGGCCTAAATGAGTATAGGCTTTGAAGTTAACCAAATTTGGGTCAAAATCTCAATTTAACATTCAGCTGAAGTGGGTAATTTTCTGGAGAAAAATAATTATTAAATTTAATGCAAAAAGTAATAAAAATGTGTATGAACCACTATTTTAGCCTATTCTGTATACTTTCCTGTATATTTGAAATATTTCATCATTAAATATATTTTAAAATGCTAATAATGATAAACAAATACACAGTCTTCATCCCATTCCTTTAGGGAAGATACTAGTCACTCTCATCCATAGTTCACACCACTACATAAATTGATGCAATCTTGTGAAAGGGTAATTTGAGAGTATCATCAAAATTTAAAATGTGCTAATTTGATCAAGCAATCGTTTTTTTTTTTTTTTTTTCCTTAAAGCCACCACCATTTAATCTCACAATTTTATGGACCATGAATTCAGACAGGGCTTGCCTAGGCAAATTATTTGTTCCACATCAACTGTGGTCATTTGCTAGTATTTAGATGGCAGAGGGGCTTATTAGGATGGTTTAAGATAACTTTCGGAGAAGGCAATGGCACCCCACTCCGGTACTCTTGCCTGGAAAATCCATGGACGGAGGAGCCTGGTACGCTGCAGTCCATGGGGTTGCTAAGAGTTGAACACGACTGAGCGACTTCACTTTCACTTTTTACTTTCATGCACTGGAGAAGGAAATGGCAACCCACTCCAGTGTTCTTGCCTGGAGAATCCCAGGGATGGGGGAGCCTGTTGGGCTGCCGACTGAAGTGACTTAGCAGCAGCAGCAGCAGCAGCAAGATAACTTTACGGAGTAGGAAAGGCTTGGCTCCACCGGCGTCATCAACCAGAAGGTCTATACAGGGTCTCTTCGGCATATGGATAGATCTTAGATTAGCTGGACTTTTATTTGATGGACTATTTACATGACCTGGCTGCTCAAACTACAGTCCATAGACCAGCACTACAGGTATCACCCGAAAGCTCCTTAGAGATGCAGAATCTGACTAGAATTTCCATTTTTAATAATCTGTAGGAAATATTACGTACTAATGAGTGTACAGATATCTCTACAAAGGTATTACCTGAAGCACTGTCTTTAACAGAAAAATTATGAAACAGAAATCTCCATAAACAGAAAAATAGTTAAATCTTAGAACATCCATAACCATGGAATATCACAGAGCCATTATAAAGGAGATAAATCTATGCATACTGGTCTGGAAAGATATCTATGATATACTCTTTGGTTAAGCTCCCTCCTCTCAAAGACTCAAACAAATAGCAGGGTAATTAATACATCTATGTATCAGTACTCCATTTTTGTTAAGAAAAAAAGTCAGGAAATATCTCTAGCACCCATCCATCCAAAAGTTCAGAAGGATGGACATCAAATGAACAATATTTACCTTTGGGGGTAGTGGAGAGATTTTTGCATTTTTATATGTTGTATGTTGATGCACAAAAAAAGTGAGTGTATAAAATAATTGTTTATTTTGTTTTGCTTTCTGTATATTTAAATGAAAAAAAAAAAAAAGCCTTAAAATAAAACCAAATCACTGTATTCTGGGAACATCTGTGCTGAACAATCAGGCTTAAAGGTCATGAAGATAAGGTTTCCTGGTCTCAGAAGTCCCGTCAGCACAAACTGGCTCACCCTTGCAATTTCCTCCATCGCCTCTGCCAAGTCCGTCACCTTGCTTTCCCATCTTTTTGTTGTGAGGAGTCACTTCATTGCTCCTCTTTAACTTTAGGTCCAATTATATTCCTTGAAGTGCTCGAGGAGTTGAATTTTGAAGTGAATCAGTTAAAGTGTTCCACTTTCCAGGTGGGTTCACAAGCTCAGATGACAAGTGCTTCCGGGTATGAAGGGCTGTGAAACTTCCTGGGTGAGACTGCTCTGCTGCTTGGTGCCTGGCCTTTTCTCCTAAGAACAAGGCAGGTGGTTTAGACTAGGGAGGGTTTCTATTCTCAGCCAGAGAAAAAACATTTAGCTCCACCACTACAAGGTATCTTTAAACACAGAAGGTGGATTTTGATCAAAAACTGAAATGCCTGATATTTAGGAATGCTCTTCTGGGTGCTTTTCCAGAGACCAAAGTCCAAGAAAAAAAATGAGATCCAGTCCTCAGTGCAGGTCTGCCCCCTATGGGCTAGATTCTCAATTTATTAGGGTCACTAAGTCAGCCTAAGAATTTTCCACAGCTTGTTGTGATCCACACAGTCAAAGGCTTTAGTCAATGAAGCAGATGCTTGTCTGGAATTCTCTTGCTTTTTCTATGATCCAACCGATGTTGGCAATTTGATTTCCAGTTCCTCTGCCTTTTCTAAATTCAGCTTGTACTGGTTCAATTTTTGGTTTCCCAAAATTGGGAAAGGAGTTCGTCAAGGTTGTATATTGTCTCCCTGTTTATTTAACTAATATACAGAGTACATCATATGAAATGTCGGGCTGGAATCAAGATTTACGGGAGAAATATCAATAACCTCAGACCTGCAGATGATACCACAGTAATGGCAGAAAGTGAAGACGAACTAAAGAGATTCTTGATGAAAGTGAAAGAGGAGAGTGAAAAGCTGGCTTAAAACTCAACATTCAAAAAACAAATATCATGACATCCGGTCCTATCACTTCATGGCAAATAGATGGGGAAACAATGGGAATAGTGACAGACTTTATCTTCTCTCCAAAATCACTGTGGATGGTGACTGCAGCCATGAAATTAAGATGCTTGTTCTTTGGAAGAAAAACTATGACAAACCTAGACAGCATATTAAAAAGCAGAGACATCACTTTGCAGGCAAAGGTGTATATAGTTAAAGTTATGGTTTTTCCAGTAGTCATGTACAGATGTGAGAGTTGGATCATAAAGAAGGCGGAATGCTAAAGAATTGACACTTTCAAACTATGGTGCTGGAGAAGACTCTTGAGAGTCCCTTGGACAGCAAGGATATCAAACCAGTCAATCCTAAAGGAAGTCAATCCTGAATATTCACTGGAAGGACTGATGCTAAAGCTGAAGGTGCAATACTTTGGCCACCTGATGCAAAGAGCTGACTCACTGTAAGAGACCCTGATGCTGGGAAAGATTGAGGGCAGGAGGAGAAGGGGACGACAGAGGATGAGATGCCTGGATGGCATTACTGACTCAATGTACATGAATTTGAGCAAACTCAAGAGATGGTGATGAACAGGGAAGCCTGGCGTGCTGCAGTCCACAGGGTCACAAAGAGTTGGACACAACTGAGTGACTGAACAACAACAAAGCGATGTTTAGTTTCTAAGTCGTGTCTGACTCCTTTGAGACCCCATGGACTGTAGCCCACCAGGTTCCTCTGTCCATGTGATTTCACAGGCAAGAATACTGGAGTGGGTTGCTATTTACTTTTCCAGGGGACCTTCCCCACCCAGGGATGGAACCTGTGTCCCTGGAATTGGCAGGTGGATTCTTTACTATCGAGCCACTGGGGAATCCCTACTCAGAAGATGGGTCTTTTAAAATCCCCCAAGTTCCTGGAATAAAAATTGCCCCTTTCTTGTCCACTGTGATGAGCTGTAGCCATGTGAAGGTTTCTTCAGGACTTCCTTCCTTTGCTGGTCCAGGTCTTGGGGATGGCTGGTGCTGGGCTCAGATTGTGGGTTGATGACTGGACAGCTGACCCGAAGTTGCAGCAGGAATTTTAGACTATGAAAGGGGAAGTTTAACCGAGTGTTTTCCTTTCTCCCTCCTGGGGAGCAGGGCGTGTTTCTAGCACAAGTACCAACACATGGGTTAGCAGTTTCCATTTTCATCACGTTAGAATCAATGAGGAGCAAACGGGGGGATGTCCAGCGGTGGGGAAATTTCACGCGGTGGGGAAATCATCGCCTTGCACCACCTCTGCCTGTAGATGTCCACACTTGGATGTCTGGTATTGGCCAGAAGGCAATGGCACCCCACGCCGGTACTCTTGCCTGGAAAATCCCATGGACGGAAGAGCCTGGTGGGCTGCAGTCCATGGGGTTGCTAAGAGTCAGACACGACTAAGCGACTTCACTTTCACTTTTCAGTTTCATGCATTGGAGAAGGAAATGGCAACCCACTCCAGTGTTCTTGCCTGGAGAATCCCAGGGTCAGTGGAGCCCGGTGGGCTGCCGTCTATGGGGTCGCACAGAGTTGGACACGACTGAAGCGACTTAGCAGCAGTAGCAGCAGAGTCCAAGACACGTAACGTAAAAGACCCGTTATCACGATTCCTTAGGAAGTGACCCATGTGCTACCAACTCAACTCCTGACTGAAAACTGGCACCTCTCTTACCACAAACCTGGCACGGTGCAGGAGGGCACTTTAGGTGAAAAGCGCCTGTGCTTTGATGCTCCCTTTACATGGGTTGCTTCGGGTCTCCTGCTATAAGGCAAGCTTGCGGGTACTAAGACATGTTTAAGGCAAAATGGAGAATGCTGGAGGGGGAGTTATCTTTAAGGTATGCATTCACATTTACTAAGCACTTACTAAGTGCCAGGCACCACATTAAATGTTTTACGTGGATCATCTTATTCACCTCCTCCCAGCAATTCTGCGATGTCAGCATTCGTATCATCCTGCACAAGCTGGGGAGAAGGGACTCGGGGTGGATAAGTGACCTGCAGATGACCACATTCCTTGTGAGCTCAGAGCCAGGATTCCAAGCCAGGCCATCTGCCTCCAGGTCTGCGCTCCTCACCTCACCCACTCCAGCCACTCGTTTATGGCACTAAAGGCTGATGAACAGGGCCAAGGCAAGGAGGGGCACGGAGCCCCTTCGCTGAGGACACGGTGCTGAGCCACAGGCACACCTGCATCATCTATGCCTTTACAGGTGGGCCATACACATTTTTCCCGTCTCATTTCTTGGGTTTATTATTGCACCGTGGATCTTTCAGAATAAAAGTGCTGGCGATTAAATGTGTAAACGTCTGCCATAGAAGCTGAGTGGAAAGAAGCCCAAGTGGTCTTCAGGGCGTAGCCCGCTGTGGGATGAAACCAAGAGAAGGGACTGGGAAGGTTCCAGATGCTGAGGCTGAAGACACTTATAAGAGGATATGCCTCCATCCGCTGGGAAAAGTCTTGTTCAAACCTCTACCCCTTAGAAAAATGTAAAAATAACACACGGTGTTCTTTGAGAGCAAATCTTTCATAATTTCCCCTACACATGTCAATTTAAAAATAAAAATCTTGAATGTGTATATGAATCTTTTAAAGAAAATTTGTAACGTATATTTAAAAAAATTATTTTAATTGGATGATAATTACTTTACAATATTGTGATGGTTCTTGCCATACATCGACACGAACTGACCACAGGTATACATATGCTTCCCCCTCCCACCTCCCCTCCCACCCCATCCCTCTGGGTTGTCCCGGAGCACTGGCTTTGGGTGCCCTGCTTCATGCGTAGAACTTGCCCTGGTCATCTATATTACATCGGTAATGAATATGTTTCAATGCTATTCTCTCAAATCATCCCACCCTCGCCTTCTCCCACTGAGTCCAAAAGTCTGGTTTTTTTTGCTGCCCTGCATGTAGGATCATCAGTACTGTCTTTCTAGACTCCATAGTATGTGTTAATATACAGTATTTGTCTTTCTCTTTCTGACTTACTTCACTCCGTATAATAGGCTCCAGGTTCATCCACCTCATTAGAACTGACTCAAATGTGTTCCTTTTTAGAGCTGAGTAATATTTCATTGTGTGTATGTACATCAACTTCCTTTTCCATTCATCGGCCAATGGACATGTCGGTTGTGTCCATGTCCTAGCTATTGTAAACAGTGCTGAGATGAACACTGGGGTGCATGTGTCTCCTTCAATTCTGGTTTCCTCAGGGTGTATGCCCAGCAGTGGGATTGCTGGATTGTATGGCAGTTCTATTTATTCCCAGTTTTTTAAGAATCTCCACACTGTTCTCCATAGTGGCTGTTGTATGTATGAATCCTGAAAGTATATCAAGTTTCTCTATTGACTTAAAATTGTCTTTCATGCACATTCTAGAGTCCTATTTTCTGCCTAATATTATTAGTGAGGGCTGCTGTTCGCAATGGAAGATGGTGCCAGTGACTCACTTTCTGGGGGGCTACATCTCTGAGATGCTTCTTCTAGTGGCGAAGGATGTGCACGGTCCAAATTTGGAGGTTGCTGTTCTTTTGTGTATTAAGGCGAATGAGTTGTTATGAGTCTCAAGCCTCAGACTCAGCACTGACCCCACGCTGTTTCTAGTGCTAATGGAAACACTGACGACAGTACACTCTGAACCCTAAATGAAATAAGTACTGTAAAATGCTCACATCATCAAGAGATTCATGAAGATTTAATCCTGGGACATTAAAAATCACTTAGTATAGCCTCATATAAAAATACTGGCAGTGAGAGCTTTTAGCAAATAATTTTTTTTTTTTAACAGGTGATGATACTAAAGACCAGAGAGGAATGTGATGTGCTGAAGGTCATTATCACTGCTAGTAGATTATCAACTCAGGCCTCACACTGAAATAACTGGGAGTTTTTTGTTTTAAATACTGATGCTTGGGCCTTAACTTCAAGACAAATTAATCAGTTTCTGGGCCTAGGGCCAGGCCCTGACACTTTTTAAAGCTCACCAGGCAACTCAACTGAAGCCAAAGTTGAGAACCACTGCACCAGATAAGAATCTGGGCCCTAATATTCCAGGGTTATCAAATTCAGGGCAGGCTCTCCTTCCTCACCCCCGAGCCCTTGGAAGACTTGACTAATAGAATCTGGAGCTCTTTCTCACTGCATCTAACCTGGCCTCCTCCTCATCAGAGTCTACCACCTGTCCTTCAGCACTGGGAGACAACCTGAAGCCTAGTGCACCTGGGCACTGTATCTTGCTTCCTCTAAACAAAGTCATGGAAATGTCGTCAAGTATTATTTTGGTAAAGCCGGGACTGTATATTTTTACAGTCCAGCGTATTTATCAGTTAAGTCTACCAGGGCTCTGCTGGGGAATACCAGGGTGAAAGCCCTGGGTTACACAACTGAGGTTGCAGCTCATCTTGCAGAAAGCAACTTCTCCCTTCCCTTACACACAGATGCAGAGTCGAGTGGACCAAAGTTCGGATCCTACTCTGCTATTTACAACCTAAGTGATTTGGGGCCAGTTCTTTGTGCCTCAGTTTCCTCATCTGTAAATAAGAATAATGATAAAACTATCTCTTAGAGTTCAGCCTTCTTGCCTCTCCTCTCGTATTGATCTCTAGCAAAACTGAAGCCTAGGCCAGCAGTCTTTTTCAGTCTTCTTTATCTGTTCGAATCTCAATCCTCTCAGGTCCCTGAAAACAACATGTTTGGATGAACAAATCCTTGAGAAGAAAGGCCTCGCTCACTAATATTCAGAGTTCCTCTAAACGGTCTTCTGAAGACAATGACTACATTACAAAACCTCTTTTCATGGGTACTTTGTATTCTTCTAGCCAGACATGACTCTTGCCTGGAAAATCCCATGGATAGAGGAGCCTGGTAGGCTGTAGTCCATGGGGTCGCAAAGAGTCAGATACGACTGAGTGACTTCACTTTCACTTTTCATTTTCATGCCCTGGAGAAGGAAATGGCAACCCACTCCAGAGTTCTTGCCTGGAGAATCCCAGGGAGCGGGGGAGCCTGGTGAGCTGCTGTCTATGGGGTCCCACAGAGTCGGACACAACTGAAGTGACTTAGCAGCAGCAGCAGCAGCAGCAGCCAGAAGACATGAACTCTGTAGTCTCCTAACAGTTTGGACTTTATCAGAATCAGTTCTATTCAAATCTAAGAGTAAAGGGTGTAGGCTGCTGACCAGATGCAAGAACAGCAGTCCAGCAGCCTGGGTCATCATCCGAGCCCTGAGCCTATGTCATGCACAGAAACCATCTTGCCTCTAGTTGGAACCAGTTGGTTAGATGTGTGAGGCCAGCCATCCCCCAGATCGTTTTTTTGGATGGAATATAAGTTCCTTCCAGGCTCTCATCTCAACACTGCTCAACATCTCTAGCCAACCCCTGCTGCCCCACCTCCGCTACTCTTGCCTCTTGGCCAGCTCCATTTCCCGTGCCTTCTGGAACGTCCATTTTGTGGTGAACTCCACATGCCCTCATACGCTCTTAACAAACATGGCTTTCTTGGGATGCCTCCCTGAGGTCCTTTCCTTCTACAAGTTTGAGATGCCGTTCTTCTCCGCCTGAGTTCAGATGAGGACGTGCAGTCTTCCTGGAGGGACAGGAAAGAGGAACTGTGAACAAAAGCACCACACACAAAGTGTGTGCCACCTGGAAAAAGCGTTTGTCATCTTCTCCCTCAACTGCTGCTTCCAGTTGGTTCCATCTCTGTCCCACGGGACTCCTGGGGCAGGTTCTGAATTCAATCCTACCTCCCCGGTGCGGCCTCAGTCTTACCACCATTCTCCCACACTTAGTATAAAGCAAGCCAAGGAAATTCACTTCTAGTTCTTTAAAGGCAACTTAAGAATCATCTACAAGAAGGAAGAGCCTCCTTCCCTCCCGCTTGGATTTCAACGCCTGTGCTCTGTAAGAACCCTGACTACTTTTCTCTGAGAGCACTCAAGGTCTCAGCGGTTGGTGGGTCACTTCTTTCCACCACTGGCTGAAAGCTCCAAGAGGATCAGATCCTGTGTTTTTGAAAACCCACATCCCTGACCCCAGAATGTGGGCTCTTCCCCACAACACAAACCGCATCTCCCAATGCATGGCTAGCACAGCACTGTATTCTGAGAGGAACAGGATTCAAGTATCTCAAGTTGGAAGGAAACCCATGTCAGTCAATGCAACTCTCATTTAAAATTTGAAGCCCAAGACACAGTGGCTTACCCACAGTGCTCCAGGAAGTCAGTGAAGCAACGGTGCAGACAGTTTCCCTGAACTGCTAGGAGATCATTCAAAACCATAAAGAGCTTGATGTCTAATCTCCAAGATGGATATACAACAAGCACACAAATAATTAAAATACAAGGCATTACATGAGGAATGAAAGCTTGAGAGCAGGTGGGAGGGGGAGCAATCACACCTGCAGCCTGGGGTGAGGTTCGGGGAGGGAGGTGATCGTGAGTGTGCAATAGCTCCAAACTTTTTTGGTCTCATGACCCTTTTCCTGCTTTAAATATTATTGCAAACCTTGAAAAGCTTGTTCTATTTGTGGTTATATTTACTGATATTTATAATATTAGAAGTTAAAACTGAGAACATGAAAAACTATTTAGTTAACTTAAATCCATTATAAATCACTTGTTCAAATCACTACTAGTTTCATCAGGAAACTCTCATGCTCAGAGTGGTAGATCCAAGTTTTCCAAAATTCTAATTTTTGCTTGAAGACTTACATTTTATCATTGGTAACAAATACTATCAGTTCTTTTCCTGGAGGTGGCTCACTTTGTTAATTTTTGAGAAAATGTACGCTAAATAAGTCTGAATACCTGTAGTTTGTCAGTTGTTCTTTCAGGCAAAAATGGATTCCATGAAAAAAGTGGTTTGTTCAGCTCACAACTCAACTGCACAAGTGCTTTCTGTGTACCCCCCTCCCACTTCAGTTTAGTTGCTCAGTCGTGTCTGACTCCCTGTGACACCATGGACTGCACCATGTCAGGCTTCCCTGTCCATCACCAAATCCCAGAGTTTGCTCAAATTGATGTCCATCGAGTCAGTGATGCCATCCAACCATCTCACCCTCGGTCGTCCCCTTCTCCTGTCTTCAATCTTTCCCAGCATCAGGGTCTTTTGTGTGTGTGTGTGTGTGTGTGTGTAATAAAGTTTTATTTAAGTATAAAGGAGATAGAGAAAGCTTCTGACATAGGCATCAGAAGGGGGCAGAAAGAGTACCCGCTTGCTAGTGTTAGCAATGAAATTATATATGAGTCAGTTCTTCCCATCACGTGGCCAAAGTATTGGAGCTTCAGCTTCAGCATCAGTCCTTCCAATGAATATTCAGGGTTGTTTTCATTTAGGACTGACTGGTTTGACTCCCTGCAGTCCAAGGGACTCTCAAGAGTCTTCTCCAACACCACAGTTCAAAAGCATCAATTCTTCGGTGCTCAGCTTTCTTTATGGTCCAACTCTCACTTCTATACATGACTACTGGAAAAACCATAGCCTTGACTAGACAGACCTTTGTTGGCAAAGTATTGTCTCTGCTTTTTAACATGCTGTCTAGCTTGGTCATAACTTTTCTTCCAAGGAACAAGTGTCTTTTTTAAATTTCATGGCTACAGTCACCATCTGCAGTGATTTTGGAGCCCAAGAAAAGAAAGTCTGTCACTGTTTCCCCATCTATTTGCCATGCAGTGATGGGACAGAATGCCATGATCTTGGTTTTTTGAATGTTGAGTTTTAAGTCAGCTTTTTTACTCTCCTCTTTTACTTTCATCAAGAGGCTCTTTAGTTCTTCTTTGCTTTCTGCCATAAGGGTGCATATCTGAGGTTATTAACATTTCTCCTGGCAATCATGATTCCAGCTTGTGCTTCATCCAGCCTGGCATTTCGCATGATGTACTCTGCACGTAAGTTAAACAAGCAGGGTGACAATATACAGCCTTGATGTACTCCTTTCCCAATTTGGAACCAGTCCGTTGTCCCATGTTGGGTTCTAACTGTTGCTTTTTGACCAGCATACAGGTTTCTCAGGAAGCAGGTAAGGTGGTCTGGTATTCCCATCTCTTCGAAGAATTTTCCACAGTTTGTTGTGATCCACAGTCAAAGGCTTTGGGATAGTCAATAAAGCAGAAGCAGATGTTTTTCTGCAACTCTCTTGCTTTTTCTATGATCCAACAAATGCTGGCAATTTGATCTCTGGTTCCTCTGCCTCTCCACCACAGTATTAAATGTCAACAAAGTGAAAACGTGAAAAAGCATTAACGTCTTCGTGTTACAAAAATAGGTTTGACCATGTGGACGCCCTGCAAGACTCCAGGGGACTTCTCTGAGAGTGGAAAACACCATGAAAACCACTGATGTACAAAATACAGACTTTAAGAAATGAGTCAAATTTTGATAGAATTAGATGAGGGTGAGCAAGAACATTAAGACAGCAAAACATGCAGTAGTCTAAGGAACAGTGGGTGCGCTGTAGGTCTAGTTGGAAGAGGAGGGAGGCAGAAGAAGCCAAAAAGATGCTGTGAAAGGCCTGGGAGGCCTTCATTATGCTCATTTGGTTTAAAGTGGACAGGAAGAGAAGGCTGGAGTGAGTGGGTGTTTTTGAAAGTTATTTCCACTTACATGAAAATAAAGCTAGACGTGTTTATATTTACTAGAAATAAGATAAAATGACAGCAGAGTAGGTTTTCACAGATTGAATGTTAGGGAATGAATAAACGTGATCAAATGCTTTACTGTAAGAAACATGTGGTAACAATTTAGATAGAAGGAAGAAGAGTGAGAGCATTTATTAAGCACTTTTTCTGAACTGAACACCATACTATGTCATATCATTTTCACACGTATATAATTTAATCTTCACAACAAGCTTACAAAAGGGATATCACCATTCACAAAGATGAGGCAAATAAAGCCCCAAGGTTAAGTAGCTTTCCAAGGGACATGACTTCCAACTCTGATCTTGTAACACTTCATATTGTCACCCATCTTGGGGAAAGTCTGAAAAAAAATTTAATTATCAACCATACCTATATATTCCATGCCACACTTTAAAATAGGGTACATCGGATGTCACAAACCCAAATAAATGTGATACAATGTAAAACCTCAAAAGAGACTGTATATTTTGAAATTTTTCGTTCCTTTCAGAATTACCTTAAACAATACATAAAGCTAGTATGGTGGCTGATAAGAGATTTCGTTTAAAACCTAACATCTGAAAAAAAAGTCAGCATTTGAGTTACTATTAAGCTTCATTACAATACTTATTAGATTTAAGACCCTTCCCTCCCACATTAAAAAATATCAGGTGAGTAAGAAAAGGAGGGAAAACCATTAAAAATCATAGTTTGATGCATTTCTTTGGCCCAAGAAAAGGAGGGTGTTAGGTGTACAGACATCATCGTATGGGTCTGGATGGACACCGGCCACTGTCAGCAGGCTCCTTCCTACGCTCAGACCTGTTCCTCTGGCTGCCACACTCTCTTACACGTGCACATACACACACATGCTTACACAGGCACTGAAACATGGCATGCTTCTCTTCCTCAATGCAGATAAATACATTCTCTGTTCGACTGGACGGCTCAAAACTTTTAATTGATATTTTAAAGGAAATTATCAAAATTATATCACATTAATCCCCATTTGAATATTTATTATAAAACAAAAAAAATACACCTAAATACAGAGTAAAGCTACTTATTATTTATTTACTTCTGGGCAAGATAAAGGTATGTGAGTACAACAGAGTTCAAATAAAGTAGCTACCTGGCTTGATAAGAAACAGACACTTGCTGGGACCTTCCTGGTGGTCCAGCAGTCAAGAATCCATGTGATGCAGGAGACTCAGGCTTGATCCCTGAGCCAGAAACGAAGAGCCCCCATGTTGCCAAGCACTGAGCCAGCACTAGGGCTCACAACTAGATGAACAAGTGGGTTTGTTACATACTGTGTTTCAATAAAACTTTAATTAAAAAAATAAGATACTTGAAGGTAGTAGAAAATTATTATAAATATTGAAAACAAATGGGCAAAACATCTTGAAAGTTTTATAGACTTTGCATTTAAAAATTATAATTGATTACAAGCTACACTCTTCTACATTGACAGTAAAGTAGCTGCGTTTTGGCTAATAAGATACAACTGGTACTAGTCTACTCATTTGTATATAAACATATACTTTCTACATTTTAGATTAAAGATTATACAATATTAAAAAGCTTATAAAATAAATTGCCAACAAAAATATGAACTCATTTACACAGTTCTGACATTGGGGAATTAATTATTATAACTATAATGTTACGGACTGCTAAACATGGGCAATATATCTAAGTTACAGAATAGTTATAATGAAATAATAAAAGCAAAAAATTAAAACCCATAATTTAGTAAATTTGCTCGTTTAAATTAAAAAAAAAATCACCATTATGACTAAAAGTGCCAAATTCCATGAGGTCCTGAATGTGGGGATCTTGGTGCTCTGCTATTTTTTGCAATAGGCAATTTAACCCAGATCCTCCTATGTTTCTGATAAAATTTTAGAGGATAAAACACTTTTATTGAAAGATAAGATCTGTAAACATATCCTTAATATAAGAATGTGAGCATCTGCCAGTGAGAGGTATCCTATCAGAATACTAGACTTACTAGAGCAAGTTATACACATATGCAAAAGTGTCACGGTTAGGAAAAGGATTTTAATGACCAGATCTTTCTTTGCTTGCGTAAAATGGTTGGAACAGATTCAGTATAAGACTAAACAGATCATAACTGTGTTTGGTTACTCCCTTTAAGGAAGCCTTGTGTCACATATCTGAACTGCATAATAGACACATGGGGTGAAGAGCGTCTGGCAAACTGGAATCTCCTGATGAGGCTGGGAGCTGGTAATTTTGAGGTAACCGCTTTTCCAAATGTGCTGCTTTGTAGGATTCCTCAGGTCTTAGTCATATTAAGGAGCCCAACAGGTTACCTGCTGGTTCAGCTATGCTTTATTTCTCTTTTCATGTAGTTATCTAATGAACAGCATGTCAACCTGATCCTACCAGAAAAATCAACAGGCTGCCTGAGAAAATATCTTACTTGCTGTTCTCATATCTTACTTGCTGTTCTCTTTACTTAATGGAGTTTTAGGGCATTAAAGGCAAGAAGGTACTTGGTAAATCCAGCAATGATCTGTATCAGGATTTTTCCTTGTAGTTTTAGGTGCATCAAAACAACTTTTTTTAATATAGAAATGAATATTTGCTAAAACACAAACTAGATACCTTTTGATATCTAAATGAACAAAAGGAGGAGAAATAAGTTAAAACTGGTAATATATACTAACTGTTGTGCATAGAATTGCTTTGAGTTTGTGAAGTAACATCAGACACAGGCAGTGTTTTCACCTACAGTTCGCCCACACTCTTGAAAACCCTTTCATCAGTCACTGACTATATGGATTCTGACATGCCTAAATTATTATTTTTGCTAACAGCAGATCTGACCAGAGCAGGTGATGTATACCCCTCTCAGTGACCTCTCTGCAGGGCCAAAGGTCTGCTTTATCCCCTGTAACTTCTGTAATGAGGAATACTCATGCTAAGTGTATTAGCAGTCAGGAGTATGGCAATTACTAGTGAATGGCTATATATCTGTATGAAACTCCAGGAGACAGCCTAGCAAAGAAGTATTTGGATAACCTGTTACCTTACTAAGTGAAATGCTCATATATCAAAAATGAATAATTCCAAAATGTTAAAGCACATTATCCTCCCAAGTCCATTTAGTCCTTGACAATTTGTACAGCCATTAAATGGAACTTTGTCTTTTCCCAAGGGCACGACACTATGTGCCTTTACCGAAACACCGTGGCGATGAATGGAGACTGCTCTCATGGGTGCAGCTGTCTGAATGTAGGACGTCTGGATCCTTAGTGTTTGCCACAAACCCAGCGAAGCTGATGGTCGGTCTGAAGGTCAGTCAGTTCTTCAACAGCTTTCCAGCTGCACTGGCAGGCGTATGCTCGTGTTCCTTTCTTCTTTACCAGCTTTGTTTTTAATTTGTGGAATTCTGGCATATTGTTCCTGTTGGTAAAACAAGAAGGTTTTAGTATAATAGTTTTGTTCAGTGCTTAATGACTTAAAAAAAAAAAAGAAATCCTCATTGCTTTATTTTCCAATCTTTACAACATCCAAACACTAAACTACTCCGTGTTTTCACATGCAAAACAGAAGATACACTTTGGTTTCTGAGGGTTGCAATATTTTACAATGGTAATCCTTTGTCTGTTTATTAGGCTGCTGTAGAACACAGCGACGTAAAGAGCTGAAGAATCACTGATTTGTCCTATCAGAGACCACATGATGTAAGAACAGTGGAAAAGACGGTGGTTCATCTCCAACCTCAAATGCTCACCCGGGCCATATTTTAAAAGCTTGCACATGGAGGGCATGTAAGAGGCATAAAGGAACAGGCTTCTGATATGTTAACTATGGAAATTTTTCATTAATAGAGAAAAAGTGCTTGTTATTTCTATGTGTTGAATTCATATTGTATCTCATTTGTTTCAATTTGTTCTTATTCACTTATAGTATCAGGAAAAAAAAAAGCCTATCCTGAAATAAATGTCAATAATTTTAACATAATTGAGTCAATGGGCAGAACTCATGAAAAATGATAACCATCTGACTTGGTGCTATTATAAAAAAGACTACAGAAGTTAAATTTAATTCATAGAAATTAACAGAAAATCAACTATGATTTTCATAGTTCATGTACTGAGTTTATGTAATGTAACTATTCCATGGCAAAAGAAGATGAAAAAATTCAAAGTGGAATGATGAAAAAATACACAGTAAAAATGATGAAATACAGTACAAATTAAAAGAAAAAAGATAGTGCTATTATTTCATGTTTGCAAAGGAAAGCAGGATGTAAAGTGCCCTCTGGCGGCCAACGGGCACCACACGCAGTATCGCACAAAATTCAGGCACAAGTTTGACGCTGACAAAAACCTGAGAGGCTTTCCAAGGCCAAGGGTCTGACTTCAGGAAACTGAGACTTTGACCAGCTGAACGACTCAGCTAAGGTTACAGTGAGATAGGGGAGGAATGAGTAAGTTTTATGGGAAAGAGAACAGCTGAACAAAGCTAAATATGTTTGATTAAAACTAAATGGCTATGTGAAGAAGTGTCCTTTATTCAATCTATAACATATTTTGACAGACTTAACATCTGACACTTGATTGGATTGAATCCTTACAGAGTTCAGGAACAGGAATCACGGAAGCCAAGGAACTAATTAATACATTTCAAGTAGTGCATTATTTTAAAAGCTTCGAAAGAAAATATCATTATTTTCCATAAAGGAAATACAATTTAATAGAAAAATAAGAGCATTTTATTTAGCTATTACGGCAGGATGGTCAAGTATAGCTTACACTTCTTTTAGACAGTTCTAGAACTTGTCAAAGCTACACTTACTTACTTACTTACTTACACTTATTGCCCTCACTTGTAAGATAAGGACAATGAAACAACTAAATGGGTTTTTACTGTATAACCAACATACAGATTGGTACCACTAAAAACGAATGGCTCCCAATGTCCTGCTGGGCATTCTGGGATACTCTTAGAACTTTTACATTGCCTTCAGTCATCACCTACTTCTGGTTTCCCCAGTGAACATTTCCCATCCTCCTCAAGTGTTTCATCTCCCCTCTACTTCTCTACTTTCAAGCAGATCACATCTTCATTCACAAAACCAGGCAATGAGATGTGAAAAGGCTTCCGTTTCCTAGCTTTCCCCCCGAAAGCATCAGCATATGACCACCTTCTACCCAGGCACAGAGCAGGCCTCTTCCTACCCACAGCTCACTTCCATCAGCACTCTGCACCAAAGCCTCCAGGACCTTGCTACTCACATAACCTCCCCTTCCAATGTCTTCTCTCCCCTCCACAATAAAAACACCAAAGCATCTCCTATCTTAACTAAATAAGCCTTTAACTCTGCACTCACTGACAGGTTTCCAAATCACCTTTCTGGGTAACATCTTCCAGTCTCATGGTTCTGACTACCACTGTACAGACATTTCTTATCTGAGCTTCAGAGCCACAGGTTCATCAGCTCCCATAATGAACGTATAGACACCTCCTTCAAAACTGTTCTTAAATTCTATCAATGGACTGTATCGTGGCCCATGTTAGTAAACCAAGACAGAAATCCAGGACCCATCCTGAGTGACATTTGTCTCTCATCTTCCAGTAAGGATTACCTCTAAAATAGCTCTTGAATCCATCTCTAGTCTATCCTCCCCACTGTCATAACTCAGATCCTCATTTCCTTCCCACTGGATTACCACAATATCCACAATCAGTTCAGTTCAGTCGCTCAGTCGTGTCCAACTCTTTGTGACCCCATGAACCGCAGCACACCAGGCCTCCCTGTCCATCACCAACTCCTGGCGTTCACCCAAACTCATGTCCATCGAGTCGGTGATGCCATCCAGCCATCTCATCCTCTGTCGTCCCCTTCTCCTCCTGCCCCCAATCCTTCCCAGCATCAGGGTCTTTTCCAATGAGTCAACTCTTCGCATGAGGTGGCCAAAGTATTGGAGTTTCAGCTTCAGCATCAGTCCTTCCAATGAACACTCAGGACTGATCTCCTTTAGGATGGACTGGTTGGATCTCCTTGCAGTCCCAGGGACTCTCAAGAGTCTTCTCTAACACCACACTTCAAAAGCATCAATTCTTTGGCGCTCAGCTTTCTTTATAGTCCAACTCTCACATCCCTACACGACCACTGGAAAAACCATAGCCTTGACTAGACGGATCTTTGTTGGCAAAGTAATGTCTCTGCTTTTTAATACGCTATCTAGGTTGTTCATAACTTTCCTTCCAAGGAGTAAGTGTCTTTTAATTTCATGGCTGCAATCATCATCTGCAGTGATTTTGGAGCCCAGAAAAATAGAGTCTGACACTGTTTCCACTGTTTCCCCATCTATTTCCCATGAAGTGATGGGACCAGATGCCATGGTCTTAGGAATCGCTAATTCCTGTGATTCTAAACTGATCTGGTTCCCATAAATAGTGAGCAATCTTTTGTAAACTCAAATATTCAGATCTATCCCCTGATTAAAAACCTTCAGTGGTTATCCACTGCCTAAAAAAATTAAGTCCAAATTCCTCAGCACTTCTTCTATGCCTCTGCTCTTTTTGATCTCTTGCTCCTACTTCACCTCTTGCCAAGTTCTGCTCTTATATTCAAAACTCCACACAGTCCAAACTGCTTGGAAGTTGCCAAACACACCATGCGGTTTCACCTGTGTCTTTAAAAATATCCCCTAAAAGACCACCAGTGTCCACATGGCTTGCCAGGCAAACTCCTGGTTATCCTTCAAGGCTCTGAGGCTTTTTCTGATACCTCAGGGTGGAATGCATCCACCTTGCCCTGTGAAAGTCCTCTTTCACATTTATCACGTGATGTAACAGTCTGTCTCTCCTCAAAACTGAGCACTGCTTGAGAGCAGGCACTGTGTCCTATTCATCTTGTGAGCCTGGTATTTAACAACGCTACAGACTAGGTCCTAAAGAAAGCCTGATGAAAAGAAATGCTAGTAAGCTCTACGGAGAAGGCAATGGCACCCCACTCCAGTGCTCTTGCCTGGGAAGTCCCATGGACAGAGGAGCCTGGTGGGCTACAGTCCATGGGGTCGCGAAGAGTCGGACACGACTGATGCGACTTCCCTTTCACTTTCATGCACTGGAGAAGGAAATGGCAACCCACTCCAGTATTCTTGCCTGGAGAATCCCAGGGACGGGAGCCTGGTGGGCTGCCCTCTATGGGGTCACACAGATCTGACACGACTGATGTGACCTAGCAGCAGCAGCAGCAGCAGTTAAGCTCTATAGAATATCATATCGATGATCTATATCCTGATGGGGATTCACAGCCTCTCCTTTATTTGTTCCATTCATCTATTTTTAATAGTGTAATGAATCTTCTAGCTCTATCTAGAAGTCTGTAGTTTTTAAAAACCAGGCTGCTCATAGCTATGGGCTTCCTAGGTGGCGCTTGTGGCAAAGAACCTGCCTGTTGATGCAGGAGATGCAAGAAATGTGGGTCCGATCCCTGGCTTGGGATGATCTCCTGGAGTAAGAAATGGCAACCTGCTGCAGCATTCTTGCCTGGAAAATTCTGTGGACAGAGGAGCCTGGCGGGCTACAGTCTATGGGGTCACAAAGAGTAGGACATGACTGAGCGAGTAAGCACAACCACCACCAGATCTACAGTACACCAACTGCGACTGCTCTTGATAACTCGGAGACACTGAAAGCTCCTCAAGTACAACTACATCACCAACAAGCTTCCTTTATGCCTGTGCTCATTGACATTTTGATGGTATACACATTCTATTATACTAGTTTTATAAAAATTGGCGGTTCATCTTAGTGAAATATGTGGACTATTCCCCATGCATTGTATCAACTAGAAGAAAGCCTATAGCAGAGGGCTTAGATAAGTCAGAAAAGATGAAATGAATCTGAAATTAAAAGCTAACTTTTCCAACAATGGGATTAAAAAGTGGACTAACACAAATCCAGGTCAGGAATAAGGGCTCCTGACCTGGATTTGGGGATTACACTAGGCTTTTTTGGGGTTGGGGACCATGAAATCTCTCAAATTGTAATTTTTCTATGTATTTACATATTTGAGTTTTTCTTTGCATATATAGAGAGGATTCAAAGTTTTCACAAGATTTTCAGAACACTTTTTAATGTGAAAAGTTTAAAAACTCTTACATTAACACTAGAGGAGACTCCTATAGATCTACATGAGAACAGCTACCAGAAAAGTGTGAAGAAAGCCATTCACCCGTTTCCCATGCTACAGAAGAGTGCTCTAATAATTCTGATTACTTGTATCTGAAAATATAGTCTTTGTTTAGGCACAGGTCTGGGGGCCCCCAAATGCATGATGTATGTACTTTACTAATTTTTAGCCCTTAATTTTTACTTGAAAACGTGAAGGTATAGCTCAAATATATATATATATATTTTTTTTTTCAAATATATTTTTATAACTTAAAAATATTAGGCATTCATGGAACTTCCCTGGTAGTCCTGTGGTTAAGACTCTGAGCTCCTAATTCAGGGGGCTCAGGTTTGATCCCTGGTCAGGGAACTAGATCCCACATGTCACAAGGTATAGCCAAAAAAAAAAAAATTAGGCATTCAGTAAGTATTACAAAAACATGAGTAAAACATTATCTCAACCACAAGGAGGGAGTCAGACATATACCAACCTAAGAGTTTTTTAACCTTTTATTACAGTTAAGTACTGTAACAGGTACAAAGTGCTGTGGCCACATGAAAAAGGATGAGTTTAATTCCAAGTTGAGAGAGTGGTAAGGGAATCATGGAAAATGAGCAATGAATTGTACCGAGGGACATGTAGGGTTTAGGTAGATAAAATGGTGGGAAGATACCCCAAGAGGCGGAGAGTTTACACCAAGTCACAGGGAATGGGAGCACTGAGTGCTCTGACGTAGCTATAATAATCTTGTGAAGGTGAAGACTGTATGGTGGAAAGACAAACAAAGCTGGGTGACAGACAGATGGGGACTGACTCGTGGAGGGTCTCATATGCCATGCTAAGGAATTTAGACATTATTCTGTAAGCAGAGGGGTTTGGGGCAAGAGAATGGCATACTCAGAGTTATGCTTTAATTCTCAGCAAGTGAAGGGTGGTCTGGAAGAAGAGACTATACTCAGGAAAAATAGTGAGGAGGCTACGTCTGAGCTCTTGTCCAGAACTAACATGTCCTTAATTAGGCTGATAGCACAGATGGAAAGGAGATGATGCGAAAAATATCAAAGAGCACAGGTCACAGAGTCTGGCCAAAGGCACCAAGAGGCATCACAGCACAATAAGAAATATAAAATTGCATTAAGTACATTTTCACAGAGTGAAGTTTTTAGGAACATACCTGAAAAACAGGTAATCACATGATTTGTCCCACCTATAGTCATCGTAGCTTTCTACCCAGAAATCACAGGCTGTACAACGCAGATGGTCACATGCTCTGTTCAGAGAAAAAGAACTGTACATTAGAAATGATTGGTAAGTTTAAATTTGAAAAGTTTAAATCTGGGACCTCCCTGGTGGTCCAGCGGCTAAGACTCCATGATCCCACATGCTGCAGCTAAGACCTGGTGCAGCCGAATAAATAAATAAAATATTTTAAAAATGTGAAAATCTGCTGATTAATTCATAGACTATACCATACATTACAGATTACTGAGTAAACAACAGAAATACAAAAATGAATCTAAGTTTTTATACTAATGGACTGATTACCTATTTGAATTTTTAGGTTAAATTTCTGCATAAACCTACTATTTTACTAAGATCTAACACACTGATATATATATATATATATATGTACACATATATATTTACAGATTTAAAGAAAAAAACTGATGTGTAGACCTTTTAGTTTTTAAATTGCACCTGAGTAGATCTTCACTTAAGATAACTTTTTAAGTGTTTCCCTTCCTAATGAAATTTCAGGATGCCTCTATCACAGAACTGCCACACTGTATTGAAATGAATCTGTTTCTCCTGTAAGTGCTGGGACAATATCTTATTTGCTTCTGTTTCCCCACTACTTTGTATTAATGTATTCATTCACTCACTTAAAAAATATTTACTGAAAGCCTACTATGTGCTGGTGAGATTCTGTCCTCATATAGCTTAGATTCTAATTTGAGAATAAACAATACTTATAATAACTAATATACTATATTAGATGATAAAAACGCTTTAAATAAAATAAAAAGTAGAGTCGAGTCAATAAAACTGGAAGCACTGGGAGGAACTGTACTATAATTTTAAATACAGTGGTCTGCATAGGTTTCACTGGGAAGGTATGTCTATATAAGCAGTTTCTTTAGATGAAGTGGTAGTTGTAAAGGAAGTGGGATTAAGAAATGCTTATATTTAAAAAAGATGGAAAAAGAACAGGTTTGTATGTTGATGGCAGAGATGCAGTAAAGAGCCAAATGCTGCTGAGACAGGACAGAACTGCTAAAGCGATACTTAGCACATAACAGGTAGTCAGCGACAACCTGAGGAACTGAAATGCCAAGCAGATCTCAAAATTCATGTACTATACGGTAACGACAGGAGTAAAACGATAACATACAGTAAGAATTAGTAATTGCTGCTGCAAACAATTTGACTTGTATAGTAACTGTGATTTACTTTAAAGAAATCTCCATTGTTTGAAGTATTTTAAAACTAGAATCAATATAGATACATTTGATCACCTAAAAATTATAAGGAAATAAGGGTTTTCTAAGATACCAAAAACAAAGTGAAAAGACCAGTAACAGAGTGAAAGAAAACATCTTTAACACATAATCAAATACTTATACTGACAAACAGTGCTTACAAACTACAAAAATGAAAAAAAACCTAAAATATACTCTCACTAATATAGGTAGCATAGATGAGTGGTTAAGAGTGCAGACAGGATTGCCTAGGTTCAAATGCTGATTCCCCAGCTGTGTAATTATAGTCAAGTAACTTCTCTGTGACTCAGTTTCCTTATCTCTTAAATGGTGATAATACTTACACGCTCAGAATTAGTAGGAGCTAACCAAGCTAATACTGATAGTGCTTGTAACAGTGCTTGGCACACAGCATTTGTTAAAGTTAAAACACTATATAAAGAATTAAAATTTAAAGCAACTATGGAATATATATTTAAACCAATTATGTTAGCCAAAATTAGCACTCTCAGACATTTCTGGTGGGTATGTGAACTTATAACCTTTTGGGGAAAATCTTAGTATAATTTAAAATTAAAATTATACCTAGCTGTTGTGACAGCAATCCCGTTTGGGGGACTCTACAAATAAAAGTACCAGAATATAGGCATATATCTCAAGAATTTCTACTGCAATATTGTTGAAATGGCAGAAAAACAGGATATCACCTGTATAGCTATCCAAGAGGGAAAAGATTGAATAACATTTATACCATGGAATATCAGGTAGTTGATAAAGAGAGATAATTACATTTACTTATTGACCTAAAGGTGCACAAAGCTAGGTGCACAATAACATATATAGCATGATCCTGTTTTTGTAAAAACTACTGCCCAGATTTTCCTGTACAGGTGTTTATAAGTTTATAAAAACATTTTGCTGTTGTTCAGTCACTCAGTCCTGTCTGACTCTTTGTGACCCCATGGACTGCAGCACGCCAGGTCCCCCCGTCCTTCACCATCTCCAAGACTTTGTTCAAACTCATGTCCATAGAGTCGGTGATGCTATCCAACCATCTCCTCCTCTGTTGTCCCCTTCTCCTCCTGCCTTCAATCTTTCCCAGCATCAGGGTCTTTTCTTTTTAATTTTTTTATTTTATTTTTTAACTTTACAATATTGTATTGGTTTTGCCAAATATCAACATGAATTGAAAAAGACACATGTACCCCAATGTTCATGGCAGCACTGTTTTAATAGCCAAGACATGGAAGCAATCTAGATGTCCATCAGCAGATGAATGGATAAGAAAGCTGTGGTACATAATACACAATGGAGTATTACTCTGCCATTAAAAATAATACATTTGAATCAGGGTCTTTTCTAATGAGTCAGCTCTTTGTATCAGGTTGCCAAAGTAGTAAAGCTTCAGTTTCAGAATCAGTCCTTCCAATGAATAGTTAGGGCTGATTTCCTTTAGGATTGACTGGTTTGATCTCCTTGCTGTCCAAGGGACTCTCAAGAGTCTTCTCCAGCACTTCAGTTGGAAAGCGTCAATTATTCTGCACTCAGCCTTCTTTATGGTTCAATTTTCCCATCTGTACGTGACTACTGGAAAAAACATAGCTTTGACTATATGAACTTTTGTTGGCAAAGGGATGGCTCTGCTTTTTAGTATCCTGTCTAGGTTTGGAAGGAGATTGTTATCTTTCTCCTTATACACTTTGACCTTTGTTTTTTTTTTCAATAAACATATAATACTTCTACAATTAAAAAATAAAGTCCATCATTATATTATTTTCATTTTTGTTTTTTTTCAATAAACATATAATACTTCTACAATTATAAAGTCCATCATTATATTATTTTCATTTTTGTTTTTTTTCAATAAACATATAATACTTCTACAATTATAAAGTCCATCATTATATTATTTTCATTTATTTCCCTCTAAAATTCAGATATGTCAACTTCAAAATTACAAATATATTCTGGCCTGAAAGTTTGATAATGCTTTATATTTCTAAAAATATTAATTATAACAATAACTAAACATTTAAAATCTATACAAGCTTGAAAAACAATTCTATATTTTCTCTTGAACTGTTAGAAATCTATGAAATTGAATTTGTACATATGGAAATTCAACACACTTATATTTGTACACATTTGAACTTGGATTTTGAATGTACAGGTTAGGAAAATGCAAAATGATGGTTCCCAAAGCTGCTATAACTGGCTTTCTTATGCATATGTAGTTTATTACATGACTGCACAGAGTGTTAACTTTAATGCCTTAATACATATGTGCAATTTGGCTGAATTACTGCTGTTGTGGGAACTATAATTTAGAATTTCCTGACATTTTGTATGTGTAAAATTTCAACCATAATGTTAAATACAGCTTTTTAATTTAAAATTTAGTAGTTTATTCAAATCTATTCACACTACCACATTTTCCTACAAACACTGTCCTCTGAGAAACATAAAACCAACTTGCAGCTAAGAAATCATTCTGCTGCTACGATTCACTCTATTAGATCATAATTAGTACCAGTCTATGGAATACTCCAGTCTTGCAAGTAGTTTAAAAAATGAGCAGGGTAAAATTCAGTTTGGCTTGAAAATGACGCCTTGGTTTTATCTATACCTTATCAATGGCACCACGCTTTGCTATTACTCTTCCTCCTTTCCACCAGCTGGGTAAAAGACTCAAATCTTTACACTCTAAAATCATTCAGGATTACTCTCAAACCTGAGCTTTATCCCAAATTAAACAGATTCAACAGGTAGAGCAGACCTTCCTTTATACCCTCGGCATGTACATCAGGGCTTGTCTTCAGAGCTTAAATATATTTTTCTTTCCTAACTACATATAAAAGAATATCTAACATAAAGTCATGGTTCCAATTAAAGATACCTGTCAGGTCTTTCCTCTAAAATGTGAGGAAATACAAACATGAAGGTGTCACCAATGGCTTTGTCCTTTTATCTGGCTAGTAAGTAAAAAGATGTTAGCTGTGGGAATGTCCAAAACACAGCCCAATACAGTCTTCTGCACAGACTCTGAGGTTCTCAGTCAGAGCCACACAGTGCACTGGGGAGTCTTGCTGTTTGGGCAGTTGGAAAACAAGAACAGAGCTTCCTTCTTGCATACATTATATAATCAACTGGTATACTAGAAAACATAATGGACTAGGAATCAAGTTACACAGGTGAGTCCTTGCCTTGGGCAAGGAACAGCACTTGGGAGTCATTTTTGACAACCTTCTCTCTGACCTCCAATAGCCATTTAATCACTGAATTCTGTCATTTATATATTTTAAGTATCTCAAGTGACACCCCTTTTCCCTACAGCCACTGCCAGTACGTAGGTCACCGCGGCTACCGCTGTCTCTCTCCTGGACCACTGCTAACTACTGCTTGTTGACTGGTCTTCCAGCGTTCCCTCCTGTCTTGTCCTTCCAAGTTCCAATCCATTTTCTATTCTAGAACCAAAATTTCTTTAGAAACACAAATATGATTATGTCACTTTTATTTGCTTAAAACAAAACAAAAAACAAATCTAACAACCCAACGGCTTCCACTGCCCTAGGACTTATGTTTCTAAAATCCTCCTCAGGGACCCAAACCAAACATCCCTTGACTACCTCTCCAGCTCCTTCCGGAGCCACCCTTTCCCCCACTCGCCACACTCCAGCTCACCTGGCTGCTCCCTTCCTCCAGAACCTCCAGCTTCTCCAGCTCAGGATCGCCTAGTGTGGTATGCCCGTCTAATGTGGTGCGTCCTCATTTAACACGGTGGTGCCAATGCTCCCCTCTCTTTGCTTAATTCCTACTTACCACATCACAGTCTGATTAAATATTATTAGCTTAGGAAAGCATTCCCTAACCTTTCATATTAGTTAGAATGCCCATTATCCATGTGTATAGTATCCTGTACTTATCTTTTACATTACATATTATGTGGAAATTAAATAGTTATTTGTAGAATTAAAGTCTCTTTCCTTATCTAGACTGAAAGCTCACTGAGGGAAGGGAAGTGTCCACTTATTTGTTTGTCACAAGGTGTTCACTTAAAACCTGGGACTCAGCAAGCACACGATGAATTAATATATGTGTAATGAAAATAACACCAGTGCTTCAATGTCCTCATTTACAACAAGGGGTTAAAAATTCTTGTTCTATCTGCATCTTGGTTTTTTCCTGTGAGCAGATGAACCAATACACATACACAAAAAAAGTACTCTGGACAGTATAAAGTACTTCGCACATATAATGTTTTACATGCACAGGAATAGGTACGTGCTTATCTTTCAGTGGGTGCTGATTTGGGTCATGAAGAGGGTGGTCAATGATTGATATCTTTATGATGGGTGAAGAAGATCTGTGAATATAAACATTTACCTGGCATATAAATGCAAATTCTATGTGTGTTTTCCATTCTAGACAGGGAAAAAAGGTAAAAATACTCAAAGGCAGAAAAATGTTAAGTGGAAAGTATTAATAGAAGCAATTACAAGTGTTCTACTGGAAGTAGAGTATCTGACCTAAGCTTCAACTGGAGGTAAAACAACTGAAAAAAGAAGAGGAAGAACAAAGACACCAGTTTGGTAAGGCAAACAATGAGTTTAGAGTTAATATGAGACAGATTTCAGCTCTCATTTTCCTTCTGAACAGGGGAGAGGTGCTCAAGGCTGTATGTGAGGGATCTTTTCTTTGATGCTCTATGTGGCTGAGACTACAGGAGACATAAGTGGATGGTAACTAGGAGACCTTCGCTGTACAGTTCATGGGTGAGTTGAGAGAAGCCTGGATCCACGGCAGAGTGGTCTGGCAATGGCTGAGACAAGTCCAGCTGGGCTGACACAGGTAAGTCGGGACTGACAGCAACCAGACGGAATTCTTCTCTAAGGGCAGTCTGTGTCTCTAATTCTTTGTACAGACAGTCCTCAATGCAGGATGAGTCAGGTGCTATCAACACTTATTTACAGCCCTCACAGCAAGCATCTTTCCTGTGGGCTGCTGCAGCCTGTCCACGGCCTGGTGTTCCTGGTCTAGATCCCCAGTTTCCCTCCCACAGCCCTTTTTTCTGAGCCTCCAAGGTCTAGGCCAGCTGCACCCTCCAACAATGTCTTTTTGGATCCCACTTTTATTATTCAGTACAATGATTATCTCTCCTGAAGTGTGATTGTGTTGTCATATAGCACAGTCTTTCATTTCTTAAAAAATTACCAGAAAATGAAAAAGTGTTTTAGAAATAATTAGACAAAACATAATAATTTAGTTAAGTAGGCTTCTGTAAAAGTAGAACCAAATTTATCAGGAGAGTAAAATGATTTGCTGAACTATTTAATAATAAACAACACATGGAAACAACCTAAATGTCTACTGAGAGATGAATGGATAAAGATGTGGCACATAAACACAATGGACTTCCCTGGTGGCTCAGATGGTAAAGCATCTGCCTACAATGCGGGAGACCTGGGTTCCATCCATGGGTCAGGAAGATCCCCTGGAGAAGGAAACGGCAACCCACTCCAGTACTCTTGCCTGGAAAATAACATGGATGGAGGAGCCTGGTAGGCCAGAGTCCACAGGGTTGCAAAGAGTTGGACACGACTGAGCAACTTCATTTCACTTCACATATACATAATGGAATACTACTCAGCCATGACAAAGAACAAAATAATACCATTTGCAGTAGCATGGATGGGCCCAGAGATAATCATACTAAATGAAGTTAGAAAGAGAAAAACAAATACCGTATGATGTCACTTATATGTGGACTCTAAAATGTGACACAAATGAACTCATCTTCATAACAGAAATAGACTCAGACAAGAGGACAGACTTACGGGCGTCAAGGAGAAGGGGTGGGGGAAACGGCTTGGGAATCTGGGACTAGCAGACAAAAACTGTTATATATAAATGGATAAACAACAAGGTACTCCTGCTGTATAGCATAGGGAAATATATTCAGTATTCTGTGATAAACCATAATAGAAAAGAGTATGAAAAAGAAGGCATATATATGTATAATTGAATCACTTTGCTGGACGGGAGAAATTAACAACATTGTAAACAACTATACTTAAATAAAAAAAGATTCACTAAAGATCAGTCTGTTTCCCCACTTTATGACAAATGACAGCGGAGTGGGAGTCTGAGGCTGCGGGGGCTTGGGACAGGCAGCACCGTGACTGTAAGACCACCCCGAACCAGGTCCTGAGTGAGACACTGGGTAAAAGGTGGGCTGGGGAAGAGACGCCAAAAGGAGGGCTTCTGCTTTTGAAATATGTAGAATCAAGAGACTCTGCTTCAGAACTCTGGGTACTCCAGACCCACAGCTTCTCACGCTGCTTGGCCAAGGCAGGGTGCACGGCACATCATACAGCACATGGCTGACTGTCCTCCTGTCCACGCACTGGCTTCCAGTGCCTGGAGGAAACAGGGCGGAGCAGAAGCTCAGCTCCTGGTGTCCTGTGGAAACCAAGCTGGGATGGAAGTGAGCCAGGCACTTCAAGTGATCTTAGAGAAGGTGTCAACACAATGAACAACACATACCCAACATCAAGCTTTCACACTATCCCCTACGAATAATACACATTTCAGTAAAGTGTCCTTGGACTGGCTAACAAAACATACCTCTTACGATGAAACAGACTCATGCCAAGATGATAAGAACTATGTTTCAACAGGGTATCAATTTGGAAAGACCTAATTAACGTTAATGTATTTCTGACATCTTACCTTGGTGAAGCATTTGTCCCAATCCCACACGGAACGGTGCTTCCGCCAATGTACACTGGACTGCAGCTAGACATGTTCAACAGAGGGGAGAAAACCAAACCAAACCATAAAAGAAGCATGAGAAGTCAATTTGGCCTCATTGACTCTACATTCTTGAAATCAAATTGTATATTTTCCTGAGCAAGTCAACTATTACAACGAAGAGGTATTCATTCCAGGGTCAGTGCTTTATTGGATAAAACCTGCACATTCAGAACCACTCAAAGAGTTAAAATGAGTCAGAGGAAAATGTGTTTGCCAAATAATGTAGGGGACAAAGTAAATACTGAAGAGTATAACAGCACATTAATTCTGAGAAACTGTTCACACTTTTTTTTACACAGCAGAAAATTATTTACAACAGCAATAACCTCCCATTTAAGTTCCTTTGCACTAAGGAGTCATAGACCAGAAGAGCACGGAAAATGCTGCTATTGGGTCTTTCCCCTGAAAACTAACCAGTGCTTTGTTGCTCAATGTTGGTAAATGGTAACAAAATCTACTAGACCATGCTTAGCAGTGGGTGTAATTCACTGAAGCAATCCCGACTTACCTTTTACCAAGGCCTTGAATGGAAGCTCTGACAGATGTGTTACCTGAAGATTTAGATTTTAATTTCTGTTAAAAAAACCAAAATAATAAAAGACCACAGGTAACTTGGATAATTGTAACATGAAAACTAATATTCGTTATTTTGTAACAAAAGTATTTTAAAATGGCTTAAATAAAAATTTCCTATGATGTTAAAGTTTCAGAAATAAAAACAATGATCAAAACCTTTTAAAAGCAAAAGGGAAGTAGACCTCCCTGAGGAATTTACAAATTACTACGCTAACATTTAGTCTAGAAAATTGACATACTGCCATTATTAGCAAGCTAAGATTTAGAGTCACTTTATAACTCTTCAGTTAATACTAGAGTTCAATGATTTAATATGAAGGATCTGCTATTTAAAACTTCATCCTGGAAAAATGCAATTGAGGAAAAAAACCTCAGACTCATTTTAAAGGCTGTAAACGGTACTCACCTGAACTAAAAATAAATTAACCAAACTCCTGGGTAACTTCAGGAATATTAGTTTTGATCAAACGGAATGGTATCAACCATTAGATATTCAATGAAAATGTAGAGCTACCTAGTCACAGCCATACAGTAGTTCCTATATGGTTACATAACGTCATCATTAGCAAGCATTTATTAAGTGTTAACTGGTATAAGGTACCAAACAACATAAGCCAACCACATCCTAGGACCACCGCCAAGGAGAGGAAATGAGAAGGAGAAAAGGCGATTTAAACTATGCGGAGACATGCTATCATTTACCTAGTAGGTGAGGAAATTTAATGGAGGCAAAATACTTTGTTTTACTATTTTCCCTTAACTCTTTTGTTAAACAGAACTGGAAACATTTTTGGTGCATATCTGACAAATACTAATGTGCCTGAGTCTCTTTTTGTCTTTGGAAGCATGCTCCATGTGCCATCCTGGCTCGCGTTTATGACTCAAAGCTGGCACACTGGGACAGCTGCAGCTGTTGCCGGGCTTTCTTGGGTGAGTCTGAAAATAGTTAATGAACAAAATAACTGGCAAATAACATAATACTGTAAGTCAACTATACTTTAACTAAAAAAAAAAAAGAAAGAAAAACAACGCAATGGGTGAGCAATGGGGGAGGGAGTATTGTTCTCAGGAGCATAATCTGGCCTCTTAGGACAAGCTGGGCATGGACTGGCAATTCACACACTTCTTTTCTCATCCAATCAATGTTTGACATCAACCTGCTTTTTTCCAGAAGTTTACTTGGGTTGCTTTCTCTCCTGCAGGTTGGAAAACTGAATATAATCACTAACTTCAAAAAGGGAGCATACAAGGACTTCCCTGGTGGTCCAGTGGTTAAGATTTCAAGCTCTGAAAGCAAGGGGTATGGGTTCAGCCCCTCGTCGGGGCACTAAGATTCTGCATGCTGCAACGTGCAGCCAAATAGCTAAATAAAATCTGTTTCCTTATCCTCAAAAAAAAGGGAGCACACAGAAGAAATGTGTAAAAGTGTATTTCTTCATGATTATAAAACCTACTTTTGTTTCAAATTATCTTCTCTAATACTTCTTTAGAAAAGTACTTCCTTCTCTTTCTGAAATGCCTTGATCTGAAGATACATAGCTTCTGGTAGTTCAGTGGCACCTTCACTACTTTGGCCCGGGTTCAATTCCCAGAGGGGGAACTAAAATCCCGCAAGCCACGCAGCGTGGCCAAAAAAAAAAACAACAAAGAAGTAAATCTGGGAAAATGTTAGAGTATGTTCAGTATGAGTAGTAAATATACAGGTGGCTGTTACATTATTTTACAAGCTTTTAAAAAGTTGTCATAGATACACAAGTATTTAAAAAATTAAAATATTACCAACTAACTCATTAGTTCAGGGATGAGAGCAATGGCAAAGCATCTGAGATGCTAAGCACATTCCTATAATGCAAGCTGATTTTAATCTTTTAGCAGAGTGCTCTTAGAGTCTACAAATAAATGCAAGTAATCAACTTCATCTGTAAGTTGCATTTTGTTCAACGCCTTTTCTAATTTATCATTCTTGATGAGAAATAAACAGCAAAACACACACAGTTTCTAATACTTTTTTCCTGTATAAATCTAAGTGGAATAATTTCTTTAAACAATTTTACTTCTCATAATTCAGGACTATAGATACTTGTAAATTCTATAAGCTTTTAGATTATTCTAAACATGTCTTGAGATAATGAAAGAATTGCTGTTACCTTTATGACACTTTACTTACAAAGTGTTTTTTGTCAAAGTGGGGCTCTTCAAATATTTCATTAATGAGACTGTCAAGATCATCTTCTTTTTCAAATGTTTCTGCTGATCTGAAAAAACAAACAACAACAACAACAAAAAAAAAAACCAAGAAAACATTTGAAGCTTAAGTGCAGATAAAGTCAGCCAAGTATCTGAAGAGTTTTGTTTCAATAAAGTCTATTGTTAGAGTTGATAACAAAAGAATTGTGATGCAATTTTTTTTTGTACTATGGGCATAGCCCAAGTTTCTTGAGAAAAAGATGTAGTTTATTGAGTACAAATTCACATGTGTACTTTTACATACTTAAAATATAACATTTAAAGCCATATGATATATAAGAGAAAGGTAGGTATGTACTTTTCTAAATTATATCAACCACTTATTTAAGAATAAAAAATATGTACAATTGTAAGTAGAACCTGAGAATTATACACAAAGATAATTTTCATATGTCTAATTTTCCCCTAAGAGTTCCATTGTAAGTCAAATAATAGTCTCTTTACTACAGGAGCCAAAGGTTATATAACCAAATGATCAATTACAAACCCACACAGAACAGTGTTAGTTGCTTGATGGAGTACCTCAACTACCTCTTTATCTTCTGCAGGTAAAGCCATCATAGGATTACTGACAAACTGTTACTGCATGGGACTTCTATTTAACAGCTAACATTTACTAGATGTTGGAGAAGGAAATGGCAACCCACTCCAGTATTCTTGTCTGGAGAATCCCAGGGATGGTGGAGTCTGGTGGGCTGCCGTCTATGGGGCTGCACAGAGTCGGACACGACTGAAGCGACTTAGCAGCAGCAGTAACATTACTGAATGTTACGGAATTCAGTAACATTTACTGAATACACAGATGTGAAGAGATTAAAAAACGTGCCCAAGGTCATATAAATAGTGGGAGAGGCTTGGAATTGAATCTAGGGCAGTTCAAGATACCTAACAGTAAAGGAGACTAACTCTCTTCAGAGTTGCTATTGTACAGATGCTATACATCGTTAGTACTTTATAACTTCACTGGATCATGAAATTATTTATTTTAAAAGACAGGCTTTTCAGTCTATTTCTAGAAACGTATTTGCTCTGAAATTTTTAACATCAGGACTACAGTCCTGATAGTCTCTGATACTATTTGTGCTGTGCTGTGCTGTGCTTAGTCGCTCAGTAGTGACTCCGCAGAGTCCGACTCTTTGTGACCCCATGGATTGTAGCCCACCAGGCTCCTCTGTCCATGGGGCTTCTCCAGGCAAGAATACTGGAGCGGGTTGCCATGCCCTCCTCCAGGGGATCTTCCCAACCCAGGGAGGGAACCCAGGTCTCCCGAATTGCAGGTGGATTCTTTTACCAGCTGAGCCACCAGGGAAGCTCCTGATACTGGTTAGCGTGTGATACTTACCTGACTTAAGAGAATGCAGAGGCTGCTAACACTGAATGACTGACTCCATTTCTGTATAGACTCTGCCTTTTCAGTTTTTCCCTTTCTAACTTTTACCTTTATTATTTTCCACTCTACATTTCCTTCATAGCTCAGTTGGTAAAGAATCTGCCTGCAATGCAGGAGACCTGGGTTCAATTCCTGGGTTGGGAAGATCCCCTGGAGAAGGAAATGGCAACCCACTCCAGTATCCTTGCCTGGAGAATTCCATGGACTGAGGAGCCTGGCGGGCTACAGTCCATCGGGTCACAAGAGTCAGACATGACTTAGCGACTAAACCACCACCATACTGGTTTCTTGCCAAGGATGCTTTCCTCTTCACAGAAGCACTCCAAAAACCTTCTGGCAGCTGCCACCCTCTCTTATCACTACTGAAGAGTAGTTTTTATCCATTATTCTACCTCCTTACAAGTATTAATATACTGGATTTAGCATCAGCTGATGACCTGGCTGAGGGTTTCTCAACCTTAGCAATACTGACATTTGGACCAGATCATTCTTTGATGTGTGTGTCACAGTGGTAGGCTTGTGCACTGTAGGATGTTTTATAGTATTTTTGACTTCTACCAGCTAAATGCCAGTAGCACACCCTTCCTCAATTGTGACAATCAAAAAATGCTGTTGTCAAATGCCCCTTGAGTGGTAAAGTCATCAACAGTTGAGAACTATCCACCTAGTTTAAATTAAGCTTATGGAATTTAAGCTTAAATTAAATTTCCATAAGCTGTTGTGGAAAAACCCAAATGAACTTTTTGGCCAACCCAATATTTAATCTCTCTGAATCGCCTGCAATGCAGGAGACCATGGTTCGATTCCTGGGTTGGGAATTTCCCCTGGAGAAGGGATAGACTACCCATGCCACTATTCTTGGCTTCCCTGGTGGCTCAGAGGGTAAAGTGTTTGTTTCTTGGGCTCCCCTGGCGGCTCAGATGGTAAAGAATCTGCCTGCAATGTGGGAGACCTGGGTTCCATCCCTGGGTTGGGAAGATGCCCTGGAAGAGGGCATGGCAACCTATTCCAGTATTCTTGCCTGGAGAATCTTCGTGGACAGAGGAGCCTGGTGGGCTGCAGTCCATGGGGTCTCAAAGAGTCAGACACGATTAAGTGACTAAGCACACAGAACCTCAGACATTTTGTACGTAACAAGCAGATCTAGACAACTACTTAAAACTTCCTCCAGGTGTAATATGCTGCCTCTGGCCTCTATATCCCTCAGCTACAATGAAACTCCTTTTTTGCCCCCAAAGTCTCTACTGCCCAAATCATTACATTCAATGGCCTTGCTCAGTAACAATCCTTTTAATCTTTCAGAAGCACCTGACACCAATTCCTTCAATTTCTATTGTGACAGCAGGTTGCTAAAATGTCCCTGAGAAATTCTCTCCTTTGGTTTTCAGGATGTTCTCTCTGGATTCCCTTCTCCCCTGCAGTTTCACAATTTCAAGAATCAGATGCATTCAGATGTTACCAGTCTACTCAGTACTGTTAGGGGTTTGAGCTACCAGCTTACATTAAGACTGGTCTGTTATTAGAGCACACAATTTTATGACGTCTATGCTTACCTATGTTTTCCTATAGAAGTGGGAAAAAAATGCCATCATTTCACTGAGAAAGCATATACATTTTAAAGGACAATATAATGTTGTTTGGTTTTTTGATGCTACAATACAATAATCTTTATCAAAGGTTAATAAATAGCTATTGGTTCTCTGATTTTGCTTCTTATATTGAATCTTGATTTAAAATATAGTTTCTGTCAAAAATAAAATACATATTCTACATAATACAGACAATTGGGGTTTAACACTTGAACCACAATTAAATGTGAAAGGTATACAAAAAAGCTTATATCTAGGTGTACAATGTCCTAGTAGACTTGGAAACATGAACTTGGGCAAGTAACTATTTTTCTAAGTCTTGATTTGGTCAGTTAAATGAGTGTAATAATAGCATTCACTTCATAAGGATTTGGAAATTAAATGAAAAAACACACATAAGGCTCTTAGTATACAGAAAGGATTCAATAAATGTTGGTTATTATTATACCTATTATCTAGGAGGTTATGATATTATCTGTAAATATTCCCCATCTGTATCATCCTGAACCACATTATTCTTATTGCAGTTCAACTCACATCAGTCTTTTTAAAAAAAAAAACAACTAATCATATATTTCTCTTTATCATTTTGAAGTCTTCATCAAATTGCTATGTTCTGACTGTTTATATTAGCAGCTGTTCCTGATATCCAGATGTGGCATAGTCATGTATTAGTTGCAGAACTGTCATTTTAAAGACACAGTTCCAGTATTTTAACTCTTTTAAGAAAAAGAGATACAGGCTAAATCACTGTACAATTGGCAGATAGTCTCCTATTAATAAATTCATAATATAAGTAGGTTCCTAACTTTCTGGTATCAATCTTGGCTCAGGATAAAATTTTAATGTTTGACATTATATATTGCATTTATATTTAAGTTTAGGGTCTTTGTTGGTGCTTTCTGTGCAGTTTACCTTTATAAATATACTGCCAAGTGAAAAGTTTTAACATGTGAATAACAGTAGCACTGGCTTGCTACAGCTTCTGTAAATGTATTATTGAAGAATTTGATTTAGTATGGTGGGATGGGGTACTAGGATTACGGATGGATTTTACAGACAGAGGCATAAAAGGACCTGTGCTTGGAAAGGATCTGTCCACCTTACTAATCCTTACCATTTTCAGCAGCTAGCTCCAAGTCGTCCTATCCCTCTGTGCTAGTTCTCCTAAGATGAATAGGCTCTTGGAAGGCTCTTTGATAAATTCTTTCCACGCTCAAAGGAGTGAATAAAAAGAACAAAGAAACTGCAAGCTAACACTGCTGTAGGACAGGAATGGTAGATCTGCTGGAAATCAGTATAGAAGGATGTCCAGCCTTCAAGATAACAATATACAAATTAATGAGAGTGATATTTGCATATACAGTCAAGTGAGCCTTAGCCCATTCAAAGCAGTCATTTTAGTTGGCTCAACATTTATTTCTTAGAATGCTGCCCAGCACTCAACTAATTTTTAGAGCTTCTGTTTCTGAACTTTAGACTCTTTGGAATGTTTTTATTGTGAAGGCGAGTTTTTAAACAAACATCTGTCATTGGAGGTAAAGCTAGTAAATTGGGTAGCAATGGTGCCGGGCTCTGGGAAATCACATAGAGGTGCACAAAAACAAAACAGAATCCACAGACGCAACCATAAATGAACAAGACTGACTCTCTTGGTTTGTTCCAAAGCTGCCTCCGTGTAATTCCACAAGGGTTTCTAAGAGATTCAAGCAAGAGTTGTTGCAGAGCCTCCCAAGTTATCACTTTGAAGGCCTATACTCACTCTGGCAAAAATGGAATTGAGGGGAAGTGGAGATAAGAAAGTCATTGCTATTTAATAATTACATAGGAAAAAAAAAAGACTGACAAATATGAAAGATACTTTTTTAGATCAAAAACCAAAACTTTAAGAAATTTCCCCAAATTTCAATTTGGATGCCTGAGATCCTCTGCGACCCTTAGTTGGGGCCCTGGGTAGAAGGATGGTGGTGGGATTAATAGAGTGTGACCAATAACTAAATCTTTTTTCCTAAATCCAACCTCATTCAATTCTGAGCTTCAAAGGGAAAAACAACAACAACAACAATAACTAATGATGGACCAGAATGCAAACGTTTTCTCCAGCAACTGGCCCAAGGATTGTTCTGCCTGGGGAATGGGGTCCCCGCACCTGAAAAGGGGACGAGAATCATTCACGCACACGGAGGCCCGGGTCACCGTGACTCCCTCAGGGTTCGAGAGCAGGGGCCTAAGATGCACCCCCTCTGACCCCCTGGAAGCCGCGGGGATGTGTCCGGGTGGAACAGACCTGGGGAAGCCGCGGGTTCTCAGAGGCGGGGCCTGCTCGGGGGGCGGAGTCGGGCCTCGGGGAGAGATGCTAAGATCCTCGAGGACGAGGCGTGGGAGTACGTGCGGCCCCGGGGAGTGAGGGAGTGAGGGTCTGAGCCGGAACACGGAGAGGAGCTGGAGGTCGTGGGAGGGGCGGGTGGGAGTACGGTTTTTTCGGTCTGGAGGCGGAGGGGTGGCCTTAGGGCCTGGAGCAGGCTTCACCACAACAGTCCACCCCTCCCGCCTGTTAACCTGAGATTCTCTTTCGCCTCGGCTCGGTTCTGGTCGTGGCCGAAGAAGCCGCCTCCGCCGCCTCTGGGCCGCTCGACCGTACCCAGTCTCAGTGGGTCTGGTCGGCAAAACTTGGACTCCACCTCATCCAAGAGCTCGTCTAGGTCCTCCGCCATCTTGTATTCTCACGTCTTGCTCCCGGGTTGTTCTGGCAACCGGTGGTTTCCAGGAGCAACGCGAGGACCGCCCCCCCACCATCCCTTCCCGGGGCGCGCGCCCCGTCGCCCCGCGCATGCGCGCCCCGTTTCCGAGCCTCGCGAGGCTTGGTTGCTGACGAGCTCGCGCGAAAAGACGCGGTGGGGTCGCGAGGCCCCCAGGCGGGCGAAAGTTCCGGCTGCGGGGCGGGAGGTCGGCGTTGTCCGTTTCTGCGCTACTGGCTTTCCTGTTCCCGATTGTTTGAAGTGTTTTGTCCCGTCTCCCTCTCCTCCTGGACTCAGGTTGTAACCACAATCGCCCGACTCCCTAGCTCTGTCATCTCCTCCTCGTCTAGCCCCCTTGGGGTCTCAGTCGTATCCCAGCCGTTCATAAATTATTTAAATGGTCTGCGGAGAAGCCTGGAAAAGAGAAATAAGCACCTGTGTCAAAATGTTGATTTTCCGTAGTCGGCAGGATTCGAACCTGCGCGGGGAGACCCCAATGGATTTCTAGTCCATCGCCTTAACCACTCGGCCACGACTACTGCTGGTGGTTCCTTTGGCAGTGAGATCTATGTAGAGCTTGCACACAAGTGTCTAGTTACAGGTATGTTTGCATCTCTACAAAGGTTTTCTGTTAGTTTAAGCGCACATTTGAATGTTTTAGTTATTAATAATTTTAGCTTCTCGGAGGGGATCTTGAGAGTATCGCCAATCATAAAAAACTGAATTTTAGTAAAATCGCTAGTTAGAAAACAAGAGAGAGGGAAGAAAGGTTGGTGCTGCTGTACACTGGCTTGCCGACGTGTGCATTTTTCCGGCGATAACTGGGAATCGTAGGGCCCCGGATCAGCCTCCCGGCCTCCTTGCGTGATCAGCTCGACTTCCCCGCCGCTGTCTAAGCACAAACAGCTCCAGGACTCTTTTTACCCACTACGCACTAAAGTAGTGCTCCCCACTGATTTAAATTCATTATGCAGGGCTAGAATGTGCCACAGTGTCTTAAAGACACTGCTCGGAAAAGTATGATGTGTGATACACCTGCAAGGTATTGTCTGTCCTGTAAATACTACGTATGCACACTGAAACCTGAACTTTTGAGTATTTCTGAAGGGGAATTGCAAAGAGGTTGGCAACCTTGGAAACTCTGGAGATACTATGATCGAAATGAATTAGTAGCTTCATTTAGTTGGGTTTTTTGTTGTCTGTTCAGAATATCTATTAAAGATATTTTTTTAATTGTAATTTTTTTATATTTGTTTTCCAATAAAAAAATTACAGTTAAAAAAAAAAGATATTCTGATAGATATTCTGAACAGACAACATATGATGGCGCAAATGTAGAGCCAACCTTTAAATATTCATGACTTTTGGGAGCCAGTTGTTAAATGCAGCCACTGTGAAAAAATTAAATTATGTAGACTTACAGTTAATTATATTAAAAAACAAAAACAATAGTCAAAATTCACCACGGTCTGGTTATTATCCTATATTTTATTATAATTTATGTTTGAGGTTATTTACATCTGTTGTATCTGCAATAGTTTACAGTGGTCTATTGTTGTGAACCTCTTCCTAACTTCCCATTCGTGATGTCACTTGGGTAGCTTGAAATTAGGCTTCCTGGGTGTATTTACACCAGGATATTGCAAATGGTACAAAATACTTTTCTTGCTAGAGCTAGTTGTCAGGCACTTATCAGCATGTCACTAATGTTTCAGTTCAGTTCAGTCGCTCAGTCGTGTCCGACTCTTTGCGATCCCATGAATCGCAGCCCGCCAGGCCTCCCTGTCCATCACCAACTCCCGGAGTTCACTCAAATTCATGTCCATCGAGTTGGTGATGCCATCCAGCCATCTCATCCTCTGTCTTCCCCTTCTCCTCCTGCCCCCAATCCCTCCCAGCATCAGAGTCTTTTCCAGTGAGTCAACTCTTCGCATGAGGTGGCCAAAGTACTGGAGTTTCAGCTTTAGCGTCATTTCTTCCAAAGAACACCCAGGGCTGATCTCCACCACCAGGCAAATCTTGAATATTCCCAGCAAGGCAGCATTCCCCTTACCTGTCAGGCTTCCCTGGTTGTTATTTTAACTATCAGAATCTTGTCGTATAGTATGACATCCCACTCAGTATATTGATATTTTATTTTGTTTTTCTCCTGTTTACCTTGCTGGGTGATTTCTACTCAGAACTGACCTCCAGCAGAAAGACAGGAATAAACCACTTGATACTGAAATTACCCTTGCAGTATGGTTCCAGGGGGAGTTATGCATAATTGGCATACAGTTTAATACACTTAATAATTTGATTTTTCTTTAGAAAAGATGAAATCTGAGGTATACCATCAGTAGTTGAAAGACTTAGCATGTAGATTTGCATGAAGGACTATGAAAGATAAAAGAGGAAGGTTTCTAATTTTGTGTTTTGTTTATATGAATATTAGAAAAAATGAAGCTTATTTCCTTCTTCCTCCACTCCCACCCCCATTTTAATGTGTAGATATCATGTGTAGATCATCCAGAGGTAGGTATTTTGAGAAATTCACTTACAGCGTATCAACTCTTCTTTGGAACTTCTGACTTCAGTTGTGTTGTCTTTCTGGCTTTAGAGAAAGTCAAGTTCAATGTCTACAGTGAGAAATGCCATATAGGCATATGTGGATGGCTGTGTGATAACCTGGAAAATGAAAGCACACTACTAAAAATCTCCAGGGACGTCCCTGGTGGCCTAGTGGTTAACATTCCAGACTTCACTGTCGTGGCCCAAGTTCAAGCCCTGTTGGAGGAACTGAAATCCTGCAAGCCACACAGCGTGGCCAAAAAAAAAAGAAAAACTCCGGATGTCAGGAGCAACACCAGGTGCACTTCAATGGACTCGAAGCAATGGAGGTGGTTGTACATGGTGAATGTATACATGGCTTTGGAAAATTCATGCAAATCATATTAGAAAACAATTAAAAAAACATATTTTTTCATTTTTTTTCCAAAATAAAGAGTCTTGTTTATTATCTCTATAATTGTTAATATGTGTTGACAGTGGTGTGAATACTTGTCCCCTAACTCTTTCCCAGTCTTGGAAAGCATGCCAAGCGTCAGATGTTTCATAAAGGAATATAGCCAAGAGTCTTCAGACAATACAGTTATTAAATATGGTAAAAGTGGCTTGCTGTGTATTATTACATTTACTTAGCATTCCAAGGAAGTATTTTAGGGAAAAGGTGTCCAAAATAAGAAAACAAAGCCCTGCTGACTTTGCCAAGTAACTGAAGACTGCTTGGAACCTGCCTTCTTGCTAGCACTGATCTAAATGAGTTAGAGGTGGTAATACAACTGGTTCTGTTCTCACACACGATCCAGGCCAACCTGTTAAGTTGCAAGATGTTCTATAGTCGTCCTAGCTGTTCACATCATGAATTGCAAGGCCTCTTTGGATTCCCATATATTAATAGGGTATTCCCTGGTGGCTCAGACGGCAAAGAGTCTGCCTGCAATGCAGGAGACCCAGGTTCAATCCCTGGGTTGGGAAGATGCCCTGGAGAAGGAAATGGCAAGCCACTCCAGTATTCTTGCCTGGAAAATCCCATGGACCGAGGAACCTGGCAGGCTACAGTCCATTGGGTTGATGTATTAATGCTTTTTCTCCCCCTACACCAAAAATAGATACTGCTGGGCAGTGACAGCGTCGTGGGTGTGAGGGGAGGCATCTTTGCAGAACAGTCACCAGCCTTCCAGCTGCTAATGCTGGAGACGGAATAGCACTGGGGCAGCTCTGATTCTTGCAAGTGGTCCCCGAGTTAGGCCTCAGTGCCCCGTAGGTAAATTCAGTCCAGAACACGCAGAATCTTTATTGGAATTTGTACACTCGTCTCTCACAGCTGTGGAGAGTTTAGACTAATCACAACTCTCGCTGGGATCCTATCATCTTTGTAATTTGAAAAAGGATCAGGAGCCTGCAGACTTGGAACATCTTGAGAAAACTCTGGCTCTGAAATACATCATCACACGTGGGGGACACCACTTGCGGCATCATCGCGGAGAGCTGAAGAATGCTGAAATCGAGTATTTCTCTGGCATGATTTCAAATGGCCTGCGAAATCCGAGAACTTTTTTTTTTTTTTTTTAACTGCAAAACAGATTCTTTCCTCTTCCATCAACCCTGTTGCTGTCAAAGTGTCTCATGTTAGGTGCCAGAAATGAGCATAGCCTTTTAATGATAGCAATGCCAAGGTTAACACGGCTCCCGGCTCTCTCTCAGGAATCTCTTAGGGTGTTATTTTGATCCACAGACATGTTCCAAAGGTGTGCATCTCCTTCGTCTTTCTAGTTTCAGTACATTTCTCTTCAGCAGCAGTGACAAACCCTGTCACTTTTTGTCAGAACTTCTCATGCTTTCTGGCCCCTCGAACACTATTTTTCACAGACCTCCATGAGTCCATATGATAGGGCTAGGCTCAAAGTTGGTATTTGGGAAGCAGCCTCTGACGGCACAGAGATCTGGTGAACTACAGTCATTTGTTCAAAAGGAGTATTCGCAGATGTGCTCTAAGAGGGTAATACAATTTTTGATCCCACCCAAATGGATATTTTATCACCAATCCACATAGCAACCAACAAACAGATCAACCCGAAGAGGCAAGTGCTAATTCCTGTGGCTCAAACCCATCAACCCCCTGAGGAGTCAGTAGTCCAGCCTTTGTTTGAGGTTTTGACATGAAAACAATTTTTTTTTCACTTCTATAGTTCTGTGAGTCCAGCTCCCTCTTCCCTCCTTGTTTCAAATAAATTTTTGCTTCATGATTTTCAGCCTTCAGAAAGTTAAACCTGATTCAAGGAAAAAAAAGGATCAGTTGGGGAACTATGTGGGGAAGTAAAAGTTTGAGCTAGATGTTACAATGAAGGCAAAGAAAGAAAGTGAAGTAGCTCAGTCATGTCTGACTCTTTGTGACCCCATGGACTGTAGCCTATCAGGTTACTCCACCTATGGGATTTTCCAGGCAAAATACTGGAGTGGATTGCCATTTCCTTCTCCAGGAGATCTTCCCCACCCAGGGATTGAACCCAGATCTCCTGCATTGTAGGCAGACGCTTTACGGTCTGAGCCACCAGGCAAACTGAGAACCAGCTGGATGGAGGCCATTAGAAATGTCTTGCAGGCCAGGGCTTAGGTTTAGTGCCTAGTGGTCTTCCTGGTTTCCAGTTGGCCATAGTGCCTCTTAGGGAGGAACCCAGCGTTTTAGGCAGGCCACTTTGCTCTATTTCCTCAGCCATACTTCCACATATCAACCAACCTTTATAGCTTAAAGATTCTTTTTTTTTTTTTTAATTAATTTTATTTTATTTTTAAACTTTAAATAATTGTATTAGTTTTGCCAAATATCAAAATGAATCCACCACAGGTATACATGTGTTCCCCATCCTGAACCCTCCTCCCTCCTCCCTCCCCATACCATCCCTCTGGGTCGTCCCAGTGCACTAGCCCCAAGTATCCAGTATCGTGCATTGAACCTGGACTGGCATCTCGTTTCATACATGATATTTTACATGTTTCAATGCCATTCTCCCAAATCTTCCCACCCTCTCCCTCTCCCACAAAGTCCATAAGACTGTTCTATACGTCAGTGTCTCTTTTGCTGTCTCGTATACAGGGTTATCGTTACCATCTTTCTAAATTCCATATATATGCGTTAGTATACTGTATTGGTGTTTTTCCTTCTGGCTTACTTCACTCTGTATAATAGGCTCCGGTTTCATCCACCTCATTAGAACTGATTCAAATGTATTCTTTTTAATGGCTGAGTAATACTCCATTGTGTATATGTACCACTGCTTTCTTATCCATTCATCTGCTGATGGACATCTAGGTTGCTTCCATGTCCTGGCTATTATAAACAGTGCTGCGATGAACATTGGGGTACACGTGTCTCTTTCCCTTCTGGTTTCCTCAGTGTGTATGCCCAGCAGTGGGATTGCTGGATCATAAGGCAGTTCTATTTCCAGTTTTTTAAGGAATCTCCACACTGTTCTCCATAGTGGCTGTACTAGTTTGCATTCCCACCAACAGTGTAAGAGGGTTCCCTTTTCTCCACACCCTCTCCAGCATTTATTATTTGTAGACTTCTGGATCGCAGCCACTCTGACTGGTGTGAAATGGTGCCTCATAGTGGTTTTGATTTGCATTTCTCTGATAATGAGTGATGTTGAGCATCTTTTCATGTGTTTGTTAGCCACCTGTATGTCTTCTTTGGAGAAATGTCTATTTAGATCTTTGGCCCATTTTTTGATTGGGTCATTTATTTTTCTGGAGTTGAGCTGTAGGAGTTGCTTGTATATTTTTGAGATTAGTTGTTTGTCAGTTGCTTCATTTGCTATTATTTTCTCCCATTCTGAAGGCTGTCTTTTCACCTTGCTAATAGTTTCCTTTGATGTGCAGAAGCTTTTAAGTTTAATTAGGTCCCATTTGTTTATTTTTGCTTTTATTTCCAATATTCTGGGAGGTGGGTCATAGAGGATCCTGCTGTGATGTATGTCAGAGAGTGTTTTGCCTATGTTCTCCTCTAGGAGTTTTATAGTTTCTGGTCTTACGTTGAGATCTTTAATCCATTTTGAGTTTATTTTTGTATATGGTGTTAGAAAGTGTTCTAGTTTCATTCTTTTACAAGTGGTTGACCAGTTTTCCCAGCACCACTTGTTAAAGAGATTGTCTTTAATCCATTGTATATTCTTGCCTCCTTTGTCAAAGATAAGGTGTCCATATGTGCGTGGATTTATCTCTGGGCTTTCTATTTTGTTCCATTGATCTATATTTCTGTCTTTGTGCCAGTACCATACTGTCTTGATAACTGTGGCTTTGTAGTAGAGCCTGAAGTCAGGTAGGTTGATTCCTCCAGTTCCATTTTTCTTTCTCAAGATCGCTTTGGCTATTCAAGGTTTTTTGTATTTCCATACAAATTGTGAAATTATTTGTTCTAGCTCTGTGAAGAATACTGTTGGTAGCTTGATAGGGATTGCATTGAATCTATAAATTGCTTTGGGTAGTATACTCATTTTCACTATATTGGTTCTTCCAATCCATGAACATGGTATATTTCTCCATCTATTAGTGTCCTCTTTGATTTCTTTCACCAGTGTTTTATAGTTTTCTATATATAGGTCTTTAGTTTCTTTAGGTAGATATATTCCTAAGTATTTTATTCTTTCCGTTGCAATGGTGAATGGAATTGTTTCCTTAATTTCTCTTTCTGTTTTCTCATTATTAGTGTATAGGAATGCAAGGGATTTCTGTGTGTTGATTTTATATCCTGCAACTTTACTATAATCATTGATTAGTTCTAGTAGTTTTCTGGTGGAGTCTTTAGGGTTTTCTATGTAGAGGATCATGTCATCTGCAAATAGTGAGAGTTTTACTTCTTCTTTTCCAATTTGGATTCCTTTTATTTCTTTTTCTGCTCTGATTGCTGTGGCCAAAACTTCCAAAACTATGTTAAATAGTAATGGTGAAAGTGGGCACCCTTGTCTTGTTCCTGACTTTAGAGGAAATGCTTTCAATTTTTCACCATTGAGGATAATGTTCGCTGTGGGTTTGTCATATATAGCTTTTATTATGTTGAGGTATGTTCCTTCTATTCCTGCTTTCTGGAGAGTTTTTATCATAAATGGGTGTTGAATTTTGTCAAAGGCTTTCTCTGCATCTATTGAGATAATCACATGGTTTTTGTTTTTCAATTTGTTAATGTGGTGTATTACATTGATTGATTTGCGGATATTGAAGAATCCTTGCATCCCTGGGATAAAGCCCACTTGGTCATGGTGTATGATCTTTTTAATGTGTTGTTGGATTCTGATTGCTAGAATTTTGTTTAGGATTTTTGCATCTATGTTCATCAGTGATATTGGCCTGTAGTTTTCTTTTTTTGTGGGATCTTTGTCAGGTTTTGGTATTAGGGTGATGGTGGCCTCATAGAATGAGTTTGGAAGTTTACCTTCCTCTGCAATTTTCTGGAAGAGTTTGAGCAGGATAGGTGTTAGCTCTTCTCTAAATTTTTGGTAGAATTCAGCTGTGAAGCCATCTGGACCTGGGCTTTTGTTTGCTGGAAGATTTTTGATTACAGTTTCAATTTCCGTGCTTGTGATGGGTCTGTTAAGGTTTTCTATTTCTTCCTGGTCGAGTTTTGGAAAGTTGTACTTTTCTAAGAATTTGTCCATTTCTTCCTCGTTGTCCATTTTATTGGCATATAATTGTTGATAATAGTCTCTTATGATCCTTTGTATTTCTGTGTTGTCTGTTGTGATCTCTCCATTTTCGTTTCTAATTTTATTGATTTGATTTTTCTCCCTTTGTTTCTTGATGAGTCTGGCTAATGGTTTGTCAATTTTATTTATCCTTTCAAAGAACCAGCTTTTGGCTTTGTTGATTTTTGCTATGGTCTCTTTTGTTTCTTTTGCATTTATTTCTGCTCTAATTTTTAAGATTTCTTTCCTTCTACTAACCCTGGGGTTCTTCATTTCTTCCTTTTCTAGTTGCTTTAGGTGTAGAGTTAGGTTATTTATTTGATTTTTTTCTTGTTTCTTGAGGTGTGCCTGTATTGCTATGAACTTTCCCCTTAGGACTGCTTTTACTGTGTCCCACAGGTTTTGGGTTGTTGTGTTTTCATTTTCATTCATTTCTATGCAAATTTTGATTTCTTTTTTGATTTCTTCTGTGATTTGTTGGTTATTCAGCAGCGTGTTGTTCAGCCTCCATATGTTGGAATTTTTAATAGTTTTTCTCCTGTAATTGAGATCTAATCTTACTGCATTGTGGTCAGAAAAGATGCTTGGAATGATTTCTATTTTTTTGAATTTACCAAGGCTAGCTTTATGGCCCAGGATGTGATCTATCCTGGAGAAGGTTCCATGTGCGCTTGAGAAAAAGGTGAAATTCATTGTTTTGGGATGAAATGTCCTATAGATATCAATTAGGTCTAACTGGTCTATTGTTTCGTTTAAAGTTTGTGTTTCCTTGTTAATTTTCTGTTTAGTTGATCTATCCATAGGTGTGAGTGGGGTATTAAAGTCTCCCACTATTATTGTGTTATTGTTAATTTCTCCTTTCATACTTGTTAGCATTTGTCTTACATACTGCGGTGCTCCTGTGTTGGGTGCATATATATTTATAATTGTTATATCTTCTTCTTGGATTGATCCTTTGATCATTATGTAGTGACCTTCTTTGTCTCTTTTCACAACCTTTGTTTTAAAGTCTATTTTATCTGATATGAGTATTGCTACTCCTGCTTTCTTTTGGTCCCTATTTGCATGGAAAATCTTTTTCCAGCCCTTCACTTTCAGTCTGTATGTGTCCCCTGTTTTGAGGTGGGTCTCCTGTAGACAACATATGTAGGGGTCTTGTTTTTGTATCCATTCAGCCAGTCTTTGTCTTTTGGTTGGGGCATTCAACCCATTTACGTTTAAGGTAATTACTGATAAGTATGATCCCGTTGCCATTTACTTTATTGTTTTGGGTTCTAATTTATACACCATTTTTGTGTTTCCTGTCTAGAGAATATCCTTTAGTATTAGTTGGAGAGCTGGTTTGGTGGTGCAGAATTCTCTCAGCTTTTGCTTGTCTGAGAAGCTTTTGGTTTCTCCTTCATACTTGAATGAAATCCTTGCTGGGTACAATAATCTGGGCTGTAGGTTATTTTCTTTCATCATTTTAAGTATGTCTTGCCATTCCCTCCTGGCTTGAAGAGTTTCTATTGAAAGATCAGCTGTTATCCTTATGGGAATTCCCTTGTGTGTTATTTGTTGTTTTTCCCTTGCTGCTTTTAATATTTGTTCTTTGTGTTTGATCTTTGTTAATTTGATTAATATGTGTCTTGGGGTGTTTCACCTTGGGTTTATCCTGTTTGGGACTCTCTGGGTTTCTTGGACTTGGGTGATTATTTCCTTCCCCAGTTTAGGGAAGTTTTCAACTATTATCTCCTCAAGTATTTTCTCCTGGTCTTTCTTTTTGTCTTCTTCTTCTGGAACCCCTATGATTCGAATGTTGTAGCGTTTAATATTGTCCTGGAGGTCTCTGAGATTGTCCTCATTTCTTTTAATTCATTTTTCTTTTATTCTCTCTGATTCATTTATTTCTACCATTCTATCTTCTAATTCACTAATCCTATCTTCTGCCTCTGTTATTCTACTATTTGTTGCCTCCAGAGTGTTTTTAATTTCATTTATTGCATTATTCATTATATATTGACTCTTTTTTATTTCTTCTAGGTCCTTGTTAAACCTTTCTTGCATCTTCTCAATCCTTGTCTCCATGCTATTTATCTGTGATTCCATTTTAATTTCAAGATTTTGGATCAATTTCACTATCATTATTCGGAATTCTTTATCAGGTAGATTCCCTTCTTTTCCTCTTTTGTTTGGTTTGGTGGGCATTTATCCTGTTCCTTTATCTGCTGGCTATTCCTCTGTCTCTTCATCTTGTTTAAATTGCTGAGTTTGGGGTGTCCTTTCTGTATTCTGGCAGTTTGTGGAGTTCTCTTTATTGTGGCGTTTCCTCACTGTGTGTGGGTTTGTACAGGTGGCTTGTCAAGGTTTCCTGGTTAGGGAAGCTTGTGTCGGTGTTCTGATGGGTGGAGCTGTATTTCTTCTCTTTGTTCAGTCGCGCTCCTTTCGAAGAGTTGGATTGCTTTTCTGGGTGCCTGATGTCCTCTGCCGGTATTCAGAAGTTGTTTTGTGGAATTTACTCGACGTTTAAATGCTCTTTTGATGAATTCGTGGGGGAGAAAGTGTTCTCCCCGTCCTACTCCTCCGCCATCTTGGCTCCTCCCTCCACATTCTGCGTTTTTAATAGTTAATCCACAGGAATGCGAGGTTCACCACAGAGAACTGACTCCACCTTGTTCAATAACTTCATTTCACTCCAGTCAGAATGGCTGCGATCCAGAAGTCCACAAGCAATAAATGCTGGAGCAGCTTAAAGATTCTTACAGCTTTCTGAAAAATCCTAAAGCTCCCCCTACTTGAAGACCTCACAGAAGTCCCTAAGGATAAAGCCAACAAAAGTATCTCTCTTACAATAATTGCCCAAGGAATATAAGGGGACTGGAAAAGACTTTAGTGATTGTGTATAAAATTCATTTTACAGATGAAGCAATTGAGGCCAGAGAAGTGAATCAATTTAGAAATTAATTATTAGATTTTCATTGCAACTGTTACATTATCTTATTTCATTATCAGGCTGGTTATTCTGGATAAGACTTTCTAGTGGTTATAAGATTAAAGATTACGTTTTCACATTTTGGAATCCTTTCATACCTGGATTGATGTATCAATAAAACCTGTTGTATCCCCCCTAGTTCTTTGTCTCTGATTGTCAGTGTTATTTGAAGGTACCCACTGTAGGAGACCCAGAATCTTCCTGGGTCAGAAAGATCCCCTGGAGAAGGAAATGGCAACTCACCCTAGTATTCTTGCCTGGATAATCCCATGGACAGAGGAGCTTGGCAGGCTACAGTCTGTAGGGTCGCAAGAGTCGGACACGACTCAGTGATAGATACCACTGCTCTATAGTTTTAGTGATTATGGCTGCTGCTGCTGCTATGTTGTGTGTCCGACTTCAGTTGTGTCCGACTCTGTGTGACCCCATAGACGGCAGCCCACCAGGCTCCGCCATCCCTGGGATTCTCCAGGCAAGAATACTGGAGTGGGTTGCCATTTCCTTCTCCAATGCATGAAAGTGGACAGTGAAAAGTGAAAGTGAAGTCTCTCAGTCATGCCCGACTCTTAGCGACCCCATGGACTGCAGCCTACCAGGCTCCTCCTTCCATGGGATTTTCCAGGCCAGAGTACCGGAGTGGGGTGCCATTGCCTTCTCCGGATTATGGCTAGTCCTCATATTATGTGTGAGGACACAAATTCTTGAGGGACAGACTGGAACGGATGCATAGTTGTTTGTCCTATATTGCCTAGGAAGGTGGGGAAGAAGAGTGCATTTTGAGAGCATCTAAATTTAAATCCTCTTACGTGACTTTTAGGGACTAGGAAATCCCTATTGTATGTTAACAGTAAGGCTGGTTCTCTGACTTGTGAGTTAGAAGCCTGTAGAGATCGTTAGGTCTTCCTTTCCCTGATGCCTGCTAACACAGGTGCGGAATGGTCTGTTCAAGCCTCAGAAGCTCTCGGCTGAAGGAGAATGAATCTTCTGAGCCTTCAGGGAGGTCTCAGCTCCAGGAGGGGCTGTGAGGGCTATCGAGGAGGGTCAGAGCAGACCTCGTGCTTACCTCCACACTCCCGTGCTGGCATATGCCTAGCCCTTGAATGAAGGGACAGATTCCTTCCATAGAAGGAGCAGCATATTTTCTGGTCTTTCTTTTTTTTTTTTTTTCCTGAAAACGGATATCATCTCATATTGCATGCAGCCAGATTCAACCAGATATTTATGACTGGCAGAACATCTCTGATTGCTCTGTCAGTTCCTGCTTGCCCTGCTTGGTACTGAAAAGTCCTACCTGCATGATGAACCCCACCCTGTCCCTTCCCCTCCCCCACCCCCCCCAGTCCCTGAGTCACTCCAGGACCTACTCACTCTTCTCCATCATGGCTAGATTTGGAATTGGTCTGGGATGGCCTATGTCTAATGGGGCTTCCCAGCTGGCGCTGGTGGTAAAGAACCTCCCTGCCAATGCAGGACATGTAAGAGGCATCACTTTAATCCCTAGGTTGGGAAGATCCCTTGGAGGAGGCCAGGGAAACCCACTTCAGTATTCTTTCCTGGAGAATCCCACGGACAGAGGAGCCTGTTGGGCTACGGTCCACAGGGTCTCAAAGAGCAGGTTATGACTAAAATGACTTGGCATGCCTGGCTGCCCTATGAACCAGTGTGTGATGGATTTCTTTTACTTCTTTAAAGTTTATTTTAAATTTTTCTGTATTTGTTTTGGGCTGTGCTAGGTCTTCATTGCTGATCGTGGACTTCCTCTATTGTGGTGAGCAGGGGCTGCTCTTTGTTGCGGTGCTCGGCCTTCTCACTGTGGTAGCTTCTCTTGTTGCAGAGCACGACCTCTAGAGCACAGACTTCAGTAGTTGTGACCTATGGGCTTAATTGCCCTGCGGCATGTGGGATCTTCCCCGACCAATCCCCCTGCATTGGCAGTCCCTCTATTCTACTTTTAGATTGAAATCCCATTTGTATTCTGAGGCTGAAGTTTTGTCCAAAGCCCAAACCCTCGTCCAGGGCTGTAGTCGTTTCCTAGGGCTTCCAAAGATACATCACCACAAACTTGGCACCTTAAAACAACAGAAATCTGTTCTCAGTGCTGAAGGCCAGAAGTCTGAAATCAAGATGTGGCAGGACCACACTCTCTCTGATGGTTTCAAGGGACAATCAGTTCCTTGCCTCTTCCATCTTCTGGTGGCTATTAGCATTCCCTGATGTGTAGACTCATCACTCTAGTCTCTGCCTCTGTCTTCACATTGCCTTCCATGTGTCTTATTTTATGAGGATCCATCTAATTGCCTTTAAGACTCACCCAAATTACCCAGGGTAAGCTCTTCCTTTCAAGATTCTTAAGTTAATCACATCGGTAAAGCTCCCTTTTCAGATATTTCTGGACAATTTGGGTGAGTCCTAAAGAGAATTAGACTCTAGGGATTTGACATGGATATCTTTTTTTAGGGAGGAAGAAGTCATTACTTAGTTTACAAAGGTTCTAATATCTCTGGGCCCGTGTTGGCTCTTCTTCCTGAGGGATGAGCCCCTTGTCTTTCTTATTTCTAGCTATGAATATGTTCATGTATACACAACTCAGTATAAACATCTCTTTGCTATCTATCTCTCTATTCATCCATCTAATCTACCTCTTTATGTTATCTATCTAAAATGAGACAAAAATTTTATGAAATTATATTTTAATCAATGTGAGATGTATTCTGATATTTCCTATACTATCATTTTATTCAGAAAAAAGTGCTAGTCAAAACCTACTTTAATTGATTCATAATAAGTAGTGACCTACAGTTTGCTGTATTCTGTTCTTAGAGCACTGCTCTGATTATATCCTGTTTCTTACTCTCTTTTTAAATATGTTTTTTTTTTTTTTTTGTATTTATTTATAGCTGTGCTGGGTCTCCACTGCTGCAAGAGGGCTTTCTCCAGTTGCTGAGAGCAGTGACTGCTTTGTGGGCTCTAGGACACATGGGTAGTGCAGGCCCAGCTGCCTTATGGCATGAGGGATCTTCCAGGACCAGAGATTGAACCACAGTTCCCTGAATTGGCAGGCAGATTCTTAACCACTGGACCACCAGGGAAGCCCCTTTGACTAACTCTCTGATGGTCTTATATTGCTTTCCATCTGAAGTCCAAGGTCCTCATTCTGGAAGGCTCCTAGTTCCCCCTCAGATCCATTACCCCTGGCAGGAGGCAGCAGACTGGGGGCTTTGGACCTGAAGGCTGGTCTGTGGTACTTGGAAGTGCTGTGGCCCTAGACAAGTTAACTTTTTTATGTCCCTGTCTCTTCACTTGTAAAAGAGGATCAGGGTGCCTTCCTTCCTGGGCCGCTGTGAGGGTCAGATGAGAGAACACGCACTTGGTGCTCAGTAAACATTAGTGGGGAGGGTTTCTGCCCAGGACATGCCCTGGTTCCCAACATACTCCACTTTTGGCAGTTTTCCAGAAGAATTTGGTGCCCTCCTGCATCTGTCCATTTGTTCATTCTATTACCCCTTCCTGACCCAGCTGCCCTTTTTGGAGAAATCTTATCAGTCTTGACTCAGTCAAAATGTCACCATTTTAATCTCCTCTGGTCGATGAGTGGGAAGTGGTCTGGTCACCCTTGTGAGTCTGTAGTCTTATAACCATGTTTTGGTGCTTCTTGTCTGTCATAGTTCTCTCTAGTGTCCTTTACAAGAACATAAGAGCCTTTTCAGATGGGGAATGTGTTCACCCCATGTATACTTTCCCCATGCATCCCCCCAAAACACTTAGAACAAATAATATAATATATTGGGTAATTTAGTGTGTAAAACTACCACTTGCTGTAGGAAGCTGGGATAAGTATGACCCTTAAGTTTTCCAGTTAATATAGAATGTTTGATAACTGTGTATGTAACTGAGGATGTCTTGCCTATCTTATGTTTTAAATTCCATTTTTTTAAATAAAAAAAAAATCCTTGGTTTATCTGAACTTTTCATATATACACAGCTTGTATATATGAAAGTGACCAGCTTGTATATAAGTAATAAGTAGTAATATATAAGTAGTAACATGTACAAGTAATAATGCTTATGTATAAATAAGTGACCAGCTTATAGCTGGTTTTATATCAATGATGTCAAAGAAGTTATCGATCATTCCTAGGGTTATCTTATATGCATGTGTATGTGTGTGCTTTAATCATTGTATCAGTGCATGGTAAAGGAAAATTAGTTAGCAAAATAAAAGAATGGTATAGTTCTAGAAGATATCTCAGCTTAACAGTATAGATTGAAGGTTATGAGCTCAGGCTCTGGACCTAAAACTCTTGAATTTAAACCCTATTTATTATAAATAAAATTCTTTCATTTATTGGTTGTGCTATTTAATCTCTCTATGTCTTTGTGTCCTCATCTGTATCAGATCAGATCAGTCGCTCAGTCGTGTCCGACTCTTTGCAACCCCATGAATCGCAGCACGCCAGGCCTCCCTGTCCATCACCAACTCCCAGAGTTCACTGAGACTCACGTCCATCGAGTCAGTGATGTCATCCAGCCATCTCATCCTCTGTCGTCCCCTTCTCCTCCTGCCCCCAATCCCTCCCAGCATCAGAATCTTTTCCAATGAGTCAACTCTTCGCATGAGGTAGCCAAAGTACTGGAGTTTCAGCTTTAGCATCATTCCTTCCAAAGAAATCCCAGGACTGATCTTCAGAATGGACTGGTTGGATCTCCTTGCAGTCCAAGGGACTCTCAAGAGTCTTCTCCAACACCACAGTTCAAAAGCATCAAGTCTTCGGTGCTCAGCCTTCTTCACAGTCCAACTCTCACATCCATACACGACCACAGGAAAAACCATAGCCTTGACTAGACGAACCTTTGTTGGCAAAGTAATGTCTCTGCTTTTCAATATGCTATCTAGGTTGGTCATAACTTTCCTTCCAAGGAGTAAGCATCTTTTAATTTCATGGCCGCAGTCACCATCTGCCGTGATTTTGGAGCCCAGAAAAATAAAGTCTGACACTGTTTCCCCACTCCTATGAAGTGGTGGGACCAGATGCCATGATCTTAGTTTTCTGAATGTTGAGCTTTAAGCCAACTTTTTCACTCTCCGCTTTCACTTTCATCAAGAGGCTTTTGAGTTCCTCTTCACTTTCTGCCATAAGGATGGTGTCATCTGCATATCTGAGGTTATTAATATTTCTCCTGGCAATCTTGATTCCAGCTTGTGTTTCTTCCAGTCCAGCGTTTCTCATGATGTACTCTGCATATAAGTTAAATAAACAGGGTGACAATATACAGACTTGATGAACTCCTTTTCCTATTTGGAACCAGTCTGTTGTTCCATGTCCAGTTCTAACTGTTGCTTCCTGACCTGCATACAAATTTCTCAAGAGGCAGATCAGGTGGTCTGGTATTCCCATCTCTTTCAGAATTTTCCACAGTTGATTGTGATCCACACAGTCAAAGGCTTTGGCATAGTCAATAAAGCAGAAATAGATGCTTTTCTGAAACTCTCTTGCTTTTTCTATTGGGGCTAATAATAGTATCTACATTTTGGGGACTATTATGAGGATTAAAATAGTTAATACCTGTGAAGCACTTATATAGTATCTGGACAGCTTCTACCAGTAGAACACTATGCATACACGATGTTCCACTTCTGGGTACATATCCAATAGACATGAGTACAGATATTTACCAAGGGACATTTACTGGAATGTTCATAGAAGCATGGTTTATAATAGCCCCAACTAGAAGCTACCCAAATGCCCATCAATAGTACAATGGATAAATAAATTCCATTTTTTGTATATAATAGAATATTATAACATGTAACAACATGGATGAATCTCACAAATGTAGTAAAGAGTGAAAGTAACCAGATGTGAAAAGGGAAATATTGTATGATTCCATTCATGTAAAGATCAAAACCAGGCAAAACTAGAAAATAGGATAACGATTGCGCTCGTTGGGGAGAACTGACCAGAAAGTAGCATGAGGAGAGTATCTGGGGGTGCTGATATGCTGGCTTTTACGTTGTGGGAACAGACTATGTGGATGTACTCAGTTTGTGAAAATTCACCAAGCTGTGCACCTGTGATTTCTGTACTTTCCTGTATGTAAATTATTTTTAAAAAGTTTTTAAAAACAGTGTTGACCTGAATAGACTGTTAGATATTTTTCCAGCAAAGATGGGTTTAATCAAGATTGGCAGAGAGTTGCAGTTTCGGCACTGCAACCATGACAAGCCATGCAGATCTCTACATGACAAGAGAAGGAGAATGCTTTTAGACGGGGAAGAAGGAAGCTGGGAGGGCTATGATAAACAAAGTCCATGGCTTCTCATTGACTGAGTCTTGTCAGGAAAAAAGAAAAGTCATTCTTGTTCCTGTTGAGCTCTGCTATCATTGCAGGACCTGGGAGCTCCCTCTTCTGATCTCCTTCATCTATTTAACTGAGGTTTCTGTTTATTAAGTTTTTGTATTTTCCCCTTTTGATCAAGATCTTTCTCTGAAGGCATCCCTGATCAAGAGTCAAATTTTCAAGTTTTAGTGGCTTTTTGTCTCTCAGTGTTAAGAAAGATGTGTCAAGTTAGAGGGAAAGTGAACAGACTGGAAACTTATTAAGGTCACATTTAATTAACAGGAAGGTAGGAGGGTGAATGCTCAGGCACTTTTTATATAAAGTTCATATGTTATCAAGAGGAGCTTTCCAGGTGGCACTAGGGGCAAAGAACTCACCTGTCAATGACATGAGACATGGGTTCAATCCCTGGGTTGGGAAGATCCCCTGGTTGCATGGCAACCCACTCCAGTATTCTTGCCTGGAGAAACCCATGGACAGAGAGCCTGGGGGGCTCCATAGGGTCTTACAGAGTTGGACATGACTGAAGTGATTTAGCACACACAGAGGCGTGTTATCAAGATTGTAGACATTAGAGATCATCTGAAGTGTTGCAGCATCATCAAAGTTTGGCAACAAACTTCCAGCAGGCCATCTGAAAGTCTTGGGGAAGCTGTGCCATCAGTCGTCTTCTGCTTCAATTCAAGGAAATCTTTACTTTCAGGTCACCAGATGACGTGCAGTTCCAGCCACAGTTCATTGCTTTCTTTATGTATTTCACGCGAATCCAAGAGTTTATTTCCTGGAATTTGGTGACATGTGGGTCACTTAGCAGTACCTGATAGGAGCCTTTGCAGCAAGATTGAAGAAAGTTCTTCTGGAAATATCTTTGCTAATACACAAAACCTCCAGGTTGCAAGGTGTGATGCTTAACATCTTTATCTCCTGACAAATTTAATAGAAGTAGTTAGGCCTTTGCAATATTAGACTATCTCTTATCAGTTGTGGGTTAAAAGAAGCAGGAGTCAGGTGCATTGGGCACCATGTGACTATCTCAGGAGAGACTTTATGAGTTCCAAAAGGTGTGGATCTGAGATTTAGAAACATTAATAGTAATGTGATAAAGGACAGAAATGGTAAGGACCTAACAGAAGCAGAAGAGATTAAGAAGAGGTAGCAACTCTGTGACAACCTAGAGGGGTTGGATGGTGTGGGAGGTAGGAGGGAGTTTCTAGAGGGAGGTGACATATGTATACCTGTGGCTGATTCATGTTGATATGTAGCAGAAACCAACACAATATTGTAAAGCAATTATCCTTTAACTAGAAATAGATTAAAAAATAAAAAAAGAAGAAATGGAAAGAATATACAGAAGAACTGTATCAAAAACAAAACCTTAGCAAACAGATAACCACGATGGTGTGGTCACTCACCTAGAGCCAGACATTCTGGAGTGTGAAGTCAAGTGGGTCTTAGGAAGCATCACTATGAACAAAGCTAGTGGAGCTGATAGAATTCCAGCTGAGCTATTTCAAATCCTAAGACATAATGCTGTAGAAGTGCTGCACTCAATATGTCAGCAAATTTGGAAAACTCAGCAGTGGCCACAGGACTGGAAAAGGTTGGTTTTCGTTCCAATCCCAAAGAAGTAGAAAGTGAAAGTCACTCAGTTGGGTCTGACTCTTTGTGACCCAAGCCAGAATACTGAAGTGGGTAGCCTTTCCCTTCTCCAGGGGATCTTCCCAACCCAGGAATCAAGCCAGGGTCTCCTGCTTTGCAGGCAGAGTTTTTACCAACTGAGTTATCAGGGAATTTCTAGAAAGGCAATGCCAAAGAATCCTCATACTACTGTACAATTGTGCTCATTTCACATGTCGGCATGGTTATGCTCAAAATCCTTCAAGCTAGGCTTCAGCAGTACATGAACTGAGAACTTCCAGATGTACAAGCTGAGTTTAGAAAAGACAGAGGAACCAGAGATCAAATTGCCAACATTCATTGGATCATAGAGAAAGCAAGAGAATTCAGAAAACACCTGCTTCATTGACTATGTGAAAGCCTTTGACTGTGTGGATCACAACAAACTGGAAAATTCTTAAAGAGATGGGAATACCAGATCACCTTACCTGCCTCCTAAGAAACCTGTATGCGGATCAAGAAGCAGCAGTTAGAACTGAAGAGGTACCAACTGACCAATTCAAAATTGGGAAAGGAGTATGACAAGGCTCTATATTGTCACCCTGCTTATTTAACTTCTATGCAGTGTACATCATGCAAAATGCCAGGCTGGATAAATCACAAGCTGGAATCAAGATTACCAGGAGAAATATCAATAAACTCAGATATGCAGATGACACCACCCTTATGGCAGAAAGCGAAGAACTAAACAGCCTCTTGATGAAAGGGAAAGAGGAGAGTGAAAAGGTTGGCTTAAAGCTCAACATTCAGAAACTAAAGATCATGGCATCCAGTCCCATCACTTCATGGCAAATAGATGGAGAAACAGTGGAAACAGTGACAGACTTTATTTTCTTGGGCTCAAAAAGCACTGCAGATGGTGACTGCAGCCATGAAAGTAAAAGATGCTTGCTCCTTGGAAGAAAAGTTATGACCAACCTAGATTACATATTAAAAAGCAGAGACATTACTTTGCCAACAAAGGTCCATCTAGTCAAGGCTATGGTTTGTCCAGTAGTCATGTATGGATGTGAGAGTTGGACTATAAAGAAGGCTGAGTGCCAAAGAATTGATGCTTTTGAACTGTGGTGTTGGAGAAGACTCTTGAGAGTTCCTTGGACTGCAAGGAGATCCAACCAGTCTGTCCTAAAGGAAATCAGTCCCGAATATTCATTGAAAGGACTGATGCTGATACTGAAACTTCATACTTTGGCCACCTGATGTGAAGAGCTGACTCATTGGAAAAGACCCTGATGCTGGGAAAGATTGAAGGTGGGAGGAGAAGGGTTCGACAGAGGATGAGATAGCTGGATGGCATCACCGACTCAGTGGACATGAGTTTGGGTAAACTATGGGAGTGGGTGATGGACAGAGAGGCCTGGAGTGCTGCAGTCCATGGGGTCGCAAAGAGTCGGACAGGACTGAGTGACTGAACTGATGATATTAATTAGGTGATGGAAGTCAGAGAAACCAGGCGGTTAAGTTTGAATGACTCTGCTGCATTTAGCAGCAAATCTGTGATCTTTGGTTACTTTGAGAAAGTCTGACTATGGCTTGCAGTTCAGCTTTAGTCCAGGTAGTATAAAGGCTTAGCCTCTAGACCCCTAGGAGGCTTAATTTTAAGGGGACAGTTTCTGATTGGTTCAGCGGAAAAGGGAGTGAAGAGAATTTCAGAGAAAGGGGGTTTGGTGAGAGAATTAATACGGCAGAACTGAAGTAGAAAAGAAGGTGTTGGCAGTGTAGATGGGAAGAAGGAAGATGGCGCTGGAGGCAGAGTCTGGATGTGAACAGCAGAAAGAAGACAGACAAGGTGGCTCTGGAAGCAGAGCCTGTGCCATCAGGAACCATTTTATTTCTCTTAAATCAATTGTTTGCCTCAGTTAATCTTAAAATTTCATTTTGCAGAGAGGCAATTTTTAGATTCCTGATTACATTGGGAAACCTTAAAATACCAATTGAAATAAGCATTCCACTCAATTCTGGAAAATTTTGAGTTGTTGTAGTCCAATTTGGCTTTAAGGAAATTAAATTTGAGGATTTGAAAAAGCTCCCCATGATGGCCTTTGATACTCTAGATTGCCTTTGGTCAGATTGGCCCTTTTAGTTAGAAATGTGCAGGAGGAAAGGACATATTGGCTGCATTTATCGTGTAGGGGGGCACTCTCAAAATATTTCGATAACTGGGAACCCATTTCTCAGAGGTTTTTCTCTAATGTAAAAAGACAGTTTTCAAATGGTTCAAATAGCTTACAGGTCAAGTCAAACAGCTTGCAAGTCTGAATATCAGCCAATTCAAAAGAAACAGCATGGTCCTGGAGAAGTGGCCAGGCCAGAGGCTTTTCAGCCAGTTTCCAGAAGATAGCCCCTTACTGAGGAATAGGCTGAAGGCTGAATGGCCACAGTTTTATTTGAAGCAGCTTTCTCCTGAAGGATGAGCCAAAAGCATTTTCAACCACCTTGGCTGAAATATCAATAGTTTGACCTCAAGATGAGACCAAAGTGCTAAATGAGTTCAGTTCAGTTCATTTCAGTCGCTCAGCCGTGTCTGACTCTTGGCAACCCCATGGACTGCAGCACGCCAGGCCTTCCTGTCCATCACCAAATCCCAGAGTCAACTCAAACTCATGTCTGTTGAGTTGGTGATGCCATCCAACCATCCTATCCTCTGTTGAACCCTTCTCCTGCCTTCAATCTTTCCGAGCATCAGGGTCTTTTCAAATGAGTCAGTTCTTCACATCAGGTGGCCAAAGAATTGGAGCTTCTGCTTCAGCATCAGCCCTTCCACTGAATATTCAGGACTGATTTCCTTTAGGATGGACTGGTTGGATCTCCTTGCAGTCCAAGGGACTCTCAAGAGTCTCCTCCAACACCACAGTTCAAAAGCATCAATTCATTGGCACTCAGCTTTCTTTATAGTCCAACTCTCATGTATAGTCCAACATCTGTACATGACTACTGGAAAAACCATAGTTTTGACAAAATGGACATTTGTTGGTAAAGTAATGTCTGCTTTTTAATAAGCTGTCTAAGTTGGTCACAACTTTTATTCCAAGGAGCAAGTGTCTTTTAATTTCATGGTTGCAGTCACCATCTGCAGTGATTTTGGAGCCCCCAAAATAAAGTCTCTCACTGTTTCCATTGTTTCCCCATCTATTTGCCATGAAGTGATGGGACTGGATGCCATGATCTTAGTTTTCTGAATGTTGAGTTTTAAGCCAACTTTTTCCACTCTCTTATTTCCCTTCCATCAGGAGGCTTTTTAGTTTCTCTTCACTTTCTGCCATAAGGGTGGTGTCATCTGCACATCTGAGGTTATTGATATTTCTCCCGGCAATCTTGATTCCAGCTCATGCTTCTTCCAGCCCAGCATTTCTCATGATGTACTCTGCATATAAGTTAAATAAGCAGGGTGACAATATACAGCCTTGATGTACTCCTTTCCTGATTTGGAACCAGTCTGTTGTTCCATGTCCAGCTTTAACTGCTGCTTGTACACCTGCATACATACAGATTTCTCAGGAGGCAGGTCAGGTGGTCTGGTATTCCCATCTCATGAAGAATTTCCCACAGCTTGTGGTGATCCACACAGTCAAAGGCTTTGGCATAGTCTGTAAAGCAGGAGTAGATATTTTTCTGGAACTCTCTTGCTTTTTTGATGATCCAATAGATGTTGACAAGCTGATCTCTGGTTCCTCTGCCTTTTCTAAAACCAACTTGAACATCTGGAAGTTCACGGTTCATGTACTGTTGAAGCCTGGCTTGGAGAATTTTGAGCATTACTTTGCTAGCATATGAGATGAGTACAATTGTGCGGTAGTTTGAGCATTCTTTGGCATTGCCTTTCTTTGGGATTGGAATGAAAACTGACCTTTTCCAGTCCTGAGGCCACTGCTGAGTTTTCCAAATGTGCTGGAATACTGAGTGCAGCACTTTCACAGCATCATCTTTTAGGATTTGAAATAGCTCAACTGGAATTCCATCACCTCCACTAACTTTTTTCATAATGATGCTTTCTAAGGCCCACTTGACTTCGCATTCCAGGATGTCTGGCTCTAAGTGAGTGATCACACTATTGTGATTATCTGGGTCATGAAGATCTTTTTTGTACAGTTTTTCTGCGTTTTCTTGACACCTCTTATTAATGTCTTCTGCTTCTGGTAGGTCCATAGTGTTTCTGTCCTTTATTTTGCCCATCTTTGGCATGATAATTTCCTTTGGTATCTCTAATTTTCTTGAAGAGATCTCTAATCTTTCCCATTCTATTGTTTTTGCCTGTTTCTTTACATTGATCACTGAGGAAGGCTTTCTTATCTCTCCTTGCTATTCTTTGGAACTCTGCATTCAAATGCATTTATCTTTCCTTTTTTCCTTTGCCTTTTGCTCCTTTCATTTTCTCAGCTGTTTGTAAGGCCTCCTCAGAGAAGCATTTTGCCTTTTTGCATTTCTTTTTCTTAGGGATGGTCTTGATCCCTGCCTCCTTCCTGTACAATGTCACGAACCTCTATCCATAGTTCTTCAGGCACCGTGTATCAGATCTAATCCACTGAATCTATTTCTCACTTCCAGTGTAATCGTAAAGGATTTGATTTAGGTCACACCTGAATGGTTTTGAGGTTTTCCTTACTTTCTTCAATTTTAGTCTGAGTTTGGCAATAGGAGTTCATCATGATCTGAGCCACAGTCAGCTCCCTGTCTTGTTTTATCTGACTGTATAGAGCTTCTCCATCTTTGGCTGCAAAGAATATAATCAATCTGGTTTCTGTGTTGACAGTCTGGTGATGTCCATATGTAGAGTGGTTTCTTGTGTTGTTGGAAGAGGGTGTTTGCTATGACCAGAGCATTCTCTTGGCAAAACTCTATTAGCCTTTGCCCTGCTTCATTCTGTACTCCAAGGCCAAATTTGCCTGTTACCCCAGGTGTTTCTTGACTTCCTACTTTTGCACCCAGTCCCCATATAATGAAAAGGACATCTTTTTGGGGTGTTAGTTCTAGAGGGTCTTGTAGGTCTTCATAGAACCATTCAACTTCAGTTTCTTCAGTATTAATGGCCGTGGCATAGACTTGGATTACCGTGATATTGAATGGTTTGCCTTGGAAACAAACAAAGATCATTCTGTCGTTTTTGAGATTGCATCCAAGTACTGCATTTTGGACTCTTTTGTTTACTATGATGGCTATTCTATTTTTTCCAAGGGATTCTTGCCTACAGTAGTAGATATAATGGTCATCTGAGTTAAATTCACCCATTCCAGTCCATTTTAGTTCCCTGATTCCTAAAATGTCGATGTTCAGTCTTGCCATCTCCTTTTTGACCACTTCCAATTCACCTCGATTCATGGACCCTCACATTCCAGGTTCCTATGCAATATTGCTCTTTACAGTAATGGACTTTGCTTCCATCACCAGTCACATCCACAGCTGGGTGTTGTTTTTGCTTTGGCTCTGCCTCTTCATTCTTTCTGGAGTTAGTTCTCCACTGATCTCCAGTAGCATATTGGGCACTTATCTGCCTGGGGAGTTCATCTTTCAGTGTCCTATCTCTTTGCCTTTTCATACTGTTCATGGGGTTCTCAAGGCAAGAATACTGAAGTGGTTTGCCATTCCCTTCTCCAGTGGACTGCGTTTTGTCAGACCTCTCCACCATGACCTGTCCGTCTGTGGTGGCCCTACATGCCATGGCTCATAGTTTCATTGAGTTAGACAAGGCTGTGGTCCATGTGATCAGATTTGTTAGTTTTCTGTGATTGTTGTTTTCATCTGTCTGCCCTCTGATGGAGAAGGATAAGTGGCTTATGGAAGCTTCCTGATGAGAGAGACTGACTAAATGAATACTCATATACAAAACAGGGCCTTAACCAGAAAGATGAAACTTTAAAATAGATCCCAAGTAAAACCTGGAAATCTTTAAATGCAGAAAGGGAAAGCGTTTGCACTGAGGATCAAGGAATACTTCAAACTGCAGGGTTGCTGAGAAAAATAGTGACAATGGATTCAATTTTGAGTATTACACCTGTTTGCTCATGAGACCCAGAGCTGTCAGGGGTCTTCTCCGGTTCCCATATGGGCCACTAAAATACTGACCTGAAATAGACTGCCAGATATTTCTCTAGAAAGGAGTTTTATTCAGAATCAGCAAAGAATTGCAATTTGGGGACTACAAATGATGATGAGCAACACGCAGGTCCCTGCACAGCAAGGAAAGGAGAACACTTTTATGGAGGGGAAAAGGAAGTTGGGAGGGCTAGAGAAAATGAAGAGTCGATGGCTTTTCATTGTCTGAGTCCTTGCCAGGAAAGCAGATGAGTTGTTCTTGCTCCTGTTGGGTTCTGCTCTGGTTGCTGGGTATTGGAGCAGTCGCTTCTGGTCTTTTAGCTCTGTTTAATCGAGGTTTCTGTTTATTAATTATTTACAGTACACAGTGAATAAAAAGTGCTTAATAAAAGTTAGTTACTATTATTAGTCAGAAAGACCAGGTTTTGAATACTGGCTCTGTGGTCACTGAGACTAGGGGTTTCTTAAACTCTGTACTTCTAAAATTATAGATCAAGATAATGATAATGATACTTGCCTTGAAGAGATACTAGATATTATTGAAAACTGCTGAAATGAGATGTTTAAAATGGTGTCAGCCTCTTTAATATCCAGCAGTAGCCTTGGAGCAGATTTTTTGTGCTAGTAGGAAAAAATCACTTGAGTGCTTTGCTTAGTTATATAAAAATGTAAGGCCAGTAGATATGTGTTATCCTTGGGATAATATTTTTAAGAGATTTCTGTTCATGATCTGAAAAAGATAGCCCCCTTACTATAGTCCTTGGTATACAGAGCTAGTTTTGAGCAGGAGTTGTTAGTTTTTCCAAGTAGCCAAGGAACCCTCTGGAAGGAAAGGAATAAAGTCCTTGGTCTTTCTCTTTTAAGGGTTAATGTCATTAGACATTGATGTACTAGACTGATATTTATTGGAAAGAAAGAACGCCAAGGGTCCTAGAGTGGAATTCACCATGGGCATGTCTAGCTTGGATTCAGGGTCAGGGTTTCGTGGGGCCCTGGGACTATAAGAAAGGGTGTTCTACAGCACTTGGGTGAGGCAGGCATCGTTTTATCCTTAGAGATGATGACTGAGAAGATGCATTTGACTTAAAATGATGAGTGGAGTGGAGGCTTGATTATGGCCTGTGTGAAAAAAACACATCTGCATGGCAGGGAAAATCAGCCACTGGACTGGGTGTGACCAGGTCTGGTATGACCATGAGGTAGTCTCCAAAGCAGTGGTACTGGTGAGCTAGTTGAACTTTCTAGTTGTTTCTCTCACCTGGGATTCTCAGTTCTCTTTAGAACTGAGAAAGGCCCTAGGGATGAAAGAATGGAAAAGGCCTCAAGGAAGGAATTCCATGTTTCCTGCTGGTAAGGTCTTTGGGTCTCAAGGAATTTACTAGAAGGATAGAATAGATGAAACAGTGTTTGTATTCTAAGCTTGAGGAGCATACATCCTTGTTATAATAATAGCTCTAACAATAGCCATCATCTGGCACAGAGACTGATCTTTGTTCTTTCCTTCTTTGATGGGACAAATATCAATAACCTCAGATAATCGGATGACACCGCCCTTATGGCAGAAAGTGAAGAGGAACTAAAGAGCCTCCTGATGAAAGTGAAAGAGAAGAGTTAAAAAGCTGGCTTAAAACTCAACATTCAAAAAACTAAGATCATGGCATCCGGTCCCATCACTTCATGGCATAGATGGGGAAACAATGGAAACAGTGAGAGACTTTATTTTTTGGGGCTCCAAAATCACTTCAGATGGTGACTGCAACTATGAAATTAAAAGATACTTGCCTCTTGGAAGAAAAGTTATGACCAACCTAGACAGCATATTAAAAAGCAGACATTACTTTGCTGACAAAGGTCCGTCTAGTCAAAGCTATAGTTTTTCCAGTAGTCATGTATGGATATGAGAGTTGGGCCTTAAAGAAAGCTGAGCACTGAAGAATTGATGCTTTTGAACTGTGGTGCTAGAGAAGAGTCTTGAGAGTCCCTTGGACGGCGAGGAGATCAAACCAGTCCATCCTAAAGGAAATCAATCCTGAATATTCATTGGAAGGACTGATGCCAAAGCTGAAGCTCCAATACTTAGGCCACTTGATATGAAGAGCTGACTTCTTGGAAAAGACCCTGATGTTGGGAAAGACTGAAGGCAGGAGGAGAAGGGGACAACAGAGGATGAGACAGTTGGATGGCATCACTGACTTGATGGACATGCGTTTGAGTAAGCTCTGGGAGTTGGTGATGGACAGGGAGGCCTGGCGTGCTGTGGTTCATGGGGTCACAAAGAATTGGACACGACTGAGCAACTGAACTGAACTACCATGTGTCTGGCATGGAAACTGATCTTTGTCCTTTTCTTCTTCCCAGACTAGACAAAACTAGATATCCCAACATCCTTTGAATTAGATGTGGTCCTGTGGCTAAATTCAGAAAAGAAACACTGTGTAGGACTTCTGGCCTTAGGCCTCAGGATAATAGGTTTTCTTCCAGTTCTCTCTCCCTGCTGCAGGTTGCAAACCGAAGTGGCCCAGCTTTGACCAGGTAGGTGTTAATGTCCTAGGGGGCCACAGAGCAACAGAAAGGAAGGAACCTGGATCCCAGTTGACTGTGTGGAGTCGTCTTCCCTGCTATCCTGGACTTTTAGCCTTGTAACTGTTCTGGGAGGAAAAATAAGCTTTTTTGTCATCTAAGCTTATATTTCTCAAACTTCAGTAGTCCTTGAATGGGGGCTTGAGTGGGGTTTGAGAATCTGCATTTCTAACAAATTTATGCTGCTGCTAAGTCACTTCTGCTGCTGCTGCTGCTAAGTTGCTTCAGTCGTGTCTGACTCTGTGCGACCCCATAGATGGCAGCCCACCAGGCTTCCCCATCCCTGGGATTCTCCAGGCAAGAATACTGGAGTGGGTTGCCATTTCCTTCTCCAATGCATGAAAGTGAAAAGTCAAAGCGAGTCGCTCAGTCGTGTCTGACTCTTAGCGACCTCATGGACTGCAGCCTTCCGGGGTCCTCCGCCCATGGGATTTTCCAGGTAAGAGTACTGGAGTGGGGTGCCATTGACTTCAGTCGTGTCCAACTCTGTGTGACCCCATAGACGGCAGCCCACCAGGCTCCCCCATCCTTGGGATTCTCCAAGTGACATTAATGATGTTGGTTCAGGATCTCTAATTTAAGTCCTTCCCCAGGAATTTTGATTTAATTGCTTGCAGTGGAGTTCTGGGACAGCTGGAAGAAACAAAACAAAACAGACAAACAAACAAAAAACAACCCTACTCAGGTGATTCCAATACACAGCTAGGGTTGAGATTCACTGCACGGGAGGAACATTTTCTGGGAATGCAGGAATCCTTCCCTGGTGCCCTTCAGCAGAGGAGACAATTCCTTCTAGCTGTTCTAAACAGACTTGTCATCCTATCTTATTATTTATTAACCACTTATGGATAATGCTTCTGGTTGCTTGTCTGCACTGCTGGGAGTACTTGTCTTCCTAAACTTCATTTCAACCAGAAACTTCTTTTTTTGACTTCTTCTTGTTTGACATCTTATTTTGGATGCTGAGCTTTGTCTTTGAACAAAATAATTCAAGATGATGATGTATAGAGAAGCTGATTGTTGGTTTTCCCCAAAATCTGCCTTTAGGGACCACATATCGAACATTTGATCTTCAGCACTGCAGCAGTGGTCTCACTTGAGCTTTCAGTCCTGAGACAGACAGACGCTCGCCATTACTGAGATGGATGATGTAATAATTAAACTACTATTTTGTGCAATCAGTTTCACTTGAAGGTTCCAAAGTCTTAAGAACATCTGGTGGCAATTTGTAGTTAACACAACATTATTTTGCATTTATTAAGTGTTGATAATGCAATAGGAGTTGTACAGAATACAATCTCTGTTCAGAGGTCAAGAGAGGGCAAATATGTCCCTAAAGAGCATTATGGATTTTTCCTAAAAACTCCACCTGTCTAGGTTAGTTGAAATTTTATAATTTTGGAAAAAACTGTCATTTATATAAATTTTCTGCAGTTTATGAAGTCTTTTTACATAGATTGATCTTTAGCATTGTTGCATTGTCATCTAGTCAGTAGCAAGCAACTGAAAACCTGACTCAAACTGCATCAAACAATAAGAAAAGTTATGATTGGCTAAAGTCCAAATCCAGAGGTATCATGGTTTTGGTTTTTTAATCCAGTAGGTTGATGAGGACTTAGGTACTGTTAGGGGAAGCACACTGACTGAAACTGCCCACCCTGGCCAGGCACCATAGTAACCATTCGCACGAGTTTTTTTTAGGACAGGAGGTCCTGGTAAGGAACACAGAACTAATAAGTCACCACCAACTGGAAGAGTGTGGGAAAGTTCAAAAGGAGATGCCCCGTGTTCTTCTACCTCCCAGAATCTTTCTCGTTGGCATCCATCTTGCCTGAGCACTGTGTGTACGACCAGGAAGGACCCTGAGTCAGAATGATTGACCAAGGACAACCTGGAAACTAATCCCATCACCATAAAACCTGAGACTTTGAGCCACGTGGGTTTTCTTACCCTCGTGCTCTCTGCCTGGGCACTCCTTCCCAATAAAGTCTTTTGCTTAGTCAGCATGTTTGTCTCCTCAGACAATTCATTTCTAAGTGTTAGACCAGAGCCTCCTTTTGGGCCCTGAAAGGGGTCCCCCTTTCTGCAACAGTTCTCCTCTCTCTCTTTCATGCTGTTAGCCAGGGCATCATCAGCTCAAGACCACTTTCCCTTATGGTAGTTAAGAACTACCTCAGTAGCAGCTGGGGCTACCCATCTCATTATTCTAGCTCAAAAGAAGAAAAAGCTCTCACCCAAGCACGGAAGAGAAATGCTTCTCTTATCCTGAATAGTCAAATTAGACAATGTGTCTATCCCATGGTTGGGGGGTCAATGAGGTGGGGTGGTGACCTACAATGACTGCTTTGGGTTCCTGGACCAATTATTGGCAAGGAATTGTGTCCGACTCTTGTGACCCCATGGACTGTAGTCTGCCAGGCTCCTCTGTCCATGGGATTCTCCAGGCAAGAATACTGGAGTGGGTGGCCATTTCCTTCTCCAGGGGATCTTCCCAACCCAGGGATTGAACCCCGGTCTCCTGCATTGCAGGTGGATTCTTGACCATCTGAGCCACCTGGGAAGCCCTACTGCCAAGGAAGGGTGGGGTTACTGTGATTGGCATAGACCAGTCAGGATTCTTCCCTGGAGCTGGACAGGGAGTCTGTTTCCCTTGAGTCACATGGGAGGGGTGGATGAACAGACAAAGTCTAGTCTCTCTTAGGAAATAAGCAGAAGGGAATGGATACTGGTAGCACTCAACAGGATTTACTGCCAGTATTTGGTGCTAATTTACAGAGGAAAGGGCTTCCCTGGTCGCTCAGATGGTAAAGCAATGCCTGCAATGCGAGAGACCTGGGTTTGATCCCTGGGTCAGGAAGATCCCCTGGAAAAGGAAATGGCAACTCACTCCAGTACTCTTGCCTGGAAAATTCCATGGACGGAGGAGCCTGGTAGGCTACAGTCCATGTGGTTGCAAAGAATTGGACACAACTGAGTGGCTTCACTTACAGAGGAAAAAACAGGGTTATGGAAGTTGAAGGACGCCCAAGATCTCACAGTTCAGCAGTGGCGGAATTGACACTTCCAGTTGTCGAACTGTTGTGCACTTCAACAGTGAAACCAACCCAAGACAATACTCCAAGCAGACGTTTGTCTGCAGCACCTCCCACTCCTCCACCCTTCCTCTGCCCCACCCCTCTTCCTTGCTTATCCTCTTTCCTTCACAGTTTAGAAAACAGTACTCACTGGTCTTGTTGTGGGGTTCCAGCTTATTGACGGTGATGCTGTCTGCTGGAATGCCTGAGGCACTTGGCAGGCCTGGCCAGCATTACTTGTAGGGAACTCCCCTTGCCCCAACCCCAGACATTCCCCGACTCCAGGCCAGTGCTGTGGCTGGAGCAACCCTTGAGGTTCTTTCTGTCCTTGCAGGATGCACTTCAGCCAAGGCACCAGGGAACTTTGCTGAACAAGACTTATTACTTAGGGGTCCTGGAGGGTCCATGGCATGCCTGAAGGCTACACAGCCCAGAAGAGGGGAAGAGAGGGAGAAAGAGGGAACCTGGGGCTCCGCCTTCATTAGGGCCCAAGGGTGGGAAGTCTAGGCTCACTACTGACCACTTTAAAGGGTAACAGGGAGAACTGGGGCACAAGAAGGGAGAAGTGAAGTCACTCAAGCTGTCAGTTATCTAGGTGACCTGGGGCTTTCTGAAAGAGGGACCTGCATAGGTGAGGTCAGTCTAACTTACCTGATTTTTTGCTAGTAGCTGTGTCAGACAACCGGTAATATATTTATTACAGATGGATGTCTTTGAAATGGATGCCTCAGCAATCAAAAGCTTAATGTCAGGCATTTTGACCTAACAGTAATGAAGATACCATTTCTGCACTGTCCTGAACCCTAGAGCCTTGGGCACCTTATTTTGTTTCTTTGGGCTTCTGTTCTTCAAGGAAGGCATTAGAACTCTCATGGAATTTGCTAAGAACTCCAATTTTCATGAATTTTACAACTCTTTCTCCCTCGTCCTCTATTTCTCCTGCAGCTTCTGCTTATCAATGGTTTCAAACTTTTTTGGTAAATATACACGGTAAGATGTGGGTTTTATAAAACAACTCGGTGTACAAACACAAATACATACACACCATGAATTAAAAGTTTCATTGAATAGGGACTTCCCTGGTGGTCCAGTGGCTAATCCTCTGGGCTCCCAATGCAGGGTTTGATCCCTGGTTGGGGAACTAGATCCCACATGCTGCAACTGCAATTTTGAATGCTGCAACTAGAGATAACAGAGATCAAAGATCCCCCCTTCCCGTGCTGTAACTACAACCTGGCGCAGGCAAAATAAGTAAATAAAATAATAAATAATACTAAAAAAGTTTAATTGAATATTTATCCTAGTACAGAAGGTGATGCCCTTGTCTAGTATAATCTGCTGTAGTCTATATCCTGTGCTGTGCTCAGTCGCTTCAGTTGTGTCCGACTCTGTGCAACCCTTTGGACTGCAGCCCTTCAGGCTCCTCTGTCCATGGGACTCTCCTGGCAAGAATACTGGAGCAGGTTGCCATGCCCTCCTCCAGAGCATCTTCCTGACCTAGGAATTGAACTCACGTCTCTTCTGTCTCCTGCATTGGCAGCTGGTTTCTTTACCATTAGTGCCACTTGGGAAGCCGTCCGTGGACCTGAACCCTTAGTGAAGCTTAAGGGTCAGCCTTCAGCTGACTCCTTGGGCCTTAACTTGGCAAGTCTTCATTCTCCCAATCTCCCTATCCACTCCCCAACTCCCAGTAAGATTTCTGTATTTTACATTTCATCTCCCTGGGATCCTGGCTCCTATCGTTACTTAGATATTCTGACATTTAGCTCAGCTGTGTGCTAACAGTGTATTCTGCCCAGCCTTCTCTGGTTCAAGCAGTTATGAAATCCCCTGGTTAGATCTGATGACCTGTACAATCTGATTTCTGTACAATCAGATTCTCTTCTCTTTCTCCCTCTCTCCCTCCCTTCCATATTTTCTTCTCCTCAGTGTGAGGTGCTCAAGTCAAGACTTAGGTTATACACTAACCCTGTTTATCACAACTGTTTGATGTTAGCTCAGCCTGTAGAACTGTAGCTCTGCCCAGAGTCCCTGAAGAAATGCTGGATTCGTGCAGGTTCACCAGCAACTTTCACCCCCAGAAATCAAGTCCAGTCTAGCTATTCATAAGTACATAAATCATTTTAGGGAAGGTGAAAGTTCATCTGGCCCAATATTTCTCCTCTGTTTTTGGTTTATCTTAATCCCGTTTTGCTGTTTTTTCACCACGCCCTCAATCTTCTCTGTCTCCAAAAGAAGCATAGCTGCCCCTCCTCAACTTTTAAAAATTCTGTAAGAGCCACTTTCTTCAATAACTTATTCCATATGTTGCAGACACAAGCTCCGTCAGGATCCTTCCTCCCCTCGCCGCTTCCTCATTTTTGTCTGGCATCCCTCAGTGTTTGAATCATTACAAGTAAAAGGAGAGAATACTCTCCAACCCCAGCCCAGTGGGGCCTTTCTTGGTGCGTCCTGTGTGTTGCATCATTTCAAAGGTTTTATGGGAGTTTAACCTAGTGAGAAATGGCTGCTCTGCCTTTATGGTTCCATCTTCTCTTGAAAGCCCCTCATGGCTTCTCTGCTCAGGACACCAGGCTTCCTGGGATAAAGGCACAAAAAAGCCCTCCATCTTCCTTGTGTGTGTGCTAAGTCGCTTCAGTCGTGCCCGACTCTTTGCAATCCCATGGACTGTAGCCCGCCAGTCTCCTCTGTCCATGGGAGTTTCCAGGCAAAGATACTGGAGTGGGTTGACATTTCTTTCTTCAGGGGATCTTTCCACCCCAGGGTTGAACCCGTGTGCTCTATATCTTGCATTGGTGGGCAAGTTCTTTATTGCTAGCACCACTTGGGAAGCCCTCCATCTTCCTTAGTGGGGTCCAATAAGAACTCTGAGCAAACAGAGGACACTTCTCTGGTTTTCCAGATAAAGAAAAAAAAATATATTTAAAAAAATCAAAGGCCCTATGCCCACCTGCAGTTAAAAACAGCTGAAATCTGAGAGTATGTTTGCAAAGGAAATTGACTGGCACCCACTGTTGGAGCCAAAGGGGATTTGATAGAGTCCTTTGTCTCTTGTTTGACCCCATAGTGCATTATTTAAGGGGATTCTTTGGCCTTGAATATAATTCAAGCAAATATATATATATATATATATATATATATATTCAGGAAAATAAGTGAATATATAGTCAGTCAAATAAATGCTGATGCCATACTGCCCAGATAGAATATTCTAGCTTTGCTACCTAATTGCTGTGCATCTTGAGGAAGTTACATAATCTTCCTGTGCCTCGGTTTCCTCATCTGTAAAATGGAGCTGATAACACTGCTCTCCTGTGACTGAGATGCGTTATGCATGGGAATGCTTAAGAAGAGTGCCTAGCACACTGTGAGCACCCAGACCATACTGGCTTTTATGATTTGACACTTTCATGTTCTGGCTCCATTCTCCAAACCACCTCCCTTAGGAGCACTTCTGTGAATGGACATTGGTCCTTGGAACTGTATTCTTTTTTGAAAAATCTCTGGTTTTGTTTTGCTAACTTCTGAGATCCTAGACCTGTGCATAGTATGGGCATAGGATTTTTGCGTCTGGAGCTCTTCTGATGGGCACGGTGACTCCCCACAGGGAAAACAAAAGAGGTTTCCAGCCTTGTCTATGTCTTTTCAGGGAAACAGCTGTATCACTTCCCTGGTTGCCTTGAGGGAATCAGTAGGAACCAGCTCCATCCAGTTGTCCCTTCCCAATTGCCTGGATTACCTGCTCTGATTTAGCTGTTTCTTTGGTATTTATTAATTTATTATTTGGTATTTATTAATAAATTAATTTGGTATTTATTAATAGTATTAATTCTTTGGTATTCTGTGACTGGTCTTTAAGGTATGTTTTTGCTTATGCAGCTTAGCCAAATTCACCTTTTGGGGGAACACTAATTATAGTAATACTGGCAGGCACGGTGACTTGGCTTTCTAAGCTCTTTCCATACCTAAGTTTCAGCTTGTCTTGGTAATTTTATGAAATGGGGTAAATCACTGTCTAACTCTCGTATCTTTCCCTGGGTGAACTTTCATTCTCATTTTTTTGGCAATGAGCTAAAGATAAAGGCTGGGATTATAATAAAAAATGTTTAAACACTTTGACCGAATGGGACACAAAGTTAACCGAATCTTATACTAAACTGGCAAGTTAATTGAATTAATTTAATGAGATTAATTTGTTGGTTCCCTCAGCCAACTTTTCTTGAACAGTGGATCTGTTATCATATAGATAGAGCCTACAACAGTTTCACTTGCCCTAACCCTATGCAAACCCAAGTATTAATTTGCTGTGGTTCTTTGTTAAGCAGTACTTGCTCTTAAAACCCTGCTACTGGGGATACTTTCAGGCACCATGACACGGGCTGTCTTTGCATCTCCTTTTGTTTAGTGTGTCAACTGGCTCAGCAGTATGACAGGTGTGTCTGAGCTCCTAGATGGTTTCTCTGCCTTGTGTCACTTGCCAAATGGTTTTGACTTTATAGGGCAAAACTTAGCATTGGTTTGTGTCCTTTATCACCAGGCAGACCAATGACCAGTTTTCTAGGGCCTTGGAAGCGAGAGACATCTCAGAGGCTGTTTCATTTCTCAGCTTGGGTCTGCTAGTGTGTCAGTCCTTAGGAGTAACTCATTTCTTACAATTACAGAGTCTTTCTCCTAAATTTACAAACCTTCACATTTCTTTCATTAATTTCCAGGCTGTAATAATAACTACTACAGAACTGTTATAGTGTGAAGGCATGGTTCTAAGTTGCTCCTGTTTAGTCGCTAAGGTGTGTCCGACCCTTTTTGCGACCCCATGGACTGTAGCCCGTCAGGCTCCTCTGTTCATGAAATTTCCCAGGCCAAAGAATACTGGAGCTGGTTGCCATTTCCTTCTCCAAGGGATCTTCCCAAACCAGGGATCGAACCTGTGTCTCCTGCATTGGCAGGCAGATTCTTCACCACTGGGTCAGCGGGGAATCCTGTAGTTCTAAGTACTTTAGATACATTACTCCATTTAATGCTTTGGCAGTTGTTATGAGGTAAGTTCTATTATTACACCCACTTTACAAATGAAGAAACAAAAAATGCTTCAGAGAGATGAGGTTCTTGCCTGAGGTCCCATAGCAAGTGAGTGGTCATGTCTGGGGTCCCAGAGCTGGTGAAGGTAAAGGATTTAAACTCAAGAAGCCGGGTCCTGGAGTTCAGTTCAGTCACTCAGTCGTGTCTGACTCTTTGCGACCTCAAGGACTGCCTCATGCCAAGTTTCCCTGTCCATCACCAGCTCCCAGAGCTTGCTCAAACTCATGTCCATCCAGTCAGTGATGCCGTCTAACCATCTCACTCTCTGTCGTCCCCTTCTCCTCCTGCCTTCAGTCTTTCCCAGCATCAGGGGCTTTTCCAATGAATCAGTTCTTCGCATCAGGTGGCTAAAATATTGGAGTTTCAGCTTCAGCATCAGTCCTTCCAATGACTATTCAGGACTAATTTCCTTCAGGACTGACTGGTTGGATCTCCTTGCAGTCCAAGGGACTCTCAAGAGTCTTCTCCAACACCACAGTTCAAAAGCATCCTGGAGTTATAACTATTATATTCTACTGAAGGATAGACTTAACTGTTGCTGAAACCAGAATGGAGACTGCCTTATTTATAACAAGAGATATAATAATCATGATAATAAACATTGATTATTTTCTCTAGTCACTGAAGTGACCACTTAAAGGAGAAAATCCATTTAAATGTCCAAATTATGATCAATTGTTGCTGCTGCTGCTGCTAAGTCGCTTCAGTCATGTCTGACTCTGTGTGACCCCATAGACGGCAGCCCACTAGGCTCCTCTGTCCCTGGGATTCTCCAGGAAAGAACACTGGAGTGGGTTGACATTTCCTTCTCCAAAGCATGAAAGTGAAAAGCGAAAGTGAAGTCTCTCAGTCGTGCCCAACTCTTAGCAACTCCATGGACTGGAGCCTACCAGGCTCCTCCGTCCATGGGATTTTCCAGGCAAGAGTACTGGAGTAGGGTGCCATTGCCTTCTAGATGAGCATAAAACCAGAACAAAGAAATTTAAAAAATTAATCAGATTGCATGATAGGGAACTAGGAGCATTACTGGTCCCTCTGGGCTTCAGACTGGGGCTTCCCTGGTGGCTCAGCTGGTAAAGAACCCACCTGTCAATGCAGGAGACACAAGAGACTCGGGTTCAATACCCGAGTGGATTGGAAAGACCCTTTGGAGAAGGAAATGGCAACCCACTCCAGTATTCTTGCCTGGAAAGTTCCATGGACAGGGGAGTCTAGAGGGCTCTAATCCATGGGAGTCAGACACGACTGAGCACTAACACACACATGCATGCTGGGCTCCAGGTTACATGGCCCCAGCTGTTGTTTTTGGAGACACATCAGTGTTAGGAACCATGAGGTGATGCCTAAATCCATGAAGTCTTAGGTCAGTGCTAAGAGTCTGGGGCACGGTTACCAGCTCTGCCCTGGGAAATAAGCAGAGAAGGAGCCAAAGTGAGACGCCAAGAGAACCGAGAACATGTGTGTTGTGTGAAAAGGCTCTAAGCAAGCTATGGGGAGGCATTTTGGAAGAGTTTCCTGAGCCAGAGTCCAGTGTTTGCCATGGCTTGTTATGTGTACCTCTGGTGTGGGCATCCTGGGAAATGTTAAAAGAGCTGCCAGAGAGGAGACTTCATTTCTAGGACTCTAGGAAGCTGCATGGATTGCCCTTCCTCCTTCTAGGGATGTGCTTAGAACTCTGACAGTGACCAGAATCAGACCACCTTCCAGTGGGTGGATCAGAGTCACCATAACATTCTTTACTCTCAGATTATTAATACTTAGAAAATGTTTTATTTTGAAATAATTACAGATTCATAGGAATTTGTAAAAAGAGTGCAGAGCAGTCCCTCTAGTGGTACAGTTTCCCCTAGTGGTACTGTTACCTAACCAGAGCACAGTACCGAGCCAGGAAATTGACATTGACATGGTCCATTAGACCTTTTTCAGATTTCACCAGTTTTATATGTGCTTGTTTGTGTGTGTGTGTGTGAATAGCTCTATGCAATTTTATCATATGTGTGCGTGTGTGTGTGCTAAGTTGCTTCAGTCGTGTTAGGCTCTGTGCAACCTCATGGACTGCAGCCTGCCAGGCTCCTCCATCCACAGGATTCTCCTGAAAGAACACTGGCGTGGGCTGCCATACCCGCCTCCACAGTCACATACAGAACTCTTCCATCACCGCAAAGATCCTCGAATTCTTTTTTAAGGAAGAAAGCTCTACCTCTGAAAGAACTATTAGCTCATGTTGCTACAGTGCAACTGAGCAGGTTAGAGTTTCCTTTATAGCCTTTACATTCCATTAATATTTTTGTGGGAATACATCCTATTGACCTTTAAGGACCTAGCAACACTTGGATCTTTTGACTGGATTGGGAAGTTCTGTTGCTCCCATTCCAACATACCTTTTAGGTAAGCCACCTAAGGAGGTGGGAGAGTGGTCTGTCATATTTACCACAGTCTGTCCAGCACCTCGAAGAAGGTCTAGCACACAGAAGTTACCCAATAAACATTTCTGAGATGAATTAACTCATGCTGTTAGATAGGGGGTCTCCCACAACCCCAATCAGTTCTGAAGCAGCTCCTTGATTGACCTTAATTTGAAGTCTGATTCAATAGCAGAACTCTTACTTCATTGTTATTTTAATGAATTTTTGTCATTACTGGACTAGCATGCATTTTTCACAAAGTTGAAAAAATTAAAACAGGACTTTCCTTGTGGTCCAGTGGCTAAGACTCTGCACTCCCAATGTAGGGGGCCCAGACACAGCCAAAATAAATAAATAAATTTAAAAAAATAAAACAATTTTAAAAAACACAATTGCAGTTAAAAATTGTTTAGCTTCAAGTAAATGTGTTTAACAAACATACATGGGTAGTGCTCATGCCTACCCCCTCCCTCCTCATCTGTCTACTAGCCCATGTCTTACGGCCATTTCACTGGGCTAAAACATCTTGCAACTGAATGACATTCATGTCAACCACCCTCCTCTCCAGGCCCCGAATATAAGTTCTCATGGAAATCTCCTTAGCAGAGAGGTGGAGTAAATTACATTTTTTTTTTTTTTGGATCCTAACTGTTCGAGTTTCTTTATACCTGCAGTGTGGCTCTTGTTAAGGTGACGTATGTCTAGTCACCAGCCACATGGATCAGAGCTTATTTTCATGATCAAACTAGGGTTATCTCATAGTTACTGAATGTCCCAGTCAGAGGGACTGTTAGCTGCAAAGGGAATACTCTAGGTGTAAGGTGATAGGAGGGGTGAGCGGTGGAAGGCCAGGATGGAAAATGACTAAGAAACTCACTAAGAGGGATTTTTTTTTTTTTTGACAACTGAGATAGATACCTGACTCCTGTCTCTGATACTGAAAATCCAGCCGGCCTGTTTCCGTGCCAACGAAGTGCAGGCCTCAGATGGACACTGGCTAAGCTGCCATTTGAGCTAGCTTTTCTTTCCACTATTAGTTTTGGCAGAGCTGTTACCTTTCCTGTTCTGTTAGCTGATATCTAGTTGGAATTCTTTATGTTTAGTATACCAATTCCCATTGGTCCTTCCTCTGACACAGTCTTCATCTAATGTCTGGATTCTTAAAACCAAACGTCTCAATGCTATCCTGACTTTCAGAAACCACCCCTCTCTGCTTATACCTCTCTATCCATGCTGCCCATTATTTATAGTTGAAACTTAAAAAAAAAAAAAAAGTGCTTTAATCAAGAACCTATGGCTGCCCATTGGATCAATCAAGTCAAGCTCCTGTCATTTCATGGCTCTCCTCTTTAACCTGATTCCCTCCTCTATGTCTTTAGGGTCTGCTCCATTAATGGTCTCCTTCACATACTCCTATTAATATATGCAGTAAGGAGGTGTGCAATAGGTGGTGGTTAAAGTATAGTAATAATTTCCTAAGACTGCCCAGACTTGGAGGCTTAAACAACAGAAATTTATCCTCTCACATTTCTGGAGGTCAGATGTCTAGATGTCTAAAATCAAGGTGTCAGCAGGATTGCACTCCCTCTAAAGGTTCTAGGGGAGAAGTCTTCCTCACCTCTTTTGGTGGCTCCATGCATTCCTTCTGGAGGGGTTGGAAGACAGGAGTAGAAGCAAGGTTTATAGTAAGTGAGACGAGAAAAAAAGAGAGAAAGCAGCTGGGATCAACTGTGGAGAGGGAACGCCCTGAGGACCTGCCTTGGTAGGACAGAGGGATGGTGAACTGTGCGGAGTCAGTTCTGTGTCAGGAACAGACTCACCACCTGAATCAATGCCTCCTGGGCGAACACAGGCAGGGATACCAGGATGAAATTCTAAGGGACCAAAGCCTGAAGGATGCTGCCCTCCCCTGGGGGGTAGTGGGAGAATCTGTGGACGGAAGGTCTGCAGAGCTGGAACTGGAGGACAGGTAAGAAGACCTTCCCATCCCTGTGGAGAGGGGGTAGGGCTCATACATGAAGTAAGAAGCCAGGGTTCAGAACCCTGAAGCTGAAGGACAGATACAAGTGTCTTACCCAACAGGGCTGAGGGCTGGGAAGCGGTGAATGGAAGGACTAGAAAGTGGGTGAGAGTTAAATCTTCTTCCTGTCTCTTAACCTTCTTTGTTTTTCTGTTAACTTCTTTAGACAGTTTCTGCTTTCCTTCCTCTGTGTCATTTCCTTCCTCCCCTTCCATTCTTCCTTCCTTTTGCTGAAAGACAAGAGGGACTCTGGCTAATAATCTGATCTAATGAAATCTGCCATGCTGTTTGAGAACATGTGACCTAAATAATTAAAAACAGTATATCATGATGTTTAATTAGTCAAATGCCCTTGTTATGGGAACATGTGCTGGGATTGGCTTTGTTAATGTGAACAAGCCCCATTTCGGCTTTGAGGAACAGCCACAGCTTGCTGTGGGTGGTAGATAAACAGCATCACGTGCGCCCATGCAATGAAATGAGCCGGTGACGGACAGGCAAGCTCTCAGCAGAGATGAAACGAATTAGAGACCAGAGCCTGCTAAGGTAAAAGGAACTTTCTTATTGTTTTTAAGTAGTTGAAGATGATCAAGTCTTAAGAAGAGTATTTTAGGGCATTTAAGAAGGCATAGGAAAACCAATATTTTTCGGGGAGTCTTAAAAGGGCATTCTTGACTTGTGGGCTCGGCTAGTAGATTGCATTTGTGCATTGCTGCTGCTAAGTTGCTTCAGTCGTTTCCGACTTTGTGTGACCCCATAGATGGCAGCCCACCAGGCTCCTCTGTCCACAGGACTCTCTAGGTAAGAATACTGGAGTGGGTTGCCATTTCCCATTTGCTATCTATTTTACATATATGTACATTACATAGTGTAAATGTTTTCATGCTATTCTCTCCATTTTTCGTATGAATTCATTTCGTACCCTTCCAGGTCCACAAATCTGTTCTCTATGTCTGTGTGTCCGTTGCTGCTGCTGCTGCTGCTGCATCACTTCAGTCGTGTCCGACTCTGTGTGACCCCATAGACGGCAGCCCGTTGCTGCCCTGCAAATAGGGCATCAGTACCATCTTTCTAGATTCTAGAATATGTGTTAATACGTGATATTTGTTTTTCCCTTTTTGACTTACTTCATTTTGTATAATAGGCTCTAGCTTCATGCACCTCATTAGATTTGACTCAAATGTGTTCCTTTTTATGGCTAAGTAATATTCCATTGTAGATATATGCCACAGCTTCTTTATCCATTCATCTGTCAGATGGACATCTAAGTTGCTGCTATGTCCTAGGTATTGTAAATAGTGCTGCAATGAACACTGGGATACATGTGCCTTTTTCAATTATGTTTATCTCAGGGTGTATGCCCAGTAGTGGAATTGTTGGGTCATATGGTAGTTTTGGAGAAGGAAATGGCAGTCCACTCCAGTATTCTTTCCTGGAGAATTCCATGGACCGATGAGCCTGGTAGCTACAGTCCATGGGGTCTCAAAGAGTCGGACATGACTGAGTGACTATTTTTTTTATACATATTCAGATATCATATTTTGGAGAAAAGTATCTGGGTTGAATGGAGTTGCACAGAGTCGGACATGACTGAAGTGACTTAGTATGCATGCATGCCTTGGAGAAGGAAATGGAAACCCCTTCCAGTATTCTTGCCTGGAGAATTCCAGGGACAGAAGAGCCTGGTGGGCTGCTATCGATGGGGTCACACAGAGTCGGACACTACTAAAGCGACTTAGCAGCAGCAGCAGCATGGTAGTTTTATTCCTATTTTTTTTTTTTTTTAAGGAATCTCCATATTGTCCTCCATAGTTGTATCAATTTATATTCCCACCAACAGTGCAAGAGGGTTCCTTTTTTTCCACACCCTCTCTAGCATTTATTGTTTGTAGAGTTTTTGATGATTGCTATTCTGAGTGGTGTCAGGTGATATTTCATTGTAGTTTTGATTTGTCTTTCTCTAATAATGAGAGATACTGATCATTTTTTCATGTATTTATTAGGCATCTATATGTCTTCTTTGGAGAAATGTGTGTTTAGATTTCTGCTCACTTTTTGATTGGGTTGTTTGGCTTTCTGGCATTGAGTTGCTTAAGCTGCTTGTATATTTTGGAAATTAATCCTTTGTCAGTTGTTTCATTTGCTATTGTTTTCTCCCATTCTGAGGGCTGTATTTTCACCTTGTTTATAGTTTCCCTTGCTGGGCAAAAGCTTTTGAGTTTAAGTAGGTCCCACTTATTTATTTTTGATTTTATTTCCATTACTCTAGGAGGTGGGTCATAGAGGATCTTGCTGTGATTTATGTCATTGAGTGTTCTGCCTATGTTTTCCTATAAGAGTTTTATAGTTTCTTGTCTTACTTTCAGGTCTTCAGTCCATTTTGAGTTTATCTTTGTGTATGGTGTTAGGAAGTGTTCTAATTTCATTCTCTTACACGTAGCTGTCCAGTTTTTCCAGCAGCACTTATTGAATAGGCTATCTTTGCCCCATTGTTTATTTTTGCCTCCTTTGTCAAAGATAAGGTGCTGATAGGTGTGTGGGTTTGTCTCTGGGCTTTCTTTCTTATTCCATTGGTCTATATTTCTGTTTTTGTACCAGTACTATACTGTCTTGATGACTGTAGCTTTGTAGTATAGTCTGAATTCAGGAAGGTTGATTCCTTCAGCTCCATTCTTCTTTCTCAAGATTACTTTGGCTATTTTGGGTCTTGTGTTTCTGTACGAATTGTGAAAAATGTCATTGGTGATTTGATAGAGATTGCATTGAATCTGTAGATTACTTTTGGTAATATAGTCATTTTCACAATATTGATTCTTCCAAACTAAGAACATGGAATATCTCTCCATCTGTTTATATCATATTTGATTTCTTTCATCAGTGTCATAGTTTTCTGTATACAACTCTTTTATCTCCTTAGGTAGGTTTATTCCTAGGCATTTTATTGTTTTGTTACAATGGTAAATGGGATTGATTCCTTAATTTCTCTTTCTGCCATTTCATTGTTAGCATATAGGAATGCAAGTAATTTCTGTGCATTGATTTTGTATCCTGTGACTTTACTAAATTCACTGATTAGCTCTAGAAATTTTCTGTTAGCATCTTTAGGGTTTTCTGTAGTATCATGTTGTCTGCAAACAGTGAGTGTTTTACTTCTTTTTTTCTAATCTGGATTCCTTATATTTAGTTTTCTGATTGCCATGAGTAGGACTTCCAAAACTATATAGAATAATAATGGTGAGAGTGGGCACCCTTGTCTTGTTTCTGATCTTAGAGGAAATGCTTTTGGGTTTTCACCACTGAGAATAATGTTTGCTGTGGGTTTATAATATATGGACTTTATTATGTTGAGGTAGGTTCCTTCTATGCCAATTTTTTAAAGGGCTTTTTAAAAAATCATAAATGGGTGGTGAATTTTGTCAAAAGCTTTTTATGCATCTATTGAGATTATCATATGGGTTTCATCTCTCAATTTGCTAATATGGTATATCACATTGATTGGTTTGTGTATATTGAAGAATTCTTGCATCCCTGGGATATATCTGACTTGATATGGTGTATGATTTTTTAATGTGTTTTTGGATTTGTTTTCTAGAATTTTGCTGAGGATTTTTGCATCTATGTTCATCAGTGATACTGGCCTATAATTTTCTTTTTTTGTGAAGTTCTTATCTGGTTTTGGTATCAGGGTGATGGTGGCCTTGTAGAATGAGTTTGGAAGTGTTCCTTCATCTGCAATTTTACGGAAGAGTTTGAGAAGGATAGGCATTAGCTCGTCTCTAAATGTTGATAGAATTCACGTGTGAAGCCATCTGCCCTGGGCTTTTTTGCTTTTTAGGAGATTTCAGTTTTGATTTCAGTGCTTGTGATTGGCTCCTGGAGAAGAGAGGAGAAATACCTCCAGAAAGAATGAAGAAGATAAGTCAAAGTAGTAATGATGCCCAGTTGAGGATGTGTCTGGTGGTGAGAATAAAGTCCAGTGCTTTAAAGAACAATATTGGATAGGAACCTGGAATGTTAGGCCCATGAATCAAGGTGAATTGGAAGTGGTCAAACAGGAGACAGCAAGGGTGAACATTAACATTTTAGGACTCAATGAACTAAAATAGACAGGAATGAGTGAACTTAATTCAGATGACCATTATATCTACTACTGTGGGCAAGAATCCCTTAGAAGAAATGGAGTAGCCCTAAGAGTCAACAAGAGTCTGAAATGCAGTACCTGGATGCAATCTCAAAAATGACACAATGATCTCAGTTTATTTCCATGGCAAACCATTCAACATCACAGTAATCCAAGTCTATGCCCTAACCACTAATGTCAAAGAAGTTAAAAGGTTCTATTAAGATGTGCAAGACTTCTGGAACCAACACCAAAACAAAGATGTCCTTTTCCTCAAAGGGGACTGGAATGCAAAAGTAGGAAGATAAGAGATACCTGGAATAACAGGCAAGTTTGGCCTTGGAGTACAAAATGATGCAGAGCAAAAGGCTAACAGAATTTTGCCAAGAGAATGCACTGGTCATAGCAAACACCCTCTTCCAACAACACAAGAGACCACTCTACATATGGTTTCTCCAGATGGTCAATACTAAAATCAGATTGATTATATTCTTTGCAGTTGAAGATGGAGAAGTTCTATACAGTCAGCAAAAATAAGACTGAGAGCTGACTCCGGCTCAGATCATGAGCTCTGTGTTGTAAAATTCAGACTTAAATTGAAGAAAGTTGGGAAAAACACAAGATTATTCAGGTATGACCTAAATTAAATCCCTTATGATTATACAGTGGAAGTGACAAACAGATTCAAGGAATTAGATCTGATAGAAAGAAAGAAAGAAAGTGAAGTCTCTCAGTTGTGTCTGACTCTTTTGTAGCCCCATGGACTGTAGCCTACCAGGCTCCTCTGTCTATGGGGTTTTCCAGGCAAGAATACTGGAGTGGGTCGCCATTTCCTTCTCCAGGGGATCTTCCTGACGCGGGGATGGAACCTGGGTCTACTGCATTGTAGGCAGATGCTTTACCATCTGAGCTACCAGGGAAGTTCTTAGATCTGATAGACAGAGTGCCCAAAGAACTATGGAAGGAGGTTCATAACATTGTACAGGAGGTGGTGATCAAAAACCAAGGAAAAGAAATGCAAGAAGGCAAAACAGTTGACTGAGGAGACATTGCAAAGAGCTGAGAAAAGAAGAGAAACAAAAGACAAAGGAGAAAGGGAAAGATACCCAACTGAATGTAGAGTTCCAAAGAATGGCAAGGAGAAATAAGGAAGCCTTCTTAGTAAACAATGCAAATAAATAGAGGAAAACAATAGCATAGGAAAGGCTAGAGATCTCTTAAAGAAAATTAGAATTACCAAGGGAACATTTCGTGCAAAGATGGGCACAATAAAGGACAGAAGATGAGATTGTTGGATAGCATCATTGACTCAATCAGCATGAGTTTGAGCAATCTCTGGGAGACAGTGAAGATCAGCCAAGCCTGGTATGCTGCAGTCCATGGGGGTCACAAAGAGTTAGACATGACTGAGTGACTGAAGAACAACAGTTTCTTATGACCCTGTGTATTTCTATGTTGTCTGTTGTAACTTCTCCTTTTTCATTTCTAATTTTATTGACTTGATTCTTCTCCCTTTTTTTCTTGAGGAGTCTGGCTAATTGTCAAGTTTATCTTTTGAAAGAACCAGGTTTTAGTCTTATTAATCTTTACAATTGTTTCCTTCGTTCCTGCTCTGATCTTTATGACTTCTTTCCTTCTACTAGTTTTGGGTTTTTTTTTTTTTTTGTTCTCCTTTTCCAGTTGTTTTAGGTGTGAGTTAGGCTGTCTATTTCTTGTTTCTTGAGTTAGGACAGTATTTCTATAAACTTCCGTCTTAGAACTGCTTTTGCGGCATCCCATAGGTTTTGAGTCATCATGTTTTCATTGTCATTTGTTTCTAGGAATATTTTGGTTTCCCCTTTTATTTCTTCAGTAACCTGTTTGTTATTTAGGAACATATTGTTTATTTAATCTCCATGTGTTTGTGTGCTTCTTTTTTTTACAATATTTTTCCCTGTAATTGATTTCTAATCTCATAGTGTTGTGGTCAGAAAAGATGCCTGATATTTCAGTTTTCTTAAATTTTTACTGAGGCTTGATTTGTGACTCAAGATCTGCTCTATTCTAGAGAATGTTCCATGTGCACTTGAGAAGAAAGTGTATTCTTCTGCATTTGGATGGAATGTCCTGAAGGTATCAGGTTCATCTGGTCTAATGTGTCATTTAAACTTGTATTTTCTTATTAATTTTCTGTTTTCATGATCTGTCCATTGTGTAAGTGGAGTGCTAAAGGCCCCTAACATTGTTGTGTTACTGGGGGTCAATTTCCCCCCTTATGCCTGTTAGTGTTTGCCTTATGTTTTGCGGTGCTCCTATGTTGGGTGCATAAATATTTATACTTGTTACATACACTGCTTTTTCTATTGTTTGGAGGTGGGTAATGTGTTCCCTTGGAAGAACAGTATTTTTGGTCACCAACTTATGAATCCTACAGGATAGTCTTGGCATCTGTTTTCTAAACTTTGAGGGAAAGGCCCCATCTGAACACGGTTTCACCAGGGTAAGGTAAAATATTCATAACTATGATGCTATAAACACAATTCTTTCAAAGTCCTTCTGCTGCCCCTGGATACCTAGAAGTCCCTGGACCTCAGGGCCTCCCTGCATATACCTAGCCCAGAATCTTCGATACAAGTCTTAAAGCTCTCAGCCCCCGTGAATCCAGAACCAAGTTGTGAGAGAAAGCCAGTCTGGTTCAAGGACTAGTTTGCAAATGCAGACCTAGTACAATTAAAAGGAAAGGAAAATTCATAAAGGGGAAAAAAAGTCCAGGGAGAAGTTCAGCGCAGAGGTTTTGGCAGGTAAAACCGCATTGTGTCTTGTTGTAGCCACCCTGTCTGGGTGGGGGACAATGAGAGGGGACTCTAAAGAAGAGTTGAGGCACCGTGTTTCTTTCCCTGGAGTTCTTTTTTTGCTCCCCCCACCCACAGTTTGAAGTACCTGTCCCTTCTATTAACACTGGGTCATCACCAATGTGACTCATAGTTATTCTGTGTAAGCTGGTAACCAGGATGGTGTATGTACCAAAATGATACCCAATTTGAAGGGCACATGGGAAAAAAACCCTAACCCTACCACCTAATTATTCTCTCAGCATCGTTTAGAAAGTCACTGCTATTCCTTCCATTCCCTCAACCTCTAACATGACCAGTAGGGGGCACTGCAGGGTGAGATTCCCAGCAGAACCCCCTCCTTTCTACCAAGTCATTGGATCATAAAGTATAGAATATAATCCACTTATTTTAGCAACAGTAGTATACTTTTAGTTACAGTAATTCTTACTGAATGATTGTCTATAAATTTAAGATCTCAGTTGCTCTTGGGATGTGATTTGCTGAAGAAGGAAGTTTTAGTTTGAAAGATATGGAATACATTCTGACTGGGTGTTAGAAGGTCGTGAAGCAATGGGTCCTTGTGATTGTCTCTGAAAGAGTGGTTCAGACACGACCACTGGGGACCATGATGCATTTGGCTAGGGCACTCAGAGAAGGGTCTGGCAGCCTCAGAGGAGGATGTGAGGGAGCCAGAGACATGAAAGCTGAGTGTTTAAAATCTCAAGAAGCAGCTATCTTCAGTGTCTGGCTTTATTGGATCCTATGAACTTGAACTTAAAGCCAACAGCAAGTTTATTATAAAATCAAATGAAGGGACAAATAGTTCTTTTTGTCAAGGAAGGGAAATTGAGGGAAGAGTGGAGAGCAAAGAGAAAACAAATCATAGACTTTAAAAGAGTCACAGATCCTAAAACAAAAATCCAAGGCAGATTTGGAAACTGGGGCTTTTTTATTTCAAAGAAACTTATTTTTCAATCAGGGAATTTTAGGTGATTCAAATAAAAAAGCACAAATAGGTTGATGATGAGAGGTCCCCCCTTTCTACAAGGCACTATATTTCCTTCTCTATGGCTTCCTAGAGATATTTCATGCATGTATAGTAGTGAGGCATCATCCGATTTTCTGTTTTTAATATGACTGTAACTTGGAGATAATAATTTTTTAGTCCTAAAGTGTTTCTTCATTCTTTTTTATTGCTGTAAAATATTTCATTGTCTGTGGATAGACATCTGGGTTATTTTCAGTTATTTTCTACTACCACAAGGATTTACTGGACATCCTTAAACAGGAAGCTGGAGTTCTGCAGAGAACACTAACGTTCTCCATGGCGGCCAATGCAGGATCAGGCTGCTTTGTGTGGGCTACCAGGGAGGGGTACATTCACAGGAGGAGACAAGGATCTCCAGAGTTCTTTATGTACCTACCAACCCAAGGTTGTAAAATTCTGTGAATCTCTGACCTCACATTTACTCCAAGACCATTTATAGTTTTCATGTATGGTCTTCCTGTGTAGATCCCGAAGGACTTTCTGATTTTCATCCTACTCCTTTGTCTCTTCTGAGCCTCAGTTTACTTATCTGTAGAATCAGAAAGGTGGACTATAAGATATTCTCAAACTTTTTCTTAAGCTACAGTACTTTTTCATTATTTCTTGGCAAATAGTTTTCTGTGGAACACCTAAAGGACCCCTGAAAGCAGTGAGTGTCTATGGAAGATTGGATGAAAAGGAACAGACATTGGTTTGAGAGATTTTTTGTTTATGTCTGTGAGAACAATATAGTAATGGCTGGTTACCTTGATTCATAGGGGGACAGAGTTCTGTTGAGATTCTATCATCTACTAGTTTATATATAAATTATGATATTAGATACATTGACCAAAAGGAAAAAGGCCAGAAACCTGGAACATGAACAGTGGGTCTGGGTGGTGGTGGTGGTGGTGGTGGGTAGGAAGGAAAGGTTACAACTAGGGAAGTAATGAAGGCAACATGTTCGCTTGACCTTTAGATTAGTTCATTGAGCAGTAAGTGTCTCTTGTGAGCTGATTCCTGAATGTGGGAAGCTCTGAGATGGGAAGGGACCATTTATAGTGACCTTTAGATTAGTTCATTGAGCAGTAAGTGTCTCTTGTGAGCTGATTCCTGAATGTGGGAAGCTCTGAGATGGGAAGGGACCATTTATAGAAAGCAAGAGATTGAGATAATAGTTTAGTTGCAATTTTAAAAATAAAGTATGTAGATGTTGATATTTTTCAGCAACATAAATAACTTCATTTCTGGATTTTAGACAGGTTGGGAAGATTCTAAACATGATATGGTTAAATAGACTGGGGGAAGCATATTTCAATCTTGTCTCATCTTCTGGCAGAGGTGGAATCATGATGGGGGTATATCTCTGCTAGGTAGACGGAACCATCGATGCTAGGATGGACATTTAGCACCATTTTCCTCTTAGGAATGTCACCTGCTTGTCTGCGGTGTCTGGGCAGGCAGAGTTCAGGGGAGATTTAGCCCTAAAAACCCTTCACAGTGATTACTTGTGACCCTGGTCCATTAAATGATAACAGGGAAACGACAAAAGCAATTTGATCTGTGAATCATGTCTAAAAGGCCCTGAGCAGCCTCATTTTCTTCTAATCATAGCAAATTGTCCCCTACATCTAAGTTAAGAGAGACAACCAGCATTGATAAGCTAAGTGTTAGCTTTTTTAAAAAAGTATGAAATGTGAATAAAGATAATAAAAATATAGTAATAATAAAATCAGAGTTCTATGGGCTCATAATTTTTAATATTTTTCTGGCATTGCCACTTTGAGTTTGTATCTGAATTTAATGTAAGTCAGAAGAGGGAATGGGAAAGTGTACAAAGTGTGTGTGTGCACATGTGTGTGAGCCTGGGTGTGGGTGTGTAGCAGGCAAAAAAAAAAAAAAGAGCTATGACTTCAAACTTTATTCAGGGTTTCCTGAGTTTATAAAGATAGCAGTAACAAAGCTTGATGGTTCAGTTATCTGTCTCTCCTTGTGTTTAATACCATTTGGGATTATAATAGGTACTGGAACTCTTTTTTTTTCTTGCAAATATGTGGAAAATTTTGTGAATTTTCAAAGTAGGAATTAAGATCTCTGTTTTCTGTACTGTGTGATACCTACTAGAAGCCATCCTATCCAGAAATGCTTCATCACAGAGCAGGGATATCCGAAGTCTTTTGATTGAAAAGAGTTTGCATAGACAAATGACAGTTTACAGAGAAATGCAGGACATGACCTGCCCTGAAAGGTCATAGATTGGCCAATCAGCCTCTGAACTTAAGAGGTCTGCCAACTCCCAGAAAGAGATCCCTGCTGGGTCACAAACAGATGGGTCCAGTGAGAATCTCATCATTCCCTTTGAAAGTCTGGTTCAAAGTTGTTACCAATATTGGGTCAATGACGTCATCTCTGTGTAAAGAGGAAATGCTATGTTTGAAGAGACACAGTTAGTCAAATGGCTTGTCAAATTAACTGTCTAATTTGAGAAATGTCTTAGAATGATTACAAGAATTTTGAACAAGCAAATCAAGTATGTTTTGGCCTGATACCTGTCTGACTATGCATCCTGACCACTGGCAACTGCAGGACTGGTATCCAACTGTGGCTGATAAAGAATAACAATCCACACCCCATCAAATCCTTATTAACAGAGAAGAGAGTAACTTCTGCTTTTCTCTGAGGATAGCAGAAAATCTGATTTTTTTAAAAAAGAAATTCTTTGATAAAGAGATTGTAAGCACCTAGAAGGGTAGAGACACTACATATATGTAAGTTATAATACAATTTAAAAAAATCCTTTCCCTTCTCTTATCCTCTCAGGTGTGGTTCTTTGGGCAGAGTGAACACTCTTAAGTGTAATTGACAAGGTGAGCTAGCTTTCACTATTTGAAATGAGTCATCCTTAAAAATCGCAAAAGAGGCTGTGATGATAGGGACTGTTATAAAATATATATGGATTTTGAAAGCACATACCAGGGTAGTCCCACTAATGCTTAGTTTTTAAAAAATGAAAAGCAAATGAGAGGCTTCCCTGGTGGTTCAGATGGTAAAGAATCTGCCTGCAATGCAGGAGACCTGGGTTCGATCCCTGGATTGGGAAGATCCCCTGGAGGTGGGCATGGCAACCCACTCCACTATTCTTGCCTGGAGAATCTCCATGGACAGAGGAGCCTGGTGGGCTACAGTCCATGGGGTCACAAAGAGTCAGACATGACTGAGTGACTAAGCACAGTACAGAGAGCTTTGAAAATGTTTCTAAGGTAGAAAAAGCATCTTGGAAATGCTAGAAAAAAAGACCTTTACCAATTTGATCTGAGGTCTCTCTTCTTCCCTCAGCTATGTGATTGTGGGAATATTATTTAAACACTCAGTATCTAGTTGCCTTATCTGTAAAACTAGAGGAACAATGTCTGTTTGATGCAGAGTTGTTTTGGGAGTTAAATGAGCTAACATATCAGAACTTGCAACAATGATTGGCAATAGGAATTGCTCAAAAAAGGTTAACAATTCTATCACTTTCATTAAAGATCCTGGGGGAAAAGACAGACTAACTTCTCTCCTCCCCCAAAATGTAAAATATTTGACTACCATACTTTTAGTTTAGCATTCTTTTAACTTCAGAGAGAGGGAGTTTTGTAAAACTTTCAGCATCAGTTCAGTTCAGTCCAGTCGTTCAGTCGCTCAGTCGTGTCCGACTCTTTGCAACCCCACGAATCGAAGCACACCAGGCCTCCCTGTCCATCACCAACTCCTGGAGTTTACCCAAACTCATGTCCATCTAGTTGGTGATGCCATCCAGCCATCTCATCCTCTGTCTGTCCCTTTCTCCTCTTGCCCCCAATCCCTCCCAGCATCAGAATCTTTTCCAATGAGTCAACTCTTCGCATGAGGCATAGTAATTTACAATTGTGGAGTCTTTCATGCTCTCCTCTTCACTTTAGCTTCTTTTATTTCTCTGTGGGAGATCTAAATAGATATTTCTCCAAAGACAAACAAATGGCCAACAGGCACATGAAGAAAATGCTCAACTTTGCTAATTATTAGAGAAACAAGAGCCAAAACTATGAGTTATCACCTCACTCTGATGAGAACATGTGTGTGTGCTTAGTCACTCAATCATGTCCTATTCTTTGAGACCCCATGAACTGTAGCCCACCAAGTTCCTCTTTCCACAGGATTTCCCAGGCAAGAATACTGGAGTGGGTTGCCATTTCCTTCTCCAGGGGATCTTCCCCACCCGGGGATCAAACCCCATATCTGCCAGAGACGCTCAGAGGGCTCAAACATATCTTGTGTGCACCAGGACCCAGAGACCCCACAGAGACTGAGACAGAACTGTGTTTGGGTGTCTCCTGAGGAGGTACAGGCCAGCAGTGGCCTGCCACAGGGGCAGGGGCTCTGGGTGCAGCAGGCCTGGGTATGGCACAGGCCCTCTTGGAGGAGGTCACCATTAACCCCACCATAGAGCTATTAGAACTTACACAGGACTGGGGAAACAGACTCCTGGAGGGTACAAACAGAACCTTGTGTGCACCAGAACTTAGGAGAAAGGAGCAGTGACCCCACAAGAGACTGACCCAGACTTGCGTGTGAGTGTCCAGGAGTCTCCAGTGGAGGCATGGGTTGGTGATGGCCTGCTGCAGGGTCGGGGGCACTGAGTGTAGCAGTGCATTCATGGGACCTTCTGAAGGAGGTCGCCATTATCTTCATGACCTCCATCATAGTTTGGCCTCAGGTCAAATAACAGCAAGGGAACACAGCCCCGCCCATCAACAGAAAATTGGATTAAAGATTTACTGAGCATGGCCCTGACCATCAGAACAAGACCCAGTTTCCCCTGATTAGAGTGGCCATCATAAAAAAATCTATATAGGTAATAATTGCTGGAGAGAGTGTGGAGAATAAGGAGCCCTCCTACACTGTTCGTGGGAATGTAAATTATAGTAGTGCAGCCACTCTGGAGAACAGTATGGAGGTTCACTAAAAACTAAAAATAGAGTTACCATATAATCCCGCAATCCCACTCCTGGGCATGTATCTGTAGAAAACCATAATTCAAAAAAGATAGATGCACTCCAATGTTCACTGCATCACTAGTTACAATAGCCCATCCATGCATATGACCTAAATGATCATCAAAAGATGCCTGGATAAAGAAGATGTGGTATATTTGTACAACAAAATATTACTCAGCCATAAAAAAGACTAAAATAATGCCATTTTGCAGCAACATGGGTGGGCCTAGAGATTACTGTACTAAGTGAAGTAAACCAGACAAAGACAAATATCATATAATACTGCTTATGCAGAATCTTATAAAAAAGATACAAATGAACTCATTTTCAAACAGAAAGAGACTCACACATAGAAAACAAATTTACTATTACCAAACGGGAAAGGGAGGGGAAGAATAAGTTAAGAATAAGTTAATAAGTGGATTAACATACACTTAGTACTATATATAAAATGGATAACCAACAAGGACCTGAATCAATGTGCTGTACCCCTGAAACTAACACAACATTGTAAATCAACTCTATTTCAATAAAAATTAATTAATTAAAAAACATGGAATTTTATTGAAATAAGATTGGTAATGTAACAAGTGTGACTTTTAATATGTGCAAAAGAGTACTATTTTATTAAAATTAATTAAAACTTTAAGCAAAGAAAAAAAAAGGGGTCAAAGAGATATTTTAAATCTCAAACAGAAAGCAATAAGATCTCTTGTCAGTCTGTCTGTCTGGATTTATGTATCTCTCATATGGGGTCACACAGAGTCGGACACGACTGAAGTGACTTAGCAGCAGCAGTAGCAGCAGCAGTGTATATCTTTTGTTTTTTTTCTGATAATATTGTTGAAGTTGTAAATGAGTTCTACTTTAATTGGCCTAAAAAAGTAAATGCTTACAAATCAAGCAATTCTAAATACAAAAAAAAAAAAAAAATTAACCTAAATAAATTTCAGATTCATGTAAACTGGGAAATGTTCAATATTAAATATCTAGTATTAATGCTTGTTTGCTAATCATATAAAGAAGTAGGATGTATGTTTTTAATAAAAAATATATATAGAAATAGAATTACATTTTATAAAGGGAAAACAAAGTAGGTCTGACCACAGGTGGCTGTTATAGAAAGTGATTAAAGAGTCTGTGGAAAGTGGACCCTGAAAAAAAGTTTTGTACATGGTTAGGACTGACTAAGTTTAAAATAAATATAATTAAGTTTACCTAAATGAGTTTAAAGTAAGCTGGTGCAAAACTTAAATTTGGCCTTTCTCTCTGTTAAGAGGACATACTTTCTTCAGATGTTGATCTGCTTTTAATAATAGATTTAAGTTTCTTTACCTCTTAATTGATCTGTTCTATATTTACCTTTGAAATCTTTTGTTACCTTTGTCTAAGTAAATAACTATTATTTCATAGAGAATTATATGATCCAGCTGATTGAGTATTGTAAACCCTTTTGATATTTATTGACAAAACTTCCTAAATAACTTGACTTCTAGCTAACTTTGGGATGCTTCAGAAGGCCCCTGAGACATCGCAAAGAGTCTACCTGGGTTCATTGGAAATGTTAAATTACATGAGAAGTACTGTTGAAGGGGTGATAAATCTCTTCAGGTTATATTGAATGGTTGATATTACTAATATAGATATCCTAAAATTATGTGAATTTCATATAGATCTGATAAGCCCTGACAAAATATGGTCAATTATAACTCTAGTTATCACATTAAAATGTTATGACCAGGTTTCTTTGTCAATTGCAATAAAATCAGATTTTAAACATGCCTTCTATGGTTTTACTTTCATGCCTTTAGAAGAATACTGCTAGTTCTTCAAGATTTATGGAAAAGACTTTCTAAGATTAAACAGATAAACAAATTTTGTTATTAATAGTAAGCTGGTACCAGATTGGAATTTGGTCTTCTCTCTGTTTAAAGAACAAAGTTTTCTTAGAATGCAGCTTTCGATAACAGGTTATAAATTTCTTTGCCTTTAAGTAATTTATATTTGTTTTTAGAATCTTTTTGTTACTGTGGTAAAATAAGTAAACATTATTTAAGATTATGGTACATGTAGACAAAGCTCAGTCTGCTTCTACAAAAAATAATCCCTCATGATTAGACTTTTGCTATCCTGATGTCCTTAAAACATGGCAATAGTCTGCTCCTAAATCAGGAAATTAAAAATGGGCAAACAACAGTTAAAAATCAAAGAGCTAGGGCTATGGGAAATCCAAGACAACTGCTTGGCTTTTCCCAGCTCCCTGACAGACATAATTTTTATTTGATGGGTTGAAGCCTGCCCTGGCTGCAGTGTTAATGTCCTCACAATGAGTTCTCCAAAAATAAAAAATCATGTTTCACTGAATATTAAGTACTAGTTTTATTAATTAAGGTCTGTGCTTACTAAGATTCACTTCCAAGATAGTTCCTTGTTATGTTATATTGCTAAAAGTTTTAATTAAGTTATTAAAAAGGACACTCTAAGATTGTTTCTAAAGCTTATCTCAGTAACCAATCTTTGGATAAAGGTCAGATACTCCATGATGTACAACCAGGAGATTAACACTTGGCATGGAAAAAGCAAGAGAGTTCCAGAAAAACATCTATTTCTGCTTTATTGACTATGCCAAAGCCTTTGACTGTGTGGATCACAATAAACTGTGGAAAATTCTGAAAGAGATGGGAATACCAGACCACCTGACCTGCCTCTTGAGAAATCTGTACGCAGGTCAGGAAGCAACAGTTAGAACTGGACATGGAACAACAGACTGGTTCCAAATAGGAAAAGGAGTATGTCAAGGCTGTATATTGTCACCCTGCTTATTTAACTTATATGCAGAGTACATCATGAGAAACGCTGGACTGGAAGAAACACAAACTGGAATAAAGATTGCCGGGAGAAGTATCAATAACCTCAGATATGCAGATGACACCACCCTTCTGGCAGAAAGTGAAGAAGAACTCAAAAGCCTCTTGATGAAAGTGAAAGAGGAGAGTGAAAAAGTTGGCTTAAAGCTCAACATTCAGAAAACTAAGATCATGGCATCCGGTCCCATCACTTCATGGGAAGTAGATGGGGAAACAGTGGAAACAGTGTCAGATTTTATTTTTCTGGGCTCCAAAATCACTGCAGATGGTGACTGCAGCCATGAAATTAAAAGATGCTTACTCCTTGGAAAGAAAGTTATGACCAACCTAGATAGCATATTGAAAAGCAGAGACATTACTTTGCCAACAAAGGTTCGTCTAGTCAAGGCTATGGTTTTTCCTGTGGTCATGTATGGATGTGAGAGTTGGACTGTGAAGAAGGCTGAGTGCTAAAGAATTGATGCTTTTGAACTGTGGTGTTGGAGAAGACTCTTGAGAGTCCCTTGGACTGCAAGGAGATCCAACCAGTCCATTCTGAAGGAGATCAGCCCTGGGATTTCTTTGGAAGGAATGATGCTAAAGCTGAAACTCCAGTACTTTGGCCACCTCATGCAAAGAGTTGACTCATTGGAAAAGACTCTGATGCTGGGAGGGATTGGGGGCAAGAGGAGAAGGGGACGACAGAGGATGAGATGGCTGGATGGCATCACTGACTCGATGGACGTGAGTTTGAGTGAACTCCGGAAGTTGGTGATAGACGGGTAGGCCTGGCATGCTGAGATTCATGGGGTCGCAAAGAGTCGGACACGACTGAGCGACTGATCTGATCTGATAATCATTTAACTGAGTCACATGACCTGAGGTATACTGGGCTATGCCCAGTGAAAGTTCTTGACTTAAATTCTTGCTTGGGACCTTACTAATAACTGCTAGCTATATTATTTTCTATGTAGCTTGTTTCAGAAGATTATTTCTTACATTACCAAATGTATGACTGAACCTGTGATAAATGCTGACATACAGTTCCAGTCAGATCTATAATTGTAATAATGTAACTCGAGACATGGGGAAAAGCAAAAATAGGGAATATTTTCCTGGACCAAGAGGCTAGTAAGACAGGTATGGTCCAGAGACTTTTGCTACTTACAAGGCCTGGTGTAGTGACAGCACTTTGAGTGGCCTGTCAGTGGGATCTTTGTTAGACCAGGGAATGAGCCTTCCCAGCACCGTGGGACACAATGACCATGAAATGCCCCCAAAACATGGTCAAATATGTGGCTATAAAGGGACCCTGCTGACTGGAAGTTGGCCCTTGCCAGCTGCCTCTACAAAGATTAAATCATGACCACTGCAAGATGCTGAATTTCAACACCCCCTTGAGAGGAGTTCAGGGTAGAGACAAAAAATAAGGCACTCTGTGCTCTGGGAAAAACCTGGAAAAACAGCCCTTCAGATAGTCAGATGTTTTCAGGTAAAGATTCTTGCAAATCTTTAGTCCAAATTCTTGCATCTTCTCATACCTAGAGAAATACTCATGTCACGAATCAATGTCTGGATTTGGTTCTCCTGGCTAGCCCCTCAGCAGCTTTCCTACGTCTATTAATCTTTGGGCCATATATCTAACTTTCTTGTTAAGTTTTTTTCTCTAAGTAGTAGGCCAACACCCAGACAATGCTAGAACAAACTGCCTCATCATCCTGTGGACTCTCATCTCCCTCCATAAATGCACCCTGAAGCCCTCAGGCTATTCTCCCTTTGAGATATATGGGAGACCACTCCCAGTGATAAAAAAGCTCAAGGGAGACCACCAACACCTAGCTGAACTGGAGATGTCCTGACACCTCCAGGCCCTGGAAATGTCTTCTGCCGTATTGCCTGAGAAACCTTAGAAAGGACACCCATTCCTTTGGGCAATTGGGTTCATCTCTATCAGCCAGGAGATGAGGTATGGGGTAAATACGAGGAAAAAAACCCACTTCAGCCAGTTTGGACAGGTCCTCACATGGTTGCCCTGGCAACCCCTACTGCTGTTAAAGTTATAGGTGTCATCCCTTGGATCCACCACACCAGAGTTAAGAAGGCAGTGACTTCCTGTGATGAGGACACCTGGAAAGCAGTTTGGACCCCCAAAACTTCCTCAAGGTCCAGTTCCAAAGACAACAGCCCTCACCCACGCAGGGTGCTGAGCCCTGCTCTAATCACTCCGGAAGCTGACTAGTCCACGCACGGCAGAAGCTTGAGGATTCTTCAGCCTTGTTCCAGCCACACTCTGGCTGCTGGCTGGTCAACACATGGCAGAAGCTTGAGGATCCAGCTATCGAAACATCGATGGATTTTCACTGTCAACCCTGGCCTCTATCCCTAATCGCTATCATTGCTGTGCTTTTTGTTACAGGACCAACTAGACTCCCTGGTTGAGGGGGTTTTACAGAATAGGAAAGAGCTAGACCTACTGACAGGGAAGGAAAAGGGAGGACTCTGCCTCTTCTTGAATGAAAAATGCTGCTTTCATGTAAACCAATCAGAGATAGCCAGGGACATGGCCCAACAGCTAAGGGAACGAATCATAAAAAGGAGAGAGGAACGAGTGAATTCCTGGGGTAATTGGAACAGTGTCTGGAGCTGGGCAACGTGGCTTCTCCCTTGACAGGTCCTCTCTTCATGCTCTTCGCAGGGCTCTTTTTTGGCCCTTGTATTTCAATGCAGTTACCCAGATCATAACCTCTTGGATTGAATCCATAAAGTTACAAATGGTAGTAGCTCAATATAGCCCCCTAAACAATGGGAAGCTCTGAACGTCCTACCAAAACATGAGATGGTGCTTTCTACAGTGAGTGATAGAAGCATCAAGAGGGGGGAATGAAGAGGAAAAGTTAAAGTTTTACTTCCTTCTCCTTCTGTCTCTGTAACTCAGCTTGTTCCTTGCAAAGTCTAGATCATGGAGGCCTCAGAAAGTGGGGACTCACAATACTAGGAACTGGAGCTTATTTTACTCACTCTTGTCCCACTCTTTGCAATCTCCCTAGCCCCTGCAAACCCGCAAACCCAGTTAATTATTCCTGTCCATATAAAAACACTGTAACCCCTTTGTTTGGGTCTCAGAGCTTGGAGTGTTAACCCCTCTGGGCCCGCTGGCATAATAAACCCGAGTGTGGTGCTTGGTTTCTCGAGTACTGGTTTCTGCAACAGAACAATGATTACTTACGTGTTTGCCCAAATGGTCACATTAAAAAAAAAAAAAAAAAACTCCAAACCAGTTTGTCTAGATAGACAGCTGGCTCTTACCCACTTGAGTCACAGTAACTGTGGGATGTTCCCACACTCAAGTCCAGTGCCAAGAAGGCTATTCTTCTCCTCCCTGCGTTCCTCCCTGCCCTGTTCTGTGTTTCAGCGCCCACACAGGGGCTTATCAGACAGAGGAAAGCCCGCGTTATTTGGTATCAGACAGCTCTGGATTTGAATTCTATACCCACCATATTCCAACTGGGTAACCTAGTCAAGTAACTATCTTTGAGTTTCAGGTGCCTTGTAATGAAAAGAATATTCCACTTCATGGTCTATTTTAATGAGTATATCAGCTACCACAGGGCTCAACTGGTAAAGAATCTCCCTGCAATGCGGGAGACCTGGGTTTGATCCCTGGGTTGGGAAGATCTCCTGGAGAAGGGAAAGGTACCCACTCCAGTATTCTGGCCTGGACAATTCCATGGACTGTGTAGTCCATGGGGTCGCAAAGAGTCAGACAGGACTGAGCGACTTTCACTTTCATATTAGGTACCACATGTAAAATTTTCTGCATCAAGTGTGATGCGAAGCTCTTTCATGAAAGTTGGCTCATTTTTGTTCTTTTTCCAAAGAAAGCAGTCAAATAGCTACAGTAAATACAACGTCTACTCAGAGTCCCCACGTTCTTTCTGAGTCCCCACATTCTGATTTCATGAGTTTGGGTTGAAGCCATTTAAAAAAAATAATCTCTTCAGGTGATTCTAATGTGCCCCCAGGGTTGAGCACCATGGAGTTAGATGCTCACTTAAGGTCTTACTGATTTAAAATGCTAAGGTAAAAGAAAACTTTTATCTTACTTTATTTTTGTTATTTTAGTATGGTCTCATTAAAGGCATGGACAATAAAAACAATAAATGCTCTATAAAGTGGAAAATTTTGATAATTTGAGGTATTGGTTCATTCATTCACTGAGGTAATCAGTGGTTTCTTAGCCCCTAAGTTCAGGGATTGTGTTGAGCATATAAAGACGAAAGGGGCACAGTCAAACACAGCACGATGCTTGCACTATAGCTAGCTGTAGTGGAGGCAGAGACAACGGTCTAATGCGTTATGAATGCTGTGCATGGAGTTTGCCTGAGAGTGAGTTCAGATTTTATTTCATCAGTGTTTGACAACCTATGAAGAAGGGTGAGTGAGGGGATCATGATTATATTAGAAATGTTAGTCTGGTGCCTTTGGTTTGGATGAGCAAGAATTTAGGGTGATCAGGAGAGAGAAGGGGAGAAGGCAGTGGCAACCCACTCCAGTACTCTTGCCTAGCAAATCCCATGGACGGAGGAGCCTGGTAGGCTGCAGTCCATGGGGTAGCTAAGAGTCGGACACGACTGAGTGACTTCATTTTCACTTTTCACTTTCCCGCATTGGAGAAGGAATGGCAACCCACTCCAGTGTTCTTGCCTGGAGAATCCCAGGGATGAGGGAGCCTGGTGGGCTGCCGCCTATGGGGTTGCACAGAGTCAGACACGCCTGAAGCGACTTAGCAGCAGCAGCTGCAGCAGCAGGAGAGAGAAGAGGGAGGGGGAAGAAATGGGGGAAAGACTGAGTGCCTAATGCTGGTATATGACCTTGGGGATAAAGACGAGGGGCTGGACTTAGGAGATATGTTGGAGGTGGAATGACAGGACTTGACCAATTATGTGAGGGAGAGGCTTTGATAACTCCAAGGTGCCTGTGTAGATGCTGCCACCATTCACTGAGTTAGGGGAAGGGCAAGGTTGTGGATGGGGGTCTAGTGAGTTCAGTTTTGAATCTGTTATGAATTGAGGCATTCGGCAATATATTATCTTACTAGATGGTGGTTGATATATGGATCTGGGACTTGGGAAAGGAACCTCCCTTAGACATAAATACAAGGAACTGTACAGTTGGTATCTGTAGCCATAGGTACGGATTCAATTGTCCAGATAGAACACGTAGAAGAATAAGAGAAAAGTCAAGCACCAAGCTCAGGGAGCCATTAGTATTAAGTGGAGGGTGGGTGGAAGAGAAGCCAGAGAGGGCTGTTGGAGAAGGAGAGGCAGAGAGCGTGACGAGGACCAGAAGGGGAGGGTCTTGGGGACATCAAAGTGAAAGTGAAAGGTCGCTCAGTTGTGTCCGACTCTTTGCAACCCCATGGACTATGCAGTCCATGGAATTCTCCAGGCCAGAATACTGGAGTGGGTAGCCTTTCCCTTCTCCAATCTTCCCAACCCTGGGGTTGAACCAAGGTCTCCCACATTGCAGGTGGATTCTTTACCAGCTGAGCCACCAGGGAAGCCCAAGAATATTGGAGTGGGTAGCTGTTCCCTTCTCCAGGGGATCTTCCTGACCCAGGAATCGAACTGGGATCTCCTGCATTGCAGGCGGATTCCTTACCTACGGAGCTATGAGGGAAGCCCTGGGGACATCAGGAGGAAGACATTTGAAGAAAGGCAAACTGGTTAGCAAAGGTGACGAATCAAATAATAAGGTAAATTCTGGACTGAGATAAAAGAATTAAATGTGGCCTCTAGGTGGGAGTGTACTCAGTCGCTCAGTTGTGTCTTGTTCACAACTCCATGGACTGTAGTCACCAGGCTCCTCTGTCTATGGAATTTTTCAGGCTAGAATACTAGAGTGGGTTTCCATTTCCTCTTCCAGGAGATCTTCCTGACCCAGGGATCGAACTCGCACCCCTTGTGTCTCCTGCATCGGCAGGTGGATTCTTTACCACTGTGCCATCTGGGAAAGCCTTCTAGGTGGGCATAGAAGACTTTATTGAACTTGACTAATGAAACTTGTGGAGATTCTAAGAACAGGTGGAAAACATCTCCTCTTTCAAGAAAATGTCCCTGACTAATTCCACACCACTCAGTTCACTCAGCACATTAAGAACACTGAGCACGTCCTCCTTGAGGGACAAGTCGCCTTGTAGATCATTTAATCTAGGGCCCACTGAACGGATGAGGAAATTAAGGCCCAGAAAAGTCATTACTAGTCTGAGGTCAACTGGCGGAGTTAAGACCTTAATGCAGGGCTTTTCCTGGATGTTGGCACTGACGCAATTAATTTGTACTAATTAATTCATATGTTGCTTATTTACTCACTGGTGGTTTTGTATTTATGTAGTTTGTGTGTTTTGCAGTTTTTCAAGGTGGTAGAAGATAGGAACTCTGATTACTTTATTACCATTTTTCTTCCTCACTATTGACCTTTTGACTTTATGCACAATTTAAAGAATGAACTATGATCGAGGCAGAAAGATCCTAGAAAACAGCACAGAGAGCCTAGGAGAAGTACCCTGAAACAAAGTGTTTCTTAGAAACTCAGTCAGCAGAGTATCAGAACCGGGTGCTCCAGTCCTTTCACTGCAGAAAGTCAAGCTCTGGCTGTCGTATGTTTTGCTGTCCAGTGTGAGGCGCCTTTAGCAGAGCCCTGGGCTTCTGTCGCCAAGCTGCTCCGATGTTCCTTTGGCTAAGTGGCCTTGGGGGCTGCTGAGAGGATGGGAGGAGAGCTGAGGGGACAGTTGCCCAATCACCCTCTGAACTCTGAGTCTCAGGACCTGGTGTCTGAGGAATTTGAATCTAGAGGACTCCTGTCTTCTAGAAGCATTTACACTTTCATAACATCGGGGTGAGTTTTTACGACACCCGTCTCAACCGCTTTTGTCCTCTCCCATTTGTCCGATCTTCACCCTTCTCCTTGACCTCTCTTTCCAGCCGTTTTCTCTTGGTCACCTTCAGTTTCTTGGCGTCTGTCTCTGTCTAGCTACAGACCTCTTTAGTCAAACTGTCTCTATATAGCTTTTTCTGGCTCTTGTTAGGTGGGGAGAAAAATAAGCCAGCATGGGTAAAACTCAAAGCAAAAACTGGGACACATGGTAATTGTTCAGTACACATTGTAATTGTGCAGCCAGAAGGTATGCAGATGCTGAAAGCGTGCAACCACCGAGTGTGTGATTGCACTCTGCAGTGTGTGCTCAGCTGCTCAGTCGCGTCTGACTCTTTGTGACTCCATGGACTGTAGCCTGTCAGGCTCCTCCGTCCATGGGATTCTCCAGACAAGAATACTGGAGTGGGTTGCCATTTCCTTTTCCAGGGCATCTTCCTGACCCAGGGATCGAACCCAGGTCTCCCACATTGCAGGAAGACGCTTTAACCTCTGGGCCACCAGGGAGCCCTAATAGCTAGTGCAGTGGATAGTAAAAATTTTTAGTCTAATATCTATTCTCCCTTTCTAGAGACATCTTGATTTTCTTTTGAGTCAAGACCCTTCCCCACTGTGATATCTTGGGATAGTCCACATTATCAAGCTGTTATGAAAGGACAAGCTTCTTTTTCTCCATATCCTGGTAGAGCCAGGGTAACACACACCCTAGGCTCAGATAATCAGTCACATCCTCCTGGGACTTGGAACTTAAGTGAGTGATGGAAAATTGAGACAAACAGTTGAAATTTCCTTTTCATAGCAGTCATGCCCTGATAAGTGCTCAGCTCCTGGTTCTTTTCTCTGGAGTGGACCTGGGTCGTGCCTGTTTCCAGGCTTGTTTTTGAGCCTGTAGTCAGTTCTGTGAATCCTTCATTTCTTTTGGCTGGAGTTAACCACTGTGTTAGTATGCTTGGGCTACCATAACAAAATACCGCAGACTGCATGGCTTATACAATCGGAACTTATTTTCTCACAGTTCTGGAGACTGTGAGTTCAAGATCATGGTTTTGGCAGAGTTTGGATTCTGGTGAGGATTTTCTTCCTATATTGCACCTCATGTGGTCTTTCTGTACACACATGATGGGAGAAAGTGGGCTTGATTTCTGGTGTCTCTTGTAAGGACACTAATCCTATGAGATTAGAGTTTCACCTTTATGAACCTCTTGACCTCAATTACTTCTTTACCTCATATACAGCCACACTGAGGGTTATTGACTTCACCATGTGAATTTTAGAGGGTTACAAACATTCAGTTAATAACACCAGCCAAAGTCAGTTCCTTTTGCTTATAAATTAGGAATTTTAGCTGATAGACCTAAAGCCACATTTGCCAGTCTTACTTTTCCCTTCTGAAATCTAAACTCCAAAATGAAAATTTTGCATATTGTTCTATGGGATTAGGCTTTATTCACTTGGTTGAAATAGTAGTCTCTTTAATAAAAAGTGAGGATTTTTGGGAACAACATCAGTTCTTCCTCTTTGCTTGCCTCTCTGCTTCTCCAGCATTTTTGGAGCAAGCCTGTCAGTCAAGCAGGTGATTGGAGATTCTGTGATGTCATTCTCCACACTGATGTCAGATGCCAACCTCGGGGCTGGCTGGGTGGAAAAATGACCAGCTTGGCTCTTAAAGTAATGGCTCCATGTTGCAAGAAGTTGGCAATTCTCTTCTTGCTTTTTTCTTTTTATTGCTTGTTCCACAGTTTGGAGAGCATACACAGCTGCCTGGCAGTTCTGCTTCTAAAGCTGTGGCATCCACCATCAAAGGCTCTTACTCTGACTGCTGCTCCAGACAGGACAATGGCAAATAATATTAAGCCAAGCCCTTGCCCCGCGGTCTCTGAGCTAGAAGTCTGCCTGGAGCTTACCAGAGGGAAATCTGCCTAAAATTGTCCCCCAGGATAAGACTTTTCTCAAACAAGCAGCACACAGTACCACATGCATACCCAAGGAACTATCAGCCGAAAAGGGGAATATAAATATGGCCCTAAAAAGCCTTGGTTCATGCTCATTCCATTTTTCATTCTGCCCCAGTGTTCCTTGTCACACCTGGAAGTCACTCAGTATGAAGTAAACCACAGCACTTTCCAGAGCTGTTTTTGTGTTTTCTTTTCAACTGCAGATGTCCGGGAAACAGTAAACTCTTGTTTTGAAGCCTTTTAAAATTGAGCTTTTGATTCCAAGCAATTGAAAATTGTTCCTGTTTATTCTTCTTATTGGTGATAGTTTAACTAGCTGGATTTTGTTTTCTCTGGATTATGGTTTTTTATGGTTTTCCTTTAGGAGTTTACCAGTCCCTGGAGCTCACTGGTAGCAAAGGAAAAAAGTGTCCAGAGAAATTGAATTTCTTTTATGTCTACAGAAAAAGTGTCCAGTTGCCATTACAGGATAAAACTAGGGCTTTCTTCCAAAGGGATTCATGGATTAGTAAAATCTGAGCAATATTAATACATTTTTTTTGCAAGTTTAGACTACATATTTTGCAAAGTGTCTATAAAAGTAAGTCAAGATAGCCACTTATTTTTGGCGTGTGTTATGGGATAATTATCCTAATAGTTCTTTACTCTTGTAATTTAGCAAAAGGGATATTTTACTTTGAGTTGTTTGGGCAAGCCACGACTAATAGTTGCCCAAGTGTAGATCATTTATTAAAATGTCTAAACTCCTTTTTAGTCAAACAGGTAGTTCTTATCATCCTGCACCATTTCTATCAGTTCTTCCTACCCTAACAACTACAACTACCCAAGCAGTTATTGAGAATTCACTGTGTACATCCTGAGTTCTGCTATGAGGCTAAAGGGATGAAGGTGTGATAAAGAAAGTATTTGGAAAAAAAAGGGCACATGTTTGTAATCGGTCCAGACTGTGGATGGTACAAAATATGTGGAAGCCAAAAGGGTGACAGGGTAGGCTTTGTCAGAGCATGTTTCTCACAGGAGAGTGTAGGCTCCACATGGATTCTGTATTATGCAGAGCAGATGGCAGGAGGTAATTCTAGCCTGAAAGATAGCTGAGAAGAGATGTGAATGGAAAAACTAGGTGGGTAAGGAAGCTAACCATTGTTTGACAGTCATATGTGTTGGGAACTATGTGAAGTTTTTACTGTATATCTTTAAAAATTTAATCTTATTTATTAATTTATAGTGTGGTATGAGGTCTTATGGAGAAGGCAATGGCACCTCACTCCAGTACTCTTGCCTGGAAAATCCCATGGACGGAGGAGCCTGGTGGGCTGCAGTCCATGGAGTCGCTAAGAGTCAGACACGACTGAGTGACTTAACTTTCACTTTTCACTTTGATGCATTGGAGAAGGAAACGGCAACCCACTCCAGAGTTCTTGCCTGGAGAATCCCAGGGACGGGAGAGGCTGGTGGGCTGCCGTCTACGGGGTCGCACAGAGTCGGACACGACTGGAGCGACTTAGCAGCAGCAGCAGCGGGAGGTCTTATGTCTTTATTTTAGAGGAGGAACCTCTTTGTGTGACTGATGGAGTATGTCCCTTGCACTGGCAGGTGAATTCTTACCCACTGCACTACCAGGGAAGTCCTAGGACTTGTATCTGTGATACCATTTTGTCAGTGGGATCACCAGGATTTGCCATCGACAAAGAAGAATCAAGCATGATACATCTGCTCTTTGGCTTGCATGACAAACTCAGTGCTGGTACCACTGGTTGAGATGAGGGTGACAGGAGTGTGCTTGAGTTAGGGAAATGCAAGAAATCTGTTTGGATGGGCTAAATCAGAGGTGTCTTATGAGACATCCAAGTGAAAATGTGCAACCTAGGAACAGAAAGAGGACATATTGGAGTTGATCATGAAATTCAGGTCCACTTGACTCCAAAGGGTGAAAATGAGCAAGACTAGCTTGGGAGAGACTTTCCTGGCTGAAGAGGAGGGGCCTCCAGAGGTGGAGCAAGAGATGAAGTTAGTACCTTGGGAGTGTGCAGTGAGGCACATTGCTGTCTCATGGGAAAGCCAACTGAAGCTCCTATAGGTCCTTGAACGTGGGAAAGATGTAAAGGAAGCAAGGACAGGGAAGGTACTGCCCGGGGACCTTGTGTGCCCTTCACAGGTCTGTTAGTGTGTTACCACGAGCTGTTAGTGTGAAGCCTCCATGCCCTTGACTTGCAGACTTCCTGGTTTGCTCCTGGGTCGCTTCATTCTAATTGGTCCTGCTCTCACCAGTGAGAACTGGCTTTCCTGAGCATTGTCTGGAGCCCCTTTCCTCTCGCAGAACAGTGCTGAGGACCTCAACGGCATGCTTTCCTAATTGCAGCTCCCTGCCTCTTATTACCTAACTGCCTATGCTTTTGCACCTTGCTTTTTTTTTTTTCCTTAGCAGGTCGGATTTATTGAGCACAAACCACGTGCTAGAAACAGAACTCATCACTTCACAGGCATTGTATTTTTTTTCACAGTTTGTAACTGTATTTAGTTGAAAAGTACTATTAACAATAGCTAATATACATTTTCCAGGCCCTATAACCAGCAATTATATTATATATATATATATAAAAGTATTTAAAGACACATAAACTTTTTACTATTAATTTTATTTGTTTAAAATGTTTTTTATTTATTTTTTTGGTTGCACCACACAGCATGTGGTACCTTAGCTCCCCAGCCAGGGATCAAACCCACATCCCCTGTGTTGGAAATGTGGAGTCTTAACCACTGGGCAACCAGGTAAGTCCCTATTATTAATTTTCATGCATAATCTTGCATATGCCCTCTAACATACTTGGATGCCCATTTTACAGATGTGGAAACTGAAATAAGAACTGTTCAGTAACCTGCCCTTTCTGCCTGGATCCCAAGTCCTGCCTTTTTTTTTTTTTTAGTGCAACTTTGTTTTTTTTTTAATTTATTTTAATTGGAGGCTAATTATTTTACAATATTGTGGTGGTTTTTGCCATACATTGACATGAATCAGCCATGGTGTACATGTGTTCCCCATCCTGAACCCCCCTCCCACCTCCCTCCCCATCCCATCCCTCAGGGTCATCCCAGTGCACCAGCCCTGAGCACCCTGTCTCATGCATCCAACCTGGACTGGAGACCTATTGCACATATGGTAATATACATGTTCCAATGCTATTCTCTCAAATCATCCCACCCTCACCTTCTCCCACAGAGTCCGTAAGTCTGTTCTTTACTCTGTTCTTTACATCTGTGTCTCTTTTGCTGTCTCGCATACAGGGTCATTGTTACCATCTTTCTAAATTCCGTATATATGTGTTAATATACTGGATTGGTGTTTTTCTTTCTGACTTACTTTGCTCTGTATAATAGGCTCCAGTTTCATCCACCTCATCAGAACTGATTCAAATGCACTCTTTTTAATAGCTGAGTGATACTCCATTGTGTATATGTACCACAGCTTTCTTACCCATTCGTCTGCTGATGGACATCTAGGTTGCTTCCACGTCCTGGCTATTGTAAACAGTGCTGCGATGAACACTGCGGTACACGTGTCTCTCTCAGTTCTGGTGCGCCTTGCCTTTTAACTGCCTTTCCAGCTTAGCATCTGTCCCCCCTTATTGGCACAACTCATGCATTCTGCCAAGTTACTCCCTTCAGTTCAGTGAATTTGACCTTTGCTGTCAAGTCTTCCTAGATGGCATCAGTTTGACATTTTAAGGGACATTTTAACAGACCTTTCAATTTTTGAGATATAATGTTACTTATATTTTTATTTTATATTCTTTCATCAGCTGTATCTACATAGACTGACTTGTAAATTTCATGTGTATGCTCTTAGATTGCAAACTCAAGGAGGGCTGTCAAGGAATGGTTATTTTTCAGGGCCTCGCTGTCTCCCCAGAATACTTGGTTAAATATTTTTGACTCTGATGGTCACCGAATTGTTGCCTGAACCAGTATAGCACACTTCTCATCAGACTGTCTTCTGCTTGGTGAATATTCCTGCTTGACGGTGATCTCATTTTGTTTAGGTCTGGGTTAATATTCTTGGTTCCCAAGCCTTCTTACTCTTCTCTGCATGTCTGCTTAATCCTACAAGTAGGTCAAGGGAAACTTGCTGGAAACCAGGTGAATGATTCTGCCACATATTGTAACAGAAAAGAGTAAGAAAACTCCAGACCTCCAAATTCTGCTTTTCTCTCATACCCTCTGATGCCCTACAGTTCTTCCAGAGGCTTCTTCCAGCTGCCCAGCTTTCCAGAAGCCTCATGGAAACGTGCAGAGCTCAGCATGTCCAGCTGATGGAACCCAGCACAGGGCCTGGACAGCTGCCTGGTGAGGCCAGAGAGGAGTCCCTTGCTGGTCTCCTGGTGCCTGTGTTGCTGCCTCGCCTGTATGTGAATGTCCAGCCAGGACACCTCTTCCTTGTTAAAGCCAGCTATTCCATATCAAGCTCAGCTCCACATGGTTTCTCACTTTAGATCAGTGTGACTGTCTCCTGACACAGGGCTCAAGCTCCTTATACACCCTTAGCTATGTATTCTTCAGGCATAGCCAGAGAGACTCATTTCTTGCTTACTTTATGTCAGTCATAATTTTTGGTTAAGAAAGCATTTAATCAAATCTTTATGATTACAGTTGACCCTTGAACAACATGGGTTTGAACTGCACAGGTCCACTTATGGGCAGTTTTTTTCTTTAGTAAATACTATAAGTACTATCGGAGAAGGCAACGGCACCCCACTCCAGTACTCTTGCCTAGAAAATCGCATGGACGGAGGAGCATGGTAGGCTGCAGTCCATGGGGTTGCTAGAGTCGGACACGACTGAGCAACTTCACTTTCACTTTTCACTTTCATGCATTGGAGAAGGAAATGGCAACCCACTCCAGTGTTCTTGCCTGGAGAATCCCAGGGACGGGAAGCCTGGTGGGCTGCTGTCTATGGGGTCGCACAGAGTCGGACACGACTGAAGCGACTTAGCAGCAGCAGCATAAGTACTACACCATCTTCAGTTGGTTGAATCTACATGTACAGAGGAACTTCATACTTGAAGGGCTATATACACACATACACTGTATGGAGAGTTGGGACCCTTAACCCCCACATTGTTCAAAGGTCAACTGTACTTATTATTTTACACTTAGAGATGCTAAAATAGTTCGAACTTAGTAAAGTGATGAGCTCTCCTATAATATCTCCCAGATAGAAGATTTTTCTCCAGAAACTATTCTCCAGGAATCCTTCCTTGGCTCAATGAGAAGAAAGTTGATATTTTCTGCTTGATTTCCTTCTCTAGATGAACTTACTTCCATCATGGTCTCCCCTCCTCTTCCCAGAGCACTGAGCTTGCTTGATGGCTGACACATCCTGAAAATGCTTAATTGATTAATATCTGTGTCTCTGAGATCTTGTAACACCTTCTTATCTATCTCTGAAGGAAGTGAATGGACAGCAACTCTTTGGCTACCTTCTTAATGGTTTCTTCTCATACTTATCTAACAGAACTGGTTGACAGTGTTTCAATAAAAGAAGAGACATGATAGCACAGGGTTATTTTTTTTGCATAAATCCAGGTCTGTTTCCTTCAAGCGAACCCTGCCAGATATAATTCCTAATCTTTGATTCTGTCCATGTTCTCTTGGTCTTAGGCTCAGGCCTGTGACTGCAGACCCTGTTACCTTGTCTTCCCCTTTAGAGAACTACTTTCTGGGACTGGAATCTTGTCTCAGATCTGTCCTGCATCCACGAACAGATGTTCTGACTGGCACCTGTTATCCTGACCGAGTGAATGAAGTGAAAGTTGCTCAGTCGTGTCTGACTCTTTGTGACCCCATGGACTATACAGTCCATGGAATTCTCCAGGCCAGAATACTGGAGTGGGTAGTGTTTCCCTTCTCCAGGGGATCTTCCCAACCCAGGGATTGAACCCAGGTCTCCTGCATTGCAGGTGGATTCTTTACCAGCTGAGCCACAAGGGAAGCCCAAGAATACTGGAGTGGGTAGCCTATCCCTTCTCCAGTGGATCTTCCTGACCCAGGAATTGTACTGGGGTTTCCTGCATTGCAGGTGGATTCTTTACCAACTGAACTATCAGGGAAGCCTTGATATCCTGACTGAGCTCCAGCTTTTACTGAGGTTTGAGCTCCCGGCTGCGGTCCACCTATGTGAGTGGACTGCTCACTGCAAACTGTTGCTTGGGGTATCCTGAATTTGGTATAGCCTTTGAACTCCATGCCTGGATCTCCTGCCTTTCTTCCTTAATAGCCACTCAGTTCTCCCAGCCTCTAACTCAGGTCTTGAGCTGAGTGCATTTTCATGGTCGTTCTCTGTGGCCAAGAATGACTTATGATACTGCATACTCTGGGCTTCCCTGGTGGCACAGTGGTAAAGAATTTGCCTGCCAATGCAGGACGCACAAGAGATTCAAGTTCAATCCCTGGGTCGGGAAGATCCCTTGGAGGAGAAAATGGCACCCACTCCAGTATTCTTTCCTGGAAAATTCCATGGACAGTGGAGCCTGCTGGGCTACAGTCCATGGGATGGCCAAGAATGTGACATGACAGCACACACACACGCATGCACACCCTAGGCCTGGTCACAGATCTTTCACTTTGTCTGCTCCATGGCACTTGTTCTTTACCCAGAAGTGTTTAGAGTCCGCCACCAATTTGTTATACCACTAGGCATTCCTTTCAGATCACCTACAAAACCAGTAACTTGCAGGTTACTTGCAAAAACAGTGAAAGCTCTATGTTTAGATTTCCAATTAGAGAAGATAAAATCTGCCCTTGAGTTATTTCTCTATTGTAAGGAAGAAGTTGAATGATACTGTGTTTTTAAAATATTTCTGCTGAAGTCATTGTATATTTTACTTATACTGATTGATAAAAGAAAAAAAGGTCATTTTTCTGCCATCTTCAAGAAGATCTGAATAGTTTCCGTACTATTAATATAACAGCATAATTTAAGTCAGGACAGTAAGCACGTTAAATAGCACTACCCTAGTTTTCCTATATCCAGTGAGTATTGATTCATATTTTCTTATGAAAGGTGAGTAAATACTATAGTCTCATTGTGAAAGGTTGTATAAAACCATTATAATTAACTAGAATTCACAGTGGAATTTCTAATAAGTAGTCCATTTTACAGTGGCAAGATACAAAATAAATATAAATTTGAAACGATAATATCTTCACCCCTATCTTAGCCAAAATTTGTATCTGAAAGACCATTTATACAGATGGATAATGGCTGGACAACATAAAAATAGAATTTTGGCCCACAAGCTATAGCAACTTGCCCAGGAAACCAACCCATTTTTGGTAATAACCAGCCCAGGAAGCCAGTGTGTTATCTGTTGGTCTTGGAGGAAGTCAGAATGCTTGTTTTAGTAACAATCTAGGAAGTCAAACAATAACCTCCATAACAGTTGGTTCTAAATATTCAGTTCAGTTCAGTTCAGTTCAGTCGCTCAGTCGTGTCCAACTATTTGTGACCCCATGAATCGCAGCATGCCAGGCCTTCCTGTCCATCACCAACTCCCGGAGTCTACCCAAACCCATGTCCATCAAGTCGGTGATGCCATCTAGCCATCTCATTCTCTGTCGTCCCCTTCTCCTCCTGCCCCCAATCTTTCCCAGCATTAGGGTCTTTTCCAATGAGTCAACTCTGCATCAGGTGGCCAAAGTATTGGAGTTTCAGCTTCAACATTAGTCCTTCCAATGAACACCCAGGTCTGATCTCCTCCTAGTGTATAGCAAAGTGATTCAGTTATACATATGTATATTACTTTTTGTACTATTTTCCATTACTGGTTTTTATAGGATATTGCAGATAGTTCCCTGTGCTACACAGTAGGACCTTACTGTTTATCTATTTTATACATAGTAGTTTGTATTTGCTAACTTTTTTAGGACTTGGTTAATAACTTGTGACTTCCCTAATTTTTGTCCCTGTTTCTAACTTAAGACTGAAGGGAGATAGCCAGGTATGTCCCCTAACCAACCACCTAGGATGCCCCACTTCTACTTTGTCTATAGCTCCCCCATGCCAACAGCCTCTAATCAGGATGTATCTGAAGCCCCCTTTTTCCACTCTGATGCTTTCCTACTCCTCTGCTTGCCTTTGAGTCTCTGCCAAAATGCAAGTTTTGGTGACCGACTCTTGCTATAGCAAGTTATAAATAAATAGACTTTGCTTGTTCTCATTTGGGTCAGTCTTTCTTTATTTTCACGTATCTGTAGTGTCTTCAAGAACTCTTGTTTTGGACTTCCCTGGTGGTCCAGTGGTTAAGAATACACCTGTCAATGCAGGGGACATGGGTTCGATCCCTGATCTGGGAAGATTCCACATGCCACAGGGCAACTAAGCCCCTGCACCACAGCTACTGAGCCCATGCACCCTGGAGCCTGTGCTTCATGACAGGAGAAGGCACAGCAATGAGAAGCCCATGCACTGCAACTGAGAGAGTAACCCCCACTCCCTGCAATTAGAGAAAAGCCTGCACACAGCAATAAAGACCCAGCACAATCAAAAATAAATAAAATAAACTTTAAAAATAAATAAGTAAATAAATGTGAAAGATATTACAAACTTCAGTACTGAAAAGCTAAAAAAAAAAAGAAAGAAATCTTGTAAAGATATTCCTCTTTTTTCTTTTGCCTAGAAGAGTGTTGCTATTCTTAAAGTTTTGAGTTAATAATTTAAAGTTTCTCAGTCTCTTAACTTTCCTTTTATTGAAAATCTATGTCCTCTAATTCAGGCTGAAATTGAAAATTTGATTTTTAATTTAAAATTCAACATTCTCTATCCACAATAAAATAATGTTCTCCAACAGGCTGCATTATAACTAAAATTTTGACAATCTTTGGTATAAAATTGATTGAGTTCATTTTGAATGTGAACTGGAATACATCCATAAATTTACTTTTATGTTCATGGTTATGCTTCTCCTATGGGAATGCAAATAATTCAGCAGTTATTGAGAAAACACAGTGCATAATTTTTCCCTAAATGTTTCATAATCTTCCTTTGTTCAATTTGGCATTAACTTCTCCTCATTATTACTATGACACTCTTAAAAATTTTTTTAATTTATTTCACTTAATTTTTTCTTTTAAAATTGCAGTATAGTTGATGGTATCATCATCTTATTGCAATCTTTATTACATTTTATTATCTCTTCCTACCTCACATTACCAACATCAGTGTTTTTCAAAGTGTGGGCCTCAGATCATTGTATTACCCAAGAAGCTTGTCAAAATGCAAATTCTTGGGCCTCATTCAAGATTTACTGAAGCTGACTTTTGAATTTTCATTTCAAACATGTTCCTCCAGATGATTTCTATATATCTTATTTATTCTATATATCTGTCTATGTATCACTATATCTTCATCATGCTGTTTGTCTAAAGACTAAAATTTAGGAGTCACTGGTCTACTAAATGTCTGTCAAGTGCCTGACACAATGTCTTTTATCCTTAAAAAGCTTGTAAATTATAATCTCTATTTATTTTTGCCTTTTTTTGGTCTGAAAATTATACACCTTTTTCAGTTTGTCTATATTTTAAATATTATTTATTTTAAATGAAACAAAGATTAATATTTTTAATGATAAAAGATACAATTTTGCAGAGAAGGTAGACATCATAAACCATTAGATATCTTAACAACAAAGAAACAAAGATACATAAAGCAAAAATCGGAAGAAATATAAGGGAAAAAATATATTATCATAGTGAGACATATTAACATTTCTCTGAAAATATTTTATTAAGTGCAGATAAAATAAGAATAGGAGCATGTTGGATCATGTAATTAATAATTTAAATATAATAGATTTATATTGCGTTAATTTATAGTAATCATATCCTACACAAATATATTTAAACTTTTCTATCTCATATGTTTTTATTAGATGTCCACAGGACATTTAGAAAAACTGGCAAAAGATAAACATTACTAAATTTCAAAAAGTAGAATTTTGTGTGTGTTAGAGATTCAGTTATACATATACACATATTTTAATTTTGAAATTATTTTCCATTATAGATTATTATAAGATATTGACTATAGTTCCCTGTGCCATACAGTAAACCTTTGTTGCTTGTTGCATATTTATCTTTTTAAGTAAGAGATATAGCATTCTATGGAGAGGGCAATGGCACCCCACTCCGGTGCTCTTGCCTGGGGAGTCCCATGGATGGGGGAGCCTGGAAGGCTGCAGTCCATGGGGTCGCTGAGGGTCGGACACGACTGAGCGACTTCACTTTCACTTTTCACTTTCATGCATTGGAGAAGGAAACGGCAACCCACTCCAGTGTTCTTGCCTGGAGAATCCCAGGGACGGGGGAGCCTGGTGGGCTGCCATCCACTGGGTCTCACAGAGTCAGACATGACTGAGGTAACTTAGCAACATAGCATTCTATTCATACTAAGTCACACAAGTGGAATCCAAATGTTGTAAATTTTTTAGTTAGGCAAAAATTCATAAAGTTTTCTAAATATATATATAAAACATATTATGTATATATATGGATACAGAAACTTTTCTACTATGCTTGGTAAAGGCTGGATAAAGAACATTAAAAAAAAGAAATGGAAAAATTGGAAAACATAAACTAAATGAAATGGGAGCACTGAATATGAAATAGAAAAAGTGAAACAAAATAGATAAAAATAAAAGATCCTCATCCCCAGTTGCTTTTAAACATAGCTGCTCATTAGAAGCATAACTGGAGCTAAGGCAAAAGAAAAAATCAAAACCTAGGTATTCATATTTTTCAAAAAGTTCCAAGATAATTCTAGTATATATCTGGATTTTAAAAAGTGATTACAGGTTTTTCTATTAAATGGTAGTTTTGGTGATACAGAACTCTATAATTTTTCTTTGACCAGTCATGATACAATGGTATTAAGTGATTCAGTTCAGTCGCTCAGTTGTGTCCGACTCTTTGCGACCCCATGAATTGCAGCACGCCAGATGTCCCTGTTCATCACCAACTCCCGGAGTTCACTCAAACTCACGTCCATCGAGTCGGTGATGCCATCCAGCCATCTCATCTTCTGTCGTCCCCTTCTCCTCCTGCCCCCAATCCCTCCCAGCATCAGAGTCTTTTCCAATGAGTCAACTCTTCGCATGAGGTGGCCAAAGTACTGGAGTTTCAGCTTTAGCATCATTCCTTCCAAAGAACACCCAGGACTGATCTCCTTTAGAATGGACTGGTTGGATCTCCTTGCAGTCCAAGGGACTCTCAAGAGTCTTCTCCAACACCACAGTTCAAAAGCATCAATTCTTTGACACTCAACTTTCTTCACAGTCCAACTCTCACATCCATACATAACTACTGTAAAAACCATAGCCTTGACCTTGAGACTTTGTTGGCAAAGTCTCTGCTTTTGAATATGCTTATCTAGGTTGATCATAACTTTCCTTCCAAGGAGTAAGCGTCTTTTAATTTCATGGCTGCAATCACCATCTGCAGTGATTTTGGAGCCCCAAAAAATAAAGTTTGACACTGTTTCCACTGTTTCCCCATCTATTTCCCATGAAGTGATGGGACCAGATGCCATGATCTTAGTTTTCTGAATGTTGAGCTTTAAGCCAACTTTTTCACTCTCCTCTTTCACTTTCATCAAGAGGCTTTTAGTTCCTCCTCACTTTCTGCTATAAGGGTGGTGTCATCTGCATATCTGAGGTTATTGATATTTCTCCTAGCAGTCTTGATGCCAGCTTGTGCTTCTTCTGGCCCAGCGTTTCTCATGATGTACTCTGTATAGAAGTTAAATAAGCAGGGTGACAATATACAGCCTTGACGTACTCCTTTTCCTATTTGGAACCAGTCTGTTGTTCCATGTCCAGTTCTAACTGTTGCTTCCTGACCTGCATATAGGTTTCTCAAGAGGCAGGTCAGGTGGTCTGGTAGTCCCATCTCTTTCAGAATTTTCCACAGTTTATTGTGATCCACACAGTCAAAGGCTTTGGCATAGTCAATAAAGCAGAAATAGATGTTTTTCTGGAACTCTCTTGCTTTTTCCATGATCCAGCGGATGTTGGCAATTTGATCTCTGGTTCCTCTGCCTTTTCTAAAACCAGCTTGAACGTCTGGAAGTTCATGGTTCACATACTGCTGAAGCCTGGCTTGGAGAATTTTGAGCATTACTTTACTAGCGTGTGAGATGAGTGCAATTGTGTGGTAGTTTGAGCATTCTTTGGCATTGGCTTTTTTGGGATTGGAATGAAAACGGACCTTTTCCAGTCCTGTGGCCACTGCTGAGTTTTCCAAATTTGCTGACATATTGAGTGCAGCACTTTCACAGCATCATCTTTCAGGATTTGAAATAGCTCAACTGGAATTCCATCACGTCTGCTAGCTTTGTTTGTAGCGATGCTTCCTAAAGTCCACTTGACTTTGCATTCCGGGATATCTGGCTCTAGATGCGTGATCACACCATCATGATTATCTTTGTCGTGAAGATCTTTTTTGTACAGTTCTTCTGTGTATTCATACAGTCACTTAATCACAATAGCAAAAGATGTTTATCAGTTTTCACAATCAATAGCCAGACAATCAATAAAAGACAATTGTAATTGCAAAGCATAATGGGAACATGATTAACCTAACAACATAAAATAATTACATACAATTTGGGGGGTCAAACAGAGTGATGTGGTAAGTTTCAGTGCATACATGTACCGGTTTTCATACACCCAGCCAGTCTATGTCTTTTGGTTGGTGCATTTAATCCATTTACATTTAAGGTAATTATTGATATGCATGATTACAGTTTTCTTAATTTTTTTTTTTAAGCTAGGGCTTTTCCTTCTCTCGTTTCCTACCTAGAGAAGTTCCTTTAGCATTTGTTGTAAAGCTGGTTTGGTGGTGCTGAATTCTCTTAACTTTTGCTTGTTTGGAAAGATGTTGATTTCTCCACCAAATCTGAAGGAGAGTCTGGCTCGGTAGAGTATTCTTGGTTGTAGTTTCTTTCCTTTCATCACTTTAAATGTGTCATGCCATTCCCTTCTGGCTTGTAAAGTTTCTATTGAGAAATCAGCTGACTGCCTGATGGGAGTTCCCTTGTACATTATTTGTCATTTTTCCCTGTTGCTTTTAATATTTTATCTGTCTTTAATTTTTGTCAATTTGATTAATATGTGTCTCAGTGTGTTCCTCCTTGGGTTTATCCTGCCCAGGACTCTCTGTGCTTCCTGGACTTGGTTGGTTATTTTCTTTCCCATGTTAGGGAAGTTTTCAGCTATTATCTCTTCAAATATTTTCTCAGGTCCCTTCTCTCTCTTCTTCTTCTGGACCCCTATAATGCAACTACTGGTGTGTTTATTGTTGTCCCAGAGGTCTCTTAGGCTGTTTTCATTTCTTTTCATTCTTTTTTCTATATTCTGTTCTCTGGCAGTGATTTCCACCATTCTGTCCTCCATGTCCTTTGTCCATGCTTCTGCCTCAGTTATTCTGCTATGGATTCCTTCTAGTATATTATTCATCTCTGTTTGTCTGTTCTTTAGTTTTCGTAGGTCTTTGGTAAATATTTCTTGCATCTTCTCAATCTTTGCCTCCATTCTTTTTCTGAGATCCTGAATCATATTCACTACCATTATTTTGAATTCTTTTTCTGGAAGGTTGCCTATCTTCATTTCATCTAGTTGTTTTTCTGGGATTTTATCTTGTTCCTTCATCTGGGATGTAACTTTCTGCTTTTTCATGCTGATTAACTTCCTGTAACGTCCTTCTACTCCACCATCTTGAACCAACCCTATAATCTCTGTTTTATATTGAGAAAACTGTGGCTGAAGGCAATAAGTGACTTGTTCAGAGTCATACAGCTAGTAAACCATAAAGCTGGAAATAGAATCCAGATTGTCAATACAGAAATAATCCTGTATGTTAAGAAAAAACTCTAGCCTTTTTATGGAGACTGATTTTTTTTTTTTTTTTTCACCACACTAAGTGCTATGCAGGATCTTAATTTCCTTATCAGGGATCAAACCTATGCTCCCTGCAGTGGAAGAGCAGTGTCTTAGCCACTGAACCACCAGAGAAGTCCTTGATCTTTCCTTTCTTTAAGGTGCATTAAAAAATTTACTTTATTTTGATTTACAATGTTGTATTAATTTCTGCTGTACAGCAAAGTGATTCAATTATACACATATATATATACATTCTTTTTCATATTCTTTTCCATTATAGCTGATCACAAGATATTGAATATAGTTCTCTGTGTTATACAGTGGGATCTTGTTGTTTATTCATTCTACAGATAATGGTTTGCATCTGCTAATCCCAAACTTCCAGTCCACCCCTCCCCCAGCCTTTCTCCCTCTTGGTAGCCATAAGTCTGTTCTTTAGGTCTGTGAGGCTGTTTCTGTTTAGTTATTAGATAAGGTCATTTTTGCTATATTTTATATTCCACATACAAGTGTTACCATATGGTATTTGTCTTTCTCTTTCTAACTTAGTATGATACTCTCTGAATGCATCCATGTTGCTGCAAATGGCATTATTTCATTCTTTTTCATGGCCAAGTAGTATTCTGTTGTATATATGTACCATATCTTCTTTATCTGTTCATCTGATGATAACCATTCAGGTTGTTTCCATGTCCTGGTTATTGTGAATGGTGCTGCTATGAACATAGCAGTGCATACATCTCTGAATTCTTCCTGTGGTCATGTATGGATGTGAGAGTTGGACTGTGAAGAAGGCTGAGCGCCCGAAGAATTGATGCTTTTGAACTGTGGTGTTGGAGAAGACTCTGGAGAGTCCCTTGGACTGTAAGGAGATCCAACCAGTCCATTCTGAAGGAGATCAGCCCTGGGATTTCTTTGGAAGGAATGATGCTAAAGCTGAAACTCCAGTACTTTGGCCACCTCATGCGAAGAGTTGACTCATTGGAAAAGACTCTGATACTGGGAGGGATTGGGGGCAGGAGGAGAAGGGGACGACAGAGGATGAGATGGCTGGATGGCATCACTGTCTCGATGGATGTGAGTCTGAGTGAACTCCTGGAGTTGGTGATGGACAGGGAGGCCTGGCGTGCTGCGATTCATGGGGCCGCAAATAGTTGGACACGACTGAGAGACTGAACTGAACTGAACAGATATATGACCAGGAGTGGGATTGCTCGATCACATGGCAACTCTACTTTAAGTTTTTTGAGAAAATTTTTAGAGACTTATCTTAATGCGCTATTGAATCAACCATCCAATCAAGTTTCAAGAGTCTCTCTGGTAGCTGGGTGTAAACACAGGCTAAACTGTGATATATGTTTTAATGATGAAACTTAACCATCATCCCATTTATGAGAGAGGCAATGTCTCACTGGAGAACTTGAGCAAAGGTGATAAGTTCTCCAGGGCATCTGTGGGTGATCAGTTCTTAGAGCAGCAAGCAGTATAGTTTCAGCAGAGAATCCTGTGATTGTTGAGACTGGTACAGAACTTGAACTGTGGGGAACTAAGTTCATTTTCTGTTGGCAAAACAGCTCTGAGGGAAAGTCTTAAAAAGGCTTATAAAAACTTAAAAGGCCCTTGGACATCAAATGGCTCTTACAAATTAATCAGAAACATATGGATTAGATTTCTCATAAAATACATTTAGGTTTAAAATTATGGGAAAAAGTACAGGGCAAAATGTCTTTTAGGTTTGTCCAAACCAAACCCCAAATGCTTGGGAAAAGTTGGAAATACTGTAACAACAGAAGGATGATGCTGAGGACATATGTGGCATCTTTAGGTAACACCGGAAAAGAGTCCCATTCTCCCAACAGTGGGGCAGGGCCTGAACGCACCTAGAGATGTGGGTGACAGCTCTGGCAGGTTTCTGTGATGCTGGCTGCTTTGATAAGGATGCTGGGAGAGATGGGAAGGAAGGAGAAGAGTTTGAAGGCAGAGGAGATAGTCTTTTACTTCCCAGGAAGGTTGGCTAGTGGCATTCTTTCCCTCCCCAACCAGGTACTGTTCCCATTCCTACCCTCAGAAAGTCTTCTGAGAGCAACCTTGGTGTAAAAGGAGGGATTTCTGGCTGGGTGGAAGAGGACCTGAATTTCAATCCTAGCTCTGCCATTTCCTGGCTGGCTAGCTCTGCTGTTTCCTGGCTAGCTGATGTTCAAGGCACTCCCACCCTAAGACAAATGAATGCCCTTCAAGATTTTGGAGGCTTACGAAGCCTCAGTTTCCTACTCATTGAGTGGGAGATAGCCAAATAGCTCCCATCACAAATAGCTATGTTCTGGATAACACTTGGAGTAGTGTTGGGAAGATTTAGGTAAGATGATAATCTACTCCACTTAAGCACAGGGCTTGGCACCTTCTTGGAGCTCAGTAAATGACTATACTATTATTATTCTTTGGCATGATCCTAATGTTCTTGTTTCTTAGATTTCTAAGGAAAAAGGAGTCAGTTGCCACACAGAATGCACCAGGAGGAAAGAAAGGATGAAGGTATGTGCGAACAAAGGGTTTCCTTGTATCTAGGAAGAAGACAAATTTTAGGATTGAATTTAAAATGTTCTCATATGTTCTTAATGCTTCTTAAATGTTCTAAAATGTTCTTAAATGCTTTTATACATTCTCTTACATGGAGGGGTGAATCTGACCTATTAATTCCTCCTTCAGATGCAAACAACTTTTGGTTCTTTCTTTTAAAAAAGTGAGTACCAGTCATGGATCACAAATGGTTATTTAGTCTTCTAAACTTGTGTTTTGTTTAAATAATATTATATATATTTTATGAACAATTGTCTCAAAGAGTTTTGAAGTTAAAAAGTCTTTTCGTGGACTCGGTGCCTTTTCAATAGAAAAGACTGTTATCGGAAATGGATAATTGAGTGTCACAAAAACCATCAGTCTCTTTTGACCAGCTTCTTTCTCTTCTCTCTCATCTGGGCTTCCACACTTGCCTCCTGTTTGCCTAGAGATCAAGGCCCTCCCTGAGGGCAACTCAAACCTTAATGCCAGCTAGATCTTTGGAGGTAACCTGTGCTAAGTCCCTGCAGTCGTGTCCGACTCTTTGTAATCCTACAGACTGTAGTCCGCCAGGCCCCTCTGTCCACGGAATTCTCCAGGCAAGAATACTGGAGTGGGTTGCCATGCCCTTCTCCAGGGGGTCTTCCCCACCCAGGGATCAAACCCGTGTCTCTTCCATTTCTGGCTTTGGTTCTTTTACCAATAGTGCCACTCAATTTCCCCAACTCTTCTTCCTCCAACCTCACCTTACAGCTTATTCAAAGCTCAGGGAGGCTGAATAACTGACTACATTTGTTTGCTTAAGGAGTGATCTGCCTGGAAGAATGTTTTCTTGCCCTTGAAAATATTTTGCTTGTTGTCTTCTCGTTACTTCCAAAAAGAGCTTGAATCCATATGGGTACAACCATCTATGTTGAGTATATACTCTGGACATTCTGCAGTAGTATTATTTAGATACTTAAATAAATATATATATATATATGAGCATCAGTATGTTCTATTAATAATTTGTGTTCTTAGATCTCTTAGCATTCATTTTTGTGTTCATATTTGTTTATGTAACCTTGTAGCACCACACATCAAATATTCATAAAACACACCTGTCATATCTGGGAAAATGAATGTGACTCTCTTCTGTTATTGGTAGCCTAACCATTTGTTCACTTGTGTGAATACATACATATTTTACTTAATTATAGATTTTAAATGGAAGAGAAAGAACTAATAATTTAATGTTACCATGAAAATTCAGTTTATTTTATTATTCTGAAATTTATGGTTAACTGTAGTTTTGCTTATACATTATAGTGGTTAACACATTTTAGGGGTATACCTACAATGGAAAAAAGCCATCCACTACTGAGAATTTCTCATTAAAACTAAATTGCATAAGCTCAGAGAAGTGTGTTACATAAGAAGACAATTTACAATCATCATGATAACGTAGGCCGTTTTTTGGAAAGAAAAGATAGAAATATCTGTAAAACTGCACCTGCAAGGAGGCTATAATTTCTGTGTGGCTGTGACAGACAATGTGAATCATGGATTATTACCATTTTTTTTAAAGGGCTCCATGCATTTCCCATTATTTATTATAGCTCCTATAGGATTTGCCCCAGTATACTCACATGGATTGAGATAGATATATATTCAGACACACAGATGTGTATATAGTTATACACTTACACACATATATTATACATACACAGATTATGCTTGTAATTTATGGCAAAGAAAATAAATAAGCTCAATGGCTAAAACCTTGCAAAACACCCAAATTCAGACAAAAAGAACCTTTACATCTGCCTGTTAAACTTGGGACTAAATCCCTGGAAGGATTCTCAAAGCTGCTGCCCAGATTTTCAAGGAGAAACCTCAGTCTCGTTAATGAACCATAGCCAAAGGCCAGGTTTCCCTCTGGTGTACACGTACCCAGTGGCCTCATTTGTCATTTTGCTCTGGGCTCTGCTGAGCTGCATCCAGCCCCAAGTGCCCATGGATGTGACTGATTCCAGCAGAACCAAATGGAGCTCTTTCTTTGCACTTTCCTGTTGTCATCACAAGCTGTTTATAAGCCCGGTTCTCTTGGTGCCAAATGATTCCCTGCTGCAAATGAATCACTTCTGCAAAATATTTGTAGTTCAATCTATTAGATATTTAGTAATTGTACATGGCAACAGTCAGGGCAGAAATTGAAAGTGTGTCAAGTTTGATCTCTGTCTCCTTTTTTTCTTTCTTGATAACCTTGACTACTTTCAGATATCTCCAGTCCCAGCATTCTTTCTGCATCAGCTACCTATTGCTACAATAATGCTGAGTAACAAAGAAGTGGACAACCTCAGTGAGATATTTAGCATTTATTGTTCAGTCTGCAGTCAGCTGGAGGTAAGCTGGAGGGTTCTGCTCATCTTGGCTGAGCTTGTCCAGCTATCTTGGGTGATGTCATTGATCTAAGATGGCCTCAGCTGGGGCAATTGGCTTTGCTAGGTGTCTCATCTTCAACAGGTGAATCTAGGCACGTTCTTACGATGTCAGCAGAGGCACAAAAGGGAGGGTAAGCTCAATTGTGCAGCACCTTTCAAATCTTGCATCACATTCCTACCATCTCATTGGTACAGCAGATCACTTGGATGAGCCCAGAGTCAGAGTGGAGGGCACTGTCAAACTGCATGGCAAGAAGTAAGGATATAGAAAGGGGTGAAGAGCTGGACTGTGCTTTTGATGTATTATCCCCTTCCTCCCATGGAACAGCCTCTCGGGAAAGGATTGAAGCTACATGTTCAGTAAGCTGCAATCATGGTTTTGTGTAAAGCTAATATCGCAACTGCCATGGCTATCTGCTTTATAGATCTGACAAAAAAATAGGACTAAAGGAATGAGGCTCTGTGGTCAAGTCATGATGGCCACAAATTCTTCATCATTTTACCAACTGAAGAAGGTTCTGTTCCTCCATCCCTTTGAATCTGGTCTGGGCTGGTAGCTGCACAATTCCTAGAACACAGTGGAAGTGACCTATTGTCCATCTTGGGTCCAGCCGTTCAGAGGATTGGCAGCTCCTGTGTGCTCCTTCTTGGAAAGTTCATTCTAGTGAGTTTCTCTCTCAGGACACAGTTGCCATGAGATAAGAAGCCCAGACCACATGGAGAAGCCACAAAAGGTAGCCTTAATTGCCATCCATGTACACAGATGGTTGAGCCCAACTGGGCTCCAGAAGCTTGCAGCCTTGCCAGCGTCTTGTGGGTGTGAAGATCTATCTCTCTTGGCCCAGAGTTGTGAGACAATAAAATGGCTATAGTTTGCTTAAGTCACTAATATTTGGGATGGTTTGCTATAGATAATGGAAATGCACTACACCACAAACAACATTCTAGGCATTTGACCAAGGGGAAAGAGGGAGGTATTTTGGATCTGTAGATTTTTCTAGAGCCTTTGTAAAAGGTAGTGACCCATTTTACCTAAACTCATAGCCAAGTTTGCAAATAATTCTAGGACAGGGTAAATGTAGTTTACCAAGTGCGCTGACTTCCAAGTAGAGAATCATGTGACCCTCAGAGGCATCTTAGCCATTGTAGGCTTTGCCACATCAGCGCCTAGAGTTCCATTCTCTACTTTTGACTCCAGAGAGCGCTGCAGAGGCTTCCTCAGAGCAGAAAAGAGGGGCTGCCTTCTCTCTTGTCCCTTCCTATGACATGCAGGTGCGATTGTGGGGGTGAAAACACAGAGACACACATACTTTATTATTATTATTTTAAAAACTTAGATGTACTTTTCCTGTTGCCAATTTCATCCAGCATAGTTCAGAGCCCTGTGTCCCCCGCCATCTGCTGATGAAGACCAATCTCTGCCCATGACATTTTGAAAGAGATTTGCTGTCATGGCTGACAAGACACATTGTGCCTTACCAGAACAAATAGCATTTCCATTTGAATTGCCACCTGAGGTGATGGCACCCCACTCCAATACTCTTGCCTGGAAAATCCATGGACAGAGGAGCCTGGTAGGCTGCAATCCATGGGGTTACTAAGAGTTGAACACGACTGAGCGACTTCACTTTCACTTTTCACTTTCATGAACTGGAGAAGGAAATGGCAACCCACTCCAGTGTTCTTGCCTGGAGAATCCCAGGGACAGAGGAGCCTGGTGGGCTGCCGTCTATGGGGTTGCACAGAGTCGGACATGACTGACGTGACTTAGCAGCAGCAGCAGCAGCATGAGTTGCCCAGATTTTTGCTCCCTTCCTTGTGGCTTCCCTGGTGGCTCAGATAGTAATGAATTTGCCTGTAATGCAGGAGACCTGGGTTTTGATCCGTGGGTTGAGAAGATCCCCTGAAGAAGGGAATGGCAACCCACTCCATGCCTGGAGAATTCCATTGCCTGGAGAATTCCATGGACAGATGGTCCTGGCAGGCTATAGTTCACGGGGTCGCAAAGAGTCAGACATGACTGAGAGGCTAACACTTGCTGCAGATGGTCGGAAGCTGACTGGATCACTGTTTAACTCAGATAGTTGTCCTATCTAGCTGAAAATTTCTATGTTGTCATTCCTTCTTCCCCTCAGCTTTATCTAGGTATAGCTGACAAATATAATTGCACATATTTTAAGTGTGAAACATTATATTTTATATACATGTAAACCATTTTATATACATTGCCAGAATGTATATAAGTTAACACAGCCATCACTTCACAAAGTTACCTTTTGTGTGTGTTGAGAACAATGAAGACCTATTCTTTTTTTTTTTTTGAGGCAAGGAATATGACTTTATTTGGAAAGTCAGTTGACTGAGAAGATGGCAGACTAATGTCTAAAAATCACCATCCTGAAGATCTGTTCTTTTAGAAAACTTCAAGAATACAATATAGTATTAAGCATGATCATGGTACTGTACATTAGATCCTCAGAATTTGTTCATCTTGTAAGTGAAAGTTTGTACCCTTTAGTTAATGTCTTCCCATTTGTCCTCCACCCCAGCCCCTGGTAACTACCATGCTACTATTTCTGTGATTGAACATTTTTTTTTTAAGAGTCCACATATAAGTGATACCAACTCAATACTTTTCTTTCTCTCTCTGTCTTATTTCACTTAGCATAATGCCACCCAGCTTCATTCTGGTTTTCAAAAATGATGGGATTCCTTTTTTTTTTTTAATGGCTGAATACTAATCCATTGTATGTATGTCTCTGTCTATCATCAATTACATTTTCTTTATCCATTCACTCATTGAGGGACACTTAGTTTGTTTCCATGTCTTTAGCTATTGTAAATAATGCTGCAATGAACATGTGGGGTACAGATATGAGACTGATTTCATTTCCTTTGAGTATACACCCAGAGAAGGGAATGGCAATTCACTCTAGTATTCTTGCCTGGAGAATCCCATGGACAGAGGAGCCTGGCGGGCTACAGCCCATGGAATCGCAAAGAGTCAGACACGACTGAGCGACTTACACATTCACCAAGGAGTGAGGTTGCTGGGTTATATGGTATTGGGTTGGCCAAGAATTTTGCTCGGGCTTTTCTGTAAGATGTTATGGAAAAACCAGAATGAACTGTTTGGCTAACCCAACAGTTCTATTTTTAATTTTCTCCCCCTATTTTTAGCCCCATACAACCCCTCTGCTTTCCCTTGTGCTTGGTGCCCCTGAGTCTGGAGCCTCTGTAGCCTGCTTCCTGCAGAGAATAAGGCTGTGGTGTCTGGCAAGAGCCAGGGTCAAGTCAGCCCCTGTCTGGGCAGAATAGGAGAAAAGACCTACTTGGAGAGAGATGTCTTGTTTCCTTGTCTGCCCAGACAGGGACTGTGGAGGCAGACTTTCACAGCTACCTCCTGGGGAACTGTCCCTCCAAATGTGACCCTGTCAGAGGTTCTATGCAGCAAACTGGCGTAACTCTCCTTGGTACTGTGACTTCTGTAGACTCTCAGGTTGCAAATTTTATAATTTCTCTTGCTTCACTAAGTCTTACATCATTCCTTCAACTCTGTCTTTTCAAAATTAATGTAAATGCATTGCGTGCTGAAATCTCCCCATTGTCTTTATGGGTTAAGCTATTGAAAAAATACCCTTGCTGTATTTTATATGGATTTAAGTACGAAGAGGTGATAAACTCATGTTGTCAATATTCCATGTTTAACCAGAACTCTTTCTTGAATTTGAACTGATTTAGAATCCAGCAGTGTTATGATGCAGATTTAGCTCTCTCTCCACAGAGACCTCTGATTTCTTGAGGGACTACCACACTGCTTCCTACAGTGGTTGTACTGCTTTACATTCCCACCAGCAGTATACAGGATCCCCTTTTCTCCACATCCTTGCTAACATTTATCTCTTATCTTTTTGATACTAGCCATCCTAACAGGTGTGAGATGATATCCCACTGTGACTCTTAAACAGATCGACCACCAAAGGATCAGGAGCTAGAGATGCACTGCCAGCCTGGTGCAGTAAGATGGTTCTGGGCCCAGGCTTATGAGAATATTAGGTGGTAATAATATCTGCGATGTCTGTGGGTCTCTTCAGCATCAATGGGCCTCAGTTTCCTCATCTATAGAGTGAGGGTGGATTAGAGATGACAGTCCTGTAAGACCTCTCCTAGCTTTACAATTCTCAGATTTTGCAGAGCACCTGGAGATACTGACATTGACGTTTGGAGACTCCTTTGAGGGTTCTTTCCATGATGTAGGCAGTGTGGAGTGCCGTAAGGAACATGTGCCTGAGGAAAATGAGCACAGCTATCATGCTTCAGAGCCTTACCCCAGCTTCTTTTTGCTTACTTTCCATGTTTAGTTTGAAAGTGAGATCCATGGTCTTACAGTACTTCTTTGATTCACTGCCAATATTTGCTGAAGCAAACCAAAGGGAGAGTTTAGGCTAGTGTACCAGTGAAGAGGGACAGATGGAAAAATAGTCCTTTCACTTCAATCGGTGCACGGAGAACCCAATCTTTTCTTCATGGTGGAGAGGGGTCTTCCAGGATAGCTCCTCAGCTGTGGAGGGCTAAGGGCCCTGTCTCTCTGCCCACCCTTTTTGCTCCATTTTCTGAGCTGTTGGGAATAGTCCGTATCTCCTAGGATAGCTCTGGGATTAGCACATCCTGGCCTGGGCCCATTTCCTCAGGAGGTGCTGGGGGGCCTAGACTCCAAGGTGCAAGCTGGACGTAACATACCAGATGGCCGGATAAAGTCATGCTGGCACTTGTTCCTGTGGCAAAGCTCTGGGGTGATGAATGGTGCACTAGACTGATGAGCGTTACATTAGAAACTTGGAAAGGTGTATTCACTTACTGATGGCAAATTCAGCAATGATTGGACACACCCAGCCATTTTCCAAGGGCTATGGGGTTAGCAAAAGCACAAAGCCTGTTTTGCCCAGAATTTTTTCCTCATAATTTTTAAACTTGTGTGAATCTTAATGGAAAATTAATCATATGTTTCAGATTTATTTACACTTAACTCATCAAAACGCTGTTTTGTAAGAGGGAGTCAAGGTCCAGGAAGCCTTTTGAGTTTTTTTTTTTTTTTTTTAATAAGGACTTTTCTTTTTTCTTATAAACAGGAAACCATGTATCACTGAGAGAAAACAAGCTTGAACCCCAAAAGATTCAAGTTTGATTTGAAACTCAGGAGTCATGAACACCAGGAATACTCTGAGGCGAAATGGATTTCTCCTGTTTTATTCTTAGAAATTCACGGGGAGACAGCTGAGAATTTCAGCAGAACACTCTCTATTTTCCTAAAGTTAGTGACTATCCTGCAAGGCAGCATACAAATTAGAAACGTTATAGCTTTTTTTTGTCTTTTTCACATCACTTGCTTTTGACACATTTATCAATACTTTTTTCCTGAATAAAAATTGGGTGAAGTATAAAATCACATCATAAGCAGAGATTTCATTTCATATCAAGCTTCTTAGGTAGCATTACAAATATTATCAAACAAAAAAGCAAATTTTGTGCAAACAAAAATAGCCATTTACAAGAAAAACTGTGGCCTGATTTTCTAATTATTTTATCTGTAGTGGCCATGTCTGTACAGGTAAAGCGGACAGGTGATTGGTTCATTTGTAGATGTCTGTAACAGACTTACTTCCCCTCCTCAAAGAGTTGAAGCAGTTATCACAAAGCATCTAAATATTAATGAATTCATTGTTTTGATAGCCTGAATTAACATTTGTGTACTTTTATATACTTATATTTTTAGGCTTATATGCTTTGCTTGTATACTCTGTTTAATGTATGCTTTTTTACTTATGATAAGTATATGTACTTATATAATTTTAAGCTCTAAATATTTGACTTATATACTCTTTATTCACTTTTTACTTACTATTTTACTTGCATTTATGTACTTATATGTTATAGAATCTGGATTAGTAGTTATATTAGAGTTCATTTTTACTCTGTGTACATTGTGTCTATAGATACTTCATCATCCTTTTGGTATCAACCTGTTTATTTCCCCTTGGAAATACAGATTAATTGATTTACCCTACTCCAGTACTCTTGCCTGGAAAATCCCATGGACAGAGGAGCCTGGTAGGCTGCAGTCCATTGGGTCGCTAAGTCAAAGACTGAGCGACTCCACTTTCACTTTTCACTTTCATACATTGGAGAAGGAAATGGCAACCCACTCCAGTGTTCTTGCCTGGAGAATCCCAGGGAAGGTGGAGCCTGATGGGCTGTCGTCTTTGGGGTCGCACAGAGTCGGACACGACTGAAGCGACTTAGCAGAAGCAGCAGCAGCTAGAAAAGTTGAAGTGGACTGACCATTCAACTGAGAACTCAACACTTAGTCCTTGGGCTTTGTAGGGGCTGGAGAAACCCTAAGAGCATTCACTTCCTGCTTGCCAGGGAGGTGCCTCTAATAGACTGAGGCTTTGTCAATAGAGCCAAATGCTGAATGGGAAGTTTCTCCATGTCCAGTTGTCTGGAATACATGATATGAATCAGTCTTTCATGAACCTGTCATTTTCTCACCTAAATTTTGTGTGTGTGTGTGTGTGTGTTTTAGTTGGAGGAATAGCTCCTCTAGTTCAACACCACCTGACTAAACTTTATACTCCTGCTACTATGAATCTACTACTGTGATTTTAAATATGGCTCAAGGTAAGACTAGGTTTATAGCTACATGTAACAAGTTGGATGGGTCTGAAAAGTATTTTCAACAATATCTTACACATTAAGAATTCTTGTTTTATTGCTAATATTTTATTGCAGGTTAAAAAATGTATAACTGGCAGAAACAACTTTTGGAAAAATGAGTAGATTAAAAAAAATGAACCACAGAATACACAGAATAAAGTTTATCAATGCCATGATCACAGCCAATGAAGTAACTGACTAGAAACTCCCCGGGTTCACATCCTTTCCAGCTGTTCAGAGGAACTCTATCAGATCTGCCCAGGAGAGCAATAAAGAGGCTTGGTGGCAAAACACAACATAAATAATTGCTCATCCTGTGTGAAATGCCTTCCATCCGCTTTGGGAAAACCTCCTTGTGGCAGGAAGAAGCCAGGTAGCCTGGAATAAAAGAGTAAGTGGTGTCTGCCAAGCAGGTACCCAAGAGCCAGCTGGCAACCAGGGACTCATGGGTGGAGATGCAGATTTGAATGGCAAAAGTCAAAGGAAAAACAAGGATTGCACCATCTTCGAACCCAGCACTTAATGGCTTCATCAAGGAGGCTGTGGGGGAATTCAGCACGTAAATGAAGATAAACAAACTTAAAAACAGGCTTTATAGGCCTGGAGTAGCATGTTAGCTATTATGGGGCTGCTGTTGATGCCCAAGGATGCGTCATTGTGGGTGATTATGGCTCTTGGAAGAGTGCAGAGCTAGGCTGGGCTTAGCTGGGGTGGTGGAGGTAAGTTGCTGGACTCTTATGTGGAGGTTGAGCTCTTTTGACGATTCATTTGTCAGACTATCTCCACTGTATGCTAGTCACATCCACATGCATTCTGAATTTGGCCAAATCAGTCTGCGTCAGCTGCCTAATGATTATATAATTCTATGTTCTTCTGTGAAAAAATTCAGAGAACATATATTGCATAGTTAAACTCTATGTCACAGTAGATAGCCTCAAAAAGCGTGATTCACTTTCAATGTGTGTGTATGTGAAATTCACCTTTGAGTGCACGTTGTTATTTTTCCAACTTTTTCAGATTTAAAATTAAAAAATATATTTCTTAATTTTGAAAAATGACACGGATTCCATGTGAGAAGAGGGCTTCTAGGCAATGAGGGTCTCCCTGGAAAATTTTCCTTTTTTGATTAGGTTCATGATTACAATTAAAAAAATCATATTTAAAAAAAATTTGAAACATAGAAAATACACAAGATTCTCCTCTCCTCTCCCTGTAATCTAAACAAAATTCAAATACCCATCACAATTGGTTTCACCTTTAAAGGGCCTTTACTGGAAGGAGCCAAAGAACTTGGTTCCTTTCCTCCTTCCCTGGAATGCATTCGGCTTTGTTCTTTGCAGCTGAGGCAATTGCTGTTAAAAAGAGTTTCAGTTTAATATGTAATTAATAGTTTGGCATTTCCCAAGGGCTTTCCTTGGGACCCTTTGTGTATCTGTTTTGTATTACAGGGCTCCCTTGCTAAGTATTTCCAGATCATATAGATTTAGATAAGACAAGTTCCAGAACTTAGAGTATTTTTTATTTTGACATTTACAGTATTTATTAGTGTAATGAAAGTAATACTTTGACAAGTCCCCAAGTAATAAATGGCAATATTCTCAACCCTTGAGTAGGTTAGAGTAACTTTCAGTGGCTAGTGACCACCTGTTATCCAACTGTTCTCCTTTCAGAGGTGTTAACAAATTTGAAATACCTCAGGATCAGCCCTTTTAGACTGCTTTCTCACGATGGTAATTGTATTTCCCCTCAGTCCCTCTGGGTGGTCGGCGTGTCTGTCATATCTTGTTCCTTCATCTGTGAGAATTAAAGAGTTAGGAAAGGATGAACTACAACCCCAGGCAAATCACCTCCTTTGTGCCTGGGCTGAGCATGGGGCGTGCTGGGACCCTTGGTGTGTCAGGGGGAGCAGCTATCACCCCCAAACCATGTGTGTTAATCACAGCGTGGGTCACCCCATATGTCAGGAGACAGGACTGAGCTGAAACATAATTTCAACTCAATCTGGGAACTAATTATGGCTCACTTGGATGTTTTGCAGGACAGTCCTTAGTGAAGTGGGTTGGGTGGGCTTTATTCATTCTCCCTTTCTCCCTTCTCTGTAGATCTTTGCTGTTCTTATGGAATTTATCTCATTTTGCAACATATAGTAATATGTTCTACTAGGAACACGTGTCTCTATGCTCTACTGGGTCTGAGCCTGGGAAGGGACTCTTTTTCTCACTGTTCAATCTTCCCAGCTCTTAGCACTTTTCATAAATATTTTTCAAATTGTATCAAAAGTCTAAATCAAAGGTCAAACAGAACTTTGTGTTTTTCATGGTAGTTAGGAAAATGCTAGCTGCTCATAACAAATAAACCACCAAATTGAAGTGGCTTTACACAAGAAAAGTTTAATTCTCATTCATGGAATAGTCCAGCATGAGTATGCCTGCTTAGCGCAGCTTCCTCCAAGTGGTGACTCAAGGACCAAGGCTCCTTTTGTCTTGCGGCTCTGCCTCCCCTAAGCCCTCAGAATTTTCTGCGTCTGGCCAGAGACAGAGGAAGAGAGTGTGGGAGGAGGACAGCTGTGTCTTAATCACCTTGCCTGGAAGTGACATGCATAGCTTTTGCTCATATTCTATTGGGAAGATCTAGTCACGTGGTCTTACCTATGGGGGTCAGGGAGACGGAGATGTCCCTGGCAGGTTTCCGCTTCTCAGTGGGGAGAAGGGGAAGCTATAGGAAGGGGAGCACATGTTTTTTGGAGGCCAGTTATCTCTACCATCATTCCATAAGGTGAAAAGCTTGAAGAATGACGGAACCATACAAAAGTATATATTGAAGGACTTTAGAGCCATGATAACCCCACTCTCCACTTTACAATTGAGGATACATGGACTTAAAGAGGGAATGAGAGTTTTCCAAGTCCACACAGCTAGTTAATGCAGGAGCTGGGACTAGACCCCGGGTCTTCTGACTGCCAGTCACTTGTGCAGCCCTGTGTACAACCAAAGTGCTTGTGATTTCGTTGCTGCTCAGGTACAGTTATACATCAGGTCCTTGAGAATGGTGGATGGGGAGCTTTTTGTGGCAAGTTCAGTTGGGGTTGTTGTGTCACGCTTCCTTTAGGTATATTTAATTCAGTTTTCATGTTCCCCTTTTAGTCTTTCACTTCTGACTTAACAGAAGTCCCCTCTCCTTATGTTAACCAACAATAGTGTAAATTGACTGAATTTGGAGGTGAGTGAGAAATAGGACCATGATGTGGGTCATGAAGTGAAGTAAAGTGAATTCGCTCAGTCGTGTCCGACTCTTTGCAACCCTGTGGACTGTAGCCTACCGGGCACCTCCGTCCATGGGATTTTCCAGGCAAGAGTGCTGGAGTGGGTTGCCATTTCCTTCTCCAGATGATCTTCCCAAGCCAGGGATCGAACCCGGGTCTCCCACATTGTAGGCAGACGCTTTACTGTCTGAACCACAAGGGAAGCCCTGGATGGGTCATAGATGTAGCCAAGGTGACTGGTGCCCATGGGAGAGGAGTCCTAGTGTTGTAAGCTGAGGCTTGATGTGATCTGAAGGCTGCTGCTGCTGCTGCTAAGACATTTCAGTCATGTCCAACTCTATGCGACCCCATAGACGGTGGCCCACCAGGCTCCCCTGTCCCTGGGATTCTCCAAGCAAGAACACTGGAGTGGGTTGCCATTTCCTTTTCCAATGCATGAAAGTGGAAAGTGAAAGTGAAGCCCCTCAGTCCTGTCCGACTCTTTGTGTCCCTATGGACTGCAGCCTACCAGGCTCCTCCGTCCATGGGATTTTCCAGGCAAGAGTACTGGAGTGGGTGCCATTGCCTTCTCCAGATCTGAAGGAGCATATGTCTAAAACCTCCCAGTGGTCAACATGAATCTCTTCTTAAAATTTTTTGTCTCTAAAGGGTTGCTAGAAAGTTCTTGTTAAAATACACTTATAGAAATTATTTGGGTAATGAACAAGCATTCAAAGCTATCTCCTTACTGATTGGTTTGTCATCATGTAGATCAGTAAATGAACAGGAGCTTGAGGGAACAGGACTGAAAGCAGATAAGTTTTGAGAATGAAGAAGAGACTGAAAGGTTGTGAAGGATGGGATACTTTGGGGAGGGCATACTGGAGTGGCGGGCTGTGCTAGTGATGGGGTTTTTTTTTTTTTTTTTTTTACTTATTATTTTTAAGTGAAGTCCAATCGACTTACAGTGTCATGTTGGCAAAAATTTGAATGAAGGCACTGGGTGACTGGGAGATGATGGGGGAAAGAGAGTATGCTCTAGGAAGGTCAGAGAGCACCAATGACAAATTTATCAGTTCTTCTGTTGATAATGATGGACTGACTATCAGGTGGCAAAGTGTCTTATTTGGACCTGGCTTTATACTCAATCTGTGAGTACCTCTGGGGTAGTGACTTAACCTTTCTGGGCTTCAGTTTTCCAGAAGTTTCATAAGCTTTCCTACTTATAAAATAGGAGGGTGTACAGACCATTAGTCTTCTCACTGTGTTATCTGGGGACTTGGGGGTCTTGGTGGATATGCTTCTGGGGATCACTGCAGGGATGTCTGTGAGGGTCAGGTAAGTGGTTGCTGCTGTACCCTGTCACTCCCACTCCAACCAAATTCACCTTGCTCTGTTTTGTATTGAATTTCTGCAGAAATGTTTTGTTTGAAGGACAAGTTATGGGTCTAAAAGAAAATTTTGGAAAGCACTCAGCCTAGACAATTTATCAAGTTTTTTCTAGTCCTGACATTTTTGGTATCTGTGATCAGTATTCAAAACCTTCAAATCTAAGGGGCTGTATACAGGCCGGATCATAAATGCTTATGTTCCCAGTCCTCAAGAGACTGTAACTGAAGACTCACGACCGGTAGGAATTTGGACACTATTGAATGCATAATAACACTCATTTATTGAGGTTTACAGATAGTCTGGCTCCATTCTAGACATTTTACATAACTGAATACTTATATCCCCAACAATTTAATTAGACAGATACTACTACTCTTACCATTTTAAAAGTGAGGAGACTAAGGCTCAGATAGATAAAGCAACCCAGCTCAAAACAAACAAAAAACCAACCAAACGAACAAAGTAAAAACAGGGCTAGGATCAAGTTTCAGCTCTTTCTGCAGAGTCCACTCTTCTTGGTTCTCATTCTCTGACCTGCGGATTCCCTTTCATGACTCTTGACTCTTTTGCAGGTTTCCTCCACCCTCTTGGTCCCCAGCTGGCTCTTCCATGGTAGGAAGACTTCCTTTCCAGGGTGGCTGTCAAGGCGATCTAAGTTCTTACCTGGGGCACAGATTCCTCACTAAGAACGGTGCTCAGACCAGGGCAGTCTGCCTGGTGAAGGACCCACAACTTACAAGCTCACTGAGATCGTAGAACTTCTGAGGGACAGAGAATGCAGTCCACGTGGCACAGGGCAAGGAGCTGGATTGTCCTAAGAACACCACCCTCGTTCCTCCTGGGTAAAGTGTGGCTAAGATTCCTGTTGTAGATAATGAGAAACCATTTGAAAAAACAAACCAAACATTTAAGTTCTAAAATAAGCCCCATATATTGAGAAGCACCTGGATTTTTCTCAAAGATTTTCAGTTTTCCCCAGCCTTTTGCTTCTAACTCAATGTGTTTTTAACACTGTCAAGCTTAGTTCTATTAGTAAATGCCACTCACCCTGCAAACTAGTTGTCCAAGAGCAAAATTAAGTTGAAGGTGGGTGTGTAATCTACCCTGCCTCAGCCCACTTCAGTGTTCGTGAAAGTTTTAAGGCTTATCCTATCTCCCCGACGCAGGCTCTTTGAATAGCATATGGTGATGAATTCCAGATGTTAAACTACAGAGAGCTTCAGGGTCTTATTTGCTGTGGTTCTGAGCGAACAAATGTATTTTTTTTTCTTCTGACTAAAAGGCTAAATAGCAGGTCATGTGTACCTATGCATGCAAAAAGGTATTGCTATTTTTGAACAGGTGGAATGCACCTGAGGACTGTAAATATCACTGATTAATATAGTATGACTGGCTCTGAATGTCTGAGTGGCTCGGAAGACCAACTCTGGGGTTGAGTGGCCCAGTTTGGTCAGCTTTCTCTCTGGAAATTGTTGGGTATACCTATTACCTGTGGTGATGGTATCATGGCTGTTTGTATATGTCCAAACTCATCAAATTGTACACTGCAATTCTTTGCTTAAAAAAACCGGAGTAAAGGAGAAAACTGTTGAGAAAAAATCCTGCCAAAGGACACAGTCATCTTTGCCTATGTTTGTTCAAAATTATCAACCCCATGCCTCAGTCCTTTTTTTTTAAGTTAGTTTTTTTTTTTTAATTGGAATATAGTTGTTTTACAATGTTGTGTTAGTTTCTTGCTGTACAACAAAGTGTATAAGTCATATATATACATATATCTATTCTTGGTTTTGGTTCCCAGAAGTTGCATTTTTTGATCATCCCATTTCATCTATGTATTCATTCTTTCACTTGGAAACCTTCAGTACTGTGCTGAATGAATAAATTGGGAAACAGCACAAATTGGATGCATGGATGGGTTCTCTTCTCATGTCTAGTAGAGAAGAAAGATCCATGAGTTAAGAACTGCCTTAGAGTGTGTTACGCATTCTGGTAGGGGGTTGCCATATGCACCATGGCAGAACAAAGGAGAAGACAGGACATGTGGATTGGAGGATTGTGCAAGGTGAGAATGACTCAGCGAGATGATGGGGGAGGAGGAGGAAACACCACACACCTGTTAAGAGTGTGAATAAAGAGTGTGAATTATGGGAAGAATTGGAATCCATAGCAGGCAAAGTGAGAGAACCATGATTAGTCGGGTAGCACTGGATTTGAGTAGAATGATGTGTTAGCAGGGGGAGGAACACTCTTGGCATTCTCTGCTTGCCCCTTACAGCTTTGTCACACACAGCATAACTTCTTATTGACTTGTCCAACTCCCCCACTAGACAGCATTCCTCTGGGCACAGACATTATGTCTCCTTTATCACGGTATGAACCCAGCCTCCAGCACAGTGATCGGCACAGAGTGGGGAGTCTCGGTAACTACTGACTGAGTGACTGGATGAAGGAGGAAGGTGAGGTCAGCACGTGGAAGGCGTAGCTACCAGGCAGTTTCCACAGCAGGCCAATCATCCCTTAACTGCTTTTACTCAGTCTTGGAGGTTAAGTGGCCCTTTCAGACTGAGACCTAGTCTGCCTTCCTGGTGGCTAACCCCTTTCTTCCATCAGTTACTGCTGGGCCACCCTGCTGCCCTCTCCAGCAGGAGAAGCTCAACTCAGGGTCACTCGGCTCTTGAGGGTTTCTGACTGGTTTCGGGTTCCTTTCTCCTGTAGTCCTCCTCCCTGGTGTCCACCTGAATTATGACAACACTGACCTGCTTATCGTTTGAAGCCCCAGATTGTTTTTGCTCAAATATTACGGCTCTCATTCTGCTTCATTTGTTTACCAAATGTTCATTATGTAATTATATCATCAGAAGTTTCATGTCATGAGCTTCATAAGATCAGAGATATACCTGACTTTTCCCCTCCTGGATTTGTAGCATCTGGCATAGTGCCTAATGCTCTATAATGCTCAACAAACACTTGTAGCAGAAATGAATGTCACAACCTCCTAGAGAACTTGTCTATTGCCCTTGGCTATCGGTAGCTACTTGTACATCACACTGTACCCTTTTTGTTTGTTTCTATGGCTAGATTTTGAGCTCCCTGAGGATAAGACTTTCCCATGTACCCCTAGAATACAGGGTAATACTGGGTTCTTGTGGACTTGAGATTTGAAGGACTATTGGTTTTATTTTTATGATCTGTGTGGTGTCTCTGAGTCTCTCTCCTAGAGATCCCCATGTTCCCCAAGCACAAGACTGTCATGCTGTGATCTTGAAGCTCCCGAGGCTGACAGTCCTTCGGGCCACACCTCTTTATTGGAGGTGGCCGAAGTCAGTCACAACATGAGGCAATCTCTAATTCCAACCTCTGACCGCTGAGGTTTTCCTCTGGCTGTGTGTGCCAGCTCGCCTGCCTGAGTGCCCTCTAATATATAATTAATGATGGCTCTCAGCAGTTCGGATTTTCAGAAGTCTTTCTAGGCATGATCTCACCACCAAGCTGGGATACCTCACTGCCGAGAGGCTCCATGTGGCCCCGGGGGATGTCTCTCAGTCCAACCAGCCTGTCGATCCAGTGTTCAGTAATGTTATGAGCTTAGGGAGTGTGCCTGGATCCAGTCACTCATTTCTACCCTGCCCATTTTTTCCTGATGTTTTGGACCTACAAGAATATTCATGTTGATTTCTAATGGAGCCTGGAATATCCACTAGCTAGGCAAGCTTCCAAGACAGAAACCCTTCAAATGGTGAATCATAATTAGTGGAGCCACTGTCTGGTTTACCTGGGACTGAAGGATTTCCTGGGAAGTGGGACTTAAATTGTTAAAACCAGATAGTCCTGGGAAAACTAGGATGGTTGGTCACTCCAATCTCAATAGAGATATGGATGAGAGAATGCGGTGGGTCCTTGAATGGAAAAAAAAGCTGCATAAAGAGAGCAGGTCTAGTCTGATTTATCCAGTCAGCTGAAGCAGAGGGTGATTTTGATAACCTCTTGAGCCTGCAATTGCTGTTATAAGTGAGAGTGGTCTTGTAGGTTGACAGTGATCATTCTAAAACAGTGTAGTTGCCTAACTCTCACTATTGGCATAAGTTGTTGGCATCTTAGGTAGCACTGGAATCAGGAACTAAAGACATATCAGAAACTCAGTATCTTAGTTTTGTTTTCACCCAAGGGCATATCCTGAGTTAAGGATTCGAGTGCAGGTAGTTTGGGAGGTCAAGGACTGTAAGAGAGGAGGGAAGGAAGATGGGGCAGCTAGTCGGAGCACCTTAGCAAGCTAGCTACTGGGGCTGGGCGACTGGAGCTTAGTGTTCAGTCTCTTCCTCTAGAGCAGTTTCTCACTATTGACATTTTGGGCTGGATAATTGTTTGTTGTGGGGCTATCCTGAACCTTATAGGATGTTTAGCACATCCCTGGTCTCTATCCATAGATGTTTGTAGCACTTCCTTTCCCCAGATTGGGACAACAAAACTGTCTTCAGACACACCAAATTGGGGGGAAAATTGGCCAGCTTAAAAATTAGTGTTCTAGAACACACTGAGTTGTCACACCTAAAGGTGAGGGAGTTGGGCTATTTATGTATATGTGAATCTAAAAAGAAATGATACAAATTAACTTACAAATAGAAAGAGACTCAGAGAAGGTAGTGATGGTTGTTGGGCAGAAGGATAGGTGAAGGGATAGTTAGGGAGTTGGGGATGGACATGGACACATTGCTGTATTTAAAATGGATAACCAGTAAGGCCCTAATGTATAGCACTTGCAACTCTCTCAATGTCATGTGGCAGCCTGGGTGGGAGGGGAGTTTGGGGAGAATGGATACATGTGTATGTATGGCTGAGCCCCTTTACTGTTCATCTGAAACTATCACAACATCATTAATCGACTGTACCCCAATGCAAAATAAAAAGTTTAAAAAACAAAAAATTAAAAAAAAAAGAGTCACTTGCCAACATGTGATGCCACTTCTGCCCTGTTGCAGCTCTTAGCTTCTGGTCACTTTCCAGGCCTGGTTGTGGTAGGAGAGGGTGAATCATAGCTTAACTTAGCTTGGGTGCTTCTGACCACCTGGAAGATGGTTGCTATGTTTGTAATGGTTGTTATTTCAAAGCTTGGGCCTTCATCTGGCTGAGGGGAGGGCAAGAAGCATGGCTGCAGCTTCTTAACATGAAGATGGTCAGGGCTCCTTTTCTCAACTAGAGTGATGGGGCTGCCTTGTGAATGTGCCTGCTTCATAGACCACCAATCACAGGAGGGTAATTGACCAAGGAATCCAAAATCCATCTCTACATTTGTGTCAAGGTCATGATTTCATAGGCTGTTTCCAGCCTGAGGCTGAATGTGCTAGGAAGACTGAGGCAGGTTCGTTCTGGGGAGGCCTGCGTTTCCTCTGATGGCCAACTTTGGCTCCAGAGTTTCTGACTACCTCGCCAAACCCTTCTTAGACTGCTGGCAACCTTGGAGGCTTTTACCCATCCCTCCCTCTCGGGACTTGCCTGGCAATCTACGGCTCCCCCAGCTTTCCCTAACTCCCTCCCCATTTCATCTCTTAAAAACTATTTCCCCTAATACAGTCCTTGCTCATGTAATCTCATCTTGGTGTCTGCTTCTCAGTGGGCCAAATTGACACAGATGATCATGTAATTTGTTAAACTGAGATACTTTGGAAATGACAGAAAAAATGCTAGATGTTAAAAATAACAGTAGTAAACCAGGGCTGGCTTAGAGAAACCTAGACAATTTTTTGGAGAAAAAATTTTTTGGAGAAATCTTGAATGCTTTGACTGAGATTCCTAAAGGTATGGGAGAAGATGATAGCAAGGACTTTGCTTGGTGAATAGAAAAAATGAGAATGCAACCCATTTAATTAAAAAAAAAATAGCCAATTTGTTTCAAGTAATACTTACAGAGTGACTCTTATGTACAAGAAAGAGGCTGAGCAGAGAAGATGAATAATACATAGTCTCTGCCCTCATGTAGCTTACAGTCTGGAGGCGGGGACTCACATGATGTGATAATTTTACTGAACTGTTATTCTCATAAGGTAGAGAGTTGGCATTGGGACTGACTCAGCTGTAAAGACAGAAACCGGCTCCACCTGATAATTTCGAGGACCTTTCTAGGAGGCAGTGTTGGCTCAGGAAAAGGGGCCTGGACAAGCTTCGGAGGCCTGGTTTGTGCCAGTGGAAGAATAAGTGAAACAGTGATGAAAGCAAGGCAAATGCGCCTTTCATTCTAGCTCTAGGATGAAGTGCTGTGTATCCCTAGCACTTTGCTTTTTCCTTTGAAATTATTCATAGTGAGAAAGCAGGATCCCCTCCACATCCCACATACATGGGTGGGAAAACAGCTCTGTGATGTACACAGTGATGCGATTCAAGATGTGCCTTCTGGGGAATTCCCGTCACATGTACATGTGGGCCATGTGTGCCCTCCGAGGCAGCTTGCATTTAGCAAACACTGTCCGAATGATACCTACTCAGACAGGCAGGCAGGTGATCAGCCCCTTCTGGGCTCAGTTTAAGACGCCTGTCCTCTGAAGCAGCTGGTGCTACCGTGTTTTCTGGCAGAGCTGCTCCTTCCACGAGTTGGGAAAGAACACAGTGCAAAGGGGAAAAAAACACCTGAACAAAAGCACTTGAATAAACAGATGCCTGATTTACTCCTCCAGCCTTTTCCTCAGCCTCATGATGCCTGACAAGAACTGAGTCAAAAGTGATGGCTGGGCTAAGAGGAGGCCAGCAATATGTCACCCGATCAAGCCGAGACCTCGGGGGATGGAAAAGGGGTTTAGCTGTGAGCTCAGCCATGCTGCTGCCGCGAGACAAGAGCCCGCCTAGCTCCTCCCTCCTCCTCCTTTCCGCATGATTCAATTTCATGCCATTTACAATCGTGAGACAAAAGAACGCTCCAAATTCCAGGCCCCCATCCTGAAGCTCCCTTCCTCAGCCCAGGGAAGGAAGCCCAGCTGCCTCGTGCATTCTTCTGGCCATAGACAGTCAGTGGTGATTTTGAGGGATAGAACCAGGTTCTGGGTTTTCAACTTTTAGCCCCTAATGGGTAGGAAGCCTCTGGAACTTGGAAAAAAAAACATTTCATGCTTTTAGAAAGAATATAAAAAGAATGGCAAAACTTCTTGAAGCCTAGGGTTCACTTTTCTGTCCTGCAGAGATCATAGCATTGGTACCCCTGACTTCAGTCAGGTGAGAAACTGCTGGAAACCATCTCCCCAGAACATACTTCGCTTACCTGTGGAGCGAAAAGCAGCAAGTATCTCAGAAAACCTCAAAGTCATTTGCCTGTTTGCTCATCATCACCACTGCTGGCCACCATCGTTTGTACTTTCCATCATTTTGGTGTTGGTTTGCACCTAACAAGAGTCCTGGGTGGATGTTGGGCAGAGTGTCTTACAGGGACGCAGGGACTCTGGAGAGTGTGTGTGCCTTGGTGATAATGGGGGGTTAAAAGCCTTTCAGTTTGTGGGCTTTTAATTTGAGCTATGGCCCAAAGATTTCTTATGAAGCCAGCTTGTGATAGAAACCACATCAAAATGAAAGAGAACCACACTGTTATGATGGCACTTTAATTTCATTTGGATGGGTCATATGGGCACCAAAGTTTGTGGACTCTGCCCAAGCAGTTCCAGTGCCACGATGGGAGGCTGAAGCAAGTATCAGATGAGATCAGATGAGGATGTGGATGAGAAGCAAGAAAAGGGAGATGAGGAGTATAGGTTGTTCTTTTAAAAATTTTTTTCAGTTAATGGAAGGAGATCCAAAAAGCAGAAAGTTGAAGAGAGAATAGAAGGAATCGTTTTTTTTGGGGGGGAGGTGGGGACAAGTGGAAGAGGGGGTTAATGGTAGAAAAAGAAGCAATGAGGGAAAGTAAAGGAAGCTTTACCTTTATTTCTTTCTGTTTCCTTCTCTTTTCTTCACCCCCTTTCTCTTCCTTTCCTTTCCCTTCTTCCTTCTCAGTTAGCCAATCAAACTCTGGCAGTGAAAGAGAGTGTTTTGAAGATTATTCACTATTATTATCCACAGACCGTGTCCACCAAAGAGGGCAGATCCTACTAAGTTGTGACTTTTGTTTACCAAGTAGAGTTACGGTGTAAGAACTCACGATTAGAAAATCCAGGAGGGAGCTAAATTGCCAGAGATGAAAAAAAGGTGTTGAGAATTGGGAATTTCCAATCTGAAGATAGCAAGACTGAAATCTGCATGGGATAAATGTCCAGAGGAACGAAGGCGACTGGGTGCAAAGTGGGACTTGGAAGGGAAACCAATCGATTGATTCTGGATTTACATTAAACTGCACTGGGTAGCATGGGAATGGAACCTCTTCTTCAGATTTCCTTATGATTTTCAGCAAAAGTCTGCACTGATGCTTGGCAGAATAGGATTTGCTTTTAGGGGCTGCATTGAAGTACCAAATCCTGCTTGGAGTGGGAACACTGTATGCTCATTGTAGTCTGTTGGGTGCTTTTGGCTGCAAATAACATGAAAGCCCACAAGTGGTGACTTAAGCAAAAGAATGTTTTATTGTTTATTTACTAAGAGGTTTGTAGGCAGGTGGTTCTAGGTCTCACTGAACAATTCTAGGATTCTAATGCTGGCACGGAATTCTTCTGATCTGCCCCTTCTGGTTGAAAGATAACTGAACCCTCAACTTGAGAGCAAAATGAGCCCCCTTCTTCCCATTAGGGAGAAAAATTTTTCTCAGATGCCTCCCAGCAGATGTTCCTATGCTTCTCACTAATCAGAAGTGATCACATGACCAATCTAGCTGCAAGAGAGGCTTGAAAAGCAAGTGCTGTTTTTCCTCAGCTTCTATAGTGGGAATGAGTGAGAGAGAAAGTTGGTTGGGGATGACAGTGGGGCAACCACTGGTAATTTGCTGTGTGTTCAGATATCTGCCGGCACTGTAAGTCCTCAGAGAGGGTTACACCAAAGGAGCTCTTTAAGATTTCCTCGACATTTTCATAAGAATAGACTTTTGTTTTCTCCTCTTCCAACGTCTGCTTCCTTTACAGGATTGCCTCTGAAGGTTTAGGAGACATCTATTGGTATCCTGATCCTTGCAAAATGATTGAACTTTAGAAAAATTCCTCAGTCATTTTCACTTTTCTGTCTATGGGATATGCATCGCCTAACTGGAAAAGACACAAGACGTGTTCCAGGGCACAGCTCATCAGCTGGGCGCTGAATGAGCAGGAGTCTGTGGGCAGCATGGCCCAGTTATAAGGAACTTGGTTTTGTGATTGTATGTTGCTAAAGCACCAGTGTCCTGGCTTTCAAGCAAGAATTTCCTTTAGTTGGCTTTGTTTATTTTTAAATAAGTGACTTCAGTATAACTTTTTTTTTTTTTTTTTTAAATAAGTGGCTTCAGCATAACTTTTTTTTTTTTTTAAATAAGTGGCTTCAGCATAAAGGGGAAAATATAACTTTTTTTTTTTTTTTTAAATAAGTGGCTTCAGCATAAAGGGGAAAATATTCACTTTCCCTGAGTCTGTCTTACCAGTGGAAGGCTACTAGTTGCCCAGATCTTTTAGGAAGGCCAGTTGCTAATAACGAAAAGGCATTTAAGGGACAGTCCGCAGAATGGCTTTCAGGCCCAAGAAGATGAATGCTGTGTTTAACGGTCACCTTCCTGGTTTTATGTTCTTACGATGTATCAGTTAACCTTGAACTTCAGTGAGTCACATAACTCTTGCAGCCTTTCTGCCCCTGCTGGGTAAGTGTAAATCTTGATGACAATGACCTCTTTATCTGTTGGCCTGTTTCCAGCCTTCGTGTGGGCCAACCAAGTGGAAGCCACATCCATTCTTGTCTTCAAGTATTTTCTTGAGTTTGGTAAGCGTATCTCTGCGGTTCAGAGAGCCAGTGATTTACCTTGAATCACAGTGTTCACTATGACGTGTGAGGCCTTCTGGTAAGTGGTTTTTAGAGGTTTTGGGGAAGACTGTGTTGAGAGGGGTTGGGAGGACAGAGATGGGAGTATCACCTCTGCAGGTGGTGTTTATTTACTAAGCCAGGCTCTGTTTCATCTTGCTCTGGCCACTGCTCATGCTCTGTGTCTGCCTGGGGCTCCCTCTAGCTGGTGCAAGACAGAGAATAACCATTCTGTCTTCAAGCTAAACACTGTTCATCAGAGGAGCCACTCAGATGTACATCATGGAGTCATGTTTATTAGGGCTGGTTCCAGGAAAAGCAGGTGTAAAGATGTGTGCATGACACCAGCTGTTTAGATGTTGGTTATTTCATCTACTAATCAGTCCTAGTGAGTTGTGTCTACTAAAGATGGGTGCTGTGCCTTAAAAATTTCCATTGTGCCTGTGCCTGGAGCACTTCCAATTTTTATTGACTGAGTTGACCTCATGAAAAGTCACTTAACCCCATTGGAACCAGTTTTCTCCTTTGAAAATGGAATTAATAATATGTGTCTGGGAGGGAAGGGGCTAAATGAAATGTTTGCATGAAATTATTTACCATAGCACCTGGCACTCAGCAGGTGTTTGAAGGGATAGTAGATCTTATTTCTCCTGTTCTTTGGTGTCTCCTATTCACCTCCTTTCCTCTCCTGGGTGACCTCAAGGCTCTCGGGGTCTCAGAGCCCCTCTTCTTTCTGCCTCATTTTCATGGTGCTGTACTCGGGAAACCGCATTCATACACACTAAGGGGCAGGTGCTGGAAAACGATGGAACCTGTGGACGATGGGGTATATAAGGTTATCTTAGGGTATGTGGCAGAAGGAGGGGATGAAATGGGACTGGGAGGGAGTAAAATTCACTTTGCAGAGATGTGTGGGTGGGGAGGGACAGGCTGCTGGCAATTTTTCTCAAAAACCTTGTGTTGATGTTTCAGGAAGAGCCAGCAACTTCTCTTCTTACCTGGAGAAGAACAGTGGAACCATCTGGGGCCGGCAGAAGTGTGACTGTGAAGACTAAGACTCTTTAGTGTGCAAGGTCAAGGTTGAAGGAGCAGAGGAGTAAACTTTTATAAAATCAAGTAAGACTAAGGGCTGTGCTGAGAGCTTTAGCATGACACCTTAGGTAGACCTAAGAAACATGCTAGAGTCCCAAGGTGGTTTACACTGTGTGTCTTTGGGACCATAAAGAGGTGATAGCCCAGAAGTCCAGCTTTCTTGAAAGCCTAAGTAGTTGTTCCTATTAATTAGAGCCAAGAAGCATGTAGTTAAATTCATGAAAAATGAGTTCTTAAGGGAACGCACAGGTTGTGAGACTGACATCACAGAGGAAGGTCATTTCCTCCTACCTGTTAGATTTGATGCTCTGTCAGGGACAATATGAAGATGTAGAGAACACTGGTCAGATTTAACACGTAGAAGGGGAAGGCTCAAATTGTGTTTGTTTACCTCTGATTGAATTGCATTGTTTATGGTCTCCTACATTTGGGAAGACTTTTCTCTAGTGAGAAAAATATTCTATTTATATTTGTTTGTTTTCTTTAAAAATTTTTTTTGGAGTAGAGTTGATTTACAGTGTTGTATTAGTTTCAGGTGTATAGCAAAGTGAACCAGTTATCCATGTACACACCTCCATTCTTTTTTTTGGTTGTTTGTTTTTTTAGATTCCTTCCCCATATAGGCTGTTGCAGAGCATTGAGTCGAGTTCTCTCTCTCTGTGCTATACAGCAGTTTCTTATTAATTATCTATTTTTATATGTAGTAGTGTGTATATGTCAATCCCAGGCTCTCATTTTATCCCTCCCTCTTGTGTTTGCCTTCTTAATAAACACTCACTGAGGGCTAACCTCAGGGCTAGCCACCAGAACTTATTCATCTTATGGCTGGAAGTTTGTACACTTTGACCAGCATTTCCCCATGTCCCCCACCCTTCCAGCCCCTGGACACCATGGTTTGATTCTCTGTTTTTATGAGTTCAGCTTTTTACGGTTCCATACAGAAGTGAGAATATACAATATTAGTCTTCCTCTGTCTGACTTGTTTCATTTTGCATAACATCCTCAAGGTCCATTCATGTTGCTGAAAAAGGCAGGGTTTGTTTATTTTTAATGGCTGAAAAATATTTTAAAATGTATTTATGTTTAATATTTATATACGTATTTTTTTCATGTGTACAGACATGATGTATGAAGGATGCTAAGAAATGTGTTTTCTTCTGGGCAGTCTTGTGCCCAGGTACAGTTCTCTAACACTAGCAGAGGAGAGACTAGATTTTGGGAGACAGTGAGCCATACCCTTACGGATCAGCCTGTCCCCTTACCTGTGCCTCTTCTGGTCATGACAGTCTGAATGTCCCATAACAGATGTCCCAGAGAGTGAAAGAGCAGGAATTGCCTAAAACAGACAAGTGGCTGTGTGTCTTTGGGACCATAAAGAGATGATAGCCCAGAAATCCTGGCTTTCTTGAAAGAGAAAAAGGAGTCCTGAATTCTCCAACTCCCACTACTTGTTAGGACTAAAGCTTAGTGGGTTACAACTGAAGGCATACACAGACAGAAAAAGGAACGGATGAAAAAGAAGTCCTTCCACCTGTGATGGGGAGGAGAGGGAATGGTGAACAGGGAGAGAGCAGAAATGCTGGACAGGCTGAAGGAGAAGCCAAAGCAGATCTTGGGTTTCCAAAGCACCTCTGAAATTCCAAAACATTCTGCCCTACAATGGGGGGGGGTGCCCTACAATGGGGGGCGGGTGTCTGCAGTGGGAACGGTAGCCCAACACAGCATATCAGCAGGAAAAGGGCTTGAGGTCTCTCCTCCAGCTGTATTGATGGAAAAGATCCAGAAGATTTCCTTGCTCATTGAAAAATCATGGTTGGATGGCATCACCAACTCAATTGACATGAATTTGAGTAAACTCTGGGAATTGGTGATGGACAGGGAGGCCTGGCGTGCTGCAGTCCATGGGGTCGCAGAGTCGGACACGACTGAGTGACTGAACTGAACTATGTGTCAGGCCTTATTCTAAGCACTTGAGATGCCCTGGTGAACAAAACAAGCACCCTTGCTCTGGAGGAATGAGGCGGGGTGAGGGAGTGAGGAAGACGGATACACAAACAGACACAATACATAGGTAGTTTAAAGACTCTGCTGGGCAATAAGTGCCATGGAAAAATGGAAATGCAGAACAGGGTGTGGGGCCTCATGGGGCTGGAGGTGGCAGGAATCAGACTGTAGCATCAAATGGGCAGAGGAGACCACGTGGAGGGGGAGGGTGAACCCAAGCATGAAGGACATAGGCATCTGGACAGGTGGATGTGGGACAGAGTGACCAGGGCAGAGGGACCAGCTCTGTGCCGTTCTCTCTCCCCATGTCTGCCAGCCATGGGGCCACCTGCAGACACGCTTGCCTTCCCTCAGCTTCTGACCCTTCCGTCCATATCCTTTTCCTGTCTGATTCTCCCTTCTGCTCCTTCTCCATCCTCTCTCTCTCAGCCCTAAGTTGGACTCCGCGAGGAGGCCAGCGTGATGAATGGGGTGAGAGGGATGTGAGCGTGCCGGTGGGGAGGGGTGAAGTGGGAGGGAGCGGGTGTCCCTCACATTTTGGCTTTTACTCGGAGTGAAATGAAGGCAGCTGGAGGTTTTTGAGCAAAGGATGGATAGGACTTGAATTCTGTTTCAAGAAGGTCACTCTGCTGTTGTGTTGAAAACAGCCTGTGGGTGGCCAGGGTGGAGGCCTGGAGACTGCGGAGTAGCCGCTGCAAGTATTCCAGGCAGCAGACCATGTGGCTTGGATCTGTGAGAGATGTGGTTGGATTCTGTGCCTGTAGCGGGTGCTCAGAAAGGAACTAACGGTGGCACTCTGGGACACCCAAGAGCAAGGTGGGGCTGATTCAGCCAGTGGGGGTCCCTGGGGCCTGTCCTCGTTAGGGAGAAAGAGTGTATGTATCACCAGTTGCTGGCGCTTCAGAAGAGTTTTCAGTAGACAGGTTGATGCTTCAGAAGAGTTTTCAGTAGACAGTCTGGTGCTTCAAAAGAGTTTTCAGTAGACAGGCTGATGCTTCAGAAGACTTTTCAGTAGACAGTCTGGTCTTTCAGAAGAGTTTTCAGTAGACAGGCTGATGCTTCAGAAGAGTTTTCAGTAGACAGGCTGATGCTTCAGAAGAGTTTTCAGTAGACAGGCTGATGTCCAGGAACTGGGAGGCATCCTAGAGCTCAGCAGAGGGTCACAGGCACCCCTTCTCTTAGCACCTTGAGGATACAGCAACATCGCCTCACACTCACATGCCATGTTAGGTTGGAGAAGGGGCAGGGGAGATCCTTGGAGGAAAGAAATAGTCCCAAAAGTGACCTCGAACTCTGAGAAAATATTTACCACCTATGAAACTGCCTTAAATGGGAAGAGACTGGATAAACTTAACTAACAGATGTATTAATAATGTTTTTCTACTCAGCCTGGGAATGGGAGCTTTTGAGCAGGCTCAGTTCAGATGTGGGAAAATAAAAGAATCAACACTTTTCACACTGGAACAGTAGTGTGTAAACTTCAGACCCTTGACACAAGCTAGAAAAAATGATCAATTAGAAAAAAAATAATCAAGGTCCTTTTTGATAATGGTGACAAGTTCTGGCTCTTAAATTTGTTCTGGTTGGCTTCCCTGCCTAAAGGAACAACTGAATGGTGGGAATTTCCTGCAGGAGGAAAGATTTGAGTCAGCTGGGCCTCTCCAGACCCCTTTTGTGAACCCAGGTGGGTCCTGACTGCCCTGGGTATGGACAGAGCTGACCATCCATAGCAGAAGATACTTTGGGGACTGTGGGAGAGGCCTTTAGAAATAACGCAACAGAAAGTAATATGGAAGTAACCTAAATGTCCATCAACAGAGGAACGGATAAAGAAGATATGATGCATATACATAATGGAATATTACTCAGTCATAAAAAGAACAAAAGGATGCCATTGGCAGCCACATGGATGAACCTAGAGATTGTCATACTGAGTAAAATGAGTCAGACACAGAAAGACAAATACCATATGATATCAGTTATATGTGAAATCTGAAAAAAAAAAGGGGTAGAAGTGAAGTTATTTACAAAATACAAGTAGAGTCACAGATGTAGAAAACAAACTTATGGTTACCAGGGGATAAGGGAGGGAGAGATAAACTGGGATATTGGGGTCAACATATCTACACTACTGTGTATAGAATAAATAACTAATAAGAACCTGCTGATACCACAGGGAAGTCTCCTCAGTGCTCTGTGATGGCCGATACAGGAAAAGAATGTCAAATGAAGAGTGGGTATGTGCATGTGTCTAACTGATTCACTTTGCTGCACACCTGAAATTAACACAACACTGCAAATCAACTATATGCCAATAAAATTGTTTTTAAAAGGAGAAGGGAACAGCAACAGTGTTACTTTACACAAATCAAGAAAACCACAGTGGATAATGTTGGTGTAACAAGCTCTGAAACAGGAAGTGTCCTCTTTTCTAAAAAAAAATCCACACACTCTCCCAGCCCCCATTCCCGGCAGCCACCGCGTCCAGGGTGGAGCTGCTGTTGGGAGCAGCCATCTTACCTTTCCAGGTTCCCCGGTGGGAGATCCAGGAGGTGGCAGGAAATGGTGTGCTCAGCATCACAAAACCTCTCTTAGAGGGTACATAGACACTTCAGGGGGTCTGGTGGGGAAGAAAGACATTTTCTTGGATCATGGCCCAGTTACTACTTCATGCTTTGGGAATCTGTGATGTCAGCTTCTACCCCAAAGCCTTGCAGAGAGGTGCAGCCACCCCAGGAGGCCTGGGCATCTAGGGGAGATGCGGTCTGATCTAGGAGCTTTGGGAGAGAGTCAGCCTTGAAGGCAGGGCTTCATTTTCTGACCCCTCGTGAAAAAGGATCCAGCACCTTCTGTTTATATCCTGGAGGAGGCTGGGAAGGTGGATGGTGGTGCACTGGTCCACATGTGCCTTCAGAGGAACCAAGAAGGGAAGGGTGATGCTGACTGCTGGTTCAGGCTGCTAGAGCTGTGAGGAGGGCAGGGTAGGGGCTGCTGCTCTGCCAGCAAAGCAGGCTTGGACCTGTTCCTTGGCGTGTGCCTGGATGTGATTTGCTCCCTCAGTCCCAGGCTGGGGGCTGCCTATGAATAGACAGAAAACAAGAAACTACCAGCAGAAGGCATGTTGTCTGGCTTTTTTCCAGACATTGTACTTGTGAACTAGTGGGGCTCCAACATCCTGCCATTTTGTGGATTGGAAGAAGAAAAGTCAGGGCACACCCTGCCCTGTCCCAGAAAGAATTTAAGACCACTTGGAGAGTCACACCCAACCCAACAAAATGACATGTGATTCACCATATATGTCTGGTGAAGGTGGCTACAAGGAGAAAGGAGGGGGAAAGCAGAAGACTGGTTGAAGTGAGAGACGAGGGGAGTCTGGTGTCCCTGGCTTCCTTATTAGGTGCTACTTATTAAAAGGCGCTTACTCCTTGGAAAGAAAGTTGTGACCAACCTAGACAGCATATTAAAAAGCAGAGACATTACTTTGCCAACAAAGGTCCATCTAGTCATCTAGCTATGGTTTTTCCAGTAGTCATGTATGGATGTGAGAGTTGGACCATAAAGAAAGCTGAGTGCTGAAGAATTGATGCTTTTGAACTGTGGTGTTGGAGAAGACTCTTGGGAGTCCCTTGGACTGCAAGGAGATCCAACCAGTCCATCCTAAAGAAGATCAGTCCTGGGTGTTCATTGGAAGGACTAATGTTGAAGCTGAAACTCCTATACTTTGGCCACCTCATGCGAAGAGCTAACTCATTTGAAAAGACCCTGATGCTGGGAAATATTGAGGGCAGGAGGAGAAGTGGACGACAGAAGATGAGATGGTTGGATGGCATCACTGACTCAATGGACATGGGTTTATGTGAGCTCCGGGAGTTGGTGAGGGACAGGGAGGCCTGGCGTGCTTCAGTTCATGGGGTTGCAAAGAGTTGGACACGACTGAGCAACTGAACTGGAACTGGAATTGAGCACATGTTTATATCTGCCTCAAAGTGTGGTTGCAAGAATGAAGTGAGTTTAAATGAGAAGTGCATAGTGGCACCTCAGCATGTGAGGACTCTGTGCACGTTAGCTGTTGTCACTGTGTCAGTGAGGATGATGGTTTCTTTTGTGAGGCACTTCTAGAAGGCAGTCTAGCCTAGTGGTTAAGAATGTGGGCTTTGCTATCTGTTGGAGACTTGAGCCTGTTTGGATTTACTGCCTCTCAAACACAGACATATGAGGTGGCCTCTCTAAACCTTGATTTTCATACATTTTACGTGGAGATGACACCACCAACCTCAGAGGGTGGTTGTGAGGATGATAAAATGGGCATGTCATGTCACATCGTTATCTTGGGCTGCCATGACAGAGTATCACAGACTGGTGGCCTGAACAGAAGAAAGTCATTTTTCATATTTTAGAGGCTAAACGGCCAAGTTCAGTGTTGGAAAAGGTAGGTTTCATTCCAAGGCTTTTTCTTTTTCTTATAGGTGTCTGCATCTTATTGGGTGCTCATGTGTGTGTGTGTGAAGCAGAGCAGAGAGAGAGATCAAGCTCTTTTTGGTGTCTCTTCTTATAAGGACACTAATCTGGTCTGATCAGGGCCCCACCCTTATGACCTCATTTAAACTCATTTAAACTAAGTTTGCCAACATCTGCTGGATCACGGAAAAAGCAGGAGAGTTCCAGAAAAACATCTATTTCTGCTTTATTGACTATGTCAAAGCCTTTGACTGCGTGGATCACAATAAACTGTGGAAAATTCTGAAAGAGATGGGAATACCAGACCACCTGACCTGCTTCTTCAGAAATTTGTATGCAGGTCAGGAAGCAACAGTTAGAACTGGACATGGAACAACAGACTGGTTCCAAATAGGAAAAGGAATACGTCAAGGCTGTATATTGTCACCCTGCTTATTGAACTTATATGCAGAGTACATCATGAGAAATGCTGGACTGGAAGAAACACAAGCTGGAATCAAGATTGCCGGGAGAAATATCAATAACCTCAGATATGCAGATGACACCACCCTTCTGGCAGAAAGTGAAGAGGAACTCAAAAGCCTCTTGATGAAAGTGAAAGTGGAGAGTGAAAAAGTTGGCTTAAAGCTCAACATTCAGAAAACGAAGATCATGGCATCTGGTCCCATCACTTCGTGGGAAATAGATGGGGAAACAGTGGAAACAGTGTCAGACTTTATTTTTCTGGGCTCCAAAATCACTGCAGATGGTGACTGCAGCCATAAAATTAAAAGATGCTTACTCCTTGGAAGGAAAGTTATGACCAATCTAGATAGCATATTGAAAAGCAGAGACATTACTTTGCCAACAAAGGTTCGTCTAGTCAAGGCTATGGTTTTTCCTGTGGTCATGCATGGATGTGAGAGTTGGACTGTGAAGAAGGCTGAGTGCTGAAGAATTGATGCCTTTGAACTGTGGTGTTGAAGAAGACTCTTGAGAGTCCCTTGGACTGCAAGGAGATCCAACCAGTCCATTCTGAAAGAGATCAGCCCTGGGATTTCTTTGGAAGGAATGATGCTGAAGCTGAAACTCCAGTACTTTGGAGTTTGGCCACCTCATGTGAAGAGTTGACTCATTGGAAAAGACTCTGATGCTGGGAGGGATGGGGGCAGGAGGAGAAGGGGATGACAGAGGATGAGATGGCTGGATGACATCACTGACTCGATGGACGTGAGTCTGGGTGAACTCTGGGAGTTAGTGATGGACAGGGAGGCCTGGCGTGCTGCGATTCATGGGGTCGAAAAGAGTTGGACACGACTGAGCGACTGAACTGAACTGAAACTAAGTTAATTCCTTAAAAGTCCCATCTTCACATATTGCTACACTGAGGGTTAGGTCTGCAGCATATGAATTTTGTGGGGACATGAACATTCAGTCCACAACACATGTCTACAGGGCAGTGATGTCCAGATCATCTGGGTGGCTCCAAAAGCTCAGGATAGGTTTTATTTAGTGTTTCTTGATGTCCCATTATGTGTAAAAGCACAGGATTGAGCCTTGTGGGGAGTGGATGAAACAGTGGGGTGGAGTTCTCAATGGAGTTTACTATGTTGTGTAATAGGCAGATAACATCCAAGAAAGACAAGGGAGAAATGGGATGGGCTGCTACTGAGGGGACTGAATGCTGAAGTGCAGTCTCTGAACCTGAGCACGAATCCTAGGGAAGAACTTTTCAATTGTAAGCTCGTGTACCAGCTGACCAAGGGCTCAGTACACAGATGGATGACTGTCCTGGTTGCTTAAATGTGGGGAAGCTTCAGGCCTGGTTGGTAAATGGTCTGGACACAGTAGGGGTCTCCAGGACCCCACTCAGTCTTTTGCTGAGTGCTATCTGGACGGCTGGTTGGTTGGTAAGTGTTTTGATATCATGCCTAAGCATGAGAGCACATTCTGGAGAGAGATTCAGACTAAGGAGCCCCTTGGGCAGAAACAGCACATGGGAGAGGCCCATCAGGCTTTTTGAACCTTTATTTTTATTAAAAAAAATTTACTTGGCTATGTTGAGTCTTAGTTGTGGCAGGCGGGCTTCTCTCTGGTACTGGCATGTGGGCTCCAGAGTGTGCAGGCTCAGGAGTTGTGACACTAGGGCTTAATTGCCCCAGAGCACATAGGATCTTAGTTCCTTGACCAGGGATCAAACCCTGCATTGCAAGGCGGATTCTTAACCACTGGACCACCAGGGACACCCCTTTTTGTACCTTTAGTTTTATGTTTTTTTGTTTAATTTAGTATTTTGGTATTTTTGTAAAAACAAAACTATGTGGGATATTATGCTTATGTTTGCACACAATATTTTATAATCTATCAACCTCAAAAACTATAAAATCAATGAAGGAATAAGGCTGAGGGAAGGGGCTCAGGACCCAGATTCGGGGCCCACTACTCTTGAGTCACTGAAAGATTTGGAAGCCAATGGAATTGCAGGTTGTAGGCTATCATCTTTGGGGAAGTAACAGGGGTGGGACTTGCTGATTTTTGTAGTGTGGAGAATTGCTCTGGACATTCTTTGGGGCTCTGTTGTAGATTGAATGCTTGGGTCTCCTCCAAATTAATGTTGAAGTGCTAGTTTACTTCAGCATTTTTTGATGGGGCATTAGAGATGGGGCCTTTGGTAGGTTTAGGTAATGTTGTGAGGGTGGGGCTCTCTTGGTTGGATCAGTGCCCTTATGAGAAGAGACACCAGAAAGCTTGCTTTCTCCTTTGCTTCAATCCCAGGAGAGAGCTCTCATTCTCTCAGCTAGACTGCCCCCTTGATCTTGGACTTCCAGCCTCCAGAACTATGAGAAAAGAAATTTCTGTTGAGTCCCCCAGTCTGTGGTATTTTGTAATGGCAGCCTGAGATGGCCAAGACCAGATTCCCAGTGGATTTTTTCATGCAGTGATCGGGCAGGGAAAGGTCTTTTTATGTTTTCTGTACCTTCTTGTCCACGTCTCACGTGCTTCTGTGATCATCTGTGCCTCTGTCTATAAGAAAGGCTGGATTCAATCAGCAGCGTGAACTAGTGGGGATGGATTGATATCAAAGAAGAACCTCTGTTAAGGGGAACTGCACTGGAGCAAGCACAAAGGTTTTGGCCAAAGTGTTTTCCAGCTGTAGTATGCCGAACATCAGGCCCTTCCATTCACATATAGAAACCTAAGGCTTGGTTGGGCATATGGCCCTGTTGGACACACAGTAAGCACTCAGACGTCTGAGGGTAACTTAGGTGAGCTTGTCAGGGTCTGCTCATCGGTGCTGTAATCAGAGATCCTGGAGAGGAGAAAGAACTTTTCTTTGGGGCATTCTCATCTATTAGAGAAAGTGATCTCTTAGTAGAAGACGCAGCTACTAGGGATTCTAGAGAGGTGGTTTTCTCTTGTCTCCTCAGTGCCTGCCAATTGATGGATGCTGTATAATCAGCTCACCTGCCCATGGCCAGTGGAGCTGGAGGAATCTGGAGGGACTGAGGTTTCCCAAGCCTACCTGACCTTTTGTTCTTAGCTGTCTTGCATGTGTAAGTAATCCCTGTTGTTTTCTCAGGGCTATTCTTTGAAGCATTTGAAAGACAAGAAGTACCTTTCAGCATGTATAAACTCAGAATTAGGCCATAGAGGAAAAGGAACACAATCCAATGAACTCTTAAGATACCTTCCTGCCCAAGCATTTCTCTCTGAGCCAGTTTCTCTCTAATGCTTTAGTCTTTCTCTGATTAAAACAAAAACAATACTAACTTCTAAGAAAAGGGGGTAAGTTCAAGGTACCCTAAAGTTCTTTCAAGGGGTTAAGTTACCAAGGTACCAAGCTAAGTGATGTCCTAGAGGGATAAAAGGGCTAAGTTGGTTACTTAAAACTCTTCTTGGTTCACAGAGCTCTAGACTTTTCAGAGCGTTTTGAGTTCTATTGTCTCCTTTATCTTAATGACAACCCTAAGTTGGAAGGACAGACATTTACAGAGGCCCAGTGGTGTTAAACGATTTTTAGAAGATCCCTATAGCTGCTTGATGGAGAAGGCAATGGCATCCCACTCCAGTGTTCTTGCCTGGAGAATCCCAGGGATGGGGGAGCCTGGTGGGCTGCCGTCTATGGGGTCGCACAGAGTCGGACATGACTGAAGTCTTAGCGTAGCATAGCATAGCTGCTTGACAAGCAGAAGCAGGTCTAAAGAGATGGTTACTGGAGATATGAAAGCCCATGAGTCTCTGACAGTCTGGAGATTCCCAACCAGTCTGAGACAAATAACAAGTGTCTCCCTTTGTCCCCACTTACTCAGGGCACAGGGTGGAACCAGTGGAAACTGCTGGTGGAAGAGACATTGTTTATCTACGGTGGAAGCAATGACATTAGCGTGCGGGCGGATTGGGCGTGTCAGATGCTTCAGAATTACCACAGCAGCGTTTGTTTTTCACCGTTCACAGCACCAACAAACATTTATGAAGTGCTAACTCTGTGCAAGGTCCGAGGTAGGACGCAGCGATGAATAAGAAGTGATGTTTGTGGTTCATCTGGGGAGGTAAGACACAGTCATTTGAAAAAACATGAATGTCAACACAGGTAGTATTTGGTGAATGCTGAATGAATGGCAGAGAAACAAGAGCTCAGAGAGCTTCAAAGTGGGAGATGGAACGTTCTCCTGAGATGGTCAGGGGAGGTTTCCAGAGATAGGATCTTGGAAGGTGTGGAGAAGCAGAGGGAGCAGTTATGGTGGAGACAAATTATGTAGGGAAACACAGAGTCAAGAGAATATAAGGCTACTTTGTTGGGAGCACAAGTAGATCAGTTTGGCAGGAGTAGAGAGTTGACTAATTAAAAAAAAAAAGGAATGGAAAACCAAACTGGAAAGGAAAATAGAATGGGGCTGGAGTATCAGGCCAAGAGGGACTTGGGTCTTCAGAGTATGGGTCATGGAGAACTGGGGAACGTTTTCAAGTGACATGTCAGAGCAGAGCACAGGGAACTCCTTTGTGAAAGCTGTCATCATAGTCCTGGCTTCCCAGAGTGTATCCAGAGGGGCTTTCTTGTCCTGAGTTGCTACTTTGCGCTTGGTGCTGTACTGGGTCCCGGAGATGCTCAGGTGAATAGGAACAGTTCCCATCTTCAAGGAGTTTGTGGTCCATGTAGTTGGACCACAGCAATTTCTTCTTAGTAAGGAAGAGTTACTGCCCACTGTTCCTGTTTATTCTGTCTTATTTCTTATCAATCTCCCCTATATGTTCTTCCTCTAGTTCTGTAAATATCTTCCATTAGGTTCCAGGAGAGTCTGTTGGAACCTTTGGGCCAGTCTATCTCTTCAAGGTTGCTTTGAGTACTTCTGATCTCGGCTCCAGCATTATATGTTGATTTTATTAGATAACCCTCAGAGGGAAGCCTTGTTTGTTTTATCTCTGAATTATGGAGAAATGCTTCATCCTGGTGACCAAGTACCGGACTTGCACATGTCCAACCATAAGCTTAAAAGTCTAGAATTTCTGGAATATATATTTATTTCAGCTTTGAACATGAGGATCAGAAGTTGTTCACTTCCATTCTTCAGATACCTCTCCGTTTTCCACATCCCCTGTTGGTTAACTCATAGCAGCAGGTTCCCTTTGTATTGGGTGTAGGCTTGATTCAAACCTGGATATTTGAAACTTATTAAAGCTGTTAGAGGTTCTCTTTCTAGCCCCTCAACCACTGAGGTCTCCGCCAAATCACTGCTGCTACCTTCACCTTTGTACACCTACAACTTGCTAGGAGATGCCCTAAAATATGCCAGTTCTAATGTAAAGATATCTAAAGTTTTGATGTAAAAATTAGAAATTCTAATGTGAAAATCCATATTACTTCTAATAACTCTGGAAGATAGACATTAATATCCCTATTATACAGATAAGTAAATTGGGATCAGATTATGTGATCTGCCCAAGACCACATAGCTCCTTAGTGGAGAAGCACAGATCTGATGCAGATCTATCTTGTCTCAAACCTGAAACCTGAGCCTCTATACACACTCGACTCCCTCTTATTCTGTGTGCCTTACCTCTCTCTAGCCATACGCTGCTGTTTGTGGTTTCCCACAATTCCTTTTCCTTTGGGTTTCATTTTTAGAGAAAGGAAATAGGAAAGCAGACGGGGTGGGGGATAAGAGTGAAGCTTGGGGGTCAGACAGACATGAGTCCGAGTCCTAAAGCCAGCACTTACTAGCTGCTGTGGCGATATTAGTTCATCTTGTTGTGCCTTGCTTCTGTATCTGTAAAAGAGACGACGCCTACCTGGAGGATGTTGTGAGGTTTCAGAGACACATGTCCAGCCCCTAGGACAGAGACTGAAAGTGCTCAATAAAAGGGGCCGTTACAAGGTCTGGATCCACAGTCTGGGGGAGCGCCAATTCCTTGGCACTACTCCAGGGGCGCAATTTCTCCTCTCAACTTTTCCCTTTCTTGTCAAGTTCTTCTACTCACCATGCTTTTGACTCTGGTTCTGATTCTTCTCTATTTCAGGAGCTTTTTTTTGGGAGGGGGTGGTTTCCACGTCAGGCTATTTCCTACATTGTGTCCCATTAGCTGGAATGACTACTTAATTCTTTCATCTTCTCCTTTGGCTCAAGAGCCACTCAGATGGATAGCATACGTAATTGGTGATTGGCTCAGGGAACTTTTAAAAGGCAAGCATAGTACATGCCCTGCAGGTTGTTGATGCTGATTCCTTATGTCCGTATGTGTTGGGATCCGTGTGCTGTGCTTTCTTTAAACTAAGGGTTCCTGGACCAGTAGCCCCAGCATCGCCGGGAAATGTGTTAGAAATGTCAACCCTCAGGTTCTACCCCAGAAACTTTGAGAGTGGCCAGCTATGTATGCTTTTACAAGCCCTCCAGGGGCTTCTGGTCTACATTAATATTTGAAAAGCACTGTTAAGACCCACTGGAGAGTCCCTCATAAGTTGGGACCGTGTCTGTGCACCTCTAGCCTGCCCAGCTGCTCCCTTCCTGGGGCTGGCCTCAGCCTGTGACCAGGTGTTAATTCTTGGCCTTTGTTTGCATATTCTGGTTCATAAACTTTCGCTGAGACCTTTGCTCTTCTAAGTCACGTGCTATCCAACTTAGGTATAGATCAAGTAGCTTCTCAGAACGTAATTCTTTTGAGAGGTTTATTTTATCTGTTTTGAATTACATTTAGGTTAGTTTCCTCTTCTTTAAAGAATTATATAGCTTTTAAATTATTTAACCTGTGCTACACAGCTTTCTTTTGCTCTACAGCCCAATGGTGCATTATTTTTGGGGGCTATTATTTATGACAAATCTTGGATAAAATCTTGCTTGAGGGTTATTCTTGGATTATTAGGAATTTAGATTATATTGTGAAGAGGTAAATGCATGGGCTCAGTGACATACATGGAGAAGGCAATGGCACCCCACTCCAGTACTCTTGCCTGGAAAATCCCATGGATGGAGGAGCCTGGCAGGCTGTAGTCCATGGGGTCACTAGAGTCGGACACGACTGAGCCACTTCACTTTCACTTTTCACTTTCATGCATTGGAGAAGGAAATGGCAACTCACTCCAGTGTTCTTACCTGGAGAATCCCAGGGACGGGGAAGCCTAGTGGGCTGCCGTCTATGGGGTCACACAGAGTCGGACACGACTGAAGTGACTTAGCAGCAGCAGTGACATACAGGGACGATATGGGGTGAAAACTGAAATAGGTTCAAGAAGGATTAGCCTCATCAGACTGTGAAACCCTGAAGGAGAGACATCATGCCTTATTTGCTTCTGGCTTCCTACCAGCTGGACTTCCCTGAGGGCTCAGAGGTAAAGAACCCATCTGCCAATGCAGGAGATGCAGGTTTGATCCCTGGATTAGAAAGCTCTCCTGGAAGAGGAAATGGCAACCCACTCCAGTGTTCTTGCCTGGGAAATCCCATAGACAGAGGAGCCTTGTAGGCTACAGTCAATGAGGTGTCAAAAGAGTCAGACATGACTTAGCAACTCAACAACAACAGCAACAACCCCAACATCGAACACCACAACTATTAACTATTTATTGAGCACCTACTATGCACAGAGTTTGAGGCTACAATGATAGAAAAGTAGATGCGCTTCCTGCCTTGATAAAATTTAGTCTGTTGGTACTCAAGGAATAGATCATGATTTAGTGGGAAACAACATGTTATGCTTATTAAGGGACACTGAGAGTGTATGGGGTTTCTTGGACCCAGGAGCTAGTACTGGGGAGGATCGTCTAATGAGGGACACTGAGCTAATACAACACGTTAAAATAGAAGATAGTAGGTGTGAAACTACTTCTGCTACTGATAGTAGATATGAAACTAATCCTACTTTGAGCTTCTCCAGTCATGACTGTTGGTCAAGAGATAAACATAAGCTGTATAACTTAGCATGGCAGGGCGGCAGAAATAATGATGATGGTAACAGTGACGGTCACAACCAACCTTTGTCAAGTGTTCCCAATGTGCCAGGCAGGCTGCTGAGTGCTGTGCAGCCCTCATCCTGTTAGTCTTATGGGCAGTGGACAGAGAGAAACATGCTTTCTTGGCTCTGCCCCTGTCTTGCATTGTGACTCTGGCAAATTGCTTTGCTTCTGTGGGTCTCAGGGTTCTTGTTTACTAAATAGAAGGATTAGACCAAAAGTTGTCTTTGACTTAGAGATACCACTTGTTAATGGTTAACAGAAATATTCTATCAGAGGTTTAGGTTTAAGCTTCACTTGTTCCCCTCGTGTATAATACTCTCTCACATCATGTTTGAAGCTTGGATAATATGTGAAGCTATAGCCAGTTTTGGCCATATACTCAGGCATGGGTCAGCGTCTACAGAGGAGATTTCCTTTAACAGGTCCCTGAGTGAGGAAGGTATATGCCTGACCATCTCTAGAACTATCCTGTTCTTTTAGACTGAATTTACCCTACCAGCTATACTTTTGCTTCTTATAAATAACAAAGTAATGCATATTTCAGTAAAAAACATACATCTGTGATATCACCTTATTTTGCTTATTAACAGACTATAGAACTTCTGCTAAATTTATGAGACGTGCAACAGAATGTTACAGCGTTCTTGAGCCACCACTGTTTTACAAATTTGGCATCGACAGGCCTCAAAAGGCTGAAATGTTTTAGATTTATTTACACCCCGCAGTTTCCTTAGGGAACTGTTTTCCATAAGCTAATGAGGCACTGGTGCGAGGCCTCTCTGTTATTCCTGGCAGGCATACTGAGACACACCGGCCTGCTGCCCTGCGTTTTTCCTCAGTAGTCCAGTGCAAATAATAAATATGGGAAAATACATCATCCCTTTGAATGTGGGAGCCAAGCTGCAGGGCTGCCAAGGTTAAAACAAAGCAATCGCGAGCTTGGAGTCTGTTCGTGTCCTGTACCACGTGTGCCCACGTTTTGAGGACACTCTGAACGTGGCCTTTATCATGTCAGATTGCTTACTCTGAGAACATAGGCAGTCTTTTGAAATCCACTCTATAAAATCGGCCTTTTGGAAAAAGTTTCCTTTTAGCAGATTAAATGTTATCCTGAAGTCAAGAACTTGTCTTCTAGTGTGTGTGTGCGTGTGTGTGTGTGTGTGTGTGTGTGTGTGTATGCTCAGTCTCTCAGTCATGTCTGACTCTTTGGTGACCCCATGGACTGTAACCTGCCAGGCTCCTCTGTCCATGGGATTTCCCAGACAAGAATACTGAAGTGGGTTGCCATTTCCTTTTCTGGAGGATCTTCCTGACTTCAGGGATCAACCCTGGGTCTCCTACATTGCAGGTAGATTCTTTGCCACTGAGCCACCTGGGAAGCCCATGCCTTCTAGATTATGGGTCAGATAGAACTTATCAAGCACCTCCAGCTGCCCAGCCCGTGTTGATGGCAGCAGTGAAAAGAGATGAAGCAGACTCTGAATCCTGAGGTTGCAAGCACTCACAGCCAAGCTGAAGGGGGTGTTTCAGACCACGGGGGTTGCTCTTATAAAGGGCCATAACCCTCAGATGTCCAGCTGACTTACTGAGGAGTTCAATGTGATGAGGGCCTGGATATACCCTCGGCACACAGTAGGTGCCCATTGAATGCATGGATAAATGGAGGTTACTGCTTTGTTTCTGGTCTCCCATGAGAGCAATCTAGCTGGTATTTAACAAGGGAGTTAAACTGGTATTAATATCAGCAAAGCCCGAGGATTAAACACATGGGTTAAATCGCTGCAGGGCCTTCCCAGCCCCCAAGGCATGCAGATATTCCCACCTCCAGCTGTCCTCTGATATCACCCTTGTCTCTCTTAACTCCACATGGGCAATTAAATCTTACTGGTTTAATTGGACACATTTCCTCCCTTCTCTTTTCTGCTTTGTTTTCTCCGCTTGTCACTCAGAGCTCGTTGAGGTCAATCTGCATGTGTTGCCCGAGTTGGGGAAGCAGTAAAGAGAATTAAAAAATCCATTTGGTGGCTCATAAGAGATGAAGGCCTTTTTAATAACTAGACATATTTCTTTCTTTAGTATTTAGGCAGTCTTGAGTCTGGGGGCGAAGGATAAACCTGATGCCTTTGAAAGTCTTTTTGCAGTTCTGGGACTTGGCCAGGACAGTGCTGTCCTCCAAGTCTGCAAGGACCCCGGGGCAAGAGTCAGAGCTGATCCCCAGGACGGGTGTGGAGGTGGCAAAGCTTGTCTTGTTCCCCCGCATCCCAGCTGTGTGCATGACACAGCCTTGGATTTTGCCTTCAGTTGGTTGTCCCTCAGCGTGTTAAGTGGAGAAACAGATTGGCAGCTGATAAAGGCTCTAGGAACTGGTGACAGAAAAGTGTTGGAAGACTGGCAAAAGGATGGATACAGGGGCTAAAGTCCAGGTTGAGGATCATAATAAATTAGTCAAGCAACAACAACAACAAAACGTGCCTGGGTCCTTTGAATAGATTTCGGGCACACATGTCTGTCCTCTCAAACATGACGTCCCCTTGTGTCCACTTTTCCGCGGTTTCTCTGAGTCCTCAGGCCTGGATGCTGGGATCCTACTGCTGTGATTGGGAGCAGTCGTTTCTACTTAGATTCTCCAGATAGAGAGATGAGACTGGCGAGGAGATCAAGAAACAAGAGGGCTGCTGTGAGACTCTTTCTTTGGGCGCCAAGTGCTTCACGTCTCCTACCACTATAATTGCGTGTTTAAGGCAACTTTATGAGACGCCTACTTTCTCACCACTTTACAGATAAGGAAACTGAGGTCCTGAGAATTTAAATAAATTGTCTCAGATAACAGAGCTAACCGCGGCAGAGCCAATGTGCATGCTCAGGCCAGTTTTTTCGCTCCTCACTCTACTCTGGTACCTCATTCAGTCTATCAGCTGTGTCGGTTGTCTCACATTTGGCTTAATTCTTCACTGACCTCTACAGGGCAGATTATCTGGCCATGTTCCTAGGGCCACCTTTCCAAGTGTAGGAAAATCAGGAGCATGTCTGCAGATAAGGGCTGGGTACCTTCCACTCAGAAGGTACCCTTCCACTCCCTCCTGGCCCTGCCCTCTCACCCTGCAAGCACCTGCATGTATTCTGCCCTCTGCATCCATCACTGGGAGGATATTAGTCTTGTAAATCTGCTCCCATAGGTCCCTTGTGTGTGACCCTTGTACGGAGAGCATCTCCTTTTTCTAGAATTTAAATTTATTTTTATTTGGAGGATAATTGCTTTATATTATTCTATTGGTTTCTGCCGTACATCAACATGAATCAGCCATAGGTATATGTATGTCCCTTCCCTCTTGACCGTCCCTCACACCTCCCACTGCATCCCACCTGGCTGGGTTGTCACAGAGCATTGAATCTGTACTCCCTGCATCGTACAGAGGGTTCCCACTGGCTATCTTCTTTTATATCTGGTAGTGTATATGTTTCTGTGCTACTAGGAGGGCATCTTTCATGCTGCACTGTCCTTGTTTATACCTTTTTATCTAGAATACAAAGTAGTGCCTTTCATGGAGGCCCTCTTGACTTGACATGAGACATGTTCAGTGAAGGTTGAATAAAACAAAATTCTCATCACTCCTGTATCTCAGGATGGCACACAGTTAAGTCTTGAGTAAGCACAGGAGAAAATTGACTCCTGTGGATGTCACTGTCAGTGTTGAGGCAAAGGCCGGTGCTGGACCGGGTATGTTGCTGGTGTCGGTGTGGACTGCTGATCAAGCTTCCCCTGGAGTTTTGACACAGTAGAGGAGTGGATGACGGACACCCTGCTCAATTATATCTCCCCAGGTTGCTCTCTTCCTTTAGTTGATGAGGTCTTCCTTAAAATAGAAGGACCTTCTAGATGGATTAAATCTACTGACATTTCAGTGACATTTATTTGACTCTTATTAGTTACTGCGATTTTAATCATTTTCAAACATTAGAGGCAAATTGATTTCAGCCTTCTCGAAGTGACCTCCTTGGGGAAAACAGAACAGGGAATGAGATGAGGACTGACTTGGAGGGCCCAGAAGTCCTACAGAGGCGCCACTTTATGGAGCCCTCTTCTCCCCACGGTGAACACCCTGCTAAAGAGGTTATGGGCAGCTGGAAGCAGTATGAGGTCCTGGGAATATGATGAGCAAAGGCTGACAAGGTCGGGGAGGACAGAGGAAGCCAGAGAACCGAGTCACTGCTCCGCTGGTGTAGACAATCTTGCAATGGAGGATTCCCTCCCAGAGCTCACGCCTGGCTCGGAGTGAGGTTTGTCAGAGAAATGATGGTGTGGGTCTGTGACTGTGAGCACTGTGGGCAGTTGCTTTAAAGAGGAGATTAGCCATAGGACACAGTGGTACCCAGCACCTCGGAGGTCTCACTGAACAGAAAATGACCTCAATCACTTGGCAGATAACCCACCAGAAATCCCAGTTAGCTGATGTGTTTGCTATAATCTGTGATAAAAGTCTGCACGAGAGAGCAAGATGGCAGCTAGAATGTTATATGGAGCAGATTTTAGGCCTAGCCAGTTGCCTATTAATACCCACGTCTCACTAACGAAAACTGATTTTCAGAATGAGAGCTCTGGAGTTTTGCAAGATTTTCCTTCATCAAAGCTGAATTTTCTGGTGAAGGTACAGCTGGCAGATGATGAGACTGTTCTTTGAATAAATGCATCAGGATTTGTTCAGCCAGATGATGGGTTTTCCCACTAAGTCCAAGTAGCCCATGTAGGAATCTGTACTAAAGTTGTATTCTTGTGATCCCCACGGTCTTATCATGGCCCATCAGGGCCTGTAGTACTTTCTTCTGAATATCTCTAATGGAGTCAAGTCCTCTTCTAATGACAGTGGAAGGGATTAGTTAAAACATCCCAGTGTTTCTGGGTATTAGATTTGGGGAAGAAGACAGCTGATCAAGCTGTATAACATCTATTTTGATACCAAAGGATATATGGCTTCGAAAAACAGAGGCATGGAGATGCTCATGGGTGGATCATGACCGCAGCGTACGCCAGGGCTCCCCCAGGTTCGGGACGGGCACATGCTGAACAGAGCCTCCCCAGATCCTGCCCCGGCTCTGTTCCAGCATCCTTGCTGTAGTGCCTTACACAGCAGCCCAAATAGCAGCTGGCACCAAAACCTTTCTTGCAAGCCTCTAAGGAGATGAACTGTGCACAGCAGGAGATCTTGGACGAGTACTGATTCATATTCCTGGGTTCCTCTAGGGCTGTGAGAAGGTGTTTTGCTCGCAGAGCAGTGAAAAATTAATGAAACATGGGCTTGGGGTTTGCAGAGCTAGATTTGAATTCTGAGACTAGCTGTCCCTTATTAATCATGAGATCCCTCGGAACCTGAGTTCCCCATATATCAGATAGAGATAACAACTTTAGAATAATTAATATCAGAACATGCTCAGCACATAGTGGGTTCTTCCTTTGACTGACTGCCCCACCCTTAATAGTTTTATTTAAACATCTCTTCCTTCTTTCAGGAAACCTCTGAACTCCTAAATCTATGTTAGGCATCCCTTCTATAGACACTGTTCTTCTCTACCATACCCTTAACACATGTCAAAACATTTGTTATCTAAACTCCACCCTCTGTGTAACTCTGCCTTATTTTCCAATATCTGTCACAGTGCCTGATACATAGTTGGTTTTCCCCAACTCAATATTTGTTAAATGAATGAAGTAAATGAATAAACAGTAGGTAGTGTTTAACAGTAGCCTTTAACGACAGGGTAAAGGCTCTATGGTGTGGCAGGACAAGTCTGGGTATAAGAGTTTTGTGGGTCTAACTTGGTGCTGCCAAACAGTGGGGTGCTGAGAATGGTCCCCCAGGTGAGGGGTCTTTGGAGTGTCAACCTGACCCCACACCTACTGCTTCCATTAGTCCTGGCTGCAGCTGGTTGTGAAGGTAAGTCAGGTAAGTCAAGAAGGGAAAGGACGCTTAAAAAATTGCAAAGTGTTAAAATACTTGGTGCCTGTTGTCAGTGGTTGATAAAAGGAAATCCAGATATTTTCATTTGTATCTTCTTAATGGCACCCCACTCCAGTACTCTTGCCTGGAAAGTCCCATGGACGGAGGAGCCTGGTAGGTGGCAGTCCATGGGGTCGCACAGAGTCGGACACGACTGAGCGACTTCACTTTCACTTTTCACTTTCATGCACTGGAGAAGGAAATGGCAACCCACTCCAGTGTTCTTGCCTGGAGAGTCCCAGGGACAGGAAGCCTGGTGGGCTGCCGTCTATGGGGTCGCACAGAGTCAGACACGACTGAAGTGACTTAGCAGTAGAGATATATAGGTGGAGTTGTTTATTTCAGGCTTAGTTCTACTCATTGGGTGGGAAGAGGCCTAGCTATCAGACTAACATGGGGTTTGAAGAGTCTTGGTTTATCCCTGGGCATAACATCAGGGATTTCAGACATTTTGATCTGTGCTAATCACATAGCAACATGTGGAGAATGGACCTAGAGTCAAATGAGCCAAGTCTGTGTGACATCTTATCTCTCTACTAAGCCTTCTGACCACCTGATCTTTCCGAGTCTCAGTTTCCTTCTGTGTGAAGCGGGCACAGTAGTACTGATTTTACAGACTTGTTGCCAAGATGAAATTAGTGCTGCATCAAGGTAAGAGCTTATGTGGAATAGTGATCTCCAGTAGTTGCTCAGGCTGAACCCCATGAACATGGATGAGAGCAGCTTCGACTGTACAGGTACTTCTCTCCTCTACTGCTCATTCCCATGATGATATCGGCCATCAAACTCTGGTTGCTTATATGTAAATAGAAAAATAATATGACCAAAGTAAATAAAAGTGGGAAATTGCATTTGTGTAATTTAAAAATGGTTTATTTTTTAAAAATTCAAGTCATTTGTTTTCATTCAAGCCATTTCCTCTTGGTTTGAGGGGATTATTGCTTTGTTGTTAATCGCACTTTGTTTAGAGTTTTCCCCCTTCTATTTCAAGACCAGACACTGTTCTCTTGTTGATGTAACCACTGACCTTATTAAAAGTTTTTCCAGATAAATCATGATTTTTAAGATAAGAAGGTCACTAACACAAACACGGAAAGCTGGTTACCACATGGAGGCTTGGATAAGTAAATGCACCACAAATTGGTTAACGGGGCACATTTTAGCTTATGTTCTGATTTGCCTTTTGCATCCATTTGCAGCCTCGTGGGGAAATGGGGGAGGGGCTGAGTTTACTTGCAGATTTGCACGGAGTGTTACGTTTTTAAGGAATTTTCAATGCATTTTGATTCAGACAAGCTTTTGTTGGCTGAGAAATTATATGATGCGCCCAAAATACTTTTACAGAATGTGGTGTTGAGTGCCATTTTATCCCCGTGGTCTTTTAAGTTCAGTACAAAAGGCCAGGAATGAGAAATGCAGTTTGACATTTTATATATATACATATATCTCACTTAAGACTGAACCACTCCTGAAAATTAAAGTTTAAAATTTCCAAGGGTATTTGTGGCAGGGTGGGGAACCCTCAAAGCCTATGAGATGTGGAGCCATCTCATCTGAGGAACTGATCAGACTTTCCATTCATTTATTATGTGTGTGTAATGGAAAGCTCTTTAATGTTAAAAGTAAATAATGGCCTTTAAGGTATAAGCACTAAAATTAGTGAGTTTAAATATTTTTATGTATTTGTAACTGCAGCCAGATTATCTGATAGTGCCTGTCTTTGCCTATTATCAGGGAACACTTGGAATGCCTTTTTTCCCTATCTTATGAAGTTTTGTTTCATCAGGTCAGTTCAGTCGCTCAGTCGTATCCGAGTCTTTGTGACCCCATGAATTGCAGCACGCCAGGCCTCCCTGTCTATCACCAACTCCCGGAGTTTACCCAAACTCACGTCCATCGAGTCGGTGATGCCATCCAGCCATCTCATCCTCGGTCGTCCCCTCCTCCTCCTGCCCCCAATCCCTTCCAGCATCAGAGTCTTTTCCAGTGAGTCAACTCTTCGCATGAGGTGGCCAAAGTATTGGAGTTTCAGCTTCAGCATCAGTCCTTCAAATGAACACCCAGGACTGATCTCCTTTAGAATGGACTGGTTGGATCTCCTTGCAGTCCAAGGGACTCTCAAGAGTCTTCTCCAACACCACAGTTCAAGAGCATCAATTCTTTGGCACTCAGCTTTCTTCACAGTCCAACTTTCACATTCAAACATGACCACTGGAAAAACTATAGTCTTCACTAGACAGACCTTTGTTGGCAAAGTGATGTCTCTGCTTTTGAATATGCTATCTAGGTTGGTCATAACTTTCCTTCCAAGGAGTAAGCATCTTTTAATTTCATGGCTGCAGTCACCATCTGCAGTGATTTTGGAGCCCCCAAAAATAAAGTCTGACACTGTTTCCACTATTTCCCCATCTATTTCCCATGAAGAATGGGACCAGATGCCATGATCTTCATTTTCTGAATGTTGAGCTTTAAGCCAACTTTTTCACTCTCCTCTTTCACTTTCATCAAGAGGCTTTTTAGTTCCTCTTCACTTAGGAGAAAGTAAATGTTTTAAAATATGATAAATTTATGTTAGAAAACTTTAGGTCAGATATAAAGAATGGTTGTCTGTTGATGAGAACAGAGCATGCACAAAGCAGAAAGGCATTTGTTACTACCATTTAGGTTAAACTTTCTTTAAGCAGTAACAGATGAGTTTTTTTTTTATTTTTAAGTATTTCCTTTTTCAAAAAATTATTTTATTCTTTGTGTTGTTATTTTATTTATTTTTATCTTTGGCCATGCCGTGTGGCATGTGGGATCATAGTTCCTTGATCCAGGGATCAAATCTGTGCCCCCTGCATTGGAAGTGAAGAGTCTTAACCACTGGATCACCAGGGAAGTCCCAGATGACTTTTTTTTTTTTTTGATACTAGATAGGGAGAGTGTCTTAAGTTGAAATGTAATTGTTTTAGTTGTTTACCCTTGTCTTAATTTATCTGCATATTTGCTTACTGAAGATGTAACTGTCTTATTTGTTTGCATTTGTCAGGGATTTGCGCACCCTTCCTACAGTCCTCTTCTCCTTTCAAGCCCCCGCTGTCTCACTGGTATTTGACCACATCATAGGCATCTAGTACACAGCATCAACCGCTAGTTATTAGAATAAAACGGACCCATTTCCAACTAGTCAATGGATTGAGTTACCAGGTCCTGCAGATTTTTACTTTGCAGCATCTCTTAATTCTGACCCCTCATTTGTTTCTGTTTCCAACATCCCTGCCAGTCTAGGCTCTAGTCTGCAACATGACTGGACTTCTTCTCTCCTGGGCACTGCTGTGCACTGACCACAGTGCTGTCAGATTAATTTCCTAATGTGGCACTTCAACTCTCACCATTTCCCCGCTTAAAGCACAGCTAGGGTTTCTTATTACCTACGAAGTAGGTGCCAGCTTCTCAATCTGGCATTTAAGCTGCTTATAATATAGCTCTAAACCATCAACTATTCATTGAAAAAACACTTCTGAGGCTTCCTCCCACACTCGCATGGGCTCTGGGGACATAGTGACAAACAGGACAGAAAGTGCCTTTGCATCATGGGTCTTATATTCTAACGAGAGAGGGTGAGGAAGACAGATGTTAAAGAGCTTATGACAAAATAAATATTTATTGATAATTGTGCATCGAGCTACAAAGGAGAAACACTGAGTGCTTGGGAAGGTGTGTTACAGGAATGTAAAAAGTCAGAGGAGGCTGGCTGATCTCTGAAAGTTGTTCCCAAGCATGAGCAAGAGTTTCTCAGATCAAGTGAGGTTAGGGAGAGAATGGTGAGAATCAGGCAGAAGGAACAGCCTTGGGGAGGAATAAGGTCCACATGAGCGGGGTTAAGAGCACGCCTTGTATGAATGAGGAGGTGAGGGGCAGGAGACAGTTGGAGAGGAACATAGGGTGCTCCTACAGTGAGAGGCCTGGGAAAGAGTTTGGACACTGGGAAACTTTGAGTAAGGCGTAACACGACCAGATCTGAGTTTTAGTAAGTCACTTCCTGCAGTGGGAGAAAGTCTGGAGTCGGTCCTGGGTACACGCAGGTAGATCAATTAGGAAACTCCTGCAAAACCCAGGCTTGACATGACTCTTGCTTGGTCTCAATAGTACAGAAGAGGAGAAGTCAGATTTGAGAAATACCTTTGAGATAGAGTGGGTGGAATTTGGAGGTTGGACATCCCACCCAACACTGGACATTCCATTCAGACCCATTCAGTTGGGTCTGAATTTGGACATTCAGATAGGAAGCAGCAGAATGGATGCTGGGGTGGTGGTGACAGTCTCCAAAATAGGGACTTCTCAAGAAAGACCAGATTTGCAGTGAAATATTTATGAGTTTAGTTTTTATAAGGCATTCAAATAGTGACTTTTTAGTATGCAAATAAATTGAAAGGCAGTATAGTATAGTGATTAAAAGCATGGCCTCTGAACCCTGACTACCTCTTAGCAGCCATGTGACCTTGAGAAAAATTTTTTTTAAACATTTTGTGCCGCTGGTTTCTTCATCTGAAGATCATAACAATGGTACTTAACCTTATAAGTTTTCTGTGAGGCCCAAATGAGTTTAGCATAGGTAAAGCACTTGGATTGGTAGCTTTTGCAGAGGTGAATTGCCGTATTAGAGTTAGTCACCACTATAATTTAAATACCAGTCTAAGGCTCAGAGAAGTTGGGGCTGCTTCTATAATTTGGGGGCTTCCTCATGATGTCAGTGAAGATGCAGGTGGCGCTGAAGCTGTTTGGGAGCGGTACTGAGGAAGGAGGGAAAAGAGCCTACCTCCAGGTTTCCAGGAGACCAAGCACGGACCGAACATGGGGAGAGCCAAAGTGCCTGAGGCTGAGCGGGACAGACAGACGGAAGTGCAGATGCAGAGAGAAGAGGGGGCTTTGTGGAGGAGGATGGAGTCTTCGGTGAGTTGGGTGCTGCTCAGAGTACCTGACTGCTAAGACGGGAAAGTTCCTGGCTGATGGAGCAAGCCACTGAAAGCTTTTGAAGTATTAGGTGGTATGGTGGTTTAGTCACTAAATTGTGTCTGACACTTGTGACCCCATGGACTGTAGCCCACCAGGCTCCCCTGTCCATGGGATTTCCCAGGCAAGAATACTGGAGTCAGTTGCCATTTTCTTCTCCAAGGTGGTGTAGTTGAGGTTGAAACCAGCTTGAAGAGTGAGGAAAAAGGGAGGCAGTAAGTGGAAACAAATCCTTTGGGAAGTTTGGCTTTTCAGAGAAGGAAACTTCAACCAGTAACACAAGGCTTCCCACTGGCTAAGTGTGGGCCAATTGTTAGGGACCCTAAAGAATCAAAAGTCCCTTTTGGGTAAATGGAGAGCACTGTCAGTCCCTTGGTCGTGGCTTTCATGGATGGAGGAGGTAACCTCAGGGTTCTGCAGTGGCTGAGGAGGAGGTAACCTCAGGATTCTGCACTGGCTGAGCCCAGCATTGGTGGGTGTGGCCTGTGTTGGCTGGGTTGCTGTAGGGTTCGGTGGTCCTAACTTTGGCAGTGGCTAATGAGATCTCACCACATGAAGAAGACAATGATACACCATGGGTTCGGGAACGTGCGGACGGGCTCTTTGCAGCCAGTAAGCTGGACCACTGACTCAGAAGGAAACTGGCCCCCCAGACGGTGAAGACTCTGGGCTCAAATGCTTGGGTGTAGCAACAGCATCCCTCTTGTCTGTCAGGGGTATGGTGGAGACCCCAGATCAAAGTGACACCTTAACAGGGGTGTTTTTATCACCTTAGGTAAGGAAACCTGGAAGAACAATCAAGTCCAGTTTGTAAATGATATTTTGTGAGAACGTTCTGTGATTGGGAAAGCGTTCCTGTAGTACTCTTGTTGACTGCAAAGTGTAAGCTTTTCCTTGTAGCATGCTGTATTTGCTGGTGATTGTTGGAATGTGGAGTGAACTACCTCAGGTCATCTAGTCATGATGCCTGGCCACTGTGGGTCTCCAGACAACCTGGATTCATAACCAAGACATCGCTAGATTTCGTGAGGGAGGGATTCACTGAGAGTGTACACACTTCCTGTAGTTTCACTCCCTGAAGCCACAAATAGGAAATAAACATATAGTCAGGTCTCATTATTCATAGTAGTTTTGTTCTATAAAGTTTGTATAAATACTGAATGGGCAAATACTGAACCATCACTTCTAGGGAAATACAGGCTTAGGTCTCTGTGAACCTCTGGTCATGATTTTTTTTTCAGTGATCAATACATAATCTCTTTTTATGTGTTTCTGTTTAAAGACACCTTATTTAATACATTGTTGACTCATTAACATTGAATTTCATGGCCAACAGGACTAGAATTCACCCCTGAGTGAAGCTTATCTAACACAGGTACCTTCCTTGTGAGGCTCATCACAGCTTTCCAGAACTTAGGAACACTAGCCAGCACTTCAGCACTATACTTAGGGGCATTTTAAACAGTGAAAGTGAGTGAAAGTGAAGTCGCTCAGTCGTGTCTGACTCTTTGCGACCCCATGGACGGTAGCCTACCAGGCTCCTCCCTCCATGGGATTCTCCAGGCAAGAGTACTGGAGTGGGTTGCCATTTCCTTCTCCAGGGGATCTTCCCGACCCAGGGATTGAACCCGGGTCTCCCGCATTCCAGGCAGACGCTTTAACCTCTGAGCCACCAGGGAAGCCCTGCACTCACCAGCAAAAAGCACAAAAATATGAACAGTGTGACACTAAATATACCATGAAAAGGACACTTGTTTACGTATGAGTGCTGAGATAAGAAGGCAGGTGTTATCTGTTCAGCCTCAGCTGGGAATGCGCATGTCAGGCAGCTTGAAATCCACCCCGCCCTGCACTCTGTACATGTGCATAGATGACTGTGAAAGCAGGGTACATATTGATACTGGGGTTGCAAGTACATTGTTGAGTAGATGAATTCACAAATATGGAATCCGTGAATAATGAGAATCTACTGTGTATTAGCATTTTCAGCTTTCATGGATGTCTGTAATTTGGATTGGTTGAAGTTGATTATTCTAACCATTTAACACACCTTCTCACACTGAGATTCCATCTTTGTTCTGGTTGTTGTTGTTTAGTTTCTATGTTGTATCTGACTCTTTTGAGACCCCATGGACAGTAGCCTGCCAGGCTCCTCTGTGAGTGGGATTTCCCAGGCAAGAATACTGGAGTAGGTTGCCATTTCCTTCTCCAGGGATTGAACCCATGTCTCCTGCATTGGCAGGCAGATTCTTTATCACTAAGACACCATGAAAGCCCCAGCCATCTCACCAGTTGCTTTTAATATGTAACACAGATTGTCCTGGGATCAAAATCAAATCAGTGCAAATGCCTATACCCTTTTGATATATGGATGCAATATGGTGGGGAGATATTCAGAAAGATGGAAAGACACCAGAAGTTCCATCTACAGCCTTGTTCTTCTGATGGCTGAAAGTTGGTTGTGGCAGTTCTTGTGTCTTATTCAGACACAAAAGAGAAACTGTTTATTCCTGTATCTCGTAAAAAATTCTTCTCTGAAGCATTTTGAGGGATTTCCTTTTGTATCTCATAGGCTAGGAGTATGTCACATGTCTAGCCATTTACCGGCAAGGTAATAAGACGATGATACAAGACTTAAACCACTGCTAATTCACTCCTGGGGTTGGGGATGCACACGCTTTTCTGAAGCACATGGCTTTGCAGGAAAGTTGATTTTGAACAATGCTGGGGCTCTCTCAGAAGAGGAAAGGGAAATGAATTTCTGATAATCAGACAATAAGGTCTACCATACTCAATAATGAAAGAGTATGCACTAATGTGGATTTCCCTGGTAGCTCGGATGATGAAGAATCTGCCTGCAGTGCAGGAGACCAGGGTTCGATCCCTGGGTTGGGAAGATCCCCTGGAGAAGGGAATGGCGACTCACTCCAGTATTCTTGCCTGGAGAATTCCATGGACAGAAGAACCTGGCAGGCTACAGTTCATGGGGTCAGAGAGAGTCAGATACGACTAAGTGACTAACACTACTACTACTACTCTGCACTAACATGGGCTTCCCAGGTGGCGCTAGTGGTAGAGAACTCGCCTGCCAGTGCAGGAGACATAAGAGACCTGTGTTCGATCCCTGGCTCTGAAGATCCCCAGGAGGAGGGCATGGCAGCCCACTCCAGTATTCTTGCCTGAAGAATCCCCATGGACAGAGGAGCCTGCTGGGCTACAGTCCATAGGGTTGCAAAGAGTCAGACACGAAGGAAACAACTTAGAACGCACACACACATGCACTAATACATGGGAAGAATTTTAATCTCAAATTGAGTTTACGCTTTACTTTTTGTCATAGTTTCTACCACCCTCGGCAGACTGTTGGGCCAACTCCACAGTGCCCTGCTGGATACTTTATTTATTCTCAGAGGATGTCTTTAGAGGTTCATTCTTTCTTTAGACACGCATAAAAGAAGCTCTCTTTCAAACCATGGGGGAAAGAAACCGAGCAAGAATTTGTTGGACAAATTTTTCTATGGTAGGATAAAGAGGAGTCCAGATTCTTGCTACTGCTTCCTTTGAGAGAAGGAGTCTAATTGTGCACCCCTTGAACTGAGCTGGTCTTTTGTGGATTTATCTGATTAATAGAAGTGAAGTTCTGGAACTTCTGAGATTAGGTCATAAGAAATCTTGCAGCTTTCTCCTAGACCTGATGGAATAGTCACTCTTGAAATAGGGCCACTTTGTTGTGAAAAAGTCCCAGTATCCCACGGAGAGGTCTAAGAAGAGGTGGAGAAAACTCAGACTCCTAGATCACAGTCCTGGCTAAGCTCCCAATTGAAAACCAGCATCAGCTTGCCAGGCATGTGAGTGGAGTGCACTGTCTCAACGCGGATCTGCCAGCCCTAGCTGAAGACACTTGGAGCAGAGATGAACCATCTCCACTGACTTCTACCCTAATTATAGATTCCTGAACAAAATAAATGATTATTTTTGTTTTCAGCCACTGTAGTTTTGGATGGTCTGTTATTAAACAATATATAACCAAGACACTTACAAGAAAAAGTAAGACAGGCTCAAGAATGCTGTAATACTAGATGGAGATTTTAAGAGCCAATAGACCTTCAGTTAAACTCATATTAATCACTCTATCCCCATTATGATGCTCAAAAATGCCTAACAAATGAATGAATGAATGAATGACAAGTTCATTTCTTCTCCCTTTAGAATACTCAGGAAATAAGAAGAAATGTTTAAGCTGTTCTTTTCTAGGAATATGATTTCAAGCTTTGAGCTTGTTTCTTTGGAACATCCAGAAAAATCCTAGAATCAAAGGGTTGAAAGGTAACATGTGTAATTTGTCACCCTGCCCCGGGTTTATATGGCACTTCATTTCCACACTTTCCAAGTTGGTTTTGTTCCTCTTTAACTTTTCTCTTGAAAATCTCCAGAGAAGGAAAGCATTAGCTTCAGTTTTGTGACAAGTGAGTCATTGATGTTAGTCAAGAAAATGGAGAAAAGAAACCTTTCCCTCTTAATTGAGAAGAAAAAAGAATTTTAATCAATATTTTTCTTAAATTTACTTATTTATGCAGATGGTGATTGCAGTCATGAAATTAAAAGATGCTTACTCCTTGGAAGGAAAGTTCTGAACAACCTAGAGAGCATATTCAAAAGCAGAGATATTACTTTGCCAACAAAGGTCCATCTAGTCAAGGCTATGGTTTTTCCAGTAGTCATGTATGGATGTGAGAGTTGGACTGTGAAGAAGGGTTAAGCTTGCTACCTTGCTGGGCCTCACCATTAAGTACTTAAGCATATAGTGCTCACTAGTAAAGTAATGCTCAAAATTCTCCAAGCCAGGCTTCAGCAATATGTGAACCGTGAACTTCCTGATGTTCAAGATGGTTTTAGAAAAGGCAGAGGAACCAGAGATCAAATTGCCAATATCCGCTGGATCATGGAAAAAGCAAAAGAGTTCCAGAAAAGCATCTATTTCTGCTTTATTGACTATGTCAAAGCCTTTGACTGTGTGGATCACAATAAACTGTGGAAAATTCTGAAAGAGATGGGAATACCAGAACACCTGATCTGCCTCTTCAGAAATTTGTATGCAGATCAGGAAGCAACAGTTAGAACTGGACATGGAACAACAGACTGGTTCCAAATAGGAAAAGGAGTCTGTCAAGGCTGTATATTGTCACCCTGCTTATTTAACCTATATGCAGAGTACATAATGAGAAACGCTGGACTGGAAGAAACACAAGCTGGAATCAAGATTGCCGGGAGAAATATCAATAACCTCAGCTATGCAGATGACACCACCCTTATGGCAGAAAGTGAAGAGGAACTCAAAAGCCTCTTGATGAAAGTGAAAGTGGAGAGTGAAAAAGTTGGCTTAAAGCTCAACATTCAGAAAACGAAGATCACGGCATCCGGTCCCACCACTTCATGGGAAATAGATGGGGAAACAGTGGAAACAGTGTCAGACTTTATTTTTCTGGGCTCCAAAATCACAGCAGATGGTGACTGCAGCCATGAAATTAAAAGACGCTTACTCCTTGGAAGGAAAGTTATGACCAACCTAGATAGCATATTGAAAAGCAGAGACATTACTTTGCCAACAAAGGTTCGTCTAGTCAAGGCTATGGTTTTTCCTGTGGTCATGTATGGATGTGAGAGTTGGACTGTGAAGAAGTCTGAGCGCCGAAGAATTGATGCTTTTGAACTGTGGTGTTAGAGAAGACTCTTGAGAGTCCCTTGGACTGCAAGGAGATCCAACCAGTCCATTCTGAAGGAGATCAGCCCTGGGATTTCTTTGGAAGGAATGATGCTAAAGCTGAAATTCCAGTACTTTGGGCACCTCATGTGAAGAGTTGACTCATTGGAAAAGACTCTGATGCTGGGAGGGATTGGGGGCAGGAGGAGAAGGGGACGACAGAGGATGAGATGGCTGGATAGCATCACTGACTCGATGGATGTGAGTCTGAGTGAACTCCGGGAGTTGGTGATGGACAGGGAGGCCTGGCATGCTGCTATTCATGGGGTCGCAAAGAGTCGGACATGACTGAGCGACTGATCTGATCTGATCTGACAGGGATGCCTAGGCCCTTCAGATGGATTTTGTATCTGGAGGGAGTTTTTCTTTGAGGAGGTCGTTATGACCCATGCAGTCTTTGCTTCAGAGATGACTTCAGTCTATTGAATTATGTCTTTAGTTTCCATATCTACTTCAAGGAGGCAGATAGAAACTATTGTGAAAGACTGAGAACAAGGGTTGAGGAAGAAGTGACAGTTCATAGAGATTGGCTTCATAAACCTTTCTCGTTGGGCATCCCATGTTCCCTAGTTAATGTGAAAAATCAAGTTAGGGTATGCGTTTTGCTGAAATGTATTTCTGTGTCTCTTATTGTGTTTCTCTCCGTCTCTTTGTCTCTGTTTTTGTCTCTTTTAATTTTCTGCCTTTCTAGACATTTGCTCTGTCTGTGTATCTAATTTAGCATTAAAATCAAACTGCAGTACATATTTTATTAATGATTGTATTTATTACAAACCACTTGTACATTTTTGTTCTTAACCTAAAAATCAAATAAATACATTATATATCTTTCTTAAAACATGCCAAATTATGAGGAATCAACTTACATGAGTTGATTATTTTTCTGTGGGTACTGGCCCTCAGTATTAAAAAATTTCCTGTCCACCGGGTGAGACCCTGCATGTGATGCTTTTAAGGGTCTGCTTCCTCTTTCTGGTCCTCTTTTATTTAAGTAATTCGGAAAGAGAACTGAAATTATCTGCTCATAAGCCCTTACAGGACTTTCTTCCCTCTGTTCAGGCCAGGATGCCAGCTAGGATGGAAGCCCCTGTGTCGTTCAGTCTTGGCCTTGGTGGGCTTTCCAGCAAACGAGAATGCTCCCCAACCTCCTCGCAAGTCAGTCCATGTATGGAACATCTCACTACCCCTATCTGACCCCACTTCCACCTGGGAAAAGATAAAGTGTGAGATATTATGGTCCCTCTCACTCATGATGAAACTGCCTGATTTTCTAACTTTTCTCCTTTGAGAACGCCATCAACCCTGAATCCTGGGTTCTGTTGTAGAGCCATAACACTAAGGTCATACTATTTAAACCCTACATGCCACCCAGATAGGACAGACTGCTGCAGTCCCCTAAGAGTCATTCTTTCTTTCACTTCCCAGACTTGCTCACAGTTATGTGGGTCTGGGCAACTGAATTAAAGCCAATAGAGAGTGAGGGAATCGGATGCAGGCCACTTCCGGCTGGATCTAACCACCTATATTTGCTCCTTCATTCCTCCCCCTTCTGCCCAGACAGAACAGCAGTGCCTAGGCTGACCTCGGAGCATCACGTGGGTGGGAGATGACAGAGCAGCTATCCACACACTGAGGAAGTACGTAGACTGGCCTTCCTCTTCCAAATCGAGAATGACGCAGTGTTCAGTGAACAGTTTCAGCCTAACACGCTGACACTTTGTTAGGCGGCTTAGTGGTGAGAACTCTAGGTGAGCATTCCAAAGTATAGCTTGTGTGTGTGTGCACACTGCCCAGGGAAAACCAACCCTCTCCTGACAGACTGGCATCTGTCAGTTAGCTTTATGCTGTTCAACAGACCACTGCCATATGTAATAATGACTTAAGATGATAACATTTGAATTAATGAATAATGAAGAATACTATTAGCTTATGATGCTGGGCAGTCTGCTCTTGCTTGGGTAACTCGGCAGGCAGCTTGCCTGGGGCTGAAAGGTCTAGGATGGCCTCATGGCCAGGATTGTTCAGTTTGATAATCTCTAATCCCACTCAATACTCTAATTTTATCTTTCTTTCCCAGCAGAGGGGTCAGGTCCGAAGTGCACGTTATGGGAACTAAAAGCATAGTTGGTGTGCTGTTGACTGTGCTGCAGGGGCACCCCCTGCCCAGCCCAATGCTGAGCAAGACTCAGAGCAAACAAGGTAGATGCCAGAGCCAAGGGCAGAGTCAGGGCAGCGCTGTGCCAGCCCAGCTGTGGCTACTTCCATCTCCTTTCAAGTTCAACTCGGGCGAGTGGGAGGTGGGAATCCATTTTTATTTCTGGTCTGCTTCCTGTCGATTGTGATTCTTCCGTTCATGCCCTGTGCAAGTTGAATCTCACCTCCACTGTCCTCCTCAGGGCCAGCTTCTCCATTTTTTATAGTTGTTTTCTTTTGTGGGGGTGATGGATCGATGCAGCAACATTTTCCAAACACAAATAAACCAGAGTGGAAGGTGCCCTTGAAAGCGCCAGTGCTTGGAGCGAAGTCCTGGACATCTGCAGAGCTGTCAGCCTCCTGGGGGTCTGGTTTGTTGGTTAGGGAGGGACAGGTGGCGTTGGATTTCTTAAATCCTCTACTTTAAGACGGCAGCAATCAAAAACCTTGAAACCTGCTTGAAATCACCCTCTTTTAATGCCTGGAAAAAACCCCTGTGTCCTCGGGGGGTTGGGTCAGAATTGTAAGTTTTGTCTTCCACCCAAACACACAGTGGTAATGCCAAGAGATCCTGGGGCTTCCACGTTCCCCCACACCTTCCCTCCTCCAGGGACCTGTTCCAGGGGATTCAGCAGGAAGAGTGCCCCGTGTGCAGCCTCTTTCCCTCTAGCTTTTACATGTTTTCTTCCAAATAGAAAATTGGGTTAAATTCAGGCAGAGAAAATCCGAGAAGGGAAAAGGAGCCACAGGAGAGCACCTCCCTGCCTAAGGAGGGGAGAGGTGTTACTGCGGATGGAGTGGAGGAGCGGGTGGACAGTGGGCGTCAGAGCCTCTGGGCTTTTCGGGTCTCACAGCAGTGACTCCCCTCATTCTTCCACTGCTCCTCCTCAGTTCAGTTCAGTCACTCGGTCATGTCTGACTCTTTGCGACCCCATGGACTATAGCACGCCAGGCATCCCTGTCTATCACCACCTCCCAGAGCTTGCTCAGACTCACGTCCATTGAGTCGGTGATGCCAACCAATCATCTCATCCTCTGTCATTCCCTTCTCCTCCCGCCTTCAATCTTTCTCAGTATCAGGGTCTTTTCCAAGGAGTTAGTTCTTCGCATTAGATGCCCAAGGTATCGGAGTTTCAGCTTCAGCATCAGTCCTTCCAAAGAATATTCACGACTGATTTCTGCTCCTCCTGCCATCCCAATAATTGCCACCCTGAGGGCCTGCTGGGCTGGTGGCAGCAGAGAAGCTAGGAGGGTCCAGCTCAGAGCTCGAAGAACACTTGACTGCAGCAGGAGAGCTCAGAGGTGCACAACCAGGGTCTCCAGAGCGGGACTTAATTCTCTGAAAAGAGCAGTGAAGATGCACGTGGTGATGGTGACCCTGGGGGAAAAGGAGGATGAAAAGGAAGCAAAGGGGGAAGAAAGGAGAAGGATTAAAACGGATCGTCCCAATCCTGTCCTGCAAATGAGAGACTTTTTATTCCACTATTGCTTCTTCTAGCAATTACAACTGAGACTCAGGAAGAAAACACCAACCAGCAATGGGCAGCCCTTTCCTATGCTATGAAACTGTTAGCGTCATTCCTGTTCTGGAGGAGATCTTCAACAAAGGCCAGTTTCTTTGAGAATAAAAAATTAAACAGAGTTATCAGATTTTCAGTTAAGCTTAGCATTTTCATCTCTGGTCAACTGTTTAATGACTGTGCTGAGTCAATAAAAAAGAGAGCCTATTGAAAGAGAGATTCTAATTATGAGCAACAATGACCATTAGTGATAGCAATTGGAGATCGGTGAGTGTGTGTTAAGAGATCAACAAAGAGCTTGGATGCAGAGTAAAAAGGGGAGGAAGTTGGTGAATGTGGGTAAATATGAATTATTGAGAAAAGGAAAGGGAGATGATACACAACGCAATCGTGTTTGCCAGGGATATTGTGTGAAGCTCTCGGCAAAGAAAGGAAAGAAGTGACACGATCCCTTTTTGGCATAAAATTGATACCATGGAAGGGCTGGGAGAGAGACAGATGACTGAGAGGCTGATCGGAGAAGGCAGGGAACCTTGTGCAAGAGTTTAATAAGAGAGCCATTAAATGAAATTTCTTGGAGGCATTTCATCCAACTACTGCTTACGATGTTTGCTGGTGCATTCTGGCCATGATGAAAGTTTAGAAGTAACTGGTGTAACTAATAAATCCTCAGTCTTATTAGTTTGTGTCCTGCATTTAAGAGTGCACTTTCTTTTAACATCCCAATTAATTTACTCCAGTACCCATTGGCCTAATTGCAGGAAATGAGTTTCTCTCAAAAGTTCCCCAGCTAATTCTAAGATAACTTCCTTACTGCATAATTAAAAGGGCTCGACTGAGTTACTGCTCTGAGAACAAAGGGATAGACTGCTTCAAAGGCAAGTTCTGGGCTGTATCCAGAAAGCAGAGACTCTTTTGTTACTTTCAGAAGGAAGTTATTTTTTTCAGCTTTCAAGCACGCACAGTTGATCTCTGCTGGTACCTGAAGTGCCTGCTGGGTACCAGACACTTAGTTGGGCATGACCTTAGATGAGATACAGGTCTAGTTGCACAGCCAAGTCCCCAGGTAACAGGGGCATAAAGAGTATAGCAGTTTGTTTCTCTCTCTGAAAGTCTGGCTGGCTTGTTGGCCTTGCTCTGCAGAGTCATTCGAGGGGTCAGGTGTCTTTGACCTTGCTGCTCTGCTGTCCTCAGGGTGTTGTATCCCAAGGTGGCTCCCCATCGCATCATATGCCAGCCCCAGAAAAGGAGAAAGGGGAGAAGAGGGCAAGTGCAGAACTCACACACAATTTTTTTCAAATTCCAGAACTTAGGCATATGATCATATCTAGCTGCAAGGGAAGTTGAAAATACAGATTTTACTCTGAATTGGCTCAGTACCACATCAGTTCAGTCTCTCAGTAGAGTCCGACTCTTTGCGACCCCATGGACTGCAGCACGCCAGGCCTCCCTGTCCATCACCAACTCCTGGAGTTTCCTCAAACTCATGTCCATTGACTTGGTGATGCCGTCCAGCCATCTCATCCTCTGTCGTCCCCTTCTCCTCCTGCCCTCAATCTTTCCCAGCATCAGGATCTTTTCAAATGAGTCAGCTCTTCACATCAGGTGGCCAAAGTATTGGAGTTTCAGCTTCAGCATCAGTCCTTCCAATGAACACTCAGGACTGATTTCCTTTAGGATGGACTGGTTGGATCTCCTTGCAGTCCAAGGGACTCTCAAGAATCTTATCCAACACTATAGTTCAAAAGTATCAATTCTTCAGTGCTCAACTTTCTTTATAGTCCAACTCTCACATCCATACATGACTACTGGAAAAACCATAGCTTTGACAAAATGGACCTTTGTTGGTAAAGTAATGTCTCTGCTTTTTAATATGCTCTCTAGTTTGGTCATAGCTTTTCTTCCAAGGAACAAGCATCTTTTAATTTCATGGCTGCAATCACCATCTGCAATGATTTTGGAGCCCCCCAAAATAAAGTCTGACACTGTTTCCACTGTTTCCCCATCTATTTGCCATGAAGTGATGGGACCAGATGCCATGATCTTCGTTTTCTGAATGTTGAGCTTTAAGCCAACTTTTTCACTCTCCTCTTTCACTTTCATCAAGAGGCTTCTTAGTTCCTCTTCACTTTCTGCCATAAGGGTGGTATCATCTGTGTATCTGAGGTTATTGATGTTTCTCTTGGCAACCTTGACTCCAGCTTGTGCTTCATCCAGCCTGGCATTTTGCATGATGTACTCTGCATATAAGTTAAATAAGCAGGGTGACAATATACAGCCTTGACATACTCCTTTTCCTATTTGGAACCAGTCTGTTGTTCCATGTCCAGTTCTAACTGCTGCTTCTTGACCTGCATACAGGTTTCTCAAGAGGAAGGTCAGGTGGTCTGGTAGTCCCATCTCTTTCAGAATTTTCCACAGTTTATTGTGATCCACACAGTCAAAGGCTTTGGCATAGTCAATAAAGCAGAAGTAGATGTTTTTCTGGAACTCTCTTGCTTTTTCGATGACCCAGCAGATGTTGGCAATTTGATCTCTGGTTCCTCTGTCTTTTCTAAAACCAGCTTGAACATCTGGAAGTTCACAGTTCATGTACTGTTGAAGCCTAGCTTAGAGAATTTTGAACGTTACTTTGCTAGGGTGTGAGATGAGTGCAGTTGTGCGGTAGTTTGAACATTCTTTGGCATTGCCTTTCTTTGGGATTGGATTGATAACTAACCTTTTCCAGTCCTGTGGCCACTGCTGAGTTTTCCAAATTTGCTGGCATATTGAATGCAGCACTTTCATAGCATCATCTTTTAGGATTTGAAATAGCTCAACTGGAATTCCATCATGTCCGCTAGCTTTGTTTGTAGCGATGCTTCCTAAAGTCCACTTGACTTTGCCTCCGGGATATCGAGTTCTAGGTGAGTGATCACAGCATCATGAATGACCACATGCCCAGCTGTAAATGGGATTTCAGTGGAAGAAAGACAATGTATATAATGAGTGAAAAGCAATAGTTGCTGCCAGAGGTACCCAACATACATTTTTATCATTTAGCATTTACAGCAACTCTGAAAGATATAATATCCCTGGGAAATTTAAGCTTAAGGAGGCATCTTCCTCCTTGGTCATACTGACTGGGAAGTGAGAAGGCAAGGAAGTCTAAGGACTATGGAGAGAAGGAGAGGGAAAGGGTAGGGCTGAATTTAAGAGCAAGCAGGTCAATGAAATGCATATCATCTAGAAGTCTCCACGGTCTTGGCATGGGAAGTAATCTTACAGCCCAACAAAATGAAAACAGCTATATGACTGGTATGTGCCTGAGAGATGTGTGCTTAAGTAAAATGGCTTAAGGAGGAAGAATTAGGATAGTTCTGAGTTTGAGTTTATAGTATAAGGTCGAAAGGAAAATAGTTTGTCAGTTGTGCTTTCTGAAAAGCCTTGTCTCACCCACCCAGTGACGAGATGGAGAACGTTTTATGAACATTTGATAGGACATCAAGATTGAGAATAGATATAAAACAACACCAAATCCAACTTCCCTATTTTTCCCACACAAATGTGAAATGATACTGGCGTATCACAGAAATAAAGCTGCTCCTATATGCCATCCAACACTGTCTAGAATCGCTTTCAAATTCCCAAATGTCATGTATTCCCTTTTACCCTCTGGCCTCTGGATATGCTATTCTTTCTCAAATTCCACTGCCCCATCTCTCTTCTGGTCCATCCCAGTTCTCTAACCCTCTCTCATTTTCTCAATGCCTTCTCATCCATTGTCTTAGCTCAAGCCCACTTTCTCAAGAGACCTTCTGCTAAACCCCAGTTAGACCTGCCTTCTCTGTATGGTACTGCTACACTACAGCTGCTAGTAATGAAATCAAATGATTAGTTAACCCTTATCGAACACTTACCACCTGCCAGGTCCTGGGCTAAGTGCTTTCTATGCATAATCTCACTTAAACAGCCCAGTAAGGTGTGGACTATTATTTTCCATATTTTAGGGATGAGAAAACTGAAGATCACAGAGGCGAAGAGTGTTGGTTTCCTATGGCTGCCGTAATGGATTACCACAGACTTGGTGACTTGGAACAACAGAAATTTATTCTCTTTTAGTTCAGGAGGCCAGGAGTCCAAAATCAAAGCATGGGCAGGCTGTGCTCCCCTCCGAAGGCTCCAGGGCGAGAATACATTCTTAACTCCTCAAGCTTCTGGAGGTTGCATGTGTACGATGGGAGATACGGCCGTGATTCGAGGAGGAAGTGATGAGCTCTAGCTGGGTTGGTCTTAGAGGTGGCCGATGACTTGGGGCTGGAGGGTAAGTGGAAGAAGGAAGGAGGGGAGAGACTATCCAGAGGAGAAGGAAATGGCGTGGGCAAGCCGTGGGGGCTGGGCTCACGTTACCACATTTCTTCCAAATGCTTCTTGCCTGGACTCCATAATAGTCCTTGAAGAATTGCGGTAAAATTCACATAACCCAAAATGTTCATAAACATAAAATTGTTCATTTCAAAGTGGCATTTAGTGTATTCTCAATGTGGTGCAGTCATCACCTCTATCTAGTTCCGAAACATTTTTGCCACCCCAGAGAAAAACTCCGTGCCCATCTGGCAGGCACTCCCCATCTGCCTTCTTCTCCCAGCCCGTGGCCACCACGACTCTGCTTTCTGTCTCCATGGAGTCTCCTATTCCAGATATTTTACATACATGGAATCACGTGACACCTGACCTTTTGTATCTGAGCACACTTAAATCTTTTTAACATGGCTTCCACCTTCCCTCTTTGTCTTTTCCAATCTGTCCTTCCTAAGTAGTCATGATGCTCTTTCTAACTGATGGAGCTGAGCCTGCCATTCCCTTTCTTTAAACTCTTCAAATGCTTCCAAACGCCCTTGAGATGAACTGTGTGATCGTGCCTGCCTGCTTCTCCAACCTCAGCCTTCAGACTCCTTGGTCCCCACACACCACTCCCACTGCCCATGGAGTCCAGACCCAGCTCCTTTCCATTCTTTGCTCACCTCTGGGCCTCGCTGTAGTTGTGGCCCTTCCCCGGGCACTGTCTCCTCATTCACCGTCCCCGAACTTGTACTGGATGTGACTCCCCCCGCTAAAAAGCTCCAGACTGGGTTAGTGCCCTCATTCTGAACCCCTCCTTTCTGCCTTCCTGCCAACCCTATAGCAGCTGTCCCTCTTCATTGCACCTTCTGGTTTAAACACCCGGTCTCCCCAGGGAATATTGGCCTTCTGGAGGCAGACACTGCGTGGGTCTTGCTCATGCCTTAGCACATGGCAGCAGCTGGTAATGTTTCTTTAATGAAGGGACGTAGGAAAGAGATATTTTAAAGGGATATCAGAGGAGTTTTTAAAATGAGAGCTCAGATAATTGAGATGTAGTGTTATGACCACACTGAGGAGAGCCTTGAATGCTAGGACTTTAGAGTTCATCTTGTAGGTCAAGGGTTAACATTTTCTAAACCTGCTGGAGGCCAGCAGGAATCACAGTGGGTGGAGGGCTGGGAAGGGTACAAAGGCGCTGGTGGGGGTGTGGTGAGCAGCAGAGAGTAGATGCCAGGGCCCAGGCAGCTGTTCTCAGCACCAGCTGATTATTGCCAGGTGGGAACGTGGGCCTGGAGTTGCCAAGCATTCTGAGTTTTTAAGAGAAGCCAGAAATCTGAATGTGTGTGTGTGTGTATGTGTGTACGCGCATGGAGACACACACAAGAAATCTCTATTTTAAAATGTATCTGAATCAAGTTTTTGAAAAACACAGTGTGAGCCAAACAAAAGCCATCTGGGGCTGGATCCAGCTCAGAGGCTTCTAGTTTTCAGCCTCTGCTAGAGGTCTGAAAAACGCTTGAGCTGGGAAGGAACAGATTGAAAGTGGCATTGTGGGGTGATAACCAATCGGTGATATACTACATTGCGATAGAGGGATTTCCTTGAGGCAAGACCAGCTAGAAGGCTGGCACACCAATTTATGGTTCATTCAGTATACCCTGGGCACCAGGTATATGCCATCCTCTGTGATAAGGGTGTTTCGGAAAAGAACTAAGATGGCAGCTGCAGGAATAAAACCAAGACCTCCTTTTCTCTTGCTCCCGAGTTTCCTTTTTCACTTCAAGGCCGATGTCTTGCTTTCCTAGCTCAGAGACCTTGTCTTGGTGACTCACCCAGTAGCTCAACTCCTCTGAGACTGGTTCCCTGGCTTAGATATTTTTTTAGAGATTTATTGAGATATTGTTGAGATACAGAGTTGCATAAGTTTAAGGAGTATGAAGTCATAATTTGATATATTTGCAAAATGATTACCCCCGTATCGTTAGCTATTGCTTCTATCATTTCACATAATTATCATTTTTTTTTTTTGTGGTGAGAACAGTTAAGATTTACTGTCTTAGCTACTTCCAAGTATGTAATACAGAGTTATTAACCATCATACTTGTCTTATAATCACAAATTTTCGACCGACATCTCCCCCTTTCCCTTACCCCTTAGTCCCTGGTAAGCATCACTCTATAGTTCTATGAGTTTGGCTGTTTTAGATTCTACATATAAGTGATGTCATACAATGTCCATCTTTCTCTGTCTGATTTATTTCACCTATAAGTATAGCGGCGGGATTTCCTTCTTTCTCATGACTGGAATGATATTCCGTTGTGCATATCTCCATCCTGGAAGCTCACATCTACAGCCAGGAGAAATGTCTATACTCAGCCGCCTTCCTAAAATTAGGAAGGGGAGAAAGACCTCTTGAGAGGGAATAAACTGCCCTAACGTGGAGTTTAAGCTTTGCATATTCTTAATGGGCTACTTTATATATTTTTGTTTCTCTGCCATTAAATCAACAGTACTTGAGGAACAAAGCAATTATTATAACAAAATAAAATCTTTAAAAAATATCTGACTCATAGTGTGTATATTTCCATTCCCATCCCTCCAACACACACTATGCAGCAGGCTCTTGTGCAGAAAATAGAGAGATGAGATCTTAAGAATGAAGCCTTTACCATCCCATACAATACTTTGTATCTGGGTGTTGGTAACAAGGGAGAAGAAAGAATCCAAGGTGGGCCAAGTCTAAATGATCAGACTGGGAGAATGTAAACTATTGATAACACAAAAAGGGAAGTAGGGTGTTGTGGGATAAGGCTGGTTGGTCACAGTTTGAGTGCAGTTAACTGTATCCTGGAGGTGATCATTGCCCCAACCTTGCCCTGGCCTGCTAAGCATCTTGGGGGCTTGTCCTGTCATATTTTTAGCAGAGGCTGGTTGGGGGAAGGAGAAGAGACAGTATATTATGGCTGCACCTCCATGGCCTAACCACCTTGTTTAATGGACAAAAGTTAAGTCAAATAAATTTGCCTTTTTTCTAGTGGTAACTTCTGACACTAGCTGCAAAGGATCTTGGTAAATTTTCCTATTAATTTTGAATGCCTCTAGTATAATTGAGTGGAGAAGGCAATGGCACCCCACTCCAGTACTCTTGCCTGGAAAATCCTATGGCCAGGGGAGCCTGGTAGGCTGCAGTCCATGGGGTTGCTAAGAGTTGGACACCACTGAGGGACTTCACTTTCACTTTTCACTTTCATGCATTGGAGAAGGCAATGGCAACCCGCTCCAGTATTCTTGCCTGGAGAATCCCAGGGATGGGGGAGCCTGGTGGGCTGCCGTCTATGGGGTCGCACAGAGTCAGACACGACTGAAGCAACTTAGCAGCAGCAGCAGCAGTATAATTGAGAGTTGATGATATATGTGTGAGATAATTTGAGAAAATAAACTCTGTGTATTTTTGATATTACTGTTAGTTTAATCTTAAACTTTATTGTAGAATTAAATAAGCTCAGAATTGTAGAGTTTGAAGAAATCTTAGACTTAATTTAACTTTACCCAACACAAAAATCCTCAGTAATAATACTTTGATGTTTTATCAATAAGGTAAGCTTTTTCTGGAAAGGGACTGTGTCATTTATTTTTGAATTCCAAGTGCTTTGTATAATAAGTGCTGGTTTTTGTAGCTGTTCAATATATTGATTAGTTGGTAAGAAGCAAGCCAACATATTTAAAAATAAGAAGTCTAAGTAAGTACCCAAATCTAGATTTTTGTTCAGTTTTGCAGGCTAAACCACAGATTTTAGGTTAAGAGAAACATCTAAATCAATGACTGTAATGGAAATTTTAAGACTACACAGATGTTCACACCCCAATTTTCCAGACTGACTTATCAGAGTTAGAAATTAAAACACTTTGTTCAGGAAAAGTTCAAGTGGTGTTAGACCTAAACCTTGACTAGTTAAAAAGTAGATCAAACACTCTTCAAGACTTTGAAAAGACTTACCCCTTTTAAAAAAACAACCAGGTGGACTACAGAATCCCTGACTTTAAAATATGCTTTTAATAATAATATTTTTAAGATTGAAAATAAAGATTTCACATCTGGGAATAAGAAAAAAAGCAGATGATGAATTTTCTCTCTCAGAGATCAGGGATATCCCATCTAAAAAGACAAACCAAGAATGCTAGTTGGGCAGCATAATGACGGCAGCAGGGACCGGAGACTTTGTGATAGGAATATTCACGACAGGGAGTGAGCCCAAATAATAAAATTAAAAAACTTTCCAAAAATGACGAGGGCCCAAATTGTTGCGTCTCCATAGTAACAGGAAATGCAATATTTATACCTTTATTTACCCTTCTTTTCAACCAAAAAAAATGCATGACATTTGCCATGGTAACACTCACATCATATATGCGTGTATCGCTTCAGATATGGGGCCTGCTGTTCTAAAAACAACAAACACATACCAAGACATGAGCGTCATGTGAAACTTCTACTCACTTTACAGTGTTTTGATGGAAAAATACGTCCCTCTGGACCTTGACATCTTTTTCTCAAGGACTGTTTTCCAGTTTCAGTGGCAGAAAAGCCAGGTGTCTCTCTGCTTCTTTCTCTGCTTCCGAAGCCACACTGAGAGTGACGCAGACGTGTCTTTCCAGGCGCAGGTGGCAGTGGGAGAAGGTTCGGGGACAGAGTGTCAGGGACAGGATGGGTTGGAGGGGCCTGCGGCTCTGGCGGGAAAAGGGCAGATGGCGCTGTGACCACAGTGCCTGACCTGCGGTTTAGACGTAAAGGAAATAGTCACCTGCGTCCCTCGAGTGACTTGAGAAGCCTGGGAAGGCCTCTTTTCCCCAGAAGATGTCTTCCTTACATTTACCATGAGGGCTGAAATTCAGGCAGCCATATTGTCCAGTCACAGCAGCAACAGGGAGCCTTGCAATGTGATTATCTAGGTGCATTCAGCAGTAGTCCCAAAGCAGCCTGTACCACCTCGGCCGTATAAGTTGGTGCGTTCATTGGCTTGTCTGAGCTCAAGGAGAATTGGACTTAGGACTGACGCTCAAACAGGGTAGAGGAGAAGGAAGGTGTTGGAGGTGGGGTGCTGCTGAGTGGCTTCAGAATTTGGGGACTTCAGCCGAACTGGACACGGGGTGAGGCTCAGTGTACTGAAAGGGGAAAGGAGAATGAATAAAAATTGGAGAAATATTGATTGTGTCAGCTGTGTGGCAGATACCAGGCTCCGAAAATAAACTCTGCAATTTGGTTTGTGGCTGCCCATGTTTTCAGCTTTCTAATTTACCCTGCTGTTGGCCTGACATAAAAGCCTGGGGTCTGGCTGAGAATCAAAGGTTCCGTGCTGTATTGTATGGCCTCCATCCCCATCCTCTCCAGAGCCCCGCTCGATAACATCTTTCCCAGCTTCGCATCTTTGGGATGACCAGTGTATCCACAGGAGGGAGCAAACTTCCGTTGCTCACTGACATTTCCTGTCCTTGTTTTATTTGGCACTTTCCTTCTCTACTCTTCTTTTATTTCCAGTTCTATGGCCCCTATTTTTGGTGGCTCCTGACCCAGATAATGTTGAGGAAAAGTAAGAGTGCTCTGAGCTGGGAGTAGGGCTATGATGTTCTATTCTCAGCTTTGAGTCCCATTGAGCAGAAGGTACTTCTGGCTGCCTAGTCGCATTCGTCAGGCTAGGCTGTGCTGCGGTGATGAACACACTCCAAAATCTCAGTGGCTTAGCATGTAAAGGCTTATTTCTTGTACATGAAAAGCCTGGCAGTTCCCCAGGGCGTTTTCCTGCGTCACCTTGACTCAGAGATGCAAGCCGCTCAACATCTTGTTAATGCTTTTAGAAGGAGACAGACTCAGAGGGTCACGCACTGGCTCTTCAGTATTTCTGTCCAGAAAGTGAGGTGTATCACACTCACTTATGGCCCATTGACCAGATATAGCCATATGGTCTGCCCCCAACCATCGGGCATGTGGGAAACGTGGATAAGCTCATGATATTCAACAAGCGGCCCATGTTTCTGCTGTACTTGTGATGTCTAAGAAGATACTCAACCTTCTCAGACTTGTGATTCCAACAATCAGGGTAGTGAGGGTGAAGTTACGGTAAAGTGATCAGTTGTTCAGTGATCCAAATGAAATCTGAAGATATCACACGACACCACATGAAGTAGGAAAAAAAAATATATGTGCCACTTTTGCTAGCAATGGCCCTTCTGGTAACTGTCAGACAAGTTGAAGAGCCCCCTCCGTGGTACCACACATTGGTATTACTCTCTCAGTACAAGCTGGGAATAGCTCCTGGCGTGGAAACATTCATGGCTGGAGCTTCTTGACTGTTCCAAGTACCAATGCCCCAGTGCTGGGGATTTATCAGTTAAAATTTTTTTTTAAATTTATTTTTGGCTATGCTGGGTCTTTGTTACTGTGTGGTGCATGGGCTTCTCATTGCAGTGGCCTCTCTTGCCGAGGACCATGGGCTCTGGGCGGGTGGGCTGCAGTAGCCGTGGCGCCTGGGTTCAGTAGTTGCAGCTCCCAGGCTCTAGCGCACAGGCTCAATAATTGTGGTGCACGGGCTTAGTTCTTCCGCCGCATGTGGGATCTTCCCAGATCACGGATCAAACCTGTGTCTCCTGCGTTGGCAGGTGGCTTTTTTCTTTTTTAACCACAGAGCCACCAGGGAAGCCCAGTTTGTCACTTTCGTATCTCAACAGTTCCACTTGGGTTTCTGGCACCACAAACCCCTGTCTGTAAACAATTTGTTCTTTTACCAAAGACAAGCTGGCATATCAGAGAAACTGTGTATCTGCTTTAGAGACATGATTGTTCTAGAAAATTACTGACTTTATCTGAATTATAAAAACAAGCCTCTCAAATGCCAACAACTGCCGATCAGGGATATTGTGGAGATTAATCAAAAGAGGTGGACAGATAGCAATAGAATGGTGAGTGTCTCTGTTGTGAGGAGCGGCATGAAGTGTCAGTTAGGAAGCTGACAAGATCTCGATGGCTAAGTTTACCCTCCGCAGTGACAGAGACGAGGCCGAACTGGACCCTGGGTCTTGCTGAGGGGAGAAGTGCCGTGTGATCCACTGAGTCTCACATCCAGCGGGGAGCTGCCTAGTTCTGCTGGAGCACTGATGTCTAGCAGAGCAGTAAAGCAAGGATGGCTCTTCCGAGCATGAGGCCTGTGCAGTTGCACAGGTTGCACACCCAGGAAGCTGCCCTTGGTTAGCATAGGAGGTAAAGGTCATTGCTGACTCCGTCTGCTGTGGATCCTGGAGTTTGAGTCTAGTTGTTCCTGAGTGGGGCTCAATCGGTCACTGTGAGCAGGAGGGCATGGTGACAGCCCCTTCAGAGAGCTGAACTGCAGAGAGTAGACCCTGACCAGCACAGGTGAGCCCTCATACAGGGCTTTTCCTCCCCTACTCTGAAACCTCCTCACGGGACAGAGGGGTAGCGGGAGTCAGATGGGGATGGGCAAGTGCATGCCCTTTCCTCCTCCAGGCCCAGGTCTTGACTACCCATTCTGTTTTCACTTTGCATCCCAAATAATCCACTTGCACAGAAGCATCAGTGAGTGCTGAGACTCTGTAGCTTTCTAGAGGAAATCTAGGGGTAGGCACCCTTGACATCTGCAAAGCACTTGAAATCTCCAAGTATCTGTTTTGTCCCTGGCCCCCTGTGTTGCCTTCCTCCTCTTTACTCGGCTGCTTTCCTTTCCTACCCTCAGCTCCCTTAGTCTCTTCCCCTTTCCTCCTCCCCTTTATTTCAGGAACTCCAGACTCCTGACTTTTTAACCTATCATGCAGTTCAGCTATGACGCAGCATCTAACTCCCAACAGAGCAGAGAGACAAAGAGCCCTTCAGCCAGTCTGACCTTCTCCACGGAAGGTGATTTAGTGACTATCTTGGTGACTCACCATGCCCCTTGGGGTCTCCTTCTTCACCTCGTGATAAATCGATGCTAATTAATTCATTCACAGTGAATGAACACTACTTTCTCTAGAGTTTCTCATGACACTTCTATCCCAGATTTCATGTGGAAGGTCCCCACTACTATCCAGCATGGGGGGTGGGGAAGGGGGAGAGCTGGGGCAGTGTGCTCTTCCTAAGTGAGATGGGTCTTCCCCCTGAGTTCTGGCGGAAGGGGGTTTGTCTCCCTGGGGTTCTGGGGGCAGATAGCAGTGCTGAGTCCCACTTCTGCACTGCTGCTACTCTCTGTTCAGGGACCACTTCATTCTCTGCCATGAGCCTGCTTTTATTTTGTCTTACTTACATATAGTCTTGGTCTAGACAAGTATCACCACTAGAAAGAAGTGGTAAGCAATGTAAGTATAGAGTTCTGCGTCCTTTGGTATTGTCACGAGAGAATGCTTCATAACTGGCCGGCTTTTGTCTTGACTAAGAGAAATACTTTTCAACCAGACCGAGAGGCGAACTGAAGGGAAAAGAACACAGGAAAGAAATATCAGCCATCTGAAGAAAGAGACAGATGCTGTCTGCTCTTCCCTCACGGGAAACATAACAGCAGGATTAGTGTTGCTAGGTGTGGCCTAATGAAGTCAGTCGGCTCAAAGTTGGAAAGAACCCTGCTCCTCAGGAGAGCAGTATTCATGTGCTAATCTAGCATAGTAGTCAGTTTCTTTTCAGTGGAAGAAAAACTCCAATAGAAACACAAAAACTTAGCATCTTTCCTGACCAAACTCAGGAATATAGTGCAACCTGGACTGGATTTGCATTCTCTCTTCAGGAAGGGTGCCAGAATCACCCTCCCCTGTGTAGGTGGGCATGTGATGCTCACAGAGGCTCTGTCTCTCCTTATTTCAGTTCCAACCCTGACCCGCTCTCTCTCCTCTTGGTTGAATCAGGCTAGGAGCAATCCTGGGCAGATGCAGGGACTGGTCTCATTTATGGTAGTGCCACAGAATTTAGCTTAACACCTGGCATGCGGTGCCTGGCAATAAATACTTGTGGAATAAATGAAGAAACAGAAGAAAAATTGAATAGCTTTTTCAAAGCAATTTTTGTGTAAAGTGTGGGGCATCCATTCTGGAGCAATTTAGAAGACTAAGGATAGTAAGAAAAAAAAGTCACAGCAAAAACAAGACCTGGAGCTGACTATGGCTCAGATCATGAGCTCCTTATTGCAAAATTCAGACTTAAATTGACGAAAGTAGGGAAAACCACTAGGCCCTTCATGTATGATCTAAATCGAATCCCTAATGATTATACAGTTCAGTTCAGTCGCTCAGTCGTGTCCAACTCTTTGTGACCCCATGGACTGCAGCATGCCAGGCCTTCCTGTCCATCACTAACTCCTTGAGTTTACTCAAATTCATGTCCATGAGTCGGTGATCCCATCTAACCATCTCATCCTCTGTCATCCCCTTCTTCTCTTGCCTTCGATCTTTCCCAGCATCAGGGCCTTTTCCAGTGACTTGGCTCTTTGCATTAGGTGGCCAAAGAATTGGAGCTTCAGCTTCAACATCAGTTTTTCCAGTGAATATTCAGGGTTGATTTCCTTTAGGACTGACCTGTTTGATGGGGGAGTAGTAAAAAAGCTATAACTGCAAAAGGAGATGAAAGAAGAAAAGTCACAACAGGACTAGTGAGGTTGAAACCCAGGGGAAAATCTTTCTGAGTATAACTGTGAGATTGTGATGTTGTTGCCTATGATAGAGATAGTAGGCTTGCTTCTTAAAGTTTTGCAAATTTGCCTGGGTGCAGTCAGACTTTGGGGAACAATGTCTGACTGGTAGGGGATAAGTACAAGATGATTCAATAAATCTTTTCCATTTCTAATATCTGTGATTCTGTGAAATGAAAACACTAGTCATAGACCCCCTAAAAAGCAGGACATTTCAGTGCTGGCCTGATCACAAAGATCAGAATTAATGTTCATATCTAGAGTTTTAATTTTCACAATCTGTCATTCACAGGAAGACAGTAGGAGGGATGTTCCGCAGTCTACTGGTTTCATACTGTTGCTTTCCAGCACTGGGCATTTCAGAAGGTGTCAGAAAACAACAGAACCAGTTAGCTTAAAAACTCGAGGGCCATCTGACGTTCCTGTTCTACCACATGGGGCTGGAACCATGCGTGGCATCCAAGAGACTTTGTTGCTGCTTCCGCCTCGTCACATTCTGGTAAATATCACCAGCATGAGTGGGGGCCCATCCAAGCTGGTTTCTGTGCTCTTTTGACAAGTCTGCATCATTCTTTGAGCATTTTCTTGCTTTCCACGCATGACAAAATGTTATAGGTTCATCTACTTTCTTTGCCCTAGTTTTGGAATCAGTTTTTCTATGGAAGTCTGTTTTTGCAGTGAAGAAGAGTACTTAAAACCAAGATTTGGGCACTTGGTGTGATTTTCTTGTGGTGTCCGGCTGCAAGGCCTTCTCAGCTGATAGAAAGAAATATATGTGTGTATAGATATATACTGGAGAAGGCAATGGCACCGCACTCCAGTCTCTTGCCTGGAAAATCCCATGGACGAAGGAGCCTGGTAGGCTGCAGTCCATGGGGTCTCGAAGAGTCAGACACGACTGAGCTTCACTTTTATTTTTACTTTCATGTATTGGAGAAGGAAATGGCAACCCACTCCAGTGTTCTTGCCTGGAGAATCCCAGGAACGGCAGAGCCTGGTGGGCTGCCTTCTATGGGGTCACACAGAGTCAAGACATGACTGAAGTGACTTAACAGCATAGATGTATACATAAATAATAGATACAGATGAATGTGTATACACGTGTATGCATACCCACAGGCTTGCCCCATGCAGGCTGCTTGATTTCTGACTCCTCAGGCCAGCTTGCCCCTCAGTGTGAACGCTCTTCTTATCCTGCTTGATCTGCCCTGTTTTTCATTGTACTAATTATTTCTTTGTTTCTATAGTTCGTTACATCATTTGACTCTTTAAATGCTTTCAATGACTGTATTTTCATTTCCAAGGTTTCAAATAAGCTTTTAAAATCTTACAGATCATTTTTTCTTCACTGTTTATGTTTAGTTATAAATTTTTGTTCATTTTAAATGTCATCTTTATCTCATTTATCTCCCTGAGCATCCAAAGCATATTTACTTTATATTTCTGTGAAATTCTTCTACAGAGTTAATTTCATTTGGAGTAAATTTATGTTTAGGTTGGCTAACTTTTGTGATATTAGATTTCTTGTGTTTTAGAATTTTGGTTTGAAGATTTATTTTTTATTTATTTTCCTTAAAAAATGTTTTATTTTGTATTGGGATATAACTGATTAACAATGTTGTGATAGTTTCAGGAGAACAATGAGGGGACTCAGCCATTCACATATATGTATCTGTTCTCCCCCAAACTCCCCAGGCACCCAGGATGCCACATAACATTGAGCAGAGTTCCATGTGCTATACAGCAGGCCCTTGGCTATTCATTTAAAATATAACAGAGTGTATGTGTCCATCCCAAAGTCCCTACCTGTCCCTTCCCCTCCATCCCTCCCACCAACAACCATAAGTTCATTCTCTAAGTCTGTGAGTTTCTTACTGTTTCGTAAGTAAGTTCATCTATATCATTACTTTTTAGATTCTAAAATATAAGGGACATCCTATGACATTTCTCCTTTTCTGTCTGACTTATTTCACTCAGTATGACAGTCCCTAGATACATCCATGTTGCTGCAAATGGCATTATTTCATTATTTTTAAAGACAGAGTAATATTCTATTGATATATGCACCACGTCTTCTTTATCCATTCCTCTGTTGATGGACATTTAAGTTGCTTCCGTGTCTTGGCTATTGTGAGCAGTGCTGCAGTGAACCCTGGGGCGCATATATCCTTCCAGATCATGCTTTTCTCTGGATATATATCCAGGAGTGGGATTGCAGGGTCATATGGTAGCTCCATTTTAGTTTTTTAAGGAACCTCCATACTGTTCTCTATAGTGGCTGTATCAATTTATATTCCCACCAACAAGAGTAGGAGGGTTCCTTCTCTCCACACCTTCTCCAGCATTTATTGCTTGTGCATTTTTTGATGATAGCCATTCTGGCTGGTGATATGGTAGATTAGATTTGCATTTCTCTAATAATTAGTGATGTTGAACATCTTTTCATGTGCCTCTTGGCCATCTGTATATCTTCTTTAGAGAAATGTATATTTAGGTTTTCTGTCCATTTGTTGATTGGGTTGTTTATTTTGATGCTATTAATGCATCAAACATTAATGCATTAATGTTTGTTTTAATGCTATTTGATGCTATTATTAGCATCATGAGCTATTTATAGATTTTGGAGATTAACCCCTTTTCTACCACATCTTTTGCAAATATTTTCTCTCAATTTGTGGGTTGTCTTTTCAGTTTGCTTGTTGTTTCCTTTGCTGTGCAAAGGCTTTTGAGTTTAAGTAGGTCCCATTTGTTTATTTTTATTTTCATTATTCTGGGAGACAGATCAAAAAAGATATTGCTGTGATTTATGTCAGAGAGTGCTTTGCCTCTATTTTCTTCTAGGAGTTTTATAGTGTCCAGTCTCAAATTTAGGACCTTATTTTTATGTATGATATTAAAGAATGGTCTAATTTCATTTTTTGACATGTAGCTGCCCAATTTCCCCAGTACCATTTGTTGAAGAGATTGTCATTCCAACATTATGCAATCTTGTTTCCTTTATCATAGATGAACTGACCATAGGTGCATGGATTTATTTCTGGGTTTTCTACCCTGTTTCATTGATCTATATTTCTATTTTTGTGCCAATACCATACTGTTTTGATGATTGTAGCTTTGTAGTACAGTCTGAAGCCAGGAAGCCTGATTCCTCACCTCTGTTTTTCTTTCTCTGGATTGCTTTGGTATTCAGGGTCTTTTGTGTCTCCATACAAGTTTTAGGGTTTTCTGTTCTGTGAAAAATGCCATTGGTAATTTGATAGGAATTGTGTTGAATCTGTAGATTGCCTTGGGTAGTATAGTTATTTTGACAATATCAATTTTTTCAATCCATGAATGTGGTATATCTTTCCAAATGTTTGTGTCTTCTTTGATTTCTTTCATCAACATCTTATAGTTTTCTGAGTACAGGTCTTTTTTCACTTATTCTTTTTGTACAATGGTAAGTGGAATTATTTCTTGAATTTCTCTTTCTGATCTTTCACTGTTAGTGTATAGAGATGCAACAGATTTCTGTGTATTAATTTTGTAACCTGCAACTTACCAAATTTATTGATGAATTCTAGTAGTTTTCTGGTAGCATCTTTAGGATCTTCTATGTGTAGTATCATGTCATCTGCAGTGACAGTTAAATTTCTTTTTTTCAAATTAGTATTCCCTTTACTTTTTAACTCTCTGATTGCTGTAGCTAGGACTTCCAAAACTATGTTGAATAAAAATGGTGTCTTGTTCCTGATCTTAGAGGAAATACTTTCAGCTTTTCACCATTGTGTATGATGCTAGCTGTAGGTATGTCATATACAGCCTTTATTATTTTGAGGTATTTTCCTCTATGCCCACTTTTTGGAGAGGTTTTTTTTTTTTTTATCATAAATGGACACTGAATTTTTTCAAAAGTTCTTTGTGCATCTATTGAGCTGATCATGTGGTTTTTATTCTTCAATTTGTTGATGTGGTATATCACATTGATATACCAGATATTAAAAAATCCTTGTATCCTTGGGGTGAATCCCACTTGATCATGGTGTATGAACTTTTAAATGTATTGTTAGATATGGATTGCTAGTATTTTTTGAAGATATTTGCATCTATGTTCATCAGTGATATTGGACTATAATTTTCTTTTTTTGTGTGGTATCTTTGTCTGGTTTTGGTATCAGAGTGATAGGGATCTCATAGAATGGGTTTGGAAATTTCCTTCCTCTGTGAGTTTTTGGAAAAGTTTCAGAAATGTAGGTGTTAACTCTTTTCTGAATATTTGATAGATTTCACCCGTGGCGTCATCAGGTCCTGGACTTTTATTTGTTGGGATTTTTAAAATCAGTTTCAATTTCAGTGCTTGTGATTGGTCTGTTCATATTTTCCATTTCTTCCTGGTTCAGTCTTAGGAGACTGTATCTTCCTAAAAAGTTGTCTGTTTCTTCCAGGTTGTCCACTTTGTTGGCATATAGTTACTCTTGGCAGTCTCTTATGACTCTTTGTATTTCTGTGGTGTCAGTTGTATCTTCTTTTTCATTTCTAATTTTATTGATTTGAGTCCTCTTTCTTTTTTTCTTGATGAGTCTGACAAAAGTTTTATCAATTTTGTTTATCTTTTCAGATAACCAGATTTTATTTTCATTGACCTTGTGATTGTTTTCCTTGTCTCTATTTCATTTATTTCTGCTCAGGCCTTCACGACTTCTTTCCTTCTACTACCTGTAGGTTTTGTTTGTTTTCTTTCTCTAGTTGTTTTAGGTTAGGTGGTTTATTTGAGATTTTTCTTGTTTCTTGAGGTAAGATTATATTGCTGTAAACTTCCCTCTTAGAAATGCTTTTGCTACATCCTGTAGGTTTTGGACTGTTGTGTTTTCATTTTCATTTGTCTGTAGGTATTTTAAAAAATTTTCTCTTTGATTTCTTCACGGATGCATTGGTTGCTTTGTACATTATTGTTTATCTGCCACATGTTTGTGTTTTTTTTAAAATAGTTTTTTTTTGTAGTTTATTTCTAATCTCATAGTATTGTGATCATAAAAGATGCTTGAAATGATTTTGATTTTCTTAAATTTACCAAGGCTCACCTTGTGACCCAGCATGTGGTCAGTCCTGGAGAACGTTCTGTGTGCCCTTGAGAAGAATGTGTAGTCTGCTGTTTTGGGATGGAATGTTCTATAATTATCAATGAAGTCCCATTGGTCTAAAGTATCATTTAAGGCCTATGTTACCTTATTAATTATTTGTCTGAATGATCTGTCCATTGATGTAAGGGAGGTGTCAAAGTCCCCCACTATTATTGCGTTACTGTTGATTTCTCCCTTGATGTTTGTATTTGCCTTACATAGTGAGGTGCTTCTGTGTTGGGTGCATATATATTTGTACTGGTTGCATCTTGAACACTGCATCATTATGTGGTGCTCTTCTCTCTTATAAGAGTCTTTGGTTTAAAGTCTATTTTGTCTTATATGGGTATTGCTTCTCCAGCTTTCTTCTGATTTTCATTTGCATGGAATACCTTCTCGTATCCTCTTACTTTCAGCCTGTCAGTATCCCTGGGTCTGAGGTGGGTCTCTTGTAGACAGCATTATAAGGATTTTGTTTTTGTATTCACCCAGTTAGTGTAATGTCTTTTGGTTGGCGCATTTAATCTGTTTGCATTTGAGATAATTATCAAAATGTATGATCCTATTGGGGTTCCTTGGTGGCTTAGATGGTAAAGAATCTGCTTGCAATGTGGGAGACCTGGGTTTGATCTCAGAATCAGGAAAATCCCCTGGAGAAGGAAATGGCTACCCACTCCAATATTCTTGCCTGAAGAATTCCATGTACAGAGGATCCTGGTGAGCTACAGTCCATGGGATTGCAAAGAGTTGTACAAGACTGACAGACTAATGTTTTATGATCCTATAACCATTTTCTTAATTATTTTGGCTTTATTTTTGTAGGTCTTTTCCTTTTCTTGTGTTTCCTGCCTAGAGAAGTTCCTTTAGCATTTGTTGTAAGGCTGGTTTGGTGATGGTGAATGCTTTTAACTTTTGCTTATCTGTAAAGCTTTTGATTTCTCCATCAAATTTGAGCACTAGTTTTATTGGATAGAGTATTCTTGGTTGTAGCTCTTCCCTTTCATCACCTGAAATATATTGTGCCATTTCCTTCTAGCTTTTAGAGCTTCTGTTGATAAATCAGCTCATAAGTTTATTGGAGTTCCCTGTATTTTATTTTTCGCTGTTCCCTTGTTGCTTTTAATATTTTATCTTTGTCTTTAATTTTTGTCAGTTTGATTAACATATGTCTCTGTGTGTTTCCTTCTTGTGTTTATCCTGCCTGGGACTCTCTGTGCTTCCTGGGCTTGGCTGATAATTTGCTTTCCTATATTAGGGACGTTTTCAGCTGTGTTCTCTTCAAATATTTTCTCAGGTCCTTTCTCTCATCTTCTTCTGGGACTCCTATAATGTGAATGTTGGTGCGTTTAATGTTGTCCCAGAAGTCTCTTAGGCTGTCTTCATTTCTTTTCATTTTTTTTTTTCTATATTCTGTTTTTTTGGCAGTGATTTCTACCATTCTGTCTTCCAGGTTGCTTATCTGTTCTTCAGTTATTCTGCTATTGATTTCTTCTAGTGTATTGTTCATCTCTGTTTGTTCTTTAGTTCTTCTAGGTCTTTGGTAAGCATTTCTTTCATCTCCTTCATTCTTTCTCTGAGTTTCTGGATCATTTTCCCTATCATTCTGAAATCTTTTTTCTGGAAAGTTGCCTATCCTCACTTCATTTAGTTGTTTTTCTGGGCTTTTATCTTGTTCCTTTATCTGGGAGATAATCCTCTGCCTTTTCATTTTGATTAACTTTCTGTGATTATAGTTTTTATTTTGAAGGCTGTGGGACTATAGTTCTTGTTGCTGCTTCTGTCTGCCCTCTGGTGGATGAGGCTGAGATGCTTATGCAGGTTTCTTGATAGGAAGGACTGGCTTTGGAAGAAACTGGATCTTGCTCTGGCAGCGGGGCCATGTTCAGTAAAACTTCTACTCAAGATTGGCCATCTTGAGCCAATCTTGGAAGAATTATTTTAAATGTGAGCTTTTGTCATTGTTTTGTTTTTTCTCTTCCTCAACGTCCAGTTCTTTTTCATTGTTGTTGTTGATTTTTGCCTTTATCTCTGGACTGCCAGGCCTTAAAATTGAGCTTTGATGATAACCTTAATTCCTTATCAGGAAGGTTTGTCTCTTTGCTCCCATTTTCCTTGATTCACAGCTTCTTATGAATCTATGGTCCTCTGTGCTAGGTCAGTACCTTTTTATTTTCTGGCTTTTCCATATCAAGAAAACCAGAAGTCTTATGACTACCTGCAGTGCAGAGAACCTGGCTCCGTACCGAGTTTCAAATGGAGCATCTTTAGTTACTATTATTCCTATTATTCTGCCTTACTTCTGGAAGCTCCTGGCTGCTATGCTTCTGATTCTAGAACCCAGCAGACCCACAGCCTCAGTCCTGACTTTTGATATTTAAAGATATTTTGAGTCATATCTATATATTATGTATATATCTTATGACTACATCTTTTTCCGCTTTCTTCTATTATTTAGAAGAGATGGGAAGCCAAATTATGAAGTTTTGGAACTATATTGCCTGAGAGTCTTATTCTGACTTTTTTAAATGTATAATTCTGTGAACCATGGACATTACTTATTGTAATGGCACTTCTCTATAACTTTTAGCTACATGGACCTTCCTACTCATGTCCTTGACTCTGGAAGGCAGGAATGTGCAGCCCTTCACTTACTATTCTGAGTACGGGAGGGCCTTACTATTAGAGGATCAAAATGTGATTCCTGGACAATCAAAGATTTACTGTTGGGAAAGCAGCCACATTTGGAGTTCAGAATGTGGTGAAAATCAGTTTTCTTCTCTTCCAGATTGTTCCAGTCCATACTGAGTGTCCTCAGATGGGCCTAAGAAGTCTTTCTTCCCTGGCAGTTCCTTCTCTTCTTCTCTCCCTCATGATCCTCTCTGCATATCCTAAGATTCCCTCTTTCTCTTCCAATTTTCTGTTTGTTCCTCTCAGTGGAGCTGGGTGCTGCTGGAGGTGGTGGTGCTCTATGTACTTCAGGTCTTGCAGAAGAAGGGAAAGTTATAAAGAAAATTGATCTCAAATATTCTGAGAGCATAACTCTGGTATGTTATTTTGTTATGTATCCTACCTCTTTTCTCTGCATTTTAAAGATGCTCTTCTATTAGGTTTTGTGGCCAGGCTCCTCGAAAGGTTATTTTGCTCCCAGTACCAGAAAGAGCGTGAGCTGCTGCTGCTAAGTCGCTTCAGTTATGTCCGACTCTGTGCGACCCCATAGACGGCAGCCCACCAGGCTCTCTGTCCCTGGGATTCTCCAGGCAAGAACACTGGAGTGGGTTGCCATTTCTTTCTCCAATGCAGGAAAGTGAAAAGTGAAAGTGAAATCACTCAGTCGTGTCCGACTCGTGACCCCATGGACTGCAGCCTACCAGGCTCCTCCGTCCATGGGATTTTCCAGGCAAGAGTACTGGAGTGGGGTGCCATCGCCTTCTCCAAAACAGCGTGAGAAGAGAAAGTAAATAATCCCTCCCGCCCACCCCCCGCCGCTTTTGTAGAATTAAGTTGAACCCCATGAAATGTGACAGAATATAAATCTTTTGGAGCACTTCTGTTGTGCTTCCTAAGTTTTTAGACTCAACAAACTAAATCTAGGATTTATCTGGAAACTTCTAACCCAATCTATGAAACTGGATCCAAACAAGCAACACTTCTGAGGAATCAACTAGCAGAGACAAGTAGGTAGAATCTAATTAAAAGCATATCTTAAACATAAAAGGATTATAATGGCAGTAGAGTCATCTTTTCATTTTAAGGCAGAAGACTTCTAGTTTATGGGAGTCAATTTCATTTCTTCAGTTATTTCAGAACCTAATAGTATGACAAATACCTGAGGTTACTTTACTGTATTTGAAAAATATTTCAATGTCAGATTTTTCAGTTCTTTCAAATAAAATCTGCTTGGTATCTCCAGAGGCTAGAAACTCTTCTTGTCCATTTTTTTACCCAGTTCAGATTTTCTGTCTCTCAGAAGGGTCAGTTTCTTCAAAGTTGTATAGTGTCTGGAATCAGGCAGCCTTAGGTCAGAATCCTCTCCCGACATTCTGACTTTATTTACTTTGTTCTGAAGAAAAGGCTCTTTTTAGACAAGGTATAGAAGGGCAATGGCATAGAAGCAAAGAGCCATCTGTCCGCCCTCACTCCCACTCTCCAGAGGGAGAAATTTTGTTAGAGGAATTAGTTTGCTGCTCCAAAATGTTTGGAGTGTTATACTGTCAGGTACCAAGCTCTGGGGGATGTGCAACAGATAAATGGCCTTTTTGACCCATGATGTTGGTAACTGATCATCTGCTAGAACGAACCTGGAAGGCAGGGCATCTGAGTGTGGGAGAGACCTGCCTCTGACCAGGAATTCACAAATCTGAAGACCTCAGTGACCTGCCAGACCCTGTCCTAGTTTGAGTGGCTCCTAAAATAGACCATATTGTAATGGCAGCTGCATGTTTTATAGTCCCATTTATCTAGGTATGAAAATATTAATTGAACTGTCAAATTGCTGGAGACTGAGCTGCTCGGTCCAAATACTTGGAATTACAGAGAAAGAAATTCCCAGGGGGTCAAGGCAGTTGGGCTTGATGTGGAATGCAAAACTCACAGGGGTAGTGCCTCTTGCCCACCTTTATCTGGTCAGAGAATCCAGGGAGCTGCCTGGCTTATTCATGGCATGCTTGAATGATTACTTTAAGAAGCCTGGATCTAGCAGAGGTGTCTCAGGCAAACAAGTTGTGTGCACAGCTGGTTCTGTTACTTTAAAATGCCAGTTAGTCTTGAATTAAGGCTTTGATGAAGTATTTCAGTGTTGATCTTGGGAAACTCTCTGCACACTAATTCAAGAGGTGTGTTAGAGTTCAGGGCACAGGTTGGGAGATGTGCTAAGAGGGGAAAGGGAAACGAGGCATTATTTTCCATGTTATCTGCCTCTGGATGTGGAAAGGTGTCAGCCCTTACTGCCTTCTGAAATTTGGGGTGGGAATTAAAACACAGGTTACCATTGATTCCAAAATGCTTAGTTCATTTCATCGTGATACAGCATTTAGCTTTTTCTCTGGGGCATATGGCAGTGGCAACTCTATGAGATACAAGAGGGGAATTAACTCTTGGGTTTGTTAATAGCAACCTGGAATTCTAACTGCCCAGGATTCTCTGAAGAATAAATTCATTGAATCAGTCCAGTTTTTGAAATAGTCCTGAAACCACTTAAAATTTTTATGTTTGAAAATCTTGCCTGTGTTTGCTATTTTAAAAAGTGCTGTGGTGTGGAATCCATGTGCCTTAAGGAAACAGTTCTGGAAACTTGTCATCCAAGGCAGGTGAATTCCAGCTTCTGCCTGGTTGGTCTGAGAGAAGCACCATCGTATGGAAATTGTATTAATGCGTAGCTGTCTGTTTCCAGCCAGAAAGCTGCTGGGAGAGTGAATATATTACTTCCCTGTTTTCCACGCTTTGCCTTTACCAGTTATCTCCCAGCTGGAACTTTTATTTTCATAGTATTGACTGTGCTCACTCTTGTCTCCCTTCTGACTGAGAGTTGATGCATGTAAAATTATCGTGTAAACTGTATGCATCTCTTCAATTAAGCTATCCTTTTTCTTACTTTCCTATCCTTGTTTACTCCATTCTCTCCATTTGGAGCCCCCTCCACTTCTCAGTGTTTGTCCTGAATCTTCCAAGTTTTCTGAGGTTGGCACATAGCTGCCTGGAGATAGCTAGATGTTCAGTAAATATCTAGATAATAAAATATAAGGGTCATCTCGAGATCCAGGCTTTTCATGAAGCGTGTCCAGGTCACCTCCCAGTGATGTACCTGTTAGGTGGCTTCTCTGGGTGAGTATGGACGTGGTCACCATCAGTACGGGCCACTATTATTTGAGGACAGCTGTTACGCTATTACATGCCCCCCTGGCGCCCTCCATGTGCCAGAGTTATGCTGCATTCAGGGCAGAAATGGAAACCATGTTTGTGTACTCTTCTCTGCTACTTTGTGTTGTAAGGGTACTACAGTAGCTCTGCTTTGTTCCAGTTTTTCACTGAGATCTCAGATTAAGCACAACTGTACATTCTTACTATTTATTTGGCCTTGCCACGTGGCATGTGGCAGAGATCGAACCCATGCCCCCTGCAGGGGAAGGTCAGAGTCTTAACCACTGGACCACCAGACAAGTCCCCTACAATTGTACATTCTTGACTAACATCTCCCAACCTCTTTGTAATTCAGATAATTCTGTTAGAGACTTCTTGCAATATTCCATCCATCTGTTTATTCATCCCCCAAACCGTTTACTGAACCTTTTAAGTGTCAACCATTGGGCCAGGTGCTTAGGATACAATAGTGATAAGTAGGTAGAGTCCTTGCTCTCAGGAATTTAGAACTGTGAGACTGAGTGAACTTTGTGTGTCTGCTTCTTTCATCTTTAGATATTTTCCCTATAGACTCTGCAGACTCTCAACAAGTGGTCTCTCAGTAAGTCTGTTCCAGTCTTTAGCCAGGTGAGGCCAGGTAGGTGTAATAGGGCTGCATTTCTCAGAGGTTCCAGATAGAGGAGGTGATGGGGAATCTGAGGGAAGAGGGAGCCTCTGGGCCTTTTGTTCACTGCCTCCAAAGATCACATACATGGGGCCTACCATTCCACACTAACCTCTGCCTCGCTCAGTGTCAGGACTCCCACCCTTGGTTTGGGGAGATTTATAAAACTGATGGGCTAATGAATAGTCCTTGTCCACAGAGGACAGTTTGGATGGGCAGGTAGGATTCTTGGGTGCTGTGCAGCTGTCGTAGGAGGTGGAAACAAGAATATCTGAGATGATGCTCTGCACACGTAATAAAGGAGCTCACAGGAGAGGTGCTTGAGAGTCTGTGGCTCTGGTCTGGGCAACCATGTGGATTCTTGGTGCTGGTGACTGGCCTATTTTAGTCGGGCAAGAGCCTGGGACATCTCTCAGAGCTGACCCAGCTGTCTTGTGGTCCTTCCAGATTGGGCCTCCTCTATGTAGATTTATGGAGCTCTGTCTGGCTCAAGCTTCCCCCTTCCTGGGCAGTTCTCCTCTGGTCTCTGTTTATACTGTCTGGATCTTCATGAATTTTTTTCCTCCAATCCATTAATTTGAGTAGTTTCTCAATGAGAGTGCTATTGGCATTGTGATAATGGAATAATACCCCCACCAATATTTTCCACTCACCCCTACTTCCCACCTCCGTCATGCTTTAGATGTAGGTACCTCATCTCCCATAGGTCAAAATTACCAGTTTATGGGCCAAAGTCTAAATTTGCTTTCTTCATATTTTAGCTTTGGATTTTCAAAAATCCTTTTTTTCCCCCCCTCTCAGAAAAGTTGATTCCTACAAAAGAAACATGTTTGGCTTTCCACATTCTTGTTCCTGTTATGGGTTTTAACCATCTATGTAGATGTTTAACCATCTATGTAGAAGTTCAGGAACCTAACATTAAAAGTTCTCTTTGCATCTCTGCTGTAATTCTGCCTGGAGCAATGAATATGTCCTGTTAACTCCAAGGAAAACCTTTCTTTAAAAATTTTCAAATTTCATCCCAGTGCCCATGTCTGAGGCTTAGCAGGAAAAATAGAGCTTAGGCCCTAACAGAGCTCCTCCCCACATCACCTCTAACATTCTAATTTGCTGCCTCCTCTCTCCACCCTTTTAATCAATTTAGAGAGAAATAGGGTGTCCAAAGTTAAAATAGAAAAGACATTTGCTAGGATAAAGGGTCAACTGATTTAGGAAAGAAATAACAAAAGGCATCTCTGGTTAGAGACCAACAAATGGCCGCAGAAGGCAAGGACGACTTTGGAGCAAATTCACAGTCGCCAAGAGCCCAGGCCCTTTGGTCAAGTTAAGGAAATTATTCAGAAAAAGAAGAGAGTACATCAGAAAGAATGTGTGAAGTGGATAGGTAAATCATGAAGGAAGATATGTAAATGGCCAAGAATGCTTGTCATTGAACAGCAATCAGAACGGCAAAGAGTAAAAAGTCTGTTAATAGTAAGAATTGTCAAAGGTGGGGTGGGAGGAGTGAGCATCTGTCTGCTTTGCCATTAGGATAGTAAACTTTGGTATCCAGAGGATTCTGGAGTATAATTTGACAGGAAGTTCTGAAATTTTTAGAAAAAATACACTCTTTGATAAAACAATTTTAAAGAATGTTTATCTCACTTATTTATAATGGAGAACAATTGGAAAATACTGGGTTGTAATGTAAAGCAATCAAGGATTAAGTGAATTATGGTATACATTCACCATGATAATGTTAATCTTTATTGATCAGGAAATGTGACCACTATATATTCTTTAAGTAGGAAAAAGTAAGCTAGAATATAAAGCAGTATAGATAGAATCACACCATTTTAGTAAAAAAATTTAAATTGCATATGTATATCAATGTATAGAAAAAATCTAAAAGGATATATATTAAATTGCTATCTCTGTGGGATTATCAGTGATTTTTAGTCTCTTTCTTATATATATCTGTATTTTCTGAATGCTAAATAAAGAGAATAATCAGAATAAAGCCAAGCTTTTCTTCTTTAGAGTACTTCTCTATAAGTATAGTTCAGCTTATTTGTTTTTTCCCTCTGATCAATAAGTTGGAAAATTACTAGAGGAGATGAGGCAGAGAAACATGCAAAGGCCCTGAGACAGCGCTGGAAGCTTGAGATGATGACCTTCTTTCTGGTATAAAGAAAAAAAAAGGAAGAGTCAATAAACAGTTAAATGGAGTTTGAGTTTCTTTTCATTTTTGTTCGGCTTGTTGTATAGCCTTGTTTTAAGAAAGTGTTTGTCAAACCATACTGATGTTTTCTTCCTTTTTAATAATATTTGAATTGTCATTAAAATTTCAAAATAAATCTGTGAAATTTCTGATATGCTCAGTATTTCACAACTTTTCCTAACCATTTCCCAATGTAATTTGCATTTACAAAGTTTCTGCTTAGCTAGAAGTTTGAAACTGATTAGGTTCAGTAAGCCAAGATTCATCTTCCAGCTCCACAAGGGCAAATTTTTTCCAGTGCACCAAAACATTTATTTGAAATATGACAAGAACTTGTAAAGATTGCTTAAACCTACACTTTGCTACTCTGTTTTTTCCTTCCAATTCACATGGAAGAAAAATAGGCATCCAGGAGAAAAACTGAATCTCTAGTGAATTTGAAGGTCTGCAGTTTTAATCTCTTCTTTCATTTGGCCATGGTCCTTATTTATCTTGTAAGGGGGGAAAATAGTAAACAAATAAGTATCATGCTAGGTATAATGTTAAAAAAAATTATGTGAGAATGATTGGGGTGTTCAAAAATAGGAATAGTTTTTTCCCTAGTCGTGATGACCAGGAAAGGCCATCTTGCTGGTGTTTTTTTAATGTGATAATATTGCTAACTATAGTATCATTTAAAACTGTGCATAGGTGGAACCACAAAATCTGTTTTGTAACTTTTCACTTCCAAGGGATCTTATTCTATTTAGGCTCTTACAGTGTTTATATATGTACCTTAGTCGCTCAGTCGTGTCTGACTCTTTGCCACTGCATAGACTGCAGCTCTCCAGGCCCCTCTGTCCTTGGGGATTCTCCAGGCAAGAATACTGGAGTGGGTCGCCATGCCCTCCTGCAGGGGATCTTCCCAACCCAGGGATCGAACCCAGGTCTCCCGCATTGCAGGAGGATTCTTTACCGTCTGAGTCACCAGGCAAGTATTTAAGCATAAACAAATTAGTTGCAAATTCAGCTACCCATAACCATTTAATTAAACTTATCTAATTTTGGTGACTCACAATTGCTTGGCAGATAATTGGACCACATTAAATATATGTTGATTCAGTCTTTCCTGTTCAGCTCTTTTTAAAATTTGTTATTTTTCAAATGGTAGTTGATATTATAGAAATTACAGGTTTACAATGTACTGATTCACAATTTTTAAAGGTTATGCTCCATTAGAGTTATTATAAAATATTTGCTGATGTTTTATTTTCCTGAGGGAGAAGGATGTATTTGATGTCCTCAAAGAGCTAGTGGAGCATGATTATTTGTCTCTGTAAGTCTGCTTACACTTTTTATGTTTCCTAACAGCATCAAAATGGAAGCTGACCCCAAAGGTAACAAAATTGCCTTATGTTCATTATTTCAGAGGAGGTGGGACAAGACTGAGGGGAGCAGACACTGAGGATAAAATAGAGGATACTGAGCCCCAGATGGTTAACCTAATGTGGTTTAGAACTCTATTTTGATATTATCCATGGTTTAAACAGGGGCTTCCCTGGTAGCTCAGATGGTAAAGAATCTGCCTGCAATGCAGGAGACCTGGGTTTGATCCCTGGGTTGGGAAGATACCCTGGAGAGGGGCACAGCAACCCACTCCAGTGTTCTTGCCTGGAGACCTCCATGGACAGAGGAGCCTGGTGGGCTACAGTCTATGGGGTTGCAAAGAGTGGGACAGGACTAGGCAACTAACACACACACACACACACACACACACACACATTGTTTAAACAACAGAAACAAGCACAGAAAGCATGGCCGTAGCTTGGTACGTCCACGATCAAGTTTGAGCTTGAATCTGCCTTTTCTTTTACCTTTTCTCCATCTGCAGAAGAACCATACCTCACAGACCCAACATGTTGCTTATCTGTGGGAATGCTTAGGGATTATAGGGAGGTTATTAGAGTTATTGGAAGGTTTAGATTTGAACTGTATGTACTCTAGACGGGTATTTTATTATTTGTATGTCAGGAAGACTCTAAGGCTTGCATTGTTTACACCCTTCAGTGAATAGATAACTATGCAATCTGTGTGAAAAGTCACTTGGTTGTGTCTGACTCTTTGCGACCCCATGGACTGTAGATTGATTGCCAGGAGCCTCTGTCCATGGAATTCTCCAGGCAAGAATACTGGGGATGGGTTGCCATTTCCTTCTCCAGGGGATCTTCCTAACCCAGGGATTGAACCCAGGTCTCCTGCTTTGCAGGCAGATTCTTTACCATCTGAGCCACCAGGGAAGCCCATAGATAGGTCACTAAACCACTGGCTTTTGTGAATGTATTTCTCAAAAGTGCAAGAAAATGTTTTATTTGCCTTAATCAGCAAGCAATTTAAACATTCTTCCTGAAATTTCATTTAAGTGTTTAAATTTGTTTCTGTTTAAACCTCCATGGATACCAAAGGATAAACTCAATCTCAGCACACAATTAGTGACTTTAGGTATACGATGCTCATTACATGTATGTATTAGAGCCTATGAGCTCCACAGCCCAATTTTTACCTTCCCTTAACCCTGCCAGCCCTTATTTCACTCTAACTTTGTGCACTGACCTCCACCCCTGCCAGCCTTTTTGTCTGGGCAGGCCCATGTGTGCATAACTGAAATATGAATTCCAGATGAGTAGGATCCAAATTTGTGAGGTTGTTCTATATGCTTATTAATTCCACTGCCCCACACAGGTGGAAACGTGGTTTCGAGAGATGTTAGACACTGTGAATTTTCCCTATGCATTGAAAGGATGGAAAACACACGTGCTAAATAACTCAGCTGACTAACTGTAAAAGCTCACAGTACACAGTAACTCTTAACTGTTTATAATGGCCTGGCTTACCTTTGGTGGTCTTGTTACTAGGCTCCAGTAATTGTGCTTTGGGATCCTGTCTAATGGTGGAAGCATGAGGTAACATTGCTTAATGATTTCTTAAATGGGTTAATACCTGGGAGGTGCCCTTGCCCTTTTCATCAATCAAACAGCATTTCCTTGTCTCTTAGCTTATGTTAAGTGCATTTAAGAGGACAAAAGAGTTTCTAGAGGGAATAGAAGTGTACTGGACTGAGATTAAAAAGGACCCTGGTAAATGCCGAATCCTGCATCCAAGCTTATAGGTGGTGGTCTGCAGCATCATGTTTGAAAGAACACCAGTTGCTGAAGATAAGAGTTGTGTGCGTACATGGAAAAGAAAATGGAAAAACCAGGTCAGCATGAGGACAGATGGTAGGCCAAAGACGGCTTTCTTTTGAAAAAAAAAAAAAAGATAATTGAAGTAAAGTGCTTTTAAAGTTTCACTTATTTAATTAAAAGTTCCAGTTATTCATTCATTTGAAGCTGGCTTTCTTTCTAGGTTCATGGTTAAGATTATTGGTTCTGGTGTCAGACTTTCTGTCTTTAGCTCAGGTTGAATATGGGGTGAGCTGCTGACTTTCCTAAGCCCTGGTTTCCTTATCTGGCTGATGGGAGAGCAATAGCATCTGTTTCATGATGTTGTTATGTATAGTAAACGAAACTATCCTCATAAAGCATTTAAATAGCAGAATGCCTGGACTCAATGAACGCTGTTAAATTTATGAGTGCTTTCCCATCTACAGATGGTGTTATTGCTGCTCTAGACTTGAGGGACACGATATATTTTGTAAGTTTTTTTTCACGCATTACAAGTCACAGCTCATTTGATTCTTCCCACTGTTCTTTGAGGTGGGCAGGGCAGGGGTTATTATCACCTGTGTTAGGATAGTGTGACTACAGAAACAAGTAGGCTCACCAAAACCTTAGTGGCTTAACCTGATCATTACTTTTATTCCTTGCTCATGAAAGAGTCCAAGGAAGACATTTTGGTCAAAGGGCAGCTTTTTTTTTTATTAAAAAAATTTTTTAAAATTGAATTATAGCTGCTTTACAATGTTTTGGGTGTACAGCAAAGTGATTCAGTTTTATATATACATATATATTCTTTTTTGGAATCCTATCCATTATAGGTTATTACAAGATATTGAGAATATTAACAGTTCATGTGCTACACCGTAGGTCCTTGTTTATCCATTATGTGTGTGTGCATATGCACACGTGCACATGTGTGCTCAGTCGTGTCCAACTCTTTGCAACCCATGGACTGCAGCCTGCCAGGCTCCTCTGTCCATGGAATTTTCCAGGCAAGAATACTGGAGCAGGTTGCCATTTCTTTCGAATGTGTGTTCTGGAATCTCTTGCATTGGCTGGTGGGTTCTTTACCAGCTGAGCCACCAGGAAAGCCCCATTTTATATAGTAGTGTATACATGTTAATCTCAAACTCCAAATTTATCCCTCCCCACCTTTACCCTTTGGGAACCATAAGTTTGTTTTCTGTCTCTGAGTCTGTTTCTGTTTGTAAGTAAGTTCATTTGTATCATTTTTTAAGATTCCACATATAAATGATATCATATGATGCCTTTCTTTGTCTGATTTACTTCACTTAGTATGATAAGCTCTAGTTGTATCCCTGTTGCTGCAAAGGGCGTTATTTCATTCTTTATTAAAACTGAGTAATATTTCATTGTATATATATACCACATCTTTATCCATTCATTTGTCAATGGACATTTAGGTTGCTTCCATGTCTTGGCTATTATAAACAGTGCTGCTATGAACATTGGGGTGCATGCTTCTTTTCAATTAGAGTTTTCTCCTGATATAGGGCAGCTTTCTTTTGCGAGTGATTCTAGGATATATTTTGTGGCTTTACTTCTTCAATATGTGACTATCTGGGCCTCTGTCACTTGCCAGATGCAATCGATGGGAAGAGAAAAGGGACACATCAACTTCTTGGCACATACCACTTCCGCTCATATTCTGTTGACTAGGAATGACAGTCACACAGTCATGCCTAATCACAAGGAAAAGGGAGGGGGAGTGTATATACTCTTCTTGTGCCCCAGAAGAAAATGAAGCAGATTTATGGTGGATATCTGGCTGTTGTTGTTTAGTCATATTTGGCTCTTTTGCAACTCTGTGGACTGTAGCCCACCAGACACCTCTATCCATGGGATTTCGTGGGCAAGAACACTGGAGTGGGTCGCTATTTTCTTCTCCAGGGGATCTTCCTGACCTAGGGATCGAAATTGCATCTCCTTCATTGGCAGGGGAATTGTTTACTGCTGAGCCGCCAGGGAAGCCCTGAATATCTGGTGAGTGAGTGAGTGAGTGAAGTCGCTCAGTCATGTCTGACTCTTTGTGGCCCCATGGACTGTAGCCTATCAGGCTCCTCCATCCATGCGATTTTCCAGGCAAGAGTGCTGGAGTGGATTGCCATTTCCTTCTCCAGGGGATCTTCCTGACCCAGGAATCGAACCTGGGTCTCCCTCATTGCAGGCAGATGCTTTACTGTCTGAGCCACCAGGGAAGCTATCTTCCCTGAATATCTGGTAGTCTCTGCCATATATACATTTAGCAGGATGAAACTGAGGTCCAGGGAAGTTGAAGTGATTTGCCCAATATGATGTAAATATTTGTAGCCATCATCCAGCATGTTGGGATATGTGAATCCTAGCTCAAATTTGAGCAGTAAAGAGGGCATAGGAAGAAAAGAAGTGAGAGCTGAGGGGACAAAGGGCTGGCCTTGGCACTGGCATGGAGATGCCCCACCAGGCAAATTCCCCGGGGTTTCTCAAAGCAGCTTTTTGAATGCCTGGTGGTGGTGGTTTAGTTTGCAATCCCATGGACTGTGTAGCCCACCAGGCTCCTCTGCCCATGGAATTCTCCAGGCAAGAATACTGGAGTGGGTTGCCATTTTATTCTCAGGGGATCTTTCTGACCCAGGGATTGAACATGAGTCTCCCACGTTGTAGGCAGATGCTTTATCACCGAGCCACCAAGGAAGCCCTTTGAATGCTGGAGGCGAACTTAACTTCCACTTTGCTTGCCTTTCTTGCTGTTCCTTGTTCCCATTTGTGGATGCCTCGAGGGCTGCTGGTCCTGGGTGGGGGAGTTTGAGATCTCCACTGACATAAAACAACAGCACCTCTGCAGCAGCTATTGTTGCAGGCATACTGGCTGTGGGCTCAAGGAGAAAAGCTTGAATCAATTTGTCTTGTGGAGGCCAAGGGGTTGGCTGCCTGCCCTTCACAACTTGTTAAAATGAACACTTAGACTCTGGGGTGGGGGGGGAGTGTTGCAGCTAAACCTGAGGGGTGATTCTCACACTGTGATCCTTTCTGCTGATTTTTTCAGGTTCGGAGATGTCAGTGTCGCAGCGCTGGGGGAATGCTGAGCCTTCCATCTCTTTGCTTCTCCACCTGAAGTGCTTTTAAATGTAACAGCAGATTTGCTGGAATTTTGCCCAGATGCCTTTTCTCTCCCAGTCGGACCCAGCCACTCTCCCAAAGTTGTTCCTTTGGGACAAGACTCTCAGAAGAAGTCCATGCATGGCTCCTCCTTCTCTGCGGGGTGATTAGTACCCAGGTCACATATGCGTCAGACACACTCGGAGGGGCTCCCCCTCCATCCTGGCCAATGGCCGACTGGACCAGCCAACGTTTTGTTTTACTTGACATGAAAGCTGGTTGAAGTTAAGCAGGAGACATGTTTTTGTTTCTTTAATAAATAAAAGTAAGGACCGAGTACATGAATAAAAGTAAAAGTCACTCCCTTGAGGTTTTCAGGCTTCCAAAAATAGTCCCAAACGTAGCCAAGGCTAATGCAGGCAGAATTTCCATGGAAAGCTTCGCTGGTGAGGAAGAGGCAGTGCCAGGGGGTGTACAAACAGGCCGCCATCCTCCCCCCACCCCTTCCTGTCTCAGTCACTGGGCGTTTAGAAAACAGGATTTTGAGTTTGCATTCATTTTCTGGTTTGAGATAAAGACAGCAGAGGCAGCAGCAATATTTATTTATTGTGGAATCCAATTTGGGGGCTGCAGGCAGATGGGTGAAGTGGATTTATGATGGAATTAGTGGGGGGAAATTTGTCCCTGTCAGTCAGTGAGTGCAGATTTCCTTTTAAGAAAAGAAAGACGGGGCCAGAAACTTATGCGAGGTAAACTGATGTTAAAAGCTGCTTAACCCAAGTTTATTTGTGAACAGAAGCAAACCAGTGATTGCTTATGTACAGAGCAGGATTTGGGGAGGAAGTTTGGGTTACGAAGGGTCATATACGCAGTTTTGGGGGTGATGGAAATTGTTGATTATGTTGATTGTGGTGATGGTTCAATGACTCTCTCTCTATATAGCTTTAAATATGTACACTTTATGATATGTTGGTTATACCTCAATAACAGAGTGTTGCTGTTACTGTAGTTTAGTTGCTCAGTTGCGTCTAACTCTTTTCGGCCCCGTGAACTGTAGCCCTCCAGGCTCCTCTGTCCAAGGGATTTCACAGGCAAGAATATTGGAGTAGGCTGCCATTTCCTTCTTCAGGGTCTTCCTGACCCAGGGATTGAACCTGTGTCCCCCGCTTGGCAGATGGACTCTTTACTACTGTGCCACCTGGGTAGCTCCCAATAATGGAACAGGAAATGGCAACCTATGCCAGTAGTCTTGCCTGGAAAACTCCATAGATAGAGGACCCTGGAGAGCTACAGTCCATGGGATCACAAAGAGTCAGACGTGACAGAGCAAGTACGCATGCACACCTCGATAAAGCTTTTAACAAAAACAAAAATAAATCAAATCTTAAAAAAATCTGCTTTAAAAGTAGCTTTTTCTTCTTCTGAATAATTGATTACTTATGAAAAAGGTGAGCTGATTAACAGAAAGAAACTGTCTTCCAGCAATTTTAGTGTTTCCCCAGAGGGTGGCTGTCCCAGCAGACAGCTTGCCTGTGGATAGCTCACCTTGTCCACCAGCGTGTGTGTGTGTGCGTGTGTGCGTTAGTCACTTAGTCGTGTCTGACTTTTTGCGACCTCTTGGACTAGTCCGCCAGGCTCCTCTGTCCCTGGAATTCTCCAGGCAAGAATACTGGAGTGGGCAGCCATGCCCTTCTCCACGTCCACCCATGGCTGTGGCCAACTTTGTCTTCTCGAGCAAAATGGTCCGAGGAATTAGTAATTGTCTGCTTAGCAAACTTTACCGAAGTTCAGGGTTTTAGGGAGACTACTAGTAATGCGAGAGAAAAAGAATAACACCAACCAGGGTGGTTGCACCCCTCCTGCTGTCGGGCACCTTAGAAGTTGTGGTGGCTTGAAGTTCCAGGAATACTGGTTTGAAAATAAGCACTATTTTTTTTTTCCATTGAGGCGGGCAGGAAGGTGATGGTAGTGTTTTTTAGTTATTAAAAATCCAGCTCTGCTTAGGCAAGAGTGCACAGTTGCTTTAAAACATTTTAAAAAATGAATCTGTTCTTCACTAAGTCAAGGTGACTTTCAAAAAAGCTCAAAAGCAAGATGAGAAAATCCTCTGAGGGGTACCTAAGCTGAATACAAATTAAATGCTCTTCCCTGCCATTTCAAGACATTACTTGATTTTTCTCCTGTGCCCTAATTTGTATGGATGTGCTTGGAGGTAGCGGCAGTGGTACATATGTGTGTGTTCAGAGTTTGGAGGGATTTTATTATGTACATGCGTGCATGTGTGCTAAGTCACTTCATTTGTGTCTGACTCTGTGTAACTCTCTGGACTGTAGCCCACCAGGCTCCTCTGTCCATGGGATCCTCCAGGCAAGAATACTGGAGTGGGTTCCCATGCCCTCCTCCAGGGGATCCTCCCAACCCAGGGACTGAACCCAGGTCTCCCGCATTGCAGGTGGATTCTTTACCACTAGCACCACCTGAGAAATCCTATGACCTATCAGAAACGTGTCCAAATCCTCTGTTTAAATGACAGAAAAAATAAATCAGAACAGACTGTGATTCTAAGTATTATTTTAATGTATACTTTTCTGTGGCTCAGACAATAAAGAATCCGCCTGCAATGTGGGAGACCTGAGTTTGATCCCTGGGTTGAGAAGATCCCCTGGAGGGTGGCATGGTAACCCACTCCAGTACTCTTGCCTGGAGAATCCCCATGGACAGAGGAGCCTGGCGGGTTACAGTCCATGGGGTCGAAAAGAGTTGGACACGACTGAGCGATAGAGCACAGCATACTTTTCGGTGGGCCAACAATCATGACCATGAAGGGACTTTTAGGAGCAAATCCCCTGAAAGTCATCTCTGCCTGTAATTGGGGGAGGGGACGAGAGGTCAGCAGGGGCTGGGATGAGGGGGTCATCCTTTCCCACTCATTGGCTAAGTTAGGCTTTCTATGGAGGGATGCTTGTTCACAGAAACTGAAATTGGATCCCTGGTCTTTCTTCAGAAACATGGTAGTCCTGCTTCGTGAGGTGATCAAGCATTTGATGGTGTAAGAGACTATTGTCATGGCCATTTATTTCCTTTGAATTAATGGGGGAAATGTAGAAGAGCTCATAACTGAAATATAATTCAAGGTGTATTTTTGTTCTCTAGTCTTCAAAGTAGTTTTACAAGGAACTTTTCACCACTTAAATTTTTCAAACAAAATATAATCATGATTACTCAATTTTCTTTTGTAGCTAAGAAAAAAACTTCTGCATTGCAAAGGAAAGTTCTACTTGGGCCAGAAATGTGTGTTTACCTATGACGTGCTGAAACTCTGAGATTCTGTGAAAATGTCCATTTTTCATGCTCCTAGTGTGGTTGCCTTTTTGGTTCAATTTTAGCTACACACACACTTAAAAGGGGGATGCGATCCTGTCTTGATGCTCAAACCTTTGTATTTGTTTTGCTGGAAGAATACAGTGTCTCTCAAGAAATGTTTTAGTCTCATGAGAGGAACATTTCACTGTAAATGTTCAAGAGCTCAAATCCACTAGTGAATTCATGTCTCTGTAATGGGAATACCTCTGGGTAAAAGGTATAAAAATCATTTTATAAAGGAGATGGTTTAACAGTACGTCGGACTTTCAGTGTGAGTGCACCCTGGCAGTGCACCTGTTGTATAAAGCAATGTATCCTCTTATACAGTCACATCCCTCCTTTAAAGGTTTCTGCCATAGTATCATAAGTTGCGGTAAACGAGTGCATCTTTACCACATGCTGTGCCTTTTAAACTTCACAGACCTTGGTTTTATCCCTGCCCAGTCTTCATCTTTCTGACCTGTTTCTGTAAACGGAGTTTCTTTCCTTCCCAGTAACAGTTTCTGCTGTCGTCAGGCCAGTGTACCTGCATCACTGGTAATTAGAATCATGGACTGTTGCCTGTTTTATAAGACACTTAGATGTCACTCCTAATTTATAGTCAAAGAGATTGAGCCCACATTGGTAAAGGGACTTCTCCTATCTCAGTGTGAAAATACGTATTACCTCCTTTGTTGTCTAAATATTTCTCAAGGCTCTCACCACCTCTCTCTCCCCGCAGCCACTGCCCCCTTTAACCTCCATCACTTTTTTTTTTTCAGACACTATGGTAACAGCCTCTTGTTTGGCCTTTCCCGATCTTCCCTTGCCCTCTTTACACTGGCTTGACCTACTCGAGGTAGATTAATCAGTCTAAAATATGAATATGGCTACTGCCACTTCTGTGCTAAGGTACCCATTACCTTCAAACTGGAGGCCAAGTTTCTTAGCCCAGTGCACCAGCCGCTCTGTGACTTCATCCCATCTGCATCTCTAGCCTTACTTCCCAACCTTTCCACTTCACTCTTCATGCTCCCTTTATATTAAACCACCTGCTGTGCCCCCACCCTGCACGCATGCCTCCGCACTCTCACTCACCTGTGTGTGAGGTATTCCTGTATCTGTCCGATTTTTTTAGCTGCAAGTAAATGAAACCAACCCTGGTTAATTTAGGCAGAAAGAGGCTTATGAAAAGGCCATTTCATGGCTCACAGAATTACCATAGGGGCTGAAGAACTAGTTCAGAGGCTACCCAGATGAAACTGAAGTTCAAATCATGCTGCTGAGCAGGTCCACAGAGCTTGCACTGCGATGGCCACCACGCTATAGCTGGCTCTGCTGCACCCTGATTCTGAGCGGGTTGGGGGTGGGGGCTGCCCATTGGAACAATGCTCATGGAAGCTAGACCTTGACATGGCAGCTTTTAATGCCAGAGAGAGTTTTTTGGTGATCTTTATTTCTTTGTGTCACTAGCTCTCAATTTAGCATTTTTTGGCACCTTTGTCTGCTTGTCTAAGCCTAAGTCACATGCTTGTCCCTGAATGCACAAGGGGAGAGAAAGTATCAGAAGTGTTCACTACACTGGGAAGCCCACAAAGCTTCAAAAGGAGGGAAATTCCCAAACAAAGGAAGTTCAGATGCTTCAGAGGCAAAAGAGTGACAGTTATCCCATAGGACTCCTTAGCCTTTATGAACTGCCTGATGTCTGCTCATGGCTTACTTTCGTGTGCCATCTAGCTTTATTCATCTTTATTCATTATTGCTCATTTTTTAACATAACACGTGTCTTTGCCTCAAGGAAATCTTCCCTTGCACACAAGTTTTGGTTTGTTTTGCCCATTGTCACCCTGCTTATTTAACTTATATGCAGAGTACATCATGAGAAACGCTGGACTGGAAGAAGCACAAGCTGGAATCAAGATTGCCGGGAGAAATATCAATAACCTCAGATATGCAGATGACACCACCCTTACGGTAGAAAGTGAAGAGGAACTAAAAAGCCTCTTGATGAAAGTGAAAGTGGAGAGTGAAAAAGTTGGTTTAAAGCTCAACATTCAGAAAATGAAGATCATGGCATCCGGTCCCATCACTCCATGGGAAATAGATGGGGAAACAGTGGAAACAGTGTCAGACCTTATTTTTTGGGGCTCCAAAATCACTGCAGATGGTGACTGCATCCATGAAATTAAAAGACACTTACTCCTTGGAAGGAAAGTTATGACCAACCTAGATAGCATATTGAAAAGCAGAGACATTACTTTGCCAACAAAGGTTCGTCTAGTCAAGGCTATGGTTTTTCCTGTGGTCATGTATGGATGTGAGAGTTGGACTGTGAAGAAGGCTGAGCGCCGAAGAATTGATGCTTTTGAACTGTGGTGTTGGAGAAGACTCTTGAGAGTCCCTTGGACTGCAAGGAGATCCAACCAGTCCATTCTGAAGGAGATCAGCCCTGGGATTTCTTTGGAAGGAATGATGCTAAAGCTGAAATTCCAGTACTTTGGCCACCTCATGTGAAGAGTTGACTCATTGGAAAAGACTCTGATGCTGGGAGGGATTGTGGGCAGGAGGAGAAGGGGACGACAGAGAATGAGATGGCTGAATGGCATCACTGATTCGATGGACGTGAGTCTGAGTGAACTCCGGGAGTTGGTGATGGACAGGGAAGCCTGGCTTGCTGCGATTCATGGGGTCGCAAAGAGTTGGACACAACTGAGCGACTGAACTGAACTGAACTGATGCCTTATCACTTCTGAAAACTTATTATGTTCCTATATAGGTAATTGTGTCCAGCTCTTGTTTTTTAAGGCTCCCTACATGGCTCAGTGGTAAAGAACCCGCCTGTCAATGCAGGAGATACAGGAGATGTGGGTTCAATCCCTCGGTTGGGAAGATCCCCTGGAGAAGGAAATGGCAACCCACACCAGTGTTCTTGCCTGGAAAATCTCATGGACAGAGGAGCTTGGTGGGCCGCAGTTAATGGGATCACAAAGAGTTGACTGAGCATGCACACATTCACTTGTTTTTAACCCCCTCCTCCTTCTGAGAGTAGGTACTGTGTTTTAGGTATCTTTGGTACCCAGTGTGTACTATAGGGTTTGATGAATTCATTCATTCATTCGTTAACTGCTTGTTGAACTGAATGGAACTGAATTGGTGAAGATAACATAGGGAACTGGTGCCAGAGGTGGGAGTAAAACTCCAGTCTCTTGAGTTCAGTGTTTGTAAAATAATAGAAAGAGGCACATCCCTCCTTTCCTTTCTTCCATCGAATCCTTGTTGATTTCCTCCACTGTTTAGATTCTGCCAGTCTTCATCATTCCCAGAGGATTCCTTTCCCAATCATTGCCAGGGCAAATGGTTTAAGGAACCCAGCTCTGTTGATTGGTAGATTGTGGCCCTATCCTTGATATGGAGGAGGCAAATGCAGAGAATTTTAGGAAAATATATGCAGCTACGGTTTGGCTCGGAATGATCATGCCTCAAATTGAATTAGGCTTCCTTGGAGCAGAAGGTCTAAAAGATCAATGCTTTGGCCCGTGGACTTGCTGGCCAAGAAGTGCATGCATTTTTAAGAGAAACATAAACACAGCTCATGTTGGTCATACGGCAGCTTGGGTAGATGGATTTATACTTCATCAGACAGTTGGTCCCTGGGTAGAAATATGGGCCAAGGGCCAGGAGATCCCTATTCAGTTTCCAGTTAAGTCATCTCTGTTTATTTCTCACAAAATACATATTTAGAAAAATTTGAAATTAAAACGTCATGCTTAAAACACTCTACAGTAAACAGAGGTTTTAAAAGAAGAGCTGTTGCCAACACCACTTTTTGTTAAAGCTGTATCCAATTTAAAGTTTACTTTATACCCAGGATACAGAATGGGGTGCAGAGTGCTACAGAAGTCACCATCCATCTGATCAGACATTTCAGCAGGACTTTTCCCTGAACAGGATGCTCACAAGCTTGGGGGCTGGCTTTGGGCACTGATGGATGTGAGAGTGTGCACACGTGGGGTCCTGGACACCACATGGATGCCTCTACAGCCCTTTCCTTTCTGCTATGCTCCACAAGTCCTGCTGATTTTATCTTTTAAGTATCTCCTTTCTATTCATCTCCTCCCCTTCCCTGGTCCTGGTCCCATACCTGTCACCTCCTGGTTTGTCTCTCTGTGTCCCCTATTGCCTCTATCCAAACAATCCTGACCATTTCATTTGCACCACCTTCTCTGCTTCATATACATCCGCAGTCTCCTGTGACTCAGGATAAGGCAAAAGTGTGTTACATGGCCCAAGCCCTTAGGTCTGGTCCTACCTGGCTCTCCAGCTTAGTCTGCCATCTACCCCTGCAGTCCATGCTTTATCTAGGGCAGCCATACTGTGCTCCAGTCTTAGGGAGGCACTTCCTTAGGAAACTCTTCTCTCCCTTCTTACCCACAGTGAGATCCCTTGCCTTGTTTATACTCCTACTACAGGCCAAGAACATGTTTTTCCTTTTCAGCATTTATCATCACTTGAACTTGCATATTTATTTCTGTGATTATTTGAATAATCTTTGTGTCTTTCCTACCACTATTGCACACATTTATTGAGCACTTACTGCATATTAGGCAATTCCTAAGTCCTTTCAAAACATTAGCATTTTTAATCCTCATAAAACCTGAGGAAGTATGTCTTTCTTGAGGGCTTAAGTAACTTGCTCATGGCCACACAGCTAGCTAGCATAGAGACAGGATTTGAACCCAGGCAGTCTTGCCCTAGGATATAAAGGCCTAATCAGGACACTGCATTGCTTTCTTAGTAGATAAAGGTTTCTCATTCCCGTTTCATTATTGCCCCTTTAAGAGCCCTTTTCAGACATGATGTAATGAAATGAAAATTTAATGCTGTAGATGTAGTGTTGTGGTGGGCAGAATGGTGTCCTTTCTACCTCCTCCTCCTCCTCACAAGACCTCCATATTCTACACCCTGCAACCCATGAATAAATCATATCGCATGGTAAGGGGAAATTAGGGCTGTAGATGAAATTAAGGTTATTAATCTGGTGACCTTGAGTGAAGTAGATTATTCTGTGTTTGCCTGGTGGTCCTGATGTAATCACAAAGGCTCTTCAAGTGAAGGAGGAAGGCAGGATGGCCAGTGTGAAGGAAGTGCAGTGTAAGAAAGACTCGAGTGCCATCGCTGGCTTTGAAGATGGAAGAGGGCCATGAGCCAAGGAATATGGGCAGCCTCTTGGAGCTGGAAAAGGCAAGGAAACAGATCCTTCCCCAGGGCATGAGAAGGAACGCAGCCGTGCCAGCACTTTGCTTTCAGTCCAGTGAAGCCCATTTCAGACTTCTCACTCCCAGGACGAGAAGATTATAAATTTGTGTTATCTTAAGCTACTAAGTTTATGGTAATTTGTTACAGCCACAGTAGAAAACTAATACAATGAATACAACCATGAACACACGCGTGTGTGTATGTGTATGTATGTATGTCCATATATACATGCATGCACACAATTGAATATATTGCATGTACTATATAGATTTCTGTGATTTATACATAACACAAGTAAGTTTTTCTTCACCATCCAGGAATCTTTTTTCCCTTGATGGTTATATTTCCTCTGTTGAGAATGCATGTACTGGGCTATAAGAATCATCTCTGGTTTTGACCGCTACTATAGCTCCTGTTCCTGGCATAGTGCCTGGCGCATAGTAGGCTCTCAATAAATATTTGTTGGCTGAATGAGAGAATGAATAAATGGATGAATGACGATGAATGATGTGAATTAAATAGCCAGCTTATGGAAAATGAAAAGGGTTAACAGATCCATGCTGGAAGGGAGTGAATCAATGTTTTTTAATAACTGCAAGACTAGCACTGTGAATGTTGTTGCATCCACAAATTTATCAATGTCCACAGGCACCTATACTCTTGCCTGGGAAATCTCATGGACAGAGGAAGCTGGCAGGCTACAGTCCATGGGGTCACAAAAGAGTCAGACATGACATAGTGACTAAACAACAACAGTAAGAACAAGAGCACCTGTTCAGTTCAGTCGCTCAGTAGTGTTTAGCTCTTTGCGACCCCATGGGCTGCAGCATGCCAGGCTCCCCTATTCATCACCAACTCCCAGAGCTTGCTCAAACTCATTTCCATCGAGTTGGTGATGCCATTCAACCATCTCATCCTCTGTCGTCCCCTTCTCCTTCTGCCTTCAATGTTTCCCAGCATCAGGATCTTCTCCAAAGAGCTGGCTCTTCATATCAAATGGCCAAAGTACTGGAACTTCAACTTCAGCACCAGTCCTTCCAATGAATATTCAGGGTTGATTTCCTTTAGGATTGAACTAGTTTGATCTCCTTGCAGTCCAAGCAACTCTCAAGAGTCTTCTCCAGCACCACAGTTTGAAAGCACCATTCTTTGGTGCTCAACCTTCTTTATGATCCAACTCTCAAATCCATACATGACTACTGGAAAAACCATAGCTTTGACTATACAAACCTTTGTTGGCAAAGTAATGTCTCTGCCTTTAAATGTGTTGTCTAGGTTTGTTATAGCTTTTCTTCCAAGGAACAAGTGTCTTTTAATTTCATGCTGCAGTCACCATCTGTAGCGATTTTGGAACCCAAGAAAATAAAGTCTCTCACTGTTTCCATTGATTACCCATCTATTTACCATTAACTGATGGGACCAGATGCCATGGTCTTTGTTTTTGGAATGTTGAGTTCAGCTTTTTAATTCTCCTCTTTCACTTTCATCAAGAGGCTTTTTAGCTCCCCTTTGCTTTTTACTGTAAGAGTGGTGTCATCTGCATATTTGAGGTTATTGATATTTCTCCTGGCAATCTTGATTCCAGCTTGTGCTTCATCCAGCCCAGCATTTCACATGATGTACTCTGCAATAAGTTAAATAAGCAAAGTGACAACATACAACCTTGACATACTCCTTTCATAACTGGATCCAGTCCATTGTTCCATGTCCAGTTCTAACTGTTGATTCTTGACCTGCATACAAATTTCTTAGTGGCAGGTAAGGTGATCTGGTATTCCCATCTCTTGAAGAATTTTTCACAGTTTGTTGTGATCCACACAGTCAAAGGCTTTAGCATAGTCAATAAAGCAGAAGTAGATGATTTTCTGCAATTCTCTTGCTTTTTCTATGATACAACAGATGTTGGAAACTTGATCTCTGGTTCTTCTCCCTTTTCTAAATCCAGCTTGAACATCTGGATGTTCTCAGTTCACCTACTGTTGAAGCCTAGCTTGGAGAATTTTGAGCATTAGTTTGGTAGCATGTGAGATGAGTGCAATTGTGTGGTAGTCTGAACATCCTTTGGCATTGACTTTCTTTGGGATTGGAATGAAAACTGACCTTTTCCAGTCCTGTGGCCACTGCTGAGCTTTCCTAATTTGCTGGCATTTTGAGTGCAGCACTTTCACAGCATCATCTCTTAGGATTTGAAACAGCTCAACTGGACTTCCATCACCTCCACTAGTTTTGTTTATAGTGATGCTTCCTAAGCCCCAATTGACTTTGCACTCCAGGATGTCTGGCTCTAGGTGAGTGATCACATCATTGTGATTATCTGGGTCATGAAGATCTTTTTTGTATAGTTCTTCTGTGTGCTCTAGACACCTCTTCTTAATATCTTCTGTCAGGGCCATAGCATTTCTGTCCTTTATTGAGCCCATTTTTGCATGAAATGTTCCCTTGGTATCTCTAATTTTCTTGAAGAGATCTCTAGTCTTTCCCATTCTATTGTTTTCCTCTATTTCTTTGCACTGTTCCCTGAGGAAGCCTTTCTTATCTCTCCTTGCTATTCTTTGGAACTCTGCATCCAGATGACTATATCTTTCCTTTTCTCCTTTGCCTTTTGCTTCTTTTGTTTTCTTAGGTATTTGTAAGGCCTCTTCAGAGAACCATTTTGCCTTCTTGCTTTTCTTTTCCTTAGGGATGCTTTTGATCACCGCCTCCTGTACAATGTTATGAACCTCCACCTATAGTTCTTCAGACACTGTCTGTCAGATCTAATCCCATGAATCTGTTTGTCACTTCCACTGTATAATCATAAGGGATTTGATTTAGGTCTGAATGGTCTAATGGCTTTACCTACTTTCTTCAATTTAAGTCTGAATTTGGCAATAAGGAATTCATGATCTGAGCCACAGTCAGCTCCTGATCTTGTTTTTGCTGACTGTATAGAGTTTCTCCATCTTCAACTGCAAAGAATATAATCAGTCTGATTTTGATATTGACCATCTGCTGATGTCGATGTATAGTGTCATCTCTTGTGTTGTTGGAAGAGGGTGTTTGCTACGACCAGTGCATTCTCTTGGCAAAACTCTGTTAGCCTTTGCCCTGCTTCAGTTTGTATTCCAAAGCCAAACTTCCTTGTTCTTCCAGGTATCTCTTGACTTCCTACTTTTGCATTCCAGTCCCCATGGACTGTAGCCCACCAGCCTCCTCTGTCCATGGGATTCTCCAGGCAAGAATACTGTAGTGGGTTGTCATTTTTTTCTCCAGGGGATTTCCCTGACCCAGGGATCGAACCTGAGTCTCCTGTATTGCAGGCAGATTCTTTACCGTCAGAGCCACCAGGGGCTTCAAGGGCAGATGCTAACTCTCTTCCCTTCTACCTGTCAAGTGTTCATTTGGGAGGAGTTTCCAGGGCTCAGATTTTGCTGGCCTTGCTTTGACAGGAGAACCCACAACCCCCTGGGGTTTTCTGCCCACCTCCCTGGCTCTCGGGAAGGTGACAGGCTCTTCCCGGGGCCTGTTCTGTGTCTGTCTCTCGGTGATGACGGGAGCACTACAGTCCTTTGGATGACAGGCCATGCTTGGCTTTGGTTCTGCCCCTGGCACTGATGAGTTGAGTGCATTCCTTTCTGGCTCTCCTAGAGATGCTGTGTGGGACAGTCAGGCAGGACCAACCCTTCGGGGTGAATCTAGGGGGATGAAATGCGGAATATGCTGAGCTCTGCACTTGCATGCCAGCGGGGACTGGGCAGAGTCTGGAGGATTGTGGGGAGGGGGCTGGGGGTCTTTGGGGGAGGTGGCCAGCATGGGAGTGGGGCACAGTGCAGCCGAGGAGGACTCTGGGGGAGTAATTTCTCAGGCGCCTCTGAGCGATGGCCTGAGAGTCTTGCTTGGCAGAATCTGTCACTTCACTTGATCTCACCACATGGCAGTGCTGGTCTCCAGGGCCTACGCATAGCTAACAAGGAACACTTGTCTGGCGTTCATGCTTACAAATAACTTTCCTGTGTAAGATCTCAGGATGGTGAGTCTTGAAAGGGGTCTGGCCTCATCTCTCGCTGGTTGTTTTGTTTCCATATCATAGCTGTGGTTGATTCCAGTGCCTACTATGTACGATGATAGCACCGAACACAAACATTTGGATTGCATTTTCCGTTCAGTGTATTTTTTTGACTTCCATTAGCTAATTCATATCCAATCCTGGATCTTATTCTTTCATTTTTCAGATGAGAAATCTAAAGTTTAGCAAAGCACACAGACATACATTGTTTATTCATTAGGCTATGAAAATAATAGCATGATCTACTGAAGAATAATATGTATGCACTATAAGCACTTATATTCCCTTAATTCCCAGAGCACTGGCGGTAGGCATTATTATTGCTCTCAGTTGACAGTTGTGAAAATTGGGGTGTAAGGTGGCTAGCAATATGCCCAAACTCAGACAGTTACTAAGATGAAGCAGGATTTGAACTCAGGGAACCTGGCTTCTTAAATGGTAGCTTCAACTCTGTGCATTCTGTATCCCTACACAGTGGGTATTTCCAGTGCTAAATTCCACACCCTTGTTTCATCTCTACCATGATGCCTTTCTATGTCAAGCAATTTGAGAAGGAAAATGACATTGTTTCTGCTTCTGGTTTGGTTGGGGGGGGGCAGTAAGGTGTGAACCAAGAGACTTTTCAGGGCAGAGGGCCATATGTCCTAAGCAGAGGTCAAGGGGAGCCCTGAGTGGCCATGAAGAATGGTCCAGGAGACTTTTTCCCTGTTGTGGTCATAGCCCCTTCCCTGTGGATCTTACCCGTGCTGGCCTCCCAGCCCAAAACTCTCTCATAAATGGAGCAGCCCTCGCAACTGTCCTGGATTAGTCATTTTGACCCCAGGTTTGAGGGTTTGGGAACCCTCTGGGAAATTTCTCTTAGAAAATTTCCACCACATGAAGTATGGCTGGTAAACACAGAGGTCGTTGGCAAGCAAACTGCTCCAAAGAAATATCCTAAACTGTCCTGTACCAGGTGCCTGAAGATGGAGACCCTTTGGGTTTTAGTTTTCCTTTTGCTGGTTTCTTGAGATTTGGAAGGATCATATCTTGCTCCCAGTTCTAGGAGCTGCTTTTTCTTTTCTCTCTTTTCTTTTACAGGAAAGTAAGATTTATTGGTGGGTGTGAGTAAGGAAGGAACAAGCCAATTAGGGATATTTTTGACCCCCCAGGCATCCAGGATGAGCTGCTTTCCTGTCACCATAATTTCAAATTCATCCGCATTAAATTTAGTAAGTCTCCACTTCTTAGAGATATGAATCTTCTGGTGGCCAGGGAACTTGAACTTGGCCCTGTGTGGGGCCTCAGTCCCATGCTCCTTGTTGTACAGCTTGGTGCAGATGGACATTATGATTTAGACAATGAGGACCCTAGCCACTGTGTCCTGGGGCTTTCCAAAGGCACCCTGCATGGCTGTCTGGACCCTAGACTGGGGACAGTGTGCCAGACATAAATGTCCACTGGAAATGACTGTCTCCCAGGTCCCTCAGAGCCACCCCTACAGATAGCAGCCACCGAGGAGGCTGCTTTTTGCAGGCATGGCACATGGGCCCCCACGGGGAAAAGAGGTCAGTTGGCTTAACTGACTGCGAATAGGTGCTCCCTTTTCTAATCCTGGATTGAACCCAGCACTCAATGGTTGCTTTCTCTCAGCCACTAGCCCAAATTTAGCCTTGACTACTACCTTCCTTTGGGCATCATTTTCTAGATCGAAATGTTATCTTTGCCTATATTTTGAAAACTCCATATTGGAATATGTAGGTCTGGCACATAATGATGTAAAATATATGAAATTAGAGATGTCTTCAATTTCTTAAACATTTAGTGACTACCACACCACCACCATAATTTTTCTGGAATCCCTACAATCTGGTTACTATAATCATATTTTTCTTTCATTAGCCATTCAAGAGACTCTGTTTCCTTCATTGGCATCCTGTCCTCTTTCTTTCCTTGCCCACCCTGAGTCAATGCCCTTGTCATTACAGCTTGAAACTCCTGGACACTTGGCCAATAAATACTTGATGTGGGTATTTAGAGGACATTTGTTTATTTAGTGCAAATTTTAAAATTATTAAGTCCTTCCTCCTCTAACCCAATTGGCATATAATTTGTTTGGATATTTGATATTTGGGAAACAAATTACAAGAACTTTCATTTCTCACTCACTGGTGATGATCTTGATAGTCTTGCTTTGTGTTCTTATGGCAAGAAAGTAGTCACTTTTGCTTACGTATTTGTATCACCAAGTAATCTAAAACCGTTTCATGTCATGTTTCCCCAGCATTTAATTCTTAACCTCTATGTGGGTTTTATTGACTGTGTTAGAGTTATTTGGGGTTTCCCTGGTAGCTTCGATGATAAAGAATCTGCCTGCAGTGCAGGAGACCTGAGTTTGGTTCCTGGCTTGGGAAGATCCCCTAGAGAAGGGAATGGCTCCACACGCCAGTATTCTTGCCTGGAGAATGCTATGGACAGAGGATCCTGGCAAGCTACAGTCCATGGGGTCTCAAGGAGTTGGATATGACTTAGAGACTAACACCAAAGTTATTTGTTTTCATGTCTGTTTCTCCTACAAATGTAAGTTTTCCATTATTAGGAATCCTTCCTCATCTATCTTTGCATATTCAGTCCAAGCATGGTTCTGGGGACAAAAAAATGTGTCCAAAGAAGTGATGTAGAAAAAAAAATCAGATTGATGTCTTTGATTTGTTTCATAAATGATCCACTGCTATCACTCACTGAATCATAACTGTATATTTATGTCTCCTCTACCAAACTTTATGTTTTTGGCTTGGGTCATTTAGTACAAACAATAGATTAAAATGAACAATTATGTGTCAACAAGTTGGATATTTCTAGAAACATACAACCTACCAAGACTAAATCATAATGAAACAGAAAATCTGAGCAGACCAATTACTTTGTAAGGAGATTGAATCAATATAAACCTCTCAAAAAACAAGTCTAGTACCAGATGGCCTCACTGATGAATTCTACTAAATATTTAAAGAATTAAAAACAGCACTTCTCAACCTCTTTTAAAAAATTGAAGAAGGAGCAATGTTTACAAACTTATGAGGTCAGCATTATCCTGATACCAAAACCAGAGTGTGATACTATAAGAAAAGATTACAGCCTAGTATTCCTGATGAACATAGATGCAAAAATCCTCAACAAAATGTTTACAAACCAAATTCAACAATATACTGAAAAGATCATACAGCATGATCAAGTGGGATTTATCCACAAATCAGTGTGATACATTACAACAAAACGAAGGATAAAAACCATATGATCATCTCAATAGATGCAGAAAAAGTATCCAACAAATCAACATTCATTTATGATAAAAACTCTAAACAAATATGGGTATAGAGGGTACACATGTGTGGAGATATATATATATATATATATATATATATATATATGCCTCAACATAATAAAGGTCATATATGACAAGTTCATAACTAACATTATATTTGATGATGGAAAGCTGAAAACTTTTCACTAAGATCAGGGAAAAGACAAGGATGCTCACTCTTGCCTCTTCTATTCAACATAGTATTAGAAACAATAGACAGAGAAATTAGGCAAGAAAAAGAAATAAAAGCATCCAAATTGGAAAGGAAAAAATAACTGTCACTATATGCACTTGATATTATGTATAGAAAAGTCTAAAGACTGCATCAGGAAACTGTTAGAACTAATGGCAAATTCAGTAAAGTTGTAGGATAAAAATTAATGTGCAAAAATTTGTTGCATTTCTGTACAATACTAATGAACTGTCAGAAAGAGAAATTAAGAAACCAATCCCACTTACAATTGAATCAAGAAAAATAAAATGCCTAAGAATAAATATAACAAAAGAGATGAAAGGCCTGTATATTGAAACTATGATAATGAAAGAAATTGAAGTTGTTGTTCAGTCTCTCAGTCATGTCCGACTCTTTGCGACCCCATGGACTGCAGCATGCCAGGCTTCCCTGTCCTTCACCATCTCATGGAGTTTGCTCAAACTCATTTCCCTTGAGCTGGTGATGCCATCCAACCATCTCATCCTCTGTCGTCCCCTCTCCTGCCTTCAATATTTCCCAGCATCAGAGTCTTTTCAAATGAGTCAGTTCTTTGCATCAGGTGGCCAAAGTATTGGAGTTGCAGCTTCAGCATCAGTCCTTCCAATGAATATTCAGGACTGTTTTCCTTTAGGATGGACTGGTTTGATATCCCTGCAGTCCAAGGGAATCTCAAGAGTCTTCTCCAACACCAGATTTCAGAAGCATTAATTTTTTGGTGCTCAGCTTTCTTTATGGTCCAACTCTCATATCAGTACATGACTACTGGAAAAACCACAGCTTTGACTATACAGACCTTTGTTGGCAAAGTAATAGCTCTGCCTATTAATATGCTCTCTAGATTTGTCATAGCTTTTCTTCCAAAGAGCAAGCGTCTTTTAATTTCATGGCTGCATTCATCATCCACAGTGATTCTGGAGCCCAAGAAAGTAAAGTCTGTCACTGTTTCCATTGCTTCCTTATCTATTTGCCATGAAGTGATGGGACCAGATGCCATGATCTTAGTTTTTTGAATGTTGAGTTCTAAGCCAACTTTTTCACCCTTCTCTTTCACCTTCATCAAGGAGCTCTTTAGTTTTTCTTTGCTTTGTGCCATAAGGGTAGTGTCATCTACATATCTGATGTTACTGATATTTCTCCTGGCAATCTTGATTTCAGCTTGTGCTTCATCCAGCTCAGCATTTCACAAGCAAGTTAAATAAACAGGGTGACAATATACAGACTTGATGCATAGTTAATGGAGCAGAAGTAGAAGTAGAAGTTTTTCTGGAATTCCCTTGCTTTTTCTATGATCCAAGGGATGGTGGCAATTTCCTCTGGTTCCTCTGTCTTTTCTAAATCCAGCTTGTATATCTGGAAGTTCTCAGTTCATGTACTGTTGCAGCCTGGCTTGGAGGACTTTGAGCATGACCTTGCTAGAGTGGAGTTGTGCAGTAGTTTGCATGTTCTTTGGCACTGCCCTTCTTTGGGATTGGAGTGAAAACTGATTTTTTCGAGTCCTGTGGCCACTGTTGACTTTTCCAAATTTGCTGGCATATTGAGTGTAGCACTTTAGCAGCATCATCTTTTAGGCTTTGAAATAGCTCAGTTGGAATTCCATCAGCTGAGGGAACACAGCCCCACCCATCAGCAGAAAACTGGGTTAAAGATTTACCGAGCATGGCCTTGCCCACCAGAGTAGGACCCAGTTTTCCTCACAGCCAGTCCCTCCCATCAGGAAGCTTCCACAAGCCTCTTATCCTCATCAGAAGGCATACAGAATGAAAACCACAATCACAGAGAACTAACCAAATCAATCACATGGGTCACAGCCTTTGTCTAACTCAATGAAACTATGAGCCATGCCGTGTAGGGCCACCTAGACAGATGGGTCATGGTGGAGAGTTCTGACAAAATGTGGTCCACTGGAGAAGATAATGGCAAACCACTTCAGCATTCTTGCCTTGAGAACCACATGAACAGCATGAAAAGGCAAAAAGAAATTGAATATGATACAGATTAATGGAAAGACATTCTGCACTCATGGATTAGAAGAATCATTGTTACAATGTCTATACTACCCAAAGGAATCTACAGATTCAATACAACCACTATCCAAATTCCAATGTTATTTTTCACAGAAATAAACAATCCTAAAAGTTACATGGAAACACAAAAGACCCCTTATAGCCAAAACAAACTTTAGAAAGGACAAAATTGAAGGCATCATATGTCCAGATTTCAAACTATATTATGAAGCTATAGCAATTAAAACAGTAGTTACTGGCATAAAAAAAGACACATTAGATGATGGAACAGAATAGAAAGCTCAGAACTAAACCCATGCATATATGATCAAATAATTTACAACAAAGGAGCCAGGAATATACAGTGGGGAAAGGGTAGTCTCTTCAATAAATGATATGGGAAAACTGGACAGTCACATGCAAAAGATTGAAGTTGGACTCCTGTCTTATACCATACACAAAAGTTAATTCCAAATGGATTGAAGCCCTGAACATAAGACTGGAAACCAAAAAACTAGAAGAAAGCATAAGCAGTGGTCTCATCTGTATAGGTTTTGGCAATGATACTTTGGATCTGACACCCAAAACAGAAGCAATGAAAGCAAAAATAGAGCAAGCAGGACTACATCAAATGAAAAAGCTTCTGCACAACAAAAGAAACAATCAACAAAATGAAAGGGAAATCTACCGAATGGCAGAAAATATTTGGAAGTCATAGCTGATAAAAGATAATGTCCAAAGTTACAAATGTATAGAAGCAACCAAAGTGTCCATTGAGAGACAGATGGACAAGGAGGATACACATATACATACATATATATGTACACACACACACACATATATACACAATGGAATATTACTCAATGTAGAAAAAGAGCAAAATCCTGTTATTTGTAACACCAAGGATGGACCTAGTGAGTATTATGCTAATTGAAATGTCAGACAGAAAATAAAATACAGTAGATTTCACTTATATGAATCTAAAATATTTAAGAACAAACAAAAGTGGAACAGATTTATAGATACAGTAGATAAACCAGAGTGGAGGGGTTATGGAGATAAGTGAAACAGATGAAGGGGATTAAGATGCACATGCTTCTAGTTATAAAATAAATGTCACAACGTAGAGACGATAATCAATAATATTGTAACACTTTTTATTTTGTCAGATTATAATTATAATTAGACACATGATAATTTTGTAATACATAAAAATATTGAAATCACGGGTATAAATCTGAAACTAATATAATATTGTAAGTCAAATATACTTCAATTAAAATATATAAAAAGTTCATGCAACTCAACAGGAAAAAACAAAAACAAAAAACACCGAAACCAACCAAATAACAATCTGATTAAAAAATGAGCTGAGGATCTGAATAGACATTTTTCCAAAGAAGACATACAGATAACCAACATGAAAAGATGTTCAACATCATTTGTTTTCAGAGAAATGCAAATCAAAACCACATTGAGCTATCATCTCACACCTGTCAGGACAGCTGTTTTCAAAAAGAAAAGAAATAAAAAGTGTTGGTGAATATATGGAGAAAACATGACCTTTGTACACTGTTGGTGGGACTGTAAATTGGTGCAGTCAATATGGAAAACACTATAGAAGTTCCTCAAAAAACTAAAAGTGAAACTATCATATGATCCAGCAAATCTACTTCTGAGTATTTGTCTGAAGAAAATGAAAACACCAATTCAAAAATATGTATGCACCCCTATGCTCATTGCAATATTATTTACAACAGTCAAGATATACAAACCACCTATGTCCATTCATGGATGAATGGATAAAGAGATTGTGGTGTATATATACAATGGGCTGTTCATCAGCCATAGAATAATAAAATATTGCCATTTGTGTCAACACAGATGAAATTTGAGGGCAATATGCTAAGTGAAATAAGTCAGACAGAGAAAGAAAAATGCCATATGATCTTTGTAATGCATGGAATCTAAACAAACAAACAAATCAAAACATAAAAACCAAGCTCATAGATCCAGAGGACAGATTGCTGATTGCCAGAGGCAGGACGGGGTATGGTGGGGTAAGCGTGGAACAAACTGGTGAAGACGGTCAAAAGGTAAAAAGAAAAAAAAGTATTTTCCCTAAAATGCAAAACTTAGTCAGTTTAACTGTATGTCCTAGTCACTCAGCTACACAAAGACTTAATTCTCTTGTATGTAAAATAATATCTACCCCGTAGGTTGTCAAGAGCGTCAAATGAGAATCTGTATCATATGTGAAAGTCTTTTATGAACTGCATAAAACATTAAGATTAGCTGGGTGTTTATTTACATGTGCCTTTGTCTACACAGACATTGTGAGAGTAATGGGATTTCTGATGATCTTAGTAGGATAGTTAGGAGTTAAATTGGCAGAGAAGAGATGAGTCAGTATGTGGCCAAAATGGTATGATGTGATAAAGAGAAGTTAATTGAAACCAAATAAAATTAAAAGAGAAACATGAATGGTACTTCTTTAAAAATAGTAATGCCCACAATTAATTAAAAAAAATATTTTTTTCTTTAGCAATCCTGTGTTCTTCCCCTCCTTCCAAACCTGTGGTAATAAAACTATGTTGCATGCTCAAAAAAACTACTTTTACTCAAATTAATAACATCTAGTAAAAAACATTCATAGAGTACCACATGCCAGGTACTGTCCTGAGATCTTGCAAGGGTTATCACAACAGCCCCATTATTATCTTCATTTTTCCAAGAACTAAAGTAGTTTTCCCAAGCTGATGCCACTAAGTGGTGGAGCTGGGATCTGAGTGTACAGAATGAGCCCGAGGCCAAGAACTTTGCCACAATGTTGTATTTCTTTTTGAGTAACTTACTTAACCAATCTTAATTAACCAAACTTCAGTTCAGTTCAGTTGCTCAGTTGTGTCCAACTCTTTGCGACTCCATGAATCGCAGCACGCCAGGCCTCCCTGTCCATCACCAACTCCTGGAGTTCACTCAGACTCACGTCCATCGAGTCGGTGATGCCATCCAGCTATCTCATCCTCTATTGTCCCCTTCTCCTCCTGCCCACAATCCCTCCCAGCATCAGTCTTTTCCAATGAGTCAACTCTTCGCATGAGGTGGCCAAAGTACTGGAGTTTCAGCTTTAGCGTCATTCCTTCCAAAGAACACTCAGGGCTGATCTCCTTTAGAATGGACTGGTTGGATCTCCTTGCAGTCCAAGGGACTCTCAAGAGTCTTCTCCAACACCACAGTTCAAAGGCATCAATTCTTCGGCGTTCAGCTTTCTTCACAGTCCAACTCTCACATTCATACATGACTACTGGAAAAACCATGGTCTTGACTAGACGAACCTTTGTTGGCAAAATAATGTCCCTGCTTTTGAATATGCTATCTAGGTTGGTCATAACTAAACTTAACCAATATCAATAACCTCAGATATGCAAAGACACCACCTTTATGGCAGAAAGTGAAGAGGAACTAAAGAGCCTCTTGATGAAAACAGTGACTGACTATTTTCTTGGGCTCCAAAATCACTGCAGCCATGAAATTAAAAGACTCTTGCTCCCTGGAAGAAAAGCTATGACCAACCTAGACAGCATATTAAAAGGCAGAGACATTACTTTGCTGACAAAGGTCTGTCTAATCAAAGCTATGGTTTCTCCAGTTGTCATGTGTGGATGTGAGTGTTGGACTACAAAGAAAGCTGAGTGCCGAAGAATTGATGCTTTTGAATTGTGGTGTTGAAGAAGACTCTTGAGAGTCCCTTGGATTGCAAGGAGATCCAACCAGTTCATCCTAAAGGAAATCAGTCCTGAATATACATTGGAAGGACTGATGCTGAAGCTGAAACTCCAATACTTTGGCTACCTGATGTGAAGAACTGACTCATTGGAAAAGACCCCAATGCTGGAAAAGATTGAAGGCAAGAGGAGAAGGGGACGACAGAGGATGAGATGGTTGGATGGCATCACCAACTTGATGGACATGAGTTTGCACGAGCTCTGGGAGTTCATGATGGACAGGGAAGTCTGGTGTGCTGCAGTCCATGGGGTCACAAAGAGTCGGACATGACTGAGACTGAACTGACTGACTTAACCAATCAATGTCTACTGAGATCCTATATGATAGATGCTTCCACATTTACCTTGACAATAAGACTAAGAGATAAGTGTAATTAGCTTCATCTTTCAATTGAGGGAAATGAAACTCAGGTCAAATGACTAGTTCAAGGTTATTCGACTAGTAAACGGAAGAGTATGAATTTAGAAAGGGCTTCCCTAGTGGCTCAGCAGTAAAGAATTGGCCTGCAACGCAGGAGATGCAGGTTCAATCCCTGGGTTGGGAAGATCCCTTGTAGAAGGAAATGGCAACCCACACCAGTATTCTTGCCAGAGAAATCCCATGGACAGAGGAGTCTGGTAGACTACAGTCCATAGGGTCACAAAGTAGGACATGACTTAGTGACTAAACAATGACAATGTGAATTTAGAAGCAGATGATTTGCTTTTTCCATCATGTCACAACAGGGTGCAAATCAATGAATTAATGCTAAGTTTCTGAGGCCAGTTTGTCATAATTCTCACTTTGCAAAACTGAGTTTAAAAGAAAGGGCTTTGGGAATTTCCTGGCATCCAGTAATGAGAAATTGATGCTCTCACTGCCGAGGGCCCGGGTTCAATCACTGGTCAGGGAACTAAAATCTTGTAAGCCACAGCACAGCAAAATAAATAAATACATAAATAAATAAAGAGGTTTCGGAACTTGACAGACCTTGGTTTGAGTCCCGGTTCTGCCAGCTTCTGGTTCTGAGACTTTGGTCAAGTCAAATGAACCTCTTTGCATATCAGTTTCCTTATCAAGAAAATGAGGTTATGTATGAAAATTTTATATGAGATTTGCACGAAAGCATTTGGTATGTGACAAAGCTCTATACAGATTAACTTCTATTCACAGGCTGGCAAATGATGACAGAGACAGTCCAGTGGCAGAAGGAAGATTTGAACTTGCAACTCTGCTTGACTCCATGGACCCCTCTGTTTATCTGTTTCCTCACGTGTTCTTTGACACCTTACTTGATGGTTTAAGGATGAATGCCTTTTGCTGAAATAGCAAGTTTTGTTGATGGCTCCTTAATTGATTCTGAAGACAAAATATTTACTCTGGAATGAAATAGCTTTGGGTACAACGTCACCAGGTCAAAGGAAAGGGAATGTAGAATTGGGTCTGTTAGGACCTAATTAGGAACATGTAGTCGGAGGGCCTTATCATCAGGTAAACCTCCAGTTTTTCTGAAAATAGCTGTTTGGAGAAACCCACAACTTTCGGAATTGCAAAAGCCCAGAAAGATCGGATATCTCCTAGGACAAGACAAATAAACAAAACAAAGTTAAATAAAGGAAAAAGAAAAACAGAAAGAACAAATATCCCCCTACTCCAACAAAAGACATTCATTCCCATTTAAAGGCCGTCAAACAATGCCTGACCTTTACACAATTCTTTTTGTTAAATGAATTTCAAATACCTTGAATTCACTGGATTCCGACTTTCTATAGAAGGAAGGTGAAGGCAGACTCAACCTGCAAGGTGAATTTGGATTTCTGGGGGGAGGGCAAGGTAGTGATCTAGAAGCTCTTCCCAGAAGCCCTTGCCTCCCTGGGGGTCAAGGTCACTTGCAGCTGCGTGGGTTTGGCCATGGACACCCCAGGGCTCTACTTTCTACCCCCTCCCCACTTCCCTTTGGCAAAATCATGACGTTCTTTCCCAAGTTAGGCAACAAGAATTTTCTTTTCCAGAACCGACTATGAAGCTAGGATACAATTACTCATATGGTTTAATTTAAAATGCAAAAATCTTTGAAAAATAGGTATTTTCAAAATAAGCGTTTTGGTCTGGAGCTCTGGTTCTCATTAACTTGGCTGAAGCCCTTGATGATAAGTTGGAACCGTTTAAACACCAGCTCACACGCCTGATCTCAGGTGTTCATAAACCCACTGCCTTCCCTCGGGACTCTGGCCAGCGGCATCCTGACAGGCCCTCATGGAGACCTGGTATTTCCCTCACTCCATCCGTGACTTTTGGGAAAGGGAGCTGAATGGTTTAATGGGATGTTTGGTAATCTCTGCCCACTCTGCTGAAGTGCACAGTGTAGGAGTGACAGTCCTTGGGGTCTGGTTCTGCCTGCAAACCCTGGCATGAACCCCCCTGCACGTGGTCTCCCCTCTCCCCTCCTGACCATGCCTCCGTGGCAGGGGCTTACCTTCACTGGGTTCACTGCACGTGAGTCTTGAAGAAAAAACTTTGGCTGAAGCTGAAGAGTCTTTCCAGCCTGATGGGAATGTATTAAATTTTATTAGAACAAGCCAAATGTAATCTCTCTACCTCCTATTAAACATAGAATGCATGGTACAAAAAGGCATTCCAAAGGCATGTAAAATTACATGTTTGTTTTAAGACATGCCTTTTATCTACGATGTTCCAAGAACATGAAAAGCATTAACCGCTGGTTCTCAGGAATGACCTTCATTAGGGAGGAAGGCAAGAAACCTGGTAATTTTTTCCCTGCAGTTTCCCAGGAAAGGGATACTAGAGCCCTAAGCCTGCGAACATGCAGATTTCAGAGTCCAAAGCCCCGGATGCTGTGTGTGAGATTCATAGGCCTTCTCTTCCCCAGCACATGAGGAAAGGGTCTGCACTGGAAACCCAAAGCCTTAAGCACACTGGCCAACTCTAAAAACTGTGTCTCCACCCACAGAGCCTTTTTGATAAGACTTCTTTTCCAAAGACTCCAGAAGAGCCTCTCTGAAATTTTCCACTTGGAAAATAACAAAAGATGTGGTGCCTTAATCTCCTTGTCTTGCTGATATTTCTTGGGACTCAATCTACTCAAGCCTACCATCGACTCGGCTGAGCCCCGTTTCCTTGGCCATTGTCCCCAGGGCCAAACCTCCACTCAGAGTCCCCCTCTATCCTTCTATTATGCCCTCCTGGATGCTTGATCCTCTGTCCCTAGCTTCTCAGTAAACGTTCCTTTCACCATCCGCTCAGCAGAAACCTGTTGTAGACCTGCTCTTAGCATTTCTCTGCTCTAAGCTCACACTTCCTTACCTGAAATTCCCAATTACAGAGAAGCAAAAGCATTCTATATTTTATTTGGTGACAGAAACATGTGAACTGATATGAATCTGTTCATCCTACTTACTCTTAGTATTTATGCATTTGCCTGAAGAAATATGAGTGTGTTTGATTATGAAGTGCTTCCCAGGTATTACATATTAACTGTACGTGTTCCATTATTCATTTCCTAAAATCTTAAGAATTCTGAATCCAGAAACACATCTGGCCTAAGGGATCTGGATGAGGAATTGTAAACTCATGCTTCCAAGACATGAAATGAAAGTTGCTCAGTCATGTCCGACTTTTTGCGACCCCATGGACTGTAGCCCGCCAGGCTCCTCAGTCCATAGGATTCTCCAGGCAAGAATACTGGCATGGGTAGCCATTCCCTTCTCCAGGGGATCTTCCCAACCAAGGGACTGAACCCAGGTCTCTGGTATTGTGGGAAGATTATTTACCCTCTGAGCCCCCAAGGAAGCCCATGCTCTGGCTCTGCAATGCCAGAGACCCGGGTTTGATCCCTGGGTCAGGAAGATCCCCTGGAGGAGGGAAAGGCACCCACTCCAGTATTCTTTCCTGGAGAATCCCACAGACTGAGGAGTCTGGCAGGCTACAGTCCATGGGGTCATAAAAAGTTGGACACAACTGAGAGATTTTCACTTCGTTCACTTTTTTCCTCTGGCTTTTGCCCGAACTCTTCTGTCATGTTGATATTGTTTGTTCAACTTCTGGCCATTTCTCTCGATGACGGAGGCTGCTGCTGCTAAGTCACTTCAGTCTACATATCTCCATATTTTTCTTCTTCCCTCACTAAATTCTGCACTAATTCACTCTGCCTGACTTCACTATTTGCCAACTCCAGGGGACTCTTTCTATCCTTTACTTTATTGCTCTGTCTGTGTCCCTAGAAACTGTTCACCTCTCTGGTCTTGATAACATCTCCTCCCTCTCCTTCTTCAGTATCATTCTCTCTGGTCCTCCATTCCCCCCTCATCATTATGAGTGACTGATTTAAGTGATTGTGAGTGATTGAAGTCTATTAACAAGTGAAACTATTAGGCATTTCTTTTGGCCTCAAGATACCATGAAAGATTATTGCGACTCCAAGGGGATTATGGATAGAGAATGTCTGAGAGCTGTGTGGCACCCATATATTCAGTCTGTAAAGAGAATCCTTATTTGCTTCCACTGCTGCCTAGAACCCCTTTAGGCTGGATATACTGTAGTTAATTCCATCGGCCCCCGTTGGTGGACCTTTGGTTTGTTTCCAGATTTTAGCTATTTCAAATAATGCTGAAATGAATAGCCTCGTGCATGCGTCTTTTTGTATCTTTGCCAGTGTTTCTGTGGGAGAGAGTCCTAGAAGTGGGATGGCTGGGTCAAAGGGTAAATGCACACGACATTTTGCTGGATACTGCCAAGTTCCCCTGCCTAGGGGTTATACCATATTGCATTCCCATCATCAAATTATGAGAGTATCTATTCCCCAAAGTCTTGCCAATAAAGTATGATGTCAAAGTTTTGGGGTTTTGCCAATATGATAGGTGAGAAATTGCATCTAACTGCAGTTTTAATTTGCATTTCTCTTATGATGAAAAAGGTTGAATATTTTTTTCATATGAGTAAGAGTAATTTGCATTTATTTTTCAATGAGTTGTCTGATTATACCTCTAGTGAAAATTTGTGTAGGGTTTTGGTCTTTTTCTTCTCCATTTTTAGAGGCTGTTTAATATGTAAATTGTAAATATTTTCCCTGGTTTGTCATTTGGCTTTTTAGAAAATATAAATATATGTTTCCAAATAGCCCTGTGAATTGTCATTTGTCTTTTTAGTTGCATATTATGGTGTTAATATGTAGTAGTCATGTACGGACGTGAGAGTTGGACTATAAAGAAAGCTGAGCACTGAAGAATTGATGCTTTTGAACTGTGGTGTTGGAGAAGACTTTTGAGAGTCCCTTGGACTGCAAGGAGATCCAACCAGTCCATCCTAAAGGAGATCAGTCCTGGGTGTTTATTGGAAGGACTGATGTTGAAGCTGAAATTCCAATACTTTGGCCACCTGATGTGAAGAGCTAACTCATTGGAAAAGACTCTGATGCTGGGAAAGATGGAGGGCAGGTGGAGAAGGGGACGACAGAGGATGAGATGGTTGGATGGCAATACTGACTCAATGGACATGAGTTTGGGTAGGCTCTGGGAGTTGGTGATGGACAGGGAGGCCTGGTGTGCTGCAGTCCATGGGGTCCCAAAGAGTCGGACACAACTGAGTGACTGAACTGAACTGAGTTATGGTGTTATATGTGTTTTTTTTTAATTTATTCAAATTCTTACACTTTTACTTTGGTGAAGCTTTTGGATGCTGAGCCACACAGTTAGGAAAATTTCCCTACTCTATTAACTTGTGCTTTCTTTTAATGCACTTTTGACTTTGCCAAGCTTCTCTGTGTCCAGAAACTAAAGAAGACAGTAAGAAAAAAATCATGACATTTGGAAGCGCCAAGATACAACTTCTTACCTTGAAGTGTTGGGACCTAGAATGACTTTGTGCATTTTCCTATGAACATATAGTCGGTCATCTTTTGTATTTGGCTTCTAGTTCTGACTCTGAAAAGTACCCATTTGTGCCTGGAAAGTTGGCTTTAAAATATATTGACTACAGGCAGTTGCCTTTGTTTTACTCAATAAAAGATAGCAAGTGAATTGACTGGCAGAACAAAGATGGCATGCAAGTAAAGGAGGAGTGAAATCCAGAGGCTGACGTGAGCAGATTTACTGGTGCTTGTTTTCATCTTTGGTGAATTTGTGTGTGTGCTTGGTGCGTGTATGTGATAATCCACAGAAATGCCGTGTAGTACCTTTTTCCAAAGCGATATTGACTTATGACCGCTCATACACTGTGCCGCAGAAAAGCAAGGAAAAGCTTTGTGGAAGAACAAGGTCATGCTTCTACTATAGTATTAGAAAACACCGACTTTGCCCCAATCACCGAAATGCTATCCCAACCAAAAGAAATTTCATTTTCCTCATTAGTAGACTTCTATTACGAAAAAATGTGCTCCATTGTGTTTTGAATTTTGTTAAAATTTTATTTAAAAGTTTGTGAAAATTTGTTTCCTATCTTATTCTGTAAGTACCTACATAATATCCTTGACTTTGTCTCTTTGTATGTAAAGCCTCAAATATATTCTACCTGGTTGCCAATCCCTGCCTTAAATAAACAGTAAACTGGTAGTTGAAGGCTGCTGCTGCTGCTGCTAAGTCGCTTCAGTCGTGTCCGATTCTGTGCGACCCCATAGACGGCAGCCCACCAGGCTCCCCCGTCCCTGGGATTCTCCAGGCAAGAACACTGGAGTGAGTTGCCATTTCCTTCTCCAATGCATGAAAGTGAAAAGTGAAAGTGAAGTCGCTCAGTCGTGTCTGACTCTTAGCGACCCCATGGAGTGCAGCCCACCAGGCTCCTCCGTCCATGGGATTGTCCAGGCAAGAGTACTGGAGTGGGGTGCCATTGCCTTCTCCTAGTTGAAGGCTAAATAGATCGAAATTGGAGAAGGGTGTTCTGAAGAGAAAGGACACTGGATGGTGGCAGGAATTTCAGAGGAGGTGAAGGAAGTTCGGGGTTTCTGGAGCAGAGAGAGTGAAGTAAACAAATCAGTACACAGGGGAACCTGAGGAGGGAGGGAGGGATTCACCCTAGAAGAACTATAAATTGTTAACATAGTTTGGCCTTCACCCAAGGACAGTGACAGATCATTGAATAAATGTTTTTAAAATAATTATTTTATAGTTGCATCTTTATATACTTATTTATGCATATGCAGGATTTCATTTTTATTTTTTTGTCTTAAAATTTTTTTTTGGCATATAGCTGATTACAGTGACGTGTTTGTTTTAGGTGTATGGCAAAGTAATCAGTTATATATACACATATATCCACTCTTTTTTTTTTAAAGATTCTTCTATATAGGCCATTGCAGAAAATCAAGTAGATTTTCCTGTACTATATAGCAGTTTCTTACTGATGTTAGTTGCTCAATTGTGTCTGACTCTTTGCGAGACCATGGACTGTAGCTGCCAGGCTCCTCTGTCCATGGAATTCTCCAGGCAATAATACTGGAGTGGGTTGCCATTCCCTTCTCCAGAGGTTCTTAGTAGGTATCTGTTTTACATACAATAGTGTGTATACGTCAATCCCAACCCCAGATTTTTCTCTCACTCCTGTCCCCTGGCAACCATAAGTTTGTTTTCTACATCTGTGATTTTATTTCACTTAGGATTTTACTAAAAATTTTTTTTTTGAGTTTTTATTTTTTAATATAAATTTATCTATTTTAATTGGAGGCTAATTACGTTACAATATTGTATTGGTTTTGCCATACATTGACATGAATCACTGGGATGACCCAAAGGGATGGGATGGGGAGGGAGGTGGGAGGGGGGTTCAGGATAGGGAACACATGTACTTAAAATTTTTTAAATGCAAGTAGTTAGTTTATACAGAGAAGGCAATGGCACCCCACTCCAGTACTCTTGCTTGGAAAATCCCATGGATGGAGGAGCCTGGTAGGCTGCAGTCCATGGGGTCGCTAAGAGTTGGACACAACTGAGTGACTTCACTTTCGCTTTTCACTTTCACGCATTGGAGAAGGAAATGGCAACCCACTCCAGTGTTCTTGCCTGGAGAATCCCAGGGACGGGGGAGCCTGGTGGGCTGCTGTCTATGGGGTAGCACAGAGTCAGATACTACTGAAGTGACTTAGCAGCAGCAGCAGCAGTTAGTTTATAATGAGATTCTACATATAAGTGATGGACAATTTCTTTCTCTGCTTGATTCACTTCACTTAATATGATAATCTGTAAGTCCATCCCTGTTGTTCCAAATGACATTATTCATTATTTCATTCTTTATGGCTGAGCAATGTTCCATTGTGTGTGTGTGTGTGTGTGTGTGTGTGTGTGTGTGTATATATATATATAAAATCTCACATCTTCTTTATCCATTCATATGTTAACAGACATTTAGGTTGCTTTCATGTCTTAGTTATTGTAAATAGTGTTGCTCCAAATATTGGGGTATATATACATGATTCTATGTAAGCGCCTATATATGCATGACTTTTAAAAAAAAAAAGTGTGATCCTTTTTCTTTTCTTTTCCTTTATTATGTGGTCTCTCTTCTTTTCTTTCCCCAAGTCTCCCCAAACAACCTATTGTTTGGACTGAATTGTGTTCCTCGATTTTATAGTTGAACAAAATTATAGTTGAACACTTAAACCCCAGTACCTCAGAATGTGACTGTATTTGGAGCTAGAGCTTTTAAAGAGAGAATAAGATCGAATAAGGTCATAATGGTAGGGGCCTAATCCAATACGACTGGTGTCTTTATCAAAGTGGGGAGAGACACCAGGGCCGCACACACAGAGGAGTGGCCACATGAGGACATGGTGGGAAGGTGGAAATCCACAAGCCTCAGGAGAAGCCAAACCTGCTGGCACCTCGATCACCGGCTTCCAGAGAAAATACATTTCTGTTATTTAAGCCACTCAGTTTGGGGAATTTTGTCATGGCAGCCCTAGCAGACTAATGCATTCATATGACCCTCCTGCATTGTATTGCATAATTTTCTCCGTATTCATATAGTTCTGTACGGCTATTAATATACACATATGTATACTGCAAATTTCACTTAATTTAAGATGCTTAATTTCTCTTAAATTAAATTTCACTTAATTTAATTTAGTGTAAGACACACAATTGCGTTCTACGTTGGAAGATGAAAATGCTGCCAATTAAACCATGACACAATGCTTTCTTAACTCTTGTACTTTTTAAGCTTATGGAACTATCTCTTTTACACCTTCTTACATCACTTCTTACATCACTCATTTGTACACATGAAAGAAAAACTGTGTAAGTGAAATAAAGTGGGTTAGATACCCCTAAACTTCTTCATACTCAGAGCTTGACTCTTTGGAAGCCCTTTTCAATTCACAGACATTGCGTGTGTGCTTTTCTGGACTCTGCTGTCGTCTGCACCATCAGGAGCATTAGTGATGTTGCCTTTGGGCTGTTCCTTGAGGCTGCAACACCCATTATGTGCGGGTGTATTTCAGAATCAAGGAAATACAAACATGTATGCACACAGACATTTTTTGGGTGGTGCGGTTGCTTTTTTCTTTTTACCAAGATGGCATTATATTATACACATTTTCCTGCATTTTGCTTTTTCTCACTGTGTAGAACTCCCTCCAAGTCACTTGGCAAAGCTCTTTTTAATTCTTTTAGAGAGACATATAGAATTTTATGATGTAGATGTATCACAATGTATTTAGCCAGTTTCCCATTTATGAACATTCATTTTGTTTATAAAGTTTTCGGGAATTGCAAACTATGCTGCAATAAATATTCTATACATATGTCCTTAAGCATTAGTGCTTTATATTCCAGGACTGGAATTACTGAGTCAAAGAATACTGTTTATTTTAACATACGTTTTAAGATTGCTTTCCACAAATGATAGGAAACCTCTTCTTTCCACTAGCAATACATGTGAGTGCTCTGTTCCCCATAACCTGCATATTCATTTTAGGAGAATTGACATTTAATGATAATAAGTCTTCCCATCCAAGAGAGTGGTTATCTTGTTTGTCTTTAACAATATCTCTCATTTTCTTCATATAGTTCTTGTGCTTTTCTTGTTAAATTTATTCTTGAAAGTGAAAAGTGAAAGTGAAGTCGCTCAGTCCTGTCCGACTCTTGGCGATCCCATGGACTATAGGCTACCAGGCTCCTCCTTCCATGGGATTCTCCAGGCAAGAATACTGGAGTGGGTTGCCATTTCCTTCTCCAGGGGATCTTCCCGACCCAGGGATTGAACCTGGGTCTCCCGCATTCCAGGCAGATGCTTTAACCTCTGAGCCACAATTTTTTTTTTTTTGATGCAGAAAAGCAGTAGTTTATTCCTCATTTTCCATCAAGTAAATTTTTTTTTCTAATTTTATTTTATTTTTAAACTTTACATAATTGTATTAGTTTTGCCAAATATCAAAATGAATCCGCCACAGGTATGTAGTCATAATTTTTGTTCCTCCTAAAATGAAATATTTTCCCCAGTTTTCATTCCTAAGAGTTTATTCTAGAATAAAGCCACTGGTTTTCAAAAATATTTAGCTTACATACATCTCCTTTCCAAACTGACTTTTAATTCTGGTTCAGTTATTTAGTCATATCATTAGCTTTAAGAGATTTTCCAATTGCTTCCCCCACACCAGCCTTTGAAGACTGTTAGCAAAATGCATTCCTCATGACAGTTTTCTCTTGAAGGAAGACAGGGCACTTCTGTGGCTGCCACAGCCACTATTTATTCACCTGTTCTTCTGTGGAATGTTTTTGATTTCTGCTTACCTTTTCTCCTTTCTCTACCCTCTTGAGAGTACTTTTGCCTTCTCCACCCTCTACCTCCAACTCCTACATTTTGAGATAGTGCTTCTTCTTAAAATGTATCCCTCTGCTTCAATTGTACTTACTTGTTGCCAATTATATACTATATACTATACAAATAAATGTTCATTTTCATTAAGATTTTAGTTTACATACATATACATGATGCTGAGTAATATTAACAGCTGTTCCTTTTTATTGTCTCCCGTCTTGGAGTCTCTATTTTTATTCATTTATGAAAGTGTTCATTTTTTTCCTCAAGAATTTCCTTATTAAGGGAGCTTGAGTAATATGCATATTTTTCATCCTCACCTGTTTTCTAGTATTCTTCACTCACTTGAAAAGAGAATAGTGTCTTGGCTGGGTACAGAATTCTTGGTTTATAGTCCTTCCTGTCAGTTGTTTGTAGATGGTTTTCCCTAACTCCTACCTTTCTAGTTTCTGAGTGAGAAGTTGGATTTTCTTTTCCCCCTCCAACAGCAGGTAGGGCTTCCCTGGTGGCTCAGCGGTGAAGAATCTGCCAGCCAGTGCAGGAGACATGGGTTCGATCCCTGGATCAGTAGGATCCCATGGAGAAGGAAATGGCAATCCACTCCAGTATTCCTGCCTGGGAAATTCCAAAGACAGAGGGGCCTGGCAAACTATGGTCCATGGGGTTGCAAAGTGTTGGACGTGAGTTAGCAACTAAGCAAAAACAACAATAGCAGGTAGGTTGATTAAAAAAAAAAGTATTTATTTATTTTCAACTGTGCTGGGTCCCTGTTGCTATGCATGGACTTTCTCTAGCTGCAGTGAGCAGGGGCTACTTTTCATTGCCATTCACAAGCTTCTCATTGTGGTGGCTTCTCTTGTTGCAGAGCGTGGGCTCTAGGCATGTGGGATTCAGCAGTTGCAGTGGGAGGCCCAGGAATTGCAGACATGGGCTCTAGAGTACGTGGACTCAGGAGGGGTGGTGCAGGGGCTTAGTTTCGCTGCAGCATGTGGGATCTTCCTGGAGCAGGAATCCAACCTGCAACCACTATAGTGGCAGGTGGACTCCCAACCACTGGACCTCCAGGAAAGCCCCAGATAGGTTGATTTTTAAGTGTTTGTGTGCTTATGAGATTTCCTCTTTCTCCTTAAAGCTCAAGAATTCCAGTCTGGTTGTCTGCGATTTTTCTTTTGTTGTCAATCCAGCCTGAAACTCCATATATACGCTTCCAGTCTGAGGATCTTTCTTCAGTCCAGGGGAGTTTTATCTTACTCTTTTGAGCTGTTTCTTACTCTTACTCCTTCCTTCACCTGTTCCTTTTTCTCTTTTAGAAACAGCTATTATTTTTATATTATTAATAACTCTCTGGATCCCTCCAGTTTCTACCTTTTTCTTGGATATTTTAATTTCTTTCAAACTTTTGCTCAGTGCTTTGAAGTGTATCTTGAATTTGCTCTTCTAGAGCACTTATTAGGGTCTTAATGATCATGTGCTGTGCTGTGCTGTGCTTAGTCACTCAGTCATGTCTGACTCTCTGTGACCCCATGGACTGTAGCACGCCAGGCTCCTCTGTCCATGGGGATTCTCCAGGCAAGAATACCGGAGTGGGTTGCCATGCCCTCCTCAAGGGGATCTTTCCAACCCAGAGACTGAACCCAGGTCTCCTGCATTGAAGGCAGATTCTTTACCAACTGAGCTACCAGGGAAGCCCCCTTAATGATGATATTCTCCTTTAATTTAACTAATAAATTTTCCCCTGAGAGATTTCATTTTTATGTAAGTGAAGTCTTTTAAAACTGCTTGTAGAGCTCATTAATCTTATTTTCTACTCAGACTTCCATGTTTTTTCTCCAGCAGTTCTGTTTCACTGGGAACTTATTTTGATTATTCTACGTGATCTTCCTCTGTCTGGTGGCTGGGATTTCTTAGATGGGTTGTTAGTTTCCCCTGTTTACTCTTTAGGAATCAGGCATGGTTGTTGAAGTGTCCTTAAAGATGGGAATCCTATTGGAGGTAAAAAGAAAATGGATTTGTGGCCCTGTAGGCCTATAGTGTGGGGCTTCCCAGGGGGCTCTAGTGGTAAAGAATCCGCCTGCCAAAGTAGGAGACGTAAGAGATGTGGGTTTGATCCCTGGGTCAGGAAGATCCCCTGGAGAAGGAAATGGCAACCCACTCCAGCATTCTTGCCTAGAGAATCCCATGGAGAGAGAAGCCTGGGGGGCTACAGTCCATAAGGTTGCACAGAGTTGGACACGACTGAAACAACTTAGCACGTGTGTATGTGTGTACACAGGCATAGTGTAAAGACAGATGCCAGCCTTCTGCTGAGACACCTGGAAGTAGCTTCTGTGTCTCCCTTTACTGAGCTCAAGAGAAGGGAGGGTTTATTCACTATTCTTCCCTCTCTTGCTTTGGAAGTGTCTGAAAGGCCTGCACATGTCTACTAGGTTGAGGTCAACTCGAAGAAGTGGAGGGCATAGTGGGGATTCCACAAATGCCCGATTGACAAGGTCTTCCTCTAGTCCCTCTATACTCAGAAATCCAGGCTACCAAATCTGCTCTGCTGTTGACTGCCTAGGCCAGGGTAGGAGCGGATCCTACACTAGCTCTATGTGAAGGGACTGTATGCAGCTAGAACCTTCACTCACAGGTGTCAGGACCTGCCTGCTGGAGTTCTGGGAGTGCTGAGAACATGTTCCCAGAACCCCCGACACGTGTCTCTAACTCAGGACTTTAAGCGTAGAATTGACAGGGCCAGGTTTGCATTTGGACAGGATTGTAACACTGGAGGCAGGTGGCCTAGCTAAGAGGTGGTTGCAGGGGTCTGGGAGAGAAATGAAGGTGGTTTGGACTATGATGGTGGCATAGCAGATGGAAAAGTTTGACACATTTGAGACTTACTGAGAAGTCCTATTTAAGACTATAGGACAGATTGATTAATTGGAGATGATGGTTAAGGAAGAGTCAGGAATTAGTAATTAACATGCTAAATTAATTAGAATTCAGAAGACTATTAATACAAACTTAGATATGCAGACCATCTGCATGAACCTTGGCAAAAAGAATATGAAAGTTTAGGCAAAACAGTGTTTCTTCCATGTTAAACAGGATGTGAATATAAAATGTCAAAGAAAAAATAACATCTTATCAATTCACTGGCAAAATATTTACATAGCATGTGATATGTGCTAGCCACTATGCTAGGACCTAGAGTATAGCTATGTGTCTGCATGTGTCTGCAAGAGGCAACAAGATGACCTGAGATGCACAGGCCTGGGCTGGTGTTAGTCACTCAGTCATGTCTGACTCTTTGTGACTCCATGGACTGTAGCCCACCAGACTCCTCTGTCCATGGAATTCTCCAGGCAAGAATACTGGCGTGGGTAGCTGTTCCCTTCTCCAGGGGGTCTTCCCAACTCAGGGACTGAACCTGGGTCTCCTGCATTGCAGGCAGATTCCTTACTGTCTGAGCCACCAGGGAAGCCACCAGGGCTGGTCTACTCTTATCAAAATTATGTGGCCACACAATTACAAAGGGGAAGAGTTCAAAGTCTTTTATAATAGGATATTACAGTAGAGTGGGGGAGGGAAGCCTTTGCGTATTTATTTTGGTTTTCCCTTTCTTCAATGAGGGCAACTCCAGCTACTTCACAGTACAGGAGGAAACACCACTATGGAAGCTCCTAGTGCATATTCTGACAAGAAAGGCAAATGACCTTGAAATCATCTAGAAAGGCTGGGCTAAGGTCCTTCACATCATGTGTGGGGAGGTGACCGGATCCGGCCCAATAGGTGGTACCTGCCAGAATTAGTTCTGTTTAGTTCCCCTGGAGCCAGCTTTATACCTGTGTTGTGAGCTGAAAGTTGCAGAATATAACCCAAGCTTAGGAGGGTGTGAGAACCTGATGACCGAGTGTGACAATGGTGATTATCTTTCCTCGGTGTCTGAGTGAAGGGAGGGCTTTGTCCCAGCTCCTGCTGAGGTCACAGTGCCAGAAGGTTTGGCCTCTCCCACTGCCCTCCACACCTGGCATTCAGGGAGAGCTGCACAGGCCTGCAGGACTCCTCCCAGCCGTGAGTGTCTGACCCTCTGCTCCAGAGACTTTGCTGCCTGGTACTTCTGGGCTACATTTTACCCGGTGAAGCGCACCCAACACAGCTAAATCCCTCTAAGTTGTGTTGAAAGACTAATGATACTTGAGATTCCCAGGCATGTTTTGATGAAAATCCCCTTCACTAAGAATGTGGGAAATTATAAAGCTTTAGCCCAAAGGGCAAGAGCCAGCATGGCTGGGAGCTTATATCCAGATGACCTACTTGGACACCCACAGCCATTTCTTTACTTGAGAACTGTATCCAGTTTATAACATCCAGACACAACTTGCTAAGGTCAGGTTTATTTAGTCACAAGTTACCTAAGAGTATAGTCAGTGCCTCAGGATGGATCTGAGCTGCCCTGGGGATGTACATGGCAGAGGTCTGAGGGCCACAGGCTCAATTATAGACCATTGGCTTTTAGTGGCACATCACAGACTTGAGCATATACACTCTGAGAACAGAAAATGTGGACAGGGACCCTGTGGTGATGCCTGGGAATGAAGGCATGAATTTCCTGCATTTCCAGATTCTTGTAGGCAACTGTTAATTTGAATAAGAAAAGAACAATCAAAGTCAAAAGTCACTGCATTTAAAACTGCACCCTGTCACATTATTGAGGAGGATTCTTAGTCATTAGAAGGAATATTTTTAAAAATCCCCACACTGTTTCTGGAAAGATGTAACAAATTTCCATTTGTGAATTGCAATTTTTACTGCACAGATAAGTGGGCGTGAAACAGTCTCAAAACCCGCTGTGGGTGGGGAGGAAGGAGAAGGATGGTGGTGAATTTACCAGTGACATGGGGAATGACTCCCCTGCCTACATGCCATACAGATTTACACTTCTGTTCCTTAATCCTGACTTCTTCCCCGTCCCCTACCATGTGCCTCCTGTGAGCTGTAGGGACCAACTCTGAAGACAGTGCCTCAAAGGATGACGTAGGAAGGCAGTAACCAGGAAAATGGTCCAGGGAAGAAGAGATGCATCGCTCTGAGGGTTAAGGGAGTGAGTGGGCTGTGGTTATGGTGGAGACAGAGCCCAGCGGCAGCTCCGGTGGGGGACCTAGAGCCCCTCATCATCTGAGAACACCTCACCTCCTTTTCCTCTTGCTTCCCATGCACTGCCCAGACACTGAGGAATATTGGCACAGTTATGTCGATACTGGGGATTTGAGTACGTTTCCAGTTTTGAGAGGTAATTACATTTTTTGTTTTTGAAATATTGGTAAATTGGTAAATATATGTTACTTGTATGGATTATTTAGGGAGATTATATTAATAGATTAAACGTTTACAAACTCTCTTTATAGTAGATATTCCACAGTGCAAGTCCAAAGCTAGGGTCCAGGTGACAGGGACACCTGGTCTACCCTGCCTTGCATCTGTGTGGTGTTTCATTCATATTTGTGAGGTTTTTTCCTTATCGCCTCCACAGGTGAGTCCTGATTTCAGATTGGCCCTCTGCACAGGTCTGGCTGAGTCCTTCTTCCTCTCTCGCTGGTAGGGCAGGCTCAACTGCTTTATAGGCTGAGCCATTTGAAGGCTATGAGAAAGGGAAGAGGAAGCCCTCCTTAAGTGCTGAAGCCTGGATTCTAGCCTAGTTTGCCAGAGAACTGTGCTTGCTCTGCTTTTAATAAAGTACTGCTCCATTTTCTTCTGTTAGACGTTGGCCTGTAAGCGTGTAGTCCCTAGAAGTCCAGAACCATAAACAGGGTCTGTTATTCTTACTATCTCTCCTTCTTTCTCTGTCCCTGTTTTCCCCTCATTTCCTCCCTCTCCCTTCCATCCATTATGGGCCAACAGCTATTGGAAAGTTATGTATGAATTAGCTCATCTCATTCTCACAGGAGCCTGATAAGGCTGACCCTTGTGTCGTCACCCCACTGGATAGAGGAGAAAACTGAAGCACACGAATGATGAGTAACGTGTGGCAGAGCCAGGCTGTTTAGCAGCAGAGCCTACACATGTAAACCATCTTCAGTGCTCTATAGCAAGTCCGGGTGTGGGGCATCCAGGTTGAGAAAAGACTTACTGTAGACCATTCATTATTATGAAGCTTGTGCTTGGATGTAGCCAACATATGTTACCACCAAACTTGCTTCAAGAGCACGAAGGGGACAAATGCCCCACTTTAGAAAGATTCCTCCTTGCAAAACACTGCAAGAACTGGATGAACAAAATCATGCACACTTCCCTATGATTTTAAACTTGTGGACCAAATCTGGAATATTTAGTTTTGTCTGTTGAATAGCAACACCAGAACATGGTAACATAGTGATTCTAGAACAATATTTCTCCAAATGTGTGCCAAGGAATCCTAGCTCTGTGAGCTATTGGTGAATGTACAGAGAGTTTCATAGTCAAGTAAATTTGGGAAATTATACTTTATTTTTAAACTTTTTATTTTGTACTGGAGTATAGCTGATTAACAGAGCTTCCCTGGTGGCTCAGATGGTAAAGAAAATGCTTGCAAGGCAGGAGACGTGCGTTCAATCCCTGGGTTGGGAAGATCCCCTGGAGAAGGGAATAGCACTCCAGTAACTCTTGCCTGGAGACTCGCCATGGACAGAGGAGCCTGGTAGGCTACAGACCATGGAGTCACAAAGAATCGGACACGACTGAATAAATGACACGTTCACTTTCTTTCATAGCTGATTGATAGTGTTGTGATAGCTTTAGGTGCACAGCAGAGCGACTCAGCAACACATTTACACGCATCCATTCTCCTTTGCTGAGGGCCAAAGAATCGATGCTTTTGAATTGTGGTGCTGGAGAAGAGTCTTGAGAGTCCCTTGGACAGCAAGGAGATCAAACGAGTCAATCCTAAGGGAAATCAACCCTGAATATTCATTGGAAGGACTGATGCTGAAGCTGAAACTCCAATACTTTGGCCACCTGATGCAAAGAGCCAACTCATTGGAAAAGACCCTGATGCTGGGAAAGGTTGAAGACAGGAGGAGAAGGGGGTGACAGAGGATGAGATGGTTGGATGGCATCATCAACTTAATGGACTTGAGTTTGAGCAAACTCTGGGAAATAATGAAGGACAGGGAAGCCTGGTGTGCTGCAGTCCATGGGGTCGCAAAAGGTTGGACATGACTTAACTACTGAATAATGACAACAAGAAGGGGGCAGAGCAGGCATCTTTTAGCAAACGGATTGGACCACAGAATCAGTCTCCTTCCTGCCTCCCTGCATTTTATTTGCTGAGAATATCTCACAGGAGGAAAGGCAACTCTAGATTTGGAGTAGAACGCTAAAGAGTGCCGGGGACCAGCCCAGGCTGATCCAGGGTATTTGAAGCGGGAATGGCGTCGGCGACCTATTTATTTAAATATTTTATCAAAGATATAAAGAGTAATAGGATGAGGATAGCTCAGTAGGAAAATTCAGTGGAGAAAAGAGGCTGAGTAGCTTGGTTTACGCGGGAGACCAATAAAACTTCAAGACAAGAAGTTTGCACCATTTACGTAGGCCGCAGGCGTCCTTCCATTCTCCCGAAGGAGAGGAGACACTGAGGCCTCCCCGGTCGGATCTTAGAAGCCCAGGCATAATTAGCAAGCATAGTGGGTTCTGCGTTCCAGATGGAGACTCAGCCAGAATTTGGGAGAGAGAGCGACATGGGGAGACCAAGTTTCGGTGAACAAGGCCCGCACTTTATTTTCCAAAGTAGTTTTTATACCTTAAGTTGTGCATAGAGGATAATGGGGGAAGGGGTGGAGTCATGCAAGGACAGCAGTTCCTGGTCCTAATCGAAGCCAGGCTTTCAAACTTATCATATGCAAAAGTTCAGGTGAATTACATCATCTTCTGGCCAGGAGGCCTGTTAACATTTCAAGAAACTTATTTTTCTCTAAAGGTGATTATTCCAAAGTCAGGCACCAGCCTCCAAAAAAGCATTGGACAAAGCTGCATTCCTATAGGGCAAAGGTGAGGTGGGCTCAATCAAGAAAAGAATTAACTCAAGGGTCCAAGGTTACAAACGTTGAGACTACTACTTACATTTCTATACACCCATTATATCAATCAATACACTGCCAAGGACACAGTAGGTAAGGGGTATGGAGACTTAGCTGCAAACTTTGGCCCAATAAGTGAAAAACCCTTCACCAATACAATTTCTAATCAATCTTTTAACTACTCAAAGGAATCTGTGTTTAGACAGTTTAGAACATCTCCTGCCTCTCACAGTTGGGAGGCTCTGAACAATCACATGTGGCCGGAAAAACCTATTCAGGCAGGCTAGAGGACTTCCAAAGGAGTTTGTACGTTGAAACACTGTCACACCCAGGAATTGTTAACTGGAGCTGTAAGCTAACTCTTTTTTCAGAGAGAGGTAGTGGGGGACAGCTCCCCGTAAAGTCAGAGGTGTAGGTGAGAGCACAAAGCAGAAAGTAGACAGACTCTGGTTTTGGGGGTAGATGCTCGAGAATTTCCAGGGGGACTCCTGAGGCTCGATCCCGCCTTTGCGTATGTCGAGCCTCCTTCCTCATGACCTTTGCCACAGGTGGAGCTCGCTCCCTGCAAAAGAGGATGGCAAATTCCTCAAGAATAGGAACACTTTTCTGTTTTGAAAGCCTACATTCCCCATCAGCAGTAAGGGATAATAGTATTACTGTCTGTAATTAGTGTCTCAGGGATAACTTGGTCAACATCCTGAAGCTGAGATAAGTACCTGCTTTCTTCTCCCTTTGCAGGGTGCCTTTAACTATTCATGGTGACATTCTTGCATTTTTGGAGTTCTTTTCCAAGCAGTTCTTTCAACATTACCTCGTGTTAACCTATTGGATAATTTATTTTTAGCCTCAAATCCAATTAATCCAAAGGTGTTAGGGGAACTTGATCCAAACATTTGCCTATTTAACCCTTTCTTAGAAGAAATTCTGAGCAAAATTGCTGCTCTGTAACCATGGCTAATTAAGGAGGAAGGGACATAAAATTCATGTGACAGGGTTACATGTGACATGGTACCACAGAGGTCACAAGATATTTTAGGGAAGACTAAAAATTGGAGAGGTAAAGATAACAATAAAAAATGTGTTTCTAATTTAACATGTTCACAATGGTTTACGCATGAGGCTGCAACTAGAACATGTTGGAAACAGAGTAAGCAAAATAAAAGATTGAAAAACAATCTCATTTTGTGGATTGAAACATTTTAGGGGGAATATTTGCTTTAAATGAATTCCAAGGCCCCACACTGGAATATGGATCTTTCCCCTCTTTCTCTGTGGTGGGGGTGAGGGTTGTATGGACCAGAGGAAAACAGATATCAACAAAAGCTTTGAAGTATTTAGATTGAAACCAACTCTCTGTGGAAAGGCTGAGGGAGAGGGGTGTGAAAAAATTCACTATTTGGCAAATTCTCAACATAGTTTTTCTTTCATCTGTTTTTCTGCTTCTCTCCCAGGTTCTTAATTCTGAGACAAGAATGATAAAGGGGCCCTGCAGTGCCTGCAGAGCCAAATTCTGAATGTGAGTGTTCAGAATCTTTTAAAAACTTTATCAGTAAGATCAGTTCTAGTGGCCCAGGCAGTAAGGAGGAGGCTGGGGAGCCATCAGATGGCTGTCACAGGGACCAGAGCAGGTGGCTCTCCTGCAGAAGGACAAAGATAGAAAAACTCTGACGAGAGGACTGGTTAGGAAGGATTGGTACCAGGAAAACATCTTTTTCTCCCTCCCTACCTCCTTATCTCCCTTCTTTCCTTTCTTCCTTTTCCCCCTTCTTTCCTTCCTTTTTTTCCTTCCATTCTTCCTCTTTTTTCTAGGACAATCCACAATTTTTTATCCAAAACCTTGAGGCAAGGCCTGTTTTAGAATTCAGAATATTTCAGATTTTCAAAAGCTAATTCAATGTATATATTGTGTAGTATGCATAGCCCCCCACAAGTTCTGAGGAAGCGCTCTGTAGTTATTTTCAGTTTAATGCATGAATGAATATTATCACTCAATAGGATAAATAGAGACTATGAATTGTTTCATGTGTGGCTGGGTCACATTTTTCATTTATCAAATCTTTTGATTTTTCACAGCTTTTGGATTTTGACATCCTGGATAAAGATTTGTGTACAAATCAATAAAACAATTTTTTTGAATAAATATCTAAGAGTAGACTTGTTTAATCAGATTACAAGTGTGTACTATACTTTTCTTGATGCAGCGATTCAAGAGAGGTTAAAATAAGTTGCTCAAGGTTATACCTACTGAGCTGCTCAATAGAAAAGACAGGATTTTACAGTGGATCTCCTTAATAATAATAATAAAAATAGCTTCAATTTATTGAATGCTTAACTCATATCTTGGCTATTGTAAAAAAATAATGCTGCAATGACCATTGGGGTGCATTATCTTTTTGAATTAATGTTTTCATTTTTTCAAATATATACTCAGAAGTGCAACTGTTAGATCATATGGTAGTTCTATTTTTAGCTTTTTGAGGAACTTGCATTCTATCTTTTATAGTGGTTGCATCAATTTACTTTCCCACCAACAGTGTACTAAGGTTTCCTTTTCCCCACATCCTCACCAACATTTGTTATGTCTTGTGCTTTAGATGATAGTCATCCTCATAGGTATGAAGTGACATCTCATTGCAATTTTGATTTGCTTTTCTCTGATGACTAGCGATGTTGAGCATCTTTTCATATGCCTGAAACTACTTATCTGTCTGTCTTCTTTGGAAAAAAGTCTATTCAGACCTTCTGCTTATTTTTAAATTGGTCTCTTGATATTGAATTGTATGAGCTTTTTGTATACTTTGCATGTTAACCCCTTAGCTGTCATATCATTTGTGAATATTGTCTCCCACTTAGTAGGTTGTCTTTTCATTTGGTCAATGGTCTCCTTTGCTGTGCAAAAGCTGTTTTAGGTCCCATTTGTTCATCTCTGCTTTTCTTTTTCCTTAAGAGATAGATCCAAAAAATATGGCTATGATTTATATTAAAGACTTTTCTGATTTGCATTTCTCTAATAGTGATATTGAACATCTTTTCATGTGTTTATTAGCCATCTGTATGTCTTCTTTGGAGGAATGTCTGTGTAGGTCTCCTGCCCATTTTTTGATTGGGCTGTTTGTTTTTCTTATATTGAAGTATATGAGCTGCTTATATATTTGGGAGATTAGTCCTTTGTCAATTGTTTCATTTGCAATTATTTTCTCCTATTCTGATGGTTGTCTTTTTAATCTTCTTTATTGTTTCCTTTGCTGTGAAAAAGCTTTTAAGTTTAATTAGGTCCCATTTGTTTATTTTTGTTTTTATTTCCATTACTCTAGGAGGTGGGTCTAAGATAATCTTGCTGTGATTTATGTCAGAGTGTACTGCTTATGGTTTCCTCTAAGAGTTTTATAGTTTCTGACCTTATCACCTCACATCAGTCAGAATGGCCATCATCAAAAAATCTACAAATAATAAATGCTGGAGAGGATGTGGAGAAAAGGGAACCTTTCTACACTGTTGGTGAGAATGTAAACTGATATAGCCATTATGGAGAACAGTATGGAGATTCCTTAAAAAAGCTAGGAATAAATCTACCATTTGACCCAGCAATCCCACTACTGGGTGTATACCCTGAGAAAGCCACAATTCTAAAAGACACATGTACCCCACTGTTCATTGTAGCACTATTTACAGTAGACAGGACATGGAAGCAACCTAGAAGTCCATCTAAAGAGGAAGGGATAAAGAAGATGTGGTACATATTCACAATGGAATTACTCTGCCATTAACATAAATGAATTTGAGTCGGTTCTAGTTAGGTGCATGAAACTAGACCCTATTATACTAAAGGAACTAAGTCAAAAAGAGAAAAAAACATTGTATATTACTACATATACATGGAATCTAGAAAAATGGTATTGATGAACTTATGTTCAGGGAAGTCATGGAGATGCATATGTAGAGAATGGACTTACAGACACAGTGGGATGGATGGAAAAAGTATCATAGACATACATACATTATCATGCATAAAGAAGGTAGCTGGTGAGAAGTTGCTATGTAACACAGGGAGCCCAACCTGGTGCTCTGTCGTCACCTAGAAGATTGTATAAGGGGGGGAGGAAGACTCGAGAGACAGGGGATATATGTATAGTTATGGTTGATTTGTGTTGTTGTACCGCAGAAACCAACACAACATTGTAATTTTCCTCCAATTAAAAAATAAATTAAAAAAAAAAAGTATTCTGCTTGTGTTTTCTTCTAGAAGTTTTCTGGTTTCCAGCCTTACATTTAGGTCTTTAATCCATTTTGAGTTTATTTTTGCATAAAGAAGTCAATTTCTAATTCTTGCTTTCCTTCCGTTTGTATTTCTTTTCTTTTTCCTAACACTCCTTGAGAACCCACCTGCACTCTTATCCCTCAGCATGCTCTTACTGTGGTAGATTGTCCCAGAGTATAAAACTCTCTGTTGGCAACGTAATGATTGGAAAAATTGATTTTGGAGAAGGCTCCTTTAAAGATGAAAGTATCTCAGTTTGATTGGACTTTTTGTCTTTCCCTGATTTGTGCATATTTCTGTTTAGGATGGTGCTGTATCTGGATTGGAATGTTCTGAGTTCAGAACTCTCAAATGCTGTACTTAATAATTCTGAATCTTTTCAATGTACATTTAATCTTTTAAATGGAATGTCTTCTGGAACTATTAAAATTTTTAAGATACATTGGCTAACACCCACAGATAAAAGGTATGCATGATTTCTTTTGAATTTGGCATGTTATTGCATAAAATGGTAAAAACTCCTTTTATCACATAGTGTAATGAACTATTCACTCTGATTACATTCAATCTTCATCATATTTCAGTTTCAGTCAGTTCAGTTCAGTTCAGTCGCTCAGTTGTGTCCAACTCTTTGCGACCCCATGAATCGCAGCATGCCAGGCCTCCCTGTCCATCACCAACTCCCGGCGTTCACTCAGACTCATGTCCATCGAGTCAGTGATGCCATCCAGCCATCTCATCCTCTGTCGTCCCCTTCTCCTCCTGCCCACAATCCCTCCCAGCATCAGAGTCTTTTCCAATGAGTCAACTCTTCGCATGAGGTGGCCAAAGTACTGGACTTTCAGCTTTGGCATCATTCCTTTCAAAGAAATCCCAGGGCTGATCTCCTTCAGAATGGACTGGTTGGATCTCCTTGCAGTCCAAGGGACTCTCAAGAGTCTTCTCCAACACCACAGTTCAAAAGCATCAATTCTTCGGTGCTCAGCCTTCTTCACAGTCCAACTCTCATATCCATACATGACCACAGGAAAAACCATAGCCTTGACTAGACGGACTTTTGTTGGCAAAGTATTGTCTCTGCTTTTGAATATGCTATCTAGGTTGGTCATAACTTTCCTTCCAAGGAGTAAGAGTCTTTTAATTTCATGGCTGCAATCACTATCTTCAGTGATTTTGGAGCCCAGAAAAATGAAGTCTGACACTGTTTCCACTGTTTCCCCATCTACTTCCCATGAAGTGATGGGACTGGATGCCATGATCTTCGTTTTCTGAATGTTGAGCTTTAAGCCAACTTTTTCACTCTCCTCTTTCATCAAGAGGCTTTTGAGTTCCTCTTCACTTTCTGCCATAAGGGTGGTGTCGTCTGCATATCTGAGGTTATTGATATTTCTCCCGGCAATCTTGATTCCAGCTTGTGTTTCTTCCAGTCCAGCGTTTCTTATGATGTACTCTGCATATAAGTTAAATAAGCAGGGTGACAATATACAGCCTTGACGTACTCCTTTTCCTATTCGGAACCAGTCTGTTGTTCCATGTCCAGTTCTAACTGTTGCTTCCTGACCTGCACAACATTGAAAATATTTTTCTATTTACTATTACAAATATATTTTCAAATGTAGATTAAAATTTAAGATTTCAGTTTAAAAACGTGAAGGGTGAAAGTGGGCATGGTTGGCTTGTTCCTGATTTTAGAGGAAATGCTTTCAATTTTTTGCCATTGAGGATAATGTTTGCTGTGGGTTTATCATAGATGGTTTTTATTATGTTGAGGTATGTTCCTTCTATGCCTGCTTTCTGGAGAGCTTTTATCATAAATGGGTGCTGAATTCTGTCAAAGGCTTTCTCTGTATCTATTGAGATAATTATATGGTTTTTATCTTTCAATTTGTTAATGTGGTGTATCACATTGATTTGTGAATATTGAAGAATCCTTGCATCCCTGAGATAAAGCCCACTTGGTCATGATGTATGATCTTTATAATATGTTGTTGGATTCTGTTTGCTAGAATTTTGTTGAGGATTCTTGCATCTATGTTCATCAGTGATATTGGCCTATAGTTTTTCTTTCTTTTGTGTCTGGTGTTGGTATTAGGGTGATGGAAGCCTCAGAGAATGAGTTTGGGAGTTTACCTTCCTCTGCAATTTTCTGGAGGAGTTTGAGTAGGATAGGTGTTAGCTCTTCTCTAAATTTTTGGTAGAATTCACCTGTGAAGCCATCTGGTCCTGAGCTTTTGTTTATTGGAAGATTTTTGATTATAGTTTTGATTTCCATGCTTGTAATGGATCTGTTAAAAAATTTTCCGTTTCTTTCTGATTCAGTTTTGGAAGACTACACTTTTCTCAGAATTCATCCATTTCTTTCAAGTTGTCCATTTTGTTGGCATATAGTTGCTGAGAGTAGTCTCTTGTGATCCTTTGTATTTCTGTGTTGTCTATTGTGATTTCTCCATTTTCATTTATAATTTTATTGATTTGATTATTCTCCCTTTTTTTTTCTTGATAAGTCTGGCTAATGGTTTATCTGGAAAAGAAGAAGTAAAACTCTCACTGTTTGCAGAAGACATGATCTTCTGCATAGAAAACCCTAAAGACACCACCAGAAAAATTACTAAAGCTAATAAATGATTATAGTAAAATTTCAGGATATAAAATTAATACACAGAAATGCATTCCTATACACTAACAATGAGCAAACAGAAAGAGAAATTAAGGAAACAATCCCATTCACCATTACAATGAAAAGAATAAAACATTTAGGAATAAATTTACCTAAAGAAACAAAAGACCTATATATAGAAAACTGTAAAACACTGATAAAAGAAGTCAAAGATGACACAAATATAGGGAGAAATATACCATGTTCATGGATCGGAAAAATCAGTATAGTGAAAATGAGTATACTCCCCAAAGCAATCTATGGATTTAATGCAATCCCTGTTAATCTACCAATGGTGTTTTTCACAGAACTAGAACAAATAATTTCACAATTTGTATGGAAACACAACAAACCTTGAACAGCCAAAGCAATCTTGAGAAAGAAGAATGGAACTGGAGGAATCAAGCTGCTTGACTTCAGGCTCTACTACAAAGCTACAGTCATCAAGACAGTATGGTACTGGTACAAAGACAGAAATATAGATCAGTGGAACAAAATAGAAAGCCCAGAGATGAATACATGCACCTATGGGCACCTTATCTTTGACAAAGAAGGCAGAAATATACAATGGAGAAAAGACAATTTCTTTAACAAGTAGTGCTGGGAAAACTGGTCAACCACTTGTAAAAGAATGAAACTAGAACACTTTCTAACACCATACACAAAAATAAACTCAAAATAGATTAAAGATCTAAATGTAAGACCAGAAACTGTAAAACTCCTAGAGAAAAACATAGGCTGAACACTCTCTGACATAAATCATAGCAAGATCCTCTATAACCCACCTCCCAGAGGAATGGAAATAAAAGCAAAAATAAACAAATGGGATCCAACTAAACTTAAAAGCTCTTGCACAATGAAAGAAACTATAAGCAAGGTGAAAAGACAGCCTTCAGAGTGGGAGAAAGTAATAGCAAATGAAACAACTGACAAAGAATTAATCTCCAAAATATACAGGCAGCTCATGCAGCTCAATACCGGAAAAATAGATGACCCAATCAAAAAATGGGCCAAAGAACTAAACAGACATTTCTCCAAAGAAGACACACATGAAAAGATGCTCAATATCACTCATTATCAGAAAGATGCAAATCAAAACCACAGTGAGGTACCATCTCATGCCGGTCAGAATGGCTGCTATCAAAAAGTCTACAAACAATAAATGCTGGGGAGGGTGTGGAGAAAAGGGAACCCTCTTACACTGTTGGGAATGCAAACTAGTACAGTCACTGGAGAACAGGGTAGAGATTCCTTAAAAAAAAAAAAAAAACTGGAAATAAAACTGCCATATGACCCAGAAATCCCACTGCTGGGCATACACACCAAGGAAACCAGAATTGAGAGAAACATGTACCCCAGTGTTCATCGCAGCACTGTTTACAATAGCTAGGACATGGAAACAACTTAGATGTCTATCAGTAGATGAATGGATAAGAAAGCTGTGGTACATATACACAATGGAATATTACTCAGCTATTGATAAGAATGCATTTGAGTCAGTTCTAATGAGGTGGATGAAACTGGAGCCTATTATACAGAGTGAAGTAAGTCAGAAAGAAAAACATCAATACAGTATATTAACATGTATATATGGAATTTAGAAAGATGGTAATGATGACCGTATATGCAAGACAGCAAAAGAGACACAGATATAAAGAAAAAACTTTTGGACCGTGTGGGAGAAGAAGAGGGTGGGATGATTTGAGAGAAAAGCGTTGAAACATGTATATTACCATATGTGAAATAGATGACCAGACTAAGTTCAATGTATAAAATAGGGCACTCAAAGCTGGTGCACTGGGACAAACTAGAGGGTTGGGATGGGGAGGGAGGTGGGAGGGGGATTTGGGACAGGGGAACACATGTACACCTGTGGCTGATTCATGTTGATGTATGGCAAAAAACCACCACAGTATTGTAAAGTAATTAGCCTCCAATTAAAATAAATAAATTAATTAAAAAATGTGAAGGGATACATAGCTTTTTGAAGTTATTTTAGGAAATAAGTGAACAAGAAAGCCTGAAGACTGCTGATGTAAGAGACCATGATAGAATGGCCAGCACTGCCTGACCTCAGGAGAGGTCCTTGGAAGTGACTCACCTGGTGACCTGCCATGCATTAGTATATATACAGGTGATTCAATGATTCAGTGAGAAAGCAATGACAATTTGGTAAGTCTTCAAGGAAGGAAGAATAGGGTGTATGAGAGCACTAGTCAGGCCCTCTCTCCAGACATGTGAACCACACATGTTTGAAGTTCCAGGCAGCACTCCAGAACAGATTATCAAAGGACTGATCTGGAAATAATGAAGCAGTGATCATTGAGACTTCCCATGTCTTTACCAAGTCACCATCACTAACCCTTTTTCCTTTGTTGATAGCGGATAGATTGGAAGATCTTTCATTCATTCAACAAAACCAAGTGAAGAAAGTATTTTAAACTCCTATTATGTGCCAGAAATGTGTACAGGCATTAGGTATATAGCAGTGAATAAAAGAGTGAAAAACCCTGATTTTCATGGAACTCACATTTTAGTAGTAGAAAAGACAAAAGATAAGATTGCTGTTATTTAGTTGCTCAGTCATGTCCAACCCTTTGTTACCCCATGAACTGCAGCACTCCAGGCCTCCCTGTCATTCACTATCTCCCAGAATTTGCTCAGACATCCGAGAAGGCAATGGCACCCCACTCCAGTACTCTTGCCTGGCAAATCCCAGGGACGGAGGAGCCTGGTAGGCTGCAGTCCATGGGGTCCCTAAGAGTCAGACACGACTGAGTGACTTCACTTTCACTTTCTACTTTCATGCATTGGAGAAGGAAATGGCAACCCACTCCAGTGTTCTTGCCTGGAGAATCCCATGGACGGAGAAGCCTGGTAGGCTGCAGTCCATGGGGTCGCACAGAGTCGGACACGACTGAAGTGACTTGGCGGCAGTGGCAGCCATTGAGTCGGTGATGCCATCTGACCATTTCACCCTCTGTTGCCTCTTTCTCCTCCTGTCCTCAATCTTTCTGGTCATCAGATAAACAAGTAAAATATTTATTTATTAAATTAATATTAAAAGATAAGATAAATAAGTAAAATATTTAGTATGTTAGATAGTGATAAATGCTAAAACTTAAGCAGAGTAAAAGGATTTGAGGTGTGTTTTTGCAGAAGGTTGCAATTCGTGATGTGAGGAGGCAAGTTCTCACTGACAAGGTGACTGTGAAGTAGAGGCCAAAAAGTCATGAAGGTGATCACTGTGTGACTATCCAGAGGAAGAGTGTTTGAGGTCAAAGGGCAAGTGCAGCAGAATGACAAGTGCAAAGGCCCTGAGGCAGGAACATTAGAGAAACTGTGAGGCTCCTGGTGGGGCTGAAGAGAGCAAGCAAATTTGAAAATAGAGGTGAGGTAGGAAATCTACCCAAAGGCCAGATCACATTGGGTCTTTGATCATTGCAGATCTTTGGTTTTAACTCTGAGTGAGGTAAGTTTTGCGTAATGAGGACCATTGAGGAGTGATGAGACCTGACATATTTGCAGGGTCACTCTGATGGAGAGTCTATTTCTGCGTTATTGACTATGCCAAAGCCTTTGACTGTGTGGATCACAATCAACTGTGGAAAATTCTGAAAGAGATGGGAATACCAGACCACCTGACCTGTCTCTTGAGAAACCTATATGCAGGTCAGGAAGCAACAGTTAGAACTGGACATGGAACAACAGACTGGTTCCAAATAGGAAAAGGAGTCTGTCAAGGCTGTATATTGTCACCCTGCTTATTTAACTTATATGCAGAGTACATCATGAGAAATGCTGGACTGGAAGAAGCACAAGCTGGAATCAAGATTGCCGGGAGAAATATCAATAACCTCAGATATGCAGATGACACCACCCTTATGGCAGAAAGTGAAGAGGAACTCAAAAGCCTCTTGATGAAAGAGGAGAGTGAAAAAGTTGGCTTAAAGCTCAGCATTCAGAAAACGAAGATCATGGCATCCAGTCCCATCACTTCATGGCAAATAGATGGGGAAACAGTGGAAACAGTGTCAGACTTTATTTTTCTGGGCTCCAAAATCACAGCAGATGGTGACTGCAGGCATGAAATTAAAAGACACTTACTCCTTGGAAGGAAAGTTATGACCAACCTAGATAGCATATTAAAAAGCAGAGACATTACTTTGCCAACAAAGGTCCGTCTAGTCAAGGCTGTGGTTTATCTAGTAGTCATGTATGGATGTGAGAGTTGGACTGTGAAGAAAGCTGAGCACCAAAGCATTGATGCTTTTGAACTGTGGTGTTGGAGAAGACTCTTGAGAGTCCCTTGGACTGTAAGGAGATCCAACCAGTCCATTCTGAAGGAGATCAGTCCTGGGTGTTCTTTGGAAGGAATGATGCTAAAGCTGAAAGTCCAGTACTTTGGCCACCTCATGTGAAGAGTTGACTCATTGGAAAAGACTCTAATGTTGGGAGGGATTGTGGGCAGGAGGAGAAGGGGACGACAGAGGATGAGATGGCATCACCGACTTGATGGACGTGAGTTTTGTGAACTCCAGGAGTTGGTGATGGACAGGGAGGCCTGGCATGCTGCAATTCATGGAGTCACAAAGAGAGGAGAAGGGGACGACAGAGGCTGGATGGCATCACCGACTTGATGAACGTGAGTTTGAGTGAACTCCAGGAGTTGGTGATGGACAGGGAGGCCTGGAGTGCTGCAATTCATGGGGTCGCAAAGAGTTGGACATGACTGAGCGACTGAACTAAAGTGAACTGAGAAGGCAATGGCACCCCACTCCAGTACTCTTGCCTGGAAAATCCCATGGATGGAAGAGCCGGGTAGGCTGCAGTCCAAGGGGTCGCTCAGAGTCGGAAAGGACTGAGCGACTTCACTTTCACTTTTCACCTTCATGCATTGGAGGAGGAAATGGCAACCCACTCCAGTGTTCTTGCCTGGAGAATCCCAGGGACGGGGGAGCCTGGTGGGCTGCCGTCTAAGGGGTCACACAGAATCGGACATGACTGAAGCGACTTAGCAGCAGCAGGAGGGCAAATGTGGGAAAAGGTGAAAGATGTTGCTGCCTCATACCTGGATATTGGAAATGCTGAAAAATGATCAGATTCTGAATATATTTTGATGTTAGAGCTGCAGAATTAGGTGATTGATTGGGCATGGAGTGTGGGATAAAGGGAGGAGCTCATGCAGACCATAAGAAGTCAGGGAGAGGATATTGAGGAATGGGAACACTCCTTGGTTGCTGGTTTATTGGTAAATTGGTGTAGCCATTTTGGAAAACACCTTGGCTGCTCATCAAAATGTTAAACATAGATTTCCCCAGATATCACATTCCTTTCTATATACTCAAGATCATTGAAAACATACCTTCACACAAAAAGTCACATAATTCCACAGGCAAATTGGCAAAAAAGTAGAAACAACCCAAATGTTCACAACTGGTTAATAAATAAGTAAAATGTGGTATAGTCATATGAAGAATTTTTTTGGGCAATAAAATGATAAGAAGCATTTGATATGGAGTGACAACATGGCTAAGCTTTAAAAAAAAAAGCATTAAGATAATGAAATGAGCCAGTCACAAAGGCCCCATATGAAAAATTTCATTTACATTAAATATCCAGATAAGAATATTCATGAAGACAAGGTGTCCTGGTGGCTGTCTGGCAGAGAGTGGGACCAGGAGCTCATGAGAAGCGGGTTTCTTTTACGGGTGATTAAAATGTTCTTTACAAAGTAGTTACAAAGTGGTGTGGGTTGCTCAAGTCTGAATATATTAAAAGCTACTGAATCGTGAAGGCAGGAGGAGAAGGGGACAACAGAGGATGAGATGGTTGGATGGCATCACCGACTCAATGGACATGAGTTTAAGTAAACTCGGGGAGTTGGTGATGGACAGGGAGGCCTGGCGTGCTGCAGTCTATGGGGTTGAAAAAGGTCAGACATGACTAAGCGACTCAACTGAAATGAACTGAATCATACACTTTAAAGGAGTTAGTTTAATGTTGTACGAATTATAAAAAAGAGAGAGAGGGAGATAACTATAACACTGAGGTTCTTAGCCTGAGGGATGGAAGAATGAGTTTTCATTTCTTGAGATGGGAGAGCTGCAGTAAGAGCTAGTGTATGGTGATGGTGCTGGTAGGGCAGTTATCAGAAGCTCAGTGTTCAACGTATTAAGTCTGGAAACCTTCTTAGACTTTCAAATGGAGATGCCAAGGAGACAGTTAGATATTCAGACATGTTCAGGGGAGAGCTGGGCGGTGAACATGCTGCCCAAGTCCTTAGTCTGGATGAGATCATCGGGAGTAGGTGTGGTAAGAAAGAAACAGAATCCAAGGACTGAGTTCTGTGATACCTCAAAATCCACACGTCAAGGAAATGGAGAGGAACTGGAGAAGACGTAGCCAGAAATGTAAAAGGAAAACCCAAGTGGGTTTGGTGTCCTGGAAACAAAATGAAGAAAGTGTTTACAGGAGGAGTGGGAGGTCTGGGAAAGGCCATACCTGGATTTCAGTAAAGCCTGTGGCAAAGTCTAAATGAATCCCATCAACAAGGAAAAAAGCCAAGCTGGGTGGAAAAAACTAAAGGAGATTTATAACTAACTGCCCAGTTGTATGCAAGGATCCTGATTAATGGAATATTATTAACTCAGGCAATATGTTTTAAATTTTCAAAATTCTTGGCCCTAATTAGTAAACTTGGAAACTCCTGAAGTCTTTGCAGTTTGTTATGGGAGACCACTATTTTTCTCATTATTAAATTATATTGTGATATGTAAAATGCTTTTTCAACCCTACACATTCTTCAAGCCCCCAACATATGGATTCTGATATACCTCCTAGGGAGTCATACCCTTCTCCTACGTTGGAGGAAGTCATGGAGGTCTTTAAGTGCTTTAGGATTCTGTTCTTAGTGCAGTTGTTTTCAAAATTAAAAATTTAAAACAATGTTTTTGATGGCAAACATCAGATTAATGAATTTATAAAAAAATTTATGAATGTTTTAAAGCTTTAACTAATACCATATATATTACATAATGAGATCTGAATTCAAAAAGAATAACCATTGGTGATCTTCTGGCAATTTTGTAGTACAATTTGATGTCCAAAGACTGGAATATTGAAAATGTAGTTTTGACTTAAAAAATTAAAGAATCAGACTACAAACAATAGTCACCCAAGTTTGAAGTCAAGTATGGGCAAGAATCTTGGGTGAATAATTAAAAGGATGGTTTGTAACTATTTGAAAAGGAGGCAGCATGACTTAGCAGGTCGTGCTGCCTTCATTCTATCCCAGGGTTAGAATGAAGTGTTCTACACTGGAAGAACAGGAAACTAATTTTTAAAGTTCTGCCTTTGACAACAGTCTATCATTATATCACTGAAGCATCATCAAAGACTCTAAAGTAGAGTCACAAAGGTCCTTGATTTATAGACACAGGACCTGGATTTGGGCCTCAGATGTGCAACTTACTTATGTGCTCCAGGAAAAATTTAACTACCCTCTGTAAATCTTATTTTCTTCATCTGAAAATGACAAAAATAATACCTTTATTGCAAATTATTGTCAGGTTCAAATGAAATATATAGATGAAACAATTTCTAAGCATAAAGTACTTATTAAACATCAGTTAGTCTAGATTGGAGAACTGTTGCTCAAATGATAGCAGTTACTGAAAGTGCTGATTTGGGCTGAATTACAGAAAGAAGAGCACGTGGAACAAGAGAAATGATAGTTTTGTCTCTGCGCTGGGACAGTTATACACTGAATTCTATATTTAGGTCTATATTTTTAGAGGGACATAGGCAAATTGAATTGCAACTAGAGAGCCTCATCAGAATATTGAGAGACTGGAAAATGCTCCATGAGGAATATTTTAAGGGACTGAGAGAACTTGGAGGTATGATGATAGGAATGAGATAACCATCTTCAAACTGCTAAGGAATGTTTGGTGGTGGAAGGATTTGGCTTGTTCTGTTTGGTCTCAAAGGTTAGAAATATGACAGAATGCATGAAACCATACTCCTAGTCACAGAGAGTGAGAGCTTTCTAACAGAGCTATGCATGGCCACAGCAGGGCTGACGATGTCCCCATCAAGGCAGGCTTTCCGGTTATGGACTAATGACTTCCTGGCAGGGAAGAGGATTTGTGGATCAGATGGGTGCTCAGGCACATTGACCTTTTACTGCCTTCTGACCTCATGAATCCATCATTCCATGACAGTCGTATTTGTCTTTCTGTGTATCCTTGTACAATATAATATTCACAGCAATGGTGTGCCATAATATGTTATGACTGCATTTCCCACATTATTTAATCATGGATTGAAAAACATCATTTAAAATATGTACTTTTTAATATTTTTGACACTCTATCTTGACTCCCTGGCACGTGTTACAACCACTCATGTGCCTTAATAACAGCAGACTACAGAGAGATTTCGTATTATGTGAAAGGATTTTCCAAGGCCAAACTAACTGCATTTAGTCTTTATCCCAAATGAAGGAACGGCTTTGATCTATCAACTGTGAAAAGTAAACTGGGCATGACCTTCACTCATCACCAATCATCTCACTTAATGACATTTGTTAACTTTATTCTGATATTAGATCATGGCCTTTCTTTGTTCTGTTAGTTTTTTTTTTTTATCCAAGGTCTAATTATTTCCATTTATATACAAGGAAATCTTGAAAGTCTAAGTAGTGAATGTGAAGTTTATCTCTGTGTGGCTCAAAGTTTGAAGACAATTTGTTGTAATTGATGATATTTGCCCAATTAAGGGCAGAAAATAAAGAGATAAGCTTTAAAGCCAAATATACTTTAAACTATTCACTTCATTGCCTTTAGACTTTGGGCATTTCTTTGCTGTGCAGATTATATCTTGTAGCTCCTTTGGGTCTGTTGTGCCTTTTCACCCAGAAGGCCCCCAAATGACAATTATTGCTTCTTAGAGGATGCAACTTCAGAGAAGCTGTCACAGTGAATCAGGCTGAACCTGACTTGAAAAAAACCTTCTGGGATCTGAAATGTTGCAAATGTTTTATGTGATTGAAACTCTTATTTGCTTAAAAAATATCAGAGCACCAAAAGCAGTTAATCTTTTCACAGCATGACAGAAGATAGGCTAATCAGTTTTCTCACAAACATTCTAAAATAAGCTAAATATAATTAGTGGTATAGCATTTTATAGTAATTCTCAAGTATTTCAATACTTCTTAAAACAATTTTCTTTAAATTAGTATTTACATTTTATAATCCAAACTGATAGTTTGTTTAAACATATTTAGTCCCCAACTGACACATAGACTATCCCAAATTGTTTTAAAACCAAGTCCTAACTTATTGCCCCATACTGTTCCAAGGGTTGTTTTCTCTCGTTTATTTTTTCTTTTTAAAATCAAGATAAAGCTTATACATAAAATTATGTTTCAAGTTATAATATAATGATTCACATTTTAAAGGTTATATTCCATTTATGATTATTATAAAATATTGGTTATATATCTGAGGTTTGTTTTTAATTCTGCCCAGAACTTGTTGGAGCTCTCAAATTCTAAACAACATCAAACACTGTGGTTAGGTTTTCATTATCAGCCCATAACTTTGCTTGATTTTCTTTTTTTCTTTTACTATTTTTCTTTTACTTATTTTTTCAGCTTTATGGAATCATAATTAAAAAATAAAATACGATATTAAAAATTAAAAAAATTAAACATGCTTATTTCATACATAGATAAGAACTTGAATAAATTAATCTTGAAAATATTGTTCGGAATCCTTGATCTAGGTAAGAAAATTGTGTCTACCATGAAACTGGGATTGACTCCTTACGCATTTGCTAATTGTTGCCCTTGAATTCTGAGCTGCATTAGTCAACGTCTGTCCTAACCCACATCAGAAGACTACGATAACCTGAACAGAGAGTACATGTAAAATTACTTATTTCTCTCCTTTCTCCCAGGATTTTATGAAAGGATAGCAAAAGGGAACAAAAAGAAGAAAAACGTGTTAAATTTATTTTTAAAATTTCTTTGCCTTAGATGGGTAAAAGGGCAGGTAGTGATTTTCATGGCTACATTCCTGTATATTGAATTAATTTAATCATTAAAGGATAGTATAAATCAAATTAAGGTTTGTAATCAATTTTATTCCATTGAAGTATAAAATTACATTTAAAAAAATTGACAAAGGACCTGAAAGACCTGTTCTCTGGAAAGTGTAAGATTTTGCTGAAGGAAATTAAAGATGACGTGTATAAATGGAAAGATGTATTGTGTTTGTACGTTCAGTTCAGTTCAGTTGCTCAGTCATGTCCGACTCTTTGGGACCCCATGGACTACAGAACGCCAGGCTTCCACGTCCGTCACCAACTGCTGGAGCTTGCTCAAACTCATGTCCATCGAGTTGGTGATGCCATCCAATCATCTCATCCTCTGTCGTCCCCTGCTCCTCCTGCCTTCAATCTTCCCAGCATCAGGGTCTTTTCCAATGAGTCAGTTCTTTGCATCAGATGGCCAAAATATTGGAGTTTCAGCTTCAGTATGAGTCCTTCCAATGAATATTCAGGGTTGATTTCCTTTAGGATTGACTCGTTTGATCTCCTTGTAGTTCAAGGGGACTCTCAAGAGTCTTCTCCAACACCACCGTTCAAAAGCATCAATTCTTGAACACTCAGCTTTCTTTATAGTCCAACTCTCACATCCATACAAGACTACTGGAAAAACCGTAGCTTTGACTATACAGACCTTTGTTGGCAAAGTAATGTCTCTGCTTTTAAATATGTTGTCTAGGTTGGTCATAGCTTTTCTTCCAAGGAGCAAGCGTCTTTTAATTTCACTGCTGCTGTCACCATCTGCGGTGATTTCGGAGCCCAAGAAAATAAAGTCTGTCATTGTTTCCATTGTTTCCCCGTAATTTGCCATGAAGTGATGGGGCTGGATGCCATGATCTTAGTTTTTTGAATATTGAGTTTTAAGCCAGCTTTTTCATTCTCCTCTTTCACCTTCATCAAGAAGCTCTTTAGTTCTTCTTTGTTTTCTGCCATAAGGGTGGTGTCATCTGCATATCTGATGTTATTGATATTTCTCCCGGCAATCTTGATTCCAGTTTGTGCTTCATCCAGCCTGGCATTTTGCATGATGTACTCTGCATATAAGTTAAATAAACAGGGTGACATTATATAGCCTTGATATACTCCTTTCCCAATTTTGATCCAATCTGTTGTTCCATGTCTAATGTTCCATGTTCTAATGTTCTTGACCTGCATCCAAGTTGTGCATTGGAAAAAGTATTAATTGTCCATATTCCCAAAGCAATCTATAAATTCAGTGCAATGTCTATCAAAATGTGTTAATATCCAAAATATATAAAGAACTCACAATATCAAAAAACTCAAACTACCCTATTAAAAAAAATGGGCAGGGGGCCTGCATAGAGACTTTTCAAAGGAGGACATACAGGTGGCCAGCAGACACATGAAAAGATGCTCAGCATAACTAGCCATTAGGAAAATGCAAATCAAAACCACAATGAGGCATCACCTCACACCTATGACAACGGCTATTATCAAAAAGGCGAGAAATAACAAATGTTACTGAGGATGTGGAGAAAAGGAACCTTTGTGCACTATTGGCAGGAATGTCAATCAATGCAGTCACTATGGAAAACAATATGGAGTTTGTTTTCAAAATTAAACTCAAAATATTAAAAATAGAACTACCATATGATTTAGAAACTCCATTTCTAGGTAGTTATTTAAAGAAAATGAAAACACTAACTCAGAAAGATATAGGCATCTCCATGTTCACTGCACATTATTTAAAAGCCAAGATACGGAAACAACTTAAGCGTCCATTGATGGATGAATGGATAAAAAGTTGTGGTATATATGTGTGTGTGTGTGTGTGTGTGTATTAATATATGTGTATGCACACATATGCATTTACATACATACATTTACAATGGATTATTGCTCAGCCATAAAAAGAATGAAATCTTTCCATTTGCAACAACATGAATGGACCAAGAGGATTTCATGCTAAGAGAAACAAGTCAGATAAAGACAAATACTATACAATTTCACCTATGTATAGAATCTAAGAAATAATACAAAGAACAAAGTAAACAATACATAAAGAGAACAAACTGGTGGTCACTAGAAAACCCAGGTGTGGCAGGGTTGGATGAAGTGGGTGAAGCGAATTAAGAGGTATATGCTTCCAGTTTATATATATATAAACTGTTATATATATATATATAAACAGTTTATATATATATATATATATATATATCACAGGGATATAATATACAGCATGAGGGATATAATATACAGCATAAGGAATATAGCCAATAATACTGTAATAATTTTGTATGGTGACAGATGGTTATTATACTTATCATGGTCATCATTTCATAATGTATTTAAATGTTGAATCACTATGTCAAACCTAAAACTAAAATAATATTATACATCCACTATACTGCAACAAGAAAGAAATGTAATGACTATCCAATTGCTTTTGTTGGAATGTATTTGAGAATAAGTCCCTTTTATTTAATAATCATCGATTCAAGTAAACTGCTATAATTATTATCAGTAATATGCTAGAAATAATGATCTTCAGGGTTGGGGTTAATAACCTGTGGAAATGACTGGATTTGATACCTTGGTTCTTGAATCCTCCCAGCACGTCACCAAGAATGACAACCATTTTAGACATTTTGACTTGAAATTAGGCTTGAAAATAGCTACCCTCTAGGGGTGAGTTAACATTTAATGCTGGGCAAGTAGAAATGACTGCTGATTTTCATTCTTTATATTAATTCCATGGGGAGGGTGAGCTAGTAAAACATTTGTGTGAGCTGGTCATTATTTGAAATTTATTTACCAAAGTGGCTTACGTAATAATCAGCCCTGTGCTAAATCAGTCAGTCAACAAGTTTTTATTGAGTCCCCACTGGATTAGAGTAATGTACAGTAATGATGTATTCAGTAGTGTACAGATGTATGCAGCAAAGATTAGACATGAGCTCGACCCCCAAGGCCTTACAAGCCATTAGAGGAGACAAACAGACACATATCATCAGCTGAAATGTAACCAGATGACTTAACTCTCAGAGCATGGAGGAGGAATGGCTGGGCTGGGGTTGTTCTGGTGGGTGATGGGCTGGGTGAAGTGTGGGAAACGTCCATGTTGTAGGTGCCTCGGTTTGGGTTAGGTAAAAGAAAGTTAGTGGTTTGGTAGATGAGGAAAGGGATTTACCTTAGTGAATATAGTATAATTCAGACAAAGACTGAAGTGGGGAAGAAAAGTCTTAATTTATCTGGAGGGTAGCAAGATAGACGAGCATATAAATAAGACAGGTAATGGATAAAGTTATTTGAAATCAAAGTTTGAGCCGGGGATGAGTCGTGTATCACAATGACAAGGTCCAGTTTAACTTTGTTAAATGCAGGGCCCTTCACGAAAAGTAATTAAATGAGAGGCTTTTCTTTGGGGATTGCTCATGTGGGAATCTTCCCCATGCTTCCCATATCTGACTAATTTGAGACAGACCTTGACTTGACAAGCATCAAAGAATGAAAAATTTGTTTGCCATCTGGAGGTTTCTGGATGAACATCCTTTGCTCAAGCAAACCCACTGGTTCCGAATTGACCACCATCACTCAGCATCATGCGAACATTGTCGGGCCACTTTCCCTTTTATTATTAGTTCCTTCTCACACTTTAATACTGTCCCATATGGGCACGTTCAGTTACATTCTATTTTTCCTGGCATTCTACCTTCTTTTATAATTTTAAGGAAATAGCCAGTTTTAGTTAAGAAGACTTTCTAACTTGCTTGATTATGGAATGAATGAGGACAGCTGCTTAGCACACTTTATGGTAAGGTCACCCAACTAAGACAGGCAGGGTCAGTAACAAGCACTAGTTGCAGGGAATGACAAATTTGCACTGGTAGCTGAGCCAAGCAACTCCAATCTGAGCCTCATGTGCTAACAAGGTTCAGTAATCACTAAGCACCGCCTTTACAATTTTTATTTTATATTGGAGTATAGTTGATTAACAATATGGTATTAGTTTTCTCCTTTTTCTTCATTAGGTATAAAATGGGTATCAGTTTGGCCCCTAACGATGCTGGTAAAATCATTCTCCAACTTCTTAATCTTTGATTCAGAAACTCTTTTCTGACTCTTAACGAGATCTACAATTGATGGGTCACTTAACACTAACTGGCAGCTTTCTTGGGCTTTACTTTTAGTATCTTAAACTACCCAGCAGGCCTGTGAGGTACATACTATTAGCTCTGTCTTAGGACCCTTAGCTATTTCTCGTGCTTGAAGCATCCTTTCTCACCTCTTCACCTAATTAGTCTCTAAACTTTCTTTAGATACAGCTCAGGGGAAAACAAGGAAACCTCATCTTTCTGGGACATTTTCTCTGATTCCTGTCATTCCACAAACATTTATTAAGCATTTACTATGTTGGAGAAGACTCTTGAGAGTCCCTTGGACTCAGGAGATCCAACCAGTCCATCCTAAAGGAGATCAGTCCTGGGTGTTCCTTGGAAGGAATGATGCTAAAGCTGAAACTCCAGAACTTTGGCCACCTCATGCAAAGAGTTGACTCATTGGAAAAGACTCTGATGCTGGGACGGATTGGGGGCAGGAGGAGAAGGGGACGTCAGAGGATGAGATGGCTGGATGGCATCACCGACTCGATGGATGTGAGTCTGAGTGAACTTTGGGAGTTGGTGATGGACAGGGAGGCCTGGCGTGCTGCGATTCATGGGGTTGCAAAGAGTCGGACATGACTGAGCAACTGAACTGAACTGATGTACTGTGAACATAAGATCTAGCAGAGTGCCTGATGTTAATGTGGGAGTGTATCTTTGCCTCTGATAGGTATTATCTTGTCACATTGGGTCCGGAGCTTCAGTTTTTCATTTTTTCCTTTCTCTCTCTACCTCTCTGTGTTCCCCGCTTACCCTTGCATAGAGAGATACATATATAGATGGATAATATATATGTGTATATAGAAAAATAAATGTTATATATATATATGGTATATGTATATGTGTGTGTATCAAGTTTTTGTGATGCTTTCCAGTTGTATATTGGTGAAATTGATTATGATATAGGGGATAAAGCTTACAATGGACTTAAATTGTGGACTATAATCTTAGATAACATTAAAAATCACAAGTGCTCCAAGATGTGAGATAGAGGAAAACAGTATATGTCGGGGGAGGGAGCTGGCTAACAAATGTGTGAAAAGTGTGGGGCTTTGAGTCAGACTCTCTCAGATCAAATGTTAACTTCATTACTTACCAGCTACATGACAGAGGGCAAAACATTTAATTTTTCCACATCTCAGTCCCTTCTGCATGTATCTCAGTATGCTCAAAGGGTAGTTTCTGTTCAAGGGATTGTTGTGATAATTAAATAAGATGATGTATTTAAAGTTGTTGTGCCTAAGGCATATCAAAGACTCAATAGGTGATAGAAAAAATAGAGAAGAAAAAAAGTTCTTTATATTGCCTGAAAAAAAAATCAACCTTCAAGGCAGTGAAATGGGACACAATGATGTCAAAGTCAAGTTTAGAGGTTGTTTGAACACAAATTCTACCGGAATTTGAGATTGAATTTTACTGGGCTTTAGCCAGTGTCAAAAATATTTTTACCAGAATGAAATGGTTGTTGTAATAGCACTTGCTGCTGTAGGATTTGACTTAGATTCCTAAGTAGTTCAGTTAATAGTGAAAAAAATGAAGAATCCTAGAGTCTTAAATGTCTTAATATCTTCTTCACCACTTTTCACATACTTCATTTTCCATGGCAATTCAAACTAGAGGGCATTATTTTTCTACAATATCTAAGAGGCTTCTATCATATTAGTTAAATAGCTGTGCAAAACTTGTACATTACTGAAAATGGTTTGATTTGTTCTGTTCTTGTCTGCTCAGTTGAAGGACTTTTAAATAAGCCACGGGAACAACTATTACTGGAAAATAACTGGCTGCCTCATCTTTGGCTTAGGTGGTTCCAGTATTGTCAATTTCTAGTCTGTTTCAGAATAAACCAAGGGAGTCTACCACTGATGCAAGATTTAAGAATATTGCTGAACTTGGTTTTGAAGGTAGTTGGGATATTACTTATAATTTTTTAATGAATTCCAGCAGCTCTTTTAGATAATTAGGGAATAAGCAAAGCCCTCAGCAGCATGCCAGTACAGTGGAGTAATGGCCGTTAAAGACGTGAGCTTTGGGACTATTTGGAAACAAATGGTCATTTCACCAGAAAAGTAAAACAAACTGAGCAGTTTTACTCAACTTTCCTTCTTCGGCTCCATGCCATATTTATAGGTCAACTCCAGCTAGTCAGTCCTGGTGAGTTTTTTATTTGTCAGCTGTAGGAACTTTCACTATGGCAGCACCTAGCTCTGTTCCAAGTCTCTGCTCTGATATCAACTACATGTTTATTTTCTTTATTTGAAGAAAGTGCCCCACTAATTTTTTCATATGAGATAAAATTATGAAATCATTATGCAAAGTCAAAACTCCTGCTCACCCTGGGCAAAGACTGCAGATAAACTCATGTGGATTTGTGTCTCCCTGTTTGGCCTTTTAAGTATTAGTAGTATTTTGCTTTAACCCATTTATATTAAAGGAAGCATTGTAAGTAATTTTAAGTGATAGATATTAGTTCCTCTACCTCATTCAGGTGGGCTTCCCAGATGGTGCCCTGGTAAAGAATCTGGCTGCAACACAGGAGATGCGGATTCGATCCCTGGGCTGGGTAGATTCCCCTGGAGGAGGAACTGGCAACCCACTCCAGTATTCTTGCCTGGAGAATTCCAGGGACCAAGGAGCCTGGTGCGCTCCAGTCCGTGGTGTCGCAAAGCATCAGTCACAGCTGGGCGGCTAACACACACACACACAAGGACCTGCTGTACAACACAGAGGACTCTACTCAGTACTCTGTAATGACCTACATGGAAGAAGAACACGAAAAATACTGGATATATGTATGTGTGTAACTGATTCACTTTGCTATACAGAAGAAACTAATAGAACATTTTAAATCAACTATACGACAAAAAAATCTTTTTTAAAAAGTGCTGTGACAACTAATGGCAATTCACATGTAAGCCATTACAGAATACCATTGGCCATCCTTTCCCTACATACTTCTTAACAGCTGTCCAGGACTACCAAAATGTCCCAACTGACTATTATATATCTAGAGGACACAGGGAGTTACAAAAGCTTATTTGGCACCTCAGATGAACCTACAGCTCACCCAGAGTGAAATCTCAAAAAAAGCTTGCTTTTAACTTAGCACATTGTGAACATTCATTTCATTTATTTATTCATGAACTCATTTACTGAATAAATTAGGGATAAAAATATCAGACATAGTCCTTGCCCTTCTCTCAAGGGATTAATAGACAGATAAATCAATGTGATTCAGTATGGAAAATGTTGTATATTATATTAAGAACTGGAGAAGACTAAAAGAGGAAGTAAAGGGTTATGAAGAGGTTTTAAAAAAGTGGTTCCAAGATTGAGTAATACTGGGACCTGCTGAGAACATGAGGACATGCTGAGAAGATTTTTACTGGGGGAGGAGCCTCAATGAAGTCATAAGAATGTGACAAAAGAAACATGTGTGGGAAATGTTGGGTTGTCCAGTGAACCAGAGGGTAGGGAATATGGGGAGACTGTTGAGAAATGGGTCTAGACAGGCAGGATGAGGTCAGATCATGAATGTCCTTGGTTAGCAGGAGATTGGTCTTTGGGAGGCCTGGGAGACACTACATTTATTTTACAACTATTTTTTCTCCAGTTAAAAATGAGACAAATTAATTATTTAATTATTCAAACAATTTGAACATACACAAAGAAAGCTAAAAAAAATAACAATCTGAATCTCTAGAAATAACAATCATTACCATTAAATGAGTGAAAGTTGTTCAGTCATGTTGAACTCTTTGGGACCCCATCGACTAGCTCACCAGAGTCTTCTGTCCATTGGATTCTCCAGGCAATAATACTGGAGTGGGTAGCCGGTCCCTTCTCCAGGGGATCTTCCCGACCCAGGGATTGAACCCAGGTCTCCTTCTTTGCAGGCAGATTCTTTACCATCTGAGCCACCAGAAATAGGTGAACACTATTCTAAATGGCTTTCAATGCACACATACAAATAGATAAAAATAAATACTTTTAATTAAAAAACTCCACATACTCTTCAGTTTCACAATTAAACCATAAACATGCTAGATACAACACATAAAAATAAAGTCTAAATATAGAAACTGATTTGAAAAAAGATCATTTCTGGCGTACTGTCATGTCAGAAATAAAGGCAGCATGAGATCTGAGCAGTAAACTTCTGAGCAGATGCTGTCATGGTCTTGAAAAGTATTAGATTGGTTAAGGGGATTAGAGACTGAGGTTTTAATGTCCATGTAAAAGTGGGCTTTCCAGGGGTCTCAGTGATAAAGAGTTTGCCTGCCAATGCAGGAGATACAGGTTTGATTCCTGGGTGCGGAAGATCCACTGGAGAAGGAGATGGCAACCCACTCCAGTATTCTTGCCTGGGAAATCCCATGGGCAGGAGAGCCTGGTGGGTTACAGTCCATGGGGTCTCAAAGAGCCTGACATGACTTAGTGACTAAACAACAATAGACATAGGAAATATGGCACTGGGCTTGAGTGAGGCAGAGATCCTTACTTTAGGATCATAGAAAGAAAAGGCTGCTTTCTTGGTAAAAGGAGTGAAAACTTACCGGTTCAAGTCATGCAGCTAGAAAGTTTATTACTTTTTGAAGTTCTGGATGGGAAGGTGTGAGAAGAATTAAAGCTCTCGGTCACCAAAAATCTTGTGAAGTTGGAATTTATAACATTGATTTAATGCTGAAATGTCCAAGATGAGAAATTAATATCAAAACTAATTCTAGACCAAAAGCAAAAGTAAAGTGATTTTGTAGCAAGACTGTTACACCTCAGAGTGCACAGGCATTTTGGAGTAAAGGAGGAAGGTGGGGAAATAATGAAAACTTATAAATTTTATGTGAAAATCATCTATTCCAAAAGAGTCAGCAGACACTATAGATAGGAAAACTACTATTCCCATGAACTTGGTGTGATAGGGAAATCCAAGAAAGAATATAAAACAATTGTTTCAAATGGCTAAAGGGATAAAAGGAAAAATGAAAATTATAAGGAGAGAGCAGTACACTGTGAAGAGACAGGTTTGAAGAACAGATAAAGCTTCTAGAAATGTAGACATGACATTGATGCCTTTATGGATAAGTTAAATACTAGATTTTACACAGTTAAAGAAAGAATTAGTAATTTGTGACACAGAACTGAGAAAATTACCTAGAATTCAGCAGAGAGAGAGTTAGATAGAAATAACAGAGGGGGCAAAATGGACAAGAGTTTAAGAGATATAGATGACAGACTAAGAAGAGAGAATGGAGATGGGGAAATGCTTAGAATTTTCCAAACATATTAACAAAAACCCACACACACAATTCACCAGCTCTTAGTTCAAAGAACCATGTACTCAGTGGCACACTGATAAATGTTCAACAACTAGCTTGTCAAGATAAAAAGTTAGCTCTGATTTACAGTGTTTCTTGGCTGCTGTACTGCAAATATTGTCATCATGGAGGATTTCAGATTACCAGCTGAATTTAGGTGAATTACCACCTGAAATCAGGCTGCTGCTTTGATTGTGGTGGTAGAAAGAAATATGCATAGCTGGCTTTTGTGAGCCAGTTTGAGCTGACTCCAGCATACAATTGCATATGCCGAATCCATGTGAAATATAAGTAAAAATAAATCAGTACATAGGTGCATTGTACTGCAACATCAGAAAAGTATAATACCTTAATCATGGACACAAAAGACAGATTTTCTTCCCCCCAAAAAGTGTCTGACAGCAGACTTACTGGGAATGATAGCTGGAGGACAGTGGAATACTGTCTTCAAAGTACTGAGTAAAACATTAACCTAAAATCCTATACTTAGTTTTATAATGTTTTTAAGGATTGAGGTTAGAGGAAAATTTCAAGCAAATAGTGTATTTACTAAGTACTTATCGTTGCTGAAAGAAGGGTGTATTTTAGAAAGAAAAGAACCAAACTAGAAGGAAAGGCCTATGATAAATGATAAATTTATCATAGGCAAACTTAGAGCAATGATAAATAAACTCATGAAAGTGAAAGTTGCTCAGTCGTGTCTGACTATACAGTCTATGGAATTCTTCAGGTCAAAATACTGGAGTGGGTAGCCTTCCCCATCTCCAGGGCATCTTTCCAAACCAGGGATCAAACCCAGATCTCCCGTATTGCAGGCAGATTCTTTACTAGCTGAGCCACAAGGGAAGACCAAGAATACTGAAGTGGGTAGTCTAACCCTTTTCCAGTGGATCTTTCCAACCTAGGAATTGAACCAGCGTCTCCTGCATTGCAGGTGGATTCTTTAACAACTGAGCAATCAGGGAAGCCATAAAGAAAATCATAATCATGAGTAAATATAAATAAGCATTTTCTTACTTTATTCTCTATAAAGTAAACCCATGGTAATTAATAATTTGGAAGAAGATTTAACATCAAAGGTAGAATTTAAATATTATATTACATTTAAATGAAAGATGAGATCCTTGTAAAGCACTGTAATGACTGGTTAAAGTGCAGAAAGCAGGAGAGACAAGTGAAAACACCAATTCATATTGATGTATGGCAAAACCAATACAATATTGTAAAGTAATTAACCTCCAATTAAAATAAATAAATTTATATTAAAAAATAAAATAAAATAAAAAAAGAAAGTAAATATAAAACAAAATAAGATGGTAGAAATAAATTAAAAAGTATTAGTAATCCCAATAAATGAAAACACTTTGAATTCATCTACTGAAAGAAATAGATTCTCATACTGAATTTGAAATATCCAGCTATAAGTAGATTACAGAAAAATGCAAATATATGATACAGAGATTTGAATGCAAAACATGGGGAAAGATATACTAATATCTAATGCTAAATACTCAAAATACAGCATATACTCTCACATACACAAAACAATATTATAATAGCAATATTGCTGTCAGACAAAATAAACATTAAGACACACTCCCACCCTGCACACCCACCTTGAGAAGTCTTTCAGTGGAGTGTTGTCAGTATGACATCTACTTGTGACTAGCTCCTGGAGTTGGTGATGGACAGGGAGGCCTGGAGTATTGCAGTCCATTGAGTTGCAAAGAGTTGGACACAACTGAGCGACTGAACTGAACTGAGATTTCTCCGGTATCCTAGAGGGTGAATTTCAACCAGTTCCCCAAATATTTTGAAATATAAAGATTTAATTTAACATCCACTAAATTTATTAAGAGAGAAGTGAAGTGAAATGAAAAAATTGCTGTATATACATGTATACAGCATACATATATATGTATACATACACACATATACATACACACATTTATGGTAGTTCTCACTGTAAGAAATATTTCTAAAACTTCTCTGTAGATTTCACATACACCCCCCCAAAATATAAGATAATTTTTCTTCAATATTCCCAGCAAAAATCTTAAAATTTACCTGATTTGACACATTTATTTCCCATGCCCAACCTGAATCAACACCCATGGAATTTGCAAGACTGATATAAACCAATCAAAAGTGACCCTTGGCATTGGACATTAAAGCATATAAGTCATGTGGTGGGAGTGGATATATAGAAGGAATAAGGGAAATGGATATCCAATGGACAGACTTGGTATATACACATCATTGTGTATATTTCTAATCTGCAGACTCAAAGTTTTCTTCATTTGGGGGAAATGTTTTCTTCTCATAATCTTTGAATGATTTCGTCTCCCATGTTTTGGATTTTATGCCTAAGGAATACTAATAACATCTGTTTTATTCTGGGCTATCTTTGTCATTCTTATATATTTTACTTTTATTGTTCTAATCTCCACTGTTTTCTTCTGCATTTCCTAGGATTATCTGAAGTTTTTGTTAGTAATTTGATATTCAACTGAATTTGTCTTTTTATTTTCTTAATTTTTCAGCTCCTGTTTCATTTTATTCACTTTGTCTTCTTGAATTATCACACCCATGAAATTATTATATAGACTAAAGTGCTCACGGGGAACTGTCTTCTCTTCCATAATTATGTTTTTGGGCAAACTAGGTTCTTTACCTGTCTTGCTTGTTGAATTGCTTCCTTTCATTCCTTTCCTGTTTGTAATCTGTTTACATGATTAGCACACCATGTTTCCATCGTGCTTATGTTCAACATAGTGAGCTTGGTTTGGAAATTTTTTTGCATTGATATATTATAGATGAATTATTTTGACTCACTCATCTTTATGTTCATTGTATCTAGTTGGAGATATATCTTCCTTCGTTGGGGATATACTCTTGAGCTTTGGAATATTTTCTTCAATCTAGTGTAGAGTCCTAGAGTCGTCATTCCCACTAACGAGAACTAGATCTGTTTATTTCACTTCCTAACCATTATCTCCCCAGCAAAAGAAGGAAAAGATGAGAGAACTCCACTTAAGACCTTTCTTTCTCACATCAGGAGTATCAGTAGGAATTTTCAAGATTCTATGAAATCACCAGTTCTATCTCTGGGAGACCTGGGCATATATTGTGTCAGAATGCTCTTTCTTCAGCTTTCAGTTTTTGATAATTATGGCAGTGAGCTTTTTTCCTTTGTTTGCTTGGTGGATGTTAGTGTTTATCTTGCAACTGGCCCTCATTTTTGTTAAGAGTTATAGTAGAGAATCATGTGATCCATTCTAGTTCCCACACATTTGACCAGAAATCCATTGAAGGTTTTAATCAAGGGAGACTCATGTCTTAAACCATGATAGCAGGCATATGGAGATGATTAGAAATGTTCGTGAAATAAATGAATGAATGAGTAAACAGTAGAGGTTCATAAATGAAAGTGTGGGCGGAAGAGAAGGCATAATGTGTGGAGTGGGGAAGGAAATTGGTAAGTTGACTTTGGAACTCTGTCCAGCCATATTGGCATTCATTTAACCTGCTCTCTGCCTTTGGGTAGATAATAATGATTTGTAGAGGCATTAATCTTAAGCCACAGAGGCAGTTGTTAGAGGAGGGAAACAATTAGTGACATAAGTGGAAGCCCATGGACCTAGTCACACTTTCGTTTGGTTAGCGGTGTGATAGACCAAGTTCTGACTTTCAGGGCCTTTGGTGATGCCTTGCCTCATCCTCTCCCGACCAACTGTCAGCACATGGACCTTGACTGACAGATCTGCTCTACACAGAAAACAGCACTAAGTTCTAATAACTTGCTCCCATAAATTTGGTACTATGAATCTGAAGTCATAAAGAAATTAATTAGCCAGAGGTAGGCTTCCTTGAGTTGGAGAATCTGGTTTCCTCTCATCCTCCTGGTGAGACTTTGACTTTGCTTGATGTCCAGCAGATTATAAAATTGCAGACTTCAGAGGATGTGGTGGGTTGATCAGAATTCTTTTCCTTGAAAGTGTCAGAACTCCAGTCTGAACTGGCATAAACAAAGTGAAACTTAAGAGAAAGATGCTCTAGCTTATGCGCTGTGGAGGAGAGGCTGGCCTCTGTGTGGTTTGGTCTGTCAGGCACACCAGGTTTCCCTTATCATCTCTCATTTCTGCTTCACTCTGCTTTTAGCCCTGTCCTCTCATGACTGACTTTATGATACTCTAGGAATCCAAGATCCTATATTCTCCCAGTGGCAGGACCTGAGAGGAAGGAAAGCCCTGTCCCTCCAGATCGCGTGAGAAATCTGTAAGAAGACTCTGATTGGCTCATAGTGGTCACGTGTTCACCTGTGTGGTGAGATTGAGGGACAGTAAATTTTGTAGCTCCCACCAGGAATATATTCTCTAAAAGAGCAAAGGAGGAGGTGATAGTCTGAACACATAAAATAACACGTTTTCCATGAAGGGAGGAATAAAAGCCTCCATGTGCTTTGCAGGAACTAAATTCACCCCTGCTGAGCTGTCAGGGGACATGACCCTTCATTTATGTCCAATATGTCTGGATGCCATTTGATACCTTTACATTGCTCCCCTTTGCCAAGCCCAGAAAATGGCACTTGTTGATTTTGTAACTTCAAATAAAAATGAACCCCAGGATGTTCCTAGGTTCCGCTTAATTCCAACCTGTTGTCACTTCTTCAGCCCAGGAGCTGGTACGAAAGTAGGCATTAGGCATCTGCTGCCTTGTATTATGACTAATGCATGAGAGAGATGCTTTTTCTAGAACCAAAGGACCCGAGGAATACCACTGAGGATGAAGGAAGACTGTAGGGGACCAACTGGTTTTCGTCTGGACCATGATTAAGAGAAGGCTCACTTGCTCTAATGCTTTTAAAATTAGCTCTGCTCCAAAGAACTTGGGTTACGTATTTGCCATCTTGCAGAAAAATTCAGCATTTGAGATTCAAGCCAAATGCTTTTCAGCCCTTTTAGAAAAAGACATTGCTACCATGGGCCCTGCCGGCTGCAGGGGCAGACTCGGCTGGAAGCCAGCTCTGAGGCTGACCATGATAGCTCATGCCATTTAATATGAAGGGAAGAATGGTGATGGTTTATATTAGGAGCAATGCTAAACATTTATTGGATATCTTACACATGGCCCAAGCACTTTTTTTAAAAGCCAACTTTCTCTCATTATTGAATAGTAAAATCTGACATTTTAAAGGGTACAACTACATGTATTATTTTACTCTTGAAAAAGTTGATATATAGCAAATTGGTCTCCCAGATTCATAGATTAAAAATCAATGCCCTGAGAGAAAATGTAACAAAATTATAAAGACTATAAGTGGAAAGATAAGGAGTTACTAACTTGGTGACCTTAAGTTTCATGAGGGAAGAATACTGCTTTCTTGTTTTGTTTAATTTTGTTTTCCTGTTTTATGTCTAGTGTTAAGCATAATGCTTGACACATGGTAGGCACTCATCAGACATGAATATATAAAACCTTTTAGGAGGAAGCACTGACCAAAGAGTAAAATGAAAACCCCAGTAACACCAAGTCTAAATTTGAGCTTCTTTACAGAGACAGTTGATTATATGAGAGAAAAATCTATTTAGCTGTCTCTATACAGAAAACGAAGACCATGGCATCCGGTCCCATCACTTCATGGGAAATAGATGGGGAAACAGTGGAAACAGTGTCAGACTTTATTTTTTGGGGCTCTAAAATCACTGAAGATGGTGATTGCAGCCATGAAATTAAAAGACGCTTACTCCTTGGAAGGAAAGTTATGACCAACCTAGATAGCATATTCAAAAGCAGAGACATTACTTTGCCAACAAAGGTTCATCTAGTCAAAGCTATGGTTTTTCCTGTGGTCATGTATGGATGTGAGAGTTGGACTGTGAAGAAGGCTGAGCGCAGAAGAATTGATGCTTTTAAACTGTGGCCCAGAGGGATGGTATGGGGAGGGAGGAGGGAGGAGGGTTCGGGATGGGGAACACATGTATACCTGTGGTGGATTCATTTTGATATTTGGCAAAACTAATACAATTATGTAAAGTTTAAAAATAAAATAAAATTGGAAGAATAAAAAAAAAAAAAAAAAAAAAAAAAATAAACTGTGGTGCTGGAGAAGACTCTTGAGAGTCCCTTGGACTGCAAGGAGATCCAACCAGTCCATTCTGAAGGAGATGAGCCCTGGGATTTCTTTGGAAGGAATGCTGCTAAAGCTGAAACTCCAGTACTTTGGCCACCTCATGTGAAGAGTTGACTCATTGGAAAAGACTCTGGTGCTGGGAGGGATTGGGGGCAAGAGGAGAAGGGGACGACAGAGGATGAGATGGCTGGATGGCATCACTGACTCGATGGACGTGAGTCTGAGTGAACTCCAGGAGTTGGTAATGGACAGGGAGGCCTGGCGTGCTGCAATTCATGGGGTTGCAAGGAGTTGGACACGACTGATCTGATCTGATCTGATACCTTTTTAAACCTGGAGTAGAAAAGTGGATGTTCTAAATCCTCAGACAAATGAATTGTTCTTCCAACATGTCTGTCTTACCAGAAATTCCTAGACATTGTATGACTTCAACCTGCCAGTTTTCTTGCTATGGTTTCTTAACTAAAGTGTTTCAAGATAAATTTGGATAATTTTTAGTCAATTGCATGACCCAATTGCATACACCCAAGTGTAAAGAGTAACTTAGAATCTCAAGTTAGTTTTGGTATTAAATATTTATAAATTTGGACCAGTTACATAATTTGTGGGGATTGGTACAAACTGAAAATGTGGGGCCCTTGTTCAAAAATTACTAAGAATTTCTATACAGCAACAGCAGAGCATCATCCCAAATGTAGGTCCTTCTAAACTGGGGATCTGTGTAACTATATAGGTGGCATGTCCACAAAACCAATTCTCTATAGATTGCTTGTTTTTGGGGGGCTCGAAACATTGATGAAGTTCACATTTAATGAAAGAGTCCGTGGAAATTACTAGGTCATTTGATTATTTTCAACATGGAGATGAGAAGTAGGGAAAATGTAATGTATTGGCACAGATGGGACTAAAATGTAGGGTTGAGATTATGACCAAAAATTTTCATGTATTTAGCTTACCTCCATTCATTATCAAAACAACATTTTTAGAGTTTACATTAAGCATTTTGCTTTTGAGTAACTTGAGAGTTGAAATATTTAAGTTGAAAGACTTAAAATGTCTTTGATAAATTTCATTCATTCTCAGTGTAGTAATTGCAGTCCTTAATTGAAACAGTAATGTTGCCATGTTGTATGACCTTATTTTCTAATGTGAAACAACTCTACCATTATGAACTAGCTGAAACTAAGCTTGCAGTTATTTTTCTAAGACTTGGTCTCATCTGACCATACTTTATGAAAGCTTACTGCAGAAGACTGAAGTGTATCCTGTTGGCCCAGAATTGGAGATCTGAGCCTTTTGTGCACTCAATTGTGTCCAACTCTTTGCAACCCCACGGGCTGTAGCCTGCCAGGCTTCTCTGTCCATGGAATTTTCCAGGCAAGAATGCTGGAGTAAGTTGCCATTTCCTCCCCCAGGGGATCTCCTAAACCCAGGGATCAAACCCATATTTCCTACTTTGGCAGGTGGATTCTTTACCACCTGCTCCACCTGGAAAGGTGAACTGGAGAAAAACGAGTCCTTTTGGCCTTGTAGGCTAGTAACACTCAACAAATGTTTCTTGCATGATGAAAGTGAATGAATGCACAGGCAATTACCATAGATGCTCATCTATGACAGTAATATTAAATGATGCCTCATCTTTTAACAAGTTTTATTGTGGTTAACACTTTAGAAGTATGTATTCTATTCTGAAAATTTATCATTAAAAAATTCAATAATTCAAAAAATGTGCAGAATTTTGTCCAGATTCAATCTGAGTGCCATTAAAACAATGATTCACAAGATGACTTATATGCAGTCAATTTTGGATTTGTTGTGATGCTTGTTTTTGGTTTATTGAGTTATAATTTACATATCATAGAATTCACCTTTCTTTGGTATACAGGTCAATGAATTTTGACAAACTTACATGGTCATGCAGTTGCCTCCACAATTAAGACAGAGAACATCTTCATCATCCCAAAAGTTTCCTTCAAGTCCCTTTGGAGATAATTCCTTTTCCCCTCTCCAGCTCCTATGCATCCCACTCCAGCCCCTAAGAACAGAAAATATGATTTCTGTCCTTCTAGTTTTGCCTTTGATAGAATGTCATGTAAATAATTGGGCTTCCCTGGTGGCTCAGATGGTAAAGCGTCTGCATGTAATGTGGGAGACCTGGACTCAGTCCCTGGGTTGGGAAGAGCCCCTGGAGAAGGAAATGGCAACCCACTCCAGTACTCTAGCCTGAAAAATTCCATGGATGGAGGAGCCTGGTAGGCTATAGTTCATGGGATTGCAAAGAGTCAGACATATTTGAACAACTTCACTCACTCACTCATGTAAATAATTTGTATTATTGTAATTATTGTGTCTTTCACTTATTACACTTTGTTCCACATTCTCACCAGTGGTATTTGGTAATTATCTTTTTAAAAAAGCCCATCTAATAAGAATGTAGTGGTATCTCATTGGGGTTTTAATATTCAGTTCCCTGATGATAATGATACTAAGCATTTTTTTCATGTGCTATTTGCTCCATGTATCTTCTTTGGTACAGTATCTTTTTCAAATCTTTTTCTGTTACTTTCTTTTTATTTATTTATTAAAACTATTTTTTTCAATTTAAAAATTTTCCAGCTTTATTGAAAAGTTTAAGGCATAGAACATAATGATTTGACATATGTATGCATTACAAATGATGACCACAATAAGTTTAATTAATATTTATCAACTTACATTGTTACAAAATATTTTTCCTATGATGAGGACTTTCAAAATCCACTTGCTTAGCAATTTTCAAATGTACAATATAGTACTGTTAGTGATAGTCATCACACTGTACATAATATCTTATAACTAGAAATTTGTACCTTTTGATCACGTTCACTTAATTCCCACCCCTCTCCCTCACTCTTTGCTTCTCTATTTGCTTTACTCTATTTCTGGAAAGTGATATTGAAATCTTGTTAAGGCTTGCATATAGGTGGCTTTGGGCTGTATGAACATTTTAGCACTATCAACTGTTTCAATACATGAATGCAAGATATTTTTTTATTTATTTGTGTCTTCAATTTATTTTGTTAGTATCTTATTAATGTAGATATCTTTCACTTCCTTGGTTAAATTTATTCCTAAGTATTTTATTATTTTTGATGCTATTTGGATTTTTAAAAATTTCTTTTTTTGATAATTCAGTTAGTGTACCCATGAGTTTGGTATGTTGATTTCATATCCTGAAACTTTACTGAATTCACTTATTAGTTTTAGCAGTTTTCTTTTTGTAGCTTCTTTGGTATTTTCTACATATAAAATCATATCATCTGAAAATAGAGACAATTTGACTTATTTCCAATTCTAAAGCTTTTCATCTATTTATTTTGCCTGATTTCTCTGGCTAGGACTTCCAGGACTTGTTGAATAGGAATGGTGAGAGTGGACCATTGTCTTCTTCCCAGTCTTATGGGAAAATCTTTCAATCTTCCCTATAGAGTATGTTAGTTGTGGACTTATATATGGCCTTTATTATCTTGAGACATGTTTCTTCTATATTAATTTGTCAAGAGCTTTTTTAAAACCATGAATGATTGTTGAAATTTGTCAAATATTTTTTCTGTGGCTATTGAGATGACCTTGCTGCTGCTGCTGCTACTGCTAAGTCACTTCAGTCGTGTCTGACTCTGTGCGACCCCATGGATGGCAGCCCATCAGGCTCCCCTGTCCCTGGGATTCTCCAGGCAAGAACACTGGAGTGGGTTGAGATGACCTTACGATTTTATATTTCATTTGATTAGTGTGATGTATTACATTTATTGATTTGTGTACCTTAAACCATTCCTGCATCTCAAGGATTAATTTTTCTTGATCATGGTGTGTGATCTTTTAAATGTGCTACTGTATTTGCTTTACTGGTATTTTGTTGAGAATTTTTGAGTCAATATTCATCAGGGATAAATAGCATTTTCTTTTCTTATAGTGTCTTTATCTGGTTTTGGTATCAGGGTTATGGTGGCTTCATAAAATGATTTTGGGAGTGTCCCCTCCTCTTCACTTTTTTGTAAAAGTCTGAGAAGAATTGACATAATTCTGTAAATGTTTGATAGAATTCACCAGTGAAACCATCTGGGCCTAGGCATTTTCTTTTGGGAGGATTTTGGTTACTATTTCACTCTCCTTACTCATTATTTTTCTGTTTCAACTTTCTATTCCTTCACGATTTAGTCTTGGTATATTGTATGTTTCCAGGAATTAAAGCATTTCTTCTGAGTTGTCCAGTTTGTTGGCATAGAGTTTTTCATAGTAGTCTCTCATGATCCCTTGTATTTCTGTGGCATGTTATAATTTTATCTTTCATTTATAATTTTATTTATTTGGGCCTTCTCTCTTTTATCTTGCTTAGTCTAGCTAAAGGTTTAGGTTGTTTATCTTTCCAAAGAGACAACACTTGGTTTTGCTTATCTTTTCTATTGTTTTCACATTCTCTATCTTTTTATTTCTGCTCTAATCTTTATTATTCCCTTCCTCCTGCTAAATCTGGACTTATTTCTAGCAAGGTACTATTTCTAGTAGCTTGAGGTATAAAGTTATCTTGATTATTTAAGAACTGTCTTTTTTCTTAATGTATGTGCTTATCACTGTGGTACATATACACAATGGAGTATTACTCAGCCATTAAAAAGAATACATTTGAATCAGTTCTAATGAGGAGCCTATTATACAGAGTGAAGTAAGCCAGAAAGAAAAACACCAATACAGTATACTAACACATATATATGGAATTTAGAAAGATGGTAACAATAACCCTGTATACGAGACAGCAAAAGAGACACTGATGTATAGAACAGTCTTTTGGACTCTATGGGAGAGGGAGAGGGTGGGATGATTTGGGAGAATGGCATTGAAATACGTATAATATCATATATGGAACGAGTCGCCAGTCCAGGTTCAATGCACGATACTGGATGCTTGGGACTGGTGCACTGGGATGACCCAGAGGGATGGTATGGGGAGGGAGGAGGGAGGAGGGTTCAGGATGGGGAACACATGTATACCTGTGGCAGATTCGTTTCGATATTTGGCAAAACCAATACAATATTGTAAAGTTTAAAAATAAAATAAAATTAAACAAAACAAAACAAACAAACAAAAAATGTTCCTGTTAGTTCTGCATTTGTTTTATCCAATAAACTTGGCATATTGTATTTCCATTTTTTAAATCACAAGATGCTTTAAAATTTTTCCTTTAAATTTCATCCTTGAGCTATTGGTTGTTCAGGAGTATGTTAATTTATGTATTTTATGGTTTTTCCAGTTTTCTTCCTGCTATTGGTTTCTAGTTTTATACTAGTTGTTGTTGTTCAGTTGCCAAATCGTGTCTGACTCCTTGTGACCCCATGGAGTGCAGCACGCCAGGCTACCCTGTCCTTCACTATCTCCTGGAGTTTGTACAGACTCATTTCTATTGAGTCGGTGATGCTATCTTACTATCTCATAATTATCAGAGTTTCATACTACTGTAATCAAAAAGATACTATGATTTCAGTCTTAAATCTGCTAAGAACTATTTGGAGTGTAATACAATCTGTTCTAGAAAATATTCCACATATGCTGAAGAAGACTGTGTATTCTGCTGTTTGTAAGATGGAATGTTCTGGGTAGGTCCATTTGTTCTATAGCATGACTCAAATCTACTTTTTCCTCATTGATTCCCCATCAGGATAATCTATCCACTGTTGAGAGTGGTGCGTTACATTATTATTGTAATGTTATTTATGTCTTCTTTTAGTTCTGTTCATATTTGCTTTATGTGTTTATGTGCTCCAATGTTGAGTGCTTAAGTATTTTAAATTGTTATATATTCCTTTTTTTTTGAAAGTGTTATATATTCTTAATAAATTGGCCTCTTTATCGTTATATAATGGTTTTCCCTGCCTCTTTTCACCATTTTTAGCTTAAAGTCTATTCTGTCTACTAGAAATACATCTACCTTTGCCATCTTTTGGTTATCATTTGCTTAAAATATCATTTCAACCCCTTCACTCTCACTGTATGTGTTTTAAGGTTAAAGTGTGTCTTTAGTAGGGAATGTATTGCTTGATTTTTTACTTTCTTAATCCATTCTGTCTTTTGATGGCATAATTTAGTTCATTTACATTTAAAGTAGTCATTGGTAGCTTAAGGAATTTATAAATTGTCATTTTGTTGTCTTCTGAATGTTTTGTATATCCTTAGTCCCTTCCTTCCTATTTGTTCTCTTCTTTGTGATTTGATGACTTTTTGTAGTATGTTTTGACAGCTTTATCATAATCTTTTGTGTAACTACTGAAAGTTTTCCCTTTGTAGTGCTATGAGGCTCACAGAAAATATATTACATCTTATTGTAAGCTGAAAACTTAACTTTGATAGCATTTGTAAATTTTATACTTTCCTTTTCCAACATTACTCACATTTTAGGTTGTTGATGCAATAGTTTATACACTTTTTATTTTGCATATCCAATGAAAAATTATTGTAGCTCTGGTTATTTTTACCACATTTTCTTTTTTAATTTTTAAACCAGAATTGCAAGTGAATTATGCATCACTATCACAGTATTAGAGAATTTGACTTTGAGTATATATTTACTATTACCAGTGAGTTTTACATCTTTATCCATATGTCTTTATGTTGTTAATTAACAACATTTCTTCTTGAAGAATTCCTTTTAGCATTTCTTGTTAGGCAAGCCTAGTGGTGATAAATTCCCTCAGCTTTTGTCTATTTGGAAAAGTCTATCACTCTTTAATTTCTGAAAGACAGTTTTGCTAGGCATTATATTCTTGGTTGACAGCTTTTAAAATTTTTCAATATTTTGAAAATATCCTCCCATTCTCTCCAGACCTGAAAATTTTCTTTTGAGAAACCCACACATCAGTCTTATTGGGACTAGGGGTTTCCCCTTGAATGTGACATGTCATTTTCCTCTTATTGCTTTTGTATTTTTCTCTTTGTCTGTAAATTTTAACAATTTAATGTGTCCAGATCAGATCAGATTAGTCGCTCAGTCGTGTCCAAAGAAACACCTGGAGTAACAGGCAAATTTGGCCTTGGAATATGGAATGAAGCAGGGCAAAGACTAATAGAGTTTTGCCAAGAAAATGCACTGGTCATAACAAACACCCTCTTCCAACAACACAAGAGAAGACTCTATACATGGACATCATCAGATGGTCAACACTGAAATCAGATTGATTATATTCTTTGCAGCCAAAGATGGAGAAGCTCTATACAGTCAGCAAAAACAAGACCAGGAGCTGACTGTGGCTCCAATCATGAGCTCCTTATTTCCAAATTCAGACTTAAATTGAAGAAAGTAGGGAAAACCACTAGACCATTCAGGTATGACCTAAATCAAATCCCTTATGATTATACAGTGGAAGTGAGAAATAGATTTAAGGGCCTAGTCTGATAGAGAGAGTGCCTGATGAACTATGGAATGAGGTTCATGACACTGTACAGGAGACAGGAATCAAGACCGTCCCCATGGAAAAGAAATGCAGAAAAACAAAATGGCTGTCTGGGGAGGCCTTACAAATAGCTTTGAAAAGAAGAGAAGTGAAAAGCAAAGGAGAAAAGGAAAGATATGAACACCTGAATGCAGAGTTCCAAAGAATAGCAAGAAGAGATAAGAAAGGCTTCTTCAGCGATCAATGCAAAGAAATAGAGGAAAACAACAGAATGGGAAAGACTAGGGATCTCTTCAAGAAAATCAGAGGTACCAAAGGAACATTTCACGCAAAGATGGGCTCAATAAAGGACAGAAATGGTATGGACCTAACAGAAGCAGAAGATATTAAGAAAAGATGGCAAGAATACACAGAAGAACTGTACAAAAAAGATCTTCATGACCCAGATAATCACGATGGTGTGATCACTGACCTAGAGCCAGACATCCTGGAATGTGAAGTCAAGTGGGCCTTAGAAAGCATCACTACGAACAAAGCTAGTGGAGGTGATGGAATTCCAGTTGAGCTATTCTAAATCCTGAAAGATGATGCTGTGAAAGTGCTGCACTCAATATGCCAGCAAATTTGGAAAACTCAGCAGTGGCCACAGGACTGGAAAAGGTCAGTTTTCATTCCAATCCCAAAGAAAGGCAATGCCAAAGAATGCTCAAACTACCACACAATTGCACTCATCTCACACGCTAGTCAAGTAATGCTCAAAATTCTCCAAGCCAGGCTTTAGCAATATGTGAACTGTGAACTTCCTGATGTTCAAGCTGGTTTTAGAAAAGGCAGAGGAACCAGAGATCAAATTGCCAACATCCGCTGGATCATGGAAAAAGCAAGAGAGTTCCAGAAAAGCATCTATTCCTGCTTTATTGACTATGCCAAAGCCTTTGACTGTGTGGATCACAATAAACTGGAAAATTCTGAGATGGGAATACCAGATCACCTGACCTGCCTCTTGAGAAATTTGTATGCAGGTCAGGAAGCAACAGTTAGAACTGGACATGGAACAACAGACTGGTTCCAAATAGGAAAAGGAGTTCGTCAAGGCTGTATATTGTCACCCTGTTTATTTAACTTCTATGCAGAGTACATCATGAGAAATGCTGGACTGGAAGAAGCACAAGCTGGAATCAAGATTGCCGGGAGAAATATCAATAACCTCAGATATGCAGATGACGCCAGCCTTATGGCAGAAAGTGAAGAGGAACTCAAAAGCCTCCTGATGAAAGTAAAAGTGGAGAGTGAAAAAGTTGGCTTAAAGCTCAACATTCAGAAAACAAAGATCATGGCATCCAGTCCCATCACTTCATGGGAAATAGATGGGGAAACAGTGGAAACAGTGTCAGACTCTAATGTGTCCTTATGTAGCCATTTTCATGTTAAACCAATTTGGGGTTCTCTGGACCTCATGAATCTGGATGTCTATTCTCTCCCCATATTTAAATATTTATTGATTTAAATATCTTTTCTGGTTTTTAAATATCTTTTCTGGTTCCTTTCTCTTATTCTTGGCCTGGAATTCCCATCATGTATATATTTCTTAGTGGTGCCCACAAATTTCATAGGTTTGCATCATTCTTTTTCATCTTTTTTCTCCTCTGACTGGATAATTTCAAATGAAATCTCTTCTAGTTCTCATTATTTCTTCTACTGGTCAATCTATTGTTGAAGCTCTCTATTCAAGTCTTCAGGTTAGTCATTCTATTTTTCAGCTCTTGTAGTTTACTAAAATTCTTAAGAGGATTTTCTGAATTCTTTGTCAGGCAGTTTATAGATCTTCATTCTTTAGGGACTATTATTGGAGCAAGCAAGGTAAGGCTCAAAATTCTTCAAGCTAGGCATCTGGTCCTTCTTGGAAAACAGATGGGGAAAAAATGGAAACAGTGACAGGCTAATCACTGTGGATGGTGGTTGTAGCCATGAAATTAAGACATTTGTTCCTTGGAAGTAAAGCTGCTATGACAAACTTAGCATATTAAACAGCAGAGATATCACTTTCCCAACAAAGGTCCATATAGTCAAAGCTGTAGTTTTTCAGGTAGTCATGCACAGATGTGAGAGTTGGACCATAGAGAAGGCGGTCTGCTGAAAAATTAATGATTTCGGTGCTGGAGAAGACTCTTGAGAGTCCCTTTGACAGCAAGGAGATCAAACCAGTCAATGTTAAAGGAAATCAACCCTGAATTTTCATTGGAAGGACTGAAGCTGAAGCTGAAACTCTAATCCTTAGGACACCTGATTTAAGCAAACTCTGGGAGATAGTGATGGACAGGGAAGCCTGGTGTACTGCAGTCCATGGAGGTGCAGAGTCAGACACAACTGAGTGACTGAACAGCAACAACAAATAGGAGCTTTATTTGTTTCTTTTGGTAGTGTCATGTTTACCCAATTCTTAGTGATCCTTGATTTCTTACATTAGTATCTGAGCATTTAAATAAGTTGGCCCTCCTCCAGACCTCACAGGTTCACTTTGGCAGAAATAATCAACTCAGCTTGGGATTCTGGACTGGTCAGCCAGTAGTTTTTTTTGGGTAGTTGGGGCTTGCCATTGGGAGGTGTCTTATTTGAGGTCACTGCCCAAGGTAATGAAGTTCAAAGTAGTGCTTCTGGTTGGGAATATTTGGGTAGGACTGCTGTCTTTGTTTCCTATATTAGCTAGATTGTATGATAGACTCCATGGTTGCACAGATTCTCTGGTTGGGATTCCTAGTCAAGTGGGACTTAATACTATATTTGGCAATTGGGGAGATCTATGAACTTGCTGTCCTGAACAAGTAGGGTTGTAGAATATTTCCAAAGTCATTACTACTCAATGGCTGGGGACCTGAATCTGACAGGACTGCCCACCAAATTTCCTGGCAATATGGCACCATGAGTTCAGATCCACCAATGGGCAGGGCAATTGGCTGGGCTCTCTGCTCAGGTGATATTTGTTGCTGAGGCTGTAGAAGGGCTATGCAGCTTTCCAGGTGCTCTGGTTTGGATTCATGGTCAGCTGAGACTAGTTGATATATTTAGCTCTAGGCATGGCTTCAGATTTGTTTCCCAGCTCGTGTGTGTGTGTGAAGCTATAAAACAGGTTCCATGGCTAGCATGGCCCACTGTCTGGGGAAGAAAATCAGGTATAACTGTCCACTGACCTCCCTGATCAGGTATGGCCAATAGCAAATCTCTGCAGATGGGAAGAGCTGCTAGCTGGGCTCTCTGCTTGGGTGATTCTGCTGGTGGGTTATAGGATGCAGCTTACTAGGTACCTTGGTTAGTCTTCCTCATTGCGTGAGACTGAGGGCCATGAGCCTACTTCCCTGCCTGGGCAGGGAAACAAAACACATTCCAAGGCCAGCATAGCGTGCTGGCCAGGAACCCAAATCATGCAGAACTGTGCACTGAGCTCCCTGGGGAGACAGGGCCACCAGCTGAGCTCTGCAGACAGGCAGAACCTCTGGCTGGGCTCTCTGCTCAGGCGCTGCTGGGTTACATTGCTTCCCAGGTGTTCTCGCAAGGTTCTCCTGGTCAGGCAGGGTGAGGTCTGCACTTTGCAATGTGTGGGGTTATGAATTAGCTTCTTGGCCTGGGTGGTATGGCAGCATAGGCTCCAAGCCCAGATAGGCTCATTGCTTTGGATCCTGAATCAGACAGAACTGCACACCAATTTTCCTAGCCAAATGGGGCCACTGGCTTGGCTCTGCAGATGAGCGGTTGGCTGGGATCTCTAGTCAGGCACTGGTGTGAGAAGGAACTTGGTCTACCAAGACCTGAGCCCTTGTTGCTGTAAGCCCTGCTCATCTCTTCATCACAGTTTGATCGCCAGTGGTCAAGCCCTACAGATTTTTCTCTGTGATCCCTGTGAAGTGACACCGAAATGGGCCTCCTGGGAAAGGACTTGCAGTACTCAGGGAGCTGAATGTCCATCTTGGGCCCTCCATTTCCCACTGGAGAAACCATAGGCCTGGGGGTTCCTCTTAGTTCAATGCTGTTCTGGCCTGGGGGAGGGAAAATGCTGTCAGAGTGTAGCTGTTGCTCCCACCCTGATCAGTTTCTGGGGTCTGAGGGGATGCTTCAGCCTCACTTCCATGGTCTGGTATCTTGTTTACACACAGATGCTAGTTGGTCTTCTTGCAAGGAGGGGGACCGAAGTTGGGAACAATCTATGTTGCTGTCTTGATAATGTTATTCCTTTTTTCTTTAGTGCTGTTGTTTTCATATTATTGAGTTTTCAGAATCCTCATACATTCTTATTACTAGTTCTTTATCAGATATATGTTTTACAAATATTTTCTCCTAGTTTTCATCATTTGTCTTTTCATTTTCTTCACTTTATCTTTCAAAGAGAGACTGTTTTGTTGGTGGTAATGTAGGTTGGTACAGCCACTATGGAGAACAGTATGAAGATTGCATTAAAAATTAAAAATAGAGCTACCATGTGATGCAGCTCCTGGGCATATATTCAGATAAGATAAAAGTCTATTTAGAAAAGATACATGGAGCCTGATGTTCATAGCATTTACTATTGTAAATAGTATTTACAATAGCCAAGACACGAAAGCAAACTAAATGCCCACTAACAGAAGAATGGATTAAAAAAGTGTATACACACACACACACACACACACACACACACACACACACACTGGAATATTATGCAGCCATAAAAGAACAAAATAATGACATTTGCAGCAACATGGATGAACCTAGAGGTTCTCATACCAAGTGAAGTAAATCAAAGATAAATATCATATGATATCACTTATTTGTGGAATCCAAAAAAATGATACAAATGAACTTATTTACAAAACGGAAACAGACTCACAGACATAGAAAACATTCTTATGTTTATCAAAGGAGAAAAAGGAGGAAGGATAAATTAGGAGTTTTGGGTTAACATATACACACTACTATATGCAAAATAGGCAGAAAACAAGACCTACTGTATAGAATAGGGAACAATATTCAATATATTATAGTAACCTATAATGGAAAAGGATATGTAAATGAATTATGTATGTAGGTATATGTTCTTAACTGTACACTTGAAGCTAACACAATATTGTAAATCAGCTATAGTTCAATAAAAAAATTTAAAAAACACAGAAGATGTTTTTAATTTTAATGAAAGCCAATTTATCAGTTCTTTCTTCTTTTATGGTTTATGGTTTTATTTTTATTTTTGGTTTTATATAAGAAATCTGCATAAACCAAGGTCATAAATATTATTCTTCTGTTATCTTCTAGAAGTTGTATAGTTTCCTGTTTTACATTTAAGCCTATGATTTTTTAAAGTTAATTTTTGTACATGGAGCAAAAGTTTGGCGGTCAAATTTATTTTTTTGCACTTGGATATCCAGTTGTGCTGGTGCTATTTGAAGACATTGTTGTTTATCCATTGACATTTGTAAAAACCAGTTGTCTATATATGTGTGGATTTATCTCTGCACTCTGTTTTGTCCCATTGATCTGTGTGTTCATCTTTTTACAAAATCATGATGTCATGGCTATTGTACCTTTATAGTAAGTCTTGAAATTCGGCCTGTAAGTCTCTCAACTTTGTTCTTCTTTTTCAAAATTATTTTGAAGTTTGTACCAACTAGATCCTTTTGCTTTTCCTGACACATTTTTTTTGAATTAGCTTTCTGATTTCTAAAACATCCTGTTGAGATTTTGATTAGGATTGCTAAAATTTTTATTAGTGACAGAAATTGTCTTGACTGTCTTAAAAGGCCTTTCTGCAATTATTCCCTAGAGTTTACCTCTTTTTTCCATTTATATTAACCCTTATACCCTGGACCTAATACGTAGTGGACCCAGAAAGGCATTCAGCCTACGGAAGTAGGATGAAGGTGGTCTTGCAATTGGGATTGGGGCCTCAGGTCTCAGGCTGCCTGTAAATGTGGGGGAGTTAGGGCTCGATAAGTAATTCTGGAGGCAGCCGGAGGTGGGAATGTGCAGGAGGGAGACCAACTTTGTGTTGTTTCTCTGAGCCTTGAGTAGATTGGAGCTAACTTCTTTGGCTTGTGCTATACTTCTCAGAGGAAAGGCATGACTAAAATGTGAGAAACAGTACTAGCCTCTTTGATTATTTTAAAGTCTTCTCTTCTCCTTGTTTACTGCTATTTTGAAAATCTCACTCATTCATCATTTATTCCAGTTCTCTCTTATTCTATCCCCTTTATCTTTTCCTTCCCTTACTCCAAATTCTTCCTTAAATTTCAGATGCTCATTATAAAGCTGACCCTCTAAAGATTAGAAATATAAAGTAAATATATTTTGGTAGAAGTTTTGAGATTAAAAAAGTAAGCATTAAATTAATCAAAGTTATTAGAATGTGCTGATTATGATTAATTGTTGGATAAAATGTTCTGACAACCTAGGAATGTTTCCCCTGGATTGACTCCAGCATTAATCCACAACCTCATCCCCAAATAGCAGTATCTCTGTAGTGCATCTTTTTACAACTTAGTGGAATTACTGAGTTTCAGATTTTCTTTCTTCTTCATGCCTGGCAGCCATGGACCAGTTAATCTAAAAATATGAACATTTGAGAAAGATATTCTTCAGTGACTCAGCAGGGCAACAGATGGCAAAATGTTTAATGTTTATTTCAAATCCATTTCCATATTGGATTCACATCCAGGAGTGCTTAAAAACATTTTTATTTGGATAGAAACTGTTGTTCACTGTCAGACAACAATCTGTGTTGAAAACAGCATCATTTGAATTGCAACTTATTTGACAGGTTTGAGGCAGACATTGCAATTTCAAGGATTTTAAATGTAGCACCCTATCTTTTCTGCCTCACAGTCTATTTTGCTTACCAAAGATTTATTTACAAATGTTGTTTTTTAATAGCATTCATTAATGCAAGTATTTGTTCATTAATTAATTCACAAAACTTGTATTGAGCACTTGCTATATTTTATGAGTATTCTATCTACAGATGAAGAGACAAAACAATGAAATGGTCTACATCAAAGACTCTAAGTCTATTGGATATAGTACCTTCAGCAATAAGGTTTAATTCTCCTAAAAGATTTATTTTACTTGCTAACTCTGCTTTTGTTTTTTTGGGGTATGCCTTTCATCCTGCAGTGTCTTGGAAATTGTTTAGGGGCGCTGGTTTGGTGATTAACTACCAGAGGAATATTTATCCAGAAGGGTATCAAATTTATATTTCAGAGTCCCTGTTGCTTGCATAGATCTTGTCCAAGGCTCTATATGGAGAGCCTATATGTGGAGAGTGGACCTATACGTGTGTTTATATGGTCATAGTTTTTGTAAAAGTTTCAGAGTTAAGATATTTTAATTGCAGTTGGTTAAGATGCTGTTCCCTTCTACTCTAGATTTCCCTCTGCCATTCTCCACACACCAGATGATAATGGAGGGACTATGGACATTCTGGGGACCCAGCTAAGTGGAAGGTGAGTTAAGATTCTCTTAGTTTGAGTTTTGTAAGTTATATTTATGGGTTTTAATTTATTCCATGAACAGTTTACTAGTTGTCCCATGTAGTTATAACATAGAAATATTGCTCACTGAAATGATTCCCCCGGTGTTTCAACATGAAGTTGCAAGAAGAAAGTCAGGGCACAGCAGTGCCTGAGAACCATGTGGTGTGAAAGAAGAGTTTTGAGATGTGAATAGCTAGAAGCTAGGGTGGAAAATTCTTTCACCCTGTAGATGTGCAAACTTGTAGGCCATAAATTTAATTCTCATAAATACTTAAACAAAATGGAAGTTTTCTCTCTTGATGAAATTATATTCCTATGTGCAGTGCATGCAATTGGTAAAAGCAGTATACAGCCTTTTCTTTTCATTATTGAGAACTACATGGAATAGAATTGATCAGAATTTATATCTTTGTAGAACACAATCTGAAGCTGTACTCTAGATGACATTTTTGTAGTGTTTGAATTCCATGGACTGTATAGTCCATGGGGTCGCAAAGATTTGCACATGACTGAGCGACTCTCACTTTCACACTTTATGTGTTATGCATTCTAATGTATTAAACATCTTAGCATATAATTACAAGCAATAGTTATGAAACTCAAATAAACTAATTTAAGCTATCAAGCCTGAAAAATATGGGGCTGGCAAAAAGTTCGTTCAGGTTCTCCCATAACATCTTACAGAAAAACCTGAATGAAATTTTTGGCCAACCCAACAAATTTGGAACAATTATTCTGGAGGAATTTAAAATATTCCTGAATTAAAAAAATGCATATAGAAATTAATATTATAATATTCTTGTCATATGAAGAGACAATCAAACAAAAGATATAGGACAAAAATATTTAACAGATGTGTCAGCTTTTTAGTGAAGAAAAATATGTTGAATTTCTGGATTTTTGTGATTTTTTCTTAGTATTTTAACATTGTAGTTTGTTGTAATTTCTTTTCTCATTTTAAATAAATATTTATATGTCCACCTAATTTTATATTAGTAAATTTTCACTATTTTTCTTAAAGATATCTCTCAAAATATATACACTTTTGCTGCTGCTGCTGCTAAGTCGCTTCAGTTGTGTCTGACTCTGTGCGACCCCATAGACGGCAGCCCACCAGGCTCCCCCATCCCTGGGATTCTCCAGGCAAGAACACTGGAGTGGGTTGCCATTTCCTTCTCCAATGCATGAAAGTGAAAAGTGAAAGTGAAGTCGCTCAGTTGTGTGCGACCCTCAGTGACCCCATGGACTGCAGCCTACCAGGCTCATTCATCCATGGGATTTTCCAGGCAAGAGTACTGGAGTTGGGTGCCATTGCCTTCTCTGATATACACTTTGGGCTTCCTCAAAACTGGATCTGCTATCTGCTCCAGATTTCATTTTGTTTGTCCCAATGATTACTTGAGGAAGAGTTTTTAAGGATTGTATTATCTCTATAGGAAGAAACACAGAAAAGAATTGGGGGGCAGTGCAGTGAAGAGTGAGGGTAGGACAAAAATGAAGAAGGAAAGTTAATGTGCTAAATACTTACATGATTGATTTAAGATTGATAGTGAATTGAGAGTAGGGAAACAGGGACATAAGAGAAGAAAGGGACAGCAAGTCTGTTTAGTAGAAATAACACAGAAACTGGAATCAAACAGCAGTTTCCTTAATCAGTCCAGCTGTAGGTATGACCTTGGTCAATTCACTTATTGCCTCTGGGCTTCCTTCTCCTTCTTTGTAAAGTGGAGCTAATTAATTAAATGCTTATCCTGTGGATTGTCAAAATTGAAAACAACTACGTCAAACCCCTAGCGCACAGCAGGGTCTCATAGCCTCATAGCTGCTGCCACTGCTGCTGAGTGAGTCAAACATTGTGGAGGCGTGGAGGGAGGTTCTGTAAAATGCAGAATCCCAAATCTCAAGGAAGACTTGAGGAACAAATGTGCAGGCGTCGTCCACTTTGAAGGGAAATAACAGAAAAGTTAAAGCTTGAGAAGAGACACAGATTAGAGGAAACAGAAGAATGATTTGGGATATATCAGCTTAAAAGAGGCGGTCTGAGAAAACAGATTCTCCATAATCTCATCCCTATATGATGGCAGGAGAAGGACAATGGATCCCTCCTTGATGGAAATGATGGAGGACGTCCAGGAGGAAGATGGGCAAGATTTTACTGGACTCTTGGGTTAAACAATTCGAAACTGGTAGTGTTAACAGGTACATGGCCGTTTGGCCAAAATGGTGATTGTCAACGTATCTGCCTCTATCAGGCTGATGAATCAGGATCAGGTCTAAAGGAAAACCCAGAGATTCCATTCAGATAATGAGAACTCTGGGTTACTGGGTTACCATGGAACTTTCACTGAAATACTAGAGTCAGCCAATAAAAATTTCAGGTTGTATCTGATCAGCTGTCATTTTGCTGGGTTGGGGAAAATAATGAGTTTAAAATAGTGAAAAAGAAAAAGAGAGAAGTTCATTATGGAAAAACAACACGTTACCTTTGGGATTAAAAAAAAAAAATGTACTCCAGGTGGCTTCCATTGTAAAGAAAATTAAATTTGAAATGTCGACTTCTTGGTCTATAAATTAGAATCTACCTATTCACATGTTCCATTTACAAGTGAAATGGAAGGTTTGAATGGAAGGTTGAATTCCATCTTGCTTAACAATGCTTAAAATGTCATTCAAATTCTGAAATTTCAATTCGTGGTTGACTTCTGAGTGACATGTATTGCCTAAACTAGGACCCAGGAAACATATATGTATATATAAACGGGGGGTGGTAAGAAGTGGCACAAGTTTGGCTGAAATAGAGAAACTGAGGAGGGCCCGAGGCTAAAGCTTAACATCACTTAGTAATGTGATAAAGACACTCTCCTTGCCCAAACTTCAGTCAGGTGCCTCTGAGCCCTATTCTCCATTAGGCCTCAGCACTGGGACCCTGTCCCTATTCCTATTCCAGTCCTTCCTGGATCTGCATAGCCAGTTTTAGCAAAAATACTGCTAAGTCAGTTTAGAGAGACTCCCCGATCTTTGATATTTGATCACCCTGGCCTGGCTTCAGCAAGAAGCTCCCCATCTTTGATGTCTTCTCTTAGTAATTTTCCATCCTTCAACCCTCCCAATCCTCTCCTTGGCTATGAATCTCCACTTGTTCCTGTTGTATTGGGAACTGAGCCCAGTTCTATAGTGAGGTTTCTTTTCCTCTGTTGCAATAGTTCCTGAATGAAATCTGTCTTTACCTCTTTGACTACTGTCTGGTTCTGGTTTTCTTTAACAAACATAAGATTGTGACTGAACCATCATTCTGGGCTGGTAACCACTGAGTCAGCAAGCGATCCGCTGTGTTGCATAGTAAGTACACTCTACCTGAATAATTATAGTAACACTCATAATTGCCACTTGTATGCAAGCAAGAATTTCAAAGGCTTTCCACAGAGATTATTTTATTTTGTCCTCACAACAGCCCTTGTGAAGCAAGGCAGAGTCTTACTCATGAGGAAACAGGATCAGACCAGTTGCTTATCTTGCAGAGAGTCACTCAACAAGCAGGACTAGAATCAAAGTTTTCAGAATCCTCACCCAGTGCTCTGAGCTACAATTAGAATTTCAAATCGCAAAGAGAAGTTGTTCTCCCTTTTTCAGCAGAAAGTGGATTATTATGAAGATAAAGAATTTGCCAGCTTTTAAGCAAGACAATTAAAGAATTAGGTGGTGAATAAATAACTTGCCTTAGAGATTAGAATGAATAACCATTTCATGGCTATCTTTGAACAATTTACTTCTTTCATGTAGAGTCAGAGTTTCAGTAGATTTAAACTGTAGCAGAAGTTACTTAGGTATACTAGGAACAAATCTTGGCTGTAAAGCTGATTATAGGCTCAGTATACGGTATCTCCATTATTCAACAAACTCATTTAAATATCCATGATTCTCAGACACTGGATCAAATGCTAGAGGGAAAATGATGGACAAGATGCAGTGCCTGCCATCTGAAGTTCTTGGCTAGTTTGTGCAGGAGTGACATGGTCAGACATTTAGTTACAGAACAGTTGGGAGAGGTGAGCTATTCTCTAGCGTGGAGTGTGCTGATTGAAAGCAGTCCTTGGTCTGCTTAGCTGTGTGCCTGTCTATGACAGGAGGCTGGACCTACTGTTCTCTGAAGTTCTTTTCAGTTCTTCCCACCCTGCCCACCCCCCAGTGAATTGTAAATCCTGATTTCACAACAGCTGCTGTTTCTATTGCTATGAAAATGATGGTGATGTATGTCACAAATTCAAATATAACACGATTACAGGACCATGCAAACAGAAGGGGAAACCGTAGAAATCGTGATAGATTTCCTCTTCTTGGGCTCCAAAATCACTGTGGATGGTGACTGCAGCCATGAAACCAGAAGACAATTGCTTCTTGGTGGGAAAGCGATGACAGACCCAGACAGTGTGTTGAAAAGCGGAGACATTACTCTGCTGACAAAGGTCTGTATAGTCAAGGCTATGGTTTTTCAGTGGTCACGTATGGTTGTGAGAGCTGGAACGTAAGGCAGAGTGCCAAAGAATTGATGCTTTTGAACTGTGATGCTGGAGAAGACTCCTGAGAGTCCCTTGGACAGCAAGGAAATCAAACCAATCAATCTTAAGGGAGATCAACCTTAAGGGAGCTCAGCTTTAATATTCACTGGAAGGACTGATGCTGAAGCTCCAATATTTTGGTCATCTGACGTGAACAGACGATTTATCAGAAAAGTCCCTGATGCTGGGAAAGATTGAGGGCCGAAGGAGAAGAGGATGTCAGAGGATGAGATGACTGGACGGCATCACCAATGCAATGAACATGAACTTGGGCAAACTCCTGAGGGAAATGGTGAGGGCCAGGGAGGTCTGGCGTGCTGCAGTCCCTGGGGATGCAAGGAGTCAGACACAACTAGGAGACTGAAAAACAGCAATGAAACAATAGGACCATGAGGAGGAAAAGATGAGCTGTAAAGGGCACGATTTCCTCCAAGCCAATCACCTTTGCTAATGAGCAAGTATGTTAACATGAAATATGAAAAACATATACGAAGGCCATTGGCTGGGAGAATAGGATATGTAAGCGAGAGTCTTCAACAGATGTGCCTGGACTGAGCTTGGTAGATAAATCTTAGCACCTCCACTGGAACATTTCTCAAGCCAAAGTGTTGCTCCCTGGACAATCCAACAGCTGCAGTCCCTTGTTCTGAGGAGGCTGATAGGTCTTTCCCTGGATAAAGAGGGAGGTTAGCTACCTTTTGCCTCTGAGCCATGTCCCCTCCAGGTGGGAGGTGATGCCTAACTTTAGGAGCCGCTGAGCTGGCCTCAAGACAGATGGTACTATGATGAGAAAGACCATCCTCTCCCTGAAGCATTTTTGGATGCATCCTCATTGGCCTGGGCTTGGGGAAACACTGTCCAAGCACCACCGTGACATGCTCTGTCCTTGCCTGTCCCCTGTGAGAGAGTTTCAAACCCACTTCTGGAACTCCCCTACCACCCGCATGTGCAGAGAAATTCCAGTGACTTGACTGTCCAGCTGAGATGGGTCTCAGGAGGGGGCCTGGGGATGAGGGCCCAAGGTCAGCATCAGAGCTTTCACAGTGAAGCAGCAACCTCTCTTCTGAGCTGAGTTGGCCGTGCGCTTTCATCTTCCCCACCCTCTGGCCTGGTCTTTGAGGATGTCATGGTGAAAGGAAAGGAAACGTTGTTTAGTCTGCACCACAGCCTTGAATAGGCCATAAAAACTCCCCAGGCTGTGACCGAGCAGACTTGGAAAGCAGACCTCCACTCGTCACCTATGCACCTTCTTTGTCACTGCGTATTTTGTGTGCTGTTTCTCTCTCCACCCTGGTGACCTGTAAACACACACACACCCACCATCTGGAAGTTGCCATGCTGAGGCTGTGTTCTCCAAAGCCCCATGCATGTGTTGATGAAATAACGGGATATATACTGTTGCTGTTACCTTGAGGGGATGGGATTAAATATGGACATTTGGAACTCAAAAAATCAAGTGAATCATTTCTAAGATAAAATCTCCTCTCCTGAAATCTCTCTGCTTCAAAAATGCTAGTGAGCATTTTCATCTTAACATCTTAAGATGTTAAACATCTTAAGGCTTAAACATCTTCATTATGATTCCAAAGACTGTAACACAGGTCTTAATCAGAAAAACCTTGATTTCTAATAGTTTCTGAAAAAAGAATCTCCATACCTGAGCATTAGAAAATGTGCTTCGATAGGAAGTGCCTGGAAGATTCCTTCTGTGCAAGTCCTCCTTGAATTTAGTTTATCTAGAGCCATGTTTTGTTTTTATTTTTTTAAAACATTTTCACCATGGGTAGAAGGTGGAGGAGGAGGGTGAGGAAGAGGAGATGATGTTGGGGGTAGACAGAAGACGGTGGAGATGGAGAAGACGGAGAAGGTAAAGGAGAAGGAGAAGAAAGAAAGTTTGCTGCTGAGCTGAGAATTCCACTAGAAAGCCAAGGCCCAGCTTGGAGCAGAGTTTTATGGCTGAGTTATAAAGTCTGAAAATAGGGCTTTATAATGGAAATGTTGACAGACTCTCTACTATAACTGGGCTAGCGGATGCCCGCTGTAATGTACTGTGTAATTTATAGGAGTCACCTGTTAAGCCATCTGGGAAAGAAAATTTCCCTTCTTTGAAAATGTTAATAACTTGATTAACCTTTTGAACTTTATCATTATTCCAAATGGAGTCCATGCAAGCCAGTTGCTGCTAGCCGGCCAATTTATATTTGCAGGTAGAATTTGGGATTAAAAAAAAAAAAACATACCGAGTGGCTTTCTTATTCTTATTTTGTAGGAAAATGAGCTGTTGAGGGAGAAGCTGCACCTTGAAGGGCTGGTTTCGGCAGACTCCAGCCTGCCCCGAGTCAAAGTGAGCAAGGTGTCTCTCTGTACCTGAATCCACATGTGTGGTTATTTTCTTTCCTTACTTTCCTCCCTCACTGGTTTTTCAGGCATGAAACCAGAAACTGAGATCTCTTCTGCCCTCGAGGAGAATAGATGTTGCTCACTCTGGGAACCTTGACTCTATGACTTTAATGGATTGCTCAATGTCTGGTATATACAGTTTTATGACTGCTATGCTTGTTGGACGGAAGGTCCCCATACATCAGCTCTCTCGTTTTTCTATATTCTTTCATTTTTAGTACTGCTCTTATTCCTTACTGAAATATTTTTATGAAATCTCTCTGTTCTCAACATTCATTCCATAAATGACCAGCTCCAAGGCTGGGCTCTACTAGCCTGCCTCTGTTATTCTTAGGACCTATCCATGTGGATTTTTGCCCCTTTTGGAACAAATCTGTTTCCCTAACAAATCTAATCGGGTTAGAATTCCCTCAAACAGCAATAGAACACATTAATGAATGCTAGATCTGTCTATGTTGTAGGAAGATTCAGTACTTTCTGAAGATGAAATCACTCAGCTGGAATTTTCTGATTTGAGAATGTCATTTTAAACACAGACCAAGGCTCTTGTATATATATGTTTCTGTTTAATTTCTCTGGACTGATCACGTGTGTGCGTGCATGCTCAGTTGCTCAGTCATGTCCAGCTCTTTGCGACTTCATGGACTGTAGCCCACCAGGCTCCTCTGTCCATGGGATTACCCCAGCAAGAATACTGGAGTGGGCTGCCATTTCCTCCTCCAGGGGAATCTTCCCAACCCAGGGATCAAACCCCCATCATCTATGGCTCCTGCATTGGAAGGTGGTTTCCTTATTACAGAGCCACCTCGGAAGCCCTCTGGGCTGATTATTTTACTGTTAACCTGGGTTACAAGTGCTTTTATATGAGGGATACGTCACTGTCTTTCTTGTTGATTAAATCAGGGGATCCTTTTCTGTATTTACCCCAGAACACTAAAGTAGTTGTGCCCATAGTAAGTCAAATAAAAACAATTATCTTAAGAAATGTAATCCCGAAAGACCCAATCATGTGAAGTCACAATTTCCTTTAACCTTTTGATCTGAGAGAGAATGCTTACCAGAAGGGCATACTGCCCAAGAATATAAGTATCTCATGGAAGAGTAAATATATGAAATCCTTTTGCACTTTCTGGTGAATTCATCTCTATTTGTTGTTCATTTTGACAACCAGTCATCCTGTTGTTTTTCCTCTGTGATGCTACTGATTTGAGCACCAAAAGCCCCGCATCTCAGGAAACCTCTCACTTGTAGGCAAACTAGCACAGTTGGTCATCCTATTCTTACCGAACAATTTTTAAAAAACGTCCTTTGTTATCCGATGATAACAGCACAAAGGGAAGCTAGATTTGTATGAGACTTAGGATAAAGAACTATTTTCTTTTTGCCACAGTATTCACGGGTGATTTGGCTTCCTGGAAATACCGTAAGCTCTCTTTCACTCAGAATGTTCATGCAAAAGTGGAATGGCTACCTTCAAGGAAGAGATCTACTTTGGCAGGAAGATTGGACTTTAGGATCTTTAAGTGTCTTTCCAACTATACATTAAAAAAATTCTGGATGACTCCAAAAGACAGAAACATGAGAGCTATAGGTAGACAGCGGGAATCTTGAATTTTGGTATCTTTATGCTTTACATTTTTATGTTAACCTGGTTTTGTCTTGCCCGGAGCTCCACTGTATGGATGTGCATAGTATGATTTTAGTTTATAACAGTACCCGCACTTGGATTCTACTGATCTCTTCTGTGATTTTCAAATACTCATCCATTGATGGGATGGAGCCTCGACTCTTTATTGGCATATAATGTTCATTAATGCCTTGACCGTTTCTCTGCTGAAAACATGGTTCTCCCACTTGCAGCTTGATGTCATCCACCCTTCACATGCTCTGACATGTATACATTTCACAGATGTGTCAAGAAAGGCCTCATGATGTTGAGAAGAAAAGTTTGCCAAGGCTAGAGTGAGATTGTGTGGCACTGCCAAAAACGAAAAAGTAAAAATCTGGCTCTGAGTACCGTTTCTAATGAGTAGATGCCCCACTCCCTCATTGGAACAGATTTGCTTTTAATGCCTTGAAGGGGCATAGAGAACTGGTTGGTTTACAACATCAAAAAATATTCTTTCTGCTAGAGCAACACAGCTTTCCCTGCTACTGTGTCGAGGGAGATTTTGACCCTCCTGATAGACAGTTTCCCTCCTGCCCTGTCCTTCCTTCCCAGACATGTTCATCACTAAATTTCTCCTAAATTCTCTAGATATAAGCTTATCCTGATACTAGTTTCTAAGAGCAACAGAAATTTCTAAAGTTTGCAGAAATGTTTGCAAGTGCATCGAGTGATACAGAATCTAGATTATTGATACTTAGGAGTTCATATCTTTTTAATGTCTCTATTGAGATCTCAGAAGATCTGGAAATAAAACACTTTTATTCGTTCTATGTCTAAGGTGAGCTTTCCTGCCTTTAATTATCAGAGGAATCTTGCTTTATGGAAACTAAAACTTTCTGCATTTAATTCTTCCCTTTTTCTTTGGTTACCCTTTGTCCTCCTCCCCTAGATGGTTGGGTTCTCTTTGATACTTTCCTAAGCATTTTCATTTATTCATTAAGCATTTATTGAGTGCCTACCACATTCTGTGTAGTATGCTGGTTTGAGAAAGTAGAGTAAGTCATGTCCCTATATCCTTGAAGAACTCACTTTGTATATGATGGTGGTAAGACATAGAAAAACCTCTCCAAGCAACTAACAATGTAATTTGTTAAGTGTTCACAGCTTTAAGCTGAAAGGCATTTAGACTTTTCTAGAACAGGCAGAAAGACAGCTGCTGTTTGTCCATTAAGAGGATCTGCTGGTTACTTAATATGTTTGCCCTGATGGTGGTTTAGTTGCTCAGTCATATCTGACTTTTTTGCTATGATGATATGAATTTAATTATATGGTAGACAAGCACATTCAAGCTCATATCTATCCTTCAACAAACCAGACCATCAGAAACACTTGTATTGGACTGCATCAATATTGGCTTTCTTTAGACGTGATTTCTGACCTTTGCTTTGGTGTGATGCCATGAGGCCTTATTTTGGGATATCATTTTTAAAAATCCCATGAAATATGTCACTGTGTTTACTGTAATAAAGTATTAAAAATACTTTATATGGTGTTTTCTCTATCAGAACGATGGGGGGATTATTTTCCAGGCTCAGGATTAGAAATAGTTACATATTTCGGAGAACTGATTTCTTATTAACTTACAGAGATTATTACACTTTAACTGACTGTTTTCCTTTTTGAACTAGGTCTTGATAGTCATGTAGTTTATTCATTCCTATCCAACTATATCCCCTTTACTAGATGAATAAGGCAGTGTTTTTCAACCTTTTACACTGTAGTCCAGGAAAAATATGTTTTACATTGTGACCTAGTGCACACACATAATTAAAAATAAAGTTTTACAAAACAGTACTAATTACTATTGCAATGCCCTATTTAAAAAAAAATTCTCTTCTGTTCCATCCTCTTCCATCTCATCCCATTCCAATCCATCCTACTTTTTAAAAAGTGGTGGTTACAACCCACTAAACTGATTTCATAACTCTTTAATGAGTTGTAACTCACAGTTTAAGAAATACTGATTCATTCCTTTCCTTGAACACTTCCAGCTACAGAAAACTTAATGCTTCCCGAGGAAGTCCATTTTATCACTGGAAAATTTGGAGAAACTTCCTTCAGTTGAGGTTAGCCCTGCCTTGTTGGCAGATCTTGCCCAGTACCCTCCTTGTTCTATCTTTCAGTTTCACGCAGAACAGCATAGTCCTTCTTACTCCTGACCACACTTCCAATAGTTGAAGAAAGTATGTCCCCATGAAGACTTCTCACCCATTTATACTTGGTTGTGGCTCCAGCAAGAAGCTTGGTGGCCAGATGTCAACAGCTGAAGAAAAGTGTTAGGCCAGTGCAATTAGAAATGTTCCCTGAAGCATTTGAGTAATTTGAAGGAAAGTGTTGCTTTTTAGAAATGTGGTCAATTTAACTGAACAATTGCCCCAGTTCCCTAGTTTACTTCAGCTTTGGAAAACCTGGCCCAACTTTTGCTGCACATTGATTTTGCTCAAAGGTGGCAAGTGCCAACACAGCCATTACATAAATGACATGAGAAAACAGCCTTCTTCCCCTAAGGTATTTAGCACACTCCACAGATGGCGACGACCTAATTCAGTCCCAAGAAGAAACAAGTGAAATCATTCACTCAATTACTTTCATTGGGTAGAGGCAGTGTGGCTCTCTCAACTCTCCCAGAATAAAAAAAAAAAAAAAAAAATCTTCCTGAAACTGCCATGCACGGGCAATTTCATTACAACAGAGTTCCAGTCACCTCTTATTTTCTTAAACTTGTATTATTGAAAGATTAGTCTTCTGTTTATGGTTACATTGCCAAGTATCCAAAGCAGAACTCTCTCCTTCATTCGAAGTTAATCGAACTGAAATGGACATGGCATTACCAAGGCCCATGGCCCTATGAGATCAGAAGAATTACTCAATCTGTACCACTTAGGATAGAAAATTTTGAAAGACATTAGGATAAATTGACAAAAATTACTTACCTCAGACTACAGAGTTCAAAATGCGGTTCAGAAAGACTTTATTATAATTGCATGCTGTAATGGGAAAGATTAAAATGTGTGGCTGGATAATAGTCCTCACTTAAGTGATGGCTAAATCCAATGTTGAGAGGTGATCAAGAGTAATCACTTTGTTCTCAATTCCTATGTTCAAAAGTAAGGAGCAAATCTGTGTCCTTGAAGGGAAGTCTTGGAGCAAATGATTCCCTAAATTGATGGCAAATTCTCTGAAATACATTGATGTTGAGAGGAATACGGTTGTCTTTGTAACTGTTTAGCTAGTTACAAAACTAAGGAATAAAGAATAAAGCGTGACCATTTAACCAAACTGTTGAGGATGACCCAAGATTTCAATTCTGTGATAGCTCCTTGTTATTTTCAGATGGCTTTATTTTATTTTTTTTATTTTTAAACTTTACATAATTGTATTAGTTTTGCCAAATATCAAAATGAATCCACCACAGGTATACATGTGTTCCCCATCCTGAACTCTCCTCCCTCCTCCCTCCCCAAACCATCCCTCTGGGTTGTCCCAGTGCACTAGCCCCAAGCATCCAGTATCGTGCATCAAACCTGGACTGGCATCTCGTTTCATACATGATATTTTACATGTTTCAATGCCATTCTCACAAATCTTCCCACCCTCTCCCTCTCCCACAGAGTCCATAAGACTGTTCTATACATCAGTGTCTCAGATGGCTTTATTTTAAGATTGGTTTCATTCAGAAAACATACTGAGAGACAGAACAATTATCCCCTAAACAATCTTTTCTTAGTAGTTTTCTGTTTCTCTTTCTCATGTCTAGTTTGCATAGTATTTTAGTCTCAGTTTTTATCTATTCTTGGCCAAGATTTCTTTTTTTTCTTTTTAAAATTTATTTATTTTTTAATGGAAGGATAATTGCTTAGAATTTTGTTGTTTTCTGTCAAACATCAACATGAATCAGCCATAGGTGTACCTATGTCTCCTCCCTCTGGCCAAGATTTCTTGTACTTAATTTCTTTATTAAATTTGAATTTAGGCATTTCAACTTGGAGCTCTTGTGAAGAGTGGCAACCATGAGCCTTACTGAAGTCTTGGCTAAAGTCTAAGTCCTTTGACAGCAGAAGGCCAAGAAAGTGGGAATTGGGAAAAGAGCAAAAATCTATGTTCTTTCTCTGAAATCATTTAATATAAGGGAATGGTGTTCCTGGCATTGCCCAGAGATGACTACCTTAGAAGGGAAGATACTGCTATTAGAACACAGAGGTATAGTCAACTGGGTGGAACTTTCAAGAAGCATGAAGAATAAAGCCACACAGTGATTTAGGAAAGATTGCTTTCCCTGCAGTTAGTAACTTCTTTTATTGCATAATTCTCTCTTGTTTTGAAATAGCTGGGAAAAATCAAGATTTGGACAAATTCATTGTGGAGATTGTAAGGTACTGACCTGGAGGCTGAAAATATCCTGAAGATGGATTCTGTTTGTCACATGCAATGTTAACAAAAAAAAAATACATTCATTCATAAAGTGTTTTTGTACATAAACAGCATGTACAAAAATGTACAGCTAACATTATACTTAATGGTGAAAGATTGAATGCTTTACTACTCAGACCAGGAAAAGGGTAAGGATGTCCACTCCTATCACTTTATTCAAAGAGAACTAGGAGTTATGGCTGGTGGAATAAGGCAAGTAAAGAAACTCAAAGGCATACAACTTGGAAAGAAGAATGAACACTGTCCCTATTTACAGATGATCTGATTGATTGTTTATGTAGAAAATCCAGAGAAATTGACTGAAGAAATCTTTGAATTAAGTTCTTAGGTGATAGGATACAGGATAAACATACAATAGCAGTGGACATGTGTATACTGAAATTAAAATACCTTTTGTGTTGTGCTAAATCACTTCTGTTATGTCCAACTCTTTGAGACCCTACAGACTATAGCCCGCCAGGCTCCTCTGTCCATGGGATTCTCCAGGCAAGAATACTGGAGTGGGCTGCCATTTCCTACTCCAAGGGATCTTCCAACCCAGAGATTGAACCCACATCTCTTATGTCTCCTGCATTGGCAGGTGGGTTCTTTACCACTAGCACCACCTGGGAAGCCCTAAAAGAACTACTTAGGTGTAAATCAAACATAAGCAGGACTTGTATGTTGAAAAGTAAAAAAAAAAAAGTTGATTAAAAAAACAAAATAAGGTCTAAGGAAATGGAGATACAGTGTGTTCATGGATTGAAAGACTTAATGTACTAAAGATGCTGTGTATATGTAGCCAATAATGTCCAACCAGGCAAGAATACTGGAGTGGGTTGCCATTTCCTACTCCATGGGATCTTCCCAACCCAGGGATAGAACCTTCTTCTCTTACGTCTCCTGCACTGGCAGGCAGACTCCTTACCACTGCACCACCGGGAGGCCTACTAAAGATGCTAGTTCTCCTCAAACTGACATATGGTTTTAATTCAATTGAAAATGCCAGCATTATTTTTTGAAGATGTAGAAAAAATTATTCTAAAATTTTATGGAAAGGCAAAGCGAATAGGACAGCTTATATTCTCTGAAAAGAAGACCACAGAAGGAGGAATCAGTCTGCCAATTTCAAGACTTATTGTATAGTGACCGTAATCAAGACTGTGTACTGTTAGTAGTGGGATAAACCCACCAGTGGGCTTCCCTGGCGGCTCAGGGGGTAAAGAATCTGACTGCACTGCAGGCGACTTAGGTTCAATCCCTGGGTTGGGAAGATCCCCTGGAGAAGGGAATAGCTACCCACTCCAGTATTCTTGCCTGGAGAATCCCATGGATGGAGCACCCTGATGGGCTACAGACCATGGGGTTGCAAAGAGACAGACATGACTGAACGACTAACACGCACACATGCAAACACATAAATAAATGGAGTAAAATACAGAACCCAGAAATAGACCCTTGTAAACATTCCCAAGTAAGTTTGGACAAAAATGCAAAAACTAACGTTGCTAGAACAAGTAGATATCCAGGCACACAGAAATAAACCTCACCCCAAGTCTCATACTTTTTGTAAGAATTAACTCCAAAAGACTTAACTGTAAAACATAAGCCTCCAATAATCTTAGAAACAATATAGGAGAAAATCTCTGGAAACTAGAATTAGGCAAAAAGTTCTTAAACTTGACATCAAAAGTATTATCCATAAAAGGTATGGATAACCTGGATTTCAAAAATACAAATAGCTCTGTGAAAGGCTATTAGGAATGAAAGATAAGCTAGAAAGTGGCTGAAAATATTTTCAAACAACCCAGAGGGAGGGTATGGGGAGGGAGGAGGGAGGAGGGTTCAGGATGGGGAACACAGGTATACCTGTGGCGGATCCATCTCGATATTTGGCAAAACTAATACAATATTGTAAAGTTTAAAAATAAAATAAAATTAAAAAAAACTACATTTCCAACAGAAAACATATCTAGAATATATTAAAAAAAAAAAAATCTCAAAACTCAACTAACAAAACACCAAAAAATCCAGTTGGAAAATGAGCAAAAGACACAAAGAGACAAAAAGGATATACAGATAGCAAAGAAGCATTTTGAAAGATGTTCAACATCATTAGCAGTTAGGGAAATAAGTTAAAACTACAATGAGATATCACTACTCACCTGTCAAAATGGCTAAAATGCAAAGCAGTGACAGCAAATGCTGACAAGTTTACAGAGAAAGGATCACTCACATACCACTGGTGTTCAGATCAGATCAGTCGCTCAGTCGTGTCCGACTCTTTGCGACCCCATGAATCGCAGCACACTAGGCCTCCCTGTCCATCACCAACTCCCGGAGTTCACTGAGACTCACGTCCATCGAGTCGGTGATGCCATCCAGCCATCATTGCTGGTGTAAATATGTGTAAATCACTCGTATACCACTGGTGTAAATATGGTGTGAGTATTTTTAAGAAGCCATTCAGTTTCTTAAAAATCTAACCATACAGCTAATGTATAACCTGGCAATTGCACTCCTGGGTATTTATTCCAGAGAAATAAAAAATTTTGATTGTACCAAAAACCTGTACATGAATGTTTATATCAGTTTTATTCATACTTTAAATGGATGGTTAGCAAATGGTAATACATCAGTATCATGGAATAAAAAGAAACAAAAATATTGACAAACACAGCAACTTGAGTAAATCTCCAGAAAATAATCCAGAGGTAAAAATAACAGTTCTAAAGGTTTATAAGCTGTGGTTCATGATTTGTAACATGGCAAAATTATAGAAATGGAGAACAAATTAAGAATTGTCAGGCATTCAGGACAGAGTGGGAATAGGAAGTGGGTGTCATTGTAAAAGAGTAACATGAGGGAATCCTTGCAGGGATGGAAATGTTCTGTATTCTGACTATACCAGTGAAACTATCCTGGTTGTGATGTGATACTATTGTTTTTATTTTATTTTATTTTATTTTTTTTTACTTTACAATATTGTATTGGTTTTGCCATACATCAACATGCATCCGCCATGGGTGTACATGTGCTCCCCATCCTGAACCCCCCTCCCACCTCCCTCCCCATACCATCCCTCTGGGTCATCCCAGAAGGAATCTAGGTAAAGGGCACATGGGATCTTTGTATCATTTCTTACAACTGTATATGAATCTATAATTATCTCAAAACAAAAGTTTTTTAAAAAAGCCTTTAGGCAGGATCTTCAGTTCACCAGAGATTCCACTATTTTCAACTTCATCCATTAAATTATATTACCCCCCTGGAACTTTCACTTAATTTCAACTATTTTCAATTTAATTTCGAAGCTAATAGTTTGCTGTGCATCATTTTGTTTTCTTTCGGGCACCTATAGGCATGTGAGAGAGAGAAAAAGAGAAAAGGATCTTGCTAACAAAATACACAGAAGAAATGTCATGTTACATTCTTCTGTTGGTGACAGATGAAAATGGGGTGGGCTTTAGCATTTGGAGCATTGGGTTCTCACACCAGTCCAGAGACTCACAGTTGATAAGGGGACCCATTGTGCTATAAGGATCTTAGTGTGTCTCTCTCCTCCATTAAATTCCTTGAAGGCAGGAACCATAACTTATTTGTTCTTTTTACTCCCCTCCCCTCTACTTACTTCCCGCCACCTAGCATAGAGACTTGATCTAGCATTTAATAGGGGAGAGAATAGATTTATAAGTTGATTAGTAACACGGAATGATCACTATACTAATCACAAATATCCATGCTCTGGTAACTACCTTTCTAACCTTAATTTACTTCCCTCAAGGTGCCTAGTGATTAACCAGCCTGAACTGCTCCAGACTGAATACATGTTGGGGAGTTTTCACTGCCTTTGCCCACACAATTCTTTTGCCTGGTGTTCCTTCCTCCATCTCCACAGGTCCAAGAAACATTGATCTTTTAATAGTCACTCTGCAGCTGCTGCTGCTACTGCTAAGTCGCTTTAGTCGTGTCCGACTCTGTGCGACCCCAGAGACGGCAGCCCACCAGGCTCCCCCGTCCCTGGGATTCTCCAGGCAAGAATACTGGAGTGGGTTGCCATTTCCTTCTCCAATGTATGAAAGTGAAAACTGAAAGTGAAGTCGCTCAGTCGTGTCCGACTCCTAGCGACCCCATGGACTGCAGCCCACCAGGCTCCTCGGTCCATGGGATTTTCCAGGCAAGAGTACTGGAGTGGGGTGCCAGTGCCTTCTCCGAATAGTCACTCTAAAGGATGTCTATTCCAAGAAGTCTTCTGTGCTGCAAATTCTATTTCCTGGTCTGTCTATATCTTTTGTCACTTTCAACCTTGTAGGAGCCTTGGGCTCACTCTGTGCTGCTCCAAAGCCAATGGGGCCACTATGTCCTGGTCCTTCCAGAACTTCTCACAGAAATGGGTTCAGTACAGTGCCCACAGCAGACCCCGTTAAGTGTGCAATAAAAGAGAAAGAAAGATTAGAATGCTCAGTAATGCTTAGGTAAGGAGACTCTTGAGGTAGCCAAATAAAAATCACAGAAAACTAGAAAGGAATTTGAGAGTGGATCAGAAGCAATAGCAGATGATGCTAAAATGTTGCAAGACTGATTTTATGTGGCATTGGTAGAGATTAGGCTGCTCACCATAGCCAGTTTCACTGTAAATCATGTAACAGACCTTGTAGAAATGCCAAGATAGTAGAAGTCTGCTTAAAACGCTGAGCTCCAAGACTCGCTTGACTTGAAACATTGTTTACTTTCTTCATTAGGAACCAAAGGGAAGCAAGTACAAGGCAGTGGGTAGCAATTACCTAATATCTTTGCCAAAGGAGAGATTTTTCAAAATGTGCTTTTCTCACTAATCCTTGAGGGGAAATGAGGTTTATTTATGGTGTCAGGAGAGAACAAGGCATTAATAGTAAAAGATTTTATATGACTTCATGTTTTTAGGAAAGTCATTTGTTTACAAATCCTACTCAATCAAACCCAAAGGTATTTAATACAGTCCAGATTTGAATGTCACCTGATTTTGCACCCAAATTTCAGACTAAAGGAAGTAATTATGATAGAGAGTATACACTGATATAAGAAGATAAAGATTATAAATATTTACTTACCATAGATGAAAATCTTAGAGTTAGACCTTAGAGTTCAGGGAAAGAATGGACTAATTAAGTACATTCTTTTTCTCTCTAGCTTTAACTAAAATTGCATGGGGGTAATGGAGATGTCTGAGTGACTAAACAACAGCAATGGAGATGTCTAAAGTTACTGAGATGTTTTGCTTGATAGTTCAGGATAACAGTCGTTCGACCAAGAAATAATCACGTAAATAAGACAAACTGAAGTCCAGTTATATGAAAGTAATTATGGCTTGTTTTATTCCCTTTCATTTGCATGCTTGCATGCTAAGTTGCTTCAGTCATGCCCGACTCTTTGTGACGTTATGGACTATAGCCTGTCAGGCTCCTTTGTCCATAGAATTCTCCAGGCAAGAATACTGGAATGAGGTGCCATTTCCTCCTCCAGGGAATTTTTCCAACCCAGGGATAAAACTTATGTCTCTTACATTTCCTGCATTAGCAGGTGGATTCTTTACCACTAGTGCCAACTGGGAAGCCACCAGTTCTTAAAGAAGACCTCCAATCATTAAAAATGATATCTCACGCTTGAACAAAACTTTGTACTTTTATAATTCAATCATAAGAGAATATTATGAATAACTGTACACCAACAAATTGGACAACTTAGGAAAAATGGGTGAATTCCTAGAAACACTCAATCATCCAAGACTAAATCTGGAAGAAATATATAATCTGAACAGATTGATTATTAGTAATGAAATTGAATCAGTAATAAAAAAAAAAAAAATCCCCCCAAAGGAAGTCTTGCACCAGACAGTTTCACAGGGGAATTCTAACACACATTTTAAAAAGAATTAATACCTAGCCTTTTAAAACTATTCCAAAAAGTTGAAGAAAAGGGAATAATTCCAACCTCATTCTGTGAGATCAACATTATGCCCAAACCCTGTTCTCCACTATCAGAATTTGCTCAAATTCATGTCCATTGAGTCAGTGATGCTATCTAACCATTTAATCCTCTGCTACTTCCTTCTCCTTTTGTTTTCAATCTTTCCCAACATCAGGGTCTTTTCCAGAGAGCTCTTTCCATCAGGTGGCCAAAGCATAGGAGTTTCAGCTTCAGCATCAGTCCTTCCAATGAATATTCAGTGTTGATTTCCTTTAGCATTGACTGGTTTGATCTCCTTGCTGTCCAAGGGAATCTCAAGAGTCTTCTCCAGCACCACAATTTGAAAACATCAATTTTTCAGCATTCAGCTTTCTTTATTGTCTAACTCTCACATTTATACATGACTACTGGAAAAACCATAGCTTTGACTATGTGTACCTTTGTTGGCAAAGTGATAATAACCTAAATGGGAAAATAATTTGAAAAAGAATAGATATATTTATGTGTAAAACTGAATCACTTTGCTGCCACCTGAAACTCTTAAGATTGTAAATCAACTATAAATTTAATATAAAATAAAATTTTTTAAGTTAAAAAAAAAGAAAATTGAAGATAATAAGAAGATAATACAAATTGATAGAAAGATATCCCATTCTCAAGAATAGGAAAAATTAATACAGCTAAAATGTACATACTACCCAAAGCAATATAAAAATTCAATGCAATCCCATGACGTTTTTTCACAGAATTGGAACCAATAACATTAAATTTTGTGTGGAACCATAAAAACAATTTGAATAACCAAAGTGGTCTTGAGAAAAATTAACAAAAGTAGAAATATCAAGCTTCTTGCCTTTAGATTACACTACAAAACTACAGTAATCAAAATGGTATGGTACTGGCACAAAAACAGACATGTAGAGAATGAAACAGAACAGAAATTGCAGAAATGAATTCACAATCACATGGTCAATTAATTACGACAAAAGGCAAGAATTTACAATGGGGAAAAGTTTTTTTTCCAATAAATGGTGTTTGGAAAATTGAATAAATGAAATAGATGAAATAAAATGAAACTAGAACATTTCTTACACTGTATACAAAAATAAACTCAAAATGAATTAAAGACCTAATTGTAAGACAAGAAACCACAAAACTTCTAGAAGAAAACATAGGCAGTATACTCTTTGATATTTGTCTTACCAAAAAGTTTTTTGGATCTGTCTCCTAAGTAATGGAATCAATAGCAGAAATAAATAAACAGGAATTAGTCAAACATAAAAGCTTTTGTGAAGGAAAACCATCAGGAAACTAAAAAGGTGACCTGCTGAATGGGAGAAGATATTTGCTTCTTGTGTCTTATAAGGAGTTATAAAACTTATAAAACTTATGTGTTTTATAAGACACATGGTCTTATAAAACTATGTGTCTTATAAGGAGTTAACATCTTGAATACATAAAGAAATAATAAAATGTAATATTAAAAAAAACCCAGAGAATGGATATGTGTGTACTTATGGCTGAGTCCATTTGCTGTTCACCTGAAACCATCACAAAATTGTTAATTGGCTATACCCCAATATAAAACAAAAGGCTAGAAAAGCTCAATCAACCTGATTAGAAGACTAGCAGAGGATTTAAATAGGTACTTTTCTAAAAGAAGACATAGATGGCCAACAGGCATGTAAAAAAGTGCTCAGCATCACAAGCCATCAGGGAAATGCAAATCAAAGCTATGATGAGCTGTCACTTCGTACCTGTCAGAATGGCTATCATCAAAAAGACAAGAAGTAACACATGTTGGCAAGGATGTGGAGAAAAGGAACCCCTCATGTACTGTTGGTGGAAATGTAAATTAGTACAGCCACTATGGAAAACTATGAATTTTCTCAAAAAATTAAAAATAGAACTACCATAGGATTCAGGATTCATAAATACTCCTGGATATTTATTTGAAGGAAAAAAAGACTAATTTTAAAACATAATTGCACTCCAATATTCATAGCAGCATTATGTATGATAGCCATGATATACAACAGGTGAATGAATGAAAAGATATGAATATGTACACACTTCACTACATAAAATAGATAAGTAATAAGAACCTACTGAATAGCACAGGGAACCCTACTCAATACTCTGTAATGACCTATATGGGAAAAGAATAGAAAAAAAAGTGGATATATGTAAATGTATAACTGATTCACTTTGGTGTACAGAAGAAACTAACACAACATTGTAAATCAAATATACTCCAATAAAAATTAACAAAAAAGACATATGGTGTATATATATATATATATATGATGTATATATATATATATATATATGTATACATATATATCCACACAAACATAGACACACACACACATGCATACATGATGGAGTATATTGCTCAACAATAAAAAATAATGAAAATTTGCTGTTTGGGACAATAGATGGGGCTGCTCAGTGAAGTAAGAGAGAGAAAGACAAACACTGTATGTTTTCATTTGTCTGTGCAATTTAAAAACTAAAACAAATGGACAATTATAGCAAAACAGAAACAGATTTACAGACACAGATAACAAACTAGTGGTTAACAGCAGGGAAGGGGGTGGGAGGAAGGGCAAAAGAGGTGAAGGGGAATAGGTGAAGATGTACAAACAATTAGGTGTAAATAAATAAGTCACAGAACTTTCTTGGTGGTCCAGTGGTTAACAATCCGCCTGCCAATGAACGGGGTGTGGGTTCAATGCTTGGTTGGGAAACTAAGATATCACATGCTGCAGGGCAGCTAAGCACTCACTCCACACCTAGAGAAGCCCATATTGCAGCTACTAAGCCTGTTCACTCTAGAGCCCGAGCTCCACAACAAGGGAAGTCCCCCCACCACCCTCCACCCCGCCTTGGCAACTAGAGAAAGCCCTGCCGTGGTACAGCATCAAAGAGCCCGTGGACTGCAACCAAGACCCAGTGCAGCTAAGATAAATGAAGTTACAAGGATGTGATGTACAGCATGGGCTCCCCAACCCTGCCCTCCTCCGTGGCTCAGCAGGTAAAGAATCTGCCTGCAATGAAGGAGTCACAGGAGCCACAGTTTTAATCCCTGAGTGGAGAAGATCCCCTGGAGAAGGAAATGGCAACCCACTCCAGTATTCTTGCCTGGAGAATCCCAGGGACGGGGGAGCCTGGTGGGCTGCCATCCATGGGGTCTCACAGAGTCAGACACGACTGAAGCGACTTAGCAAACTAAGTAACAAAGCAAAACACCACTCACCAGTAAATGATGGATTAGATTTTAGAGTTGGAAGGCGTTTTATGAGATTACACCTGTGAAAGCATGGTCATATGTAGTATAATGTAGTTGCTCCTGTGGTCTTTAGGTCTAGCTGCTTAGCTTTAAGCTGTGCGGCATTACTCTCCTGTTTTGTAGATAAGACATTTGAAGTCCGACCAGATTGTGCCTTGGCCAGGTCACATGACTGAGACATTGTGGCCACAGTATACACACAGGGCAGTGGGCTAGGGAGCTCTTCACAGATTTTACTCTGAATCAGTTAAGCTTTGGTTCCAGGACATCCAAATTCACCTGTGTATCACAACTTTCTACTTGTATCTGTGGAGAGATGTGACAGAAGAAAAAAAACACTTACACCTATAGCAAACAGCTATAACCTTGGATGTAAGAAAAGTGGTGATATATCACGGGGAAAGGAATTCTATGCCCTGAAGCAGCTGACATGGCTTTGCCTAGGATCCCGAGGCAGGGGAGCCACTGGATAACCCATTCATTATGCAGGGGCCTCTACTGTTGAAGGCAGCACATACTGACTGAGAATTTTGGGGGTGCTGATGAAGCTACCACAATTCACTGAGAGCAGAGGTGTATAACAGAATCTCCTAGAGAGCGGCTGGCACAACAGTCTTAAGTATAAGCTCGGCATGGAAGCACAGAGCCTCCTGTCTACAAGGAGACCTTCTGGGCTGGAACCAGAAACATATTCACAGTGAGTGGTAGGAGCTGAAAATGAGAGGGCCCTCTTTAAATATGAAGACCAGGGAAAGTCTCTTGACACTTTTGAGTAATCCTGGGGTCAGTGGAAAGAAATACCAATGATAATGGAAGTTGGATCTCTTGCCATTCAATGTCATCTGGCACAGATTAAATCTGATTTAGAGAAATAAATGTGACGTTTAGTCTATCTACCTATCTAATAAAAATAACTTAATAAAAATAAGTTCTTTAGAGTTTGCACTATACATTCATACCTGCTGTCTCACTGGGTACTAAGAGCACTGTAAAGGGGTTAAAATTGTGGTTATATCCATTGTATAAGAGATTTTCCCAAAGTGCCAGAGTTTACAACTGGCAAGGTAGCTCTCATTGAGAGAGCAGCCCCTCCTTCATGTCTAAGCCATTTCATACAGTTCCCTCTTTTCCCATCTGTAAGTGAAGTACTCATTTAACCAACGCTCCCTCAGGAACTATAACATATCAGGCACTGTATAAAGCATGGGCCTCCAAAGTCTAATAACACACTGTCCCTGCCCTCAAAGAATCTTAACCTTGAAGAGAAGAACTCTGGAGCAGAATGGGGGGCCATGGTGAGAGGAGCTGATAGATGAAGACGCAGAGAAAGCCAGAAACCTGATGAATGAAAGTGCTTCAGGATTTTATCCCAGAAACTATAAATAGCCATTAAAGGAGTTTGTCATTTTATTATTTTAAATTATAGAAACCATTGAATTATTAATTAATAAACCAATTCAATAAATATTTTAGGTGCCAGGACCTGTATGATGCCAAGGACTTAGTAGTTACCAAGATGGAATGAGTCTCTGTCCTCACAAACTTTATATTCTGTTGGAAGGGGATGGACAAAACTCATGTTAGAAATAAACATAAGAAATTCATTAAGAACTGTGATGATGGCATGCCATGAAGGATATACACAAGGTCCTGGTATGAGGAGAAGTAAGTGTTAAACAATCAGAAGCATATTTCAAAAATCTCTTCTAACTTCCATCTCCATTTCCCCTGTGGTACACATTCTTTCACATGTTTGTTATATGGTTGAGTCTTGAAGATGTGTCTTACTCTTTGCGACCCAATGGACTTCAGCACACCAAACTCTTCTGTCTTCCACTATTTCCTTGAGTTTGCTCCAAGTCACATCTATTGAGTTAGTAATACTTACCTAACCATCTTATCCTTTGCCATCCTCTTCTCCTTTTGCATTCAATCTTTCCCAGCATCAGGGTCTTTTCCAATGAATTAGCTCTTCCTATCAGCTGGCTAAAGTATTGGAGCTTCAGCTTCAGCATCAGTCCTTCCAGTGAATCTTCAGGGTTGATTTCCTTTAGGATGGACTGGTTTGATCTCCTTTCTGTCCAAGGGACTCTCAAGAGTCTTCTCCAACATCACAGTTCAAAAGCATCAGTTCTTCTGTGCTCACCCTTCCTTATGGTCCAACTCTCAGATCCATACATGACTACTGGAAAAACGATAGATTTGACTGTAAAGACCTTTGCCAGAAAAGTGATTCTCTGCTTTTTAGTATGTTGTCTAGGTTTGTCATAGCTTTCCTTCCAAGGAGTGAGTGTCTTTTAATTTCGTGACAGCAATCACTATCTGCAGTGATTTTGGAGAGGGGCAGTAAGGTGCTGGGTTTTGGGGTCTAGGCCACAGGAGAATGTTCTGGGCCAAGCAGTGGCTGAGGAGCTTTGGTGACACACAGGTGATGACTGACTGCAGATGTGGGAGTGAAGAAGATGCTCTGAGGGATGGGGATTCTGAGGGTCCCAGAGATCTGAGAAGAAAGCTCAGGGCTCTTCATACTCAAACGGTTCACTGAGCAAAGGAGCTGCTAATGAAGACTCCTGAAGCCAAATGCCTCTCACTGGGCACAGAAGGGCCCTTGGGGCTACTCTCTGCCCCTGGTGTCGGTGTCTGAGCAGAGGGCTGTGATGTTAGCACACCTCCTCCTGTTGTAGACAAGTCTCTCCCTTCTCCTTTGTCCCCACTGCAGCCTGGGGCAGGATCAGAGATTCTCACCAGGTGTCCCCCCACCACTGAAGGATGTACGCCTGAGTCTCACTGGCCACTTGTTTGATTTCTCCTGGCTGGCAGCCAGGAAACCAACACATGCCATCGGATCCCGCTTCCTCCACATTCTCCAGAGGGCCCAGGTCTCTTTCTGACCTCCACTGCAGAGCTCATTTTACCATCTCAGAAAAGGTGGTGGAATCTTTCACTCGCTCACTGCAGCTTAATTTATGCCAAGGAAGTGAAATGAATTCTCCTTAACAAAGTTCCAGGGAATGAGCTCAACCCCACATTTGGTTTTTGATTTAAAAGACCACTCTGAGATCTGGCTTGTCCTCCAAATACCAGAAAACTGGCTCCTGCCCATATGGAAATATTTGTTGTGTAAACTGGACTGATAGGCAGCAATTTTAAAAATTACTTTTACCCAATTTTTGTCCAGTGGGACTAAAGGAGTTCTAGGTAAAACAGAAAGAGAAAACTTCAACGTTTGTCTCGGTTGATAGTGACATGGTTTACAGAAGGACTTGTGAATGTAGACATGATCTAAGAAGCCAAAGTTTATGGAAGAACAACACACGCTATGTAAAACACCTGGTCCTTTAAAGAGGAACCTGATACTTTCTCATTTATCCAGCTAGAGCTTGCCTATTAACTCATAGTCTCTGGCTCCGTGGCTGTTTGTCTCTCCACTTTGATGCAATGTAAATTTGGCATAAATCTAGGGCCATCCGTAGCTGAAGACTGCCATGGCAAATGAGTCATAAGCACTGAATGTTATGGTTGGAAGGGGCTTTAAGAGACCATCTAGGCCCACCCCCTCATTTTTCAGATGAGGAGACTGAGAATAAAAACTTATCCACCATCACATGACTAGCTGATATACTGGATTTCCCTTTGAATTCCCAGTCTCCAGGCTTGTGGAATTAGGACACCTCCATGCTGTTACTCAGCTGCTGCTGCTGCTGCTAAGTCGCTTCAGTCATGTCCGACTCTGTGCAACCCCATAGACGGCAGCCTACCAGGCTCCCCCGTCCCTGGGATTCTCCAGGCAAGAACACTGGAGTGGGTTGCGATTTCCTTCCAGTAGTCAGAAAAGCTGGCTTTTGATTCTTCCTCCCTACCTGCCCCTCCCTACCTCCTGTGCCTCCAAAAAAGCAAAAAGTTAAACCCTTGCCCTTGCTGAGAAAATTCAGTCTTAGACAAGCGATCTGATGTCCTCTCCAAGCTGATGGACAGTTCTAAGAAAGCTCATATACAAATTTTGGAGTCACTGCTGACTTTGATCATGAATGTTTGGATGATGAATCTGGCAGGAAAATAAAGGGTAAATATGGAGTGAAGAGGAGTATTTAAAACTGTTGGAAGCCATTATAATACACTAGACACTGTATAATAAAAAAGCACACCAGACCACAGGGCTGTCCATGGTTCACTTTTCATGGTTCCACTTTTATACGTGGCTTCAGTGATGTTTGCAGTGTGTTTAACACTCGCAGAGGGTCATTAAGAATAAATATCTTCCCTCTCTAGGCTAAGTGAATTAATGAGCTGAATAATAGTAATGGCCAGAAAAGAAACACAGTGCAACTTTTATTTTCTTGGTGTGTGTGTGTGTGTGTCTATATATATATGTATGTGTATGATCATACTAGTGAAAATAAATAAATATTACAGTACAAAAAGGAAAAAAGTAGTGGAGCAATACTTTTAACTATATTAGTATGTTTTTGCAAAAAAGGAAAATCTTTATACCTATATTGGTCTGAAACTGGAGTGAGTATTACAGCGCAAATTTGTCAAGGACAAATTTATCTTCTTTGCTTATTCACATTCCAAAAATAGTATAACCAAATCTTTTATCCTATCTTCACTTATAACTGATGGAAAACAGTCTATTAATTTCAATTTTAATTTTTTCATGTGAAGCAACATATATATGAATAGAAAATTCTTGCACGTAAGGATAAATTTGGTAGAAATTCACAAAAATTTCAATCACAATGTTCTAGAAACTGTAATACTGTTCATTTTTGTTTTTAATCTTTTATACAGGCACATTTCTAGTGGTTCTGAAATATCTCTAAGCAAAAACATCTCCACCAAAATATCTTCACTAGAAAGAAAGTTTATCAGAAATATCTATTGTTTCTGGTAAGAAATTCCAAAGTTTTAAATCTGCAAAAATCACTTGAAAGTGACTAAATTACAAAAGAAATTGACATTTTGGACCCACGGCTTTATTTTTTTTAATGTAGTTATTTATTTTAAGTGGAGGATAATTACTTTACACTATTGTGGTGTTTTCTGCCAAACATCAGCATGAATTGGCCACAAATTTATACATGTGTCCTCCCATCCTGAACCCCCTCCCACCTCCCTCCTCATCCTATCCCTCTAGATTGTCCCATTGTACCGACTTTGGGTGCTCTGCTTCATCCACTGAACTTGCACTGAACATCTGTTTACATATGGTAACATACGTGTGTCAGTGCTATTCTCTCAATAGAATATGTGTCTATTCTAGGTGAAAATTTGTGGGATTCAGATATTATTGTCTAATTGCTTCCTGTAATATAAGAGCATTATTTTTTTTGTGGTTTCTCCTGTCATTCTTCAAAATTTCATTCTTTTTTTTCCTAAGAAATGTCCATTTCCTTGTATTTTTTGATGCATGGTTAATAGCCTTACACAGTCTGAGTAAGCTGACCTAAAAGAGTCCATTTTAAAGTTTGATGTCTGACTATGCATTGCTCAAAGCTGATGCTGGTTGTTTGCAAATATTTTTGTGTTTGGTTGATCTCATCTAAAGTTTTACATTAGAAAAAAAATCAGAAGAGAAAAATTGCATAAAAAAAAAAAATTTCAACTGCTTTCCTTGTGCCGTATTTTCTTTTGTGTCTTTCTGTGGGCATAGCTTCATCTTCCCTGGGAAAGCCCTGGGAAAGCCTTCACTGTTGTACCTACTTTCTGCAGCGTTTTCCAAGGACACAATCCTGGAGTGAATGAATTGTCTTTTTTTTTCCTGAAAGTTCCAAAAAAGTAAAAACTTCAAGTGCTCACACAGAATGACAAATTGAAGTATTTAAAATTCTCTTTCTTTGCCTTTACAATCGCTATGTTATCATTGTTTATTTTTATTTACTTCCTAAACACAAGAATATGTAGTACCATGGGTTTGGGTTGGAGAGTTGACCTGTGTCCAAGGTGAGCTACAAAGATTTATTCTAAACTATTACCGACTTACTCTCAAAACAAATGTGTGTGGCTGAGTCTACCTGTGGTGAGGGCTGACTATATAACTAGGAGTTTTCTGAATTAACTTTCATGCATAATACAATAACTATTAAAGAATAATTAATGAAGATGTATTACTTTGAGGCTTGCATATTAATGGTAAAACTCAATGGAAACTATAATAATTGTTTAGAGCTTAGACAAAAGATTTTGGGAGGAAACAGTAGCTTCTCACTGATCTTGTTTAAAGCTATCAATGCATGATGATAATAAGAAGTAGATCAGCTTTTTTGTCAGCTTTATTATTGTTTATAAATTCTCTGCAGGAAATGGGCCACACAAAGTACTGCTCAAAGCAAGAAATCAAATATTTCTATCACAGCAGAAAATTCCCTCATTATTTGTTCACTGTAGAACTTGAATCCAGGTCTGCAGACTCTGGTTCTTGTCAAGGAGTCTAACGGAAGATGGGAGATGGTAAAACTGGATCTGGCAGGAGGAGTAGTGGAAAGTGAAATACTGTAGCCCACCAACTCCTCTGTCCATGGAATTCTCCAGGCAAGAATACTAGAGTGGGTTGCCATCTCCTTCTCAAAGGGATCTTCCCGACCCAAGGATCGAACCCAAGTCTCCTACATTGCAGGCAGATCCTTAACCATCTTAGCCACCAGGGAAGCTTCCCTGGTGGAGTAGTGGGGTGATACGGTATTCTAGCCCACAAAAAGCACTGAAGATCGCCTGACAGATAGATTCACGAATAGCCCTTGTAATCAAGGGGAAGAATTTAGTCCTAAAAGAAGACTCAGCTGTACTGAAAAGATTAGGAAATAAAAATGTTAATCAGGTGCAGAATTTTCTCTGGTATAGAAGGAATATTTTCATAGTCTCTTTAGAATAGGCAGTTTGAACTCTGAGTCTTCCAGATTATGTAAAGAAAGAGTATGTAAATATCATTACTTCTTTACCCCTGACTTGTGCATAGAACTCTGGACCTAAGTTCCTGGAAGCAAGGATCCAGGGTCTACCATTGGACCAAAGGCCCAGAAGCAGCTTTTGACCAGCAAACTTTGGGAAATAGTGGAGGACAGGGAAGCCTGGCATACTGCAGTCCGTGGGATCTCAAAGAGTCGGACACGACGGACAGGGAAGCCTGGCATACTGCAGTCTGTGGGATCTCAAACAGTCGGACACGACGTACAGGGAAGCCTGGCATACTGCAGTCCGTGGGATCTCAAAGAGTCGGACACGACTGAGTGACTGAACAACAACAGGTTTCCCAGGTGGCTCAGTGGTGAAGAATCCACCTGCCAAGGCAGGAGACGCAGGAAACTCGGGTTTGATCTCTCGGTTGGGAAGACTTCCTGGAACCTGGTGGGCTATAGTCCATGGGGTCGCAAAGAGTCAGACACGACTGAGCACACACACATTCAGGGCTCCTTCAGTGACGTTACCCAGCTGAAAAGCTAATGCTCTCGGAATATTTGCAGTTCACACTAACTATGATAAATCCTTATTGCCAAACTATTTAATGGGATACTGATTCAGGGGAAAAACTTTGAAAGCCACACTGCTTGCCACGTTATCAGTGAACTTCTGCTCAGCACCTTCTCTCGTCACGTCTTTTTAAAAATATGTTGATGCTATACAGCTGTGAAATTGTGTAATCTGCATGTGTGTAACCTTTGGTACTTGAATCTTAACTAAGAATGTTCTATTTTGCCAAAAACTTTCAGCTCACTTAAATGCATTGCAATAACACTGCACTATTAACGCCTTATGTGCTACGAGAAACTTGATGTCTAGCAGCTCAGAGGTTAAGCCTACAGTGTTGGAGTCTTGTGTGTGAGTGTATGTGTGTCTGTGTATGTATAGTAACTAATCATTTATTTTAATAGGATGCTCATTTGAGAGGGAGGCAGGCACTCTAGATTTACATAGAGCTTTTAAGGAGATGAGTGAGTATGCACATGTTAAATTGCTCCTTCAGTTTACCAGAAGACTTATTAAATCATGAACTGGAGGAAATTCTGACTGAGTAAGTTACAATAGGCTGACAAGAAGGTCTGAGCTAGAAGATACTGGTCCTGGGGACCTTGTTTCATTTCAAGGATAATTTTGGAAATAATTTCAAAAATCTAGAATTAATTATTCTGAACAAGAACCGCAAAGGCAGGGATGGGTTTTTGTCCAAGGTATCATCCTTGGAGATCTCCTGAATTATGTCAGACCAATATCAAGGCCTAAGTTTACCAAAGCTGCTAGAGAAACTATACGAGGAGTCTGTCACAATGTACTCCCATGTCCTGGGCAAGATTTGCAGCCATCACATTTTATCCATTAATTAAAAAAGAGGAAGAGAAGTACCTTCAAAGTCAGCTACATGGGACTGGCGGGCGTATGCACAGGGCTGGACTGGGTGCTAAAAGTGGGCAGACTTGGTGTGTCATACAGGACAACTCATTTTCCCAGGATAAAAAGAGTTCATACATGCCGTCTCCCTGTACATGAGAATAATGTGATTTTCATTCAGGAGTGGTTTTTGCAGGGCACATAGAGAATAAGTGTGAGGGTCAGCTGAAAGCAACACTGTGACAAGTTAAATGTGTTTTCAGGCATGATAAGGATGCCTCAAAGAGGGGGAAGGCTCTGCTGGTAGGACTTCAGACTATTGTGAAGTTAAAGTTCATTTTGTTTGAGGGTCTTCATTTCCACTTGGGTGCTTTTTCTGCAATTAGAGGGTTCTAACACCAGATGGCACCTTTGTTATAATCATAAGATCTGAAGACCAGGAATTAACCAATGTGTGTGTGTGAGTGTGCATGTGATATAAGTATCTATGTAAATATATATGTATGTGTAAAAGTATAAATGTATTTATACATCTCATTAAGTGTATATTTACATATGTACTTGTAAGTCGACCGTCCAGAGTCAAAGTTAAGTTCTGTTATCAATTTGCCTTGATTTTGGGCAAAAAACAAACACCTATCTATACCTTAGTTTCCTCATGTGTAAAATGAGGCTAATAATAGTGCCTGTTTTGTGGTGCCTATTATACTTTTTAATGAGTTCATATATTTAAATACTTAGTGTCTGGTATATGATAACTGTCTGGTGTAAAAGTGTTAACTCTTATCACCATATAATTTGTTCAAAAGCTGATCTATGACTATCCCTCCAACAATAATTCCAACTCTCTGCTGTTGCATGGCAGCCATGTGGTGTGGGAGAAGGATTTAACCCACTACCAGCCACAAGCGAGGGACCTGACCTCTGTAATTTAAGCAGATGGTCTCTGTTGCCACAGTGACTGGACCACGTAATCCAAACACAAGTATATGGCATTTTCCCAAACAGTGGAATTTGTTTGGGTGCAAGAAGGGATGTTGACCTACATTAGGTCAACAAAATGTGGGTGAAGTTTTCCTGGGGTAAAGAAGTTCTCCTGTGAGGTATGAGTACAAACTGAAGATGCTGCTAAATCTCACAGGGGGAAGAAGAGCAAGACCAAAGGCCAGTCCTTGAGGACTCAGTGTAGCATTTGGGTCAAGCCAGTACTGAGGTTTGCCTTCTCTCTGAGACCAATAAATCCCCTTCAGTAGAGATGCTTCTTCTGATAGAGTCCTAACTGTTACAAGATCACAATATATATTTTTATTAAAAGAGCTGAACAAGGCCATTATTAGTCATTACCATTATGAATGATTGAAATTACTATGATGATTCCTTATATGAAAAGAGGAAACAAGGCAAACTTGTAAAAAACTAGACTTGTCTCTTGTCACCACACTTGTCTCTTCTCATTAATCCTTAGCTTCTATATATAATTCTTCCTTCTTTTTTCCTTAAAATAAGTTTGAATTTAATAATCAGATTTATCTAAGAATGACTCAAGCTGACTTTTGTGGACCAAGGAAGGGACACTTTCTCCTTTCGATACCCAGTGCCAACGTCCTGTGTAGGTTTAAACACTCGTGCGTGTCACAGGTCACAGGAGGGGTGGATTCACCACCTTGCCCCAAAATAGCAGCATTCCAGAGGTTTCTTCACAGATCGTGAAATGAAATGATCGGTCCACTTTGATGATGGGAGGCATGGAATCAGCAGTAATTTTTGACAGGGTTCCTGCCACTGGCTCAGTTCCTTTTTCACTAACCTCAATCGTTGCTCTTTGTAAAACCTTGGCAATTTTTAGATTTCTTGCAGTGACTGAGAGTTCACACAGGTCAGCCCAGGGTGAGAAGGTTCAGCCGATTCCCATCTGCTTCAGCAGTTCATGCACAGCATACCTTTTGAAAAAATTTTTTTAGAAAAGTCTTTTTATGAATTCAATAATTTTCATAAATAATTTTATGAATAATAAAATTCAGTAATTTTCATAAATTCAATATAATTGTCAGACATTATTAAGAATGTTTAATATTATGCACTGCTACATCATTCACAAGTGTCGTATTTTGTTATAGTTTGCTTGAATCATGATCTAGATAAAAATGACACATTGCAAATTTGGCTGATATGTTTCGTTAAGGCTTTTTCAATCTGTAGATTACTCCAACTCCTTTTTTCCCTTATAACCAATTTGTCAAAGAAATGGAATATTTCTCTCTTGAAAATTATTTCCCACCAACCTGGATTGTGCTGATTGCCCTTTCGTGTTGTTTTACATATTCCTCAGTCCCTTGTAGATACACCTCCTACTTCTAATCTAATTTGAACTTTGGAAAGAAAACTTCCGTTTTTCTGGTTTTCATGTTTCTGAGCCATGTGTCCATCAGGTCTGTGGTCAGACGGTCTTCAAAGGTGGGATGGTCAGCCATCTCCTCCCCAAGGAATGGTGGCAGTTTGAAGATATGGCAATGAAAATTCGTACCAACTGTGGAGGCAAACTTGCCTGCTCAGCACATCAAGGGCACCTTGACTACCTTATACTTGTCCAGATGAAAAATGTTTGTCTTGGGGACAATAAAGTCAAAGGTCTTTTTGCCATCAAAGTCCTCATAGATGAATGCAAAACTCCCTGGACCAGGCCCAGCTCCTGTGGAAGAGGCCTTTCAGAGCTACTTCCTCAAAGAACTTTCCTCCTCTCACCTAGTTAATTCTGGGTTGAACATAGCTTTGTGTGTGAGTTTATATTTAAAATTCCTGGTGCTGTACATCCTCGTAACCCTGGACACAGCTTGTTTCTTAGACTTCTCCTCTTTTGGCTAGAATAAACTTCTCTTCTAGCTAGAATAAACTTCCAGAAGGTTAGAGGGAGTGAGGAAAGGCTTAGTGCAGTTCTCCCTAAACAAAGACATATTGTCCACTTTTCTATTATTAGAAATTAATTATAAACTGTAATTAATTAAAATTAATCAATTACTTCCTATTTCTATGACTTCCCACATTTACTATTAGAAAACTAAGTTCTACTAGCTAATATTTATTAAAGTAAAAGCAAAACAAAACTAAAATTATTGTGATCAAATCAGTGGAAGATCTGGTTTAATAAAAGTAAACATTTTTTTAACCATAATACCTTTCAAACATGTCAGATTCAAAGCATTTAGTTACTTAGGATAGATACCTAAAGAATTGTAATAGGAAAAAATACTGAAATCTCAGTGGCTTAACATAGTAAGATATATTTCTGGCTCATGATATGGTGCAGTGGTAGAGTTCTTAGGTGGCTGCTTCCAAAACAATTCGTAAAGCCACTCACCTCCATCAATTTCAGCATCCTCAAAGCAGAGCTCTTCAAATCACTCCAGATTTATTACATTCCAGAAAGTTGGAAGTGGCAAAGAGCAGGGAATATGGTACATGGAAGGTTTTTTTGGGCTGATCCAGAAAGTAGCTCATGTGACTTCTACACAGAAATCACATCCCATGGTCCAGAGTTCAGTCACATGGCCATACCTAAGAAGTGAGAAGTAGATTTAAGGGGCTAGATCTGATAGAGTGCCTGAGGAACTATGAACAGATGTTAGGGACATTGTACAGGGGACAGGGATCAAGACCATCCCCAAGAAAAAGAAATGCGAAAAAGCAAAATGGCTGTCTGAGGAGGCCTTACAAATAGCTGTTAAAAGAAGAGAAGTGAAAAGCAAAGGAGAAAAGGAAAGATATACCATTTGAATGCAGAGTTCCAAAGAATAGCAAGGAGAGAGAAAAAAGACTTCCTCAGCGATCAGTGCAAAGAAATAGAAGAAAACAACAGAACGGGAAAGACTAGAGATCTCTTCAAGAAAATTAGAGACACCAAGGGAACATTTCATGCAAAGATGGGCTCGATAAAGGGCAGAAATGGTATGGACCTAACAGAAGCAGAAGATATTAAGAAGAGGTGGCAAGAATACACAGAAGAACTGTACAAAAAAGATCTTCATGACCCAGATAATCATGAAGGTGTGATCACTCCCACTCACCTAGAGCTGGACATCCTGGAATGTAAAGTCAAATGGGCCTTAGGAAGCATCACTATGAACACAGCTATTGGAGGTGATGGAATTCCACTTGAGTTATTTCAAATCCTGGAAGATGATGCTATAAAAGTGCTGCACTCAATATGCCAGCAAATTTGGAAAACTCAGCAGTGGCCACAGGACTGGAAAACATTAGTTTTCATTCCAATCCCAAAGAAAGGCAATGCCAAAGAATGCTCAAACTACCGCACAATTGCACTCATCTCACATGCTAGTAAAATAATGCTCAAAATTCTCCAAGCCAGGCTTGAGCAATATGTGAACTGTGAACTTCCAGATGTTCAAGATGGATTTAGAAAAGGCAGAGGAACCAGAGATCAAATTGCCAATATCTGCTGGATCATGGAAAAAGCAAGAGAGTCCCAGAAAAACATCTATTTCTGCTTTATTGACTATGCCAAAGCCTTTGACTGTGTGGATCACAATAAGCTGTGGAAAATTCTGAAAGAGATGGGAATACCAGACCACCTGACCTGCCTCTTGAGAAACCTGTATGCAGGTCAGGAAACTACAGTTAGAACTGGACATGGAACAAGAGACTGGTTCCAAATAGGAAAAGGAGTACATCAAGGCTGTATATTTTCACCTTGTTTATTTAACTTCTATGCAGAGTACATCATGAGAAAGGCTGGGCTGGAAGAAGCACAAGCTGGAATCAAGATTGCCAGGAGAAATATCAATAACCTCAGATACACAGGTGACACCCCCTTATGGCAGAAAGTGGAGATGAACTAAAAAGCCTCTTGATGAAAGTGAAAGAGGAGAGTGAAAAAGTTGGCTTAAAGCTCAACATTCAGAAAATGAAGATCGTGGCATCTGGTCCCATCACTTCATGGCAAATAGATGGGGAAACAGTGGAAACAGTGTCAGACTTTATTTTTCTGGGCTACAAAATCACTGGGGATGGTGATTGCAGCCGTGAACTTAAAAGACGGTTGCTCCTTGGAAGGGAAGTTATGACCAACCTAGACAGAATATTAAAAAGCAGAGACATTACTTTGCCAACAAAGGTCCATCTAGTCAAGGCTATGATTTTTCCAGTGGTCATGTATGGATGTGAGAGTTGGACTGTGAAGAAAGCTGAGTGCAGAAGAATTGATGCTTTTGAAGCGTGGTTTTGAAGAAGACTCTTGAGAGTCCCTTGGACTGCAAGGAGATCCAACCAGTCCATCTTAAAGGAGATCAGTCCTGGGTGTTTATTGGAAGGACTGATGTTGAAGCTGAAACTCCAATACTTTGGCCACCTGATGTGGAGAGCTGACTCATTTGAAAAGACCCTGATGCTGGGAGGGACTGGGGGCAGGAGGAGAAGGGGACAGCAGAGGATGAGATGGTTGGATGGCATCACTGACACAATGGACATGGGTTTGGGTGAACTCCGGGAGTTGGTGATGGACAGGGAGGCCTGGTGTGCCGTGGTTCATGGGGTTGCAAAGAGTTGGACACAACTGAGCGACTGAACTGAACTGAACTGCAAATGAATACTGGGAAATGTGATTTGGAGAATAAATAAGTGGATTTTAGAAACACATAGCAGTGTCTGCCATACACATATTTTAAGCCTCTAAGAGAGACCCATGATATAAAACGTTTCTCAGACCTGCTTATCTAAAGAACTCCTTCCCACTCACCATTTTAGTATCCATCTATTCAAGTATTCCATGGACCACACTTGAGAAATACTAATGTAATGTTCCCTTGGAACTTCCTCTTAAACAGTTGCTGTTGAGTTTTTGCCTTCCAACCATGTTGTAGAAACAGAAAAAGAAATGCTGCCATTAGAGATGTCTGTGGATCCTAACTCTTTGAGGATCATATTTTTAGATCAGAACATAGTTTGTTTTCTTAGCCATTTTATACTTTACTTTCTATTTGAAAAGACCTTGCATGTGTTATTTTCCATGTATTTTCCTAGCTCTTAGAAGCAGAGTTCAAGTCCAACCAGCAGCATTTCACCTCATGCAGCTATGACCCCAGATGATTATACCTCCATTTAAATAGAAACTTTCCATTTGCTTAATTGGCTTCCTTCTATTTAAAATTGATAACTGACAAGGAGCTGCTGTATAGTACAGGGAACTCTGCTCAATATTATACAACAGCCTAAATGGGAAAATAATTTGAAAAAGAATAGATATATGTATAGCTGAATCACTTTGTACACCTGAAATGAACACAACATTGTTAATCAACTATATGCCAGCATAAAATAAAAAGTTAAAAAGATTGCCTTCCCTTCTCTTCCTATGCCCACTCATATTTCCCAGTGCATTATGGCATCTTCCAGGGCTTTTTCCCTTTACTAGAATTTCCCTTCCCATTATCGCTGATTATTTCAAACTTTATCCATCTCGTCTGTTAACAACACATCACTGTGAAGACATAAATGACTGATAAGCTTCATATATCATTACTTTCTGTAGTATTTACATTTTGGTATGGGACAAAACATGAAAAAAGAAGAATAAATTTCTAATGGTGGAATTTCCAGTATCAGTAACAGACATTGGGAAGATGTTTTGAGAAAGACAATAGAACATACAGGTTGGGGTAACTACTTGCTAGGCTTATTTATGAAGTTAGTCCTTGACCAAAGGTGGCCTGGTATTTCTTCCAGGGAAGGCAGATCAACGCTTAATTTGACCCTCATGCCATTTCTCTGCACATATTGACTTTATTACAGGAGGTCAGGATTTTCTTCCTAGACAAGTTTATGAGATGTCACTTCCTATTACAACGATTACAAAAAATTTAACAAGTTTAATTTCTGTACCTGTTTTATTCCATTTTGGCCTCAAACCTAATTTATCAAAATGTAGGAATATTCTTAGATTACCTTTGCAACACATCTACTCTAGATGTTCAGATATATTTGTACCTGAATATTTGTGATATAACAGGAAATGAATTATTTTACATATCTAATGAACTGCCAATCAGTTATATCAATAAAACGAATACTTTGTCAAATAAGCATTAAATTTGACATTATAAATTGGAGAAATCATTTGTCATTCTGTAGACTCCATTTCAGTGGAGGAAGTTGTTTTTTGGAAGTGCTTTCCTATGGAAGGTTGCATTTGATTAATTTACTCCAGAAATGTTGCCAAGAAAAATTACAAAAGTGAGGTCATAATTTGTACATGAATTTTGGGGAAGCATCATTTTATAAAAAGTTTTTGGTTTATTAAAAAAAATGAAACAGAATTTTGATTTAACGATTGACATGAATGTACAGTCTAGGTAAAGTAATTGAGGAAACTTTTTTATATCTATAGTACTTGATGCTGTATATGTTTATATGAAGAAAATTAAATTTAAGGTCAAATTCAAGATACTTGATTTATAGTAAGCATAGGTTTTAAAAAGAAAGACCCAGTCATGTTTTCTGTTGTTGTTTTGTTTTTAATTTTATTTTTAATTGGAGGACGGTTGCTTTAAATATTGTGATGGTTTCTGCCATACAGCAACATGAATCAGATATAGGTATACATATGTCCCCTCCCTCTTAAATCTCCCTCCTGCCTCCCTCCCCATTGTTCCCTTCAGGTGTCACAGAGCACTGGCTTTGGGTTCCCTACATCATACAGCAAATTCCCACTGGCTATCTACTTTATATATGGTAATGTACAAGTTTTAGTGCTGTTCTCTCAAATCATTCCACCCTCTCCCTCTCACCTCCTGTGTCCAAAAGGCTGTTCTCTAAGTCTGCATCTCCTTTGCTGGCCTGTAGTTTAAAATATCATCTGATCTTAGAGAAACTAAGAACTGCGGCAGAAAGATCACTAATAGGGGGAGATTCAAAGTATGAATTTTTCTTCTGTGCCAAAAAGAAAATATTTCTTTCTATATTGCATAGTTTAAAAACTTAATTTCCCTCCATGTTTAGCAAGTGGGTTTCATATTAGTTCAACTGGAAGTTTGAATTGAAAAATAAAAAGAACAAACTTCTTCCATTTAATCCATGGACAATGGAAACTTTAAACCCAGAAATGATCATTGCCACAATGTATTTTGGTTTTAATAGCAAAGAGTCAGTCAGACACAACTGAGCGACTTCACTTTGACTTTTCACTTTCATGCACTGGAGAAGGAAATGGCAACCCACTCCAGTGTTCTTGCCTGGAGAATCCCAGGGACGGGGGAGCCTGGTGGGCTGCCATCTATGGGGTCGCACAGAGTCAGACACGACTGAAGCGACCTAGCAGCAGCAGCAGCAAAATATCTAGGATTCTGCAATCCTAAGGATTTTGGGAAAAGCAGCAAGTGTCACACTTTACTGTTAAATAACCTCCTCTTTCCTAATACCTCCAGCTGTAGAGTTTCAGTGAGTACACAAATCCAGGGATGATAATCATAGAAGACTCATTATGTTTTTCAAAAACAACATGGATGCAAGCCTTTTGGTAAATAAGATCATTTTTAAATTAAATAATAAAACTGATAAATTAAGTTAGGCTCCCAGTTTCCTACCTACATAACAGTCTCTGTACAGGTATATACATGTATAGCAACCTTGATTCCACAAGAATCTTGAATTTACATCTACCTTTCTGTGTTTCATAGAACTTGTGTCCTGTATATAGATTACCCAGCAGCTCTCATATTAGTGAGAGTTAGATTTTTCTGCTATTATTTATTCATTTTTTAAAAAAGCCATGGCATCAAGAGTTAAAAAGTTTACTGTGGAACCTACGAAAATACATTTTTTCGGCTGAGTCCATGCTGACCCCTTTCTGCTTCCCTTGCTTGGATTCATCTGAATCTTGGTGAGCTTAAGGTAAGAGTGAGACACATCAATTAAGCATAGGGTTGGGGTGTGCCGAAGGTTGCACAACTCTAATTAAAAAAAAAAAAGCCACTGTGTTTTTATGGCAGGATTCTGGAGCCTGCCCTGATTTCCTGACGAATGTTGACAGGACTATTAAAACTGTGAAACAACATCCCTTGAATATGGCACTGAATGAAAGAGCTAGTCTAGCAACACTGTTCTTAGGTGTTATTAGCTGATGAAAATAATAAGCCACTGGGAAAACCATCGATGGGCTATGCGTTCATTTTCTCAGCTTTTCTGTTTGCTTCTCAGCAAGTTATTTCACCATGTTGGTAGCTAAATTTATTTATTGTTGCCTTTAAATTCCATCTATGACATAAAGGATCAGCCTTTTGTTGACCTAAGACACCTGGTGTGATACACAAAAGATATCCCTTTCCTGTTTTTTTGAGCCATAACTTTGACTAGAGTGTGTGTGTGCTTATATTTCTATAGAGGAAGACTTGATTTGGGGCAAATTCATTTTGGCTCTGATCATGCCCTTTATTTCCCCATGACTCTAACTTCTCTGATACTGTTCTCCTCAGATATCAAAAGGTCATGATGATACCGTGCAAGTTTGTCATGGAAGTTAGAGATCATGTAAATTGCCTAACATCCTTCCTGGCATAGATTAGGTATTCAATAAAAGTAGCTTTTGTTATTGAAATAATTGAGTGAGAGAAAAATATACAAGCTAAGTAACAATAACTTGTGTATTTCTCTCTCACTAGATTTTACACATTATTGTTACATAGACTTCCCTGGTGGCTCAGATGGTAAAGAATCTGCCTGCAGTGCAGGAGACCCAGGATAGATCCCTGGGTTGGGAAGATCCCCTGGAGAAGGGAATGGCAACCCACTCTAGTATTTTTGCCTAGAGAATTTCATGGACAGAGGAGCATGGTGGGCTGTAGTCCATGGGGTCACAAAGGGTCGGACACGACTGAGTGACTAACACACACATTGTTACATAGATAGGAATTTGGGAGAGGAAGAAAATGGTGTTTCCACAAGTGGAAATGAAATGAAATCTGGACACTTACTTGGAACTATATTTTAGGCTTTTGGTGAGATTTGGCATAACTTTGAAAAGTTAATTCAGATAAATTTAGGTAATTTTACTTTTGTAATACTTTTGAAAAAATTACATCAATAATTACACAAAATGTGTATTTAAACCAGGAACAGATAATGTGAAAATGAGAACACATCGCAGTAACTGAAATGTAGGTTAGAGCTAAAGCATTACATGACTTTCTAATGAGGTATTGAAATACTGCCTTAGAAAATTGAAAGAGACTTTAAATATTCTTTTCTGACATTTTAAATTTGCAAATTTTGCTGATAAACAATAAGTCTGAAAAAATTTAATCTTCTGAATCATCAATTTCATTTCTATTTATTCTAAGAGAAAATACAAAATTTAAAAAATTACTCTATGCATAAAGATGGATATGTGTATATATGTAACTGATTCACCCTGCTGTCTACCTGAAACTAACACAGCACTGTAAATCAACTATATTCCAAAGAAAAAGTGTGTAAAAAATTTAAATGTCTGAAAATAGGGAAATGATTAAAACACCTAGGCTAACTACCATGTGTATATGTATTGTATAAGCAGGGTATTTGTGAAAAGTTTAGTGGGAAATGTTTCTGCAAAGGAGAAATATATATAAGATTGCATATAAATTATTACTTTAACTATATCACACAGTTATTGAAAAAAAGGCTGGAAGGAAATATTTATTTGAACCATATTAAGTTAATTTTGACCTACTGCAAGACTATTTTGCATGGTTTAACCTAAAACTAACATAAATATTTTCAGAAAGTGTTAAAATTTTGAGCAATATTCTCTTTCTATGAGATTTTTGTAATTTTCTATTTTTACAGAAACATTTGTATTATAAAGAATTTTTAATAGAAAAGAACTTAGTCATCTAAAAAGGAGTTGTTTAAATTTAGGCAAAATTTAAAAAGGATAAATTCGATTTCCATTTCTGGTAGCTTTAAAAATTTGATATTCTGAAAAGCCTTCCACTACAGAATAATCCCAGATACTATATAAAGTGTTTGGAAAAACTTTTCATTGCATGGTTGAGCTGGCAACAGAGTAAGGAAATCCCCAGCAGTCAAACATGAAACAAAAGCATAAATCCTGGGAGAAAAGTCTATGGCTGCTTTTTGGGCACCTGTGGATTTCTGGTGATCCGGAGATTATGTTTTAATGGCCTCACAGGGAGAAGGAAACGAATATTAATGTCCACGTACTGTAAAGAGACAGATCAAAGATCTGCATGTGAAGCCAAGACCCTGCCTACCAAAAAAGGCCACACCTTCAGTAAACAGTGAACAGAGATAAATCCTAATTTATAAAATAAACTTGTCTATTTTATTTTAAAAACAAAATTATTAGAAAATAATAGGTTTAATGGTGGATTCCAAAAGCAGGTATAAATCCTATGTGGCTGAGAGTACTCTCAATTTCATGCCGGTAAGAATTTATTCAGAGAAAACTACATCAGATAAGAGAGACTCAACTGTCAAATATTTCAAAACAGATGTGAGAACAACAGGGCTGAGAATCAGCAGAAATACTCAGTAGTTGAAACAAATATCAAATATACAATAAGTATGACATTCAAACATAGAATAGAAAAGAGCATATTTTATAAGTTTGTGAGTGAAAGTCGCTCAGTCGTGTTCGACTCTTTGCGACCCCATAGACTATACAATCCATGGAATTCTCCAGGCCAGAATACTGGAGTGGGTAGCCTTTCCCTTCTCCAGGGGATCTTCCCAACCCAGGGATCGAACTCAGGTCTCCCGCATCGCAGGCGGATTCTTTACCAGCTGAGCCACAAGGGAAAAAACAGTACTAAAAGTATGAGTTTAGAGACGTTCGTTGACAATAAGACACATTTGAAACAGAAATTATAGACATGAAAAACATAACTGAAATAAACTCAATTGGTTTTAAAAACAGATTCCGTACAGCTCAAGAGAAAGACTGAATTAGATGTGTACTAAGTCACTTCAGTCGTGTGGGACTCTGCGACTGGATCGTAGCCCGCCAGGCTCCTCTGTCCATGGTATTCTACAGGCAAGAATACTGTAGTGGGTGGCCTTTCCCTTCTCCAGGGGGTCTTCTCCACCCAGGGATCAAAACTGCATCTCTATGTCTCCTGCATTGACAGGCGGTTCTTTAGCACTAGTGACGTCTGGGAAGACCAAATCACCAGATGCACCCATGTCAAAGATACGGTAACCATGAATGAGATAAAAGAATCATGTATCATAAAACGAAAACAAATGTCCAACATATATATAATCAGTGGTAAAGAAGGAGTGGCCATTAAAATGAAAACAGCTATTATTCTGAGATAGCAGTGAAAAATTTCCCAAAACCAATAAAAGACACACATCCTAAGATTTAGGAATCACTAAGGTCCAAGCAGGAAGATGCAAACATATATATATATTTACATTGTGCTGAAGATGCAAGATAACAAAGGAAAAGAAATGTAATGTGTAGTAAGAGAGAAAAAACAGACTAGAAACAAGTAACAATGAAAGATAAAAGTGAAAAATAGCACATAATGTTATACTATTTCAAAGTCTGAGAGAAACAAGTGAAATAATTGAAAACATACAAGAAAGCTGTCTTTTAAGAATGTGAGTACAATGAAGACACTCTTAAGAAAACAAAAACCTGTTTATCATCAAGTATGGTGTTTATCACCATCAGTAGATAAACTACTGAAGAATATACTTCAAGAAGAATGAAAACGATCCCAGAGGGAAGGTCTGAGAAGCGAGAGAGGAGAGAGAAGAGTGAACATGTTGGTAAATCTAGATAAATGTTTATTGTAAAATTACATTTTAAAGTAACAGTGACAATGATAGTGTTTAACTTGTGATATGTGAAAAAAATTTGATTACAAGAAAAATATTTCCTGATAATAGCATATGAGGGTGAATAATATTAAAGCATTTTAATATGCTTACTTATTAAAATTTCTAAACAGCTACCAAAGTAGGAGAAATACAGTGTAAACTTTCAAATGAGTAAAGAGTAAAAAAAGAAAAGATAACAAAAATCTTAAGCAATCCAAAAAATAGCAATGAAAAATGCAAACAGAAAATACAGGACAAATAGAAGGGCACAAATAAAGTGGTAAAAAGAAATTCAATACATAAACAATCTCAGTAAGTATCAATGAGCTAAACTTTTCAGTTAGAAGGTTAAGTTTTTCTGACTGGATTAAAAAAGGTCTAACTATGTTGTTTGTAAGAGGCTTGCCCACAATACAAGGATATAAAAATTGAAAGGAAAATGCTAGAAGAAGATATACCAGAAAATAATAATGAAAAGTAAATTGGTACGTTTATGGTAACTTCAGACAAAACAAGGCCTTAGGACAAGGATCACTACTTTGAGTAAAAATATCTACTGCTGCTGCTGCTAAGTCACGTCAGTCGTGTCCGACTCTGTGCAACCCCATAGACGGCAGCCCACCAGGCTCCCCCGTCCCTGGGATTCTCCAGGCAAGAACGCTGGAGTGGGTTGCCATTTCCTCCTCCAATGCATGAAAGTGAAAAGTGAAAGTGAAGTCGCTCAGTCGTGTCCGACTCTTAGCGACCCCATGGACTGTAGCCTACCAAAAAAGCTAAATTCCCTTGGAATAACAGTTCAAAACTTGCATGAACATAATTATACACTTTTAAAATATAAGTAAATACTAAGACTATAAGAAAAAATGAAAAACCCATAATGATTGTAACCAATATTAAAAAAATTCCCAACAATTAATAAATCAGAACAGTCAATAACTTAAAGAACATTTGCTCTCTATTATTACCAAACTTGTTATGTTGACTCTCATACCAAATGATCAGAGACAGCCATTCTTTTCAAGAATTCATTAAACATTTATGAAAATTAACCAGTTATAAGAATGATGACTTATCAAGTTTTAGAGAGGACTTAGCAAGTTTTGGAGAGTTCTTACCATGCAGACTATGTTCTGTAGTAACAATACAATTGAATTAGAAATATATTACCAAAAAATCACTAACCCACACTGTACATTTGAAAATTTAAATGCTAAATAACTCATAGGTCAAATAAAAATCATGATAAAATTTGGAAAATTACATATTAAACTTGTGGAATGCAGATAAAACAGTACTTACATATTTGTGTTAGACAAGGATGATTGAAGATAACACTACATACTAGACAAACCCTACACTATTAGACAAGGATGATTGAAGGTAACACTACAACTCAAAAATCAACTTAAAAATATCAACAGAGAGACAAAAGCATTATATAATGTTAAAGGGGTCCATCCTACAAGCGAGTATAATACCTATAAACATTTATGCACCCAACATAGGAGCACCTGAATATATAGAGCAAATATTAGCAGACATAAATATTAAAGAGAGCTGAGTGCCAAAGAATAGATGCTTTTGAACTGTGGTGTTGGAGAAAACTCTTGAGAGTCCCTTGGACTGCAAGGAGATCCAGCCACTACATCCTAAAGGAAATCAGTCCTGAATATTCATTGGAAGGACTGATGCTGAAGCTGAAACTCCCATACTTTGGCCACCTGATGTGAAGAACTGACTCATTGGAAAAGAACCTGATGTTGGGAAAGATTGAAGGCAGGAGGAGAAGGGGACGACAGAGGATGAGATGGTTGAATGGCATCACCGACTCAATGGACATGAGTCTGAGTAAACTCCGGGAGTTGGTGATGAACAGAGAGGCCTGGTGTGCTGCAGTCCATGGTGTCGCAAAGAGTTGGACACAAATGAGCGACTGAACTGAACTCATTAACAGACATAAAAAGATAAATTGGCAGTAATAGTGGGGATTTTAATACCTACTTATGTGATGGATCCTGACAGAAAAACAGCAAGAAAATACTGGCCTTAAATGACACTTTAGACTTGATAAACATAATAGATGTAGACAGAACATTCCATCTGCAACCAGTAGAGTACATACTCTTTTCAAGTCCATGGGGAACATCTTCCAAAAGAGATCATACATTACACCGCAAAACAAGTCTCAGTAAATTTAGGAAGACTGAAATTACATCAATTCCAATCACAAGGGTAGAAACTAGAAATCAACTACAAAAAGAAAACTGGATTAAAAAAAAAAAAACTACATAGAGACTGAACAACATGCTACTAGACAATTAATGGTCAAGGGAGAAATCAAGAATAAATCAGAATAACTTTGATACAAATGAAAATGAAAACATACCCTTCCAAAAGCTATGGGATGCAGCAAAAGTAGTTTTAAGAGGGTAGTTTATAGCAATACAGGTCCACCTCAAGGAGCATGAAAAATCTCAAGCTATCTAACCTTATACCTAAGGAGACTAAGAAAAAAAAGGAAAAGAATAACCAAATCCCAAAGTTAGCAGAAGGAAAGAAATAAAAAATATCAGTGGATATTTAAAACAGATACTAAAAAAATAGAAAAGATTAATAGAACTAAAAGCTTGTTCTTTGAAAAGATAAACAAGATTAACAAATCTTTGGCTAGACTTATCAGAAAAAAGCAGAGCCCAAATAAAATAAAAAATGAAAGATGAAAGGTCATGGTTGATACCACAATAATACAAAGGATCATGAGACTACTATGAACAACTATATAACCGCAAACTGGAAAACCTAGAAGAAATGAATAAATTCCCATAAACATACAACCTACCAAGACAATCAGGAAGACACAGAAAATCTAAATAGACTAATTACTAGTAATGAAACTGAGGCAGTAACTTAACAAATCCCAACAAACAAACATCCAGGAGCAGATGGCTTCACAGGTGAATGGGAGAAACTATATAAATAACTTATACAACTTGATATCAAAACCCCCAAATAGTCCAATTTAAACAATTGTCAAAGCCTGAACAGACATTTTTCCAAACAAGATATAAGATGGTCAACAAGTATATGAAAAGATCCTCAACATTATTAAACATCAGAGAAATGCAAATAAAAATAAAAATGAGATTTTACCTTATGGCTGTGAGAATGACTGTTATCAAAAAGACAGAAAACAAGTGATGGCAAGGGTGTGGAGGAATATGAACCCTCATTCACTGTTGGTGAGAGTGTAAATTGATGCAGCCACTATGGAAAATAAAATGAAGATTCCTCAAAATATTAAAAATAGAAATATCATATGATCCAGCAATTCTACTTATTGGTATTTATCTGAAGAAAATTAAAACACCAATTTGAAAAGATACACGCGATGCTATGTTTATTACATCGTTATTTATAATAGCCAAGATATGGAAACAAACTGTCCATCCATTCATCCATAGGTGAATGGATGAAGATATGGTATATATATTTAATGAAATATTAGTCAGCCCTTAAAAGCATCTGTGAAACCATGAATAGATCTAAAGCATACTGTTGTTGTTGTTGAGTCACTCCGTCCTGTCTGACTCTTTTCGACCCCCTGGACTGCAGCCTGCCAGGCTCCTCCATCCATGGGATTTCCCAGGCAAGAATACTGAAGTGGGTTGCCATTTCCCTTTCCAAAAGGGTATTATGCTAGGTGAAATAAATGAGTCAGACAAAGACAAATACCATGAGATATCACTTGTGTGTGGATTCTAAAAAAACCAAACCAAATGAACAAAATAAAACAAAACAGAAACAGCTTCATAGATATAGAGAACAAACTAGTGGCCATGAGAGATGGAGGGAAGATGGGCAAAATCTGTGAAAGGCATTAGTGAGCACAAATTTCCAGTTATAAAGTAAATAAATCATGGGAATTTAATATACAAGGTAGGAAATACAGTCACTATTGTAATAACTTTAAATGGTGACAGGAGGTAACTAGACTTCTGATGGTGATCATCCCATAGCATATATAAATGCCAATGTTGTACACCCAAAACTAATATAACATTGTATGTAAATTAAACTTCAATAAAAAAATAAAAATAACAATAAAATCAAAAGTGGAGAAAAATAATCAGGATGAAGTAGAAAGAAATAAATGAAATAGAAAGCAAAGGGAATCAACTGAGTTTGGTTTTTGTGAAGTGACAAAATTGCTCAATGTCTAGTAAGATTTATTTAAAACTGAGATGGAAAGCATCAAAAAATCTATATTATAAAAAATAAGCAGGTGGATATAACTTCAGAAACAGAAGAGCTTAAAAAGATAACAGAATATTATAAACAATTTATGCTAGTACATTAAAAAGATTAGATGAAATGTACAAATTGCTTGAAAGACTATAACATAACAAAAGAGAAAACAGAAAATCTGAATAGTTCCATTACCATAAGATAATTTTAATTAGCGTAAGTTTAAAACTTTCTCACAATGAGAATGCTAGGATCAAATGTTTTTATAAGAAAATTCTTTTATATGCTTTCAAATATTTAAATAACAGGTATTTCTACAAACTTTTCTAGGAAATAAGAAAAAGAGAGAATACTCCCACTTTCTATTATGAGGCTACTAAACTTCACTATAAAAGCCAGACATTTATGGTATGAAAAATGTCAACTTCAGGACAATCTCACTTACTAAGAGAGATACAAAAATTCTAAAGGAAGTAATAGGCAAATAAAATACAACAATATATACATCATTACTAAGATGGTTTCCTAATTATGAAGTTAGTTCAATAATAGAAAATCCCCACATTAACAGATTAAAGAAGAAAATGATATCATCATCTTAATATATAAAAAATAAAAGAATAATTAAAATTCCAAGTCTGTTAATTATTTTTAAATATCTTAGTAAACTAGAAATAAAAACTAACATCTTATATCTGCTAAGTGGTATCTCCTGAAGAACTATATGCTGCTGCTGCTGCTAAGTCGCTTCAGTCGTGTCCAACTCTGTGTGATCCCATAGACGGCAGCCCACCAGGCTCCCTTGTCCCTGGGATTCTCCAGTCAAAAACACTGGAGTGGGTTGCCATTTCCTTCTCCAAAGCATGAAAGTGAAAAGTGAAAGTGAAGTCACTCAGTCGTGTCTGACCCTCAGCCACCCCATGGACTGCAGCCTTCCAGGCTCCTCCGTCCATGGGATTTTCCAGGCAAGGGTACTGGAGTGGGGGAAGAACTATATAGATAGTTATTTAAATCATGAAAGGTCAAAACATTCCCTTTAAAATCAGAAAAACAGTAGTGCGCTGTCAGTCCTAATCAACACAGTAAAAAAAGAAAAATAAATAAAAGTATAAAATTTGGAAAAGGAAAAGCAAAACTATTATCACTGCAGTTAACATAATTATTCACAAAGATAAATAAATTGACAATTTCTTTTGAATTAGTAAGACAGTTTAGCAAACATGGTGGATATAGGTTAATATATGAGTCAACTGCATATTTATAATCAGCAAGAAGTAATCAGAAAATATATTTATTTAAAAGATGCTATTTATAACAACAACAAAATTGTGCTAGAAATAAATCTAATAAATCTAATGTGCAGAATCTTTAAAGAGAAAATTATGATAATCTAGTGAACGATATAAAACCTAGACAGAAGATACCACCTTTGCATGGAGAGCAAGACTCAATATCACAAAAGTACCAATTCTTCTCAAATCTCTAAATCTGATGGAATTATAGTCAAAATTTCAGTAATATTTTTCATAGAACTTGACAAATAAGGTGTGAGGGACACTTCTTAACATATGCCATCAGGTACATTAAAATTTTTTAACTATGAGAATGTATTTTCTGTTTTCAAAATTTACGTTTAAATAAACACATGTACAAATGTCTGTAGTAGGCAGAGAAGGAAATGGCAACCCACTCCAGGACTCTTGCCTGGAGAATCCCATGGACAGAGGAGCCTGGTGGGCTACAATCCATGGGGTCACACAGAGTCGGACACACCTGAACGACTGACACAGTAGTAGGCAGCTTCTAAGATGGCTGCCATGATCCCTGCTTCCTGGTATTTATGCCTGGAGTGATCCACTTCTCTTTAGGGTGGGCTGGATTTACGACTTTTCCCTAGTGTATAGAATATGGAAGACATGAGGGGCTATCACTTCTGTAGCTTATGTCTCTAGGCCATCTGAGGCCTGCCAACAGCCACAAGAGGAAATTTGAAGGTGACTCCTCCCCAGGTCAGGTTTTGAGGTGACTATCTCTTGCCCACAGGCTGGCCATGAGAGACACTGAGCTAGAGGACCCCAGCTAACCTATTCCTGGATTCTTAACCCACAAAAATGGTGAGATAATGTTTGTGTTGCTTCCAGCCACTAATGGAACAATTTGTTTTATAGCAATAGATACCTAACACAAGCAAAGTGCATTCATTGATAAACATAAAAATATATATATATATATATATATATATATATATATATATATATATATATATATAAAGGGCCATGGATAGCTGGAGAAGGAAATGGCAAACCACTCCAGCGTTCTTGCCTGGAGAATCCCAGGGATGGAGGAGCTTGGTAGGCTGCCGTCTATGGGGTTGCACAGAGTCGGACATGACTGAAGTGACTTAGCAGCAGTAGCAGTAGCAGCATAGCTGAGACACTCCTGAAGAAAAACAAAGTAGGAGGACTTAGCCTCACTGATATCAAGATTTATTACAAACCTATCATTAATTATAGGAATGTGTTTTTGGCATGGAGAGTTAGATAAATGGAATAGAATAATGAGAATAGAAGCTCATTCATGCCTGTTTCGGAGAAGGCAATGGCACCCCACTCCAGTACTCTTGCCTGGAAAATCCCATGGACGGAGGAGCCTGGAGGGCTGCAGTCCTGAGCGACTTCACTTTCACTTTTCACTTTCATGCATTGGAGAAGGAAATGGCAACCCACTCCAGTGTTCTTGCCTGGAGAATCCCAGGATGGCGTAGCCTGGTGGGCTGCCGTCTGTGGGGTCGCACAGAGTCAGACACGACTGAAGTGACTTAGCAGCAGCAGCAGCATGCCTCTTTGGCAGCTTAAATCTTCTAAAGATGGGACTTGCAGTTAGGATGGCCAGGATGACAAGAGTGGCACTTGGCAAATGGTATATAATATTAATATTTAACAGAGAGTATGTCACACCTGTGTGAATCATCTGACTACCACTGTGGTTCCTTTATTCTCATCTGATTTCAGGTAAGTTGGTCTGTTTATTTAATTAGCTAAGGTAATAATTCATTGTATTGACCCCAGATTTAGCACAGGAAAGGACTCAGCTCCTCCAAGAAATTTATCCTGAATTTCAATTCTGGACTCAGTTCTTTTCTTTGTTTTGAGAAAGCACTTTTTTTTTTATATATAAACTTTATTTTATTTTTAAACTTTACAATATTGTATTAGTTTTGCCAAATATCAAAATGAATCCGCCACAGGTATACCTGTGTTCCCCATCCTGAACCCTCCTCCCTCTTCCCTCCGCATACCCTCCCTCTGGGTCGTCCCAGTGCACCAGCCCCAAGCATCCAGTATCGTGCATCGAACCTGGACTGGCGACTCATTTCATACATGATATTATACATGTTTCAATGCCATTCTCCCGAATCTCCCCACTCTCTCCCTCTCCCACAGAGTCCATAAGACTGATCTATACATCAGTGTCTCTTTTGCTGTCTCGTACACAGGGTTATTGTTACCATCTTTCTAAATTCCATATATATGCGTTAGTATACTGTATTGGTGTTTTTCTTTCTGGCTTACTTCACTCTGTATAATAGGTTCCAGTTTCATCCATCTCATTAGAACTGATTCAAATGTATTCTTTTTAATGGCTGAGTAATACTCCATTGTGTATATGTACCACAGCTTTCTTATCCATTCATCTGCTGATGGGCATCTAGGTTGCTTCCATGTCCTGGCTATTATAAACAGTGCTGCGATGAACATTGGGGTACACGTGTCTCTTTCCCTTCTGGTTTCCTCAGTGTGTATGCCCAGCAGTGGGATTGCTGGATCATAAGGCAGTTCTATTTGGAATCTCCACACTGTTCTCCAGAGTGGCTGTACTAGTTTGCATTCCCACCAACAGTGTAAGAGAGTTCCCTTTTCTCCACACCCTCTCCAGCATTTATTGCTTGTAGACTTTTGGATCGCAGCCATTCTGACTGGCGTGAAATGTTCCTCATAGTGGTTTTGATTTGCATTTCTCTGATAATGAGTGATGTTGAGCATCTTTTCATGTGTTTGTTAGCCATCTGTATGTCTTCTTTGGAGAAATGTCTATTTAGTTCTTTGGCCCATTTTTTGATTGGGTCATTTATTTTTCTGGAGTTGAGCTGTAGGAGTTGCTTGTATATTTTTGAGATTAGTTGTTTGTCAGTTACTTCATTTGCTACTATTTTCTCCCATTCTGAAGGCTGCCTTTTCACCTTGCTAATAGTTTCCTTTGATGTGCAGAAGCTTTTAAGTTTAATTAGGTCCCATTTGTTTATTTTTGCTTTTATTTCCAATATTCTGGGAGGTAGGTCATAGAGGATCCTGCTGTGATGTATGTTGGAGAGTGTTTTGCCTATGTTCTCCTCTAGGAGTTTTATAGTTTCTGGTCTTACGTTTAGATCTTTAATCCATTTTGAGTTTATTTTTGTGTATGGTGTTAGAAAGTGTTATGGTTTCATTCTTTTACAAGTGGTTGACCAGTTTTCCCAGCACCACTTGTTAAAGAGATTGTCTTTAATCCATTGTATATTCTTGCCTCCTTTGTCAAAGATAAGGTGTCCATATGTGCGTGGATTTATCTCTGGGCTTTCTATTTTGTTCCATTGATCAATATTTCTGTCTTTGTGCCAGTACCATACTGTCTTGATAACTGTGGCTTTGTAATAGAGCCTGAAGTCAGGTAGGTTGATTCCTCCAGTTCCATTCTTCTTTCTCAAGATAGCTTTGGCTATTCGAGGTTTTTTGTATTTCCATACAAATTGTGAAATTATTTGTTCTAGCTCTGTGAAGAATACCGTTGGTAGCTTGATAGGGATTGCATTGAATCTATAAATTGCTTTGGGTAGTATACTCATTTTCACTATATTGATTCTTTCAATCCATGAACATGGTACATTTCTCCATCTATTAGTGTCCTCTTTGATTTCCTTCACCAGTGTTTTATAGTTTTCTATATATAGGTCTTTAGTTTCTTTAGGTAGATATATTCCTAAGTATTTTATTCTTTCCGTTGCAATGGTGAATGGAATTGTTTCCTTAATTTCTCTGAGAAAGCACTTTTTACATTAACTTCACTACAGCAACTATCATGCCTATTAAGATGTTAAGGTCATAAGCTAGGGAACAAGATTGGCTGGATTTAAGTAATGGACAAATGACTTAATCTCAGTTTTCTCACAATAAAATAGGGATGATAAGAATTGTCTTCTACCTCCAAGTTCTTGTGAGAAATGAAAGATTTGTTCAGATGAAACTTTCAAAACATCCTTTGACACTATAGTAAGTTATGCATTTCTGTCTTTTACAATTATATTAAAATTTATGGATTTGTTTCATCTTTTGGATTGCAGACTACTTGAGGTCAGAGACTTGTCTTAATTATCTTCACACGCCCAGTGCCTAGTTATTACCTGGTGGTAGATGCCCAATAAATGTTTGTTGAACCAAAATGAGGCAAATACTGTTGGGCAAATGATATCACTAAAAATGGTAATTCTTATGGTCTTTCATGGGCTTCCCTCATGGCTCAGTGGGAAAGAATCTGCCTGCAATGCAGGAGGCATGGGTTCAATCCCTGGGTTGGGAAGATCCCCTGGAAGAGGGCATGGCAGCTCACTCTAGTGTTCTTGCCTGGAGAATCCCATGGACAGAGGAGCCTGGTGGGCTACAGTCCAGGGGGTCACAAAGAGTCTGACACAACTTAAGTAACTCTGACACAACTTAAGTAACTAAGAGCACACACTCACACACACACATGGTCTTTTTATGTCCTTACTGATTTAATGGTTAATTAGCTATTCATTAAACAATGAATTACTTAACAATGAATAACTTAATCATTCATTCACGGTGCTTTGGGGTAGGAGGGGCATTCAATCCAGCCTTGGAGCCTATACTTCATGAAGGAAGTGATAATAATCAGGCTAGACGATGAAGCCAGGACTATCTACCTCTCCATCACTGCTCTCAATGCAGCATCTGACCTATTGCCAGGCCCAACAAACATTCTCTGAAAGAATGAAGGAATGGGAGCCAGGAGAATAAAAGAATAAGTGGTGGAGCATAGCATTCCAGGCAGGAGAAAAAGTATTCTCAGCATTTCAAAGGTTGGCTTTGGGGTATCTTCAGATAACTCAGCACGGTGTGTGTTCAGGAAAGGGAGAAACAAAGGTAGATAGTAAGAAGGGCTATATTACCATAGTTCTTTCATGGCACACTAAGAAATGTGGACTTTTTCTTCAAACTAGATCATTGAAGACATTTAGGCAGAAGAGTGATATAACCAAATCTGAATTTTAGGGAGGTGACTGGTTACAGTGGGAGGAGTCATTGGAAACAAGGAGATTACCCAGGAGCTACTCAGTCATTCTCTGCTTCAGTCTTTTGGCTCGTAGTTATTCAGCTATTGCCTTTGTGCACCTTATCCTATAGAAAACCATCATAGTGCTTTCAAAAACTTTTCAGTTTTTTTCCCTTTCCTTCCCAACTTAGTGACTCTATGTACTTTATGTGGGCATTCCATTATTTTCCTTCAGAGTACATAGTCACTAAACTTTCCATAATTTACTCTAAGGTTCTTTCCACTAATGTCCAACCAGTGTCTTTTGTTCAGTGGATCACACACATTTTTCCAGATTTTGCTTCACTGAAGTTTAATGCCTTATTTTTTTTCCATTTCTGGGACACTCCTTAGGCTTAACGGGAAAAATGAAGCAGCACATTGAAAGACCCGTTTGGCTGCCATGCAACTCTGTTGATTTATCATCGATAGGTAAACAGAAACTCTGCTTTAAAAAAAAAAAAAATCCATGCTTGAGATCTTTTTAAAACAACCCTCAGACAAAAAATTATACCAAATGCTTTTGCAGATCCTCTTTGGAGCTGTTTGCTTCCATTTATCTATTCCGGGTACCTCTAGTCCCAGCATGCAAACAAGAGGGGCTCAAAAGCACCGTGGCTTTCCCCTTCCCATCAGACATGGTCCGTATCCCTCTCCATCCACACACCTGCTACTCCCTAAGCTAACATCCTCTGACTATAACCTTATTTGAGAAACTCTCTGTGTGAAACCAGTGGGTGCAGAAATAGCAGGTGACTCCATTTCAGCAGTTTTGGTGACCAGAGAAGAATTATTGCTTCCTTCACTTTGTGGCTCTGGTAAGTGCCCAAGAGGTGTAGTCAAAAAATCAACACATTAGTAATTCAGCAGGACCAACTCCAGCTGTTTAACATGGCCCAGCTCAAATGTCACATCCTCGGTGATACCTTCTCTGACCTCCTTCCTCTCCAAGGCACCGTTTCATTGTGCCCTTTGCTCTCCCATAGCCTTTTGTTCAGACTACTACTTGTAGAGCATTTATCACCACTGTTATTTTAACTTTGTGAAAATCGCATTTGAGTATGGTAGAGGGACATAGGAAGGAATTTTCAAGGAGAAAAAATCTGGAGGCCCCTTGTATTATACCACACTCAGGTTTGAAACTTTGGGTAAGTTTCAAGCCCTCTTTGAACCTCAGTTTTCTTAGCTGTAAAAGAGACTATCGCAAAGGAGAGAGGATAATGCATATAGCACAGAACCTCGCCTCGGGCAGATATTTAACAAATATCAGTTCCCTTTTGTTTTCCTTCCTGTTTAGATGTGGACATGCCTGTCTCTCCCACTAGACCATAAAATCCTCTAGGGAGACACTTTGCCTTATTAATCTTTCCAGTCCCCTCGTACAGGGTCCAATCCAGGTGTTCAGTGCAAGTGTCTTGGCTGCTGGATGAAAGGAATGCCATGTTGAACCCTAGAAAACTTAGCCAAACTTATTGGCTAGCTTCCTGTGACGATGCACGTGAACCTCTGTTTTCTTACCTCATTATTGTATCCAAGTTCTTGATTTGAGGGTGATGGAACAAGACAGGAGAGCTTAATAATTAAGTCCATACAGTCTTTGAACTTAAGATAGGTAAAAGTATACTCCTCCTTAAAGTTCCTACACTTTGAAAATCTGTGAGTTGTAAATTAGAGGACCTGCTTTACTGAGAGAAGAAAAAAAAATTGAGGCTAAACCTTGAAGCCATTGGAGTTATTTGGGGAAGATTTTTTACTATAATTGAGGTGTTCTGTCAGGAATGGTCCTGCAATACAGAAATGGATTCATGATCAAGGTCTCTTGGCATTCTTCTGTGGAAAAGCACATGCTTTTTGGCTGAAGAGAAAAAAAGTAACTTGGCAGGCACTGTACCACTTTAAAGTCCTTTCAATATGTGAATTAATTCCATGTCACCACACTTAGCGTCAAGCCAATGTTTCATGTGGATCGTGTCCTGGTGAACTTAGCGCACGTGGTGTGACCAAGGTAAGTTGGTGGCAATCCCCATGTAAGGTATCAATCATGCAGATACATGATGTTGATGACTTGTGAATACTTTGCACTTATTGGAAATCCTTTTCTTTTGAACTCCTTGACGCTCTTCAGACCAATGCCCTCTTTGGATCTCTGTAAAAATCTGGCAATCCCCATCTTTCCAGTCAAGTCAACATCTGCTGTGAGCCAGATATTGTTCTGGATATTGGGGATTCAATGAGAAGCAAGACAGACAGAACTCCTGACCTCAGGAAGCATACATCTTAGTGCATCTATAAGCTCCTTTTATTTACTTCTATTTTTAGTGTTTTTCTTTCTTAACCTTCCGTTTAGCTATCTATACATTCAATTATGAGCATCTTGCACACTCCAGTTTGCTTTTTAAAGTTTTTGACTTATCCCTCCCCTTTGAGGGTTTATTCACTTTTTGAGCCACAATATCGTCATAAACTTTCAGAACTAGATGAACTTTGAATCACCTAGTCCAACAATAAGCCACAGAGATGTATTGATTTGTTCTCTCACATAGCAACAGACTGGCGGGTGGAGTCCAGCACTGACTGCCAGTTCAATATCTTTCATATCTTAAAGTTGGACATGACTGAGCATCTTTAGTACCTGTATCTCTAGACTGATCCGTATGGAGAGCCCCTAAAACAGTCTCTTTTCAACTTTCTTTTCCTCGTTCTGAAATACTGGCTCTTCTATTCTCTTCTTGGGTTCTTTATGTGTACGTTACTTAAATCCCATGTCCAACTTGAAGGTGTTGTGCTCTTCACATTTTTATTTGACCTTTCTTACTCCCCTTGGGGTGGCCCTCTTTCCGTTACCCTTTGCCGTCTCAAGCTTGGTATCACTGCCCTCTTTCTATTGATTTGGAATGGGCTGCTGCTGCTACTGCTGCTAAGTCACTTCAGTCGTGTCCAACTCTGTGCAACCCCATAGATGGCAGCCCACCAGGCTCCCCCATCCCTGGGATTCTCCAGGCAAGAACACTGGAGTGGGTTGCCATTTCCTTCTCCAATGCATGAAAGTGAAAAGTGAAAGTGAAGTCACTCAGTCGTGTCGGACTCTTAGCGACCCCATGGACTGCAGCCTACCAGGCTCCTCCATCCATGGGCTTTTCCAGGCAAGAGTACTGGAGTGGGGTGTCATTGCCTTCTCCGTGGAATGGGCTACTGCATTTAAAACAAAATCGTTTTAATTTTTTTCCCTTTCATTCATTTCCCCCAAATCTCCTGCCCCTATCTTTTCTTTTATTGAAATCTCTTCTTTTGAAGCCAGGATTTTGATGACCACAGTTTTTGATTTATAAAAAGTAGTTTTCTGATTTTTTCCCACTTCTCTTGCTGCATGTATATTCCCAATAATTTGATATTTTCTTCTCTGTTTCAAAACTTGAAATACACATTCATCTATTCTCTCTCTTTTATCTCATCTGAAACCCATTCTGCTGTCCCCTTGCAATCCTACCTAACTACATAACTCTTCTTCCCTGCGCATTATATTTGTATGACTTCTCCAGCTGTGCACAGAATACGTAACTCCCTGCAGCTCCTGTATTCAGGATTCCTGGAGAATACTTCACTCTCTCCTCTCCTTATCACAGATCTAATTCACAATCCCATTTTTTCTCATGGAAATGCATAGTCTGCTGTTTTCAGTGGGACTGTTAGTACCTCACCCTATCTTTAATTATTTCACATACTTGCTTTTTAAAAAATTTTTTTTATTATTATTCACTCTCATTCATTTATTAACTAAGTGAGCTGGTGATCCAGAACTGCCTAGAAGCTCCTCCACAGAGTTACTTCTGTGAGTGCAGATCCTATCTCTCCTTGTTGCAATTTCTCTAAACAAATCCTAGCTTTCTTTCTCTGGGACTCACTACTGAGTCCTCACGATAGATGATTTGATAATTGCAAATGCTCAGGCACATGCTATAGTCTTGTACCATCACTATTGAAATAGACACGACATTGCATTTTGTCGATACCATCTTGTCCTTTATTTGAACTTACATGGGTTTTTCTCAATCAGCTTTTGGTTTCACAGGATACCTTTCCTCTGTCCCTTGGTCTATGTTCCTCTATTGATGACATTGGTGGCTGGCTGCCCCTGGCTCCCAGCTGCACAAACAAATTCATCCCTGGAGCTTGGCATCTATGGGCACTTACACATAAAAACAATGTGTACTGTTCACTCTACTCATTGCCAGTATACCAGCTGCCTCGGATTCCTTCTGCTTTTCCTCACTAGCATATCGTATGGTTTGACCTGGTGAATTTGAGTTTCAATTTCACTGAGAAAAGAGGTACTCTGACGTAAGCTGAATGTGGAAGGTGACAGACTAGAGACCTCCACTCTCATTTATTCAACAACTTTGGTTGAGACCTTGATTGAAGTCAGGCACTTTGCTAGTGGTACATGCTGAAGTAAGACTTTAGCTCTCAGTCCAAGGAATTTTCAAACTAATGGAAGAGCCAGGAACACTTTCCCATAAATAAAGCACATCAGTAAATACACCTTACGTATTAGAAATGGTAGAATAATCTAGTGCTAAAGAGGACAGGCTTTGAAGTCACAGACCTGCTCTTGTATTTGAACCTTACCACAAGCCTGGCCTGGGGCAAGTTCCTTGATGTTTTTATGTCTCTTCTTGTCTGTAAATGGATTTTAAGCAACAATTCTTTCAACCTAAGATTGTCATGAGGATTAAATGAATTAAAAGAGGTTAGGTGCTTAACACAATGCTTAGGTCTTCATAAGTGCTCAGCAACTATTGGTTTTATGTGGTATTTACAGGTTGCTACAGCACAATGAGAGAGTCAAGGAAAATTTCCGGAATAACTCAGGTTGAGTTCTGAGAGACAAGCACTGGCAATAGCTAAATGAAGTACAGGAAAGGAATCCCTTTCAAAAAATTTACATTTAAGTATAGTTGACTTACAATGTTGTGTGTTTCAGGGGTGTAGCAAAGTGATTCAGTTTTATAATTATTTATTTTTGTTTTGTTTTGTTTGTTTGTTTTTACAAATTATTTTCCCTTATATGTTATTACAAAATACTGAGGATAGTTCCCCGTGCTGTACAGTAGGTCCTTACTGGTTATCTGTTTTAGATATAGTAGGGTGTATATGTTAATCCCAAACTTTATCCTTCCCCTCCCGTTTCCCCTTTGGTAACTGTAAGTTTTTTTTCCCTATCTTTGTGGATCTAAGGAAAATGTACTCTAAGCAGGGAGGCAGAACACGCAAAGGAATGTAGGTGTGAAATAACATAATGAATGCACGAATGTCAAGTAGTCCACTGTGTATGGCTGAAGCAGAATCCATGACTGGAAGAAGGGAAAGATGATGACTGAGGCAAATAAAATATCAAAACTCATTTCAACAGAAAAAAATCTGCAACAGCAACAACAGAACGTATATAACTGTCTACATCGTGCCAAGATATGTGAGGGAGAGGCAACCTCAAAATTTCAAAGACATCTGAGAAGACCTCCCACTGAAATAGGAGGCAAAAAGAACTGCAGAATGAAAAAAAAAAAAAAAAGACACGGCAGAAATGATGGCATCCTGACACTCAGTTAGAAACGTGTCATACGAAAGACAGTGGTGTCTTGTCAAAGGGTCAGAGACTCGCAGCCTGCACCTTTCCTACAGATCTATGACTCCATAACCCATCTTCATCCACCTCTACATTAAATCTCCACCAGTGCCTCTCCCTGCTTTTTGTTATCGGACACATAAGTATGTAGCTTAAGATCTTAACGAAAGAGCAGAGCAGCTTGGTGCAGTGACACCTGAGCCCAGCAGCTGTGTGTGAATGACCTGCAGACAGAAAAGCAATACTCCTTGTCCAAGCAACCTAGACATGGCTGTGCTGTGTCCTGCAGACGCCCAGGGCTGAATTTGCACAGTCACTGCCAGAAAAGCACGCCACACCCACACGTCAAAACAAACATGATATCCAGGGGAGGAAAATCAAGGTTCAGTTGTTTCTTTTCTTCCCTCTCCAAATCCCAAGAATCCAGTGAGTTTTAATAACACTTCTAAAATGTCAGGAGAAAAAAATCTTACTTTTAAAAAAGTTGCAACAACCAAGGGGGTCTTATGCAGAGTCTAGTTTCACTCTTGGCCCCTCAGGGATGCTGTGGGGTGCAGGTGTACCTTGCTTTGAGAAAAATGCAATGAAAAAAAAAAAAACAAAAAAACAAGCATAGACTAGAGGCTTTAGGAGGTGAGTATTCATATTGTAATGCAGGTTTTTAATTTTATCTGAATCATAGATTTGCTTTAAAACAGCAGCCCTTCTCCTGTGAAGCTGTGCCCAATTTCAAATTGCTAATTTGGTAGAGTTGGGGAGAGAGTGTTGAGAAATTTAGTGTTCAAGATTAAATAATTATTTTTATTTATGGAGCATATATCAAAAACAAAGACTAAGCATTTATGATATGTTGGGAGTTACTGAGAAAGGAAATAGCTCTGCATTAAGTATTTATTATGTGTAAGGCACTTTACATATGTGATGGGGATAAAATTTATTAAAGCATAATTCCAATTTTACTTCCTTCTTTTCTCTGCCCGAGTTTATGTAACTTCTCTCATCTTCTCTCCTGTAAGAAGAGATCTGAATGTGTGGCCATGTTCTTATGATTTTTAAATATAGCATCGGGAAGGTGGGTAGAGAGAGAGACAAGACTGGCTAGTTTCGAGGAAGAATGGAAAGGACTATGAGAACAAGGACTGCTGTGGACCAAGGAGATCTTGATGTGGAGACTAATGGTGCATGGGGATGGGGATTCCAGAGAAGCTATGGGCTCTGAGAAAACTGTAACTTTAAGAAGTCACACTTCAAGTTTTGAATTGAATTTCTGATATGCTCCTCAAGAGATGCAAAGAAAGATTAAAGCTCTTTTTGAATTGCTTTTGAATCCTGGACAGTGCTACTTTGAATGTAAACATTTACTGATACCACGCAATAGGAGGCTGTCAGATTTGCTTGATCTCATTCAATCTTGCAATAACCATATGAAACGGGCATTTTATTTTCATTACACAATTAAGAAGACTGAGTTACAAAGATGCCCAGAGACCTGGCTAGGCTTGCAGGGCCTGTATTTTTAAAATAAATTTGTTTTCAGTATCAAAAAGATGAGATAAGATGTGCTGGCAAGGGTGTGAAGAAAACGGAGCCCTTGTACACTTAGTGGGGATGAAAATTCGCATAGCCATTAAGGAAAACAGGAAGGAGGTTCCTCAAAAAATTAAAAATACAACCTCTATGTAATCCATATAATCTAGCAATCCCACTCCTGAGTATATATCCAAATGAAATGAAATCAGGATCTAGAAGAGGTTATCTGCAGGCATATGTTTACTGAACCATCATTTGTAAGAACTGAGATATAGAAACAGCCTAAGTGTATGTGGATGGAGGAAAGGATAATGTGGCATATACATACAGTAGAATAGTACTTAGCCATAAAAAGAAGGAAATCTTGTTATTCAGAGCAACATAGATGAACCCAGAAGATGTTATGCTAAATGATACTAGCCAGAAACTGAAAGACAAATGCTGTATGATCTCACTTATATGTGAAATCTAAAAATGTAAAACTCAAAGAAGCAGGGAATAGAATGGTGGTTACTAGGGTCTGGGGACTGAAAGAAATGGAGAAATGTTGGTTAAAGGATACAAAATTTTATTTGTAAGATGAATAAATTGTTGGAGTTAATGTACATCCATGGTGTCTATAGTTAATAACACTGTATTATAAACTTGATATTTGCCAAGAGAGTAGATCTTAAGCATTCTCACCAAACACACACACAGACACACACAAATGGTAACCATGTAAGGTGATGAAGATGTTAGTAACTTGATGTAGTAATATTTTCACAATGTATATGAGACAGGAGATACATAGGACCCAGGCTGAAGAGTTAGTTTGTCCCCTATGGATAGATATTCCAAGGCAAAGATAATAGGAGAGGGTGAGCCCTGCCCAGATAAAATACAGAGACCACATATTTCTCACTCTTGAGGTTAAGGAGAATTTCTTGGCTACACATGTACAGAAAAGCTCCTTGGAGGTCAGAAAGGGAAGGGGTGCCACCCCATAGTAGGTGATATCAATCTACATTTAGGCCTCTTCACTGGAATCCATCTTGGCTAAGAGATGTGAACACAAACATGGGAGGATCCCCAGATAAACCAAATATGGACTCAGAGTCAGGAAAAGCAAGATGATTGGCCAAAGGAAACCTGGAATAAATGCCACATAACAATGATTTAGTTCTAGAAGGTGGGTCTTCATAGAAATATTCAACTTCAGGCGAATTGAACAGTTCTATGAAGACCCACATGAGCTTCTAGAACTAACACCAAACAAAACAAAACAAAAAAAGATGTTCTTTTCATCATAGGAAACTGGAATGCAAAAGTAGGAGGTTAAGAGATACCTGGTGTCACAGGCAAGTTTGGCCTTGGAGTACAAAATGAAGCAGGGAAAAGGCTAATAGAGTTTTTCCAAGAGAAAGCACTGGTCCTAGCAAACACTGTTTTCCAACAACACAAGATATGACTCTACACATGGACATGACCAGATGGTCAACACCGAAATCAGACTGATTATATTCTTTGCAGCTGAAGATGGAGAAGCTCTATACAGTCAGCAAAAACAAGACTGGGAGCTGACTGTGGCTCAGATCATGAACTCCTTATTGCAAAATTCAGTCTTAAATTGAAGAAAGCAGGGAAAATAATTAGGCCATTTTGGTATGACCTAAATCAAATCACTTATTATTATACAGTGGAAGTGACAAATAAATTCAAGGGATTAGATCTGATAAACAGAGTGCCTGAAGAGCTGTGGCAGAGGTTTGTACATTGTACAGGAGGCAGTGACCAAAACCATCCCCAAGAAAAAGAAATGAAAAAAGGCAAAATGGTTGTCAGAGGAGGCCTTACATAGCTGAGAAAAGAAGAGAAGTGAAAAGCAAAGGAGAAAAGGACAGATATATTCATCTGAATGCCTATTTCCAAGGAATAAAAAAGAGAGATAAGTTTTGCCAAATATCAAAATGGATCCACCACAGGTATACATGTGTTCCCCATCCTGAACCCTCCTCCCTCCTCCCTCCCCATACCATCCCTCTGGGTCACAAAACTAATACAATTATGTAAAGTTTAAAAATAAAATAAAATTAATTTAAAAAAAAAAAAGAGAGAGAGAGATAAGAAAGCCTCCCTCAGCAATCAGTGCAAAGAAATAGAGGAAAACAACAGAATGGGAAAGACTAGAGATCTCTTCAAGAAAATTAGAGATGCCAAAGGAACATTTCATGCAAAGATGGGCTCAATAAAGGACAGCAATGGTATGGACCTAACAGAAGCAGAAGATATTAAGAAGAAGTGTCAAAATACACAGAAGAACTGTACAAAAAAGATCTTCACGACCCACATAAACACGATGGTGTGATCATTCACTTATACCCAGACATCCTGGAATGCGAAGTCAAGTGGGCCTTAGGAAGCATCACTACGAACAAAGCTAGTGGAGGTGATGGAACTGAACCTGAGCTTTTTCAAATCCTAAAAGACAATCCTGTGAAAGTGCTGCAGAGGGAGAGGGTGGGAAGATTTGGGAGAATGGCATTGAAACATGTAAAATATCATGTATGAAACAAGATGCCAGTCCAAGTTCAATGCGCGATACTGGATGCTTGGGGCTAGTGCACTGGGACGACCCAGAGGGATGGTATGGGGAGGGAGGAGGGAGGAGGGTTCAGGATGGGGAGCATATGTATACCTGTGATGGATTCATTTTGATATTTGGCAAAACTAATACAATTATGTAAAGTTTAAAAATAAAATAAAATTAAAAAAAAAAACAAAACATGCCAGCAAATTTGGAAAACAGCAGTGGCGACAGGACTGGAAAAGGTCACTTTTCATTCAAATCCCAAAGAAAGGCAATACCAAAAATGCTCAAACTACTGCACAATTGCACTCATCTCATATGCTAGTAAGGTAATGCTCAAAATTATCCAAGCCAGGCTTCAACAGTATGGGAACCAAGAACTTCCAGATGCAAAAGCTGGACTTAGAAAAGGCAGAGGAACCAGAGATCAAGTTGCCAACATCTGTTGGATTATATAAAAAGCAAGAGAATTCCAGAAAAACATCTATTTCTGCTAAAACCTTTGACTGTGTGAATCACAATGAAATGTAGAAAATTCTTAGAGAGATGGGAATACCAGAACATCTTACCTGCCCCCTGAGAAATCTGTATACAGGTAAAGAAGCAACAGTTAGAACCGGACATGGAACAACAGACTGGTTCCAAATTGGGAAAGGAGTACGTCAAGGCAGTATATTGTCACCCTGCTTATTTAACTTATATGCAGAGTACATCATGAGAAATGCTGGGCTGGATGAAGCACAAGCTGGAATCAAGATTGCCAGGAGAAATATCAATAACCTCAGATATGCAGATGACACGACCCTTATGGCAGAAAATGAAGAGAAAGAGCCTCTTGATGAATGTGAAAGAGGAGAGTGAAAAAGTTGGCTTAAAACTCAACATTTAAAAAACGAACATCATGGCATGTTGTCCCATCACTTCATGGCAAATAGATGGGGAAAGAAAGGAAACAGTGAGAGACTTTATTTTCTTGGGCTCCAAAATCACTGCAGATTGTGACTGCAGCCATGAAACTAAAAGACGCTTGCTCCTTGAAGAAAAGTTATGACAATACTAGATAGCATATTAAAAAGCAGAGACATCACTTTGCTGACAAAGGGCCACCTAGTCAAAGCTGTGGTTTTTCCAGTAGTCATGCATGGATGTGAGAGTTGGACCATAAAGAAGGCTGAGCACCAAAGAATTGACGCTTTTGAACTGTGGTGTCGGAGAAGACTCTTGAGAGTCCCTTGGACTGCAAGGAGATCCAACCAGTCGATCCTAAAGGAAATCAGTCCTGAATATTCTTTGGAAGGACTGATGCTGAAGCTGAAGCTCCAGTACTTTGGCCACCTGATGCAACGAGCCAACTTATTAGAAAAGACCCTGATGTTGGGAAAGATTGAAGGCAGGAGGAGAAGGGGATGACAGAGGACAAGATGGTTGGATGGCATTACCAACTCAAAGGACCTAAGTCTGAGCAAACTCCAGAAGATGGTGAAGGACAAGAAAACTTGGAGTGCTGCAGTCAATGGGGTTGCAAAGAGTCAGATGTGACTGAGCAACTGAACAACAACAACAACAACAAAAAACAGTGATTAAAACTACCACCAGCACTCAACTCTTTCTTTGAATCCACCCATGTGTTCCTATTCATGTGTATTATTTTCCTTACTTGTTTCACTACTTCCTGTCTTTGTGGGAATTCATTCCAGCAAAGTCAAGGGGCCAGAGTTTTTTCATTGGCCACAAGAACTTCCAGATGTACAAGCTGAGTTTAGAAAAGGCAGAAGCATCAGAGATCAAATTGCCAACGTTGGTTGGATCATGGAGAAAGCCATAAATTCCAGAAAAAACATCTGCTTCATTGACTACACTAAAGCCTGTGACTGTGTGGATCACAACAAACTGTGCAAAATTCTTCAAGAGACAGGAGTAACAGACCACCTTACCTATCTTCTGAGAACCCTGTCTGTGGGTCAAGAAGCAACAGTTAGACCAGGATGTGGAACAATTGACTGGTTCAAATTTGGGAAAGGAGTATGACAAGGCTGTCATCCAGTCTATTTAACTGTCATCCTGTTTATTTAATTTATATGTTGAGTATGTCACGGGAAATGCCAGGCTGGATGAATCACAAGCTAGAATCAAGATTGCCAAGAGAAATATCAACAACCTCAGATATCCAGATGCATGCTAAGTTGCTTCAGTCATGTCCTACTCTTAACAACCCCATGGACTGCGGCCCAACAGGCCCCTCTGTCCATGGGATTCTTCAGGCAAGAATACTGGAGTGGATTGCCATTTCCTTCTTCAGGGGATCTTCCCAATCCAGGGATCAAATCTTCGTCCCTTATGTCTCCTGCATGGCAGGTGGATTCTTTACCATTAGCACCCCCTGGGAAACCCCCAGATATGCATATAATACCACTCTAATGGCAGAAAGCCAAGAGGACCTAAAGTTCCTCTTGATGAGGGTTAAAGAGGAGAGTAAAAAAGCTGGCTTGAAACTCAACGTTAAAAAAATGAAGATCATGACATCCAGTCCCATCACTTCCTGGCAAATAGAAAGGGAAAATGTAGAAGCAGTGATAGATTTTCTTGGGCTCCAAAATCATTGCAGATGGTGCCTGCAGCCATGAAATTAAAAGACACTTGCTCCTTGGAAGGAAAGCTATGACAAATCTAGACAGCAGTTAGATTTGAGACATTACTTTGCTGACAAAATTCTGTATAGTCAAAACCATGTTTTTTTGAGTTGTCATGTATGTGTGTGAGAGCTGAACCATAAAGAAGGCTGAGCACTGAAGAATTGATGCTTTCAAATTATGGTGTTGGAGAAGACTTTTTAGAGTCCCTTGGACAACAAGGAGATCAAACCAGTCAATCTTAAAAGAATCAACCCTGAATATTGACTGGAAGGACTGATGCTGAAGCTGAAGCTCCAATACTTTGGCCACCTGATGGGAAGAGCTGAATTTTGGAGAAGAGCCTGATGCTGGGAAAGACTGAAGGCTAAAGGAGAATGGGACAGCAGAGGATGAGATGGTTAGACAGCATCACTGACTTAACGGACATGAGTTTGGGCAAACTCTGGGAAATAGTGGAGGACAGAGGAGCCTGGTGTGCTTCAGTGTGTGGGGTTACAAAGAGTTGGACACAACTTAGTCAACAACAAAAACAACAACTGGTCCAGTGGCTAGATTCAGCACTCTCAACTGTGGTGACCTGACTTCAGTCCCTGGCTGGGAATCAAAATCCTGCTTCAAGCCGCTACAGGATGAGATATACAGCCTGAAATCAGTTATGCGTATGTTAAATCATCATTTTTGTACACCTTAAAAAAATCATGTGTTATAGTCTATTAAATTGATACAATTTTTATTTGTTAATTGTACCTCAATAAATATGGGAGAGTGAGGGACTCTAGAACATTACAAGAAAAGGAAGGAAAAATAGGCCTTTTCCTTTGTTATTTTTCTGTATTCATGTAAACTACACGTCCTTATTTTCTGAGATTCTTTCTTTTTTTTATTTTCTATAATCATTTAGAAAATAATGGTCCTTATTTAATTCTACTCATGACTATCCTTAAGTTATCCCAAATTATCTTTTCTGTTAAACAAAATAAAGTATGTATGTATCTTGATTCTTTGTATAAAATGAATATTTTGGCATGCTTTTCTTCCTATCACCACCCCACATCTTCCTTTCCCTCCTCCTAGTTTTGTCTGATTTTATGAATATAGTTGCTTTATCTATTCTCTTTTAATAATCATTTTTGGTTTTCACATTCAGATTTTAACAATGGCAATTCTCGTTCACCTATGTAAATACAAAGCTGTTTCCTCCACATTCTCACAATAGGCTGCTTGACAATCCAGTCACTGCCCTACTTTCCAGTGCTGGATGTTTGTCTTGTAATGTGTTTTCATAACATTTTTTAGTGGAAGGATGGACAGGAGAAGAGGGGAGTGTATTAGTATTAAATATACATATTTTACAGGAGAAAAGTAGTAGTAAAAATCAATAAACAGTGACATAATCTTATAAAAGAAATGGCTAAATTATGTAAAAATAATAGCTTGGGGGCTGGTAAAGGTGAGATAAAAGCTACTGCTTTGCATTATGTACATTTTAATAGGATCTATAAAGTAACCATGTGCATACATTTAAAAAATAAACAGTGATATATATGCCAAAGTCCTGGTCTGAAAAATTAACATGGAATAAAAGTGGATGAATATGTGGTATATCTGGGTTGCTCTTTCCCCTCCTTTCTGAGAAATATACAATCCTCCAGTCTGGGGGTGGCGGAGGGTTTGGAAAACATTAGGATCTAGTGAATGTCTTCAAGAACCAGATCTTGCAACCTGCCCCTCTCCTACACTGGATTGAATCCCAGCAGACAACCATAGAAGCCCAAACATTAGAAGATCCAAATATTGAGGAGTCCTAGGTTCCACTCCTTGTCAGAGTCTTGGGAGGCAGCAAGACCTCATAGCTCCTTGTGCCACTAGAGGTTAGACAAACCAAAGTAGTAGGCAAAACCACAAATTATCCTGATCCCCTCATGGGGTGCAGGGGCAGAGGGTTCTTTCCATGGGACTGACATTGTCCAGCTTCTGAGACTGAGACCAGAAGACTTGCAGGATGAAAATGCTCATGGTAAATGTGGTGAGAACCATAAGTTCGGGGCCCAGATGGAAACAAAGACATCTCAGGTGGTGGCTGGTGTGGAGAGGGGATGATAACTAAGGACTAGATAGAACCATATATGTCTCCACAGATGCTTATGTGAAACTGATCATGAACACCATCTAGAAGACAGATCTCTCTACATGAGCTGTTACCATGTAAATCCCCATGGAGCTTGGGTGCCTTATTCTGCCACCCTCTCAGGGACATTCTGGAGAAATGCTTAAGTGAATCGTCAGCATCCTTGGTTAGAAACAAAGAGACAACTCTGGTTAACATAAGCATTAAAGGAATTTATGGGGAAGGATATCAGACAGTTCTCAGAATCAGTGGGTTCAGAAAAAAAGGGTGGATTACCTCCGGCCAAAACCGCAGCACAGGAAGTTTCTGGCAACATGCAGATGACATCACCACTGTGTCACCTGTGTCAGAAATGGACGTGGGGCGTCACTGCTGTCAACCTCTCCCACTCCCGGAACAGGGCTCTGGATGCCACTGCTGCTGCTGCTGCCAAGATACATTCTCCAGCATCCCTTGCTTCCTGCTCACTCTGATTTGATGTTCTGGGCGAGGCTAGCTTGTTGGCCAACACCAGTCTTGTGCCCACTCTCCAGCTGCTTGGGAGCTGGCCTATCTTTGGCTTTGATCTGGAGGGAATGGTCCCCACTCCCATCTATTGCAGCATCCCCCACTCCCTTGCCCCACTCAAAGGAAGAAGGTTCACACTCACACTGCCAAACATGACAATATCCAGAACTTTTTTCTGGATTTTTTTTTTCTTTTTTAAAAAGTTATTTGTATATTTTAATTGGAGGATAATTACTTTATAATATTGTGATTTTTTTGCCATTATCCAGAACTTTTGCCTGAGAATACTTTGAATCAACCTGATTTACCTAGAACTGACTAAACCTAATTTCTGCCACTGGAAGGAAGGGGCAGGATGGTGATTGCAAAATCACTGCAGGTGGTGATTGCAGCCATGAAATTAAAAGACACTTACTCCTTGGAAGAAAAGTTATGACCAACCTAGATAGCATATTCAAAAGCAGAGACATTACTTTGCCAACAAAGGTCCATTCTAAGATACTGTCTAAATTCAACCATAGAAAAGGGTGAACTTACATTTTCACAGACCTGAGCTTTGGTCTGAGGAGTTCATATCTACATCTCTCAGCTACACAAATATCCCATTTAACCATCACAACCACCCTGGACTGCACGATTAGCCCACTAGCCTGACTGGAAAGTCAGGAAGTTAAGAGTCAAGGAAGCCAAGAGACTTTTTCACACCTGTAATTGGCAGAGCCAAGATTCAGTCTTGAATTTTAGGTCTGCCTAAAACCCTGAATCCTTTTGAAACATTACACTATGATTTGTTCTCAACATACGAGAGCCAGATGGTTACTAAATGAGACTTTCTAGATTATTTGTTTGGAGCGCCTGTCCTTAGCATGGTGTCATTTTCTTCTTCTATTAGGCCTAAAAGGGGAGTCTGTGCATGTATGTAAAATGCTGCACATGTCCTCCAAACACTATACTGAAATTTAATAAATCCAGCAGAATTCATCCTTTTTCGTCATAGTCCTGTGCCACCGGAGAAGCAGAATTAATCGAAAACGAAGAAGGAGATATTCTCTGTCTGCTCAGCACATCTTCCCACCCGAGCCCCTCTCTTTCTCTTGCACCGCCTGAGCGGGGAGGGATGCAGAGAGAAGAAGGCATTTTCCAGGTAACCTCTTCTGCTGCATTTCATCCAGGTGGTTCCTGGAGACATCAAGTGTCCCCACGCCCTCACCCCCTCTCAGCCGAGCAAAATACTTAGAGGGCAGGAAAGCTGTAAGAGTTGTAAGTAAGAGACGTGTCTGTTTTCCATTAAGGAGATTAGCTTCTCTGTTGGGGTTGTTGTTATAGTACTAGGTCAGCGGACTGCTTGGGGCCGTCTGGTACCTCTTCTGACTGGGTGGGCATCGTCCCTCTCCCCTTCCCAGCTCCCTCTCTGAAGTGGGCAGTCTGTTCTTCCAAACCTGCCTTCCTCGGATGGAGTCAGATTGATCCAGGGCCTTGTAGGTGAGTAGTGATGCAATAGAGTAGCAGCGGTGGATTTTTGTTTTCAGGACATTAGAAAGTGGAAAAGGGAGCTTTGTGCCCACATGTTTTACGGTTGTTCAATGAGGCTGTTTCTATGGTGAGTTACAGTCATATTTTATGGCAAAAATGACATCTTTGTTGGTTCCCACATAAGATGCTCATCTGTGGATATGAGTAATATCATACCAACCTAACTCATATCAACCTAACTCTAGCAAAGACTTTCACACAGGCTCACCGTGTAGTAAACATTTGATGAATATAAGGAAGGAAACTTTAAAGGCTTAGAAACAGATGTCAATGCCTACAGTCTGACAAATTGGGTTTAGAGTAGACTAAGAGGGTTCAGATGACACTACCCTTATGGCAGAAAGTGAAGAGGAATTAAAAAGCCTCTTGATGAAAGTGAAAGAGAAGAGTGAAAAAGTTGGCTTAAAGCTCAACATTCAGAAAATGAAGATCATGGCATCTGGTCCCATCACTTCATGGCAAATAGATGGGGAAACAGTGGAAACAGTGTCAGACTTTATTTTTGGGGTCTCCAAAATCACTGCAGGTGGTGATTGCAGCCATGAAATTAAAAGACACTTACTCCTTGGAAGAAAAGTTATGACCAACCTAGATAGCATATTCAAAAGCAGAGACATTACTTTGCCAACAAAGGTCCATCTAATCAAGGCTATGGTTTTTCCAGTGGTCATGTATGGATGCGAGAGTTGGACTGTGAAGAAGGCTGAGTGCTGAAAAATTGATGCTTTTGAACTGTGGTGTTGGAGAAGACTCTTGAGAGTCCCTTGGACTACAAGGAGATCCAACAAGTCCATTCTAGAGGAGATCAGCCCTGGGTGTTCTTTGGAAGGAATGATGCTGAAGCTGAAACTCCAATACTTTGGCCACCTCATGCGAAGAGTTGACTCATTGGAAAAGACTCTGATGCTGGGAGGGATTGGGGGCAGGAGGAGAAGGGGACGACAGAGGATGAGATGGCTGGATGACATCACCGACTTGATGGACGTGAGTTTGAGTGAACTCTGGGAGTTGGTGATGGACAGGGAGGCCTGGCGTGCTGAGATTCATGGAGTCGCAAAGAGTCCGACATGACTGAGTGACTGAACTGAACTGAACTGAACTGAAAAGGGTTCAATGAGCAGCATCAGTGAAAAATAGTTGGCAACTTGTGGCGACTCTTCATTTGTTCTCTCCCTCCCACCTTCCCTTCCTTCCCTCTCTTTTTCTCTTTCTTTCTTTCCTGTCATTACAGCAATTTTCAAACATGCAAGTAAGGAGAATTATCTGTTGAATCCCCATGCGCCTATCACCCAGCTTTAATACCCGTCCAACTTTCTGCTTCAATGTTCTTAACCCCCTCTTTCTTCACAATTTTTGAGGTGTATTTTAAATCTAAACCAAGAGATTTCAACACAATTATCCCACCCGCCATTATTTTAGTGTGTATTTCAAAGGGAAGATGAGTTAAAAAAAAATCTACAACCACAATCACACCCACTACTCAACAATCAGTCTGTAATACCATCCAACAGTTAACTTGTGTTTCGGCTTTTATCTCTTCTAGATTTCTGGTTAAGATTTTTTTTATTAAATGTTAATTTGTTGCTTAAGACTGGGGCTTTTCCTACTCTTCATGGTCAGCTCTAACAACTTTCCCTTCAAACCCCAATTGAGCACTTATTATTATTAAGTGAATAATTTATATCTCTATTCAGCACTCAAGGAGAGAGCATTTCAGATGCACTGACCATTATGAAAGGCTCTGGAGCTTACAGTTCCAAGGGATATATGACCAGTTTGGATGCTCCTGGAACACTTCACACTAAGCATGATAAAATCAGTTTCATCCTAAAAGGCTAGCTCTAAGTCTCTGAAGTTTGACAGTGATCTCACCATTCTTCATGCCTCCCAGGCTCCACAGTTCTGATTCTTTCTTCATCCTATCAGTTCCAAACCTGGCTATTTGTCTTCTGAAATATTTTCTATATCCATCTTCCCCCCAACCCCGCCCCAAGAAGATACTGTTCTGTGGTGAAGAAAGACAATTGAGCTGTGGTAAAATTTACAAGGGTCCTGCCGTCTCCGTTGGGACAGACTGAGAGGGAGTCAGCGTAGCTCCAAGGGTCTGGAGTCCAATGTTGTGCTGGGACAGGCTTCATATGAAGTGGGTCCAAGGATATGGTGTCAGGATGAAGATACAAGAGTACTGGAGAAGGAGCCTGAGAAACTATACCATGAATTCCATATGACAGGCATGGCAAGTAGGGAATGGTTGAAAAGGCAGTAAAGCTGTGACCAGGAATTTCTGGCGAGAGATAGGGCAGGTTGAGGCATGGCTTGTCTTGGTCCATTTGGAAGTTCTTTTGGAAGCAGAGACTCAGTGTTTGATTACCTGCTTTACCTAACTGCTGCTGCTGCTGAGTCACTTCAGTTGTGTCCGACTCTGTCCGACCCCATAGATGGCAGCCCACCAGGATGCCCCTTCCCTGGGATTCTCCAGGCAAGAACACTGGAGTGGGTTGCCATTTCCTTCTCCAATGCATGAAAGTGAAAAGTGAAAGTGAAGTCGCTCAGTCATGTCCGACCCTCAGCAACCCCATGGACTGCAGACTTCCAGGCTCCTCCATCCATGGGATTTTCCAGGCAAGAGTACTGGAGTGGGGTGCCATTGCCTTATATCAAATTACTGCAAATTTAGCCACTTCAAACAAAATCCTTTTTATTAACTCAGTTTTGCAGGTCAGAAATCCAGGTGGCTTGGCTGTGTTTTCTGCTCAGGGTCTCACAAAGATAATGTCAGGTATTAGCCACCAGGGGTCTTATTTCAAGGCTGGGGAAATCAGCTTTCATTTCTATAACCCCCGCTCAGGCTGTCAAATAGAGAAAAAGACCATCTTCGAATGATTGGGATGATTTCTACTCTCTCTACCTTTATCTCCAATGTGCCATTGATCCTAACATCAGACATAATCTTTCTACCTTTTATCCTCAGCTTGAACAATAGTTTAATCTACCTAGTTAAGAGTCCATGCTCTCTGTTTATGAAAACACATACATGTAGACACAATTCTTTTATAAGTTCGAAAAGACTAATGCTTTGTGTGTGTGTTTATTTAAGTTAAATCCTTGTAACTTCATGACCTCACCTCACTGAAAATGGAGATGCTGAGACCCATTGCCTTTTCTCATTGATCTCAGAGTCATCTGAAATATTTAGTGAACTTCATAGGTGATCATATCAGCAATGAACTTTCTAACTGGTTTTCAAGAAGCCTTTTCTTACTAGTTTACAGAATTGTTAAAAATACATCTCTTACTATTAGACTCATACTTCCCAGGCTCTCTTACTGATCACTTTTTCTCAAAAGATTCAGGAGTTTTGGTAATTGTAATGTTCATTTCTGAGGTTAACATATGAAAACGACAGCATTTTCCACAGGCTATGTGATTATACCAACCAAGGAAATGGACATTCATAAACGCATTGCTCAGAAGAAGAAAACAACCCTCAATTTTCCTTCAAACTAACAGGGATGCTGTTATCATTTTTCAAAAATATGGGATTGTAATTAGTATCTATTTATTTTAGGAAAAAAAATCCCCCTTACCTGTTTTTAGGATCTGATAGCTTGCCTGTATAAGATTTGAAAAATAACATATTTGCTAATAATCAGAATCTGATCCAGTACCTTGAAAATCAATAGAAATCTGAGAGAAACAGTATCTTAGAGATTGAGAAAAAAGCATAGCAAATATTTACATGTGTTAAAAGATAACATTCACAGAGGCAAATGCTGTCTGATCAAAGTGAGATAACCAAATTGACTTCTGGATTTTCAGGTTAATATTCCAACTCAGAATCCATCTGACCTAGTGTTGACTTCAACAGATAGTGCCCTAAAGAAATTTATTCACTCTAAGAACTATTTCTGCTTAACCTTCTAATATTTTAACATTCGTTTCATTTTCTCCAGTGTTTGAATTGGCAAAGAAGGACGCTGGGATGGATTTAGAGCACCTGTGCTTCTATGGTTCCTCTCTTCTTTCCCTTAGCAGATACGGGCAGAACAAAACCATGCAGGAGGAAAGCCTGGCTTATACTTGATGCTCAGTAAGTAGTTTTTGAATACATAAATGAACGGGTGAGTGAATGAAGGCAGCGCAAAAGCAAGGAGGATGGGACTTCTCTGGTGGTCCAGTGATTAAGAATCACCTTCCAGAGCAGGAGACACAGGTTCGATCTCTAGTCAGGGAATGAAGAGCCCACTTGCTTTGGGACAACTAAGCCCCCACATCAGAAATGGAGAAGACGGTGAGCCAACAAAGAACCTACGTGCCACAACTAAGACCCAGCACAGCCAAATAAATACATACTTTAACAAAAAAAAAAGCAAGGAGGCTGAATTCATCTGCAGTGTCTTTTATCCTCTCTAAGGCAGCAGGTGACTCGAAGGAACTAGCAACAGAGCAGCTGCTTCCCATCACCTCCAGCCGTGGGTGTTGCCGTGACCTCAGTCTCGCTGGCACTCGCTGCACACGGAGGACGTGCAAGTTCAGAAATCTTGTGAAAGAAAGTCAAGAAAATTTACAGGATGCCTGCGGGGCAGGGGGTACCGAAAAGACCAAATGGGAGTTTATGTAGTGACTGTACCGGTAAAAACTTCCCCTGGTGGCTGGCTGTGAAGTCTCAAATTTGGCTCCTCGTGTCATCAAGAGTGACACATGTTATTAATGGCACTGCTTTCTGGAATCTACTTGATTCTTGCAAAATTCCCGCTCTGTCTCTCTCCCACTTTCCCTTTCGTTCTCCCTCCCTCCATCTCTTGCACACAGTCTTCCCTTTTTCCACGGTGGTGATGGACAGGTGTAGAGAAGGCCACTTCATTTAGGGTCTGCTGCGGTGGAGGTCCAGTTACTCTTACGATAGACACATTCACGAACTCAGGGTTGTCCTCCAGGAACATCTAAAGATGATTCAGCATCAGCATGAGGTACTTTGGGGTTTTTGGCAATTTCTAAGCTACCGGGGAGGGGGGACAAAAAAGTGGAAATGAATCATTTCATGTAAATAAAACTTCAATAGTACTCTTCTGGGAAAAAAACAGAAACAGCTCATCATAGAAATGACAGTCTTTGTGCCAAGAGGGAAGTGAGCAGCGAGCAGTTTGAACATGCACCAGGTCACCTCATGGAGTAACCCTGGTCTTGCCCATGGACAAAAATGGGATTATTCACACAGGAAAAGTGAGGAAGACACATACGTGAATAAATATCAATGAGAATTATGATCAAGAGATGTCGTAAGGGGTGACAAAGCAGATAGGCTGTGGGGGGGGGGTGGGATGTTAAAAATTTCCTTCCTCCTAGAACTTTAGGATAAGGTTGGAAATTATTGTTGTTGTCATCATTTGTAGAGAAAATTTGCAGTGGCTAGGATGTGTTTCTTGTCCTGACAGTGCTGGTTTGGGTCTTGATTTGTTCAGACTCTTTTCTTACTTGAGATGCATTATAAGAACATTTCAAATGCTGTCTTAACATATTTGAAACAGACAAGGCCCCAAGAACCTCACTGTGAGTTCTCCTGGTTTCACCAGATATACCCACACCCAGTGAAAAAGGGGCCCTGTCTAGCCAGTTCTTCCATCAGTCACGTAAGTTGCACTCCAGTCTTCAACCTAATAGGCTTTGGTTTCCAGCTAGTTGGCAAAACTGTTCTAACGGACCATGGGAATCAGAAGCATCTCATCTTGATAGTACAAAATCTGTATCCCACAGCCCCTGATTGTTGAGTCTGTTCTCAGGAGCAACCCTTCTGTGGCCCTGCCTGGCATGCAGTGTCCTCCTCCCCAAGGCTGTGAGCACATGTGACCAATAAACTGATGTTAATTTGATCTGTCCCATGTCAAGGATTGCTGTGTGTTCAGCCATCTCACACCATTTAGGGTTGGGTATTCATCACCAACAAGAGTGGCAATATAGTGATTTATAAGAAATGTATCTGGTTTTATATATATATATATATATATATATATATATATATATATATTTCTCATGTATATTTGGTCTTCCTCCAGAGTTCCTGGCTCACAGTTCCCGGCTCACAGTTCCCGGCTCACAGTTCCCTATACCGTCAGAATTTCCTGATCAATGAGAGCATCTCTTTTTATACTACATGGTCTCTTGTCTTCAATTCCTAAAATTGCTTCAGAACCATAAAGGTGAAATGAGTGTCTTGTTATTCAAACTAGCTCCTTTCACCACAACTGGATTTTATGTTAATGAGGTGATCTTTGGAGAGCACCTAGGGATGGGGGCTGGTCACCAGGGCAACCAGCCATAAATAAGGGTCAAAGTTTTCATTTCTATCCCCTCCTTTGACTTCTGGAGGTTGAATCAATCACCGTTGACAATAATTAAAGTCAATCATGCCTATGTAATAAAGCCTCCATACAAAACCAAAACGAAAGGGTTCAGAGAGCTGCCAGGTTGGGAAAACAGAATACTTCCTTGTGCCACTATGCAAGGTCCAAACTCCACCCAGAGGATGCCACCCAATGTATCTCTTCATTGGGCTATTGATTTTGATCCTTCCACATTTCAAATCCTGAAAGATGATGCTATGAAAGTGCTGCACTCAATATGCCAGCAAATTTGGAAAACTCAGCAGTGGCCACAGGACTGGAAAAGGTCAGTTTTCATTCCAATCCCAAAGAAAGGCAATGCCAAAGAATGCTCAAACTACCGCACAATTGACGCATCTCACACACTAGTAAAGTAATGCTTAAAATTCTCCAAGCCAGGCTTCAGCAATACATAAACCATGAACTTCCGGATGTTCAAGCTGGTTTTAGAAAAGGCAGAGGAACCAGAGATCAAATTGCCAACATCTGCTGGATCATCGAAAAACCAGGAGAGCTCCAGAAAAACATCTATTTCTGCTTTATTGACTATGCCAAAGCCTTTGACTGTGCGGATCACAATAAACTGTGGAAAATTCTGAGATGGGAATTCCAGACCACCTGACCTGCCTCTTGAGAAACCTGTATGCAGGTCAGGAAGCAACAGTTAGAACTGGACATGGAACAACAGACTGGTTCCAAATGGGAAAAAGAGTACGTCAAGGCTGTATATTGTCACCCTGCTTATTTAACTTCTATGCAGAGTACATCATGAAAAATGCTGGGCTGGAGGAAGTACAAGCTGGAATCAAGTTTGCCAGGAGAAATATAAATAACCTCAGATATGCAGATGACACCATCCTTATGGCAGAAAGTGAAGAAGAACTAAAGAGCCTCTTGATGAAAGTGAAAGAGGAGAGTGAAAAAGTTGGCTTAAAGCTCAACATTCAGAAAATGAAGATCGTGGCATCTGGTCCCATCACTTCATGGCAAATAGATGGGGAAACAGTGGAAACAGTGTCAGACTTTATTTTTGGGGTCTCCAAAATCACTGCAGGTGGTGATTGCAGCCATGAAATTAAAAGATGCTTGTTCCTTGGAAGAAAAGCTATGACCAAACTAGAGAGCATATTAAAAAGCAGAGACATTACTTTACCAACAAAGGTCCATTTTGTCAAAGCTATGGTTTTTCCAGTAGTCATGTATGGATGTGAGAGTTGGACTATAAAGAAAGTTGAGCACTGAAGAATTGATACTTTTGAACTATAGTGTTGGATAAGATTCTTGAGAGTCCCTTGGACTGCAAGGAGATCCAACCAGTCCATCCTAAAGGAGATCAGTCTTGGGTGTTCATTGGAAAGACTCATGCTGAAGCTGAAATTCCAATACTTTGGCCACCTGATGTAAAAAGCTGACTCATTTGAAAAGACCCTGGTGCTGAGAAAGATTGAGGGCGGGAGGAGAGGGGGACGACAGAGGATGAAATGGTTGGATGGCATCACTGACTCAATGGACATGGATTTGAGTGGACTCCAGAAGCTGGTGATGAACAGGGAGGCCTGGTGTGCTGCGGTTCATGGGGTCACAAAGAGTCAGACACGACTGAGCAACTGAACTGAATTTAACTGAAGATCCATTGTAATAAACTGGTAATCTACTGAACAACTTCACTTTCACTTTTCACTTTCATGCACTGGAGAAGGAAAGGGCAACCCACTCCAGTGTTCTTGCCTGGAGAATCCCAGGGATCGGGGAGCCTGGTGGGCTGCTGTCTATGGGGTCACACAGAGTTGGACATGACTAAAGTGACTTAGCAGCAGCAGCAGCAGTGAGTAAATAGATTTCTTGAATTCTGAGAGTCACTCTAACAAAGTAATTGAACCCAAAGAGGAAATCATGGGAACTTCTGATTTACAGCTGGTTCATCAGAGGTACAGGTAAAACCTGGACTTGTGACTGGTGTCTGAAATCCAAGGAGTGGGTCATGGAAATATTGAATACATAGCCAGTTGAGCAGAGGCATGAGTAACAGCCTGGACTTGTATGGCATCTGAAGCAGGGGGTAGGCTTGTGGGACTAAATCTTTAACCTATGGAATATGATGCTATTTTAGGGTAAATAGTGACAGGATTAGGTTGAACTGAGGGACAGTCAGCTTGGGGTGGAGCATTGTTTATTGATGGTGAGGGAGAGCCCACCCATATTTGAAACTGGATGCAGCACCGTCTTTAAAGGTTAATAGGAGGTTACCAGAACATGGCGATGCTAGTGGTAAAAACCCATCTGCCAATACAGGAGACACAAGAGACATGAGTTCCATCCCTGGGTCCAGAAAATCCCCTGGAGGAGGGCATGGCGGCCCACTCCAGTATTCTTGTGTGGAGAGTCCCATGCACAGAGGAGCCTAGCAGGCTATAGTCCATGAAGTCGCAAAGAGTTGGACATAACTGAAGTGACTTTGCATGCACATAGGCATTAGAACATGTACATTCATAACTCTTGGGTATTGGCCAATACTTGGCGCATCTTATGGTCAAATATTTATTCAAATTTCTGAGGACATCTACCTGCAGATGTATGAGAAGACAAAACATAGTTAGAGTAAGGAATCGGTAAACACAAAGTTGACTTGTTTTTTTTTTTGATTCTTAGAGCAAGCTTCTTGATCCAGACACCAGGCAAAGGTCATGAGCCTGAGCTTATCCAATGAAAAATTGGCTCTATCTTACTTTGTCTTCACACAACTATTTTCTCCATGGTGAAGCAGAATCTTTAAGAATCACAGTGTTCTGAAGTCAGCTCTTTATGTCTGGGAGCTATAGTTTTTGGACTCTTGATTGCATTGCTTAAGAGGAATTATATAAAAATATCAACATGGAAAAATGAAGAAAGTGTTAATCACATTAAGCTACAATTCAGAAACAAGGTGCTGGTTTAGATGCTTTCATCTTAATGTAAACAGCCACAATACTAAGCAGAGGTTAAGTTGCACGGATGCAGTTATTACTGAGAGGGTAGCAGGTAGGAAGCCCAGAGGTCCCCAAGTGGCAGGAGAATACAAACTGCAAGTGGAAGACTTTTTTCCCCCCTCTCTGTTCTGCTTAAGACTAACCTTTTTGTTTATGTTTTTTTTCTTTTCTCAAGCCTTGGGCTGATAATGGCTCAACAAACAAGTATTCATGTCGATTGTTACGGCCAGGGATGACACACTTTGTGCCATCCTATCTCAAAAATGCATATTGTGAGAGAGGGGCCTGCTGAAACTCCCTCAGCCTTGAGGTGCTTCTTTTATCTGATTAGAAGCTCACTAACAGACATAGAAACTAGCAACAGGGGCACTCTTTCTGTCCCCTTCTGATGCCTATGTCAAAACCTTTCCCAATCTCTAATACACTTTAATAAAACTTTGCTATACAAAAAGCTCCAACTAATCAAGCCTCGTCTCTGACCCAGGATGGAAATCCTCTCCTCTGGAGGTCATGAATCCTGGTGTAGGACACGGCTCACAGCAGCAATCTTTCAATTACTTTATATTTGACTGAATTATTCTCAGTGTCAAAGAATATTTGGTTTTCTTTTTTTCCTGTGAAACTGAAGTCGCTCAGTCGTGTCCAGCTCTTTGCGACCCCGTGGACTGTAGCCTACCAGGCTCCTCCGTCCATGGGATTCTCCAGGCAAGAGTACTGGAGTGGGTTACCATTTCCTTCTCCAGGGGATCTTTCCAACCCAAGGATCGAACCCGGGTCTCCTGCACTGGAGGCAGACACTTCAACCTATGAGCCACCAGGGAAGCTGTTTCAAATGCCATCAACCAATGGAATATTTTCTTTTAACTGGCCAATTTGGTGGGGTAATTTATTTAAAGTAAGTTTTTCAAAAAATATAGTTTTCTCTTTATTTCACAAAATGAGTAATGCAAGCTGGGATGTGAAGCTATAAAGTCATTGCAAAAAAAATTTATACAGCAAAACTGCTATTTTTGGCTCTTAATTCCAACCAGTTTGCCAATTTGTTGCAAGTTATACTTATCAAGGGATCATAGACTTTTTCCATATTGTTTCATCTTGACCCTTAAATGCTAACAGAGATCATGGATGGTATTTGATTTAATTAGCTAGTGTTGCTCTTGCTTGCTACATCTCCTAGCTCTAAATATATCTAAAAATAAGTTTCCTTTGATTCCAGCTTTTAAGTGATCTAAATTGTATTTACAGGGGAGAAAAATGTTACTTAAGTTATCTATAATATATTTGTTTATATTTCTAACTGGTATGCTTTATCACAGCCTGTGGTTTACATTATAAAAGGATGGGTCTATAATAAGTTGGTTTCCCTGATGGCTCAGCAGGTGGAGAATCCTCTTGCAATGTAAGAGATGCAGGAAATACGTGTTCAATCCCTGGGTCAGGAAGATCCCCTGGAGGAGGAAATGGCAACCCATTCCAGTATTCTTGCCTGAAAAATCCCATGGACAGAGGAGCCTCGTGGGCTACAGTGCAAAGGGTCACAAAGAATCAGACATGACTGAATATATATATGCTACTCCTATGTAATAAGTTAGCAGAAACCGCAGGCATTCCTTTGAAATAACTCTTAATGGGAAATGTTCTTTAAAAAGAATAAACTTAAAAAAAATGAACTTTTAAAGAAGGGATTTTATTTTCCCATGCTCTGTGAAATTTGAGACATTGAAATTAGACATTATAATATACAGTACACAGGTGCAGTTGCTATTTTTTTCAAACAGGAGGTGTTTAGTGAATATCATTTGGGTCATTGAAATGAAACAATTTTAACCTATTTTATACAGAAAAAGACCTCCTCCAAACAAAGGGTAGATTTATGTAAAGAATATTATTTAATAGTCAAGAGTCTTTATTGGCCAGAATTCAAGGGAAATGATTGCCAAATTTAGATATGAGAGTGGAGCATGTGGTAGGCAGAATTCTAAGATGGCTTCAAAGATTCCCTCATCCCCAGCTCCCCATGGACATGGCCACAGAAGCCCTGGGTATGTGACTCTGAGAGATTTTACTCTGTGGTTATCTTATATTACATGGCATAGTTGCCCTTCAGGTAGGGAGATTATCCCTTGGGCTTGACCTTACCACATGTCTTAGGTCACAGAAGAGGAAGTCAGAGATATGAAGCAGAAGGATTCCACGTATTGTTACTAGCTTAAAGATGAAAGAAGCCAAGTGACAAAAAATTATGGGCAGAGCCTCAGAGCTGAAAGCAGTCTCTGGCTGATAGCCAGTAAGGAAACAGGGACCATTGTCCTGCAATTGCAAAGAGTTAAACTCTGTTAACGACAAGAATGAGCTTGGGGGTTTACTTTTCCCTTTAGCCTCCCGCCAAGGACTCAGTCTAGCCAACACCTTGATTTTGGCCATGGGATACCTGAAGTAAAGAACACAGCCACGCGTGCCAGCCTTCTAACCTAAAGAATTATGAGTGATAAATGGACATTGCGTTAAACCATGAAGCTTGTAGCAACTTGTTATACAGAAATATAATACTGATGCAAAGCATAAAGTTATATTTTCTGGAAAATGTAAATGGGAAAATTTACATTTACTATACACTATCATTCTTCATAGAATTGGTGAGAATGTAGGAGGGCATAGACTTATGCTCAAACTACTTGTCGTGAAGCACTGTTTTGTTTCACAGAGTATGATGAAAATGATTAAGTATAGAAATGAAAGAAGAATACAAAGTCATACAAACATTAATCCCAAATTTGCTATTACTAAATTCAAATAAAGCTACATTGTCAAATTGCTATAAATGTTTGTAAACATTGATTCTCATTTTTTTTTTTTGCTTTTCACAGATCCGTAACAAACAGTTCATAAGCCAGGGCTGGTCTGCAGAACCATGTTTTGAATAGCATTTATTTAGATCACATGCAATTTCAATATTTAAGGCTAAAACATTTACCTGTTCTAAGACTCAAAAGAAAATTTAGCCACTTATATGTTCTCAGCTGCTTTTAAATAACTAAGGGAAAGGGAAGTCTCTCAGTCGTGTCTGACTCTTTGCGACCCCATGGACTGCAGCCTACCAGGCTCCTCCGTCCGTGGGATTTTCCAGGCAAGAGTACTGGAGTGGGGTGCCATCGCCTTCTCCAATGAATGAGTCTACTTATTTGTAAAAATGTGACTGATGAAAACAGTGCAATCACTAGGTTATCACACTGTGCGAGTTCAGTTATCAAGAGGAAGCAACTCAAAGGACATCACACAATCTATAAACCAGCTGGAAGGAGTCATCCAGACTTTGCCCTGCCAAACCCTTTCTGGATGATGATTAGACAAGTCCTCATAGATGATATACTGTGTGCAGAAGCGCTGATCAGAATCAGGTTTGGCATGGTCCGCGACTGTATTGATGGTTTGAGTCGAAACTGATATTCTGGCCTTGAAACCCTTTTATCACCAAAGAACTAAACTAAATGAAAGTGGAAAAGTGGTTTATATGAACTTGACATAAATTGACTAAAAAAATTCTGTCATAAGGTCTGACTGTGCATCTTGAGAATCCACAGAATGACACTAATTTGTGGATCCTTTTAAATGAATGAAAATTATCCCTCAAGTTAGCCACTTAGAGTAATATGGGCTGGTTCCCTGTTCCCACCTGTTATTCTGAATTTAGTGATATGAATGGAAAGCCACATGGGCAGAAAATTGGCATATACAGGTACACTGTGTCCTGGGACACAATTCTGTTCACTATCATCATTCAGTTCAGTTCAGTTCAATTTCTCAGTCGTGTCTGATGCTTTGAGACCCCATGAGCTGCAGCACGCCAGGCCAACTCCCGGAGTTCACCCAAATTCATGTCCATTGAGTTGGTGATGCCATCCAACCATCTCATCCTCTGTCGTCCCCTTCTCCTCCTGCCCTCTATTTTTCCCATTGCTCATTGATATATCTCACCTTTCTTTTCAAAATCATCACTGATTTCTCAGGCTCTTTCACACTAATTATTTGACAGAACAAAAAGGACGAGCATGAAGACAAGGGAGGCAGCATCCTGTAAGTTTGGGAAGTTTTTCTGATATAAACTGTATGGCATGCTAATCAAAACCTTTTGAAGTTTAAACAACTATTTGAGATAAATGAAAGATGATTTCTGGAATGATGAAGTGATAAGCTTCATAAATGTCTGTCCAATGAAACAACCATAAATGGAAAACAAAACTCACTAAAATTTTTAATTTCTCTGGGAACTGACTTAAGGACATACATTTATAAGTGTACTTGGATGAAGCACATTTATATTTGAGTAAATAAACATTTATTCAAGAAGCTGTACTTCAGTAAGAACAGCAAGAGGTCTATGGCATTTGAGCCACAACTTGCTTCCTCCTTCCCTGCTCCCAGCTCCCCTTGTGATGGAAGTTCTACTCCAGGAGGGTATTGCAAAGAACACAGGGCTTCCTCTCCCCCTCAGCTCCCCGTTGAGGGCTATGCTATCTCTCTGCCTTCCTTTTAGTCAAAATGCAATCAGTAATGAAGAAAGAACTTTCTTATTGGTGTAAAGTGGATGAACACATCTGGCTTTTCAAATAGCAGCTGTGGTCTCAGTGCATGGGAATAAATAGGACTCTGGATATTTGACCAAAGAATAGGTTACAGCCAATATGGGTGTACACTGTAATGACCACTTGTAGTTCCATACTGAATTTCATTGCCTAAAATAGACATTTGCCATTTATTTTGATTCTTCATTTATTCTGATTCAGCCTCTAAACCCTTACCAAAAGGCCAAGGGGAGATTTATTTAATTCCCCATCCTATGTATCTTTATGTGGAACAAAGACTCTCTTTTACTATAGTTGCTGAAAATGCCAAATATTTGCCTTTTCAGCCTTTTTTTGCGGTAGAACACTAGCACCCAGCATATTGGTCAGGGGTATCTGCATCAGAATTTGATTCAGGAGCTCTCAAGAAGTAAAGAATAGGAACCTTCTATTTATGCATGGTGGCTCAGATGATAAAGAATCTGCCTACAATGTGGGAGAGCTGGGTTCGATCCTGGGGTCGGTAAGATCCCCTGGAGAAGGGAATGGCTACCCACTCAAGTATTCTTGCCTGGAGAATTCCGTGGACAAGGAGCCTGGCAAACTATAGTCCATGGGGTCACAAAGAGTCAGACACAACTGAGTGACCAACACTTTTCACACTTCATGGCAACAGGGCCAAACAGCTGAAGCTGTTTCCTCACTGAATAAGGTTCTAGATTTGGGGGGATTTCCTGGGGTTACTTTTAGCTTCAAGCTCTTCCAATAATTCTGTGAGTTACCAGATATCTTCTTCATAACTCAGAACCTACCTCTGTTGCTTGTCATTAAAAGCCCTGACTTATGCAACCGTTATCGCACATTATGTAGTTAATCTCAGGCCTAACTAGTCACCAGAAGGGGCTGCTTTTCTGATATGTAATAGTATTAAAAGAAATAAAGTCAACTTATAATTCTCCAAACACATGTAAATATAAAATTTTAATAAATTAATTTTAAATTAATTTATTAAAATTTATACATATATTATTTATATCAGTTTCCCAATGGGGAAATTAAAATTACTACATGAGAGGAAAATGGAGAAAGTTTGAAATAAATTGCAAAAATGAAGGAAATTAAAAAATAAAGGTAGGAAAATAAGATGGAGGTTTTTGAGGTTTGTGAGCAAAATGAACACTATGAAGTCTATTACATTTGCTAGAAACATGCAGGTGCCCTGTCATGACTGTATAATTTACTGTGTAAACTGAGACACTTCTACTAATAATAATTAAAGGCAACTTGGTGATTAATTAGTCCATGCTAATAGATGTTAACCTGATTTCTTCTGGATAAGCAAGAACATGTGTATGTGTGTGTGCGCCCTCAATTGTGCCTGACTCTTTGTGACCCCATGTAGCCCACCAGGCTCCTCTGTCTATGGGATCGCCCAGTCAAGAATACTGGAGTGGGTCACCATTTCCTTCTCCAGGGGATCTTTCCAACGCAGGCACTGAACCCACATCTCTTGCATGGTGCTTAAAGACCCATTTAATAAACTTCACACACTTGTGAGCACGCATATATGCATAGAGTACATGGATTCCATGTGCTCTGGATTGCTTTATGGATTCTATAATGTACTTTAGACAGAATAGATTCCACTATTCTATCTGAAATCCTGGCATGTAACATCAATATACACTTAGTTATGCTGTAGAAAAAAGCAGTCCTTAAATCTCAGTGACTTGAAAGACAAAGGTTCATACCACAGTGCACGCCCACCGATGGTCAGCTGGGGCTTTGCTTCTTGATCATTATTACTCAAGGTCCAGGGTGGTGGAACAGCCCTTAGCTAGGATGTTCTCAATCATTGTGCCAGAGGGAAAGCAATGTCTTATAGCGGCACCTAACTGCAATGTCAGGAAATAAATTCCAGTCCCCATTCTTTAAGAAGATGGTGGGTGGTCACATGGCCCTATGTAACTTCAAGGGTCCAGAAAGTGCAATCTTACCATGTGCTTGGAGTTTAAATAACTGCAGATGTTTGTTTAGCAGCATTAAAACTAGCACAGAGTGTTAGTTTCTTTTTTTAAATACACTGCATCAACTGAAAAAAATGTGCAATGTAAGAGTTGTGAGTTAAGGGGGCAAAATGAGGACTATAGCCCAGGAGAGAGCACTTTAGATAACTCTGAGAAACTGCCCCAAAGAGGCTGAGGGGAACGTCTGTCTGTGTGTGATTTTGGTGAAGGAGGAGTACATGTAACCAAGTACTTTTTCTTTCTTTCTTTCTTTTTTTTTTTTTTTTTTGCAGAATAGTCTTGTGAAGGTTAGTGTTAGTCACAAAGAGCAGATGTCACTATGAAAGATTTTAGTGCTTTTCTAAATATGTGAGATGCAAGAACTTAGCTCATAATATGTACAGAGAATGTCTATCTGAAGACTTTTTCCGCCACTTTTTCACAGAGCAGAGCACCTCATTCCTGATCTCCACCCTAAACTTTCAACGTTTTTCAGAGGGTGTTGAAGGTTGACAGCTGCAGCAGCTCCTGATTTAATCTTTGTAGAGACAGATGGCAAGTGCCAATTTGTAGCTGGCAACTGTCTTTTTTTTTTTTTAAACAAGCTTTTTACTTTAGTTTTAAATTTGCATAAAAGTTCAAAGATAGTATGACCATGTCTCTTTAAAAATGTGTCTTTGTAGCTGAGGAAATGCTGATGCTTAGTCCAAAGATACCAGGAAGGAAAACAAAATCAGAGTGACAGAGCATAAACCCTCTATTTTCTAAGTCCCTACCTTTTGCCAACCAGTGTTGAAAATGGCATTAGTCAGTCCTAGGCTTGCCCTGCTATTTGAAGCTCTGTCAATAGCTGCCTCTATTACCTTCTAGCAATAGAGGAAGAATTATATCATATCCTCACACTCACCCGAGACGAAGTTGCCAGGTGTCATTTGGAGTGAAAGGTTTCTGTGGCTGCAGGACCAATAAAACTGACCTAAATAAAGGAAGGGAAGGGAAATACTAGTTACAGGAACAAATTCCCCAATCAACTCCAGAACGTAATGCAAACCATGGGTTTCCTTTCTTGATTGCACTCTGGGAGTGCATCACCAATGCGGCAGTGGTAAGACATGGTCTCCATGAACGGTGACTTCACAAATGCGATGTCTGCTGGCTGACACCTACATTCACAGTAGGATGTGTCTTGTGTAGAATGGAAATCATATTGTTTCACAGTGGGTGGTTGGAATGATACTTTTTAAACTCTTAAAATGAAAAACGACTATTTGCAGTTTGAAAGGGGAGGTAAAGCAGTGAGTTATAAACCTAATAATTTGTCTCCCCAAACTCTAGGGCCATGACTGGTTGGCTCCAAGCGCCTAACAGTGGGTGAATAAAAATGGAAAGGTCTATAGCTCTACAGTGGAGTCCAGAAGACCAAAATGCAAATGAGTCCTGAAAGAAATGCCTCTCCTAAGTTCTCAAAGAGAACAGTGTAATATAATGGACAGCGCTCCTAGCAAATACCATAACCAAGTGCACTGAGCTATTTCATCTAAAGCTCTTTACTGTGTTCCATTGTGTTAAACCACCATTTAATTAAAATGAATGGTATTTATTTACTTAAATGGGTCTTTAGGGTGACATATAGCTTATCATCCAAACAATGGAGGATTTTTGAGAGTAAAAGGAGACACTTAATTAAACATTTATACCCAGACAGGAAGAATAAACCAGGACAGTCTCGGCAAATGAGAGGAAGAATCATCCTAGTTTCAGTAGGCTACAGGTACATCCTTCTTTGTGAACCCAGAAGGTATCCTGGTTGTGAACGTTTACCAATATTTCTAGGCAGCCAATTTCTGTGGAACCAATCAGTCATGTTGAAGTACCAAAGATTTGGAACGGACATAATCATAGTGTAAAGGCTTTTTCATTGATCTTAAACCTTAACCCCTTATTGGGCTTTCATACAAATCTAGCCTCAGTCAGGGCCATCCTTGTAACATGATTTTTTAACAGCTTTGAATGTCTGGCCCCAGCATTCCTTTAAAAATGTGTGGATGAAAATTGTTGTATGAAGCAAGCATCTTTACCTACCAACTTTAATTCCTGACACTGACTTGCCTACATATTTCCATGAAAAAATTCAACCTTTCCTAAAATCATGCTATTATAATGGGCATCTTTAAATCTACATCTTAGAATAATTCCTTTTTATTGTTGCAAAACTAATGTCCAGCATTTGAATATCTAAGTCAAAAAGTACGATATTTGTAAAGTTCTTAATGTATGTTTCTGATTGCTTTTCAGAAATTACCAATTTAAACTATCAGCAGTAATGGATAAAACAAGAAAGGCCATTTTATATCATCATCAACTATGTATTTTTCTTTAATATTTATAAATTTATTAATAGTAGGTAAACATTACATCTTATTTTTTCTTTGAAATATTGAATTTTAGACAATACCCACTGACTTTTAAAGAAAGAAGCTTCCCTGATGGTTCAGACAGTAAAGAATCTGCCTGCAGCGTAGAAGACCCGGGTTCAATCCCCAGGTTAGGAAGATCCCCTCGAGAAGGAAACGGTTTCCTACTCCAGTATTCTTGCCTTTAGAACTCCATGGACAGAGGAGCCTGGCAGGCTACAGTCCATGGGGTTATAAAACTCTTAGGTCATACATATTTCATATCATTATGGGCCAATTCATCCCATATTATGGACCAACTATAATATGGTTTCTTATGAAATTTCTATAGGAAGTATATATCCATTGCTATTATATATGCTATGCATACTTCTCAGGGAAGCCAGTGGCTCAGAGGTAAAGAATCTGCCTGCAATACAGGAGACAAAAGAGATGCCAGTTCGATTCTTAGGTCTGGAAGAGCCCCTGGAGAAGGAAATGGCAACCCACTGCAGTATTCTTGCTTGGAAAATCCCATGGATGGAGGAGCCTGGAGGGTTACAGTCTGTAGGGTCACAAAGAGGCAGATTCTTTACCGCCTGAGCCACCAGGGAAGCTTCTTTTTGTTATGTATACGTCTATCTTTTCTTTTGTCTTTTGTCAATTTGTTTGTGGTAATTTTGACATTCTTAAATTTATTTATTCTCACCTTCCTGAATTCACATATAACCAGTCATCTTTTTAATAATTTTAGAGTATTTTATGCTAGTAAAGAGTAAGTTAAGCAAAAAAAATTCCTTTTGTTGTTGTTTTTTAATTCCCTGTAAGGCTTTTTAGTGTATGCTGTGAGGTAGAGAACTTTTTCTTTGAATGAAAAAATATTCCACTGTATATATGTACCACAACTTCTTTATCCATTCATCTGTCAATGGCTATCTAGGCTGCTTCTACGTCCTAGCTATTGTAAACAGTTCTGCTAAGAACATTGGGATACATGTGTCTTTTTCAATTACGGTTTCCGGAGAAGGCGATGGCAACCCGCTCCAGTACTCTTGCCTGGAAAATCCCATGGATGGAGGAGCCTGGTAGGCTGCAGTCCATGAGGTCGCTAAGAGTCCGACATGACTGAGCGACTTCACTTTCACTTTTCACTTTCATGCATTGGAGAAGGAAATGGCAACCCACTCCAGTGTTCTTGCCTGGAGAATCCCAGGGATGGGGTAGCCTGGTGGGCTGCCGTCTATGGGGTCGCATAGAGTTGGACACGACTGAAGCGACTTAGCAGCAGCAGCAGCAGGGTATATGCCCAGTAGTGGGATTTTTAGGTCATATGTTAGTTTTATTCCTAGTTTTTTAAGGAGTCTCCATACTGGTCTCCATAGTGGCTGTATCAATTTACATTCCCACCAACAATGTAAGAAGGTTCCTTTTTCTCCACATCCTCTCCAGCACTTTTTGTTTGTAGATTTTTGATGATGGCCACTCTGACCTGTGTGAGGAGCTATTTCAATGTAGTTTTAATTCACACTTCTCTAATAATGAGCGATGTTGACCATCTTTTCATGTGTTTATTAGCCATCAGTATGTCTTCTTTGGAGCAAAAAAGAAGTAGTCTTCTTCAGCCTACGTTTTGATTGGGTTATTTGTTTTTCTGGTATTGAGCTGCATGAGGTGCTTGTATATTTGGGGGATACTGTTTTATTTTGTCAGTTGTTTCATTTTTTATTATTTTCTCCCATTTTGAAGGTTGTCTTTTCACCTTGTTTACAGTTTCCTTTGCTGTGAAAAAGCTTTTAAGTTTAATTAGGTCCCATTTGTTTATTTTTGTTTTTATTCCCATTACTCTGGGAGATGGGTCATAGAGGATCTTGCTGTGATTTATGTCAAGGAGTCTACTGCCTATGTTTTCCTCTAAGAGCTTTATAGTTTTTGACTTTACATTTAAATCTTTAATCCATTTTGAATATTATTCTGCCATAAAAAGGAATGCATTTGAGTCTAATGAGGTGGATGAACCTAGAGCCTATTATACAAAGTAAATTAAGTCAGAATAAGAAAAACAAATAAATAAAAAAAAAAAAAAGAAAAACAAATATTGCATATTAATGCATATATATGGAATCTAGAAAGATGGTGTAACCATAATGGTTAATTTTGAATTCATACTAGATCTACTTCTGGGACTTTAACCCTTGTCTTGCTGCTTCTGTTCTTGTAGGCATACCTAATGGCCTGCCTCAGGGAGATAACCTGAGCCCACCCACCTGTAGGGACTGTGAGAAGGCGAAACTAAGACATCCCCTGGCCTGAAGCTTGCCATTTTAGAAGATATTTACAAGAATTAAATGGTCTTCTTACTTTGTTTCCTCACCTCACCCATCTATGATCCATAAAAGAAACTGGCATCCAGGCCCTGACCAGTTGGTTATTAGGAGACTCTAGCCTACCATTTTCTCAGCCAGTTGGTTTTCCACATAAAGTTGTATTTCTTGCCTCAACACTTTGGCTCTCAGATTTATTGGCCTATCGTGCAGTGATCAGAGCAAGCTTGGACTCGTAACAAAGGTACTGATGAACCTATTTGCAGGGAATCCATGGAGATGCAAACACAGAGAATGGACTTGGGGGCACAGTAGGGGAAGGAGAGGGTGGGGTGAGTAACGAGAGTAACACTGAAGCCCATGCATTCTCATATATGAAATAGATAGCTGGGGGAAATTTACTCGATGACACAGGGAGCTTAAACCCAGTGCTCTGTGACTTCCTAGAGGGGTGGGATAGGGTGAGAGGTGGGAGGGAGGTTCTAGAGGGAGGGGACACATGTTGACCTATGGCTGATTCATGTTGATGTGTGGCAGAAGCCAACACAACATTGTAAAGCAGTGATCCTCCAATTAAAAATAAATAATGTAAAAAAGAGTATTCCAATTTGAGTTTTAACCCTTAATAATTATTAAATTTTTATGTCTTCTTGAATTTTTAAAAGATTTCATAGTCCATCTACTGAGTTCTATATTAAGATAAAATGCTGTACTTGTTATAACTTATTTATGCTTTAAGTTTTAGCAGTCTTTTGCTCACCCCAAATTTAATTAAGTATTTTCACTTGCTCAATTTGTCATGGATTTTTGAATTATTACCTTTAAAAAGACACTTTGGGATTTAATGCATTCATAAAATAACAATTGCAATTGCTCTAAATGTAGCTATTAATTTGAGGAGATGGTAAATTATATTTTGAAAAGAGAATTAGGTTTAAATTGCAATCTCCCTGATTGAAATTCTTCATGAAAGGAGAGATACTATAGAGAGAACCATTTTAGCTTATTACAAGAATCCCCAAATGATAAAATAGGACTGATACACTGTAACTCCCTTACCTCACGGTGCTGTGAGGGAGGTGGTAAAGGGAAGGGCATTTAAAAGGGCGTTTAGGACACTTAAGGGGATATCAATATTACACGTGGAGCCACGTGTAAGAGTGCTGTCCAGGGGGACCGGCAATGGAGGGAGCCCAAGACTAAACTGGCCACGTCAGAGGAGGATGCTACAGAACTTTTCATCATTAATATGGCCCTAGAATTTTTATTTTCCCCCTGGGATGTGGTGATCAACATCAAGGGTGGTAGACCTGGAACTCAGGAAAGGAGACGTCACCCTGGAGTTGGGGAGGTGAACCAACATAAACACGCAGTAAAGCTGGCCCCCTGGGTCCTCCAGATTGGGAAGGCAGTGCGTGCTCCCGGCTGGGGGGAGCTTGGAGCAGCCAGCAGAATCCTTTGCCAAGATTCACAAACCAAGATTGAGTTTCGGCTGAATTTCCAGGAAATTTGAGCCAAATTGTGAAGAGACCTGCGCTCTGTGGAATGTCAGGTGGGAGACATGAGAAAATCATTTAATTCAGGATCATTTGTTTGATTCACAACTGTACAGGGGAAATGGTCTAAGAAATAAAAATTCATAGGAATCCCTCCCGAACAAAATCTTCTGAATATCTGCTTAAGTTGTCAGTCTAGGGCTTTGCAGGGCATCACTCTGTTTGCAACCTCACATATTCTTGGATGCAAGAGGGCTACACCCATAACTTCACCCAAAAATGCAAAGACCAACACACTTTCTTTGTACTCCTTGATGGCAAAGAATTGATTTCCTCCTTAAAGTAACCATGTTAGAAAGTTGGAGATGGGGTAGAATTCCTCCTTATGTAATTTTTTGAGAAAAAGGAACTCTTCACCCTGACTTCCTCATTTTTCTGTCACAGAGACTGGGAGAAGAATAAGTTGATGCCATCTAGAAGTAACTTTAGCTCTTTTATAAAAATAATTTTTATTTGCATTTTACTAAACCATTAGGAAATCACATTTATTTAAATGTTTTACAAATATATATGCTAATTTTTTATCTTTATGCTTTAATTCTATGTTTTTTAAAAAAAATTATTGGAGTAAATTTTACTGGAGTTGATTAACAGTGTTGTGTTAGTTTCTGCTGTACAGCAAAGTAAATCCATTATACATATACATGTATCCACTACTTTTTAGGTTCTTTTCCCATATAGGTTAATACAGAGTATTGAATAGAGTTTCCTGTGCTATACAGTAGGTTTTTATTAGTTATCTATTTTATATATAGTAGTGTATATATGTTAATCTCAATTCCCCAAATTATTCCTCCCTTTTCCCCAGGCAACCATGATAGTTTTTCACATTTGAAGCTCTATTTATGAATTGTAAGTAAGTTCATTTGTACCATTTTTTAAGGTTCCACGTGTAAGCAATATCGTATGGTATTTATCCTTTCCTCTCTGACTTACTTCACTCAGTATGGCAATCTCTAGATCCATCCATGTTACTACAAATAGCATTATTTCATTATTTTCCATGGCTGAGTACTATTCTACTATATATATGTACCATATCTTCTTTATCCACTCCTCTGTCAATGGACATCTAGGTTGCTTCCATATCCTGACTATTGTAAACAGAGCTATAATTAACATTGGGGTGCATGTATGTTTTGAATTATAGTTTTCTTTGCTTATATGTACAGGAGTAGGATCATAAGACAGCTCTCTTTTAGTTTTTTAAGGAGCCTCCATACTGTTCTCCATAGTGACTGTATCAATTATTTTCCCACCAAACGTGTAGGAGGGTTCCCTTTCCTCCACACCTCCTCCAGAAATTATTGTTTATAGATTTTTTGATGGTGGCCATTCTAACTTGTGTGAGGTGATACCTCATTGTAGTTTTGATTTGCATTTCTCTAATAGTTGGGAATGTTAAGCATCTTTTCATGTGCTTTTGGCCATCTGTATGTCACAGATGGCATCAACTTCTTTGGCACCAGTGGTCGGGGCATAGATTTGAATTACAGTGATGTTGAATGGTTTGTCTTGGAAACAAACCAAGATTATTCTGTCGTTTTTGAGATTGCACTCAAGTACTGCATTTCAGGCCCTTTTGTTGGCCATGAGGGCTATTCCATTTCTTCTAAGCGATTCTTGCCCACAGTGGTAGATACAATAGTCATCTGAATTAAATTCACACATTCCCATCTATTTTAGTTCACTGATTCCTAAGATGTCAGTGTTCACTCTTGCCATCTCCTGCTTGACCACATCCAGTTTACCTTGATTCATGAACCTAATATTCCAGGTTCCTATGCAATGTTGTTCTTTACAGCCTCGGACTTTACTTTCATCTCCAGACCCATCCACAATGGAGCATCATTTTCACTTTAGCCCAGATGCTTCCTTATTTCTGGAGCTATTAGTAATTGCCCTCCATTCTTCCCCAGTAAACTATTTGAACACCTTCTGACCTGAGGTAGGTGGGTGGGGGGGGTCACTCATCTTTGTTTCATATCTTTTTGTCTTTCCATACTGTCCATGGGGTTCTCTAGGCAAGGATACTGGATTGGATTGCCATTTTCTCCTCCAGTGGACTGCATTTTGTCAGAACTCTTCACTATGACCAGTGCATCTTGGGTGGTCCTGCATGGACTGGCTCATAGCTTCATTGAGTTATGCAAGCCCCTTCACCATAACAAGGCTGTGATCTATGAAGGAGAATATTCCAGTTAGCTTATGTTTATTGCTATATTATCAATGTCAATATTTTTTGCCTCTCTCACCAGATGTTTAAATGCAGAAATGTGTAAACCCATACCTAGACCTTAGTGACATCAGCTGAGAGTATACTGAATATGTGTTTATGTATGTCCGAGTTTGTTTTCCCATAGGAAGCAAATTATCATCTTCAACTGAGGATGTGATTCTTCAACAATTCACAAGTGTTACATTAGTTACCAGGTAAAGTGAAATGTTCTTAGCTGATTTACAGCAGTATAACTACAGCTCTGCTTACTCTGGAGCAGCTTGGCTTAGATCTTCCTTAGAAAACTGCTTTGTAATCTGAAAGAATTGTGTGGTGTATCTCTTCATTTTCCTCTGAAATTTCTTTTGCCTATTAATCTTAGTTCAAACAAAAAAAAATGAAGAAAATTATATGGAATATGGAAAAGAAAAGCTCTATGGAGAAAAGCAATGCTTTATATAGAAAATTAAATATGAGGTCAGAAAAAGAAGATTTGTTGAACTTCAGGAATGTCCATTTTTCTTTGGATAATTACTAAGTAAAATGTTGGGTTGAACAAAAAGAAGTTTATAGAATTTTATTTTTTTCCATCATTAAAACCCAAGTCTATCTATTACTATTGAAGAGATATCTCATCTTTATAAGTGGTCATGGCTGAATTCTTCCTTTTGCTACATCTGGGGTCAAAATTAGGATGATCTGGTACAAGTCCTTGATTTAATGAAAATTTTATAGCCAAAGGAAAGGATCCATAATGAAATACCATTACTTACAGAATAATGACTTAAATTAGAAAATATAGCATACTTGGTATCTAGTAAAATGTGAAGCAACTAAAACCCTTGTACATTGCTAGTGAGAATACGGAGTGACACCGTTTTGGAAAACAGTTCTGCAGTTTCTTGTTAAGTTTAACATACATTTACCATGTGACACATCAATTTTAGCAGCCCTATGTTTTTACACCCCAAAAGTAAAAATTATGGCTACACAAAAATTTGTTCAAATTAGTTTTATTTATTATAGCCTTAAACTGAAATCAACCCAAATGTTCATCAGCAGATGAGCAGATAAACAATTCTGGTACATCTTTACAATGGAATCCACTCAGGATTAAAAAGGATGATTTACTAATTTTTGCAACAATGTGGATCAATCTCAACAGTATGATGAATGAAAGAAGCCAGACAGAAAAAAATACATATAATTCCATTTATACATAAATCTAGATGACACAAAGCAAGTCTATAGTGATAGAAAACCAATCGGTGGCCGGGGATGGAGATTGGGGAGGGTGCACAGAGAACCACTGGCTGATGAATAAATTTCATATTTTTATTGAGGTGGTGATTTCATGGAGATTCATATATATATATATATTTATATGAATTTATATATTTATTTGTCAAAGCTCCTTGAACTGCAATCTGGTTGCCCACCAGAAACATCCCAAAGGTGTGGTGAGAATGGTCTACAGGAACGTAGAGGCAATAAGGACATGTACAGTTTGGAGACACTTTGAGAAAATAACAAAATTGACTAAAAGCCAGTTTGATTTTTATTATCTCTATGCATTGGCAATCCTAACAATGTCAATGATAAAATATACTTCTATCTGAAAAAATCTTTTGTTAGTCAAAGTTCTAAAAAATTGTTGCTTTTGCTATTGACTTTTAAAACAATGTATATCCCAGCTTCAGGTTAGCATCCTTAGTTCAGGCTTTCATTAACTATATACTAGGTTAATACAGTAGCTTCTGAAATCTGAACCTTTCATTTTATTCCAACCTGTTCTTCATAGTGCCACCAACAGCTCTAAAAATCTCCTCTGATTGAAAGTCCTAATTTTTTTCCTTCCCCCAATTGTGGGGACAACTCTCAGCTAGGGAAACAGGAATCTTCAGTTTCTGGATCCAGTGCTTTCTTTCTAGACTCTCTCTAGTTACTTCTCCCACTTTGTATTTTAGTATACCTCATGGCATGGTCCCTGGATCCCCGGCACCACAATCACAGGCAGTTACAGAGGCTAGGGATGAAGGTAACTAGATCCTACTCAAAATCTGCAGATTTAGATGGGGTTCCAAACTCCTCAGGATACTCCTAAGCATAATATGGTTTAAGTTTTTCTGCTCTCAGTTCAGTTCAGTTGCTCAGTCGTGTCCAACTCTTTGCAACCCCATGAATTGCAGCATGCCAGGCCTCCCTGTCCATCACCAACTCCCAGAGTTCACCCAAACCTACGTCCATCGAGTTGGTGATGCCATACAGCCATCTCATCCTCTGTCGTCCCCCTTTTCTCCTGCCCCCAATCCCTCCCAGCATCAGAGTCTTTTCCAACGAGTCAACTCTTTGCATGAGGTGGCCAAAGTACTGGGGTTTCAGCTTTAGCATCATTCCTTCCAAAGAACACCCAGGATTGATCTCCTTTAGAATGGACTGGTTGGATCTCCTTGCAGTCCATGGGACTCTCAACATGGAGTTGGAGAGTCTTCTCCAACACCACAGTTCAAAAGCATCAATTCTTTGGCGCTCAGCTTTCTTCACAGTCCAACTCTCACATCCATACATGACCACTGGAAAAACCATAGCCTTGACTAGACGGACCTTTGTTGGCAAAGTAATGTCTCTGCTTTTGAATATGCTACTAGGTTGGTCAAAGCTTTTCTTCTGAGGAGCAAGCTCTTTTAATTTCATGGCTGCCCTCACCATCTGCAGTGATTTTGGAGCCCAGGAAAATACAGTCTGTCATTGTTTCCATTGTTTCCCCATCTATTTCCCATGAAGTGATGGAACCAGATGCCACGGTCTTAGTTTTTTGAATGTTGACTTTTAAGCCAGTCTTTTCATTCTCCTCTTTCACCTTTATGCCAGGAGCTTTTTTTCGTAGTTCTCTTCCCTCTCCAGGAATACCCTTTCCCCACTTTTCTTTAAGAAGTAAATCATTCCGGTATTTTAATGGCCAATCTAAGTGTCACCTGCTGTATGGAATTTTCTCTGCTCCTCCAATATCCTTCTCTATTCTCCTAAAGCACGTTTACGCACTTGGATTGCAGCTCACATGACTGAGAGCTGTAGTTATTGGAGTCATTAGTGTGATTTCTAAAATGTTTCTGGTTTCCTCTATTCCATGATAAGATTGAATTTTGGCCCTAGTGTTTGTGGTCATGAGATCAATTCTTCCTAATGAGTTGTGAGTGAATGTCTCCTATGCCCCTTCAAGGAAAGAAAATTTAACAGAACTCAACTTTTATTTGCTGAGGTGACTTGGTAATATCCCCAGAAAGTGATGATGGACCTTGATTTCAAGGGTCAGTTGATTGGGTGACTTTGCTACTTAGCTACAGACACATGTTACTTTGAGATATCAGTAATGTCTATCAATGGTTAAAGGATTTGCCTTAGTCTATTCAGCCTACTGTAATAAATACCATGGACTTGGTGACTTAAAAAGCAAGCATTATTTCCCATGATTCTGAAACCTGGAAGTCCAAGATTAAGGTGTGGGCAGGTCTGACGGGCAGAGAAGGCAATGGCACCCCACTCCAGTACTCTTGCCTGGAAAATCCCATGGACGGAGGAGCCTGGTGGGCTGCAGTCCATGGGGTCGCTAAGAGTCAGACACGACTGAACAACTTCACTTTCACTTTTCACTTTCATGCACTGGAGAAGGAAATGGCAACCCACTCCAGTGTTCTTGCCTGGAGAATCCCAGGGATGGCAGAGCCTGGTGGGCTGCCGTCTGTGGGGTTGCATAGAGTCGGACATGACTGAAGCAACTTAGCAGGAGTAGCAGTAGCAGCAGCAGCAGGTCTGGCAGGGGACTACTTCCTGGTTCATAGGTGACTGTCTTCTCATTGTGACCTTACATGAGGGAAAGGGTGATGGAACTCTCTGGAGTCTCTTTAACAAGGACATTAATCCTATTTGTGAAGACTTCATGACCTAATTGGAGAAGGCAATGGCAACCCACTCCAGTACTCTTGCCTGGAAAATCCCATGGATGGAGGAGCCTGGAAGTCTGCAGTCCATGGGGTTGCGAAGAGTCAAATACGGCTGAGTGACTTCCCTTTCACTTTTCACTTTCATGCACTGGAGAAGGAAATGGCAACCCACTCCAGTGTTCTTGCCTGGAGAATCCCAGGGATGGTAGAGCCTGGTGGGCTGCCATATATTGGGTTGCACAGAGTCGGACACGACTGAAGTGATTTAGCAGCATGACCTAATTTGAATGTTGACTTTTAAGCCAGTCTTTTCTCTCTCCTCTTCCACCTTTTTATCCCAACTCTTAATACCATTACACTAGTGATGAGGTTTCAACATATGGGTTTGGGAGTGGGGGCCCAAACATTCAATTCATAACAGACCTTATAGAACAACTTGGATCCCATTACTTTGGCATTTTCCTTTACTCTTCATTAAAGCTGGACCATGTGAAAAAGCATGGAGCAGGATATAGTATTGGCTAAGAGCATAGCCATACACTTGGATTCAAAGTTTGATTCTACCATTTAATTGCTGTATATCCATAGTCAAGTCACTTAAACTCTCTTCATCTGTATCTTCTCATTCTAAAATGAAAATAAGAATTTCCATTCTAAAGGATTGTGGTGAGAATCGAATAAGATATGTGACTCTATGTTAGCACTTCGTTGGGTCTCTCACAGTACTATTCATGGTAGTTCTGGAGGGTCCCATGCCATAGGACCGTCTTGCCTAAGGGATTTTGCTTCCTGAGACCACACATCAGAAACATGATTCTATCATCTGAACCTAGTATTTCTGGTTCAACTGGTTAGTCTTCTCGAGCAGACAAGTGCAATTACTTATTTCATGTGGAGGAAAAAAAATTAAAATGCCTTTTATATATAAAGCTAAGATCTAAAAACTGGTTAAAGACTTGTTCAACCATTTTTGAATGTTTTAAATACTTTATAACTTCTCTTAATAGAGTGTTATAAAGGTCTCTGTACATTAAGAGTGTCAGTTGCTCAGTCGTGTCTGATTCTTTGCCATCCCATGAACTGTAGCCCGCCAGGCTGTTCTATCCATGGAATTCTCCAGGCAAGAATACTGGAGTGGTTGCTATGCCTTCTCCAGGGGATCTTCCCCACCTAGAATCCCCTGATATTTCATCACATGGAGTGCTTTTTATAAAAATAATTTCTAAATTTTATTGGAGGGCAGATATTCATATCTATATCTTGAAAAGTTCTAAAAGCAACTGACATTGTCTTCTGACATTCTTGCCTTTCTTCTACTTTATCATGATTTTTACGTAACTTTGTATTTCCCAGTAAGTGGAGATACTGATGCTAATTTAGGTATGTTATGTCTGTGTTGTTCTGAAAAAATAAAAAAAAATGTTATGAACTTTAACAATGTATATTAGCATATGAATTTTTTGCTTGACCTCAGAAACAACTATTTTGATTTTACCTCTCTTCTATCTCCCACCTTTGGCTGAAGGCATTGTTTCTTAATTAGGTGAGCTGATTATCAGTTTTTAGTTTGTTCTTTATAGCAGGAGTTGTAGATCCTGTATTGGGTTCATAGAACACCACTGACATAGGAACAAAACATTCAGGTAAAATTATCTGGTACCTGATTCCTTCCAGGTTCTATGTCCGGTCACCACATTGGCTTCAAATTCAAGCTTATCTTTGCATTTAAGATTCGTATATTCTTTTGAAGGTTCTCAAGATCTCTCAAGTGCATGTCCATTATGGGACTAATGATCAGCCCCCCATGCCTCAGGGCACCTTGCCTCCTGGCACCAGCTCCATTTCACCAACGTAATCTGTCCCTGGTGCCTATTACACCCAATTCTATCCCAGCTCCCTGAATGAAAAAGAGGCATCTCCTTTCTGCTGCCTCCCTTCCCCTACTGTGTTCAAGATTTAGATAAGTGAATGTCACTCCCTCTTAATTACTTCCCTCACCTGCTTAAGATCTGCGGGAAATGACATCTGAGTGTGAACTGTATGGTCCAAAGTGCCCTTTCATGCAGGAAGGTAGAGTTTGCACTTAGTTGACTTTGGAAGGCAAACTTTATTTTGGCTGTTGTTTAATCGGCCACACAATTTTAAGTTCTTTCATCTTCCTTTCCTTTTGCTTCTTTGTTAAAGTTCTGCACAACCATTTTACACATAGTTATCTCTTTACATCTTGGCAGTGTGTACAGTCAATTTAAACTGACCTGGCAAAAAAAAATAATAATAATAAAATAAACTGACCTGGCAAATGACCAGATTGTTTCTATGAGAATTATGAATTATTGGTGTCACTGCCTATTCCACTGAACAAATGGTTGCTGTGTTTTGAATAGTAACCAGACCAACACTTAGACCCAACCAGCCTTTCTAAATATCCTTTAAGGAAGAGGACCATGTACATTTGACTTCAAGTTCTGAATGTCCTTCCTGGGTTTTCTGAGTGAACTAACTTTATTTTTGCTTTTAAATTGCTAAATCAATAGAAAAGTAACTGCCAAAGAAAACCTAGCTCAGGGAAGTCTCTGTGTGCAAATTCAGCTACTGTTCCCCAAGTGCTTCACCAAGATGGCCATGCTTTCCCTACACTTGAGTCATGGGAGGGATAAACATTCTGCTAGATTTCAGCTGGGCTTTTCCCTGTGACCAAGTGGCACGAAGATTCATTGAAAGTAACTCCTTACTCGGATCTACACTGCATTGCCTTTATTCTTCCAGGTGTCTTCTGCCAAATTGTGTCCTTGGCCACTGTTCTCTCTTAGTTATTATACGTTACTGGAAAGAACTAGTGGGGCTGACTAGGTTTTTAATATTCTAGGCAAAATGATTTTTAGTAGTGAAAACAGATAAATATGTAATAAGTGGTGATTTGGACAGTCCCAATTGAGTGGGGATATCACAGAACTGGAGCTGTATCTTGACATACCTACTCAAAAATAATCCTTTAAAACGGTCTATAAACAAGGCGGAGATCTTCATGACTGAGCTTATGCTTTCTGGAGCAGTGAGACGTATGGAAATAAGTGGTCATACCAGAAAGTAAAGTCAGGATCATGCATTCAGGAATGCCAGGGGTGTTACAGCCACTCTTCGCTCACCAGTTCTAGTTATTATGAAAGTATTGCAAAGACATCAGAAGATTCTTAATGAATAAGAACTTGCTGCCTGAGAAACTATCCTCATTTCTTCTCCAAGGTGAGTAGAGTATCCTAAAGTGTGAAGCTATTTCCTTTAAAACACATGTGACTCAGACAGGAGGGTCCTTGGTTTCACTCACAGTTGACAGATTGTGCAACTTGAGGTTGGTGACTTCACCTTCAAGTTCCTTATTTCCTTTTCTTGTAAAATGAACAAAATAATCCTTGCATCTATAAGAAATTATATACAATGACTGCAGTAACACACTTTTTACAAACATACCCCCAAATTTTGCCAAAATATTTCCATCAATTAAAATAGACAGTGGTGTAATGACTGTAGTACACTTGAGTAGTTACTTGATTCTTTAGTGGGGTGGATTTTGTTACAAACACCAAATGAAACAAGGATTTAAAAGAAAATTTTACTTCTTCTAATAATGATTCTATTTTAGGTTCAGCATTACTAATATATTGTGATATTGTGTGCATGTGTGATCTGGAGTCACTCAGCCAAGGCCTGGGAGATATTGTTAGTGATTAAGTGAAAATGAATCTCACTTTGGGAATAAAGTAAATAAATATGTTTGCGAATACCTTCAACATTTGCGTGTGGGTTTGGAGCAGGACTGCTTTGATGCTGTAATCCTTAAATAGGTTCTAAATAAAGCAGATAACAAATATGTCTTGCAGAACGCCTTCTCAGATGACTTTCTCTCCAATCACACCGGAGGACTTTATTATTCAGTACTGTGCTTATCATCCCATTGGGACTCAGCTGAGTGGGATTGAGGAAGGTTCAAGGGGAGAGGGCTTTTTTTTTTTTCATCTAGATGGTCCTTATGCTTTTAGGAAAGTTAATTAGGAAGTGAAACCATCAGCAGTTGGCAGTGTACATTGTTTGCTACTAAGGCATGGTGACAAATAGCCACGTAAGATCTTCACTTTCTTTTGTAAACACAAAGGTAAAGAATTTGCACACAAAAAATGCACGGTTGAAGATCTGCTTTTCATCATGGTCTAACCACATAGTAAACAACAGAAATAACTTGCTTTAATAAAGCATGGTGTTGAAACATTTATCAGCAAGTCCTTTCTACTAGTTCCTAAAGGTATATTTGGATAAGAGAAACCCTTGGCTGTAAGAACAATCTGAAATTTAAGTTACAACATTTTTTTCATGTCGAGGTCAAGAAACATAAGGGAGAAGTTTGACTTTTATGTAATCATGAATTTATCTCTTATTAGGCTGAGATAGTGCAATTAAGTACTTGTTATTTGAGGGTTGATGTGGTTGGCAGAGAGGAAAAAGACTACAAAATGTTTGCTCTATAGTAGCTTAATGAATTCTGTTAAGTGTCCACTTCCTTCTTTTTCCTTTGGATGGCAGTGTTCTGGATGTCAAGGGAAGATCCTTTCCAAATAGGAAAAACGAACATATTGTTATGATGAAAAAATATAACAAAATCTGGACTCATTGTGTAGAAGGTGGCACAGGGGAAGTGATAAAGAGAGATGCAAAGCTTAAGGGAGTGGGATTGAGCAGTGAGTATATGCTAAGTCGATACAGTCGTGTCCAATTCTCTGCGACCCTATGGACTGTAGCTCACCAGGCTCCTCTGTCCATGGGATTCTCCAGGCAAGAATACTGGAGTAAGTTGCCATGCCCTCCTTCAGGCGATCTTAACCAAACACTAAGTGAAATAGGAAAGGGAGAAATTTAACATATTTCCCATTTGGAAATGAGTACTGGAAGCTTCCAGGAATTATGGAGAAAAAAATATAATTCTTTTTTAATTCCAGAGGATTTGTTGCAGTCTCATTTTCTCTCTGCTCCTCAAGTTAGGAGCAGAACCTTCTAGGAAGGTTGTGCAGCACTGTTCAAGGGAAGATTTTGAGATGATGGAAAATGAACTTCTGTGCTGCCCAAGACTGGCCAGGCAGTAGCCACATGCAGCTACTGAACTCTTGAAGTGTGGCTAATGTGACTGAGTAACTGAATTTGAAACTTTATTTTTATTTATTTTTAAAAATTTTATTTTATTGAAGTATAGTTGATTTACAATATTGTTAGTTGCTGCTGTATGACAAACTGATTCAGATCTCTCTCTATATATAAAAAAATATATATAAATGCATACACACACACACACACATATATATTTCTTTTTCATGTTCTTTTCCATTTTGGTTTATCACAGAAATTTTAATTTTCTCTTTTAAACATTTTAAAAATAGGATAAAATAATGTATGTATGGACTGAATTATGAAAATATAAGGGTATTAAAAACTAAATATAAAGCTTAAAGATTATAATATAAACATAAATTTACACATATAAATCTCTATGTATCTTCCAAACTCAGTCAATACATCTTAAAATGCTTCACCCACTACTATACAAAATCCAGCTCTGATATTTTTTGAAGTTCACCAATCCATGTCTTTCTGCCAAGGGTGAGGCATGGATAAGGACTGCTGACTCTTGCTTCTTCTGTCACAGGTTGTTGAATCTGGTTCCCTGTGCGATCCCACAACACTTTTTTGTTTATCCATCCTATATATACCAGTTTGCAAACTCTCGGTCCGTCCATGTTGCTGCAAATGGCACTATTTTCGTTCTTTTTTGTTTTTAATAGCTGAGTGGAATTCTATAGTATATAGATTTGGAGAATCACTAAATTACCATCCATTATGGAACTCAATCACCTAATGAACCAGCATGAGAGGATTATTTTTAGTGTATACTTAGATATTTGAAAGTTTTCCATACCATCAGTATAATTCCCTCTAGTTTGACAATATCAACCAATCTACCAACTCATCCAAACAACCTATCAATTCATCCTTCCATCTTTTCTTTGCCTTTTCCATTGTTTTCTGTTTCAGCAGCAATAAACATGAGAGATTGAATAATTATAGCCGAGAATCAGTGAAGAAAGTCCTAACTTCCATTCTGCTGTTGTTGTTCAGTCACTAAGTCTTGTCTAACTCTTTGCCACCTGATGGACTGCAGCACACCAGGCTCCCCTGTCCTTCACTATCTCCTGGAGTTTGCTCAAATTCATGTCTATTGAATCGGTGATGCTATCTAATCATCTCATCTTCTGCCACCCTCTTCTCATTTTGACTTCAATCTTTCCCAGCAACAGGGTCTTTTCCAATGAGTCGGCTCTTGGCATCAGGTCACCAAAGTATTGGAGTTTCAGCTTCAGCATCAGTCCTTCCAATGAATATTCAAATTGATTTCCTTTAAGATTGACTGATCTGATATGCTTGCAGTCCAAGGGACTCTCAAAAGTCTTCTCCATCACCACAATTCAAAAGCATTCATTAGAATGTTTAATTAATAATTTTGCACCATTTTGTTTAGCCCTGAAGACTTAGTTAATCTTTATTCCTTTAATAATGAATTGACAATTTACAACTTTAATTCTCAATATTAATATATGAAACAAAATGTTATTGAAAACAAGAAAATTGCTCTGACCTCACTACCTTGTCCTTGGTATAATTCCATCCTCTCTAATCCCTGTTTGGAACTCTCTTCTTACTTTTTTATTACCAGTCTTACTCTATGAAAGGTCCTCAGTGTGGTTCAGATGGTAAAGCGTCTGCTTGCAATGTGGGAGACCCAGGTTTGATTCCTGGGTTGGGAAGATCCCCCTGGAGAAGGAAATGACAACCCACTTTAGTATTCTTGCCTGGAGAATCCCATGGATGGAGGAGGCTGGCAGGCTACAGTCCATGGGGTTGCAAAGAGTCAGACACACTGAGCACTTCACTTTCTTTCTTCTTACTCTATGAAAGCACATTTTATGTATGCTTTATTTAGTGTGATATCACCAGTACCCAGACAATGATTGGAAAACAGTTGTTGCTAAGTAGATATTTAGAAAGTATTATTTCTTTAAAGTGTTAGTATCTTTCTTTGTTTTTTCTGTAATCTTTTGGAATTGTGTTTAGTAGAGTGACTGACGTTTCTATCTGCTCATGAATATAGCTATACTCAGACTTTATAGTCTACACAAATTTCTAATGAAGCATTAATAAATATTTTATATAATCAATTTGAAAGAATATATGGGACCCTAGAAGGGCATCTTAAATTACTTCTTTGCAAAGAGTTTCACAAAATGTGACTTTCAATATTCCTTATGGGATGATTGTATCCCATACTATCCTAAGAGTCTCTGGTATTCTTCATCCCTTCCTAATGTCCATAGAACTCCTGGGGTCCAGACAAAGGAAGCAAGCTGCATTTGGTACATTAATTGATCAACTAACCAGCAGGCCTTGAGTTCCTCATATGTATAAGTGACTATTTGAAGTGATTTGACACTGGTGTGCCTGCCTTTCAACCCAAGGCCATGTTATTATACAAGTGTAAATCCCTGTACCTCCTTTTTCAACACACCTATTTGGTTTAAAAACAAATATTAGATCCACAGTCTATAGAGAACCGAAGTTTTCTCCACTTTTTAATGGCTTCTCAAATGTCTGGAGAATTTCATAGTATTAGTGAATATCATGAAAGAGAATAGGAAGTTAAAAAAAAAAAAAAAGGCGAGAAAAAAGAAACTTTTACTGCTTCAAAAACAGTGGCAAGTCTCCTGAAGTGGTAAATGGACCATCTGCGTGCTCTGGCACCAGAAAATGTATAATTTATTTTAAAGCACCAGGTATATATCTGTCTTTCTAAATGTCTATCTGAAATAATGTGTGTATTGTATATGAGAACGAAGCAGGGAAACAGAGTGGACTTTTAAAGCACAGTGTGCTTATTTACTTCAAAGCTATTATTTTTCCTGTCAACAAGAACAAAATTTATTAACTCAGGTAAGTATAAAGAGTCAAACGTTTTCTTGCAATAAAGAGGGTAAGTAGATCACACCTTGAAAACCTGCCTGCTCCCATTTGGAAAAGCACTGCCTTGAATCCTAAACATTTTATTTGAAAGTCTACAAACATTGCGGTGGGAAAGGGAAAGCTTAAATTCTGGAAACCACTTCCCCTCTCGGTGGTTCTAGGATTTGTGTCTCTGGGAACAGGGAAGCCCACGAACAGTTAATCAGGTGTTCAGTATGAAACACAGAGTCAAGGGAAAGGATTTTTTTATTTACTCTGGCTAGTTCCATTCCTTTCCCTCTTTTTGGTACTAGTTTACTATTTATGAGATTTATAGAAACACAGAAATTAGAGACGCCAAATCTCTATGGAATTACACTACTTTACACTACTTTCCCCCTATGACAACTGTTCATCTCAAAACTATGTGTGTAGAGGGGAGGATGAGAGAGCAGTTATCAGAGTTGATGGAACACAGTAGAGATTTGAGTAACATTTTAGTAAAATCCAACCTTCTGAAATCTCTCTTCTCCCACCCTTGCTCTTCAGATAGCCTTCCTTCAGTAAATACCGTTATGTTTCTGCCAAGATTGTCTGTCTTCTTTTAGTCTTTGGAATGAATTAGGGCCTTCTGCATCTCTGGACCTTCCCGTTTTCTGTCCCTTCAGCCTGGAACGCTCTTCCGTAGGCTCATTTCTCATTTTCAGGTCATAGTTGAGATATCTCCGCAAAGGAATTGTTTGTCCTTTGACCTGATTTATTTTGTTCTAAAAGATATCTGTAAGAGTTAGAATTTGAAGATGAACCAAAGAGAAATTATTGTCACTTAAGAGTAAACCCACAAAATAGCTGTTAATTTATTATAGATTTTTAAAATGTCAGCTCTCTGCTATGGAGTGATATTTAAGACATTATAATATTTTAATTTTCAATAACGGCTCTTTTTGTTCTGGTATTGAATTTCTTATTTTCATTTTGTGGTGATATTTACTTTTCTCCAGAGTGTTCTTAATTTTAACTTGGTTGCTGGAAATATTATCATATAAATTTATCATTTTTTCTTTTTTACACACTTCTGTTGTATGTACAATGTTGTATGCAATTATCATATATAATAAAATTTTTATTACATAAAAAATATAAATTATATGCTGAAAAGTGCATGAATATACAAATACAGTTTAACAACTCATAATAGAATAGACATCTGTGTAATCATGAGCCACTTCTTGAATTAACCATCATCCTGAGTTTTTTTTTTAATGTTTTCTTTGCTTTTTACTGTCCAGTCTAAACAGTATAACTTAGTTTTGATTCTCTTTGAAATTTATTTATATAGAACAATACTGCATATCTTTTTTGTGGCTTGCTTCTTTCATTCAATATTATATTTTTGAGACTTATCGGCATTTTTGCATGGAGTTGTTGATCGTTTCTAAAATTTATTTACCTACCCTACTATTAAGAATGAAATTGGGATTGCTTCCGGGTGCATGTTTTGGGTATATGTCCTGGTGGACAGTACATGAATTCTTCTTGGATATACATATTTAATTTTGTTAGATAATTGAGTATTGAGATCTTCATTTTTATTAAGTAATGACAAACTATTTTGCAAAGTGGTCATACAAATGTATACTCCCACCAGAAATACATGAGTTCCCATTGCTCTGCATTTTCACCAATGTTTAATATCATTAGACTTTAAAATATTTGTCCATCAGGTGAGTATGCAACATGACTTTTATTTTTATATCCCTGATTACAAAAGAGGTGTTATGCCTTTTAAACTGATTATTTACCATTTAATTGCTTTCTTTTTTAACTGTCAATTTTTCCTTTCAGTTACTAATTTTTTCTTGTTGATTTGTATGGGATCTTTATATTATAGCGTGTTGGGAGTGGGGAGAGCCTCTGTGCCATTTGGTTATTTGGAGATCCAGGCTCCATCACCCACTGGGACCTTGGAGTCCTCCACTTATTCTCTGCATTTGCCCAGAAGAGAGACATAATGTGGGAGGGGGATCATGTGTTTAGTCATAAAAATCAGGCCATCCAGTGTTGATTATCAGTCATTTTTGCTTACATTCTAATGGTCAGATGTCATTTATGTAGTCCCTAGGAAACAGAGGTGAGTAGGAAGTGTGCTTTTAGAGTGCCCACAATGAAAAAGATACTGGATTTGGTGGACAAAATTCAGTGTGTTTGCCATATATCTTGTGGTCATGCAACATTCTCCTATATTATATTCTAAAAGCTTTACAGTTTTTTCATTGTATATTAAAATGTTTAACCAATTTGGAATGGATATTTATGTATGATATGAAGAAGGATCATCGAAAAACCAAGAGTGTTCCAGAAAAACATCTATTTCTGCTTTATTGACTATGCCAAAGCCTTTGACTGTGTGGCTCACAATCAACTGTGGAAAATTCTGAAAGAGATGGGAATACCAGACCACCTGGCATGCCTCTTGAGAAACCTATATGCAGGTCAGGAAGCAACAGTTAGAACTGGACATGGAACAACAGACTGGTTCCAAATAGGAAAAGGAGTATGTCAAGGCTATATATGGTCACCCTACTTATTTAACTTGTATGCAGAAAGTACATCATGAGAAATGCTGGGCTGGAGGAAGCACAAGCTGGAATCAAGATTGCTGGGAGAAATATCAATAACCTCAGATATGCAGATGACACCACCCTTATGGCAGAAGTGAAGAGGAACTAAAGAGCCTCTTGATGAAAGTGAAAGAGGAGAGTGAAAAAGTTGGCTTAAAGCTCAACATTCAGAAAACTAAGATCATGGCATCCAGTCCCATCACTTCATGGCAAATAGATGGGGAAACAGTGGAAACAGTGGCTGACTTTATTTTTCTGGGCTCCAAAATCACTGCAGATGGTGATTGCAGCCATGAAATTAAAAGACGCTTACTCCTTGGAAGGAAAGTTATGACCAACTTAGATAGCATATTCAAAAGCAGAGACATTACCTTGCCAACAAAAGTCCGTCTTGTCAAGGCTATGGTTTTTCCAGTGGTCATGTATGGATGTGAGAGTTGGACTATAAGGAATGCTGAGCACTGAAGAATTGATGCTTTTGAACTGTGGTGTTGGAGAAGACTCTTGAGAGTCCCTTGGATTGCAAGGAGATCCAACCAGTCCATCCTAAAGGAGATCAGTCCTGGGTGTTCATTGGAAGGACTGATGTTGAAGCTGAAACTCCAATACTTTGGCCACTTGATGTGAAGAGTTGACTCATTTGAAAAGACCTTGATGCTGGGAAAGATTGAGGGCAGGAAGAGAAGGGGACAACAAAAGATGAGATGGTTGGATGGCATCACCGACTCGATGGACATGGGTTTGGGTGGACTCCGAGAGTTGATGATGGACAGGGAGGCCTGGCGTGCTGCGGTTCATGGGGTCCCAAAGAGTCGAACACGACTGAGCGACTGAACTGAACTGAACTGAAGAAGGCATCCAATTAAAATTGTAAAAAATAGTATGGATGCCTAATTTTTCTAGCATTATCCTTAAAAGTTCATCCTTCCCCCTGACTGGCAGCGGCGCTTTGCATAGAACAAGACTCTGTATGTAGGTGGGTCTGTTTCTGGGTTCTGCATTCAAATGTTTTGTTACTCTAATTGTCTTTCACAGTACTGATACCACACATTTCACATTGTAGTCGTAGATGATTTGTATACAGTTTTTCAAAGCAAAGTTAGTTGATTTACTTTATTATGTTTCTGGTGTATAACATGATGATTTAATATTTTTAAAGCTTATGCTCCATTTTAAGTTATTATAAAATATTGGCTATATCCACTCTGCCATATGTTACATCCTTGTATCTTATTTATACTTAGTCATTTGTACCTTTTAATCTTCTTTTCTTATCTTACCCCTCCTCTTATCTCCCACTGGTAAATACTAGTTTGTTCTCTGTATCTATTAGTCTGTTTCTGTTTTGTTATGCTAATCTGTTTTTTTTTTTTTTAATTCCACATATAAGTGAAACATACAATATTTATCTTTCTCTCTGTGACTTACTTCACTAAGCATACCACCTTCCAGGTTCATTCATGTTGTTACAAATGGAAAAATTTTACTTTTTATTGAGGCTGAATTCTATATGCATATGTGGTAAGTCACTTCAACGTCCAACTCTTAGCACTGTAGCCTGCCAGGCTCCTCTCTCCATGGAATTCTCCAGGTAAGAATACTGGGGTGGGTTGCCATGCCCTCCTCCAGGGGATATTCCCAACACAGAGATAGAACTCACACCTCATGTCTCCCACACTGGCAGGTAGATTCTTTTCGATTAGCACCACTTGGGAAGCCCAGTTTTATACATAAAGCTATATATATTTTACAATAATTGCACATTTTGTATTATATATATACACACACATAGATGTGTGTGTATATATATATACGCTGTTGCTAAGTCGCTTCAGTCGTGTTCGACTCTGTGCGACCCCATAGACGGCAGCCCACCAGGCTCCCCGGTCCCTGGGATTCTCCAGGCAAGAACGCTGGAGTGGGTTGCCATTTCCTTCTCCATTGCATGAAAGTGAAAAGTGAAAGTGAAGTCGCTCAGTCGTGTCTGACTCTTCGCGACCCCATGGTCTGCAGCCTACCAGGCTCCTCTGTCCATGGGATTTTCCAGGCAAGAGTACTGGAGTGGGGTGCCATTGCCTTCTCCAATATATACGTATAGATATATATATCTGTGTGTGTATATATATATATATATATCATAGCTTTATTCATTCATTTTTTGACACATTGCTTTCATATCTTGCCTATAATAAATAATGCTATTATAAACATTAGGGTATATATACTCTCTTGAATTACTGTTTTAATGTTCACTGCATTTACACTATGAAGTGGAACTGCTGGATCATATGGTAGGAACTCTCATACCGTTTTCCACTGTGGCTGCATCAGTTTATATTTCCACCAACAGTAAACTAGGGTTGCCTTTTCTCCATATACTCTCCAGAATTTATTACATGCTGTCTTTTTGACAGCAGCCATTCTGATGAGTGTGAGGTGCTATCTTGTGTTTTGATTTGCTTTTCCCTGATGATTAGTGATATTGAGCATCTTTTCACATGCCTACTGGCTATTTGTACATCTTCTTTGGAAAAATGACCATTCATGTCTTCTGCCCATTTTTAAAATGGATTTTTTTTTATATTGAGTTGTATGAACTCTATATATTTTGGACATTAATCCCTAATCAGACATGTCATTTGCAGATATCTTCTCCTATCCAAAAGGCTGTCTTTTTGTTTTGTTGATATTTTTTTTGTTATGCAAAGGCTGTTAAGTTTAATTAGGCCTCATTTGTTTATTTTTGTTTCCATTGCCTGAGACTTATTCAAAATAAATATTGCTAGGACTTATGTTAAAGGGTGTACTGTCTATTTTTTCCTAGGAGTTTTATGGCTGCTGCTGCTGCTGCTGCTAAGTTGCTTCAGTCATTTCCGACTCTGTGCAACCCCATAGATGGCAGCCTACCAGGCTCCTCTGTCCCTGGGATTCTCCAGGCAAGAATACTGGAGTGGGTTGCCATTTCCTTCTCCAACGCATGCATGCATGCTAAGTGGCTTCAGTCATGTCCAACTCTGTGTGACCCTATGGACAGCAGCCCACCAGGCTCCTCTGTCCACGGGATTCTCCAGGCAAGAATACTGGAGTGGGTTGCCATTTCCTTTTCCAAGTTTTATGGCTTCCAATCTTAAATTTAGATTTTTAATCCATTTTGAATTTATTTTTGCATACAATATGAAAAAAGTGTTCTAATTCCATTCTTTTCTTGTCTAGTTTTGCCAAAACCACTTATTAAAGAGACTCTTTACCCCATTGTATATTTTTGCCTCCATTGTTGTATTAATTATCCTGCATGTTCAGGGGCTTATTTCTGGAGTCTCTATTCTGTTGCATTGATCTGTGACTGTTTTGTGACAGTATCATTTTGTTTGTATTATTATAGCTTTGTAGTATAGTCTGAAATCAGGGAACATGACATTTCCAGCTCTGTTCTTTCTTCTCAAGATTACTTTGATTATTCATGGTCTTTTGTCATTTAATATAAATTTTATAGTTACTTGATCTAGTTCTGGAAAAAATGTCCTGGATATTTTGATAGAGATTTAATCAAATCTGTAGATTGCCTTGGGTAGTATGGACATTTTAACAATATTAATTCTAACAATCCTTGAATATGGGACATTATTCCATTTCTTACTGTCATCAATTTTCCTCAACTCCCTTTGTCTCTGCTAGTTCATTATTAGTGTGTATAGCAATACAACTGGTTTCTGAATATTGATCTTGTATCCTGCAGCTTTACTGAATTAATTTATTTGTTACAGTAGCTTTTTAATGGAGATTTTAGTGTTCTCTATATCCACCAATTTAGCATATCATCTGCAAACGGTAGTTTTACTCCTTCCATTCCAATTTGGATATATTTCTTATTTTATCTGATTGCTGTGACTAGAATATCCAATATTATTTAAACAGAGAGTGAGACTGCACATTCTTGTCTTGTTCCTGATTTTAGAGGAAAAGCTTTCAGTTTTTCACTGTTAAGTATGATACTAGCTATGGGTTTGTCATAAATGGCCTTCATCATATTGAGGTATGTTGCCTCTATATAAATTTTGTTGAGACTTTTTATCATAAATGGTGTTAAATTTTGTCAGATAATTTTTCTGCACCTATTGAGATAATCATATGATTTTAATCCTTCATTTTGCTAATGTGGTATCAAATTGTTAGATTTGCAAATATTAAACCATCCTTACATCTTTGGGATAAATCCGAGTTCATCGTGGTGTATGATTCTTTTTACATACTGTTGAATTTGGTTTGATAATGTTTTGTTGAAGATTTTTGCATTTATATTCATTGAGGATATTGGCTGTAATTTTCATTTGTAGTGTCTTTGTCTGACTTCGGGATCAGAGAATAGTAGCCTTCCTGAATGAATTTCTTCAATTTTTTGGAATAGTTTGAGAAGGATGGGTATTAATTATTCTTCAGGTATTAGTTATGAAAAGGTATTAATTATTCTTTAAATGTTTGGTGATATCCCCCTGTGAAGCTGTCTGATCTTGGACTTTTGTTTGAAGATTTTGCCTAATGATTCATTTTGAATACTAGTAATTGGTTTGTTCAGGTTGTCTTTTTCTTCCTTTTTCAGTCTTGGAAGATTGTATGTTTCAAGAAATTTATCCATTTCTTCTAGGTTTTCCAATTCATTTGTCTGTAACTGTTCATAGTAGTCCTTTATGTTTGCATTTATTTCTTTGACTTTTTGTAATTACTCTTTCATTTTTGTACTTATTTGAATCCTTTTTAAAAAAAATTAGTCTGGATAATGGCCTATCAATCTTTTAATATTTTTAAAAGGCAGACTCCTGATTTCATTGATATTTTCTTTTTTGGGTCTATTTTATTTATTTCCACTTTGATCTTTATTCTTTCCTTTCTTCTGCTGACTTTGGGCTTTGCTTATTTTACTTTTTCTAATTTTAAGAGTAGTAGGTTAGTTTGCTTATTTGAGATTTTTCTTATTTCTTGAGGTAGGCCTGCATTACTATAAACTTCCCTAGAACTGCTTTTGCTGTACCATAGATTTGGAGAAGGAAATGGCAACCTCCTCTAGTATTCTTGCCTGGAGAATCTCACGGACAGAGGAGCCTGGCGGGCAACAGTCCATGGGGTTGCAGAAGAGTTGGACATGACTGAGCGACTAACACACAAACATAGATTTTGAAACTTGTGCTTTTATTTTTTTAGTCTCGATGTATTATCTAATTTCCTCTTTGGTGTCTTTGTTGACTCATTGGTTTTTTAGTAGCTTGTTGTTTAGTCACCATATGCTTGTGTTTTCTCATTTTATTTCTTGCAACTGATATTTAGTTTCATACAATTGTAGTTCAGGAAAGTTGCTTAATATAATTTCTGTTCTCTTAAATTTGTTGAGACTTGTTTTGTGGCCTAGTGTGTGATCCATCCCAGGGAACATTCCATCAGCCCTCAAAAAGACAGTGTGTTCTGTTGTTTTCAGATAGAATGTCCTATAGATATCTATTAAGTCCAATTGACCTGATGTGTTGTTTAAAGGCACTGTTTGCTTATTGATTTTCTGTCTAAATAATCTGTCCATTGATGTAAATGGGGTGTTAAAAGTTCCCTACTATAATTGCATTATTGTCAATTTCTCCCTTTTTATCTGTTAATGTTTGTTTTGTGTATTTAGGTGCTCCTATATTAGATGCATTTATGTTTACAAATGTTATATCCTCTCTTGTATTGATTCCTTTATCATTATATAATGTTATTCTTTGTCTTTTATTATAGAATTTGTTTTAAAGTTTACTCTGTCTGACTAGAGTATAGCTATCCTAGAATTTTGTTAATTAATTTAAAAATTATTGAAGCATATTTGATTTATACTATATTAGTTTCAGGCATACAGCATAGTGATTCAGTATTTTTACAAATTATATTTCATAAATATTATTGCAATATAAAAGCTATTACCCCAGCTTTGTTTTCACTTACATTTGCATGAAATACTTTTTTCCAGCCACTAATTTTCAGTCTCTCTGTGTCATTAACTCTGAAGTGAGTCTCTTGTAGAGAGCATATAGATGAGCTTTGTTTTTTAATCTAATCAGCTGCTTAGGTCTTTGGATTTGAGCGTTTAATCTATTAACATTTAGAGCAATTATTGATAGTTATATCCTTATTAGCATTTTGCTATTTGTTTTCTGGTGGTTTATGTAATTGTTTTGCTCTTTTAATATCTTCTCTTGAGGTGTGATGATTTTCTTTAGTGTTATGTTAATTTTTCTCTAGTTTATATATATATATGTATATATATAATAGTTATATATGTATATGTATATATATATATATACATATATATAGTAGTTATATAGTAGTTTTTGATATGTGGTTCTCATAGAGTTTAGGTATGTTGACCTATAACTAACTAAATCTATTTATTTTAAACTGATGGTCATTTAAGTTCAAATACATTCTAGGGGCTCTACATTTTTAAAATCCTCCCTCATTACATTTTGTGTTTTTTATGTCACCTTTGTGTCTATCCTTTAGCTTTTGTTGTAGTAGTAGTAGTTGATTTTATACTTTTTATTTTTTTAATATTCACACTTGTTTATTTAAGTGGTTGATTCAGTCTTTACTATATATTTACCTTTACCACTGGGAATTTTCCCTTACTCTAATTTCTTACTTCTTGTTGAAACCTTTTCTTTTTCACTTTAAAGAAGAGTTCTTTACCACTTCTATAAGTTTGGCTTAGTATTGATGAACTCTTGGTTTTTTCTGCACAGTTCTTTATCTCTCCTTTGATTCTGAATGATAAACTTGCCTAGTAGAGTATCCTAAGTTGTGGGCTTTCCCCCTCTTTAATCACTCGAAATATATCATACCACTCTTTTCTGGCTGGCAAAATTTCTGTTAAAAACTCAGCTGATAGCCTTGTTGAGGTTTCTCTTGTTGTGTGACTCTGTTTTTCTCTTTCTGACTTTAGAATTCTCTATCTTTAACTTTTGCCATTTAAATTATGATGTATCTTGGCACGGGTATCTTTGAGTACATCTTGTTTGTGATCCCCTGTGATTTATATACTTGGATATCTGTTTCCTTCTTCAGATTTGGGAAGTTTTTAGCCATACTTTTAACAAATAAATTTTCTACTCTTTTCCCTTTCTTCTCCTTCTAGTCCATTATAATGTGAATGTTAGTATCCTTGATGTTGTTCAGAAGTCCCTTAAACTATTCCTATTTTTAAAATACATTTTTCTTTTTGACATTGTGATTGGGTGGTTTCCATTATTCTTTCAGATTGTTTATGCATTCTTCTGTATTACTTAATTGGCTTTTAATACCTTCTAGTGTATTTTTCATTTAAGTTATTCTTCAGCTGTTTCTTTTTTACATTTTCTATTTTTTGTCAAAATTCTCACTATGTTCATCTATTCTTTTCCTCAGTTCAGTTAGAATTGTTATTACTATTGCTTTGAACTCTTTGCCAGATAAATTATTTATCTGTTTCATGAGGGAATTTTTAATGTTTTTTTCTTGTTCCTTCGTTTGAAGCATATTTACTGTTTTATCATTTTGTTTAACTTTCTCCATTTCTATGAAATTAAGTGAATCATTTACCTATCTCAGTCGTGAAGGTGTGTCCTTGTGTGGGAGCATCCCTATGCAGTCTGCCTAGGTACAGTGAGTGGCTTTAATGGGAGAGCTGGATCTGAAGTGAGAATGGTGTATGTCTTCCCCAGGGTGAGCCAGCAGCCACTGCTTTGGTGGGAGTTGGAGGGGCTAGAGGCAGAATTGGGTGTAAGCCAGGGTTTCTTTTATCCTTAACGACTGTCACTGACCTACCATAGCTCTGCCCAGAGGGCTTGGGGGCTGCACTTTTGTGCTGGTTTCACTTTTTCCTGGGGCGTGTACCTTGGTGAGAGGCTAAGTTGTGGCTGGAGAGATTGGTGTTACACCACTGAGCTGGCCCCATACTCCTCCAAGTACGCACAGGGATGTGAATGCTAGCAGTGGCAGTCTCCTCCAGATAACCTCACTCCCTTCCAAGTGAGCACAGGTACAGTCGCTTTGATGATGACAGCCTCCTCCTGGTGTTGTAGGAGGGGTGGGGGGCCCTCCAGGGCCCCAAGAGCGGGCTCTTGTCTAACACTCAGAAAAGAATTGTCTGAGGAGACACATGCTGACAAAGCAAGAGACTTTATTGGAAGAAGGCACCTGAGCAGAGAGCAACAGGGTAAGGGAACCCAGGAGAATTGCTCTGCCATGTGGCTTGCAGTCTGAGGTCTTATGGTGATGGGATTAGTTTCCGTGTTGTCTTTGGACAATCATTCTGGCTCAGAGTCCTTTCTGGTGGCGCATGCCTTGTTCAGCCAAGATGGATGCCAGTGAGTGCCGGGGACCAGCCCCAGCTGAACCAGGGTATTCGAAGGAGAGACGGCGTAGGCGAAGATCAGGAAACAATTGCTTAATTAAATGTTAATTAAGGATATAAAGAGTAATAGAATGAGGATAGCTCAGTAGGAAAATTCAGTGAAGAAAAGAGGCTGAAATAAGGATAGCTCAGTGAGGAAATTCAGTGGAGAAAAGAGGCTGAATAATTCAGCCAGAAGGTAAGAGAAAGAACGACATGGTGAGACCAAGTTTCGGTGAACAAGGCCCGCACTTTATTTTTCAAAGTAGTTTTTATACCTTAAGTTATGCACAGAGGATAATGGGGGAAGGGGTAGAGTCTTGCAGCAAACCAGGCTTTCTTCCTGCAAACTTATCATATGCAAAAGCTTAGGTGATTTGCATCATCTTCTGGCCCGGAGGCCTGTTAACATTTTAAGACCTTTTCTTCAGAAAACTTATTTTTCTCTAAAGGTGATTGGTCAGGAGCCACCCTCCAAAAGCATTAGATAAAGTTGCATTCGTACAGCGCAAAGGTGTGGTGGGCTACAAAAAGAATTAACTCAAGGGTCCCAGGTTACAAACATTAAAGCTACTATTTACACCAATTATATTAACCAATACACTGCCAGGGACACAGCAGGTAAGGGATATGGAAACTTAGCAGCAAACATTGGCCCAACAAGTGAAAATCCCTTCACCAATACAATTTCTAATCAATCTTTTAACCACTCAAAAGAATCTGTGTTTAGACAGTTTAGAACATCTCCTGCCTCTCACAGTTGGGAGGCTCTGAACAATCACATGTGGCCGGAAAAACCTATTCAGGCAGGCTAGAGGATTTCCAAAGGAGTTTGTAGGTTAAACACTGTCACACCCAGGAATTATTAACTGGAGCTGTAAGCTAACTTTTTTCAGAGAGGTAGTGGGGGACAGCCCCCCGTAAAGTCAGAGGTGTAGGTGAAAGCACAAAGCAGAAAGTAGGCAGACTCTGGTTTTGGGGGTAGATTGCTCGAGAATTTCCAGGGAGACTCCTGAGGCTTGATCCCGCCTTTGCGTATGCCGAGCCTCCTTCCTCATGACCTTTGTCATGGGCGGAGTTCCTCACGCTGGCTACCGGCAGTGATAGAATTCCAGTTGAGCTATTCCAGATCCTGAAAAGTGCTGCACTCAATATGCAATATGCACTCAATATGCAATATGCCGGCTCCCGGCAAGTGAGAGGGATTCTGGGAGGTGGACGGACACATGGTGTCTCCTTTTGACCTTTGCTGAACTCTTTCGGTTGGTGGTGGCTTATTAGTTCCGTATTCCTTACCAGGACCTCTGGTCATAAAACAACTCATGCAAACTAGAGAGCCTGGCCAGGGTGGTCGGTTTCGGTCAGTGTGCTTCCCCTAACACTGGCAGTTAGCTGCACTCACTTCTGAGTAGGTCCACGCAATGGCTTCCTCTGTCCTGGTGAGAGGTAGAAAGGGGTCCTTGCTGGCTCCAGTCCCTGTAAACATGTACACTCTAAGCAACAGCAACCTCTGCCTTAGTCGGGAGGAGTGCCAGAGCAAGAAGGGCTGAGACTAGGGCAGGAGCCTGGTGCAGGCTGGGGAACTTCCCGAGCTGTCTTGGAAGGTTGGCTAGAGCCCCGGGCAGTTTTCAATCAGTCAGCTGCTTTCCTAGTGATACTGGGAGTTAAGCATATCTGCGTGAGTGCTTTTTAAGAGCAGAGGCTCACTTTCTAAAAGCCCCCATTAATTTTCAAATTAGCTAAGGAGGATTGTCTTCCTGGAGTTGAACTGCAGGGCTAGGATGCTTAGCAAGTAGCTTGAATCCCTTGCTTTCTAGGGAGCATCTCCAAGCTTCTAAAATCCTCTCCTCTTTTGTATCTCTCACTAGAGTGCATGTCCCTGATCAAATTGCTTCTCCTCCCTTCCTACCAGATTCTATGTGGTTCTTTCTTCTCAGCTTTGATTGTAAAAGAGCTTCTCTGCTAGTCCCCAGGCCAATTTCACTAAGATTTATTCTTCATATCTTTGTAGCTATGATATGTTCCTGAGGGAAGGTAAACCCAGAGGCTTCCTACTCTACAATATTGATCTCTTAACTCACAATGACTACTACAATTTGTTTCTAAAATGAACTGAGGGATAAAACTGTCTATAACTGCCTCACTTAGGACTTGATCAATGTTTACCTATTGTCATGTCCCTACAATAGAGAAACTAAATAGACTAGTAAAATCGGGTGTTTCTGCATGATTTCAAAATTTGTCGGTTGCTTCCAACTCTGTGACGCTATGGACTGTAGCCCACCGGGCTCTTCTGTCCATGGGTTTTCTCAAGGCAAGAATACTGGAGTGGGTTGCCATGACTTCCTCCAGAAGATCTTCCCAACCCAGGGATCGAACCTGGGTCTCTTGCATTGCAGGCACATTCTTTACCACTGAGCCACCTGGGAAGTCCTTTGCCTTAAACAGAATTCACATTATTTGGACCCATCTTAACTGATCATTTAAATTTTTTCTTCTAAATATTAAAACAATTTTAATGAACAATTTAATATATTTGACTTTTGATAATTTCCAAGGCTGTTTCTGCTGCACTAACTAATGATTATATTTTCCCGGGAAAATTATTTAACATGAGACATGCCTTCTTGCAAGAACCTTTTGGTTTGTTTATATTCCTACACATATTAAGTCTTTCTTTTCTCACCCCCTATTTCATTTCCGGAAGTCTTCATTTCTCTTAAGAATTTCAATAGTGTTGATTTATTTAGAATGATCTTCAGCCCTCTTTGCTAAAAAGTCCAATCCACTGTTTTCTCAGTTGGTTTCCTTTCCTTTTTCTATTTAATTTAAAATATTGAGTTCTTTTTGCTTTCACATCTTTCAAGAGTCCCTTGTGAACCCACAGAATCTATTTCTTGATGCTTACATTTTTTTCTTTTTCAGTGAAATTATAGCTTATTTTGTCTTTTTGCCATTCCAACTCTCTTCTACACTCATGCATTTTTATTGCTTCCTCCCCCACACCAGCAGTTCCCCACCTGTTCCCTCATGAGCCATGAGTGGCTCACAAAACTGTTTCAGGTGGCCCATAACCTTCCAGGCAGCTCATGACTCCTGCCTTCGAAAGCAAAGTGGTCACCAATGAGGCCTTCTTCTGTCTTCTAGCCCCTGACAGAGGTGATGTCCACCTGTTCCACAGTTTCTCCCTCTCTCACAGAAATAAACTTCCTTTCAAGTTTATGGCATAACGCTATAATTGGGGTGTACCAGAGTACTCTGAATAATAAAAAAGAATTCCCTAACAAGTCACACCGTACTGAGAGGAAGTTCCCATTTCCTTGAGATTTGGGCACTAAGTATAAATTTTACCTCATCACGAGCTCAATATATGAAAACAGGATAAAGCATTTTTTTTTCTGTCTATAATTAAACTCATGCTAGATTTCAAAATTCATGCTGGCTTGAGAGTATAGAATTTAATATTGCCAATTTTAGAAAATTCACTAACTTCTAATCTAACACTTAATCCCTTAGTGTGGAAGGAGTAAGTAATTAATTACCCAAATCAAGATTCTCCCCCATCTAGATTTTTCTCTTCTTCCTGTGTTGGAGGGGGCTGTAAATCAGAGATGACATACACAGTGGGTGTGTGGGGAGGCTGCCGTGCGTCCCTGAGCACCTCCTGTGCTTTTGACCTCTTCCAGATGTAACCATCTCGTCAGGCCTTGGACATTCTGTCTAAGGCTGCATCACTCACGGCTGGTGTCCGCAGCTCCTCCATGGTCCCAGGTGTTGGCTTTTTTCACTCTGTCCTCTCTTGACTCTTTACTGTCCTCATATCACCAGAGACCTCTTCTGGTCTAGTTATTATCTGTCATTCCCTCTAGCCATGCTGTGTGCATGCTTGGGTAAGGAGAGGAAGTGGGAGTGAGTAAGAGGGTGAGGCTGGAGGTTTTTCCCCACAACACTTCGGAATGTTTGGGATTCTGTGAGGCTTCTTGGAGGTCTGTCTTTCCAGAAACCCTTTTCAATTATTGCTCATTTACTATTTAGGGACCATGTGGGAGGCAGAGATTCGCAATGTGGCTTGCAGTCTTCTAGCTTATTCTCTGGGAAGCAGCCAGGAAGTGGTCTCTTCTGTTGGGGATGCCTCAGACTCCTCTGAAGTTTCTATGATGATACTGCTTCAGGGGTCCATCTTGGGGTGATGGTGCTGCTGCCCCCTTTCCTTTCTTACGAGGTGATGGAGCCCTCTTTTCCTTTTGGGTAGATGGGTAGTATTCCATTACTTTGTATTTCCCCCACTTTATAGTATAAATTATACATTTTGAGTCCCACGGGATTTGACCCTTTATACTGAAATCAGCCTCTTGAATTGAAAACTAAATTTTTTTTTACTCTTTCAATTACCTGACTCTTACAATTAAAATCCACTGCTTTTAAGACTGTTGTTTCTTCCATGGTCTTACAAAACTTGATTTCAGAACTATAAAGCCAGCAGTGTAGTGTTTTCTCTCTCCATGTGAAAGTGAAAGTGAAAAGTTGCTCAGTCGTGTCCAACTCTTTGCGACCCCATAGACTATACAGTCCATGGAATTCTCCAGGCCAGAATACTGGAGTGGGTAGCCTTTCCCTTCTCCAGGGGATCTTCCCAACCCAGGGGTCGAAGCCAGGTCTCCCACACTGCAGGTGGATTCTTTACCAGCTGAGCCACAAGGGAAGCCCAAGAATACTGGAGTGTGTAGCCTATCCCTTCTCCAGCAGATCTTCCCAACCCAGGAATAGAACCGGAGTTCCTGCATTGCAGGCGGATTCTTTACCAACTGAGCTATCTGTCTCCATAGTACCTTCCTTAAGGGAGATACATAGTGAGAGACCTTACAGCCATTTGAAGAGAGGGGTTATGGGGAATAGAACCTCCCCTGCATGATTTGATATTAAAATATTACCCCTGTAAATGGTCTTTCTATAAAGTATATACAAAGTAAGTTATAACATAAAGTGACAATCACTCTAGAAATTAGTGATAATCACCCCAGAAAGCTCTTTTCCCCCCATCACATTCTCTGGTAATGCTATCATATTAGGAAAGCCTGTGACTTGCAAACACATGACAAGACTAAATAATTATAATGAAACTTTAAACATCATGACATTCAAATATTTATAAATTGATTATTTCCTTTGTAACAAATTATTTCTATACAGACATTTTAATGGGGAAGATAAGGTTTTAAATCTTGTATCTGGCACATATTAGCTGTGTAACCTTGGATGACTTATTTAAGCCCTCTGAACCTTTGTTTTCATATCTGTAAAATTGGAAGCAGCAATACTTTACTATGGCACACTGTTTAGGAAGAGCATATTGCAAAAAAAAAAAAAATATATATATATATATATATAGATAGATAGATAGATGTTGTGGTCAAGGAAAATTTGGAAGCATTAGAAAAAAACACAAATAAATATTTTTACTCTGATATCTCCAAAATCTGGTTTCCGCTAGTTTGCCTTTTTTGTTGGAAGGGAACATTTAATAGTGGTTGTTAGTTGTAAGCAACACAAACACATTCTGACTGATGTAAGTAGCAGGAGAAAGTATTAAAAGGATGTTGGGAGGCTCACAGAAATGGCAGGCTATTGCAGAGCCAGGTTTGGAGAAAGGGCAGAAGCAATGAAGGTTAGGGACACCAGGATCACCTTGGTAGATACCAGTCTGGGGACACACGTTGCCGTCGCCGAGCCCTTTGTGCACCTGCCTGACTGGCTGACTGTGCACTGACATTCACCAGGTGCTGCTGCCCTCTTGGGAACTGGATAGTGCCTTCTGGAGTCACTTTCTGCTCTCAGTATGGATTCTCCACAATTCTCATTCTTTGTCTTATTATCTTCCAACTAAAAATCTTGGGGTCTGGAGTAATCTGAATAATGGCCCCAAAGATATTCATGTCCTAATCCCTATAACCTCTGAATGAATACGTTATCATGCCGGGGAAAAGAGATTGTGCAGATATGGTTAATAATTCAGAGATGGGGAAATTATTTCAGATTTTCTGAGTGGGCCCAATGTAATCACAAAGGTTCTCATAAAAAGAAGGTATGACACAATTCTGTAAAGCAATTAGCCTTCAATTAAAAATAAATTTAAAAGTAAAAAAAGAAGGTATGAAGATCAGTGAATAGTAAGAAATATGTAAATAAACAACAAGGGCATACTGAATAGCACAGGGAACTATATTCAACATCTTGTAATAACTTATAATGGAAAGAGTCTGAAAAAGTATAGACATGCATGCATACATGTATAACGGAATCACTTTGCTATGCGCCTAAAACTAGCACACTATTATAAATCAGCTATACTTAATTTTTTTTTTAAAGTGAAAGATGTGATGATAGAAGCAGGAGTGTGAAGTGATATGAGGCAGGGGCCATGCGCCAAGGATCACAGGCAGCGTCTAAGAGCCACAGAAGGCAAGGAAACAGATTCCCCGCTCAAAGCCTCCAGAAGGAGCCAGCACTGCTGGCACATTGACTTTAGCCTAGGGAAACCTGCACTGGACTCTTGATCTCCAGAAGAGTAAGAAAATACATTCAAGTTGTTTTAAGACACTGTAGTACTTTATTACAGCAACAATGGAAAATTAACACAGGATTCTTAAATTGATTGGCATAATCTAGGTTATGTGTCCAAGCCCCAAATGGGAAGATTGCGAAAGTTAGTGTGAGGACATTTCAGCTTCTCTTAGTGAGAAATGGCATTTACTGTCATGATTCATAAGACATAAGAACACGAGAGATGGGTTCTGATGTCGGTAGCTCACCCCAACCATCTGAAGGCAAACACTACCACCTATGAGACTATTTTTAATGTTTTCCAAATGTATTATACAGCAGAGCCTCCATTTTCCATTTTTTCTTGTGTCATTTCCGGATCATCATCAAGGTTGAGTTAGAACTAATGATGATAAGTCACATGGCACAAAGTGCTCTTGTTTACTTAAGTAGAGGCTGTTGTGATGAGTACTATGAATTGGGAGACAGGAGAGCATAGTGATTAAGACCTGGAGTTCTAGAGTCAGGAAATTACAGACTCAGGCTCCTCTTAATAGTTTGGGGTGTTTGGGGGTACGTTTTTAACCATCAAAGTCTGCTACACAGTGTGATCTATGGGCTAGCATCCATTTGTATCGCATGGAGCTTATTAGAAATGCAGAAGTCTGGTCCTTGCTCCAGGGCTTGTATTCTGAATGATTCATGTATACATTATGGTTTGAGAAGCACTGCTCAAGCCACAGTCCTTTTATCTATAAAATAGAGGTAAGGGTGATACAGAGTGGTGGTGAGGATGAATTGGCATGATGTATGTTAGGCACATAGTAAGTGTTCAAGACATGTTCGATTATTCTTAATGGTTGTTATGACTGAGGATGAAGACAATGAAGAGGAGAAAATAAGTTTGGTAAGGTTCTTCCTTAGCATAAGGATAGGGATAAACTTGGGGGATAACTGGAGGAGATCACTCCAGGAAGAAGCAAGGCTGGCTTTTCCACAGAGAAGGAAATTTCTCTCCCAAACACTCTTTCTTCTAGAAGAGGAGCACTCTCTAAGACCCACCTTCACTTCTTCAGGTTCTTTAGTCCTTCTAATTCTCTACAGGGTATGAAAATTCCAAAAAAAACTTGAAGGCTCTCTTTAAACACCCCTGTAGAAAGTGAATCGGTTCACTAAAGATATTTTTAGTGAATTCAGTTCTCAGAATTTAGTATTAGTATTAAAACATGGGTAGGGGCACCCCTTTCAGACCTGATGCCTAAAGTGTTCCTTTGAATTGTGCTTAAATTGGCGACAATCTTAAAATTCATGGTTTTGTGAAGGAATAGACAGTAAAGATAATGTTATTTCTGTTGTTTCCATGACAACGGACATGCTTCATGGAATATATCCATCATGCATAGTCTTGAACCATCTGGTTTCTAAGTCCTTGGTGAAAACGCTCTAGGAATGAAGTGTAGGTAAACTTTAATCAGTTTTATAATTACTGTAGTCCTTGCAGAAATTATTCAACTTGATTTTGCAGCTGCTTCGACATAAGGCCCAGAGGTCTTATTAGGATTTTTATTGCCACTTTTAAGGAGCAGTTTAAGAATCATTATTGTACTTTAGCTGCAGATGCCACTGTTTCTGTTTTAGGTTCTAAGACTAGGTCGTAGTGACATCACACAAAGATGGAGAAAGGTCAAAGTTATTTTTTCCAACTGGGTCTGTCAAATATAAAAATTAACCATACTTTGAGCTGGGCTTTATGTATTGGTAATGTATGTTTATGTTAGAGTTTCTGTCAAAACAAGGATTAAAGATAAATGTAGCTAATTAAAAGAACATTTGCTTAGAGCTCCTGGTAATAGATACCTCTTTGTGAGGTCTTGAGGTATGGCTTTCTTTAAGAACTGATGCAATTTGTGTGACTACATTTGAAGAGGAGAGGAGATTTTTGATTTTCTGAAAGTAACACACAAGTCTAAGAACTAGCCAGTACAAGCTCTAAGGAAATAGCACAAGTAATGATTAGATAAAGCGTGCTTATGTGGCGAGCTATATAAAATGCACATGTCTAACCTACTTCTGACCTTTTACCTCAGTAAAGCCTTTGAAGCAAATCTGCTGTCAGGAAGTGATACCCCTTAACGGGCATTGGATGAGTCAACACATTTCAAACTGAGCTCTAGGTGTTTACATAAAATAAAACAAAAACTTTCAGGGCCAAATTAGGCAACTGTTGACTTTTGTATTCCTTGTTTCTATCAGGCAGTTGGAACCTTCACTGTTAATGGCTATGATCCTGTCATCTGTGTTTTCTTGTTTTTCTGTAGTGAGGTCGTAAAAATATGAGAAACAAACGGTAGTTTTCTGCTTTCCATCAATCAGCAAAGCCAGTTAGATTTATGGTCCAAAAGATATAGGTCAATTCCTGGGAATTAGAAGGCATCTTACAAAACTGGTAGCATTATTGTGTGTGTGTGCGTGTGTGTGTGTGTGTGTGTGTTTACTTCTATGCAATTTTATGCTACACAGAGATTAATTTTTAAGGGATATTTTTGCTGCACACAGAATTCTGGGTTGACAGTTTCTTCAGCATTTTGTAGATGCTAGTTTGTTGTCTTTTGTTTGCATGGTTTCAGCTAAGAAGTCTACTGCAGTTCTTATCTTTGCTCCTCTGTGTGTAACTATGTCTCTTTTTTACCCTTTGGATGTGTGATGGTTAATTTTATGTGTCAGTTTGATTAGACTACTGGGTGCTCAGGGATTTGGTCAAACATGATTCTGGATCCTTTTGTGAGGGTGATTTTGGAGGAAATTAACATTCAGATTGGTAAACCAAGTAAAGCAGAAGGCCCTCCATAATGTGTGTGGGTCTTGTCCGATTAGTTGAAGACCTGAAGAGAACAAAAAGGCTGATGCACCCCTGAATAAGAGAGAATTCTTTGTGTTTAATGACCTTTGAATTGGGACATCAGTTTTTTTGTCTCCTGACTTCCAACCCTCCTGACTTCAATCCCCCAAACTACTGAATCATCTGCTTTTCCTGGGTCTCAAATCTGCCAGCCTTTTGACAGGAACTACATCAACTGCTTACCTACTTCTCAAGCCTTCAGACTCAGACTGGAACTAAACCACTGGCTCTCCTGGATCTGCAGCTTGCCAGTTCACCCTGTAAATCTTGGGACTCATCCATCTTTAGAATTGCATGTGCCAGGTTTTTATAATGAATCTCTCTCTTGCTTTCTCTCAAAAGAAGAAAAGCGGTAGCATAATTTACCTCAAGAAACTCATTGCATCTTAGAAGCTACCTGTTACATGGTGTTACACAAAAGAACAGTTTCATCTACTAATGATGAGATTTAAATACTGGGCATAAGATGCAGTAAAGTTTGTAAATAAACCAAAATAGTTACAAAAGATTTTAATATGTGGAACTATTTTATATTTAAGGATGTTACGGACTATCAGTCAACTTCTAATCATCAAAGTGATTCTGAACCTCATTTCTAATTCTTCATTTCATTTTGACATTATCTAGGAAGTACTGTTCCATGGATTTAATTATTTATTGGCTTCAAACGTCTTGACAGGAAAATGCACAAACAACTATATAAAGTAAAACTTTCACTCACTTTTCATAAAAGGCCCCTTTGAAGATTAAGAATTGTCAAGTTTCTGAATGTGAAATAAAAGTTTTTGCCATTAGATTACTAAAAGAAGTTTGTCAGGGAACTTAATTGTGAGTATAGTAATTCTACCACCAGAGGGCTCCATATTTTTTTCTTGAGCACAAAAAGAAATTGAGACTTGGTATTTAAGAAAAATGTCCTTCTCATCTTATATGCTCAAGCCATATATTGTATCACCGACTCAATGGACATGAGTTTGAGCAAGCTCTGGGAGTTGGTGACGGACAAGGAAGGCTGGATTGCTGCAGTCCATTGGGTCACAAAGAGTCGGACACGACTGAGCGACTGAACTGATATATTGCAGTTTAAAAGCAAAAATAAGAATTTCCATTCGTCTCAGGGAAAATTTTGTTTCCAGGTTTCAAGGGCAGTTTTATTTCCTTTATGGAGATTGAAAAAGAAAAATCAAAGCAGGCTCCTTTTTGTGTATGTGGAGTTGAGATTCTTATTTCTTGGACAACTCTTGAGGGTTCCCTGGAGTTGGAAAAAGTGAGGAGAATGAAGATGGTGCTTTTGGTTAAGTTGGGTGACCTATTAGGAATTCCAATAAACTGTAAAGAGTACACAGCTGAATGGAGAATTCAGTGGAGCTGACTTCATGGGAAGCTGTAGGGTACCCAAGTGCTGATTGAAGCAGTCCTGTCTGCATAACAGCAGGTTAAGGAAGCTCCCCCTCTCCCAAGTAGGAAACCATGGTCTATCATCATTGAGAGCTTCCAGTGTGAATTGGGAGATGGGATTTCTACACACGCAGCAAGAATGAACCACACTGAACAAGAAAGTAGATACTTCAAAACATAAAGATCCTGTAATAAAATTCATGTTTGAATATTAGCTACTTGGACTTATTGATGTTGAATGTCTAAAGAGTATATCTGTTTATCTGCTCATATTTCTATTCATTTATTAATAATTTTTAATCTCACATTTTTTTCCAAAGATGATTTAAAGCTGTATTCCATTGAATTTTTTTTTTTCCATGAACCTTAGAATGAACCTTAGAATCTCATAGTGAAAGTCCACTGGCTATGAATTCTTATTTCTGATTCTGACTCTCATGAATCTAGCCCTTGATAAGTAAATTACTTTCTCTCCTTGGTCTTTAGCTTCTTACACATGCTGCTAAGTCGCTTCAGTCATGTCCGACTCTGTGCGACCCCATAGACAGCAGCCCACCAGGCTCCGTTGTCCCTGGGATTCTCCAGGAAAGAACACTGGAGTGGGTTGCCACTGCCTTCTCCAATGCATGAAAGTGAAACGGAATTCACTCAGTCGTGCCCAACTCCTTGCAACCCCATGGACTGCAGCCCACCAGGCTCCTCCGTCCATGGGATTTTCCAGGCAAGAGTACTGGAGTGGGTTGCCATTGATATTGCTTATGTACCTTAAAACTAACCCCATATAAGTATAAATTCAATTATTTTTAGAAAATATGAAGAGTTATGCAACCATCACTACAATCCAGTTTTAGATCATTTTCATCAGTCTGCAAATTTGCCTTCTGCCTGTTTTCATTTAATCTCTGCTCCCATCCCTAACCTAAGGAAATCAATCATCTACTTTCTATCTCTATGAATTGCCTTTATTGGAAATGTCCTGTTAATAGGCTCACACAATATGTAGTTCTGCTGTGACTGACTTCTCTCCCATAGCACACTATTTTTGAGATTCATCAATAATATGGCACATGTCAGCGCTTTACTCCTTTTTATCATTAAGTAATATTCCACTGCCACATTTTGTTTAAAAATATTTGCGTTGTTTCCGGTTTGGGTATGTTATGAATGACCCTACTATAAACATTCATGTGCAAGCTTTTTTTATGAATGTGTGTGTTTATTTCTCTTGCATATATATCTAGAAATAGAATTGCTTGGCCATGCGAAAAATTTGCATTTCCCTAATGGCTAATGATGTTGAGTATTTTTACACAGTTCATAGCTACTTATGTATCTTCTTTGGTGAAATATCTTCAAATATTTTATCCATTTTAATTGTGTTGCTTATTGTGTTGCTTATCTTCCTACTAAGTTGTAAGAGTTCTTCATATATTCTGAATGTCTCCTTTAATTAATACACTTTCTTTTTTACAGCAAGTTTAGGTTCATAGCAAAATTGAGTGGAAAACACAGAGTTCCATATACTCCTTTTGTCTACACATGTACACACTCTCCTGTTATTCACATTCCACACCATAGAAGTAGTTTTATTTCAACTGATGAGCCTATGTTTTTCCACTATTGTCACACAAAGCCATAGTTTACATTAGGGTCCGTTCTTGGTGTTGTATATTCTATGAGTTTTGATAAATGTATAATGACTTGTATCCACCATTGTAGTATTATAAATAAAAGTTTTATGCCCTAAAAAGAAAGAATGAACTCTGCAGAGGTCCAGTGTTCTTATTCAAACTTTGAGTAGCTTGTCATGAATTAATGCATCTTTTAAAAATATTTTATTGGGATATAGTTGATTTACAATGTTGTGTTAGTTTCAAGTGTACAGTAAAGTCGATAATTTGTGCATATACATGTATCCACTCTTTTTTTTTTAGATTCTTTTCCCATATAGCCCATTACAGAGTATTGAGTATGGTTCCCTGTGCTATACAGCAGGTTCTTATTAGTTACATATTTTATATATAGTAGTGTGTGTATGTCAAGCCCAACCTCCCAATTTAACCCTCCTCATGTTGCTCCCTAGTAACCATAAGTTTGTTTTCTATGTCTGTGACTCTATTTATGTTTTGTTAAAAAGTTTATTTGTGCCATTTTTAAAAGATTCCACATATAAGCAATATCGTGCAATAATTGTCTTTCTCTGACTTAACTTCAGTTAGTATGTCAGTTTCTATACATATCCACATCACTGCAAATGGCATTATTTTGTTGTCTTTTATGGCTCTTGGTCTATCGTATATATGTACCACATCTTTATCCATTCTGTCAGTAGACATGTAGATTTCTTCCATGTCCTGGCTATTTTAAATAGTGCTGCAATGAACACTGAGGTGCAAGTACCTTTACACATCATGGTTTTCTCTTGGTGTATCTCCAGAAGTGGATTATTGGGTCATATGTTAGGTCTATTTTTAGTTTTTAAAGAAACCTCCATACTGTTCTCCATAGAGGTTGTACCAATTTACATTTCCACAACAGTATAGGAGGCTGCATCTTGATATATTTTTCATTTATGAGGACATTTCAGAGCCCTGAAATGACTACTTTTGATAATTTTCTTCAGTTTAAACTTGTTTTCTTGGATATTTGTCAACCTTTTAACTCTTTTGTGGCTAGAAGCTTTGTCCTGAATCAGGTTTAAATGAATAGTTATCAAGGTTTATGTTTTTTTTTCCCTCAAAATATTCCTTTGTTCCATTGGAATCATTAATGATGCAGTATTTCTTAATATTCTGCTGGAGTATCTAGGCTTTTCTTCCAGCCCTTAATGCTTACTTGGCAAATTTTTTATAGGAATTTTTTGATCTGACCATAAGATGTCAACAAAAGGTGGTCAGACAGCAACCAATGCTGATAATTTTTCTCAAATAGTTTTTAAGGAGTTTGCTAATTGAACTGTGGAGAAATTATCATTGCTCAGTCATTCCATCAAGATGAACAATTAAGCTCGATCATGGCATCTGGGCTCATCACTTCATGGCAAATAAATGGGGGAAAAATGGTAGCAGTGACAGACTTTCTTTGCTTGAGCTCCAAAATCACTGCAGACAGTGACTGCAGCCATGAAAGTAAGATGCTTGCTCCTTAAAAGAAAAGCTATGACCAACCTAGACAGCATATTAAAAAGCAGAGACATTACTTTACCAACAAAGGTCCATATAATCAAAGCTATAGTTTTTCTAGTAGTCATGTCTGGATGTGAAAGTTGGACCATAAAGAAGGCTGAGCATCAAAGAACTGATGCTTTCAAACTATGGTGCTGGAGAAGACTCTTGAGTGTCCCTTGGACAGAAAGGAGATCAAATCAGTCACTCTTAAAGGAACTCAGTCCTGAATATTCATTGGAAGGACTGATGCTAAAACTGAAACGTTAATTCTTTGACCACTTGATGTGAAGAGCCAACATATTGGAAAAGACCCTGATGCTGGGAAAGACTGAGAGCAGGAGGAGAAGCAGGCAACAGAGGATGACATGGTTAGATGGCGTCACTGACTCAATGGATATGAGTTTGAGCAAACTCCTGGAGACACTGAAGGACAGAGAGGCCTGGCATGCTGCAGTCCATGGGGTCACAAAAAGTCAGAAAGGACTGAGCAACTGAACAACAACATGTGTTTAAAATGAAAGCTACATCACAACTCTTAACTAGAGAACAGTAATTGTGAAAGTCACCTCAATTATGGAAATTTTAAAATGTGAAAAGTGTACCTCTTGGAGTTGATGAAATGTATTAATATTTTAGTCATGTTTACTCCAGAGAAGAATCTGTGTTTAGATAATATTTATTGCATCATATCTAAGATAAATAGCCTAAAGAAAACAAGATGTCTTTAGCTATAAAAGAATTGTATACATGGAATTATATTTCAGAATGGGTTCAGAAAGTAGTCATAAAGAGAATGTTGTTTATTTTTTTCTTGTGTTCATTTTTATCGAGACTATGATTTTTGTTTAAAAGACAATAAAAAATGTTTCATAATGATTTGAGCCAAGGAAAAGGGCAAAGCCATTAGAACAACTTGAACTGAATCAAAATTCTGCCTGCAGTGAACTTTCAGATTGGAAGTTGACTTCAAACTGTGGAAATAATCTATTTTTGTCTTTGAGTATTAATATTTTAAAAATTATCTGACATTTAAAGAACTTGAATAGGGTTCATCATCTTTTCCTCTGTTCTGTACTTGGTAAGCAAACCCTTATAAAAATTAGATTGTGGCAAAGGAAAAAAAAGTAGGAACAACAAGCATTTTTATCCTTATCTGTTGCTTCTGCATATAGAAAATTACTATTTTGCCCCTTCCCCAAGTGGTTTGTCTTTTATATCTGTTTTAACTTCAAAGCAAATGATTTTATGGAGGGCTTGGTAGCTAATAAAAGAAATGAGGTGGGCACAGTTCCCAGGAGTCTGACTTCTGGCCACATTGATAACTGTCAACAGACTATAAATTTATAGAGTTGGAAGGAACTGTAGGGCTCATTTAGACTTGGTGACACAAACACAAAAGTCTATAGAAGCCACACAGTTAATGCAAATGAGTGGAGAAGGCCAATTTTATGATATTGCCTATTTTTCTAGAAATATATATATATAAATATAAATACATATATATATATATATATATATATATATATATATTTTTTTTTTTTTTCCCCTCACTGTTCACAGTGCCACAAGTAAGGAGAAATATTACTCTGGGAAAAACAGTAGTCCAGGTGAAAATATATGTGGTGGGGGTCTGTAAACTATAGCTCAATGTCCAAATTCAACCTGCTCCTTGTTTATGTAAATAGTTTTATTGGAACATAACAACACTCATTTATTTATGTATTACCTATGGCTGCTTATGTGTTACACGTGCCACATCTTTATCCATTCATCTGTCCGTGGGTGTTTAGGTTGTTTCCCTGTTTTGACTATTGTGAATGGCACTGCTATGAACATAGCGGCCACGTGTACCTTTTTTAATTATAATTTTGTCCAGATATATGTCTAAGAGTGGGATGGCTGGATCATATGGTAATTCTATTTTTAGTTTCCTGAGGGACCTCCACACTGCTTTCCATAGTGGCTGCACAAACTTACATTTCCATCAACAGGGTAGGAAGATTCCCTTTTCACCACACCCTTTCTAGCATTTGTTACTTGTGGTCTTTTTAATGATGGCCATTCTGACCACTGTGAGGTGGTACCTCATTGTAATTTTGATTTGTGTTTCTCTAATAATTAGTAATGGGCTTCCCTTGGTGGCTCAGTGGTAAAGAACCTGCCTGCCAATGCAGGAGGTGCAGGTTTGATCTCTGGGTCAGGAATATCCTGAAGATGGAGATGGAAACCTACTGCAGTATTCTTGCCTGGAAATCCCATGGACAGTGGAGCCTGGCAGGCTACAGCCCATGAGGTTGCAAAAGAGTGGGACATGACTTAGTGACTAAACAACAATAATAATTAGAGATATTGAGCATCTTTTCATGGGCCTACTGGCCATCTATATGTCTTCTTTGACGATACCATGTTAAAGTGATTTTTTGATTGGGTTGTTTGTTTTTTATGTTGTCCAATTGTATGAGCTGTTTGAGTATTTTGGAAATTAAACCCTTGTTCATTGCATCATTTACAATATTTTCTCCCATTCCATAGATTTTTTTTTAAATGGTTTTCTTTGCTGTGCAAAAGCACATAAGTTTGATTAGGTCCATTAGTTTGCTTTTGTTTTTATTTCTATTGCCTTGGGAAACTGACCTAGGAAAGCATTGGTATGATTTATAACAGAGAATGTTTTGCCTATGCTCTCCTCTAGGAGTTTTATGCTGTCATGTCTTAGTTTAAGTCTTTAAGCCATTAAGAGTTTTTTTTTTTTTTTTTTTTTTTCTGCATGGTATGAGGGTGTGTTCTAACTTCATTGATTTACATGCAGCAGTCTAACTTTCCCAGCTCCACTTGATAAAGAGACTGTCTTTTCCCCATTGTATATTTTTGCCTCCTTTTTCAAAGATTAATTACCTATGGGTGTGTGGACTTATTTCTGGGTCTTTATTCTATTACATTGACTCATGTCTGCTTTTGTACCAATACCACACTGTTTTGATTACTATAGCTTTGTAGTACTGTCTAAAGTTTATGTTCCTCAGGATTATTTAGGCAGTTGTATTTCCAGAAAAAAAAATCCTGGTCATTGTCTTTGCCAACTTCTGTGGCATAAATACTTCTGCTATAGTGTATTTCAAGCTACCAACTTGATGAACACATAGCTGATAAGAGATATAAAACAATTGTAACAAGGGTGCCCACTTTCACCATTACTATTCAACATAGTATTGGAAGTTTTGGCCACAGCAATCAGAGCAGAAAAAGAAATAAAAGGAATCCAAATTGGAAAAGAAGAAGTAAAACTCTCACTATTTGCAGATGACATGATCCTCTACATAGAAAACCCTAAAGAGTCCACCAGAAAATTACTAGAAATAATCAATGACTACAGTAAAGTTGCAGGATATAAAATCAACACACAGAAATCCCTTGCATTCCTATACACTAATAATGAGAAAACAGAAAGAGAAATTAAGGAAACAATTCCATTCACCATTGCAACGGAAAGAATAAAATACTTAGGAATATATCTACCTAAAGAAACTAAAGACCTATATCTAGAAAACTATAAAACACTGGTGAAAGAAATCAAAGAGGACACTAATAGATGGAGAAATATACCATGTTCATGGATAGGAAGAATCAATATAGTGAAAATGAGTATACTACCCAAAGCAATTTATAGATTCAACGCAATCCCTATCAAGCTACCAACAGTATTCTTCACAGAGCTAGAACAAATAATTTCACAATTTATATGGAAATACAAAAAACCTCGAATAGCCAAAGCGATCTTGAGAAAGAAGAATGGAGCTGGAGGAATCAACCTACCTGACTTCAGGCTCTACTACAAAGCCACAGTTATCAAGACAGTATGGTACTGGCACAAAGACAGAAATATGGATCAATGGAATAAAATAGAAAGCCCAGAGATAAATCCACGCACATATGGACACCTTATCTTCGACAAAGGAGGCAAGAATATACAATGGATTAAAGACAATCTCTTCAACAAGTGGTGCTGGGAAATCTGGTCAACCACTTGTAAAAGAATGAAACTGGACCACTTTCTAACACCATACACAAAAATAAACTCAAAATGGATTAAAGATCTAAACGTAAGACCAGATACTATAAAACTCCTAGAGGAGAACATAGGCAAAACACTCTCCGACATATATCACAGCAGGATCCTCTATGACCCACCTCCCAGAATAATGGAAATAAAAGCAAAAATAAACAAATGGGACCTAATTAACCTTAAAAGCTTCTGCACATCAAAGGAAACTATTAGCAAGGTGAAAAGACAGCCTTCAGAATGGGAGAAAATAATAGCAAATGAAGCAACCGACAAACAACTAATCTCAAAAATATACAAGCAACTCCTACAGCTCAACTCCAGAAAAATAAACGACCCAATCAAAAAATGGGCCAAAGAACTAAATAGACATTTCTCCAAAAAAGACATACAGATGGCTAACAAACACATGAAAAGATGCTCAACATCACTCATTATCAGAGAAATGCAAATCAAAACCACTATGAGGTACCATTTCACACCAGTCAGAATGGCTGCGATCCAAAAGTCTACAAATAATAAATGCTGGAGAGGGTGTGGAGAAAAGGGAACCCTCTTACACTGTTGGTGGGAATGCAAACTAGTACAGCCACTATGGAGAACAGTGTGGAGATTCCTTAAAAAACTGGAAATAGAACTGCCTTATGATCCAGCAATCCCACTGCTGGGCATACACACTGAGAAAACCAGAAGGGAAAGAGACACGTGTACCCCAATGTTCATCGCAGCACTGTTTATAATAGCCAAGACATGGAAGCAACCTAGATGTCCATCAGCAGATGAATGGATAAGAAAGCTGTGGTACATATACACAATGGAGTATTACTCAGCCATTAAAAAGAATACATTTGAATCAGTTCTAATGAGGTGGATGAAACTGGAGCCTATTATACAGAGTGAAGTAAGCCAGAAGGAAAAACATAAATACAGTATACTAACGCATATATATGGAATTTAGAAAGATGGTAACAATAACCCGGTGTACGAGACAGCAAAAGAGACACTGATGTATAGAACAGTCTTATGGACTCTGTGGGAGAGGGAGAGGGTGGGAAGATTTGGGAGAATGGCAATGAAACATGTAAAATATCATGTAGGAAACGAGTTGCCAGTCCAGATTCGATGCATGATGCTGGATGCTTGGGGCTGGTGCACTGGGACGGCCCAGAGGGATGGTATGGGGAGGGAGGAGGGAGGAGGGTTCGGGATGGGGAACACATGTATACCTGTGGCGGATTCATTTTGATATTTGGCAAAACTAATACAATTATGTAAAGTTTAAAAATAAAATAAAATTAGAGGAAAAAAAAAAAAAAAAAAAAAAAAAAAAAAATAAAACAATTGTACACAGGAAGTGGTACAAACTGGCTTCAGCACACGACTGCGTCAACTTGAGAAAGAATTAATCCTTTAAAAAATATTCTTACATGCCAGGTACTCTACTTCCATCACCTGATTTAATTTTCACAACAATTTTTCCCGATTTTTATTAACATAATCATTTTCATAAGATAAGGGCCTCCCTGGTGGCTTAGCTGGTAAAGAACCCGCCTACAATGTGGGAGACCTGGGTTCAATTCCTGGGTTGGGAAGATCCCCTGGAGAAGGGAAAGGCCAGTATTCTAGCCTGGAGAATTCCATGGACTGTATTGGGTTCAATTCTTGGGTGGGGAAGATCCCCTGGAGAAGGGAAAGGCCAGTATTCTAGCCTGGAGAATTCCATGGACTGTATTGGGTTCAATTCCTGGGTGGGGAAGATCCCCCGGAGAAGGGAAAGGCCAGTATTCTAGCCTGGAGAATTCCATGGACTGTATAGTCCACAGGGTTGCAAAGAGTCAGACATGACTAATTGACTCTCACTTCATTTCTTCACTTCACTTCAAGATAAGAAATTTTGGATTCAGAAAGATAAAGCTACTCAAAAACAAACAAAAACCCAATCATACAACAAAAACAGAAAAAAGCTGTTCACTCAAAGTTGCACGGCCAGCAAGGGACAAAACCAGTATTTTAATTTAGATCTGTGAGACTGTACAAGCCAGTGGTAGCTGGCATTATTTCCTGAGTGACATGATGGATTGAATGTCTCCTTGTAAGGTAGAAATAAGAAGGGGTACCCAAGTTAATGTATGTGTTGTCTCATGCTTATTCTGTCTATACAGGTTTTCAATGTGATTCTACAGCTTTAAACTAAAATCTAATTTATACCTAGGTATTGCCTATGTCTTTTTAAAAATGTATAAATGGTCCTGTTTTCATAAAAGCATCTGTCCATCCATCCATCCAACCATCTATTCATCCATGCATGCATGCATCCATCCGTAAATGTGATAGTTTCTGGGACACAGAAACTAATTGAGGAGGTTAACAGTCTCTGCCCTAAAGAACTCCCACGTCTAATATCCAAAGACTGTTAAGAATATTGACTTTTTTCCTCCAGAAGAATGAAAAAATGACATTGTGTTACAAAATCCATGGAGTTTCTTAAAGCTGAGAAATCAAAGTAACCCAGCTAGGAAGCTAATTGTTCTCTTCTCATTTTCATAAATTCTCTATTTTTCAAGAAGCGCCTACAAACTGAAAGGGAAAGAGCATATTTTAAAGTGACAGGTAGACAAACTAGCCTTCTCCAGCAGTCCTCCCACTTCCAGCTGTAGAGGATGCCCTCTTTGACCTGTGTGAAGACCCATTTAACACATCCATTTCAACGGATAGGAGACTAAGTTCCCTTTGCCCTACTCCCAGCTGCAAATTTCTTGTCTGGTTTCCTATTTTCAGTAATGATTTAATATAAATATATTTAAAATAATAATCATGTCTTCCTTCTGCCCTCCCCTTCACAGCTGTGGCTTCATACCTCGAATTGCATCTGAACTGTGATTAATACTTGTGTTTAAAGAAACCGTCATTTCTTCCCACCCCCTTTTTTTCTTCCTTGCAGCTGTATTTTTCCCACCCTAGCAATTCCTCTCCTATACCTATTACCCATACATATTTTAGTTCCAGACTCACAGAAATATTTTTAAAGTGGGTCTTGCAACTGTGCTCTCTTCTTGCAACCCCAGAGCCCTCCCACCGTGATACCATCCTGAGATCCAGAAGCTGCTTTATTTATATCATTATTTTTTAGATTCCACATATTATATGACATTACACGATACTATATGACATTACACTTTCTCTGTCTGACTTACTTCACTCAGTATGATAATCTCTAGGTCCATCCATGTTGCTCAAAAACTGCTTTAAATAGATAAATTCATATATCTCAAGTGAGTAAAAAAGTTCTGGTAACAAATGCCTAGTTACCCAGCTCTTCTTTGCCTTAGCAAAGCCAGTATTCCATCTTTCTTTTGGCCACTGAAGTATAGCAGAATGATCATTCAGTTCAGGCATCCTCAGAGTTTGGGGTGCAGGAGATTATATTCTTTGTTAAGGGGGCATTCTCTTCTTTGTATCTTATAGGGCCGTTTTTACATTGTGGTGAAATTCACATAACATAAGCTTAACCATTGAAAAGTGCACAATTTAGTTGCATTTAGTACATTCACAATATTGTGTACCTATCACCTCTCTCTAGTTCCAAATTATTTTTATCACCCCCAAAGGAGATCCTCATACTCATTAAGCAGTCACTCCCCTTTCCCCCTCCCCTTAGCCTTTGGCAACCATTAATCTGCTTTCTGTAACTATAAAGGGGCCTTAATTTGGGGATAGAAATATTAACCATACTACTTATTTGAACAAACTTCTGAATGTGGTTCTCAAAACCACAACTATCCAGCAACAGGATGGCACTAACACTTTATGCTGTTACAATTAGAGACTATCTCGATGATTAATTCAGTGCATGATGAATTGGCCCTGGATCTGATATAGTCCAGATTTAACATGTGACAGTGTGAACATTGTGAGGGAAAAACTTCTGAACCCCACTCAACAATGTCTGAAGACCTAAAAACAGCTGTTAAAGATGGTTTAAATGAATCAGGCATCAGAATAGAAGAAGACATCAAATAGGATAAAGGAAATGTTAAAGATGGGCAGAGAAGGTGGGGGTGGAATGCAGGCAAAAAATGCAGAAATGGCAATCACAGGGATTTTGTAATGTCTTTATACAAGAATGAAGCAGGAAGAGGAAGTCTTGAGCTTCATTTCTGTTCCCTAGGCTCGGTGCCTTACTCCCACTCAACTGGTCATGGAAGTGCACAATTTGTGGTGGAGGCCGGGTCTCCGCTTCCTCTTTGTGACAGTGTTCCTCCGTGGCTTCCCATATCCTCCCCAGGGCACTAGTTCTAGAGGGTTTTAACGAATGTTATGTAAAAATAGTTTCCCAATTTGTTCATTTATTCATTTTCTAATTCAACCGTTCAACTATTTTTTATCGAATTCCTGATATACTTAGCACTGTTCTAGGTTCTGAGAACAAAGGAGTGAACAGGGCACACAAACCACGTTTCTTCATTGAAACAGAAGGCCCTGCTAGGATCTATAATGAATAAGACAGTGTCAACTGTGAGGCTTGAAGAATCATTTAAAAGAATTCCTCTAAGAAGGATTTGACCACTTGTAACTTGTGGTTCTTTTAGAATGCCTCAGGAAATGCATTATTATTAAGTGTGAAAAGGAGTTTCTTTTTCTGGATTCTTCCACTGCTGCTATGACCTAATTCTCATAGTAGGGCCCCTTATTAGTCTCTGCAACAGAGAGAGAACATGTGTTTTTGTTTGTTTGATTTGTTTTTCCTTTAAAGCACTTACCATAGTTGTATGTTTATTTTGGAGTCTAGTTTTTAGGCACATCTTTGCTGCTGTTAGTTCCATGAAGACAGTACATGGCAACTAGTAGGTACCTAGGGAATAATTTGAATTTGCTCAGTGGATAGCTGAAATAACAGATTTATTTATCTATCATGCTTGAGACTCCTCCTCTCAATTTTTTCATTTCTTTAATATACAAAGGCTTTGAGAACAATATTGGCCAGGCTGTCTATCCCAGGCAAGGGATACATACAAGGTCAAGTTTTCAGCTGGGCTTGGGGATGGTTATGGAAGATAACTTTCTAGGAAAAGCTCTTCTACCTGGTAGGCTATGGTATTAAAATAATAACTGACATTTTTGGCATTGTATTTAGGAATAGTTTAAGTACTTTCACAAAGAACAACTCATTTAATCACTTAAACAAACTTATAGACATTAATATTATCTCCTTTTTGCTAATGAGAAAAATCAGTGGTGAAGTTAAGAAATCTGTTCAAAGCTACACAGCTTAAACGGCAGAGCTAGGATTCAACCTTGAGGTCAGGGTCCACACTGTCAGGCATTACGCTCTAACACATGTGTCAGTAATACTCTCTTGGAGCTATAGTATTCTCATATTCTTGGAGCCAGATCAATTTTTATGGCACTGTGATATTAGCTAGGATAAACAGTTGTATCTTTGAATATTCAAATGACCAGATAATTCCCAGGATACTCCTGCTCTTAAGATAGGCAATTTTGGTAGTTATTTTTTAAATTATTCTGTAGTGTATCAGGAATTGAACTCAGATAGTCTAACTCTTGAGTCTTCCACTCGTAAACCATTAGCTAGATCATCCTGCCTTAGGACAAATGTACTCAGTGGTATGCAGAGCACTTATTATTCCCTGGAATGTCTAGTTTCTTTAAAATTTTTCTTTGTGGTTTTAATTTTTTTTTTTAGTTGGTTGTAAGTTGCACACATAAATATGTTTAAATTTTAACTCTAATTGTGAAAAGATCTGAAGTGATGAAAGCTTTAGCTTTTCTTACCTTGGGAAGAGTTTCTTCTGGAGTCAATTTAAGTAAAGTGGACAGGGGGACACACTGGTGATCAGAAAGTTTGAGATTTAAAGGATGGCATAACAGTAGGTCTAGATCTCAGGTGAGGAAGGAATCGGGAATTTCTTTAAATGGAGGAAACCATGTTTCAGAATAGAGGGGGTGGCACTCAGGCAAATGGATTAGGAGGCTGCATTTGTGACCAAACATTCCTGAAAAGAGGCAGAAGACACTACAAGGCAGGACAATGACACCTGGCAAGGACAAGGAACTTCACCCAAGCAAGATGACTGAAAGGGCAGAATGGAGGGGAAGATTATTTGAATGGCTTTTTTCCATTTTAAGGAAGCTGGAGCTGAGTCTCATTGAGGTGCTGCCTGTGTCGTGGACACATGGCTAACTAAATATTTTAACTACTGGTAGAGCAGAACTTCTCAAACTCTGTTGCACACAGGTCAGCCTGGAAGGTCCTGAGATCCTGCATGTCTAACAGTCTACCAAGTGAGCCTGCTGCTAGCAGCGTGTAGATCACACCTTAGGTAGCAAGGTAAGGGTGTACCCTTAATCTTCAGATGAAAACTGTTACCAGTCACGGACAGCTTCATGTGAATGGTGGTGATGTCTGCCTACAGTCCTCTCTGAATGAAGTCATGATGGACGTAACAGAGGAAATACAGAGGAGAGGATCATTCCATCTCAGAAGAGGGACCCGAGGGACGGCTTCAGTGTGGTCACACAACAGCTTGAGAGCACCAAGTTTTTGAGGATGTCTTTATGGAAGGAAGTCAGATTCCAGAAGAGCAACACAGAGAAAACAATCTCACAGATTCTGAGAAAACAAAACAAACAACTCCACTCCTCAAACTAGAACAGATCTGGGTTATAACAGAAGACATACTTCAGAGCACAGCTCTAAATAAGACAGCACCACATAGCATGTGAATGTATGTAAATACATGCTGTGTATTGCCTAGTATCTCAGTCTACTTAGAGCTACCATTAGAAAATGCCACAGGCTAGGTAGCTTAAACAATTGGCAATTTATTTTTCATGGTGCTGAGGCCTCTTCTGTTGTTCACAGCTTCCCCCGCCACCTTATAACCTCATGTGTGTGCACTAAGTCACTTCAGTCGTGTCCTACCCTTTGTGACCCCATATACTGCAGTCTTCCAGGCTCCTCTGTCTATGGGGATTCTCCAGGCAAGAATACTGGAGTGGGTGGTCATGCTGTTCTCCAGGGGATCTTCCTGACCCAGGGATTGAACCCATGTCTCTTATGTCTCCTGCATTGGTAGGTGGGTTCTTTACCACTAGTGCCACCTGGGAAGCCTCTTCAGCTCAGTTCAGTTCATTTCAGTAGCTCAGTCATGTCCGACTCTTTGCAACCCCATGGACCGCAGCACACCAGGCCTCCCTGTCCATCACCAACTCCCGGAGTTTACTCAGACTCATGTCCATTGAGTTGGTGATGCCATCCAACCATGTCATCCTCTGTCGTCCCCTTCGCCTTCTGCTTCTTACAACCTCATGTAACCTTAATTATCTCTTTGAAGGCTGTATATCCAACACAGTCAGTTTGGGCGATAGGGTTTCAGCATACGAATTGAGGGGCATAATTTAGTCCACAACACTGAACGTGCAGTAGATATTCAATATATTTAAAGAAGACTAATATCTTCAAGAGTGAGAACTGTATCTTATACATGTTTGCATTGCCACACAGTGACATGCACACAGTAGGTATTTAATAAATATTTGATAAATAAATGAATGGAACCCTGGGAAGGCTAGTGTCCTAGAAATAGGTAACATATTATGTAGTTTGGGTGCTCAATGCCAGTACCTATAAAACCAGGGGCTACCTTCATGGAGCACAATGTGGAAAGGACTTCTGGTTGGTGACTCTTACACTTAGTGGTAAACACTTTGTCCACAAAGTCATCTTTGGATAAGAAGGACAATAATTATTTATCTGTTCCCAGTGAATGGATCACCTCCTATTTATCGTTGTTCCTAAGGGTTCTTAGCAATCTATCATCTTTGAAGATGCTTTCAGTATGTGAAAGTAAAAATATATATTGTGGTTGGCTGTTTCTTGGTATACACTGAACCACGTTAAAACATCTAATTTTCTTTTTATGCTCTTTGGCCTCAAATTGTTCAGGATGCAATGACATAGTATTCCATTTTCATGGTGACAATGCTCTTGAATACTATCTTCTGGTAAACATATCTAATGTATATAGGTAAAGAAAGAATGGAAAAGGTGACCAGGTTTTCAACATTAGTGTACTTCTAGGCCACAGGAACAGTCAGGATTGAATTTTTGATACCCGCTGAACCTAATCTCTGGAATAGCTCCGGATATGCCATGTTTGTCTTCCTTGTAGGAGACTGGACACCATTTAACAACTGCCTCTTTGCTGATTCAACAGGAAGGCAATAGACTCCATCCTACCCACAAATACTGCAGCTGATTCCAGGAATGTGAAGGGGGGATGGGCTGTCGTGCCCAAACTGTATCCAAAGGAAAAAACTCAAGTTTTAGGAAAGACTTCTGATATTTTGTGGGAGAAAGGAACATGAACAGAGGAAATTCCTTATTTTCCTCCCTGCTAAATTTTAAAAGAGGATTTCCCCCTCCAAACTATCTCTCTGGGTTTATTTATTAGCATGACAAGCTTTTAGTTAGATAAGGTAATTTGAGGAGCAAAGGAAGTAGGATTTTCATATTATGTGTACCATACCAGCACAATTTCAAAAACTTGGCAGGGTTGGTGGATAGGGTAAACAGAGTACTGCCATAATTTTAGTTTGCCAAGGCTTGAATACACACATACACAGCTAACATCTGCTACAATTAGCACTTCATAAGAGAAAGAGCATTTTAATGTAATAAAATGGGCAGTTCTTTTAAGAAACGAAAGTTGGCAAACATACCACACAGGCACACACAAACACATATGGATGTGCACATCAACATCATTCTTATTTTTCTCAAAATGCCATGGGCCTATTAAGATTTAATCTTGGAGAGCTCTAGTCAGGGTGTGGTTGTTCTGAAACCACAGTGCTAGGTTATTTCTAAGGAAGTGAAGAACTAAAGAGCCTCTTGATGAAAGTGAAAGAGGAGAGTGAAAAAGTTGGCTTAAAGCTCAACATTCAGAAAACTAAGATCATGGCATCCAGTCCCACCACTTCATGGCAAATAGATGGGAAAACAGTGGAAACAGTGGCTGACTTTATTTTTCTGGGCTCCAAAATCACTGCAGGTGGTGACTGCAGCCATGAAATTGAAAGACGCTTACTCCTTGGAAGGAAAGTTATGACCAACCTAGATAGCATATTCAAAAACAGAGACATTACTTTCCCAACAAAGGTCCATCTAGTCAAGGCTATGGTTTTTCCAGTGGCCATGTATGGATGTGAGAGTTGGACTGTGAAGAAAGCTGAGCACCGAAGAATTGATGCTTTTGAACTGTGGTGTTGGATAAGACTCTTGAGAGTCCCTTGGACTGCAAGGAGATCCAACCAGTCCATCCTAAAGGAGATCAGTCCTGGGTGTTCATTGCAAGGAATGATGTTGAAGCTGAAATTCCAGTACTTTGGCTACCTCATGTGAAAAGCTGACTCATTTGAAAAGACCCTGATGCTGGGAAGAAAGATTGAGGGCAGGAGAAGGGGATGACAGAGGATGAGATGGTTGGATGGCATCACCAACTCGATGGACGTGAGTTTGAGTAAACTCCAGGAGTTAGTGATGGACAGGGAGGCCTGGTGTGCTGCAGTTTACAGGGTTGCAAAGAGTCGGACATGACTGAGCGACTGAACTGAACTGAGAACTAAGATTCTACAATTCACTGAGTTATCCTAATATCACATCACCCTCCTTCTAGGACTGGTCAGGAATACTTTGGGCAGGAGATGTATAATATACACAACTAAGTCATGTAGACAAGACTAAACATGATACAAAAAAGCCAAAAAGGGGAAAAAAACGTAAAGAAACTGCATTACTCTTAACTTTTTTTTTCCTTTGCCAGAACACAAATTTATTCATTCAACAAAGCATATAATTGACCATTTTCAAGGTCCAGTGGATGTGAAGTTTCATACAAATTGCTTCAAGTTAAAAGGTTTGCTCAAGGCTGCAATGTGGCCAGAGCCAGAACAAATTTCATCTAAAGAAATTTCATAAGGAATTTGTAACACAGTGTGTTTGTCATAGAGGTAGAACTTTTCCCTAAGTAAGAGATTTAAAAACTCACTGCATCTGATCTTACTCCCCTTCAAACTCTTTCTAGATGCTTTTTCTTTACCCTATTCACACAAATACATCCGTACTCCTCCCAGTGGCCCCAATCTGACATTTACACACTGCAAGAATTTCATCACTGTCATTCATTTCCTCAACTAGATTGTAATGCTGACTGAATTTCGGCAGGAATTCTGTTGTATTATCATTCACAGTTAGTTTCCCAGTTAGTCTTCACCATGAAATACTAGGATTTTTATTGTGATTCTCCCTGGAAGAACTCTTGAAATCCTCCTGCTCTGTTTGTGTTCTTGACCATAACATTCTTGAGCTTATTGTCATAGTTATTTAGTGAGGTTTCTGGTCATGGACATTTCCTGTGTATGGAATGTGTATTAAATAACAAGCTGGCTGGGAAGTGCAAGAGCTCAGTTTCATCTGAACCAAGTGGTGAAATGATTACCCTTTTGAATGGGATATTTCACTATGGAAGTTTTGAAACTATTCAAAATCCATGTGGTCATAGTTTCCTGACCAGTCCAGTCCTTTGGAGATTGTAAATTGAGTAGAAATTGCTTAGTGAAAGGAAGGTAAAAGGAGATTACCCGTGACTAGACTTAGATAGATTGGCAGCTAATGTGGTGATAGGATGAAGGATGTAGAAAATCAAGGCCCAACAATGAATGATGGTGAGGTTCAGATGTATAAGAATATAATGAAGTTGAATTAAATTGCCCTGGTCATTAAATCGACCAGAACTTGTCATGGACTCATTGATTTGAAAGAGGTTCCCAAATATCGCTATAGAAGTATCTTCTCAAGACTTCTTAGACTGTACCATACTTAAAATGTACCAATATTTTTGAGCAATTGTGGGACAGAGTCAAGGAACTTTGTCAAAAAGAATCAGAGGATTTTGGTGTCTTCTTCTAACAGTGCACTCCTCCAAAATCAATATGTGAAAAAGTAGAAATATGGGTTGGAAAAAGATTTTAAAAAGAATTTCAAGGTAAAAGAGAGAGTAGTAAAGACTCTATTAGAGAGGAGTGATTAATAAGTAACAGAAATGTAAGAGTAGTTGGAGAAATCAGGACTTTTAAAAAGATTGTTTTTATGTGGACCATTTTCAAAGTCTTTATTGAATTTGTTACGATATTGCTTCTCTTTTATGTTTTGGGTTTTTGGCCTCTAGGCATATGGGATCTCAGCTCCTTCACCAGGAATCAGACCCACACCCTCTGCATTGGAAGGTGGATTCTTAACCCCCAGGGGAGCCCCAGGATTTGTCTTAAAGCAAAAAAGGACCAAAGAACAGAGAATGATAATTGTAATCAAAATAGGAAAAGATGGACTCATTCAAAGTTATAAACAAAAGCCAATGCCCTGAGTGTAAAAATAAAGATGAGATGAAAGACGATTAGCAAAGCTTTACTTGAGAGGAAATAAGAGTAAAAAAGAAGTAAGTGATATGTTCAGCATTTCACAGGGTATGACGCATTTGCTCCTACACCGTCTTACTTGATTCACAGCATCATCCTGGGCAGTAAAAGCACAACTAAGATTTTTATTCAAGAAAGGAAACTAAGATTTAGAGAAATAAAATAAATTCCTCAAGCTCATGAGGCTAGCAAGTGGTTGGCCAACAATTTTATTTTCCCAAATTAGAAGCCCTTGTGCATTCCTCTCTGCCATGCCGGAAATCTGGGACTTTCCTTCTTGGCTTCAGTTCTTTCTCATCTGAGTGGATGCACAATATTCTACACCCGAGTTAGACAAATTTTTTCTGTGAAGAGCCAGACAGTAAATATTTTAGGCTTTGTGGGCCACATGTTCTCTGTCCTAACTACTCAACTTCGTCTTTGTAGCATAACACAGCCATAGACAATATACAAATGAGTGGATATGGCTATATTCCAATAAGACTTTAGCAAAAGCAGGTTATAGACTGGATTTCCACTTCGAGCTGTAGTTTTCATACCCTGGTTCTACAATGTAAAATCCCTTGGATCTTGCTGTGGTCATTGTATGCTGCTGCTGCTGCTGCTGCTAAGTTGCTTCAGTCGTTGTATAGGAACTCCTAAATCTTCCCACTCTGTGTTTTATATTTAACTTTCCCACCTAGCCAATCTTGGCTTCTTTAGTTCAAGGATCATGTTTGGCTTAACAAAGAATCACATTTGGCCCTTTATAATTCTTAGTGGTGTCTAGCACATACAGGGAGAAGGCAATGGCACCCACTCCAGTACTTTTGCCTGGAAAATCCCATGGATGGAGGAGCCTGGTAGGCTGCAGTCCATGGGGTCGCTAGAGTCGGACACGACTGAGCGACTTCACTTTCACTTTTCACTTTCATGCATTGGAGAAGGAAATGGAAACCCACTCCAGTGTTCTTGCCTGGAGAATCCCAGGGACGGGGAAGCCTGGTGGGCTGCTGTCTCTGGGGTCACACAGAGTCAGACATGACTGAAGTGACTTAGCAGCAGCACATACAGGGTGTATGACAATTATTTGTTGAATGGAAGTTTTCTATATTAGTTATAAAAAATTTACCTTCTTTGTCTGCATCTATTCTTCCTTCTTCCCTGTTCAAACTCTTCTCATCTGGCATATTTTATTTTGCAAAGCTGGCTGCAACCATATCTCTTGTTCTGCATGCTCTTCTTACAGTGTAATGCTTATAATCTTCTCATCTAGAATTGGGAGCCTGGGTTTCCTCCTCTTGAATATATTAATAGGTGGGTTTATGACTTCAGCAACAGTAATGTTAAGTTCTGAGACTGTGATAAAGGGCAATATAGATTTCATCTGATTCTCTTGGAACCTTGATCTACCACAAAAACAGTCCCTGACACTTCTATGCTGTGAGGAAGACCAATCTGACTCACATGGAATGTTCCCAGGGAGAGGACCTGAGGCTACCTGGAGAAATATAATGCTTAGCCAGCCCCCCGACACTTTAATTCCCTTACTGCTGGCCCCAGCTCTTCCAGCTCTAGGTACTGTCTGACTGCAATGACATGAGAGATCCTGAATTCCTGACGCATAGAAACTGTGAGATATAATAAGATGATTGCTGTCTTAACCCACTGAGCTTTTTGCAGCAATACAAAACTGGAGTGCTTTTCTCCTCCCTTTCTGTCTTCCTGGGTAGGCGGTATTCATAGCAATTAAAGATGGCTTTACATTCAGTCTTCTTTATTTCAGTCTCAACTTTCACACTTTCTAACTATGGGACATTGTGGAAGTTGCTCAAACTCTGAGCATCTCCATTTCCTTATTCATAAAGTGGAATTACTGAAGACAGTTTTCATCAGCTCAGAGGGAATGTATTACGAGTATCAAACAAGTTAATGCCTCCAGAACATCTAAAATAGTGGTTGGCAAACAGTGAAGCCTTAGGACTGGGTATTAATTCCACCATCCATTCATTAGGTAGGAGTTATCCATGATCCATAAAACTTCTGTATTGAAGCCATCAAGAGAGCAGTTTGATTCTCTCACCAACATATCTCTGATAGTTTTATATGCCTACTTGTCTCCATTTGCATTGTTAATATCGGAGTCCAAACAACCATCTTTTTTCATCTGGGCAACTGGAATTGCTTTGTAACAGGTCTTCTCATCTTTTCCATTCCCTCTATTACTAAGTCTCTTCATTGCACAGTGAAATTTAAGTGTTAGACTATAACACGGTACAGAGGTGAATACACTATAAATGGACAGTTCTCTAAATAACAACAGGAGCACAATCCTAATGGACACCAAAGTAAGAGATAAAACATTACCGGAATCCCAGAAACCGTTCATATGAATACTTATCTATTGTTATCCTTTTCTTCTCCCCAAAGGAAAATATCCTCTTGTTGTTCAGTTGCTGAGCTGTGTCTGACACATTGTGACCCATGGACTGCAGCACACCAAGCCTCCATCTCCCTCACTGTCTCCTGGAGTTTGTCTAAATTCAGGTCCATTGAATCAGTGATGCTATCCAACCATCTCATCCTCTGCCACTCTATTCTCCTTTTGCCTTCAATCTTTCCCAACATCAGGGTCTTTTCCTGACTACTAACGCCATAAATCAGTTTTTCCTTTCATTTATAATTATGTGACTGGAAAATATATATATTCATAGGTATATTCCACTTATCTGATATCCTTTGTTCAACACTGTGTTTATGAAATGCAACCATGTTGCTGTATGTAGCAGAAGCTTGATTAGTTCTATTGTTCTATAGTATTCCAATGCATGACTATGCATCAATTCATTGATCTAACTCATTAATGATGGACCTTTGGTTTGTTTTTGTTTTGATGCTATTATGAAAGATGCTGCTATAAATATCCATGTGTGTATGTGTGTGTATGTGTGTGTGTGTGTGCATACACATGCATGCATGCTTACGTTCATATGCATACTGTCCTTGTTGTTCAGTGCCTAAGTCATCTCCCACTCTTTGTGACCCTATGGACTACAGCATGCGGTCTCCTCTGTGCTTTACTTTCTCTGGGAGTTTGCTCAAATTCATGTCCATTGAGTCACTGATGCTATTAAAAATCTCATCCTCTGCTGCTCCATTCTCCTTTTGCCTTTACTATTTCCCAGCATCAGGGTTTTTTCTTTTCTTTTCTTTTCTTTTTAGGGTCTTTTCTAAAGTCTGGAAAATTTAGAGGAAATTATTTTTAGGGAAATAATAAAATTTTTATTTTATTATTAAATAATAATAAAAAATTTTTAATTTAGGGAAATTGAGTCAGCTTTTTGCATCAGGTGGTCAAAGTATTGGAGCTTGAGCTTCGGCATCAGTCTTACAATGAATATTCAGGACTGATTTCCTTTAGGACTGACTGGTTTGATCTCCTTGCAGTCTAAAGGACTCCTCAGAGTCTCATCCAGCACCACAGTTCAGAAACATCAATTACTTGGTTCTCAGCCTTCTTTATGGTCCAACTCTCACATCTGTACATGGCTACTGGAAAAATCATAGCACTGACTATACAGGCTTTTGTTGGCAAAGTTATGTCTCTGCTTTTTAATACACTATCTAGGTTTCTCATAGCTCTCCTTCCAAGGAGCAAAGTGTCTTTTAATTTCATGGCTGCAGTCATCATCTGCAATGATTTTGGAGACCAACAAAATACATTCTGTCACTGCTTCTACTTTACCCCTTTCATGGTCCCCCCATGAAGTGATGGAATAATCTTAGTTTTCTAAGATTAACTATGGCATTTAACCAGATGCCATAATCTTAGTTTTTTAAATGTTGAGTTTCAAGCCAGCTTTTCCACTCTCCTCTTTCTCCCTCATTGAGAGGCTCTTAAGTTCCTCTTCATTTTCTACCATTAGAGTGGTGTCATCTGCGTATCTGAGGTTGTTGGACTTCTGCCAGTAATACTAATTCCAGCTTTTGCTTCATCCAGCCCAGCATTTTGCATGATATACTCTGCATAGAATTTAAATAAGTAGGGTGACAATATACCAGCCTTGTCATTCTCCTTTCCCAATTTTGCACTAGTCAGCTGTTCCGTGTCCAGTTCTAACTGTTGCTTCCCGACCCACATAAAGGTTTCTCAGGAGACAGGTAAGATAGTCTGGTACTCCCATCTCCTTAAGAATTTTCAACAGTTTGTTGTGATCCATGCAGTCAAAGGCTTTAACATAGTCAGTGAAGCAGAATTAGATGTTTTTATAGAATTTTCTTGCTTTCTCTATGATCCAAAGAATGTTGGCAGTTTGATGTCTGATTCCTCTTCTTTTTCTAAATCAGGTATGTACATATGGAAGTTCTTGGTTCACATGCTGTTGAAGCCTAGCTTGAGGGATTTTGAGCATTAACTTTCTAGCATGTGAAATGAGAGCCAATTGTATGACAGTTTGAACATATTTGGCATTGGAATGAAAACTGACCTTAGTTTTCCAAATTTGAATCACACATAATGCATGATTCACTTTAACAGCAGCATCTTTTAGGATTTTAAGTAGTTCAGCTGGAATTCTGTCACCTTCACTAGCTCTTGTTCTTAGGAATGCTTCCTAAGACTCACTTGACTTCACATGCCAGGATGTCTGGCTTTAGGTGAGCAACCACACCATTATGGTTATCTGAGTCATTAAGATATTTCTGTATACTTCTGTATATTCTTGCCACCTTTCCTTAATCTCTTCTGCTTTTGTTAGGTCCTTAACATTTCTTACCATCCTTTATTGTGTCCATCCTTGCATACAATGTCTCCAGTTTTCTTGAAGAGATCTCTAGTCTCTCCCATGCTGCTGCTGCTGCTAAGTTGCTTCAGTCATGTCTGACTCTGTGCGACCCCATAGACGGCAGCCCACTAGGCTCCCCTGTCCCTGGGATTCTCCAGGCAAGAACACTGGAGTGGGTTTCCATTTCTTTCTCCAATGCATGAAAGTGAAAAGTGAAAGTGAAGTCGCTCTGTCGTGTCCGACTCTTAGCGACCCTATGGACTGCAGCCCACTAGGCGCCTCCGTCCATGGGATTTTCCAGGCAAGAGTGCTAGAGTGGGGTGCCATCACCTTCTCCAGTCTCTCCCATAGTTTCCCCTATTTCCTTATATTTTTCATTTAAGAAGGTTATCTTATCATTCCTTAATATTCTCTAGAACTCTGCATTCAGTTGGGTAGATCTTTCCCTTTCTCCCTTGCCTTTTGCTTCTCTTCTTTTCTCTGCTCTTTGTAAAGCATCTTCAGACAATCACTTTGCCTTCTTGCATTTCTTTTCCTTTGGGGTGGTTTTTGTCACTGCCTCAGGTACAGTCTTACGAACTTCCATCCATAGTTCTCTGGTACTTGGTTTACCAGATCTAATCCCTTGAATCTAGTCATTGTCTCCAGTGTATAATCACAAGGGATTTGATTTAGGTTATACCTGAATGGCTTAGTGGATTTTCCTACTTTGTTCAATTTAAGTCTGAATTTTGCAATAGGAAGCTCATGATATGAGCCATGGTCAGCTCCAGCTCTTGTTTTTAATGAATGTATAGAGCTTCTCCATCTTCAACTGAAAAGAACATAATCCGATTTTGGTATTGACCATCTGGTGATGTACATGCATATATTCATCTCTTGGTTTGTGGGAAAAGGGTATTTGCTCTGACCAGTGCCTTCTCTTGACAAAACTCTGTTAACCTTTGCCCTGCTTCATTTTGTACTCCAAGGCCAAACTTGCCTGTTATTCCAGGTCTCTTGACTTCCTACTTTTGCATTCCAATCCCTTATGGGGAAAAGGACATCTTTTTTGGTATTAGTTCTAGATGGTCTTGTAGGTCTTTATAGAGCTGGTTAACTACAGCTTCTTGGAGAAGGCAATGGCAACCCACTCCAGTACTCTTGCCTGGAAAATCCCGTGGACGGAGGAGTCTGGTAGGCTGCAGTCCATGGGGTCGCACAGAGTCAGACACGACTGAAGCGACTTAGCAGTAGCATTGAGGCATAGATTTGCAATACTGTGACACTGTATCATTTGCCTTGAAATTGAGCCAAGATCATTCTATCATTTTTGAGATTTCCCCCAAGTACTGCATTTCAGACCCTTTTGTTGACTATGAGGGCTACTCCTTTTCTTCTAAAAGAATTCTTGCCCACAGTAGTAGATATAATGGTCATCTGATTTAAATTTGCCATTCCCATCCATTTTAGTTCACTGATTCCTAAGATGAGATGTTCAATCTTGCCATCTCCAGCTTGACCACATCCAGTTTACCTTGATTCATAAACCTAACATTTCAGGTTCATATGGAATATTGTTCTTTACAGCATTGGACTTTACTTTTACCACCAGACACATCCACAACTGAGAGTCATTTCCACTTTGGCCCAGCTGCTTCATTCTTTCTGGAGCTGTTATTAATTGCCCTTTGCATCTCCCCTGTAGCACATTAGACACCTTCTGACTTGGGGGTAAGGGTGCTCATCTTCTGGTGTCTTATTATTTTGCCTTTTCTTAATGCCCATGAGGGTATGGTGGCAAGAATACTGGAGTAGTTTGGCGTTTTTTCCTCCAGTGGACCATGTTTTGTCAGAACTCTTCACTATGACCCATCTGTCTTGTGTGGCCCTGCATGGCATGGCTCGTAGTGTCCCTGAGTTATACAATCACTTTCACAATAACAAGGTTGCGATCTGTGAAGGGGTTCATGTGCATATATGTACACATTTTGATTGGATGTAGCCTAGAAATGGAATTTCTTGCTTGTAGATTGTGAATAACACTTTGTATTCCTACTAGTGGGGTGTAAGAGTCCCATTTGCTCCACATACTTGTCAATACTTTGTATTATGTCGTTTTCATTTTGCTCAAGCTGGCAGATGTGTATTGGTACTACAGTGCAACTTTACTTGCTTAATTTTTTATAAATACTAAGGTTGATCATCTTTTCAAGTGTTTACTGGTTATTTGGATATCCTCTCTGGTGAAGTACTTGAGTCTCCTGCATTTTTTAATTGGATTGTCTGTATTACTGATTAGTAGGTATTCTTCATAATCTAGATATGTGCCCTTTGTCAAATACATCCATTACAAGTAGGCTCTCCCATTCTGTGGCTTGCCTCTTCACCTATTTGAAGATATACCAAAGTTCCTACTTAAAGATGGTATGATTTAGCAAATTGTATTTTTTTCAGTTATTGTCTTTAGGTTTAAATATTTTCCTGTATCAAATTTACATTCTATATTCATTGTTTTCTTTTAAAATTAACATACTATCCATCTGGAAATTCATTTTTGCATATGGTGTGTGATAGAGATCAGTTTTGTTTTCTCTCAGTTCAGTTGCTCAGTCATGTCTGACTCTTTGCAACCCCATGGATTGCAGCACATCAGGCTTCACTGTTCATCACTGACTCCTGGAGATTGCTCAAACTCATGTCCCCTTTTCTCTATGAGTATTCAATTGAACCAGCACCAAGAGAACCATTATTTTCTCACTACTCTGGAGTGCTGCACTGGCCATAAATCAAACATCTTTACGTTAGTAAGAGTACTTTGATTAACTTTTAAGTCCATATAACTGCCATTCTTCACCTGGGCCATTGAAATTTCTTTGTAACAGGCATTACCATTTTCTTTTTCATTCTTTTCTATAATTGATTGTCTTACCAGCATGGTCACCTCTCTTTTTTTAATTTTTAATTGTACTTATTCATTTACTTTATTATTTATTTATTTAGTTGGCTGCACTGTGTGGCATGCAGGATTTTAGCTCCTCCTCGACCACAGGTTCAAATCTACACCCCTTGTAGTGGAAGTGTGGATTCCTAACCACTGGACCGCCAGGGAATTTCTTTATTCACTTATTCTATATTCTGCTTTGTTGTCTGTCTATGTTTGAACCTGTATCACACTAATTTGCTTATTTTAAATGTCTATTTTTCCTTCATGGTTGGATTTTATGTGCAAGAAATTTAAACATTATTATACACAGCCAGAGTTAATTTAGCTGCATTGTTCTATAGTGTTTCAATGTATAGAGTATACCTTGATTTACTTATCTAATCCATTAGGAACAAATCTTAAGTGCTTCCAGTTTGGGTTGTTGTGATACCTCTATGAACATCTGTATGTCCACCCACACACATATGTATGCATTTTTATTGGTGTATACCTAGATAATATCATGATATTATCATCTTAACAACATCTAAGATGGCAGATTGTTTTTTTTTTTAAATGGTATTTTAAAGGTTTCATTCAACTGTGTTCTAGATTTCATACGTCTGTTAAGAAGTCAGCTGTTAGTCTTATCGTTTCTTTTCTAGTTCTTAGTGGGAAGACTGATCGTAAACAACCCAGTCAGTCATGGACAAAAGGGGAAGAAAACTGATCATTTAAAAGCATAAATCAGATTATATTGTCCTATGCTTCAAATGCTCAATGCTGTTCCCTCTTAGATATAATCTAAACCCCATATTCTGATTTACCAGATCTTATCCCATCTGGCTGCTGCTTAACTCTCTGAAACATTTCACATAACTTTCTCCCTCTTGTTTACTAGGTTCTAGTCTTCCTAGCATTTCTGTCCTTCAGAACAATAAGCTCATCCTCACCACTGAAAATTCCTTTTTAACATTCAAAAGTCTCAGCTCAATGATAACTTGTCAGAGAGGCCTTCACTGAACACCTAAGCTAAAGTAGTTCATTTCACTCATTCTTCCTTATGTGATCCTGTTTGATGTTCTTACAACCAAAACACTCTTTTAATCCAACTTATTTATGTTGATTTTCTTATTTATTTCTCTGTCCTCCTCCACACACCTATTGTAAGAGCAGAAGTTTTAAAATTTATTCATTGCTATATCCACAGGTCTGAGAACAATAGCTGGAATATAGTCACTGCTCAGTAAATATCACAGAAGGTTGGAACATGCACTTCCAGACGTGTTTTATGAGGCTGATTACAAGAAACTAAATTTAGAGTGGTCAACCTGACCAAAAATGAAAAAAAAAAAACAACACTATTTTATATGAGTAGTAATTCAAACTTTGCAAAGTACTTTTATTTATATTAATAATTCTTATTTGTTTCTGACAAAAAAATGTGTTGGCAGCCAGAATGTGACAATGCAATTGACTTTTTTAAAACCTGAAGATTTCTTTCTCTAAATTTGATTAATTTTTAACCATGGATTTTATCCCTAATGGATTATCCTTATTTTTAGTTAGATAAGACTTCTAAAATTGTACTCTGATATAATAATTTCAGATTACCACATTGCTTCTGACCATTACACCAATCTAATTTGTAATAGTATTGTTTTCCTTTCATAATTTATCAGAGAAAATTTTACAAAACACTAAGGGCTATGCCAGACCCAAAACTTCAGGTTTGCTCCACAGGACTACACTTTAAGTTCTGTTTCACACCTGGTCTTTCCTACCATCTCTCTAGTGCTGGCATGAGAAGCAATGACAGAAGTTAAGGGCAAGCAGGAGAGAAGGAAGCCAAGTCAAGAGCTTGAATAATCAAAACCCACTAGATGCTGACCACATCTAGAACGTCAGTCTTTCATGAGATGTTTATATCTCTCCCTCCATCCTTTGCCACCGAGGAGTTCCATTTCCCTCTTAAGTGGCTTAGGCCAGAAAGGAAGTGTGAAAGTAGGAATCATTTAGGAAAGGCAGACAAACCACAACTACACCTTGTTCTTTCAGAGTCTGGCCTGTCCTCCTATATGAAGTTATGTAGCTCATTCCTGCTCTGCTTAGAGCTCTGCCTTGTAAAGTAGCAGAAATCTGAAATTTTAATAAACATTTTCTTCCTTTAAATTTTTTTAAAAAATTTAATATTTATTTGATTGAAATATAGTTGATTTACAATGTTGTGCTAATTTCTGCTGTATAGCAAAGTGATTCAGTTATACATATACTGGGTTGGACAAGAAGTTCATTTGGGTACATCATATGGAAAATCCTGAACAAACTTCTCAATATATACATTCCTTTTCTTCTGAAAATGAATATATTACTTGTGAGATCAATCTGTTTCTAAGGGAAACCCCTGACAGTCACTTTTCTGAACCAATTTGGAGAAGTCACAGATGTTTCTTCATTAGTATAAGGAAGTCTTTCCCCACCCACACCAGCACCACAAACTTGTTTTCCTGGATTTGGACACTACGTTTTATGGTCCAGTCTAGTCTTTATTAACTTGATAATAATACTTGATAATAACACATGTGACAACAAATTGCCTTCTCTTATTCCACAGAAATTTGACTCAAGCTCTCAAATACCAGAAGTCTAACTTTAGCAAGGGTTTTTTGCTTCTCCATTTTCTGAAAACAGACTACACAATGGTAGTGGATGAAGAGAAGCCAAAAATTAAATGACTAGGTCCGGGCAAATTTCTTCTCCCATGGAATGTTTTTTTCACAGTCTTCCCACTTCCTTCTCCCTGCATAGGATTCTGTCCATGAAAATAATGTGGGCCATGAGAGTTGGGAGAAAGACAGGGAAGGGAAAACAATTATTTTATTATTACTCTATTTGAGACCCAGTGCTCTCTTAAAAGACAGAAATGTTAGTTTTACAGGAGAGGTGTAGATTTGAGCTCTTTAACATGCAAATGTTGGTCTTGATTAGATTCTAACAGTTTCACTAGATCATTCTTTCTGGCACAAAATAACTTCAGTTATCACCAGAGAATTCTGATTCCTTTGTTGCTTTTCCTTCTGAAAAGGTGGTTTTATTGGATTGCTTCATTGTAGAGTTCATTTAAACCCTTGAAATCCAATCACAGTTTATTTTAGATTAAAAAAATCTGCAAACTTGGACTCTTTCAGTAGCCTCATACCTGAGCCAGATTTGCTGACCCTTATACTCAGTTTCTGTTAAACAATTGACTGAATTGTACTGTGTACATTAGAGTAAAATGTTAGACTTGAAATTCCATCAAGAAGATTCTGTTTCCCAAATGCCTCAGTGCAGTAAAACAGTCAGATCTGAAACTTTGGAGAGTCAAGTTCAGAAGAAAGTGAAGACCAAGGTTCACTGCTACTGATATTTAGAAGCAACATTTCAGGCCCTCACCAATGCCACCGAAATGGAACTTATTTACTTTATTTCAATTGTTGATTGGAGAAGGAAATGGCAACCCACTCCAGTATTCTTGCCTGGAGAATCCTGTGGACAGAGGAGACTTGTGGGCTGATGTCCATGGGGTCACACAGAGTCGGACACGACTGAAGCGACTTAGCATGCCTGCATGCATTGAAAAGGGAAATGGCAACCCACTCCAGTATTCTGCCTGGAGAATCCCAGGGACAGAGGAGCCTAGTGGGCTGCCGTCTATGGGGTCGCACAGAGTCAGACACGACTGAAGCGACTTAGCAGCAGCAGCAGCAATTGTTGGTTCACTTTAACTTCACATATTGTCGCAAGCCAACAATATTCTTTTGAGGCTCCCCTTGCTTTTCTTAATTTCTTCATTCTTCTGTCTATTTGTTGACAGTTTTATGAGCAGTTAACTGATGATGGCTTGATACATTTCTGGCTTACCAGTGTAGCAATATCTGATTAAAATTCTAAAGGTGCTCATGGTCAATGGCTGGTGGCACATGACTTCTACTAATTCAGTGAGATACATGTTGTCTTTCTGCACAAAATGAAAGTGCTCTACTCTAGTTTTACTTTGATCATGGAATATACAAGAGAATAGCATAAAATACACTTAACTCACAGGGATCCAACCTCTTTCTCAAGAGAAATGATTATACAGTTGTTTCTTTGAATGTTTCAGCTCCATCATTTAATATATAACTGGAAAAAGGATATAATATAGAAAATACCAATTAACTTGGTGTCATAGCATAAATGTGATAATAAGAATTATTCTTTGAGGAGTTCAAGTAGTTTTTCCCTAACTTATGGGTGATTTGAGGGAGTTTTGAGCATATCTATAGGCAGTTTTTGCCTTAAAACCTGGATCTGAGGAGTGGCATTCACTTTTAGAACATCCATGACCAATTACCTATCTCTACCTGGTTCATTTATTCTATTTACATTGCTTTCCAGACCACTCTAAGTTTCTGACCCTTATTCTGAAGGCCATCTACTTTATAGATATCCCAGATTTTATCCATATTAAATTGGTATCTTCTTCATCTAAACCTTACTTCTTCCCTGACAGAAACTTCTATTATGGCACTTAAAACTTTCTAACTTTAAGAACATGTCTCTTACCTCTTTATTCATAATTATTTTTTTATTCTTGTGGTTGCAGATGGATATTAGATTCAGGAATACTATGGGTAGAATAGGGAATCAAGATCTGTGGGTGTAAATCAAAACTACCATGAAGTATCACTTCCCACTGGTCAGAATGGCCATGACCAAACAATAAATACTGGAGAGGCTGGGGAGAAAAGGGAACCCTCATGCACTGTTGTTAGGAATGTAAATTGGTATAGCCATTATGGAGAACAGTATGGAGGTTCCTTAAAAAACTATAAATAGAACTACCATATGACCTAGAAATCCCATTCCTGGGTATATACGTAAAGAAAACCATATTTCAAAAAGACATATACACCCCAATGATTATTGCAGCATTATCTACAACAGTCAGGATGTAAAGTCAACCTAAATGTCCACTGGTAGAGGAATGCATTAAAAAGATTGGTATACAATGGAATATTACTCAGTCATAAAAAGGAATGAAATTGGTCATTTATAGAGATGTGGATGGATCTAGAGTCTATCATACAGAATGAAGTAAGTCAGAAAGAGAAAAACAAATATCATCTATTAATGCATATATGTGGAATCTAGAAAAATTATATAGATGATCTTATTTGCAAGGCAGAAATAGAGATCCAGATGCAGAGAATAAATATATGGATACCAAGGGGGAAAGAGGAGGTGGGAGGAATTGGGAGGTTGGGATTGATGTATATACACTATTGACGCTATGTATGAAATGATAACTAACGAGAAGTGACTACATAGCAGAAGGCATCTATCCAATGCTCTGTGAAGACCTAAATGGGAAGAAAATCCAAGAAAAGGGGCTCCGAGGTGGTGCTAGTGGTAAAGAACCAGGCTCCCAATGCAGGAGACATAAGAGACACAGGTTTGATCTCTGGGTAGGAAAGATCCCTTGGAGAGGAGAGCGCAACAACCCACCCCAGTATGTTGCTTAGAGAATCTCATGGACAGAGGAGCCTGGAAGGCTACAGTCCTTAGGGTCACACAGAGTCAGACATGACTGAAGTGACTCAGCATACACATGCGTGTATATATATACACACACACACACACACACACACATATATATATATATCTGATGCACTTTGTTGTATAGTAAAAACTAACATAACATTGTAAAGCAGCTATGCTCCAATAAAAATTAGTAAGGAAAAAAAGGATCTGGGGGTGAGGTGAAAGAATTAAAAAGGAAATTTATAGGTCACAGGATCTGATATATTTCTCAAAGGTTAATTCAAATGTTTTTGTGATCAAAGAAAAATAAATCATTGTCTCTTTCCCAGAGATGCCCATGACGAAGCAGCATGTGAATTCCTTAGGGAAAGCAAACATTGGTTCTGACATTTGTAAGTCTCTGAGGTGCTTTATTCTATTTTGTTTTGACCCACATCTGCTATCACAGTGCCATGCTGTGGATAAGAATTCAATAAACTTTTTTTTTTTTTAATATTTTCCTTGGAGATTTCGTTGACCTGAGGAATAGCTGGTTGTTACCTGACCTTTGTGAACTTACAAGGGCAGCTCATTCAACATACCATCAGTTTGTCAACTTAGAAGTTCTTGACTAACAATAGCCTTAAATAGCAATAGACAATGACTGACTGTGACATTTTTCCCCAAATAATTACTACTTCTCATAACTCTTTAATGATTAAAATAGCTTTTTATCTCATTGAACTCGAGATAATGATATGTGGACTGGAACATAAATTCAAAATTCCCTCCCATCCTTTTATTCTTTACTTTTCCTGGTCACAACTTTTCCAAATCTTTCAAACAGTTTTGTCACCAACATGCATTTCATTTAACAGAAGGTGGTTGTGGTGCGGTATCAAGCCCTTCACATTTATTAGTCCAGAATTCTCGGTCCTGTGTGTTCATATGCAAGTCCATTTAGCTAGAGGCATGAAGAGGCCACGAAGAACAAATTATAGTGAAGACAAAGGCAGAGTAATACAGGGAGCCACAAACTATCCTATTTGCTCAGGGTTTTTACTTCCCTGGAACGTTTTCAGGGTTGTTTCTGTGAAACAGAAGAGTTTGGCTCGTGAGATACAGCTGGGAAAGTGCCTGCCATCCCGAGCTGCTGTCTCTCTGCTGTTCCGCAGCAGGTAGGAGTCTGAGACCCAGCTCCCAGCCTTGGCATCTTTGCTCACAGCTCCTAGGGATCTACCTTAGTAGTCCACTCTCTCCCTTTCTTTTCCACACTGCCTGTGGCCCACAGCCTCAACCTAAGAGCTTGTCCTAACTGCCAGTGGGTAGTGTCAATGCCAGCTCACTCTTTCTCGCCCAGTGGCTAGAGGCCAGTTTCAACATGAAACTTTTCCCAGAGACAGAGATCACCTCGGCACCTGCCAAACCTTTTGTAGTCTGAGTTGCTGGAATGGGGGAGAGCCTCCAGGTAAACAGAAGGTGGTACAATGGAACGCTTTCTTTGCTCCTAGTTATTAGCTCCAAGACTTCTCGCCTCTCAGGAAGATATGAGTGAAATTCTGTAATGTTTTTTTTTCTTATCTCCCCTCTCTTTTTTCTTCTCTCCCCTCCCACCTCTCACAACCACCTCTTCGTGTTTATACTCAATTGTTGAGCCACTCTTTTCAGATCGTTTATTGTAGCCCTGTCCAAGAGCTGGCCCACTACTGCCTAATCTGAAATGTGAACATGTCAGCCCACCCTTTACATTCTTCAGCTTTGCTGTGTCAAAAACACAAAGGATATAGCAACTTAAAAGAAATTTGCAGTCAACAAGCCTATTCCCCTGAAAAGATAACAGATTGAAACCCAGAGAGGTAAACAGGCTTGCTCAGGGCCACACAGCTTAAAATGAGAAGGTTTTTTTGGTAACTGAGGGGAGAGGTCAGACTTCCAGCCAAAGGTTCCTTTCCTTAAAGCACGTATGTCTTTTTCATCATAACCTAGTGAGCAGAATATGGAAAGATACGCAGTCATCACTGAACTCTGTGTGCACGTGTGCGGAGCTGATGGTTGGAAGTTTGAGGCTTTGGAGCTTGTGTCTGTGCTGACAGTAAAGCGCTAAAGTCTATAGACTTTGGGATCAGAAAGGCTATGCTTAATCCCAGCTGTCACTCATCAGTTCTCTGTACTATTGGACAAGTTGCTTAACCTCTCTGATCATCAAAGAGCTCATTAGAGAGGTGGAGTTACTGTTTCAGTATCAGTCCTTCCAATGAGTATTCAGAGTTGATTTCCTTTGAGATTGACTTGTTTGATCTCCTTGCAGTTCAAGGGACTCTCAAGGGTCTTCTCCAGCACCACAATTGGAAAGCATCACTTCTTCAGCACTCTGCTTTCTTTATGGTCCAGTGCTCACAACCGTACGGGACTACTGAAAAGACCATAGCCTTGACTATATGGACCTTTGTCAGCAAAGTGATGTCTTTGCTTTTTAACACACTGTCTAGATTTGTCATAGCTTTCCTGCCAAGAAGCAATCATTTTCTAATTTCATGGCTGCAGTCACCATCCTCAGTGATTTTAGAGCACATGCTAGTTTGTTTTAATGGATTCTCCCACCTTCTTCCAGTTCTAGCACATCCAATAGGAATCCCTGTTACCATTTCATAGAAAGCATCAATTTTTATCCTGTTGTGTTGCACTTCTAGTAATCTAATGCCCATCCTAAGTCATGCTAAAAGGATGAGAGAGAGAGCCTACAGACTCTGGGTTCTACTAAGCATATGGCATAACATACATGGCATCAGATTGGCCAGTTTCTAACATCCCCGACTGTGATGGAGCCGAATTCCTCTATGCCTTGGCTCATAGAGGATCTTGAGATGACTCTGCTCAGTTCCTCACTGGGTCCTGAGGATTTTCCTCCTTCTCAACACCATTAAGTTAGTAGTTTTAAAAAGCTTATAAGTGTCCTAATAGAAATTACAAAGGAAGTATTTCCCCAGATGTGACTCGGCATCACTTCCATTTGATGATTACAGGTAAGTTTTAGATATAGTCAAAGTGCAGTCCCCTGCAAGCACTTAGGGATTTAGGTTTGCTGGCCTAAATCCTAGAATTGAGAGAATGTTCATCGCAGTGAAGGGGGCTGGCCTGGAGGCTGACTCAGCTCCCACTGGGATCCTGGGAACTTTACCAAGCCCTCCACAACAGCCCTTTGCTGAAACAGTTCTTGATCCTGTCAGATGATGCAATCACTTTTCTGTTCTTACCTCCTTGTCTGTTTCATTCTCTACCTCTTGGTTTCAGCTGTGAAACTTTTGTCTGGTGAGTAGAAAGTGTCCTGCTTTCTCTTTCTCTCATGATGTTTCTCTCAAACATTTAACTATTTCCAGAAATTTTTCTCCAAAGGCTGAACCTTTAGCAAACAGTGCCAAAAATAATTCATTTGCTTTCTCCTTGTTGCATACTTCCTCTGACTCCTTGAGCCCAGAATGGGCTAGTTGCCTATGGAGGGAGAAGATAAAGTGAAAAACTGCTAGGGAAAAATATGCATTAAGTTTGAAAAGATATTATTCTATCAAATTTAAAGTAGTCTAAAGAACTATTTTATAATTAACACACAATTTGCAAGTATTGTTTCCCAGACCCATAAAATACCTTCCAGACAGATGTATGAGTTGTCTACAGACTACATCGACTAAAATCTCATACACTTTAATAAGATTCTACATGTGACCTCTTCAAGGCAAGTGTGGCCTCTGTGTCAATAACTTGGGACAACACCCAGCACATGTGGGTTCTTAAAAGTGCTTCCTAGTATCTCCGGATTACCTGTGCCTGGGTCCACAGCCCTATGAACCTTGTCTCAGACAAGAATCTGTTTCCTCTTTTCATGAAAGATAAATAACAGTTTGGGGCCCGCTGCAGCATTTTGAGAAAACAAGGAACATCAGCAGGAGATAAAGATGAATGATACCCAGCTCACAACTTGTAAGAAGGGAAAATCTCCTTTGCTGTGACAATTTAATCTGCTTATCCCAACCTGAGTTACAGTCAGCTTCTTATTCTCTGATTCCAACATGAGACATTTATCTCTAAGCCTCTGGGGTGTTGCTCTCCTTCTCTCCTCCCAGGTGGGAGGTGTGGTGGCTCTGGCTCGTGGATTATGGATCATTATAAATGGCTGCTTGCTGTGCAGCTGTGTAAGGCTTTCGGCGCTCCTCCCAGTATAACAGAGCCTCGAGCTACATTATCATTAAGGTTGCTTCCTTCTCCCTGTGGCTATTACCTTCTTTTCCTTTTAGATCAAACAGCAGCTATCTTTCTCACTGGCTTCCTGGATCTGTTCCTATTAACCCATGTCAGCAGTTGAGATCCAGGTAGGCAAAAAGTTGAGCAGAGAGGGCACCAGTTTGATTCGGGCTGTTTGTGGTTCTTTTTCCAACACATATAAGACTTGTTGTAGACCACAGCGGCGACTGCTGAAACTCTACAGCTTTCTGCAGCTTGCAGGTTGGAAAGAAGGATTAGAGAACCATCTTTTATAACCTCCTATGAACTTATCTAGTATGTTGGACAATATAGCTTTTGACTAACAGAACAAATGCATGAATATGAAAGATATCTCACTTTGAATTCTCTGTCCCTGAGGTTGTTTTGTTCCAGGCTTACATGGTAAGGATGTTAGATTTAAATCAGATCCTAGATTCTTGACTATCAAAGAAAATTTACATTAAAAATCAACACGCTGTCTTTATAAATTTTGTAGTCAGGCTTGGATGGCAATTTTCTCGCTAATCCTCTCAGAGCTCTTATTTCATCTTCAGGAGTGCTTCTTCCAGTGATAAATCTGAGACTATTCTTCTGTCTGATGTCCGACACATCACTGCTTAACCCAGATAGAAGAAAAATTTAAGGGCTGTTTCTGTGCCCCCTTTTTGAGTTACTAATCCTTCAACTACTCTCTTTTCTGTCTTAAGCACTAACTTTAATTCTCAGATATTTAAAAATTTTTTTTCAGGTTAATGTTATCTTTTTTCCAGTGTAAAACCATTTTATTATTCACAAACCTTCTCCACTTAAAAAAGTTCAATATCTTTATGAAGCAACCAGATAGTGTGTTTCTGTTATGATGCAATACCTCACCTATGGTGTGTTCAAGCCAAAAATGTTTAACTTGAATCCTTTAAGCCTTTAGCTGCAGAAAAATCTGTTCTATAAGTCAGTGTAATAAAACCTACTTGGATGGGGTAATGTGCTAGATAAGAAGAGAGGTAACAGACAGAACAACCAGATGCCACAAATGGTCCTGGATTAAACCTGGTCTGAAACACTGACCTTTAAAGGAATTTTGGGCACAATTAGATAAACTCAAAACTACATTAGGAATTAGATAAAGTAAGCATTTGCTGGTATGAAAAGGTAGAGATTGGTGAATAAAAAAATAGATTACAATACAGTAGGCATGATATTCTGATTTTGAACTTAAAAGGCACATGTATTTTTAAATGCACATATAACATGCCTTGACCTAGTAGTAGTTTAGTATTAGTCGCTCAGTCGTGTCTGACTCTTTGCGACCCCATGGACTGTAGCCCGCCAGGCTCTTCTGTCCATGGAATTCTCCAGGCAAGAATACTGGAGTAGGTTGCCATTTCCTTCTCAATTGACTCAATCTTCATAAAAAATTCTTTAATTGCACACAATGCATACTGTTCGTGTAAATGTCTTGTGTTTTATTACTCTTAGTGATCTATATTTTTAGCTCTGTATGAGACATCTTCTTGCAATAATTAATCAATAGATTAATTAATTAAGAAAGGAAGAAATCTATTTTTCACAGAATTAGAACAAAAAAAAATTTACAATTTGTATGGTGGAAACACAAAAGATTCCAAATAGCCAAAGCAATTTTGAGAAATAAAAACAGAGCTGGAGGAATCAACCTTCCTGACTTCAATCTACACTACAAAGCTTCAGTCATCAAGATAATATGGTACTGGCACAAAAAACAGAAATATAGACCAATGGAACAAGATAGAAGGCCCAGAGATAAACCCACACACCTATGGGCACCTTATCTTTGACAAAGCAGATAAGAATACACCATGGAGAAAAGACATTCTCTTCAATAAATGCAACTGGGAAAACTGGACAGCTACATGTAGAAGAATGAAATTAGAACTCCTTCTAACACCATACACAAAAATAAACTCAAAATGGATTAAAGGCTTAAATGTCAGAACAGAAACTACAAAACTCTTAGAGGAAAGCATACTCAGTATACTCTTTGACATTAATAACAGCAAGATCCTCTTTGACTCACCTCCTTTAGAATTGGAAATAAAACCAAAAATAAACAAATGAGACCTAATTAAACTTACAAATCTTTTGCACAGCAAAGAAAACTATAAACAAGATGAAAACACAATCCTCAGAATGGGAGAAAATAATTGCAAATGAAGAATCTGACGAAAGATTAATCTCCAAAGTATATAAGCAACTCATACAGGTCAATATCAGAAAAACAAGCAAGCTAATTAAAAAAAATGGAAGAAGATCTAAACAGACATTTCTCCAAAGAAGATATAAAGTGAAAGTGAAGTCACTCAGTAGTGTCTGACTCTTTGCGACCCCCTGGACACCAGGCTCCTCTATCCATGGGATTCTCCAGACAAGAGTACTGGAGTGGGGTGCCATTTCCTTCTCCAAAGAAGATATAAACACATGGCCAATACACATATGAAAAGATGCTCAACATTGCTCATTATTAGAGAAATGCAAATCAAAACTACGATGATGTATCACCTCACACCAATCAGAATGGCCATCACTAAAAAAAAAAAAAAATTGCAAACAATAAGTGCTGAAGAGGGTGTGGAGAAAAGGGAACCTTACTGCACTGTATTTGGGAATGTAAATTGACACAGTCACTTGGAGAACAGTATGGAGATTCCTTAAGAAACTAGGAATGAAACTACCATATGACCCAGCAATCCCATTTCTGGGCATACACCCTGAGAAAGCCACAATTCAAAATGATCCATATACTGTAATGTTCACTGCTGTACTATTTACAACAGCCAGGATATGGAAGAAACCTAGATGTCCATCAACAGATGAATAGATAAAGAAAATGTGATACATATATATAATGGAATATTACTCGGCCATGAAACTGAACAAGTTTGAGTCAGTTGTAGTGAGGTGGATAAACCTAGGACCTGTTATACAGAGTGAAGTCAGAAAGAGAAAAACAAATATTGCATATTAATACATATATATGAATCAACAAAAATAGTAGAGATGAACCTATTTGCAGGGAAAGAATGGAGACGCATAGAGAAAGGACTTGTGGATGCAGTGGGGGAAGGAGAGCGTAGGACAAAATGAGAAAGGATCATTGACATATATACATTATCATGTGTAAAATAGATAGCTAATGGAAGCTGCTATATAACACAGGGAGTCCAGTCTGGCACTCTGTGATGACCTAGAAGGGTAGGATGGGAGGTGGTAGGGAAGCTCAAAAGGCAGGGGATTCACATTGTTATACAGCAGAAACCAATACAATATTGTAAAGCAATTATCCTCCAATTAAAAATAAATTAAAAAGATAAAAATCAATTTAAAAAGAAAGGAAGAGATCCTGTTAGTAATGATATGATGACTTACACTGCTTTTGATGAAACAACAAAGAGTTGTGAGAATTTTAATAATGTGAATATTAATTTATCTTAATTATTATGATTCTTCTGAAACCTGTGTCTCCATTTATTACTACCCTTGAGCCCCATTTATAACAAAAGAGTGAAAAAGATAATTAGCAATTAAAAACATAACCCAAATCCTGTTTTCTGAAGCCTTATTGTCATTCACACATCTCTTCTTTTTTTTTTAAATCTCTTTCTTTTTTATTTTTTAAATTACAAAAGTATAATAACACATTTACAGGAGACTTGGAAAATATAGAACAAGGTTACATATAGTTCCACTATATATTACAACTATTTTTTAAGTAGATAAATGAAGATTTTTACTTGGAGTTTCAAAATCAAACTCTCAAAATTAATAGAATGAATATACAAAGAAGTAGAGGATAGAGTAGACCTGAAAAGCACTCTGGACAAATTCAACATAATTAAGACTTCTACAGTTTTCACAAGTAGGAAGCAAATTCTACTCAAGGTCCCATAGACTATAAACTAGGAAACACTGGTACATAAACCAAGATGCAAAAATTTCATGGTCTAAAGCTATTAAAATCATATAGAGTCTGTTCTCTTATCACTGTGGAATTATGTTAGAAATTAATGTCAAAAGATATTTGAAATTAACCCACATATTTTCAAATGCAATATGACATTTACCAAGAGACATCTTTGATTTAGCCATTGAAATCCTCAACAAAGTTAGAAGACTGAAAAGACACAGAGGATGACTGCAGAGAAGAAAGCCTTTAAATAAGAAATTCATATGCAAATGAAAAATATCAATGATACTTTTTAAAATCTCATGCATTTTGGAAATTAAATGTCTATTTTGAAATGATGGGTGTATCTCAGAAGTCATAACAAAAAAAAATTAGAAAATGTTTGTAATAAAATAAAAATGAAAAAAGAATTTACCAGAATTAGTTGCATTCAACAGAAGCTGCTCAACACAATTAAATACAATGTGGAGTCTGGAATAAGGTATGAAAACAAATAATGCAAACTAGAGTAAAATTTGGTGAAATTTGAACAAAATTTGTCCTTTAGCTAATAATACTTTATCACATATTAATTTCCTGTTTTTTTCATAGCATGGTATTTGTTGATTCTCAACATTGGATTAGAAGTTTCAAGCCTCATTCAAAAATTTTAAATGAAATTAAAAGAAGCTTGCTCCTTGGAATAAAGGATATCACAAACCTAGACAGCATATTAAAAAGCAGAGACATTACTTTGCCGACAAAGGTCCATCTATTCAAAGCTGTGATTTTTCTAGTAATCATGTATAGATGTGAGAGCTGGACCATGAAGAAGGCTGAGGGCTGAAGAATTGATGCTTTTGAACTGTGGTGTTGGAGAAGACTCTTAAGAGTCCCTTGGACTGCAAGGAGATCAAACCAGTCAATGCTAAAGGAAATCAACCTTGAATATTCATTGGAAGGACTGATGCTGAAGCTGAAGCTCCAATACTTAGGCCACCTGATGTGAAAAGCTGACTCATTGGAAAAGACCCTGATGCTGGGAAAGATAGAAGGCAGGAGGAGAAGGTGACGGTAGAGGATGAGATGGTTGGATGGCATCACTGACTCAATGAATGTGAGTTTGAACAAACTCTGGGAGATAGTGAAGGACAGGGAAGACTGGTGTGCTGCAATCAATATGGTCACAGAGTTGGATATGACTGAGCCTCTGAACAACAACAAAGATAATAAATTTTCTGGATTTTTAGCAGTAATACTATGTGCCAAAATACATGGAACTATATCAAAGTTTTGAGTGAATATAAGTTAGAAATCTAGCATTCTAGTTATACTAAATCAAATGAGTTGAATCAAAATATCATTAATTAATTAGGCAAAAAATCATAAATTAAAAAATGTATATGTATATAGTATATATAATATATATATAGTATATATATAGAGAGAGTATGCATACAAAAGCTTTTCTACTCCACTTAATAAAGCTGTGAGAAAGAATGACAACAAAAAAGAGACAAAGAAACTGGAAAATGTAAAGTAAATGAAATAAGAGCAGTAAATGTGAAATAGAAAAAGTGAAACAAACTAGATAAAAATTTAAAAAATCATTAGTCCAGATGTTTTTAAACATGGCTGCTCATTAGAAACACATCTGGAACTTTGGAGAGAAAAAGCAATACCTGGGCATTTGTATTTTTAAAAAAATTCCAAGATAATTTTGATATGCATCTGGATTTTTAGAAGTGGTTAAGGGTTTTTCTATTAAATGGTAGTTTTGGTGATATAGAATGCTATTATTTTCTGTTGATCAATCATGATACAATGGTATTAAGTGAATAATAGTTACATAATCACAACAGTAGAAGATGTTTATCTGCTTTCACAATCAATGGCCAGACGAGAAAAAAAAGATAATTACAGTTGCAAGCCATAATGAAAGCTTGATTACCCTAACAATATAAAATAATTACATACAGTAAGGAGAGTAATGTGGCAAGTGGAGGTGCCTGCATGTACATGGCTTCATCTGCCCAGCCAGTATGTCTTTTGGTTGGTGCATTTAATCTATTTACATTTAAGCTAATCATTGAGATGTATGATCCTATTGCCATTTTCTTAATTGTTTTTGGTTTATTTTATGTAGGTCTTTTTCTTCTTTTGTGTTTCCTACCTAGAGAAGTTCCTTTAGCCTTTGTTGTAAAGCTGGTTTTGTGGTGCTGAATTCATTTAATTTTTGCTCTTCTGGAAAACTTTTGATTTCTTCATCAAATCTGAACAAAAGTCTTGCTGGGTAGAATATTCTTGGTTGTAGGTTCTTCCCTTTCATCACTTTAAGTATATCATGTCTTTCCCTTCTGGTTTGTAGAGTTGCTCTTCAGAAATCGACTCATAACCTTATGGGAGTTCCCTTGTATGTTATTTGTCATTTTCCCCCTCTTGCTTTTAATATTTTATCATTTGATTGCTGTGTGTTTTGGTGTGTTCCACCTTGGGTTTATCCTTCCTGGGACTCTCCTCACCTCCTGGACTTGGTTGATGATTTTCTTTCCCATGTTAGGGAAATTTTCAGCTGTTATCCCTTAAAATATTTTTCTCAGGTCCTTTCTCTTCTCCTCTGGCATCCCTATAATGCAAATGCTAGTGTGTTTACTGTTGTCCCAGAGGTCTCTTAGGTTGTCTTCACTTTTTTTTTTTTTCATTCTTTTCCCTATTTTCTGTTTTGCAGCAGTGATTTCCACCATTCTGTCCTCCAGGTCATCCATCCATTCTTCTGCCTCAGTTATTCTGCTATTGATTCCTTCTAGTGTATTGCTCATCTCTGTTTGTTTGTTCTTTAGTTCTTCTAGGTCTTTTGTAAAACTTCTTGCATCTTCTTAATTATGTTTCTGATTGTTCTGATATGTTCCTGGACCATCTTCACTATCACTTAGGTTGTCTATCTCCACTTCATTTAGTTGTTTTTCTGGGGTTTTATGTTGTCCTTTCACCTGGGACTAACCCTCTGCTTTTTCATTCTGATTAACTTTCTGTTAGGTAATTTTCATTCTAGATGCTGCAGGATTGTGGTTCTTTTTCTGTCTGCCCTCTGGTGGATGAGGCTGAGACTTGTGTAAGCTTCCTGGTGGGAGGCACTGGCTGTGGGAAAAACTGGGTCTTGCTCTAGTGGACAGTTAAACTTTAATCCAATTATCTGCTGATGGGTGGAGTTGCACTTCCTCCCCATTGTTTGTTTGGCCTGAGGTGACCAAGCCTTGGGGTCTGTAGGCTCTAAGATAGGGTTAATGGTGACCTCCAAGAGGATATACCCCATGGGATACTTCCAGGACTGCTGCTGCCAGTTCCCATCCCCACATCAAACCTCTGCTGATCCACACCTCCACATCCTCAAACACTAACATCTAGATCTGGTTCAGTCTCCTGTGGGGTCACTACTCCTTTCTGCTAGACTTTGGTGTGTGCAAGATTTTGTTTGTGCCCTCCAGGTGTGGAGTCTCTGTTTCCCCTAGTCCTGTGGAAGTTCTGTAATCAAATCCTGCTGGCCTTCACAGTCAGATTCCTGCAGATTCCCAGTTCCTTTGCCAGATCCTCAGGCTGGTAAGCCTGACATGAAGCTCAGAACTTTCATAACAGTTGGAGAACTTCTTGGGTATTATTGTTCTTCAGCTTGTGGGTCTCCCTCTTGGCATGTATGGGATTCGATTTTATTGTATTTGTGCCCATCCTACCATCTTGTTGCAGTTTTTTCTTTGTCTTTGGACAAAGGGCATTTTTCTTTTTTTTTTTTTGGTGGCTTCCGAAGTCCTCTGTCAACGGTCGTTCAACAGCTAGTTGCAGTTTTGGTGCTCTCACAGAAGGAGATGAGCACATGTCCTTCTCCTCCACCATCTTGAACTGGAAGTCCATACATTTTTTCTTTTGTGAAGACAAACTATTTAGAGCAAAAGGCTTTAGGAAGTCTCTCTACCTGCGAAAAAGTTCAGAAAGTAGATGATGCCTAAAGTAAGGGGTCATCAACCTCCAAGATCTAATGCTAGATTATCTGAGGTGGAGATGATGTAATAATAATAGAAAAAAATGTAAAATAAATGAAATACACTTGAATCATCATGAAACCATTTCTCCCTTTCTGTTCCATGAAAAAATTGTCTTCCACAAAGTTGATCCGTTAGTGCCAAAAAGGTTAGGGGCTAAATGACAGAAGGCTTAAGGTTTGATTTTTGAATTTGGATTATACTTTCTTCAGATTTCCAAGGAACAAAGAAATGGGTAGGTATTATAATCTCAGAGTGAACTGCTGAGTTACAATCAACAGTGATCTCACCTCTCTCATTCGGTGAACTTTTTCTGAGTACACAGTCAAACCCACATGCCTATTAAGTTATGCCACCTTCATCACATCATGTTTTATGTTTCTTACAAAATTTGTGCCAAGTTATGATGTTGTCTTAGCTTCCAATCTTTCACATTTATGATCAGTATGCCACTTGTAAAATGCTTAGTTGAACATGATTAAAGAAACAGCCCTACTGTGTGTCATGAGAAGCCTCCCTATAGGAAGATAGCAAAAACAGTCATTAAACTATCTATTCTTGTTCTGTCTTCAAGGATGTCTGGAGTCCTGTTGAGAAATTTGTTAGAATTCAGATGCACTGTGCTATGTATTCCTCTGATTTAATACTCTAGAAACCCTATGACAACATGACATGAGGCTTTTTCTTTTCTTTTTTTGGCCACACTGCATAGCATGTGGGATCCTAGTTCCCAGACTAGGGATCAAATCCACACCACCTGCATTGGAAGCATGGAGCCCTGACCACTGGACCACAGGGAAGTCCCACATGAGGTTTTTCCAACAGGGCCTCTCTAGGAAAACTCATATGACTCCTTTTAATGATACCTTCTAGAATCTTGCCTTATACCAACATCAAACCCAATGATCTGTACTTTGCATACTTAATATTCTGAAAATACTTGAATTCTTCTAAGTACTCTCCTACTTTCAATGTTGCCACAGTGATGACTCACAGAAGCTAACTGATTTCCTAGTTGTCTCTGGGATGCAGTTGTTTCTAACTGGGATTCCTGAACTCACTAGAGCACCTAGGCTTGTTCTTACAAGTACCAGGCCTGCACTGAACTTCAGTTCCACTCTCTTTCTCCCATTTCTGTTTCAGACCAATTGTCTTGGTGGAGGAAATGGATATCTCACAAGTTTTGCTATCTTTCTGTAACCTGAAAATCATAGTTATATCTTTTCTTTATTATTCTTGCCCCAACACTAAAAAGTCCTTGCTATGTTCTTTCCATATTTGCAAGTTCCAACCCATTCTCAGTTAATATTTTGGGCATCATTCCTGCTGCATCTTTTGTTGATCCTTGGTTATGTGCCTTTGTTTCTCTTTTTCGTGCATTCTTTTCAGCTTTAAGCTTCTTGAAAAGTCCTTTCTTTAGTCATTCATTTTCAGGCTGTTTCATAATTTCTTCCTCACTGGAATCATGTGCAGTTGCCGAGCCAGAATTACGATTTAGAGAGCAGCCTGACCCCCTGGAACGACTTCTACCCCATTTTGTGGAACTGAAACTCCACTTCAAGAATTAATTCCTCCAAATTAATAAGATTTAGCAGACATGAAAGTATTAGAAACATAACTCAAGAAAGCAATTGCATAAATAATAAATAGTGAAAATTAGGCTAACAATTCAAGTAGGTTTACTTCTTTAGATATCTAATCTGCTTCCTAATCAATTTATAGAACATTTCAGATGATTCCTTACTTCTTATGTTCTCCCCAGCCTGGTTCCTATAAGGAAGGAATTATCTATTATGCATAGCTCTCAAACATATCTCCTGGTCTGGTCTACTAATGTGAACACCTAATTCTCATGTCTAAGAGCTGAACCCAGGAATATACTAATACAAATGGTTTGTAGTGGCCATCTATGTATCCAGTAGTTCTTCTGTTTATCTATTGCTGCATAGCAAGTCCTCCAAAACTTATGCTTAAAAATGGCACTAATCATGTTTTTCATAAATCTGTAATTTATGAAGGACTTGTAGGGGTGGCTTATCTCTGCTTCATGCAGTGTTAGCTGGAGCAGGTCTACTGGGGACTGGAAGATCCATTTTAAGATAGTTCATTCATATGACGGACACACTGATACTGACTCAGCTGGTAGCTCAACAAGGTCTTGTGTCAAATGTCCTCAGGTTTTCTTATGGGCCTTTATGCAAGTTGCTTGGATTTCCTCATAACATAGTGTCTTGGTTTTGAGCATGTCTCCAAAAGAATGAAGGGCATGACATTTTTTTGACCTAGCCTTAGGAGTCGCATAGCATCTCTTGTACCGTATTCTATTGGTCAAGGCCACAATAAAACTCACCCAATTTCAAGGAGAGAAGACCTAGAATCCACCTTTTCTGATGGGGGGATAGTAAGGGTCTAGAAGAACATGTGGCAAGGAGATATTGTTGAGGACATCTTTGGAAAATATTATCTGCCACAATAGCAAACTCTCCAGGGCCTGTTGTCTCTTAGTGATTCAAAAGATATTGAGTGGCATGGTTACCTTAAATGGCAGTAACACTTTGATTTGGTGAAAATCTCTTTAGTTCTTTTCATGCATCCAACCAACAGTCAACTGTGCATCAGTAATATTGTTAGGCACAATAGCAACCCTTAAATTCATATTTGAATTTGTGTGTGTGTTAGTTGCTCAGTCATGTCTGACTCTTTGCAACCCCATAGACTATAGCCTGCCAGGTTCCTCTATCTGTGGAATTCTCCAGGCAAGAATACTGGAGTGGTTTGTCATTCCCTTCTCCAAGGGATTTTCCCAACCCAGGGAATGAACCTGGGTCTCCTGCATTGCAGGCGGATTCCTTACTATCTGAGCCACCAAGGAAACCCCATAACTGAGTTTAGAGAAGTACATTTGAAATATAGTTTCACCTTTAAATGTTTCATAGTGATTTAGTTCTTTTTTTAAAATTCTCATACAGTAAGAGGTTTTTTGTTTTTTTTTTAATCTTCAGTCCTTGGCCTGGAGCTAAGAGAATATTTTCTGCAGCTGCTGTATAACTACTGTTCACTTATTAATAGGCTGATAGTCAAGATATTTGCCAATTACTTTGGCTTAGGCACCGACCAATCAACAGGAACTCTGCTCAGTGAGATCAGAAGCTGACCTTAAACAACTGTTACAGTCGTACTGGCAACAGTAGGTGTAACAGTTGAATACCTGCCTACTTATTTATTTTCCTGTCTCCATTCAAGTAGATGAAGAACTGTTGAGCATAGACTACACTCAAGCGCCTTCGTTTGGCACGGAGGAAACAAAAATGAATAAGCAGATTCTATATATCTGCTCCCCATGGGATTTTAAAAGCTTTTGCAATTAATGTGCCTTCTGCCTAGAATGCTCTTTTCCAGATATCCACATGGCTCGATCCTAACTTCCAGCACTTCTCTCTTTACATGTTACCAAATCAGAGTTTTCTTTTGTTCGCCCTAAATAAAGTAGCACCCTCTCTTTATTTTTGGTCCTTAATATATTTTTACATAGCACAAATAACCACCCCAAATATTGTAAAGTAATTTACTATTTTCTTCCTTCACAAGAACTAAGGTAGGTAAAATCATCTCCTTAGCATTAGGAGATTCTTGGCACACAGTAGGTGCTCAGCAAATATGTGTCAAATTGAATTGAATACTTGTTGAGATGTGAAGATGGAGGGAGATGTCATAGAAAGATCATTGAAATTCAAGCTAGGGTGTCAGGAGGAATAGTAATATCATGAATAGAAGTAGAAAGGACATGGGGTGGAGATGTTTTGATTGTAATTACTGCTTTTGTACCATACCAAGGATTTGTTTCTTTAGAAACACACATTTGATTGCATTCTGTAATATCCCACAGATATAAAAACAAGCAGCTAAATGTTCCAGAATAATTCGTGACAAGCACAACACTTTGTTAGCCATTTGGCCTGCTGTTCCTTTCCTGTCCAACATCTTCCGGGACATCTTTACTACAGGATATGCTACTTTGACTGTCTTTAGGATGACCAGTGTCTATGGTTAGTTATTAATAAAAGGAAAGTGATAATGACTCATGTTAGCCTTTTATCCCTGGCAAGATTGTTTCCTAGAAGTAATATCCAAGCATGATGAGGTGTAGAATCTCCATTGCCTAACCTAGAGAAGGTTAATGTTGGTCTCAGTTCCCACACAGGTGCATGGGGTCAGGGGAGATCATGGAAAAAGGCTGGGAATCCCAGACACAAACAGGACCTCAGGGTCAAGGAGGGCTTCCCAAAAATAACAACTGTTCAAGAGCCAGGGCCTGTCTGGGTGCAAGCCAGTGGACATCAACGGTATACAAAGTGCTCAAGTGAAAGCAGAAGTGAATGACTTGGCAGTCGTTTCCTGACCATATAAAACTATGAAAAAAAGTACTAGTAACATAAAGCTAGTAGAGAAACCTTTGCAGCTGTAATGTGACTACATTTCACATATAAATTCTTGGAGCCAAGAAACAGTGGATTCTGGGAGGCTTTATTATTAAGAAGCCCTAGAAAGAAACTACGACTAAGGTTACATTATTTTCAGTTTGGATGATCCTGAAGAAATAGGAGATATCCAGGAGTGTCTGCTAGAGAATGAAGGTGAAAGACAATAAACTGTAATGAGTTTTCTCTACCAACATCAACCTAAATGTCCTGAACAGTGCTTCTCAAACCTTGCTACACGTCCTACAACCTCTGGCAAAGCTTGAAAAATGCATATTCTTAGGCTGTTTCAGAATATCTAGGACTGGTGCCTGATGTGTATATTTTTAAAATTTTGCTAGATGCATCAGTTTCTTATGGCTGCTGTAAAAAATGTACCACAGACTGGATGGCTTACACATTATAAATTTATTTTCTCAGCCCTGGAGACTAGAATCCATGATCAAGATGTCAGTATAGTTTGTTCCTCCTGAAGGGTGTGAAAGAGAATCTTTCACATGTCTCCCTTCTAGCTTCTGGTAGCCTCAGGAGGTCCTTGGCTTGTAGATGGTATTCTTCCTGTATCTTTACATCATTTCTCTGACATGTCTGTCTCTATATCCAAATTTCGTCTTTTTATAAGACTACTGGTCGACTTAGATTAAGGCTCACCCTAATGACCTCATCCTTACATGATCATCTGCAAAGACTAGACTCTATTTCCAAATAAAGCCACAATAACAGGCAACTGGAGTTTGGAACTTTAATATCATTTTTGGAGATATGATTTGACTCATTTCACAGGCTTTCCTCTGTGCAACCAATGAGTGTCTCTAGTCTAAGTCTGACTTGGGCCTCCTGCCACCTAGCCAATCTGAGAAGAAGAGAAAAGGGAGTGGGGGGCGGAGACGAAGGCAATCTTGAAGGAGATGTCTGTATGGTTGTACTTGAAGAGACAGAGGACGGCTTTTCTTCCTGCCTCTCTCAAATCCTCATCCCCAAGAGATAAGCTGGTCTTGAAGATAGGCACTCTCTGGTTATCCAGCCTTTGCTACATATTCTCAACCTGATATTTCCTACATGACTGATGCAGAAACTTCCTTTGGTTCCTGGTCCAAAATGAACATGAGGATAACCTGGGGAAATTTTTATTTTTTTTATTTTTGGAAATTTTTAAATAAAACACCAAAGCCCAGGCCCCATCTCTAGCAAGTAAGTTAAAATCTCTGTGGTATAGTCTAGTTATTTGAAAAATACTTTAAAAGTTCCCCAAGTTTCTATCATTGATGGAGTATTTGGAACCGGACTTTTCCTTCTGTTGTAAAAATTAGAAAACTTGGGAAAATATATAAAGTAATAATTTTCAGACAATGGATAATATGAAGCACAGAGTTGTAATTCCAGAGAGAAGAAAAACTGAAGAGTTGAGCCCTGTGATCTCTCAGTTTTCTTCCTGAAGATACCTTTGACTCAGGCAGGAAGGTGGAATCCGAAGCACAAAATACCCAGTTAAGGAGATGAAAATCAGAGATCAGTGAAGTTAAAGCAGCCAGAGTTTGTAGGGCAAAGTATCAGAGAAAAGGGAGCTATACAGAGAAATCTGCATAGAGTTTCTCTTGACTGTTGATGGATATGAAACTTTGCACATATAGGGAGAAACTCTACAAGTCCAAGCACAACCTGTCAAGTAGCAGTAACCTGGACGATTCCTAGAGCTCCCACAGTATTGGGAGACATCCAATTCTGACCAGTCAGAATACAGTGACTTTATTGAAGACTCAGGACATTCAGCAGAGACTCCAGATAGAGCATGCTTTAGAAAGAGTACTAAATCTAGCCCCAGAGTAAAAGATAGTCTGCACCTACATTAACATTTTTTTTAAAAAAGCCTCAAAAGGATCAAGCTGATCCAAAAATAACTTAATTACCTCTCGGAACAAAGCCCAGTACTTAAAGGAAGGCAACTGAAATAAGTATGCAACAATTTGAAATATACACTGACTACATCCAATCAAAAATAGCATGAACATGTAACTCAAAACAAGGAGAAAAATCAGTTAATAGAAACATCCTTAGAAATGATAGGTAAGTACATTAAGGCAGCTATTATAAATATGTTCAAGGAATTAAAGAAAAATAAGAATATACTGAAGAGAGGACTTAAAAAGTTACCTCAGATAATTAAATATGAAGCTAAGGTTGGAGATGTTAGATATTCTGTCCTAAAGCAAAGTAGGGAGGAACAAATTTTATTTTTTTGTGTGGAGAGAAATTGAAGGGGATAGATGATAGAAATTGCCTTGGTTCTAGTTATGAGTCAATTTGCTAGAAAGCAATTTATCTCCCCAGCTCAAGCATAGTGCACTTCGTATATACAGGTACTTGACAAAGAGATATTGACACATGAGTTGGTGACTGTCATACACAAATGTTTTTAGATTGTTCAGTGTGTGTGTGCTCAGCTAAATACGTTGTATCTAGTATGAAAGGAAGACTTAATGGATTTAAATTTTTCAACAAAAATTATACATTTTTACATCTGTCAGAATGTTATAATCATGTTTTAAATCCGGTTACCAAAAAATAAGCATTTGATGACCCAGTTCATGGGTATTCTCCAGTTTCTTTAAAGACATAAAAACGTGGATCTCTGATAAGAACATAATAAATATCATGTGCTACCAGTAGGAAGAAAAATTAATGGTATCCCAAAGAACAGTCTTGGAAAGGAGATGTTCTAAGTAGCTTCTTAAAGCTTTATCTGGGTACAGAAATGGGAACGTTGGCTGTATGAGAATATATTTCCCACAGAAAACCACAGAATATCTGGGTCAAGTCACTAGCTTAAGAACTAAGAACACTGTTCAGTTCAGTTCAGCTCAGTCTTTCAGTCATGGCCGACTCTTTGTGACCCCATGAATTGCAGCACGCCAGGCCTCCCTGTCCATCACCAACTCCCGGAGTTCACACAAACTCATGTGCATTGAATCAGTGATGCCATCCAGCCATCTCATCCTCTGTCGTCCCCTTCTCCTCTTGCCCTCAATCCCTCCCAGCATCAGGGTCTTTTCCAATGAGTCAACTCTTCGCATGAGGTGGCCAAAGTATTGGAATTTCAGCTTCAGCATCATTCCTTCCAAAAAACACCCAGGACTGATCTCCTTTAGAATGGACAGATTGAATCTCCTTGCAGTCCAAGGGACTCTCAAGAGTCTTCTCCAACACCACAGTTCAAAAGCATCAATTCTTCAGTGCTCAGTTTTCTTCACTGTTCAGACGTTTTTAAAAATGCAGTGGCTGTGGAGACAAGTTTCTAAAAGTGTTATTTCAGAATCAATCAAAGCATGATGTGTGCTTAAGGCACTTCAGATTTGCTCTTGAGATTCTCAAACTTAACATTGAAGCAGTATTGACAAATAACTTTTCTTAACTCAAAAACTCTCCAAATATATAAGCAGCTTATTCTTCTGAAGATCAAGAATTCTGTATGCATAGTTGATCATAACTATAATCTTGCATAAGCAACAACAGTGAGGAGGTTATTTATTCAAGTAAAACTGACATTAATGATACTGATATGTTCAAGTTAAAAATCCAGTGACTCATGTAAAGAAGTGTGACTCACAACCGAGTGATTTTTATGCTTTTAAATGGTTGCGTACAACATACTCAAGTTTGTGAAGCTCTCTGCCTGGAATGTTGCAAAAGATCTCGTGATATTTCACAGACTCCAAGAGAAAAATGCTGAATTGGAAAACATTCAGTGAATGACACCAAGGTTAATCCCAAAAGGAAAAAAAAATCATGCTGTAGACTATATTTATATCTGAATAATCAGGAGCAAGTTTCTGTCTTAAAAATATGCAAGATCCGCTGAAGTTCACTAGAGTCTAAACTAAATAAAATACCCTAAGGCCACAGCTCTTTTTTTTTTGTAATGTGTGTATGAATTGCATTTTGTTTTGAATCAGGCAGGTGATGAGGGAAAATCATAAGAAAACTGAACCTCAGCTGAATTATTTTCATGGGAAAATATGCACCCCAGTAATATTCTTATCTGATATAGATATTAAAGAAAATAGATATTCAGAAACAAACTAGAAAATTCAAAGTAGATATCAGGAAGTAGTATTAAACCAAGAAATCACAAGTATGTGAGAAAGATTATTATGGGAGAACAGAGGAAGGCTAAGGGTAGAGGGAGGGGAGAGAGAGAGAGAAAGATGTGGTTGTGTAGGCATTGGAAGGGATCAAAACTGCATGAGGGAAAAGAGAGAATATGCAAGTCATGTACAACCTTTTGGAGTACCTGTTCTGATTGCTAAATTTTTCATGTCTCAGGCTCTTATCTCGACAGGACTTTTATGAATATATAATAGTTATGTCCTACTCTGGTTATCTTTCTCCTCATCACTGTATGAAAGTGTCACTTCTAGGCCTGCTAGGGGTGCTGATAGAAAATTATCTGTAACTGAGCAAAGATAACATGCATCCCCTACTTATAAAGGCACAAAAGAAGGGTCTAAGACTTTATTACTAGGCATGGGTACTCAGTCATTTCAGTCACGTTTGACTCTTTGCAACCCTATGGAGTGTAGCCTGCCGGGGCTCGTCTGTCCATAGAATTCTCCAGGGAAGAATACTGGGGTGGGTTGCCATGCCCTCCTCCAGGGGATCTTCCCGACCCAGGGATCAAACCCATATCTCCTGTGTCTCCTACATGGCAGGAGGATTCTTTACCACTGAGCCACTGGGGAAGCCCTTATAACTAAGCAGATACTGTATTTTCTCTCTTGAGCCTGGTCTCTGGTGCAATGAAATCAATTGATCCCTGAACACAGTAGAGAAGCTTCAGTTTCACAGGACTAATTTTTATTAGGCCTATCCATTAAAAAACTCTTAAGAATGACTGCCTGACTCCTAATAATGTATGGAACATCTGTCTCTAGACACACATCATGGGCATGGTGAGTGAGAATATTCATATCTCTGGCTCTTTAGTTTGGTCTTCACCTTTGCTTTCTGACTCTGTGTCGATGTAAGCTGGCTAAGTACAGGTCTCTTCCTGTGGTTTACTCGCCACAGCACATACATTAGCGGCTTCACTTCACTGGGTGTGATTCAGGCCTCAGGAAAGGGACCATCCTCTAGACTCACAAAGGCCGTAGAGAGGGGTTGCCTGAGCACATCTTTCATGACAAATTCCTCTGACATTTCAATCTCTCAAAGCTCTTGGATATTTCCTCTACAAAACACCAAGGAGGTTGAAGTGAAGTGAAGTGAAAGTTGCTTAGCCATGTCCAACTCTTTGTGACCCCAGGTCTATACAGTCCATGAAATTCTCCAGGCCAGCATACTGGAGTGGGTAACCTTTCCCTTCTCCAGGGGATCTTCCCAACCCAGGGATCAAACCCAGGTCTCCTGCATTGCAGGAAGATTCTTTACCCACTGAGCCACAAGGGAAGCCCAAGGAGGTTTGAACATGTTAAATCCATAGCCTATCAATGAATTTCCATATTGATTCAGTCTGTTTGATGCAGAGACCCATAAAGAAAGAAGAATTTGGGTTCCCTTGAGGAAGGACCAATGCAAAGAATTAGAGGAAAACAACAGAATGGGAAAGACTAGAGATCTCTTCAAGAAAATTAGAGATACCAAGGGAACATTTCATGCAAAGATGGGCTCGATAAAGGACAGAAATGGTATGGACCTAACATAAGCAGAAGATATTAAGAAGAGATGGCAAGAATACACAGAAGAACTGTACAAAAAAGATCTTCATGACCCAGATAATCACGATGGTGTGATCACTGACCTAGAGCCAGACATCCTGGAATGTGAAGTCAAGTGGGCCTTAGAAAGCATCACTATGAACAAAGCCAGTGGAGGTGATGGAACTCCAGTTGAGCTATTTCAAATCCTGAAAGGTGATGCTGTGAAAGTGCTGCACTCAATATGCCAGCAAATTTGGAAAACTCAGCAGTGGCCACAGGACTGGAAAAGGTCAGTTTTCATTCCAATCCCAAAGAAAGGCAATGCCAAAGAATGCTCAAACTACCACACAACTGCACTCATCTCACACGCTAGTAAAGTAATGCTCAAAATTCTCCAAGCCAGGCTTCAACAGTATGTAAACCGTGAACTTCCTGATGTTCAAGCTGGTTTTAGAAAAGGCAGAGGAACCAGAGATCAAATTGCCAACATGTGCTGGATCATGGAAAAAGCAAGAGAGTTCCAGAAAAACATCTATTTCTGCTTTATTGACTATGCCAAAGCCTTTGACTGTGTGGATCACAACAAACTGTGGAAAATTCTGAAAGAGATGGGGATAGCAGATTACCTGATCTGCCTCTTGAGAAATTTGTATGCAGGTCAGGAAGCAACAGTTAGAACTGCACATGGAACAACAGACTGTTTGCAAATAGGAAAAGGAGGTTGTCAAGCCTGTATATTGTCACCGTGCTTATTTAACTTATATGCAGAGTACATCATGAGAAATGCTGGACTGGAAGAAACACAAGCTGGAATCAAGATTGCCAGGAGAAATATCAATAACCTCAGATATGCAGATAACACCACCCTTATGGCAGAAAGTGAAGAGGAACTCAAAAGCCTCTTGATGAAAGTGAAAGAGGAGAGTGAAAAAGTTGGCTTAAAGCTCAACATTCAGAAAACGAAGATCATGGCATCTGGTCCCATCACGTCATGGCAAATAGATGGGTAAACAGGGGAAACAGTGTCAGACTTTATTTTTTTGGGCTCCAAAATCACTGCAGATGGTGCCTGCAGCCATGAAATTGAAAGACGCTTACTCCTTGGAAGGAAAGTTATGACCAACCTAGAGAGCATATTCAAAAGCAGAGACATTAATTTGCCAACAAAGGTCCATCTAGTCAAGGCTATGGTTTTTCCTGTGGTCATGTATGGATGTGAGAGTTGGACTGTGAAGAAGGCTGAGCACCAAAGAATTGATGCTTTTGAAGTGTGGTGTTGGAGAAGACTCTTGAGAGTCCCTTGTACTGCAGGGCGATCCAACCAGTCCATTCTGAAGAAAATCAGCCCTGGGATTTCTTTGGAAGGAATGATGCTAAGGCTGAAACTCCAGTACTTTGGCCACCTCATGCGAATGTTGACTCACTGGAAAAGACTCTGATGCTGGGAGGGATTGGGGGCAAGAGGAGAAGGGGATGACAGAGGATGAGATGGCTGGATGGCTTCACTGACTCCATGGACGTGAGTCTGGGTGAACTCTGGGAGTTGGTGATGGACAGGGAGGCCTGGCATGCTGCGATTCATGGGGTCGCAAAGAGTCGGACACAATTGAGCGACTGAACTGAACTGAACTGAGGAAGGACCCTGCTATGCTGCCAAAAATATCCTATTAATCGCTTTCCTAACTTTTCCCAAAGAGATCTCTCTTTCTCCAGTGGGGAAGGAGAAAAAATCAGATTTTGGAGGGATAATTGGATACTTGTTTTAAACTGACACTAATTTCTGGAGACCAAACTGCTACTGTGGTCTGCTAATATCTACCAGTCAGAGCAAGGCTTTATGGAGAGCAGGTGATCAATGGAATTTTGGTCAAGTACCTCACACAGTGGGATCATTGGATCCCTGCCTTCACTGTGATTATTTCTTTAGCTTTAGATCCATGATTGGAATGGACACACTCACCAATTGACGTATCCTCTCATCTGACCTATGGAGTGAGAACTATTACAGTAGGAAAGGCCAAGTGGGAGCTGTCAGAACTGCTTCTACCTGCAAAAGTAGTAAATCAAAGTCGGTACTGAATTCCATGATCAATTTCAGAAATTAGTGCCACCATCAAGGACGTGAAAGATGTAGTGGTAGTTACATCCACCACATGAAACTCACATAGTTGGCTTGTGCAGAAGACAGATGGATCCTGGTGAATTACAGTGGACTGCTATAAACATAATCAGATAGTGACTGCAATTGCAGCTGGTGTTCCAGATGTGGTTTTATTCATAAAGAAAATTAACACATCCCCTGGTAATTCTTATGCAGCTATTAAATCTGCTTAATGTTTTTTTTGGTTTTTTCCTCTATACCTGTTAGTAAAGAGCACTGGAAGCAATTTGTTTTCATCTGGCAGGGCCTTTACTGTCTTACCTCAGGGCTATATCAATTCTCCAGCCCTATGTCATGACTGCAGTCCATGGGGACCTTTCTATTCCATAAGACATAGTGCTGGTCCATTACACTGATGTTATTGAGTTGCTTGAACCTGGTGATGAGAAAGTAAAAAATACTCTAGAGATGTTGTTAAGATACGTGTGTGCCACAAAGTAGAAAACAAATACCACAAAAATTCAAAGGTCTTCCACGTTGGTGACATTTCTGACTTCAGTAGTCTGGAGCGTGTTGAGTCATCCCTTCTGTGATGAAAGACAAGTTGCTGCATCTGAGTCCTCCTCCCACTAAGAAAGAGCCACAGTACTTGGTGAATTTTTTTCTTTTTTGATTTTGGAGGCAACATATAACCTATTTAGGCTTACTTCTCCAATCCATTTACCACATGACCTAAAGAACTGCCTGTTTTGAGTAAGGCCCAGAATAAAAGAAGATTTTGGAAAAAGTCCAAGCTGTGTAATGCAAACTGCTCTGCCACCTGAACTATATAATCCAACAACTATAGTGATAATTGAGGTGTTGGTGGCAGATAGGGATGCTGTACAGGGCCTCGGGTGAGCCTCTGTAGTTGAATCATAGCTCATGTTCTCTGGATTTTGGAGCAAAGCCAGGTCGTCCTTTGCATAAAACCACTCTATTTTTGAAAAATGCTTTTGGCTTATTTCTGGGTATTAGTGAGAACTGACTATAGGCCACCATGTTACAATGTGACCCAAGATACCCATCATGAGTATCATGAACTAGCACCCATCACTGCTCCAGCACTGGGTGTTTAGAAAACTGTCCCCATAATTGTGTTGGGTCAATACTTGTAACAAATTCACATATATACATATCCTTAATTCATATGTGTGTGTATATATGTTGACCCAAAGAAGCAGAACCGCTAGAACATAAATACAAAAAGAAGATATTTGTGTGCATACACACACACACACACACACACACACACACATGTATATGTGTGTGTTTGAGTGGGTTGTCATTTTCTTCTCCTGGGTATCTTCCCCACCCAGAGATCAAACCTGGGTCTCCCACATTGAAGGCAGATTCTTTACCACCTGGGCCAGCAGGGAAGCCATATATATATATATATATATTCTGCTTGTTTGATTGAACTTTTATTAATAAATAACCATACCTCTAGACCCTTAGAAGCAGCTCATCTGGGTCAAAGATAGATTTGATGATAGACTGACAAGACAAGTCCTTGCTGTTTTTAACAGTGACACTTCCTCTGGTTCAATATGAGAATAAGAATGTAAATTCCATGAGGACAATAACCATATCTGTGTTCTACATTGCTGTGTCCCAAGTTTTTCACAAGTAGTACATGCTCAATAGGTGATTTGTTAATAAATTTTAAAATGAAAAAATATGGTTGGTTTTACTTTTCATTTATGCAATTCAAAATGAAATTGTGAAAACAATCTCATTTATAATTACACCAAAAAGAATAAAATACTTAAGAATAAATTTAACCAAGAAGGTGAAAAACTTGTACACTGAAAACCATAAGACATCAATGAAAGAAATTAAGGAAAACACAAATAAATAGAAAAGATACTCTGTGCTCATATGTTGGAAAAATTAATATTGTTAAATTGTCCATACTACCAAAAGTAATCTATAGATTCAACACATTCCTATCAAAATTCCAAAGGCATTTTTCACAGAAATAGAACAGTTTTAAGATTTGCATGGAACCACTAAAGACCCCAACTAGCCAAATCAGTATTGAGGAAGAGGAGCAAAGCTGCAGGCATTAACACTTCCTGATTTCAAACTGTACTACTAAGCTATAGTAATCAAAATAGTACAGCAGTGACATAAAAGTGCATAAAAAACAGAATGGAATAGAGAGCCCAGAGATAAACCCACATGTATATAATCAATTAATTGAAAAACAAACTAAGAATATACAATGGGAAAAGGAAAGTCTTTTCAATAAATCACTTTGGAAAAACTGAGTAGCCACAGGAAAAAGAGTGAAACTGGACTCCTATCTTATACCATATATAAAAACCAACACGAAATAGATTAAAGACATAATTTTAAGACCTGAAACCACAAAACTTCCACAAGGAAACATAGGAGATAAGCTCCTTGAGATAGACTTTGGCAATAATTTTTTGAATTTGACAACAAAAGCAAAAATTAACTTGTGGAACTACATCAAATTAAAAAGCTTTTGCAAACAAAGAAAACCATCAACAAAATGAGAAGGCAACTGACTAAATGGGAGAAAATATTAGCAAATTATTATCTGATAAGTGGTTAGTATCCAAAATATATATACGAACTCATACAACTCAATTGCAGACAACAAAAAAGAAAACTCCACAAACAATCTGATTTTAAACGGGAAGAGGAATTGAATAGGCAATTTCCAAAGAAGACATGCAACTGACCAAGAGGTATATTAAAAATGCTCAGCATCACTAATCTTACGGGAAATGCAAATGAAAACTGCAGAGAGGTATCACTTCACACATATGAGAATGCTTATCTCAAAAGGATAAGCGATTACTTTGACAAAGATGTAGAGTAAAGGGGACACTTGTGCACCTCTGATGGGAATGTAAATTGGTGCAGCCATTATGGAAACAGTATGGAGGTTCTCCAATGAATTAAAAATAGAACCATCATTCTATTCAATTCCATTTCTAGATTATTCATCTGAAGGAAACAAAAACACTAACTTTAAAGGTCTCCGCACCCTCATTTCCATTACAGAATTATTTACAAGAGCCAAGAAATGGAAACAACTTAAGCATCCATTGATGGATAGCTGGATAAATAAAGATGTTGTATATGTACAGAATGAAATATTATTCAGCTCTGAAAAGAAGGCAGTCCTGCCATTTGTAACAACATGAACAGACTTTGATGCTGTGTGAAATAAGTTAGACAAAGATAAACACTGTATAATCTCATGTATACATGGAATCTAAAAAAAAAAATGAACTCATAGATACAGATAACAGATTGGTGGTTGCCAGAGGCCAGGGGGCGGAGTGAGTGAAATGGATGAAGGTAATCAAAAGTTATAAACTTTCAGGAATAAGATAAATAAATCCTGGAGAGCAATGTACAGCATGGTGACAAAATAAATAAAATAAATTGCAAAATGGTGTGATTATTTTGATTATAGTTATTATGAGTACATATAGTAAAATTTAAAGTGAGAACTTTTGCCATTAGGAGAGCTCAGTGTGCATACTTATACACGTGTATGTTTATTTCTGTATATTCACATGATTATATATATAAAATATTGGCCACAGAAGCTTTCCTATGCCTCTTGTTTCTTGTTTGTAGGAAATGGGTTCCAGCCTCCATGATCTTCCCTGAGTTCTAAAGGGCAGATTCGAACAGGGAAGGGTAGGGATATAGAGACAAGGGAGGAGCAGTCAAGAGCCAATAGTGTAGCCTTGGAGCAGGGTCTTGCTTCTACCTCAAGGGATACATGTAACAATAGCTTTGAGATCTTTTACAGAACTAAAACCCCTCACACATGGAAGATATTAGCATTCTTCATTTCAGAGAAAGGCACGGTTTGATAACTTTGAGAAGATCAATAGGAGAACACTTGAGGCCAGATCAAGGAATACAGTGCACACACTCTGATTCTTATCAGCATCCTCACCCTTGAACCATTACTGTAAAACTCCTCACCAGAGGACATTCAAGATGGCAGAGGAGTAGGAAATGGAAATCACCCTCCTCCTCGCAAATAAATCAAAAATACATCTGCATGTGGAACAACTCCTATAGAACACCTTCTAAATACTGGCAGAAGGTGCCAGACTTCCAAAAAGGCAAGCTAAACTCCACAGAATGAGGTAGGGCAAAGATATAAGAAAAAGAAAAAGAGAAAAAAAAAAGGAATTGGAACAGGAACTTTCACCTCAGGGAGGGAGCACTGAAGGAGGAAGTTTCCACCCACTCAGAAACTTCCTTGTGGGCAGGGGTGGCGGGTGCTTTGGAACTTCAGAGGGGAATGCAGAAAGCAACAGGTGCTGGGAAGACAAAATGAAGAGAATTCACCACAGAGATCAACGCTGACCAGCACTTCCCAGCCTGAAATGTTTGTTTGCATGCCTGCTGCAGAGAGTGGGGGCTGAATGCTGAGGCTCAGGCTTTGAGGGTCAGACTCCAGGGAGACGACTGGGGCTGACTGCCATGAAGATACTCTGAGAGGGCTAGTATGGCTCAGCTGAGGGAGTCCAGAGAAAGTCTGGCCTGCCAGAGAGGCAAGAGATCACTCTCATGGGGACCCTCTAAATCTGTGTCCTCACAGACAGCAGGACACTATCTTTGTGAATGCCAGACGATGGGGGTGAGACTGCAGTCTGAGTCCCCGTAGGTAGACATGTTGGCTGGCCGCCTACAAGACTAGCGTGAGTGCCAGAGGCAGGACTAGCCGTGACTGCAGTTTACGGCCCCAGAGGTGGGAATGCCAGCTGGTTGGCCATGGCCAAAACCTGCCCGAGTGCCAGAGGCGGGGCACTAGATATTGTTGTGGTGCTGACCCCAGAAGTCGCAGCTGCCACCAAGATGTGAGCAGACACAGGTCTCTGCCCACAAATTCCTGGGAGCTGATGTAGCTTGGCTCTGCTGAGGAAAGAATGACCCAGGGCCAATTCCCCTGGGGGAGCACATGACCCACCTTAGACTGTGGCAACTTCCCATAGACCTCTGCCCTTCAGACACTCTGCACATATCTCAGCTGTATCTGCCATACGCCTCTCTTTCACCCAGCCAGGCTGAGCAAGTGAGCAAGTGCAGCAGATCACATCCTTGCAATTAGCTTGAGACTACGGACTTTGGGGGCAGTTGTGGATTTTGGAAGGAGATACAAGCTGGAGTAAAGCCAGATCTGCGTCTGAGCTAACACCACAGCACCACCAGTAGATCCAGAGACCTTCCTAGAAGTACTGTGGGACTTGATGTGTAGGCAGATTTGCTGAAGCTCTCTGTTTGGCAAAGAAAACAGAGGGCACAGGAAAACATTCTTCTTACTACCACTTTCTTTATACAGTTTTTATCTTTTTTTATTCTTCATATTTTTCTATTGTTCTTTTTATTATTTAACTTTTAAACTTATTTTTACTTTTTAAAATGCTTTTATTTCTAAATAATTTTTTTTTTCTATTTTACAGTACTTTTTTGCTATCTGGCATTTCCCCCCATTTTTACGGTTTTGCATTTTTTGCTAGTATAGTTTTTAGATTTGCTTTCATTTATGGGTTTGTTTCTTCAGTAAGAGCTCTCTGAAAGGTCTCCATCTCAGCATTAAGACCAGGCCCCAACAAAAGGCCAGTAAGCTCCATGATTGGACTCCTCAGGTTAAACCATTAGCAATACAGGAACACAGTTCTGCCCATTAACAGACAGGCTACCCAAAGCCATACCAAACCAACAGACACCCTAGAACACATCACTGGATGTGACATTGCCATCAAGAGAGACAAGAACCAGCTCTACCCACCAGAACATAAGCACCAGTACCCCCAACCAGGAAACCCTCACAGTAAAACCCTACCCACTAAAGGCAGACTCCACAAATAAGAGGAACTACAACCTTGCAGGCTGCAGAAGGGAGAATCCAAGCACAGTAAATTAAACAAAATGAAAAGACAGAGAAACATGCAACAGATGAAGGAGCATGGTAAAAGCCCACAAAACCAACAAATGAAGAGGAGTTAGGCATCTATCTGGAAAAGAATTCAAAGTAATGACAGTAAAGGTGATCCAAAACCTCAGAAATAAAATGGAGGCACAAATAAATAGGACAGAGGCATGGATCAAGAAAATACAAGAAATGTTCAACAAAGACCTAGAAGAAATAAAGAATTGAAAATCAGAAATAAAGAATTTTAAATAAACAAAAGAATAACTTAAATTAAAAAAATACACCAGAGGGAACTAATAGCAGAATAACTGAGGCAGAAGAATGGATAAGTGAGCTGGAAGATATAGTGGTGGAAATAACCGAAGGAGAGCAGAGTTTTAAAAAAGAATGAAAAGAAATGAGGACAGTCTCAGAGACCTTTGGGGCAACATTAGGTGCACCAACATTCAAATTATAGGGGTCCCAGAGGAAGAAGAGAAAAAGCAAGAGTATGAGAAAATATTTGAGGACAATATAGCCGAAAACACGGGAAAGGAACTAGCCACCCAGCTCCCAAAGAGTCTCATACAGGATAAAACCAAAGAGAAATACACCAAGTCATATATTAATCATGGTAACAAAAATTAAACAAAAAGAAAAAATATTAAAACTAGCAAGGGAAAAAAAATACATTACATACAATGGAATTGCATAAGCCTAGCAGCTCTTTTTTCAGCAGAAAGTCTGCAGGCCAGAAAGGAGTGGCAAGATATATTTACAGTAATGAAAGAGAAAAACCTACAATCAAAATTACTCTACCCAGCAAGGATCTCATTCAGATTTGATGGTGAAATCAAAAGCTTTATAGACAAACAAAAGCAAGAGAATTCAGCACCATCAAACCAGCCATACAACAAATGCTAAAGGAACTTCTCCAGGTTGGAAACACAAAAGCAGAAAAAGACCCTCAAAAACAAACCCAAAACAATGAATGAAATGGGAATAGGGACATACGTATCAATAGGTACCTTAAATGTAAATGGGTTAAATATCCCAACCAAAAGACACAGATTGGCTGAATGGATAAAAAAAAAAAAAAAGACCCATATATATGCTTCCAACAAAAGACCTGTTTCAGACCTAAGGGCACATACAGACTGAAAGTGAGGGGCTGAAAAAGATATTCCAACCAAATGGAAATCAGAAGAAAGCAGGAGTAGCAATACTCATATGAGACAAAATAGACTTTAAAATAAAAGCTATTACAAGGGATGAGGGGGGACGCTACATACTGATCAAGAGATCAATCCAAGAAGAAAATAAGACAATTATAAAATTATGCATGCATAAATATGCTGCACCCAACATATGAGCAGCTCAAAACATAAGGCAAATGCTAACAACTACGAAAGGCGAAACTGACTGTAACATTGATGACTATGTACTGGAGTGGTGATGGCACCCCACTTCAGTACTCTTGCCTGGAAAATCCCATGGATGGAGGAGCCTGGTGGGCTGCAGTCCATGGGGTAGCGAAGAGTTGGACATAACTGAGCGACTTCCCTATAGTCATAGCAGGGGACTTTAACACCACACTTATGTTACGGGAAGCACACTGATTGAAACCGCCCACCCTGGCCGGGCACCATAGTAACAATTTGCATGAGTTGTTTTATGACAGGAGATCCTGATAAGGAATATGGAACTAATAAGCCACCACCAACCAGAAGAGTTTGGGAAAGGTCGAAAGGAGACATCGCGTGTCTGTCCAGTTTCCAGAATCCCTCTTGCTAGCATCCATCTTGGCTGAGCGATGCGTGCGCCATCAGGAAAGACTCTGAATTAGAATGATTGGCCAAAGACCACCCGGAAACTAATCCCATCACCATAAAACCCAAGACTGTGGCAGAGCAGTTCTCCTGGGTTCCCTTACCCTACTGCTCTCCACCCGGGTTCCCTTTCCCAATAAAATCTCTTGCTTTGTCAGCACTTGTGTCTCCTTGGACAATTCATTTCCAAGTGTTAGACAAGAGCCCAGTTTCGGGCCGTGGAAGGGGTCCGCCTTCCTGCAACACTTACAACAATAGACACATCATCCACACAGAAAATTAATAAGGAAACACAAGCCTTAAATCATACATTAGACCAGATGATGTAATTGATATCTTCAGGATATTTCATCAAAAAACAACAGAATTCACCTTTTTCTCAAATGCACATGGAACATTCTCCAGGATAGATCATGTATTGGGTTACAAATTTAAGAAAATTAAAATCATATCAAGCATCTTTTCTGACCACAGTGCTATGAGATGAGATATCAATTATAGGAAAAAGCTCTAAAAAAAAATATGGAGACTTAACAGCACACTTCTAAATAACTAAAAGTTCACTAAAGAAAGGAAATAAAAAATACCTTGAAACAAACAACAATGAAAACACAATGATCCAAAACCTACGGGATGCAGCAAAAGCATTCTAGGAGGGAAGTTTATAACAAAGCAAGCCTACCTCAAGAAGGGAGAAAAACAACAAATAAACAACCTAAACTTACACCTAGAGCAACTAGAAAAATAAAAACAACCCCTCCCCCTGAATTTAGTAGAAAGAAAGAAATAGATCAGAGCAGAAAGAATTTAAGAAGAAATGAAGGAAACAATAGCAAATATCAATAAAACTAAGCTGATCCTTTGAGCAGATAAACACAACTGACAAACCATTAGCCAAACTCATCAAAAAAAAAAAAAAAGGGAAGAAGACTCAAATCAATAAAATTAGAAACAAAAAAGTAGAAGTTAAAACAGACAATGCAGAAACACAAAGGATCATAACAGACTTCTACAAGCAGCTGTATGCCAATAAAATGGACAACCTTGAAGAAATGGACAAGTTATAAGTACAACCTTCCAAAACTGAACCAGGAAGAAACAGAAATCATGAACACACCAATCACAAACACCAAAATCAAAACTGTGATAAAAAATCTATCAACAACAAAAGCCCAGAGCCAGGTGGCTTCACAGGTGAATTCTATCAAATGTTTAGAAAAGAAATAACACCTATCCTTCTCAAACTCTTCCCAAAAGTTGCAGAAGGAGGAATCTTTCCAGACTCATTCTGTGATGCCACCATCAGGCTGACATCAAAACCAAAAAAAGATATCACAAAAAAGGAAAATTACCGGCCAATATCACTGATGAACTTGGATGCAAAAATCCTGACAAAATACTGGCAAACAGAATCCAACAACACTTAAAAGGGTCACACATTATGATCAACTGGGGTTTATCCCAGGGATGCAAGGATTCTTGAATACATGCAAATTAATCAATGTGATACACCATATAAACAAAATGAAAGATAAAAACCATATGACCATTTCAATAGATGCATAAAAAGCTTTTAACAAAATTCAGCACCCATTTATAATAAAAACTCTCCAGAAAATGCACATAGAAGCAAACTACCTCAATATAATAAAGACCATGTATGATAAGACCACAGCAAACATTCTCAGTGGTGAAAAACTGAAAGCATTTTCTCTCAGATGATACAAGACAAAGGTGTCCATTGTCACCACTATTATCCCACATAGTTTTGGAAGTCATAGTCATGGCAATCAGAGAAGAAAAAGAAATAAAATGAATCCAGATTGGAAAAGAAGTAAAATACTCACTGTTTGCAGATGAATGACTCTATACCCAGAAAATCCTAAAGATGCCACCAGTAAATCACTAGAACTAATGATTGAATTTAGTAAAGTTGCAGGATATAAAATTAATACACAGAAATCCTTTGTATTCTTATACACTAACAATTAAAAATTCAGAAAGAAATATCAAGGAAACATTCTTATTCACTGTTGCAACAGAAAGAATAAAATTCCTAGGAATAAACCTACCTAAAGAGACAAAAGAGTTGTATGCAGAAACCTATATGACACTGATTAAAGAAATCAAAGAAAACACAAATAGAGAGATATACCTTGTCTTCACATTGGAAGAATCAATATTGTGAAAATGACTCTACTGCCCAAAGAAATCCACAGATTTGGTGCAATCCCTATCAAACTACCAGTGGTATTTTTCACAGAACTAGAACAAAAAATTTAACACTTTTTATGGAAACACAGAAGACTCTGAATAGCCAAAGCAATCTTGAGATAGAAAATGGACCTGGAGGAATCAACCTTCCTGACTTCAGAGTACAGTACAAAGCTACCATCATCAAGACAGTATGGTACTGGCACAAAAGCAGAAGTATGCAACAATGGAACAAGGCAGAAAAGTCAGAGATAAACCCATGCACCCATGGGGACCTTATCTTTGATAAAGGAGGCAAGAATATACAATGAGTATACTCTTCAATAATTGGTGCTGGGAAAACTGAACAGATACACGTGAAAGAAGGAAATTAGAACACTTTCTAACACCATACATAAAAATAAACTCAAAATGGATTTTAGACTTAAATCTAAGGCCAGAAATCTAAAGTTCTTAGAGGAAAACATATATAATGCCTTCTTTGATATAAATCATAGCAAGATCCTCTTTGACCCACCTCCTAAAAGTAATGGAAATAAAAACAAAAGTAAACAAATGAGACCTAATTAAACTTAAAGTCTTTTGCACAGCAAAGGAACAATAAACTAGATTAAAACACACTTCCTGAGAATGTGAGAAAATAATTGCCAAAGAAGCAGCTGACAAGGATTAATCTCCAAACTCTATAAGCAGTTCATAAAGCTCTGGCATTGAAACATGTATAATATCATGTATGAAACGAGTCGCCAGTCCAGGTTCGATGCATGATACTGGATGCTTGGGGCTGGTGCACTGGGACGACCCAGAGGGAGGGTGTGGGGAGGGAGGAGGGAGGAGGGTTCAGGATGGGGAACACAGGTGTACCTGTGGCGGATTCATTTCGATATTTGGCAAAACTAATACAATATTGTAAAGTTTAAAAAAAAAAAAAAAGGCAGAAGACCTAAGCAGACATTTCTCCAAAGAAGACATACGGATGGCCAACGAACACATGAAAAGATGCTCAACGTCGTTCATTATTAGAAAAATAAAAACCTGCAGGTTGGTACACACAGTTTGTGAGACACAAGTCCATTGTGCCTCTCTTTGCCTGAGAAGACAATAAAGCTATTCTTTTCCATTTCACCCAAAACTCTGCCTCCAAGATTTGATTTGGTACTGGTGCACAGAGACTGAGTTTTTAGCATCACACATATCATGTATGTGTATCTTTACATAAAGTATTATATACATACATATGTGTGTGCATATATATGTATATGCTTGCAATTAGTATTTATTATGTTTTCTAATTTTTAGAAATTGGGCTGCATACTTTATTTGAGGTCTTTTGTTGGAGCCCAAATCTACTGGTGTTGTAATCTTGAACTCACAGCCTCTAGAACTGTGAGAAATAAATGTCTGTTGTTTGTAAGCCACCCAGTTTTGGTACTTTTGTTACAGCATCTTGAATGGACTAAGATGCTGGATCTGGACATGGTCCCTCTCATTCTAGGTAACTCCTATAAAGTGATTACCCTGGCTTAGCTCAGAGAGGAAAACATTTGGAAAAAATGGCTCTCCTGACAAGCAGCTGGTGGTAGAGTTGGAAAGCTAAATATAAACACAGTATCTGCCACATAGTAGGTACGTTAAATGCTAGCTTCCTTCTTTAAAATCCACATATTTATGACCTTTCAGTTATGTAAACCTGAATTTTATACTATTCTCTTTTTCTTCTGATTTCGTTGAAAAGGGACAAGTTTTCTTCAAAAAAAATCTGTGGAAAGAAAACAATTTTTTCTTCAAAAAAATTGCTTACATAGTCCAGCAGTTCTTGCTTTCAATGCCATTCCAATAAGATTTCTCTCTTTACTCTGCCCCAGGTCTCTCTGGAACATGTCAAGTGAACTAACTTGTAAATTCTAGGTTGGTGAATGTTCTCTGAATAAATGCAGTCTGGGACAAAGTACAGCATTCGCTTCTAGGATGAAAATCAATCTGCCAGAATAATTTCTTTACTGCTTAATATGCCTTATGTGTCCAAATATGTGAATATTATTGCATAAATCATTGTTCAGAAATTGTTTTTTCCATTATCTACTCCAAGAGGTTGTTTTTAAATTCTTAAAATTATTGAAAAAGAGTTTTCAAGTATAAGACTCCAAAGCTTAACTGTCATTTTGCTCACTGGTACCTTAAATGACAGATGAAGGGTTTATGGATGACACATTTTCATGCGACAGACATTGCTCAGGTATAAACTTTATGGCTCCCACTCTGTAGAAAACTTATAGGAACTCTCTCAAGAAAGGGAAGTGGTTCAGATCACAAAGTAGAGATGCAATGGGTAGTATGCATAGTTCAATATAAAAAAACCCAATAAGTACACTTGCATTATCAGGTGCTAAGCTACTGCCATATTCTGAGCTAGCTTACTTAACTGAAATGGTATAGATGGGACAGGAGATGCTAGTGGTGAAGAATCCACCTGCCAATGAAAGAAACTCAAGAGATGTGAGTTCAGTCCCTAGGTTGGAAAGATCCCCTGGAGTAGGAAATGGCAACCCACTTCAGAATGCTTGCCTGGGAAATTCCATGTGTAGTGGAGCCTGGCAGTTTACAGTCCACGGGGCTGCAGAGCTGGACGTGACTGAGCACACACAGATAGTTACAAAACAATAGAAGCTGTGTTCTGTCCTGTTCACCCACAAACACAGCCAGGCCCAGCTCTCCTATACTGAATACCAGAAGGGAGTATGCATCCTATTGTTATTCATTTCTGAACGCCTTCTAAAATGTCATTATAGTCGTGCAAAGACCTCTCAGTTCCTCAGTGAATTTCCTTTAGACCTTCATTTAGGAACTATACAACAACTCTAACAGTTTAAGAACAATATTTTAGTTGGAAAATAAAACAGATAGATAATGCCATCAACATATGGGGGTCAATTGAAACACTAAAGAGTAAATGAACATTTTGAACTTGAAGAGTGATGACTACGGGGTCGAGCTATAGCAATCCATTGCCCGAGACCTGCTGCTCAATTAAACATGTCATGACTTATAGTAATAATGACTATGACGTGTTTCCAGATCTTGCTTTTAAAAAGTGCCAAAGTTTTAGTTTTATTTGGCACCTCAAATATTTAGCTACAAACCAACCATCCACTTAGACAAAATTTTTATTTTTCTAATTCTTAAGCTTTTCTTAAGTAAGGAGTTTTTCCCCCACTTTGGTTTGCCTTTAAGATTTTATCATTTTTCTGAGTTTTCATCAGTTTGTATAAGGGTATGTTTGTACATGCATTTGGTTTATCCTGATAGGCATTTTCTGAGTTTCTTGGATCTGTTGTGTAGTATTTCTAATTAATTTTGGAAAATTTTTTTATCATCATTTCCTCAAATAATTCTGTTCTCCCTTTTTCTTCTCTTTCCATTACCTAAGTTATGCTTATGTTACACAATTTGACATTGCTTCACAGTTCTTAGATGCTCTATTCTGTATTTTTATTTTAATTCATTATTTTCTTGGCATTTCAGTTGAGGTGATTTCTATTGCCCTATCTTCAAGTTCACTGATTTTTTCCTTAGCTTTATTGAATATACTGATGAGCCCATCAAAGGAATTGCTTTTATCTATTCCTTTGTTTTAGATTTCTAACATTTCCTTCTGATTCCTGACAGTTTTCCTATCTCTGCTGACTTTACCTATCTGGACTTGCATAGACTATGCCTTCCATTAGAGCTTTTAATATATTAATCATAGTTATTTTAAATTCCTTCTCTGATAATTCTAACACATGTCACATCTGAGTTTTGTTCTGAAGATAGCTTTGTCTCTTCTGACTGTGTTTTTGCATGTTTTACAACTTTTTATTAATAGTTGGACTTATTGTCCCTGGAAGAGAAAATGGCCACCCACTTCAGTATTCTTGCCGGGATAATCCCATGAACAAAGGAGCCTGGCGGACTACAGTCCATGGGGTCACAAAGAATCAGACACCACTGAGCAACTGCGCATGCACAGATTTATTGTATACAACAACAAATAGTGAGGATTTATGCAAAGCTGATCAGGATTTTGCCTGTGTTTGATGTCTGTTGTATCCATGGATGCCAGAGGGTTCAAAATCTTATAGTGGCCTTCTTTTGCCTCTCTTTTTGGTTTGAGGGCTTCGCTTATGCCATTTCTTAGAGAGAATCCGTTTGCAGCAGATTCCTCAGCTATAATCTGCTGCTATCGTTACTGGAATTTTATCTGTCTGGCTGTAGGGTGTGTGTGCATGCCTGGGGGTGGAATACTCTCTAATCTTCTGATGAAGCTTCAGCCAATGGAGTGCACCGTGGACCTGCATCCGCAAGTGTTTCTATCCCTCCTCTGGGAACAGAGATTTCTTTGTTTTGCCCCTAACCCATTCTCTGACTGCAGTGGGTATTCTCAGTCTTCCTAGTCTGTGTCCTTGAAGCCTTCTCCCTTGTGAATTATGAATTTGTTTTCCTAGGTGAAACTCTTAGTGGAACAGAATTTCCAATCCCCACTGAGATGAGATTTCACTGTTAACCTCTGACAGTGTCCTCTGTAGAGACTGAACTTACGGAAGAAGGGTCTTCATGGATTTCACTATGGCTATTCTTCCACTCCCCATGCCATGGGGGACCAAGGGGGACTTTCTCCAGATTCTCCCTTATCCATCCTATGAGAGCCTGGTGGGGTTCTTGGAAGAAAATTCTGCTTATATGTGGAGGGGCCCAGGAGCTTCTTACTCTAACGCTATTCCATACTTGGTTTCCAGAAATTCATCAAAATTTCTAGTTTAATGTTCCAGAGACATTGCTTTAGGTAAGCAAACGCTCAGGTCTTCTGTCCTCCCTGGAGGTACCTTTCTAGAGTTTGGGAGGTAGTTTGCTCTTTGACCTCAGTTCTCTGACAGGCCAAAGAAAAGTGATTGTTTTCATTGTTTCCAGGATTTTTTTGTTATAAGGATGATAAGAATGATGACTTCCAAAGCCTTTTCTATGTCTGAACTTAAACTGGAAATCTCCACATACTTTTGATTTTCATTCTACTTTTTATCTAATTTTAGTGATTCCATTGAATTTAGGTCCAGCTGTAGATAAAGAATCTGCCTGCAAATGCAGGAGAAGCAGAAAATGCAGATTCTAGGAAGATCCCCTGCATTAAGGAAATGGCAACCCACTCCAGTATTCTTGCTTAGAAAATTCCATGGACAGAGGAGCCTTGTTGGCTATAATACATGGGACTGCAGAGTCAGACATGACTAAGCATGCAGCATGCACACAGGTGACACAAAACTCAAAATAACAGTGGCTTGGACAAGACAAAAGTTTATTTCAAGAAAAGGTCATCCATAGATCTGGTGTCCATGGATCAGGGATTCAGACCCCTCCTACTTTTTTGCTCCACTAATCTTTGCAACTAGAATCCACATAATGGACCAAAACAGTACCAAACTCTAGCCATCATAACTGCATTCAAACCAGCAGAGAGTAAGAAGAGGCAAAAATAAATAAATAAATAAAGATGTTTCCTTTAAGAGCGCTTCCTGGAAGCATGTGACATAATTACTTACAGCCCATTGGCTACTGAGATGGCTATGTTGTGCTGTGCTTAGTCACATCCGACTCTTTGTGATCCCATGGACTGTAGCCCTCCAGGCTCCTCTGCCCATGGGGTTTCTCCAGGCAAGAATACTGGAGTGGGTTGCCATGCCCTCCTCCAGGAGATCTTCCCAACCCAGGGATCAAACCCAGGCTTTCTGCATTGCAGGTGGATTCTTTACCATCTGAGCCACCAACGAAGCCCAAGAATACTCCAGTGGGTAGCGTATCCCTTCTCTGGGGGATCTTCCCAACACAGGAATCGAACTGGTGTCTCTTGCATTGCAGGCAGATTCTTTACTAGCTCAGCTACCAGGAAAGCTTGAGATGGCCATGCAAAGAAAACTTGGAAAATACTCTTTATTCTCAATGATTTCTGTGCCCAGCTAACTAGGAATTTTCTTACTAATGGAGAAGGAGAGAATGGATATTGAAAGACAACAGCTTGAATGAATGTTTTTATCCACCTGTGTGTGCCTTATTAACATGTTAACTTTGTAACAAACTTGATCTTGAGCACATTTCTAATAACTGAATTCCCAATATGCTTTTTTTAACCACAGCATTTGACAAAATGTGTCTATAAATGTCTGCCTTTCTAGAATGCAGAGGCTAGGTTTTCTTACCTGAGACACAGAATTTCCGATAAATTATGTGCAGCAATTTATCAGTTAAACCTAAAATTAGAGTTCTGATACCAAATGCAGGTGAGCAATGGGGAAAGCAAGTGACTTACAGATTAGGAAGGATAAAAGTATGTACCAGGTTATTTTTTCATGGAGTACTCTGCCTTTTGGTTGTTTCTACATCAACTTTTCTTAGACTCAAATGAATCAAATGATCAACATGAAGTTAATTGAGGATTTACTATCTTTTCAGTTAAGAGCTGGATATAAATAAGAAATAAAATACATGGTCCTTTACTTCAAAGGACAAAGACTAACGAATAAAACATTTTAATGCAGTAAATTGCATTTTTCTGTGTGTACAGATGAGAACTCTTAGAGCACTGTGAAAATGGGATAGTCAATGTAAGCAGGATAATTGGGAATGTGTGACTATGCCACTGCTGGGCTGGTAATAATCTGTGAGGTTGGAATAAAGTTACTCTCACTCTCTACCAGACATGATAAGATTAAAAATTATACAAGGCATAGAATAGTTTTATAAAACACAAAGTAAAACATAAATAGGAAGGGATTATTACTATTATCTGAAAGCCATGAAGGCCATTGGTTGCTTCACATTTGTTCTAAATTCCAGAACTTGAAAAGAGTTAACAAGTGCTCCATGGCCACATGGCAATTAATGTATGTCTAAAAATAGTTACTAATTATAATGGGCTTTTATTCAGAAAAGCAAAATATAAAGACAATCACTCACAGAAGGAAAATTATTATTGCAGTGTCCCTTAAGTACTTTTTCCTCCAAAAAATACTTACAGTTGGGTTATGGGCTTCCTGCCTTGGTAGGCTCTACTTCTTTGAGTCACTTGACTGTTCCTAACATCTCTTACTAATCACAGTCACAGAAATGACAGGTCCAAACTGGACAGCTGTTTCTTGAAAATAAAATGTCTAATGGCAAAAAACGATTGCCTTTGCCAGTGAAAAAGCAAAGGCATCTGTATCTCTCAACTAAAAGGGGCTGTTTCTTGGTTTTTCGGTTCCTTTGTAGTTTCAGGCCACATTGAGATGAATCTGTTTTGCTAAAATGCTTCATTTTCCAGTGAAATTGGTTAGGTATTAGCCTTTGTCAGACATAACAGAATCATATGTGCAAGCTCAAGATACTCAGTGTAACAGTAATGTAGTTTTATTCATTTTCCTTAAATTCTGAGAGAAGCAAGATGCCCCAGCCTGACTGTCTGGAGCCTTTGGAAGCTGAAAAAGAACCTTCATTTTCCCCATGTGTTTCCATGGGAAGTTTGCTGTGTTTCAGGTGATGTGATCGTGTAAAGGAACTCAACGGAGTAGCCAAGTACCAGAGAAGAGAACACGCCCATGAGCGATCAAGGGCCACAGTTGTAGAGGGAATTGTGGTTTTAGTTTTTAAAAAGTGAAAATTTAGACTATTCTACTTTTTAATTATGGTGAATAAACATGTAAATCTAAAAGGACTATAATACTGGGACTCCCCTGGTGGTCCGCTGGTTAAGAACCTACCTTGCAAATACAAGGAATGTGGGCCTGATTCCTTGTCAGGGAGCTAAAGTTCCATGTGCTGTGGAGCGACTAAGCCAGTGTGCCACAACTAGAGAGTCCATGCCCTGCAACAAGGATCCTGCGTGATGCAAAGAAGGAACACTCCTGCACGATGCAATGAGGATCCCACGTGCTGCAACTATGACCTGAAGCAGCCAAATACATAAAAAATAATTTTAAATGAAAGTATTGTAATATCACACCCACAATCATAATTATAAATGGCCTAGTCCTTCACTTGAGAGAGAAAAAGGGTAATAGGAAGAGAGAAATACAGAGAATATAAGGAAGAAAATTTGAAAAAAATTTTAAAACAATCACCAAAAGAGACCCATTAATGCAAGCCTAAAGAGACACTTTTATGAAGTAATTGCTCCAAGACTTGGCTTTTAAGAATGTGTGTTGCTAAAGACTTTTATAACTACATGTGGGTTTTGTTGCTCTTATTTTAATGACAGCAATACTATTATCTTTTTATTTCTGTCTCTTCTCAGAGAAGTACTTTGAGGTTCTGATCACAAATCCCTTGTCCTGGCCTGTAGTTTTTAGTTCATTCTGTCTCATAAACAGCTTCAAACTATGAGAAATAATACACAGAAGGCAGTATTAATGGTTCTCAGGCTATTATAAAAATGTCTTTTTGTCCTTAAAATCTCCCTAACACATCAAGGAGACTGAAAAAGAAGCAAAGAATAATAGTGTCTCAGAGACAATGGTCCTTAGTGATATTATGACACAATGCATTCACTTAACAGGTGAAAATATCAGATGCCAAACAATTGAAATGATTTATTCAAGGATTATAAAGGTAAATGTGCCATGAAATTCCTATTTTTATTCTCTTTTCTCTACAAATATAATAAAACTTTGCAATGCAGTTACCTCTATAGAGTTTTCCACTGCATTTCACATTCTACTCAAAAAAGATCTCCTGAATAACTGAGCTAGATGTTTAGGAAATGAAAAAATTATATTTGCTTCCTAAAACCTCTACATTAAAGATACTATAATAACTGGAATTTCTCTTATCTCTAACATGCCAAAATAAAAAAGTAGAATTTTTATTTTCACTAAGACTTTTCATAGTCTAGAGAAGTGGATGAAGAGAATGAATGTGTGATTATAATAACCTGATTTCTCTTCCCTTCTTCTCTGGTACCGGTAACAATAACTTACATCTAGGCCACCACCAGGAAAAATGAGGAATGATTGTCAAATAGCTGAGACTCATGGGTCACCATGGCCTCAAACATGTACTGGAGCCAAATACTTTTTGATCAAATTGCAAACATTCTCTCACTGGGACACTCAGAACTCATAATCAAAAATGGCATTTTTCAATGAGGCCACTTCCAGTTAGCTGAGAAATAGGAATATATTTTTAAATTTGATACTGAACAGTTGTAGGATTTGTAGAAAAACATTTTAGCACTAGATGACTCAGTTTCCTCAATCAGATAGATATGACCTGAATTTACCTCACTGATGTTGAACAAAATCCCTGTTCTGAACATGTCTGTCCATGTAACATGCTAAATATTGATAAATAGAGGGGACTGGAAAAGGTCAGTTTTCATTCCAATCCCAAAGACAGGCAATGCCAAAGAATGCTCAAACTACCACACAATTGCACTCATCTCACACGCTAGTAAAGTAATGCTCAAAATTCTCCAAGCCAGGCTTCAGCAATACGCGAACTGTGAACTTCCAGACCTTCAAGCTGGTTTTAGAAGAGGCAGGAGAACCAGAGATCAAATTGCTAATTTCCCTGGATCATCGAAAAAGCAAGAGAGCTCCAGAAAAACATCTATTTCTACTTTATTGACTATGCCAAAGCCTTTGACTGTGTGGATCACAATAAACTGTGGAAAATTCTGAAAGAGATGGGAATACCAGACCACCTGACCTGCCTCTTGAGAAACCTATATGCAGGTCAGGAAGCAACAGTTAGAACTGGACATGGAACAACAGACTGGTTCCAAGTAGGAAAAGGAGTACGTCAAGGCTGTATATTGTCACCCTGCTTATTTAACTTCTGTGCAGAGTACATCATGAGAAATGCTGGGCTGGAAGAAGCACAAGCTGGAATCAAGATTGCTGGGAGAAATATCAATAACCTCAGATATGCAGATGATACTACCCTTATGGCAGAAAGTGAAGAGGAGCTAAAAAGCCTCTTGATGAAAGTGAAAGAGGAGAGTGAAAAAGTTGGCTTAAAGCTCAACATTCAGAAAACAAAGATCGTGGCATCTGGTCCCATCACTTCATGGCAAATAGATGGGGAAACAATGGAAACAGTGTCAGACTTTATTTTTGGGGGCTCCAAAATCACTGCAGATGGTGATTGCTGCCATGAAATTAAAAGACACTTACCCCTTGGAAGGAAAGTTATGACCAACATAGATAGCATATTCAAAAGCAGAGACATTACTTTGCCAACAAAGCTTCGTCTAGTCAAGGCTATGGTTTTTCCTGTGGTCATGTATGGATGTGAGAGTTGGACTGTGAAGAAGGCTGAGCACCGAAGAATTGATGCTTTTGAACTGTGGTGTTGGAGAAGACTCTTGAGAGTCCCTTGTACTGCAAGGAGATCCAACCAGTCCATTCTGAAGAAAATCAGCCCTGGGATTTCTTTGGAAGGAATGATGCTAAAGCTGAAACTCCAGTACTTTGGCCACTTTATGCAAAGAGTTGACTCATAGGAAAAGACTCTGATGCTGGGAGGGATTGGGGGCAGGAGGAGAAGGGGACGACAGAGGATGAGATGGCTGGATGGCATCATTGACTCATCATGGATGTGAGTCTGAGTGAACTCTGAGAGTTGGTGATGGACAGGGAGGCCTGGCGTGCTGTGATTCATGGGGTCGCAAAGAGTTGGACATGACTGAGCGACTGAAATGAACTGAAGGCTCTCTTTAGTTCATTAAATTCTAATTCCCTTAGGGACATGTAAATTTGAATGCTGAAGTGTTTCACATTTGTACAACAGATATATATTACAAGCTAAATTTGTAAAGATCCTTGTACACAGTCCCACATTCCCAAAGTCCCAAGCAAGAGATAAAACATTGTAAGTGGCATTATTTCTCTACAGAAATTTATTTAAAAATAGTTCCCTTTTCAAGCTATCTAATAAAAATACATTAAATTATCCATAAATCTTGGAAAATCTTATGATAAAGTAAAGATCATTTCACCATATGAAATCACTTCCAGTCAGTTGAGTTCAGTCGCTCAGTTGTGTCTGACTCTTTGCGACCCCGTGAATCGCAGCATGCCAGGCCTCTCTGTCCATCACCATCTCCCGGAGTTCACTCAAACTTATGTTCATCGAGTCGGTGATGCCATCCAGCCTTCTGATCCTCTGTCGTCCCCTTTTCCTCCTGCCCCCAAACCCTCCCAGCATCAGAGTGTTTCCCAGCGAGTCAACTCTTTGCGTGAGGTGGCCAAAGTCCTGGAGTTTCAGCTTCAACATCAGTCCTTCCAAAGAATACCCAGGGCTGATCTCCTTTAGGAGGGACTGGTTGGATCTCCTTGCAGTCCAAGGGACTCTCAAGAGTCTTCTCCAACACCACAGTTCAAAAGCATCAATTCATTGGTGTTCAGCTTTCTTCACAGTCCAACTCTCACATCCATACATGACCAATGGAAAAACCATAGCCTTGACTAGACAAAACCTTTGTTGGCAAAGTACTATCTCTGCTTTTCAATATGCTATCTAGGTTGGTCATAACTTTCCTTCCAAGGAGTAAGCGTCTTTTAATTTCATGGCTGTAGCCACCATCTGCAGTGATTTTGGAGCCCCAAAAAATAAAGTCTGACACTGTTTCCGTTGTTTCCCCATCTATTTTCCATGAAGTGATGGGACCGGATGCCATGATCTTCGTTTTCTGAATGTTGAGCTTTAAGCCAACTTTTTCACTCTCCTCTTTCACTTTCATCAAGAGGCTTTTTAGTTCCTCTTCACTTTCTGCCATAAGGGTGGTGTCATCTGCATATCTAAGGTTATTGATATTTCTCCTGGCAATCTTGATTCCAGTTTGTGTTTTTTCCAGCCCAGCGTTTCTCATGATGTACTCTGCATAGAAGTTAAATAAGCAGGGTGACAATATACAGCCTTGACATACTCCTTTTCCTACTTGGAACCAGTCTGTTGTTCCATGTCCAGTTCTAACTGTTGCTTCCTGACCTGCATACAGGTTTCTCAAGAGGCAGGTGAGGTGGTCTGGTATTCCCATCTCTTTCAGAATTTTCCACAGTTTATTGTGATCCACACAGTCAAAGGCTTTGGCATAGTCAATAAAGTAGAAATAGATGTTTTTTTGGAGCTCTCTTGCTTTTTCGATGATCCAGCGGACATTGGCAATTTGATCTCTGGTTCCCCTGCCTTTTCTAAAACCAGCTTGAAGATCTGGAAGTTCACGGTTCACATATTGCTGAAGCCTGGCTTGGAGAATTTTGAGCATTACTTTACTAGCGTGTGAGATGAGTGCAATTGTGTGGTAGTTTGAGCATTCTTAGGCATTGCCTTTCTTTCGGATTGGAATGAAAACTGACCTTTTCCCGTCCTGTGGCTACTGCTGAGTTTTCCAAATTTGCTGGCATATTGAGTGCAGCACTTTCACAGCATCACCTTTCAGGATTTGAAATAGCTCACCTGGAGTTCCATCACCTCCACTAGCTTTGTTCGTAGTGATGCTTTCTAAGGCCCACTTGACTTCACATTCCAGGATGTCTAGCTCTAGGTGACTGGTCACACCATCGTGATTATCTTGGTGGTGAAGATCTTTTTTGTACAGTTCTTCTGTGTATTCTTGCCACCTCTTCTTAATATCTTCTGCTTCTCTTAGGTCCGTACAATTTCTGTCCTTTATTGAGCCCATCTTTGCATGAAATGTCCCCTTGGTATCTCTAATTTTCTTGAAGAGATCTCTAGTCTTTCCCATTCTGTTGTTTTCCTCTTTTTCTTTGCATTGATCGCTGAGGAAGGCTTTCTTAAGTTAACATTAATCACTGTGAAATGTATTTTGAAAAATGATGTGTAATAGAATTGGCAGGACACTGAACATCACAGAATGCCCTTGTCCTCCATTTTTTATTGTTTTTTTTTTTTTTTTTTTGTGAGCAACCCCCCAAAATTTGACAGGAACTACTTCTGTCTTGCTCTCATTTAAAAGTATCCAAGAACTGACATTTCTGAAATCAAGTGACATTTTATTGTACAGTTTGGACATTTGCATTGTCTATTTAAATTTGTATTACAATTATTCTAATGAACACAAAGAAATTTAGAGTTAGCAATTATAGAGGTTAGCTCAATCAATTTAGGCCAACTGGATAACTCATTCAGTTGTCAAAGTAATTATATGGTTTGATTGAATGTATTTATTGATACATATGAACTAAAACTACATTTCATTTTTTGCTTTAGAAACATGATATTGATAAATCTATCTAGGTGACAATGTGGGACTCATTAAAATGTGATTAAGTTCACTTATGTGTATTTTCTTTTAGGCATTTTTTAAGGTATAAGATACAGATGCATGCATGCATATATGCTAAGTCACTTCAGCCATGTCTGGCTCTTTGTGACCCCATGGATTGTCACCCAACAGGCTCCAATGTCCATGAGATTCTCCAGGCATGAATACTGGAGTGGCTTGCCATGCCCTCCTTCAGAGTATCTTCCCAACCTAGTGTTTGAACCCATGTCTTTTATGTCTCCTGTACTGGCAAGCAGGTTCTTTACAACTAGTATCACCTGGAAAGCCCATAAGACACAGATATCATGTGAAAAGTGTGTCTCTATTTGCTTCCAGTATGAGTATTTACATTTGGTAAACATATCTATGGAGAAGGCAATGGCAACCCACTCCAGTGTTCTTGCCTAGAGAATCCCAGGGACGGGGGAGCCTGGTGGGCTGCCGTCTTGGGTCGCACAGAGTCGGACACAACTGAAGCGACTTAGCAGCAGCAGCAGCAAACATATCTAAAATATAAAGTCAGTTTTGATTGAATCCACTTGAATATGTCAAATCACATACCCCACCAAAACATATTGGGATAGTAAAAGCCAAAGATAAGCTTGATATAGAGAGGAAAAACTGAAACTTCATTAATATTTACTAATATTAAAGTAAAAGATAAATCTTTATATTTATATTCTGCATTAATCTGGGACAAAGAAAAACTCTCCAGTTCTAACATTGTACAGTGTTCTCAGTAGAAATTCAGTGAATTTTTGTTCTTCTTTATTTTTCTCTCCATTCATCCATCTATCTATCTATTCCACACTGTTTGAAAGATCTGTAAGTGCAATGCTACAAACTTGCTAAACTTCACTTTTGATGGATATTTTAATTCTTAGAGAAAATAGGCCCTAAACAAATAGGAAGAGAAATGGTTTCCTAGCTGCCTTCAATTTATAGGTCTGTCTGTCTGCAATGGAAATAATACTTCATGTTATGAACAGTGATGCTATTTCACTGCCTTCATTCCCATCCCCTAGTTTTAAACTTATTCCTAATTACTCTCATGTGGCTCAGATGGTAAAGGAGGATTGCATCTTGCAATGCAGGATTGGGTGGGGAAGATCCCCTGGAGAAGGGAATGGCTACCCACTCCAGTATTCTTACCTGGAGAATTCCACGGACAGAGGAGCCTGGCAGTCTGGTCCATGGGATCGCAAAGAGTTGGACACGACTGAGTGATTAACACTTTCAGTTTTACTCCCTTGGGTATGACAGTTATAAAAATACATCCCTGTGAGTCAGTTACCTAATGCCTTAGTTACCCAAAGATCAGGAAAGCTTTGAAATAACCAATTCTAGGGATTCGATAAGGGTTTACCCAAGACCCAGAACTCCTTAGTGTGGGGGTGGATGAGGTTCAGTTCAGTTCAGTAGCTCAGTTGTGTCCGACTCTTTGTGACTCCATGAATTGCAGAACGCCAGGCCTCCCTACCATCATCAATTCCTGGAGTCTACTCGAACTCATGTCTATTGAGTCAGTGATGCCATCCAGCCATCTCATCCTCTGTCGTCCCCTTTTCCTCATGCCCCCAATCCCTCCCAGCATCAGGATCTTTTCCAATGAGTTCAGTTCAGTCGCTCAGTCGTGTCCAACTCTCTGCAACCCCATGAATCGCAGCACGCCAGGCCTCCCTGTCCATCACCATCTCCCAGAGTTCACTCCAACTCACATTCATCGAGTCGGTGATGCCATCCAGCCATCTCATCTTCTGTCGTCCCCTTCTCCTCCTGTCCCCAATCCCTCCCAGCATCTGAGTCTTTTCCAATGAGTCAACTCTTTGCATGAGGTGGCCAAAGTACTGGAGTTTCAGCTTCAGCATCTTTCCTTCCAAAGAACACCCAGAACTGATCTCCTTTAGAATGGACTGGTTGGATCTCCTTGCAGTCCAAGGGACTCTCAAGAGTCTTCTCCAATACCACAGTTCAAAAGCATCAATTCTTCGGCACTCAGCTTTCTTCACAGTCCAACACTCACATCCATACATGACCACAGGAAAAACCATAGCCTTGACTAGACGAAGCTTTGTTGGCAAAGTAATGTCTCTGCTTTTCAATATGCTCTCTAGGTTGGTCATAACTTTTCTTCCAAGGAGTAAGCATCTTTTAATTTCATGGCTGCAGTCACCATCTGCAGTGATTTTGGAGCCCCCAAAAATAAAGTCTGACATTGTTTCCACTGTTTCCCCATCTATTTGCCATGAAGTGATGGGACCAGATGCCACGATCTTTGTTTTCTGAATGTTGAGCTTTAAGCCAACTTTTTCACTCTCCTCTTTCACTTTCATCAAGAGGCTTTTTAGTTCCTCTTCACTTTCTGCCATAAGGGTGGTGTCATCTGCATATCTGAGGTGATTGATATTTCTCCTGGCAATCTCGATTCTAGCTTGTGCTTCTTCCAGCCCAGCATTTCTCATGGTGTACTCTGCATATAAGTTAAATAAGCAGGGTGACAATATATAGCCTTGTCGTACTCCTTTTCCTATTTGGAATCAGTCTGTTGTTCCATGTCCAGTTCTAACTGTTGCTTCCTGACCTGCATATAGGTTTCTCAAGAGGCAGGTCAGGTGGTCTGGTTAGGGGCATTAATAATGGTAAAAAAAAAGGTGGTAAAATAAAGCAATGGTTTTACTTTTCCACTCTCCACTCATTCATTTAATAAATATTTGACTGTCTAGTATATGCCTAAGATCATTCCTGGATCCAAAGGGTCATCTTCACCAGCTGCTCCTCCTCAATCCTCCAGAGTTCTGCTTTGGTTCCTCTTTTCCCTTTACATATGGATTCTCTAAGCATCCATGCTGGATCAAATGATACTGTCCTCTCTCACTATCCATAATCTGTTAGCCCAGAGTTGAAAAGATCAGGTAAGCTACTAATGCAAAGAGGAAACTAATTGAAACAATTTTGTGTATTTTTCTCTTGGAAGCATTGGAAGCTTTATTAATAGATAAATATATGCAACCAGTATATATATTACATGTACACATAATGCATGTGTGCGATGTAATTTCAGGCTCTGAGGGAGAATTTTCTGCCACAGGGGGCTTTCTTCATCCCTGCAGAACCCACCACTCAGGCCATTATCTCTAGAAGCTTAACCCTCTTCCCTCATCTAGCAGGGGACAGTGGAACTAGACCCCCAAACCAAGGTGGTCACGGGGCTCACTTCACTTCAGGAGAAGCAGGAGTTTGGAAGGAGATAGTCTGGCGGGCTACAGGCCACGGGGTCGCAAAGAGTCGGACGTGACTGAGCGACTAACACATTCTCAGACTCCTTTTAACCTCTGAGCTGTAGCTCCACCGTGGCCTGGAAACTTTAGCCACCTGTTTATTTAAGAAAGTCACAGCAGGGGCTCCTATTTATAACAACATCCTCTCATTGCATAAGCCTCTCTCCCTACCATTTCCTGTGGCAAATTTGTTGCTGGATTCCAGAAGAAAAGAATAACTTGAGAGAAACCAAGATTTCTAGATAAGATTGGAAAAACTTAGACACACTCTCTGAGAAGAAAATGCCCCTTTAGAGCAGAGGGGAGGAAACTGGAACAATCTGTAAAGGCTGCTGGCCTGCAAGGAAGGGCAGGCTGCCCCCGCCGAGCGAGGTTAGCTCGGTTGTCTGTTCAGGCACCTTGCAGCCCCCGCCTCCCGAGGCTGCAGGTGGAAGCTTGTGGCTGACGACGTGACTCAGAAGTGGCCGCCAAAAGGCCATAAATCTGTTCTCTCTGGCAGGTGGTCGAGGCATTGAAAGGGCTGGGCCTTGACAGCAGGAGAACCTGGGCCAAAACCCGAGGGAGTCTTAGCATGGAAAAGCTGACACTTGGCCTGGAAATCAAATTCCAGGCACATGTGGCAATGTGGTTGCTTTTTTACAAGAATGCTCAGGAAAGAGTCTCAGACGCTGCCAGGCCCGGGTCATCTGCTTCCTGCCCTGCCTCTGCTGAGGGTCACAGGCAGGAGAACGCTGGGCTTCTAGCCCCCAAATGCCTGGTGCACTGGGCTGATAGGGTTCACGCGCTGCCCACCCCACCAATGCTTGAGTCCCTCTGGTGCAGGAGTTCATTCTGTTATTACCCCCTGCTGCTGCTGACAAAGTCCAGGGGCTTCTCGAAGTAATGTCCTTAGACACAACAAATAAAATATATAATATTACAAAAGAAGCCAAGTTTGTTGAAACTGAGTCATCAAAATATTTTTAAATGTATGAAAGAAAAACACAAAGTTTAGGAAGTTAGAAATGTGTGTGCACACTTTTCTATCAGTTCATTAAAGAACAAGATTTTATGAGCAGTGCATAATAATAAATGTCATTTCAAAGTAGTGATGAAGGCAAAAAAACATTTCAAGATATTGGCCATAACTGAAATATGATAATATGAATGTGAAAAAAATATTTCCACAGGTACTCTTACTGTGATGTAGGTTTGCTGCCTATGGCTACAACAAAACAACTGCTAAATTTCAGTTGGTTTTTTTTCCCCCTGAAGCTCATGGAACCCCCTGACTGGAGCCCTCATTCTAGCGGGGGTTCTCTGAGTTGCTATTAGCAATCAGGGATCACTCATTTCCTGACTTCTGTAGTCTCACAGTCTGGAATGTCTGCCACAGGACATTGCTATTTTATGAGAGACAGGAAAAAGATCAAACAATTTTGAGGGTCTTCTGTGTGCTGCAGCTTTACAAATATTGTCTCATTTAATTCATTCTTCACAACCCAACATTGTATATCAACTATACTTCAGTTAAAAAGAAAAAAGAAAGAAAATCAAATATCAGTCATTCCTTGAGACTCTCACAGCCAAAGGCTGCTGAACCAACCTTGATGTATGATTTTCTTTGTACTCCATATTCTTCAAGAAAATCATAAAATGTTAGGAAATAGTAAATGACAAATATGCCTTCAATTAATAAAGTATAAAACAAATTTAAAAAAGAACGAGTGGTCAGTTCATTACCTCTTCGAAATGGTTGGTTTAGGCCACTCATAGACATTAATCACATGATACTATTAAGACAGAGAAAGAAAGTCTGTTGGAAAGAGAAAGAGAGTCTGTTGGAGGCTCTTGGGGTCCAAGACAGGAATAATTTCTAGTCTTACCTCTGGAATTTGATGTATAAAGATATGGGGCCTGAAGATGCTATAGACAATATATGATCATGAATGGAGCTCTAGCTATTGGGAATGGCAGAACAGAAAGGTAAAATAATATGGATCCTTATTGATTTTGTGGAACCTGTAGGTTAATTTACTTCATCCTTCCTCTAGGCATCTTATTATATAAGATAATAAGTGATCTTAGTGCTCAAAGTATACTTGGTTTGCTGTTTCTTGCCCCTGAAAATCTGCTATGATGGTCTCTCATCTATTGATTGTCCTTGACACTGAATTTTTCTTTGCCTCGATATTTGTTATTTGTCACATCTAATCTTTACCTGATCAACTCCTAATTAGGTAAGTATTGAATTCCTCACCCTCCTTATTGTTGGTATGGCTATATGACAGAGCCTGGTCAATCAAATCAATCTAAAATTAGTTGAGAGATTTTGGACAGCAATGGTTTTCCCAGTAAAAAGCACAGTTGACTCTCATGGCCCTTCCTTCCGTGTTCTTTTTGCCTTGAGTGTGGAAATATTATTTGAAGTTGTAGCCATCTGGTGACTCTGAGATGAGATGATTTGGGAAATGCCAAGAGAATTTCAGAGACATCATGAACACTGACATCACTGAGCTGCTGAAACAATATTAGTTACTGCCTAACTCTTGAGTTCTTATTAAGTGAGCAGGAGAAATATGTGTTTCTTTAAGCTACTATAGTCAGATTTTCTATTACTCACAGCCAAATGTATTCCTTATTGACATGAAGGTATTCAGTAAATATTTATTGAGGATTGGATTAACCACAATACATCAATTTTGCTCACTAATAAAGAACAGTCTCTCAAGAAACTTCCACTTTCAAGTAAGATAAAGTAGGTCATGAAAAGCCCATTGTAACAACTCAAAAAAAGATAAATTATAAGCATTATATTTTAAAGGCATTTCAGAGCTGTGAAAACTATGAAGAATAGATGAGCTAAAATTCCAGGGAATGAAGAACTGTTTGGAGATGAAATGACACTTACGAGGATTTTTTTTTTTCCCTTCCCTGGAAGACATTTGTGAATATTGGGTACAGAATGAGATGCAGAACTTCTTCTTGGAGAAAAAGTTCACAAAGTATTTTTGGTCAGTTAGTAGCAGGTTAGAAATTTGAAAGATTTCCCCATAAGTCATTCTTTAGCTCTGGGGCTGAGCAAAAGGCTATCAACTAGGACAAAAGCTTCAAAAACACAGAATAAAATATCTTACAGTTTTTCAGAGTTTAGTAAACAAAGATTCTCCATCAAGATGAGATGTACTTTAAGTACACTACTGGTCTTCCCTTTAAGATACTTGCAAGATTTTGAGTCTGTTTAGGATAAAAGGTTGGAGAGCTAGGATAGAAGCCTCTGAAAATGAGAGCTGAATCTTCTGTAATCACTTAGATCTGAAGAAATGGAAATCTGCTAGGATCTCAGTCAAAAGCCTGGAAGGTCACTCCATAAAAACAGGGCAAGTTAAAGGAAGATAGAATCTTACCAAAACAGAATTTCAGTCACCCAGTTCACCACTTTACCTTATCTGTCTAATAGAGGAAAGGGCCACTCATCCCTGTTGAGATATAAAATTATCTGTATCCTTCAGAATTGTACAGTATCTAGAAAGAAATAAAAATAACAAGTCAAAGGAAGAGACAAGAAAATATGATTGATAATTAAATAATAAAAGGAATAATACCGGCATTTATAATTAGCATACAATGACTTTAAAATAGTTATGATAAATATACTTAATAAAAATTTAAAATGACAGCATAGATAAAAGAATTAAAATATAATAAAGAACTAAACTTATACTATAAAAAATTAAATTAACACTATGAAACTGAAAAATTATAGTATCTGATATTAAAAAACTGATAGGTTGAGTTTAGCAACAGATTGGTCACAGCAGACAGAAAGGGTAAGTGGACTCAGTATAAAATACACAAATAAAATAAATATCCAATAAAATATACACGTCCAAGGAGCAGTAGCTGCGCGGGTGCAGGAAGGCCCAGAGGAGCTACTCCATGTTCAAGGTCAGGAGGGGGCGGCCGTGAGGAGATACCCCTCGTCCAAGGTAAGGAGCAGCGGCTGTGCTTTGCTGGAGCAGCCGTGAAGAGATACCCCATGTCCAAGGTAAGAGAAACCCAAGTAAGATGGTGGGTGTTGTGAGAGGGCATCAGAGGGCAGACACTGAAACCATAATCACAGAAAACTAGTCAATCTAATCACATGGACCACAGCCTTGTCTAACTCAATGAAACTAAGCCATGCCCTGTGGGGCCACCCAAAACGGGCAGGTCATGGTGGAGAGGTGTGACAGAATGTGGTCCATTGGAGAAGGGAATGGCAAACCAGTTCAGTATTCTTGCCTTGAGAACCTCATGAACAGTAGGAAAAGGCAAAATGATAGGATACTGAAAGAGGAACTCCCCAGGTCTGTAGGTGCCCAATATGCTACTGGAGATCAGTGGAGAAATAACTCCAGAAAGAATGAAGGGATGGTGCCAAAGCAAAAACAATACCCAGCTGTGGATGTGACTGGTGATAGAAGCAAGGTCCGATGCTGTAAAGAGCAATATTGCATAGGAACCTGGAATGTTAGGTCCATGAATCAAGCAAATTGGAAGTAGTCAAACAGGAGATGGCAAGAGTGAAAGTCGACATTCTAGGAATCAGCGAACTAAAATGGACTGGAATAGGTGAATTTAACTCAGATGACCATTATATCTACTACTGTGGGCAGAAATCCCTTAGAAGAAATGGAGTAGCCATCATGGTCAACAAAAGAGTCCAAAATGCAGTACTTGGATGCAACCTGAAAAACGACACAATGATCTCTGTTCTTTTCCAAGGTAAACCACTCAATATCACAGTTATTCAAGCCTATGCCCCAACCTGTAATACTGAAGAAGCTGAAGTTGAATGGTTCTATGAAGACCTACAAGATCTTTTAGAACTAACACCCCCCAAAAATGTCCTTTTCATTATAGGGGACTGGAATGCAAAAGTAGGAAGTCAAGAAACACCTGGAATAACAGGCAAATTTGGCCTTAGAATACAGAATGAAGCAGGGCAAAGGCCAATAGAATTTTGCCAAGAGAACGCAGTGGTGATAGCAAACACCCTCTTCCAACAACACAAGAGAAGACTCTATACATGGACATCACCAGATGGTTAACACAGAAATCAGACTGATTATATTCTTTGCAGCCAAAGATGGAGAAGCTCTACACAGTCAGCAAAAACAAGACCGGGAGCTGACTGTGGCTCAGATCATGAACTCCTTATTGCCAAATTCAGGCTTAAATTGAAGAAAGTAGGGAAAACCACTGGCCATTCAGGTATGACCTAAATCAAATCCCTTATGATTATACAGTGGAAGTGAGAAATAGATTTAAGGGATTAGATCTGATAGATAGAGTGTCTGATGAACTATGGATGGAGGTTCATGACATTGTACAGGAGACAGGATCAAAACCATCCCCATGGAAAAGAAATGCAAAAAAAGCAAAACAGCTGTCTGGGGAGGCCTTACAAATAGCTGTGAAAAGAAGAGAAGTGAAAAGCAAAGGAGAAAAGGAAAGATATACCATTTGATTGCAGAGTTCCAAAGAATAGCAAGGAGAGATAAGAAAGCCTTCCTCAGCGATCAATGCAAACAAATAGAGGAAAACAACAGAATGGGAAAGACTAGAGATCTCTTCAAGAAAATTAGAGATACCAAGGGAACATTTCATGCAAAGGTGGGCTCAATAAAGGACAGAAATGGTAGGGACCTAAGAGAAGCAGAAGATATTAAGAAGAGCTGGCAAGAATACACAGAAGAACTGTACAAAAAAGATCTTAATGACCAAGATAATCACTATGGTGTGATCACTGACCTAGAGCCAGACATCCTGAAATGTGAAGTCAAGTGGACCTTAGAAAGCATCAATACAAACAAAGCTAGTGGAGGTGATGGAATTCCAGTTGAGCTATTTCAACTCCTGAAAGATGATGCTGTGAAAGTGTTGCACTGAATATGTCAGCAAATTTGGAAAACTCAGCAGTGGCCACAGGACTGGAAAAGGTCAGTTTTCATTCTAATCTGAAAGAAAGGCAATGCCAAAGAATGCTCAAACTACCGCACAATTGCACTCATCTCACACACCAGTAAAGTAATGCTCAAAATTCTCCAAGCCAGGCTTCAGCAATAGGTGAACTGTGAACTTCCAGATGTTCAAGCTGGTTTAAGAAAAGGCAGAGGAACCAGAGATCAAATTGCCAGAATCCGCTGGATCATGGAAAAAACAAGAGAGTTCCAGAAAAACATCTATTTCTGCTTTATTGACTATGCTAAAGCCTTTGACTGTGTGGATCACAATAAACTGTGGAAAATTCTGAAAGAGATGGGAATACCAGACCACCTCACCTGCCTCTTGAGAAAGCTGTATGCAGGTCAGGAAGCAATAGTTAGAACTGGACATGGAACAAGAGACTGGTTCCAAATAGGAAAAGGAGTCTGTCAAGGCTGTATATTGTCACCCTGCTTATTTAACTTATATGCAGAGTACATCATGAGAAACGCTGGAAGAAGAGCTGGAAGAAGCAGAAGCTGGAATCAAGATTGCCAGGAGAAATATCAATCACCTCAGATATGCAGGTGACACCACCCTTATGGCAGAAAGTGAAGAGGAACTAAAAAGCCTCTTGATGAAGGTGAAAGAGGAGAGTGAAAAAGTTTGCTTAAAGCTCAACATTCAGAAAACGAAGATCATGGCATCTGGTCCCATCACTTCATGACAAATAGATGGGGAAACAGTGGAAACAGTGTCAGACTTTATTTTGGGGGGCTCCAAAATCACTACAGATGGTGATTGCAGCCATGAAATTAAAAGACACTCACTCCTTGGAAGGAAAGTTACGACCAACCTAGATAGCATATTGAAAAGCAGAGATAGTACTTTGCCAACAAAGGTCCATCTAATCAAGGCTATGGTTTTTCCAGTATGGATGTATGCATGTGAGAGTTGGACTGTGAAGAAAGCTGAGCACCAAAGAATTGATGCTTTTGAATTGTGGTGTTGGAGAAGACTCTTGAGAGTCCCTTGGACCGCAAGGAGATCCAACCAGCCCATTCTGAAGGAGATCAGTTCTGGGTGTTCTTTGGAAGGAATGATGCTAAAGCTGAAACTCCAATACTTTGGCCACCTCATGTGAAGAGTTGCCTCATTGCAAAAGACTCTGATGCTGGGAGGGATTGGGGGCAGGAGGAGAGGTGAACAACAGAGAATGAGATGGCTGGATGGCATTACTGACTGGATGCATGTGAGTTTGAGTGAACTCCGGGAGTTGGTGATGGACAGGCAGGCCTGACGTGCTGCAATTCATGGGGTCACAGAGAGTTGGACACGACTGAACTCCTGAACTGAACTGAAAATATACACAAACTGAAACAAAAGGAGAAAAAAGTATAGAAAAAGTACTGCATAAGAAACATGTGGGAAATACTCAACTGGAACATATAAATGCTATTCCAGAAGGAGAGGAGACCGAGAATGTTAAGGATTTCTAAAACTAAAAAAAGTGATCTATCTACAGATTCAAGAAGCTCACCAAACCTCAAGCCGTTATAAATACATAGATAACCACATTTAGGCACATGAGTGTCAAACTTTTAAACTTAAACACCTAAGGAAAATTATAGAAGTTTAAAAATTATTTTTTTAATTCAAAGAAACAGAAACGACTTGCATCTGATTTCTCAGGGGAAATGATGGAAGCCAGAAAAAAATGGAATAATTTATTCAAAGGATCATATGGAGGGAAATGAAAATATTCTTTAGAGATGAAGGTAAAATAAAATTATTTTCAGAAAAATAACTACAGAAAAGTTCTCACCAGTGAGCCCTCTCTTACAAGAAAATTCAAGGAACTTTTTCAGGAAAATGAAATGAAAGGAAAAGGTAAACAAATTTGTATTAGAACCTAATGTAATGCCGTAACCTCTAGCATAGCCCCTCATAGAGGCAAAAAAAAGTATATAATTAACAAATTATAAAAGGCAAACTGGAATAATAAAAACATATCTGATTAATTATAATTAATTATATAAATTATAGTTAATTAATTTATAGTTTATTATAAATCAACAATAATTTTATAAATATTATAAATTAATAATTTAATTTATAGTTAATTACATTATAATTAAATTAATTATATTAAATTATAAGTAATTATATTAAATATAAATAGATGAAATACTTTAAGTAAAATAATAAAATTGTCAGACTGGATAAAAAACTAAACTTTACAATATGCTGTGTTAATAAGAGATGAATTTTAAACATTAAGAACAGAAAATTTGAGAGTAAAAAGATGCAAATAGAGCATAGAAGAACTAACCAAATAAATTGTGAGCAATTACACTTGTATCAGAAAACACAGACCTTAAGGAAATAGGCATTGAAGATAAACAGACATTTCATGATGTTAAGGATATCAGTATAAAATGAAATAATTGCAATTTAAAATCTGTGTGTACCTAGTCATGGGGCTTCCCAGGCAGCACTAGTGGTAAAGAACCTGCCTGCCAGTGCAGGAGACAAAAGAGACGTGAATTTGGTTCCTGGGTCGGGAAGATCCCCTGGAGGAAAGCACAGCAACCCACCCCGGTATTCTTGCCTGGAGAATTCCGTGGACAGAGGAGCCTGGCAGGCTAGAGTCCATTGGGTTGCAAAGAGTTGAAGATGACCGAAGCAACTTAGCACTCACACATGCACATAGTTATACAGATTCGACATACATAAAGCAATACATGACAGAAATCAAAGCGTCCAAGGACAAATGCACGAGCATAAGGGGACTGTGGTGAATGTAGGTATAAATCGACAGCCTTAGGGCAGGGTTTGGGCCAAATTTTTCTGTCAAAGGCCAAATAGAAAATATTTTCGTTTTTTCAGACCACATGGCTTCTGTCACAACTACTCAATTCTGTTCTTGTGGTTTAAAAGCACATACTATTTATTTACTTATGTCAATGACATAATAAAATAAATGCCAATGACATAAATAAATAAATAGTATGGCTGTATTCCGATAAAACTTTGTAAAAACAGGCAGTGGGCTGGATTTGGGCTTCAAGGTATAGTTTTCTTTCTCTGAAGGCAATTACTTAACCCAACACAAGAAAAGGAAAAACAGACTAAAATTAATAAGCCAATAGTAGAGATGTAAACAATCCTTAATTCATCTAGCAGAAGGCAGAAAAAGAAAAAAACATGACCAAAAGCAAAACAAAATGTTGTAAAACACAACCAGTGTATCACTAATTAAACTCATCTTTTGGGTTCCATTTTCATGTCTCTTACGGCTATCACTCAATAATTTCTGGAACTTGATAAGGAAAAAAGAAGTATTGCTAACTGATTTCCTAAATTATCAAAATTTATCAAACTCCAGACTGAGCTCTATCCCTTTATTTTCACACTCACAAACATACAAACACCCAGAATCTTAGTTATGGAAGGCTCTGTACAGTAAGAGTTTGCTGAAAGTTTGGGGAAATGAAAAGAAGATTTTACATCTTAGCCACCCAAGAACAATTTACAAGTCAGCTGTGCTTGATCTTAAAAATCCTCTGGTAGGGTTCTGTTTTAACCTAGGATGGGCTAAGTTGTATGGGCCACTTATCTCATTGAGGAACTAGGAATATTAAGTAAATTGCAATAATTATATTTTTGATGGGTTGGCAAGCTATAGACCACAAGCCACATCAGTCATTCTTAATTTTTTGTATTGTTTCATGCTACAAAAGAATAATTAAGTAGCTGTGACAAAGACCATATGGCCAGCAAAGCCAAAAATATTTACTATCTGGTCTTAAAAGGAAAGCTTACTTACTCCTGATATATTTAAGAACACCAGAAGGGAGTAAAATTTCAGTCAGAGGAGAAATACTCAGAGAAAATTTGAGGAATCTCAGCTGTCACTGGGGGTGTGTTCTGATTCTCGATGAAGGCGAAAGACTGAGAACCAAGGTTTGGCCTGGGCAGAGGGCCATGATGGGGGCCAGAGAAAGTAGCAGAGATTTCAGTGGCCACATATCACAGAAGAAACACAACTGGAGATTTGAGGCCTTTTCCCAGAGTCCCAAAGCTGTGTGAGACAGAAGGCTAGAGACTAAGCCCAAACCTTGGCCAAGCAATTTCCCTTTGCCTGGGAGACAACTGATGCCAATGATGGATGGAACCTGCTAACAACTATTGAGATTCTGAAGTCCTAGAGTTCTGTCCATTGAAATGGATCATCCATCGCCCTTTTACCCCAGACCAGGGAAACTTGCTCATCACAGACATCATGTGTAAAGAAGCCAGGCTTGGACAGGTCATTGCTCAGGGACAGAGAAACAAGACCTCCCACAGTCGGTACCTCCTCTGATAGAGGTGAATGACCAGAAGGGGACTAAACAGGGAGTAGTTATTGAGAATGTTTTTATTTCATGGTCTGAAGGATGTTCACTATCTAAAAATTAATTGAATTGTAAAACTTTGGATGCATTACTTTAGTGTCATGCATGTTTTATTTCAGTTACATTTTCCAAAAAAATTAAGTTCATAGGCTAATCATCTTCATCTCTTCCCCAATATACAATTTCTATTAGTTTCTGAGATAGAATAGCCTGTGGCTTACTTAACTGCCTCTAATTTATGCCTTCAGGGTCACACCATCTACCTCAAGCTGCTTACCAACTTAATTTCCTAAATATAATTTCTCCCTTAAAAATAGCTCTGACATAAGCTATGAAATGATTTGACATTACCTCTTCAGAAGTAATGGGCACACTGCATTCTGTATGGGTCAGATTAACAGAGTGTCATGTTTAAAGAAGAGCGTGGAGAGACTGAAGCACGCGCAGAAGAGGGCTGGTAGGATGAGGAAGTGCACAGAAAGTATGTTGTTTGTGAAACGTTTGAAGGGACTGGGGATTTTCAAGCTGAAAAACCACAGGCTGGAGTCAGAGGGGTAGTGAAATCCTTGCTTTCAAACCCATAACATATTTTGAGGAAGAAGGATCCATTTTATCCTAAATATTTTGAAGGCAGAGCAGGACGAAGTACAGACCCTTATGGGGAGCAAGTTTTCTCTGAACGGTCAATTATTCATTCACATAAAAAATGGTTCTGTTCTTCATGAACTCAGTTAGCAAGCATTTATTGAATGATAAACACATTACAGGCTCTGCCAAGGGGCTCATAGTCTAGTGCTGAAGGCAGGTATATACAACTATTTAAATCTGGCAGCTCAGAGAAGAGAGGAGTGGGTGAGGAGGGGCAATTAAGGAGGTGAGTTTCAAAGCAGAACCCAGGCTTCTTCTCCCATGCTCTTCACCCCTCAGTCTTCAGGGAAATGAATAGCAATGCCATCCACTCCTTACCCTCTCCTGATCCTCACACCCAAACCCAGTCAGCCTCTCAGTTCTATTAATCCCAGCACTAAACATCTCTCAAAAATATTTCTTGTTAACATAGTTGACTTTTGGCTCCAATATCCCTTGCCTGAATAGTTCTGTAACATCATAGCTGTTTTCCTGTCTCCAGTCCTGGACCCTTCAAATTTGACATCACACAGATCTTAAAATCACTTTTCTGAAATAAAAATTGAGTCATGCAAATGTCCTGTGCAAAGTTCATTGTAGGCTCTTGGGCATGTAGAAAAGCCATCACTCTAGCCTAAGATGGAAGGCCCTTTCCTCTGGGGCTGCTGCCCATCCAACCAGGTCATCTCAGACCAGTTTCCCACTTGTATGCACCCTACATGACAAGAGTCATGACTCGCTGTAGTGACCCTGTCACCCCAAGCTGTTGCACACATCCGCATCTGTATTGACCATGTTCCTTTTATCTGAAACGCCTTTCTTCAGCTCATCCACTGGGAAATGCTACTCACCCACCAGGCGTCAGCTTTAACATCAACTCTGTGAAGTCCTCCCAGATCGCCACACCTGGAAGATGAATATCTTTCTCCTCTGTGCAGCTACTTTCTTTCTACAAGTCTCTAAGGTAATTTGGATTTGCCTCTCTTTCAGCCTATGAGCTCTTGAGGAGCTTCAGTAAAGTTGTATAAAATAGTGGACTTGGGAGTCAGGCTGCCCTGGTTTGAACTCTAATTCCATTCCTTATTAGCTGTATATTTTGGTTTTCTCATGTTTGAGTTTCAGTTTCTTCATCGGGACAATGGAGATAATGGTACCAACCTCATTTGTTGCTATTCAGTTGCTAAGTCATGCCTGGCTTTTTGCAACCCCATGGACTGCAGCATGCATAGAGTTGCTGTAAAAATCAAGTGATATATTACCAGTATAGTGCTTGGAACAGAGCCTGGCACATTGTAATTCCTTAGTAAATGTGATCTGTTATTTTCTGTTACTACTGTCTCTGCATGGGAGGTGCATAACTCACAAGATGGTATATAATAGATCCTTAACCAATATTGAATGTATTTTTTCCAACTCTATACATTGCAAGGAAGCATTTGGAACACACACACACACGCATGCACACACTGCCTTGAGAACTAAAATTTGAGAAATTTGCATATCACAGGTATTCTATCACAGCGGTCTATTTCTGGCCCTCCAAAAGGAAGCTTTTCTCCACAGTCTAATGTCTTAGTTTGACAATCTTCTTGTTGCTCTGTGCAGAGTACTTCTGGAGAAATTCAGTGCATGAAGCTAAAGAGGTGGGTGGCTACAGAGGTCTGCCAGTGACATTTATCCATAAAATAATAGCAAGTAGGAGGAAACTTGGAGATGAAAATCTCAAACCTCAGGTGGCATTTGACTGCTTTTCTTAACAGCAGCTTTTCATATAATGTACTAGATTATTTCTGTGTTCAAATCTGAAGTATAAATACTGTCTTTAAAGCAAAACCCAGAAACTATGAGCTTTCATAACACTAGAATTGGATAGAAAAGTCATATAGTGCAGTCTTTGTAATGGCACTATTCCTTGCTGGTCCTGGTAACTCATCACACCAAGACCTTCTAAGACTAACTGGTAAGATTTTTTTTTTTTCTTTCAACCTTGGATTCTAAAAATTTTTGTTTGAGGTGCAGAGTGAGTCTTTATATTTCTAACAAAGCTTTCTTAACATGATGGCCAAATTATTTGAAAAATGTTTCCCTGTGGTGATGTCATTTTGAAGGGAAAACATACTTGGGATATGAAGTATTCCCATCAGAAATCTTCGAGATCTTACATCTGTACTCTTAACCCCAAGAGGTTATCAAATGATAGTAGATGATTGTAAAAGGGATGACTTCTAATGGGGTGTTGGCAGGCAGGCTGGCCAACAGTCATAGGTCACCACACAAATATTTATAGAGGAAGTGAAAGCTTCATTTTTGCTTTCACTATCAGACAGCTTTTACAAATGTACAAAGAAAGACTAATGCTCCGACTTAAGATACCCTGTACATGAGAAAAATCCAGAAACCAATAGCCCTGGTGGCAGATTCTTATATGGAGTCAAATGCCAACATATAATGATAAAGCATGGGCTGCCTAAAGGATTTCCACGATGAAAGGAAAAATATGTTACATAAATAGGCAAAGTCAGGCCAAGAAGTTTGAAGAAACATGCGTCTTCTGCCCAATAGAACACGAAGAAGCCTTTAGAATGTATAAACATTAATTATAAGCTGTATGAAAACATTTATTCATTGATGATTTCAAGATCATTGCCAATATCAGACTCAGTAGAGGAACAAATATTTTCTTTATTCCCCCCATGCCAAACTATATTATAGCAAGTCTTCTGGTCAGTTACTCATTCACAGAGAAAGATCTACATGATCATAAGCATAAGTAGCTGACAAAAATGAAAGAAAAAAGCTAGACAATTGGTTTCTGGTGGTCTTTTAATTGGCCCATTGGGCAAATAGCATGAAGTTGTAGCTAAGGGGTAGACTCAAACTTTTTTCTGCTCCTTAATAACTCTGTCTTTTCTTAACTTACCTTCTCTGAGTTCCACTTTCATGTTCTATAAAATGGGGATAATCCACAGGGTCATTGTGAGGATTAAATGAGATCATGACAATTAAATCTTTGACATGTTTCTTGGCATTCAAACATTATTCCAAAATATTTAATTATTGTACTATGGAATTAAAACTAGTGGAAAAGTTCACCTTATATTTTATTAAGTTCATTGAGTGAAACCTGATTTTTCTAATTGTGTTGACAAGCCTTCTCATGGATTGATGTCAATATTTTCAAGCCTATAAGAGAGCCAAAAGAACCCAGACATCAGACTTCCCAGCTATAAAGAAGGAGAAAGGGCCAATAAGGTCAGGAACTGCCAACAGTGAAGGCTGTGTGTCTGACTTACCAAATAGTTTATGTTGATTCTTTGCTTCATTGCTCTGGGTGATGAGTACTGTATGAAGGACAAGACTATGCTGATGGCAACACAAATGAAAGTTCTGGGGTGAGTAACAGAATAATCACAACAGACCACATAGGATTGCATATACTCCTGCCAGACAGCAGACTTCTTCACTGTACAGACAAAAGACTATTTATGAAGATTTATTAATCCACTTCCATGGAGCCAAGAAAACAGAATCCATTAGTGACAAGGCTTATAGCTGACTGACAGCTCATAAATCTCTAAGTTTGGTAGTGCTAGAAGAATCACAAAATTTCATGTAGCATACCTGATTACACTCATCCATGGGGAAAATTTATGACCAATACTTTCTTTTTACATATCATAATATACAACAACGTAAGTCAAATGTTAGCTGGGTACTCTCTAAGTTGAAAAAAATCTGAAATATTTTATATAATCAATCATTACTAATAATCCTGGTTGTTAATTTTATTTTGAATTGCCAATTTAAAAAAACACAATTTGCAGGTGCTAAGGTGCTCAGTCACTCAGTTGTGTCCAATTCTTTGCAATCCCATGGACTGCAGGCTTTCAGGTTCCTCTGTGCATAGAATTTTCCAGGCAAGAATACTAGAGTGGGTTTCCGTTTCCTTGGAGAGTGCTGTTTATTAATAAGTGTATTATATGCTTCAACCATCCCATAAATACAGGCACCAGCGAGGCATTGAATATCTAAGTTTTAGAAAGACCAGATCAAAAGCAGGTTCTGTTCTTTATAAGAGTGTGTGTATATGTGCACACATGCACGCCTGCGTTAAGTCGTGTCTGACTCTTTGCAAACCAAAGGACTATAGCCTGCCAGACTTCTCTGTCCATGGGATTTCCCCAGCAAGAATACCAGAGCAGATTGCCATTTTCTTCTCCAGAGGATCTTACCAACACAAGGATCAAATCCATGTCTCTGCATTGGTAGGCAGATTCTTCACAAGTCTCCTGCATTGGTAGGCAGATTCTTTACCACTAGTGCCACCAATATGTAAAATTAGCTATCTTGAGCTAGTCATAATCCAAAAGATGCAATAACTATGGGCTTCCCTCATAGCTCAGTTGGTGAAGAATCTGCCTGCAATGCATGAGACCCCAGTTTGACCCTGGGTTGGGAAGATCCCCTGGAGAAGGAAATGGCAACCCACTCCAGTATTCTTGCCTGGAGAATCCCATGGACAGAGGATCCTGGCAGGCTACAGTCCATGGAGTTGAAAAGAGTCAAACACAATTTAGTGACTAAACCCCCACCAACAACCAAACCCAGATAAGTCACTATCTCAGAGTATTCTTTAAGAGCAATTCCATCATGAAGTGAGTGCATCTAGTATGGATGTGAGAGTTGGACTGTGAAGAAAGCTGAGTGCCGAAGAATTGATGCTTTTGAACTGTGGTGTTGGAGAAGACTCTTGAGAGTCCCTTGGACTGCAAGGAGATCCAACCAGTCCATTCTGAAGGAGATCAGCCCTGGGTGTTCTTTGGAAGGAATGATGCTAAAGCTGAAACTCCAGTACTTTGGCCACCTCATGCAAAGAATTGACTCATTGGAAAAGACTCTGATGCTGGGAGGGATTGGGGGCAGGAGGAGAAGGGGACAACAGAGGATGAGATGGCTAGATGGCATCATTGACTCAATGGATGTGAGTCTGAGTGAACTCCGGGAGTTGGTGATGGACAGGGAGGCCTGGCGTGCTGTGATTCATGGGGTCGCAGAGTCGGACACGACTGAGTGACTGAACTGAACTGAACTGAGTAAAGTAATGCTCAAAATTCTCCAAGCCAGGCTTCAGCAACACATGAGCCGTGAATTTCCAGATGTTCAAGCTGGTTTCAGAAAAGCCAGAGGAACCAGAGATCAAATTGCCAACATCTGCTGGATCATTGAAAAAGCAAGAGAGCTCCAGAAAAACATCTATTTCTGCTTTATTGACTATGCCAAAAATTTTAACTGTGTGGATCACAATAAACTGTGGAAAATTCTGAAAGAGATGGGACAAATGACCTGTCCCTTGAGAAATCTGTGTGCAGGTCAGGAAGCAACAGTTAGAACTGAACATGAAACAACAGACTGGTTCCAAATAGGAAAAGGAGTACATCAAGGCTGTATATTGTCACCCTGCTTATTTAACTTCTATGCAGAGTACATCATGAGAAACCCTGGGCTGGAAGAAGCACAAGCTGGAATCGAGATTGCCAGGAGAAATATCAGTAACCTCAGATAGTCAGATGACACCACCCTTATGGCAGAAAGTGAAGAGGAACTAAAGAGCCTCTTGATGAAAGTGAAAGAGGAGAGTGAAAAATTTGGCTTAAAACTCAACATTCAGAAAACGAAGATCATGGCATCTGGTCCTATCACTTCATGGGAAATAGATGGGGAAAAAGTGAAAACAGTGGCTGACTTTAGTTTTTTGGGCTCCAAAATCACTGCAGATGGTGATTGCAGCCATCAAATTAAAAGATGCTTACTTCTTGGAAGGAAAGTTATGACCAACCTAGACAGCATATTAAAAAACAGAGACATTACTTTGCCAACAAAGGTCCATCTAGTCAAGGCTATGGTTTTTCCAGCAGTCATGTGTGGATGTGAGAGTTGGACTATAAAGAAAGCTGAGCTCAGAAGAGTTGATGCTTTTGAGCTGTGGTGTTGGAGAAGACTCTTGAGAGTCCCTTAGACTGCAAGGAGATACAACCAGTCCATCCTAAAGGAGATCAGTCCTGGGTGTTCATTGGAATGACTGATGTTGAAGCTGAAACTCCAATACTTTGGCCACCTGATGCGAAGAGCTGACTCATTGGAAAAGACCCTGATGCTGAGAAAGATTGAGGGCAGGAGGAGAAGGGGATGACAGAGGATAAGGTGGTTGGATGGCATCACCGACTCGATAGACATGGGTTTGGGTGGACTCCGGGAGTTAGTGATGGACAGGGAGGCCTGGCATGCTGCGGTTCATGGTGTCACAGAGTCGGACACGACTGAGTGACTGAACTGAACTGAACTGAATTCTCAGTACTTCAAAAGGTAAGCATAATTGGTGATAAGGTTTTTAAAGAGATAATTAAAATGGAGTTGTAGGGTGGGCCCTTATCCAGTATGATGGGTGTCCTTATAAGAAGTGGGGATCAAAATACAGGCAGAAGGGAAACCATTTGAGGATACAGTGAGAAGACAGTCATCAGCAAGGAAAAGAGAAAGTCCTCAGAAGAAAGCAAACCTACTAACACTTTGAGCTTGGATTTCTATCCTCCAAAACTGTGAGAACATAAATTTCTGTTGTTTGAATCACCCAGTTGATTCAATCATACAGTTGCTGCTGTAGCCCTAGAAAACGAATACAATGCTTAAATAAGTTTTCTCTTAAAATTGGTGCTCAGAACCAAATGAACTGGCTTTAAAGTCAAGATCTCAGACTACTATAGGTATTTTGTCAAGTATTTTATATTAGATGATGAAGTGTAGTTTGTGGGGGGGGGGGACATTAGGTTGAAATAACTATAATTAAAGCCAGTTTGAAATGTTTTATGAAAACACCTAACAAAATTGGTAAAAAAAAAAGAATTCTAATAACAAAGAGAAATGAATTATTTCACAATTACATATTAGTGTGCTGTACTGTGCTTTGCTTAGTCACTTCAGTTCAGATCAGTTCAGTTCAGTCACTCAGTCGTATCTGACTCTTTTCGACCCCATGAATTCCAGTACACCGGGCCTCGCTGTCCATCACCAACTCCCGGAGTTCACTCAAACTCACGTCCATCGAGTTAGTGATGCCATCCAGCCATCTTATCCTCTGTCGTCCCTTTCTCCTCCTGCCCCCAGTCCCTCCCAGCATCAGAGTCTTTTCCAATGAGTCAACTCTTCGCATGAGGTTGTGTCCAACTCTTCACAACCTCATGGACTGCAGCACGCCAGGCTTCCTGTCCATCACCAACTCCCAGAGTTTGCTCAAGCTCATGTCCATCGAGTTGATGATACTATCTAACCATTTCATCCTCTGTTGTCCCCTTTTACTACCTTCAATCTTTCCCATCATCAGGGTCTTTCTGCATATGTCAGTTCTTTGCATCAAGAGGCCAAAGTACTGGAGTTTCAGCTTCAGCATCAGTCCTTCCAATGAATATTCAGGACTGATTTCCTTTAAGATGGACTACTTGGATATCCTTGGAAGAAGAGTTATGACCAACCTAGATAGCATATTCAAAAGCAGAGACATTATTTTGCCAACAAAGGCCCTTCTAGTCAAGGCTATGGTTTTTCCCATGGTCATGTATGGATGTGAGAGTTGGACTGTGAAGAAACCTGAGCGCTGAAGAATTGATGCTTTTGAACTGTGGTGTTCGAGAAGACTCTTGAGAGTCCCTTGGACTGCAAGGAGATCCAACCAGTCCATTCTAAAGGAGATCAGTCCTGGGTGTTCTTTGGAAGGAATGATGCTAAAGCTGAAACTCCAGTACTTTGGCCACCTCATTCGAAGAGTTGACTCATTGGAAAAGACTCTAATGATGGGAGGGATTAGGGGCAGGAGGAGAAGGGGACGACAGAGGATGAGATGGCTGGATGGCATCACTGACTCGATGGACGTGAGTCTGAGTGAACTCCAGGAGCTGGTGATGGACAGGGAAGCCTGGCGTGCTGTGATTCATGGGGTCGCAAAGAGTCGGACACGACTGAGCGGCTGAACTGAACTCAATTGGATCTCCGCACAGTCAAAGGCTTTGGCATAGTCAATAAAGCAGAAATAGATGTTTTTTTCGAACTCTCTTGCTTTTCCACGATCCAGCGGATGTTGCCAATTTGCTCTCTGGTTCCATTGCCTTTTCTAAAACCAGCTTGAACATCTGGAAGTTCACGGTTCACGTATTGCTGAAGCCTGGCTTGAAAATTTTGAGCATTACTTTACTAGTGTGTGTAAGAGGTGGTGTCTGCGCGGGTGCAGGAGGGCTGAGAGGAGCTACTCCACGTTCAAGGTCAGGAGAGGCGGCGGTGAGGAGATACCCCTCCTCCAAGGTAAGAGAAACCCAAGTAAGACAGTAATTGTTGCGATAGGGCATCAGAGGGCAGACAGACTGAAACCATAATGACAGAAAACTAGTCAATCTAATCACACAGACCACAGCCTTGTCTCACTCAATGAAACTAAGCCATGCCCTGAGGGGCCACCCAAGATGGGTGGGTCATGGTGGAGAGGTCTGACAGATTGTGGGCCACTGGAGAAGGGAATGGCAAACCACTTCAGTATTCTTGCCTTGAGAACCCCATGAATAGTATGGAAAGGCAAAATGATAGGATACTGAAAGAGGAACTCCCCAGGTCGGTAGGTGCCCAATATGCTACTGGAGATCAGTAGAGAAATAAGTCCAGAAAGAATGAAGGGATGAAGCCAAAGCAAAAACAATACCCAGTTGTGGATGTGACTGATGATAGAAGCAAGGTCTGATGCTGTAAGAGTAATATTGCATATGATTGATTATATTTTTTGTAGCCAAAGATGGAGAAGCTCTGTACAGTCAGCAAAACCAAGACCGGGAGCTGACTGTGGCTTAGATCATAAACTCCTTATTTTCAAACTCAGACTTAAATTGAAGAAAGTAGGGAAAACCACTAGACCATTCAGGTTGACCTAAATCAAATCCCTTATGATTATACAGTGGAGGTGAGAAATAGATTGAAGGGACTAGATCTGATAGAGTGCCTGATGAACTATGGACGGAGGTTCGTGACATTGTCCAGGAGACAGGGATCAAGACCATCCCCATGGAAAAGAAATGCAAAAAAGCAAAATGGCTGTCTAGGGAGGCCTTACAAATAGCTGTGAAAAGAGGAGAAGCAAAAAGCAATTGAGAAAGGAAAGATATAACCATCTGAATGCAGAGTTCCAAAGAATAGCAAGGAGAGATAAGAAAGCCTTCCTCAGCCATCAATGCAAACAAATAGAGGAAAACAACAGAATGGGAAAGACTAGAGATCTCTTCAAGAAAATTAGAGATACCAAGGAAACATTTCATGCAAAGATGGGCTTAATAAAGGACAGAAATGGTGTGGACCTAACAGAAGTAGAAGACATTAAGAAGAGGTGGCAAGAATACACAGAATAACTGAACAAAAAAGATCTTCACGACCAAGATAATCATGATGGTGTGATCACTGACCTAGAGCCAGACATCCTGGAATGTGAAGTCAAGTGGGCCTTAGAAAGCATCAATACAAACAAAGCTAGTGGAGGTGATGGAACTCCAGTTGAGGTATTTCAAATCCTGAAAGATGATGCTGTGAAAGTGCTGCACTCAATATGCCAGCAAATTTGAAAAACTCAGCAGTGGCCACAGGACTGGAAAAGGTCAGTTTTCATTCCAATTCCAAAGAAAGGCAATGCCAAAGAATGCTCAAACTACTATAGAATTACACTCATCTCACATGCTAGTAGAGTAATGCTCAAATTTCTCCAAGCCAGGCTTCAGCAATATGTGAACCATGAACTTCCAGATGTTCAAGCTGAAATTTCGGACTCTTTTGTTGACCATGATGGCTACTCCATTTCTTCTAAGGGATCCCTGCCTGCACTAATAGATATAATGGTCATCTGAGTTAAATTCACCTATTCCAGTCCATTTTACTTTGCTGATTCCTAGAATGTTGACATTCACTCTTGCCATCTCCTGCTTGACCACTTCCAATTTGCCTTGATTCATGGACCTGACATTCCAGGTTCATATGCAATATTGCTCTTTACAGCATCAGACCTTGCTTCTATCACCAGTCACATCCACAGCTGGGTATTGTTTTTGCTTTGGCTTCATCCCTTCATTCTTTCTGGACTTATTTCTCTACTGATCTCCAGTAGCATATTGGGTACCTACCGACCTGGGGAGTTCCTCTTTCAGTATCCTATCATTTTGCCTTTCCATACTATTCATGGGGTTCTCAAGGCAAGAATACTGAAGTGGTTTGCCATTCCCTTCTCCAGTGACCCACAATCTGTCAGACCTCTCCACCATGACCAGCCCATCTTGGGTGGCCCCACAAGGCATGGCTTAGTTCATTGAGTTAGACAAGGCTGTGGTCCATGTGATTAGATTGACTAGTTTTCTGTGATTATCATTTCAGTGTGTCTGCTGTCTGATGCCCTCTCGCAACACCTACCGTCTTACTTGGGTTTCTCTTACCCTGGACATGGGGGATCTCTTCACAGCTGCTCCAGCAAAGCGCAACTGCTGCTCCTTACCTTGGATGAGGGGTATCTCATATCTGGAAGTTCATAGTCATCTGTAATTCTGGTTATTGTAACCAAACTGTATCTTACATTATATTCAGGTGTTTGACCATGACTCTTAAGTATTTTACAGATATTTCTGTACACTGGGGGTTGTATGAAAAAATTCTTCATCGTCAAGAAGATACATAGGAAAGCTAAGGAACAAATTACAACAGTTCTACATCAAGATGATGGCTATATAGAGATTTCAGCCCATATGGACTAAAACAAGAAGCTGCCCTGCCCTTGGGGCCCCTAGATCAGGTATCTAGAGATCTTTACTCTCTGATAGGCAGGGTCTATGCCTCTACTCAGTCTTGAAGCAATTATACAAGATAGACCTTCACGCTTCTACCTTGCATAAGAATATGGGAGTAAAATCTCTGAGGGGGGAATGTAACAGGAAGGAAAGGGACAAGCCACAACTTTTGAAAGAATGACATAGCCCAAGGACATAACATCACTTACCCAACTAAATTTAATCCAATCATAGAAAATCCTGGTCACGTGTAACTCTTTGCCTGTGTTAATCACAAGAAAAACTTAATACAAGATATCAATTTTGTCCTGAATAGTTTCCAGATAATATGAGCCTGAAATTCATTCTGGCAGGACTATTTTTTATTCTTGAGTATTTGTATGATTATTTAATTTCCTTTAAGTCAATTTATTAGAGCTCTTTCAGGAATTAATTTTTGGCAATATCATACCTATAACACACACTTTTCAGACACATATGAACACACAAAAACAGAGGCCTCCTAGTTCCTGGTCCAGAATTTCAGCCACGATCTTGAAAACCCAAACCATTTCCACCAAGTAGTTCCTAAATCTGGGAAATTATCATTTTGTAGATTGAGGTAATCTGAAACGTGGGATTATTTTTTTAAGCAAGTTTTTTGTTACCTCGGATGCCTTTTTTGTACATGTGGGAAAAACCTCTGCCCAGCCAGTGAATATATCTACCTTTACCAGTAAATACTTGTATCCTTCAGACATGGGCATCTCAGTAAAATCAATTTTCCAGTTCTCCATGCTGTTTCCTTGAGGTTGAATGGGTCTAAATAATGGAGGAGGGGGTGGCATTGTTCTAGGGTTATTTTGTAAACATGTGTCACATGATTTGGTAATCTGGGCCACCACTGTTTTCATTCCTTTATGCACAGACAACCTTTGTAGTAAATTCCGAAGAGCTTTCCAAAGAGCTTCAGATCCATAATGGGTAGTTTCATATAAAGCTTTGATTACTTTCCATTGTTGAGGTTGTGGAATTGTAATCTTTTCATCTAACATACCATCCGCTTTGACTTATTCACCTATTTTTAGCCCAGTTTTCTTCCTTGGTATAGCAGGGTTGTGAATTTCTTCTATAAAGCCTATGACTTTTAAAACTGCCTGTTTATCTGTATGCATGTACCTTTCTTAGCTTCTTGGTCAACTTGGTGATTTCCCTTTCCAATTTCAGACCTGGCAATCTGAGACTAAAGTCCCCTACAGTGAACAACAGCTATTTCTTTGAGGATCTTGTGTAGTAACTGCTGGCTGGACCTCTTTGGCAAGACCTGGAACCTCGATATTCCACATTCCAGGGCTTGTTAAGGCTTCTATTTCAACTTCAGATTCAATCTGCCCTTTTCTGTTAAAATCATTTGGCTATCAGGGTGGTTCCTTTGTCCCTCAAGAAACATAGTGGCCTCTAATTTAGTAAGTAAATCTCTCCGCATTAAAGGGATGGGGCAGTCAGGCACAAAAAGAAGTGAACGTAAAAACAACTGACCATTCAGTTCAGTTCAGTCGCTCAGTCGTGTCTGACTTTGAGACCCCATGAATTACAGCACGCCAGGCCTCCCTGTCCATCACCAACTCCCGGAGTTCACTCAAATTCACCTCCATCGAGTCAGTGATGCCATCCAGCCATCTCATCCTCTGCTGTCCCCTTTTCCTCCTGCCCCCAATCCCTCCCAGCATCAGAGTCTTTTCCAATGAGTCAGCTCTTCGCATGAGGTGGCCAAAGTATTGGAGTTTCAGCTTTAGCATCATTCCTTCCAAAGAACACCCAGGGCTAATCTCCTTTAGAATGGACTGGTTGGATCTCCTTGCAGTCCAAGGGACTCTCAGGAGTCTTCTCCAACACCACAGTTCAAAAGCATCAATTCTTCAGCGCTCAGCTTTTTTCACAGTCCAACTCTCACATCCATACACGACTACTGGAGAAACCATAGCCTTGACTAGACGGACCTTTGTTGGCAAAGTAATGTCTCTGCTTTTCAATATGCTATCTAGGTTGGTCATAACTTTTCTTCCAAGGAGTAAGCATCTTTTAATTTCATGGCTGCAGTCACCATCTGTAGTGATTTTGGAGCCCCAAACAATAAAGTCTGACACTGTTTCCCCATCTATTTCCCATGAAGTAATGGGACCAGATGCCATGATCTTCATTTTCTGAATGTTGAGCTTTAAGTCAACTTTTTCACTCTCCTCTTTCACTTTCATCAAAAGGCTTTTTAGTTCCTTTTCACTTTCTGCCATAAGGGTAGTATCATCTGCATATCTGAGGTTATTGATATTTCTCCCAGCAATCTTGATTCCAGCTTGTGCTTCTTCCAGCCCAGAGTTTCTCATGGTGTACTCTGCATAGAAGTTAAATAAGCAGGGTGACAATATACAGCCTTGATGTACTCCTTTTCCTATTTGGAATCAGTCTGTTGTTCCATGTCCAGTTCTAACTGTTGCTTCCTGACCTGCATATAGGTTTCTCAAGAGGCAGGTCAGGTGGTCTGGTATTCCCATCTCTTGAAGAATTTTCCAGTTTATTGTGATCCACACAGTCAAAGGCTTTGGTATAGTGAATAAAGCAGAAATAGATGTTTTTTTTTGAACTCTCTTGCTTTTTCCATGATCCAGCAGATGTTGGCAATTTGATCTCTGGTTCCTTGACCATTAGTGTTGCACAAAATGGGCTTTAGGAAAATGTGCCCCTGTTTATTCCCTGGAAACCCCATTACATATTCCTTATGATTGCTAAGGTTTTCAATCCTTTGGGTTAAAACTGAGAAGGTTACACCAGTGTCTATCAAGTAGCCAGGCACATCAACGATCACCTGAGGCTGGACATTAGTTATGTAGACAGTATCTCTAGGCAGAGCCACTTTTGGCCTTGAGTCCCGTTGGTCTTCTGATTGCAAAAGCATCAATACCCGAGGGGCTCTCATTGCTCTCTGGTGTCTGGGGCATTCCCTCTGCCATTGCCCTGACTGCTTGCCAAGGACACATCAATTCCAGTCCTTCCTTCAGTGCCCTTTGGTCTACACAGGATACACCAGCCTTGTATGGGTACCCATGGGCCGTGCAGTCTGCCAGGACCAGATTGACCCAGAAAGGGTTGCCTTCAAGGGGGTGGTCTTTGACCAGATAAAGCCATTGCAATCGTTTGGGTCTCTTACATATTTCTCTGGATGCATTCAGCCTTTTCAGCCTGTTATTCCTATTATTGAAAACAGAATAAGCCAAATGGAGCAAATCATTCATTGGCATTGAGGACCAGCACTTGCCTTCTGAATTTTTTACCTTTTGTCTGGGGCAGACTGGGCTGTGAAATGCATAGCCAAAAGGGCCTGGCCCTCAGGTGAGGAGGGGTCCAATTTGTATACTTTCTAAAAGCCTCCACTAATTTCCTCGGGAAGACTGCAAGATTTTCATCCTGTCCCTGTTGGACCTCTTTCACCTTTTCATAATTAACAGGTTTACTGTAAGTTTCTTCAAACCCTCTGTTAAACAGTTAATCATATGATCCTGCTCTATCTCTATCAATAGAATTCAGCTGGTAATTTCATTGCAGGTTTGTTTCAGGGACAGCATCATTTCTCACTTGGTGCACTGCATGGTCCTGTTGGGCTTCCAGTTGGTCTGCATGGGCTCTGGCTGCCAGTATTATACCCTACTTTTCCTTGGGGGTGCAGCAATGGTATAGTAAAGTCTGTAAGTCCCCCAGTTCCGTTCAGTCACTCAGTTGTGTCTGACTCTGCAACCCCATGGACTGCAGCACGCCAGGCTTCCCTGTCCATCATCAAATCCCAGAGCTTGCTCAAACTCATGTCTATCGAGTTGGTGATGCCATCCAACCATCTCATCCTCTGTCGTCCCCTTCTCCTCCTGCCTTCAATCTTTCCCAGCCTCAGGGTCTTTTCCAATGAGTCAGTTCTTCACATCAAGTGGCCAAAGTACTGGAGTTTCAACTTCAGCATCAGTCCTTCCAATGAATATTCAGGATTGGTTTCCTTTAGGATGGACTGGTTGGATCTCCTTGTAGTCCAAGGGACTCTCAAGAGTCTTCTCCAACACCACAGTTCAAAAGCATCAAGTCTTTGGTGCTCGACTTTCTTTATAGTCCAACTCTCATATCCATACATGACTACTGGAAAAACCATAGCTTTGACTAGACTTTGTTGGCAAAGTAATGTCTCTTTTTAATATGCTGTCTAGGTTGGTTGTAGCCTTTCTTCCAAGGAACAAGCGTCTTTTAATTCCATGGCTGCAATCACCATCTGCAGTGATTTTGGAGCCCAAGAAAATAAAGTCTGTCATGGTTTCAACTGTTTCCCCATCTATTTGCCATGAAGTGATAGGACCAGATGCCATGATCTTCTGAATGTTGAGTTTTAAGCCAACTTTTTCAGTCTCCTCTTTCACTTTCATCAAGAAGCTCTTAAGTCCCCCCAAGTGAGATCAAAAGATCTCACTAGTCAGAGAGACTAGTGAGAGACTTTTGTAAAATGAGAGTCAGAGAGACTTTTGTAAAATGTTCAGAATCCTCAGAAAAACTTCCCAACTTGTCCTCTGCCATACTTAGATCAGACATTGAGAAAGGTACATAAACCCTTATTGTTCCTTGATTTCTACTGGGAACTTCTCTCAGAGACAAAACTGTAGGGGCAGTTGGTTGGTAACATATCATTGACTGCACTAGGTGAGCTCAAGATGGGCCCCTTGGGCACTCAGGTGCAAAAAGAGGTTCCTGAATATGGGTGGGACCTCTTTTTATTCCTAGCTATGTCTTCCACTGAGGCAATGGTTCCTACCAGTAGTAGCTCTGGGTCCTCCTTGTAAAGGATTTAACCTTTGGATTGGTCCCATAGGGTAAATCAGTTAAAACATCTTTTGTGTCCTTATCAGAATTATCCCTCTGAGCTACACACACCTTAAATTCCTTTTGGGTCTCATTGTCTAAATATGGGGCCATGAAAATTTGAACAAATGAAAGCTCACTGTATTTAAATTTCCTTCTACAATATAAATCTAACTGCGATATAGTATCATAACCCAGGAACCCATTTAGTGGCCACTTTTCTTGTCTTCCTAGCCCATATCATGGCCAAGCATGATTATACAGCGTAACAAGTTTCTTTGTTTTTAATCCCAGCAGTCTGAATTTTTCCCAATCCTGGAAGATAAGTCCCAGGGGGTTATTGGTTGGGAATGATACTGCCTGACCCATTTCAGACCCAAACCAGAGATGATGTCTCTAATTCCCATGCTCTAACTCCCAAAATTTTACCCTTAAGTAAAAATCCACCACACAATTTGGTCATGATTTGCACTTATGATTTTAGATGCTATCCCTTCCAAGGTAGTCTCCCTACTGGTTGTTAGTGCCCAAACGTTGTTGCAAAGAAATGGCAGGAAGATGTCCCCAATGGTGTTGATGATGAGCTGGAGTTGGTCTAGTTATAAGTTAGGAATAAAGGGTCAGCACTTGTAAGGCTAAGAGGGAGGGGAATAAAAGCAGTCTTCTGGGGCTAACAGAAGAAATAGAGTAGAAATGAACAAGAGCACAAGAATGTAGGAGAAAAACCTCAGAGTCCAAGAGAACAGTATAATTCTGTCCTGGACCTGCTGTTGGATTCCCATAGGCACATGGGGCTGAACCAGTTTATTTTTAGTCAAAAATAAACAGGCAATTGCACAGTGCTCTCCCCAGTATATCTGGCTCACAGTGTCCCAGGGACCTCTTTAGGACCAAGACCTGACTCTAAACCTTTTCTTTCCTTATACCCATCCCTTCACAGCTGCCAGGTGAAACTATTTACCTCAGGTTGGGACTTGAACCTGTTAGGTAGTTAGAATAGGAAACAGGACTCCAAAATGGCGGTGGCTAAAAGACAAGGAGGGGAAAGGCCTGCGGAAATAGAACAAAGGAAGGTCAAAGGAAGGTCCAAGGACTGGAGTGAGGACTTCAGGTAGAACAAACAGCACTCCTGGCTGGCTCAATTTGCATAGGGCAGGCCCAGGGGGAGGAAAAACATATAAAAGGAGGAGCCAAAGCACTCTCTCTCTGCCTCCCCTGCATGCGTGCACTCTTTCTTTCTCTCTCTCTCTCTCTCTCCCCCTCGCCCTGGGGTGTTCTTCTCTTTGCGTCTTTGGGTCGACATGCCCTCACGCCTCGAGGATGGATTTTCCTGCTATTATCTAAATAAAATAGAGCTGTAACAAGGAGCTGTAACACTGATTTGTCTAAGAGCTATATCATGGTCCGCTTGAGACCTGAGAGCTATAACACAGCCTGTCCAAGACCCTAGAGCTGTGACACGCTGAGGGCTTTAATGTCCGTCACTCCAAATCTTTGTTGTGATGAGACAGAACTGAGGAGCATACACTCGCCTGAGAAACACATGTGCTGGACTCGAATCCAGCCAAAACCCAGTCTGGGACTCAACCCTCGTGGCTGGTATCAGATTTTGATACCTAGAAATGGGACGCTACCCCAAACCAGCAAACAAAAAAGGAAAACAGAAGCTAGGAATAAAAGAGAGTGGCTTTAGAACCAGGTATAAACTTTTCAAGGACTTTGAAAATAGTGTTAATGAAAGCCCAAAGTTTCTTGAAAACACTTTCATTAGAAGTTCCATGGCCTTTGAGGAGGCTGCTGGTTAAATTTAAAGGAACATGAGGTAAACGTTATTGGAAACATTTAAAAACTCTAAAAAATGAGGAGTCTTCCGTGCTGGCAGAGAGTTGAGCCACCCTGTCGCAACTGTAATATGAAGGAAGAGAATGTAACTGAAGAAATGGATGATCTGGATAAGGAGATTTCCATAGTGAGTGATAAAGCAGTTACCTATTTCCTTCCTGTTGATAAAAGCAAAATGCAAGAAAAGAGTGATAAGATAAAGGAAAGAATGTTAAGTAAAAGGAAGACATTACTTGTTGGTTATGAAAATTTTCACTCTGAACAACAATGTTTTAAAAAAAAAGAAGTAGCTTCTAGGAAAAGATAAAAAGAACACGTCTAGGAAAGCATTTTTTAAATTTTTACTTAAGTATAGTTGATTTATGAAAAGTGAAAGTATTAGTCATTCAGTTGTGTCTTATTCTTTGTGACCCTATGGACTATAGCAAAATGCAAGAAAAGAGTGATAAGATAAAGGAAAGAATGTTAAGTAAAAGGAAGACATGACTTGTTGGTTATGAAAATTTTCACTCTGAACAACGTTTAAAAAAAAAAGGAGTAGCTTCTAGGAAAAGATAAAAAGAACACGTCTAGGAAAGCATTTTTTAAATTTTTATTTAAGTATAGTTGATTTATGAAAAGTGAAAGTATTAGTCATTCAGTTGTGTCTTATTCTTTGTGACCTTATGGACTATAGCCCACCAGGTTCCTCTGTCCATGGGATTCTTCAGGCAAGAATGCTGGAGTGGGTGGCCATTCCCTTCTCCAAGGGATCTTCCCAACCCAGGGATTGAACTCAGGTCTCCCTCATTATAGGCAGATTTTTTTCAGTCTGAGCCATCAGAGAAACCCATAGTTAACTTATAGTGTATTAACTTTTGCTGTACAGCAAAGTGACTCAGTTATATATATATTCTTTTTCATATTCTTTCCCTTTATGGTTTATCACAAGATACTGAATTTAGTTCCTTATGCTGTATAGTAGGACTTTTTTGCTTACCCATCCTATGTATCAGAGTTTGCATCTGCTAATCCTAAGCTTCCAATCTTCCTTCCTCCTAACCCCCTTGGCAACAACAACTCTTTTCTCTATGTCTGTGAGTCTGTTTCTGTTTCATAGACATGTTCATTTGTATTGTATTTTAGATTTCATGTATACGTGATATTTGAAAACATGCTTTAATAATAAAGCTTGGAATATAACTGTAAAAATCTTTAAGGCTTTAGAAGGATGTGAGATAGTACTTTAGAGAACTGTTCAATCAAGCAGTCTCTTCTAAGAAGACCAGCAGTTTCATAAGAAACCAAGGTATAGAAAGGCTGACATCTCCACTATATGTTTTTTGTTTAATGAGTGAACAGAAACAATATGCATAGAAGACCCACAAAGATTTTAAGAAAAGTGCATTGCTAGAAATACCACCAGCTTACATTGGAAGGGATGGAAATAGTGCAGAACAAAAATAAGTATTTGAACGTCCAAATTTCTACAGGCAGCAAACAAATTGAGGAAAGCACTCAGCTGAAAACATAAGCTTCCTTCCATGGAAATATGATTCAAAAGATAATAAAGAATTATTCCTAGACAGAAAACAAAATTCTAATTGAGGAATTTCCAACATATCCCAAGCTACATTTCAGAATTCAGTGCATTGTTGTGCTTACTTTATTCTCATTTTTCTGACCTGATGTATCTATCTATAGCAGTTACCCTCTGTCTATAACAACAGTGGTGTGTCAGGATAAAGCCTTTCTTTTTAGTTCAAAGTCACTCTAATTGAAAGAAACTGTATGTGAAGAGTTGTATTTAATGAAGTATACCCATAGAGATGTAGTTGCCTCTGGACCTTTTTAGATGTCATTGGTTCACTGCTATAATAGTGTACTTCCCAATATGTGTTCTGAAAGGAAGAAATCCTTTGATATACTCTAAAAAGAAAAGTTTCTTAGTCAAGTAAGTTTGTGAAAAGCTGTATATACTGTCTCTCTGGTAGAGGATTCAAATCATATCAGCATATTAAAAGTTCTGAAACATCTTTTGGTAAACAAACTAGTTTAATTTTGTTTGAGCCAGAATTTCCCAACATGATTTATTCAAGAGACAATCCTCTTCATTTAGAAAAGTTGTACTTTTTAGAGCAGTTTTATATTTACATGAAAAGTACAGTTTTTACATAGAAAGCATAGAAAGTACAGAGTACCCATAACACCTCCCCGCTTTTCCATGTTATTAACATATTAAATTATTGCAGTACATTTGCTACAACTGATAAGAGGAGACAGCCTTTTCTTCTTCCCCAGTTGAGGGGAAAAACATCTAAATTTTCTGCATTATCATTAAGTATGACATTAGTGTAGGATTTGACCAAGCTGAAGAAGTTTCTTCTATTCCCCGTTTGCTGAACATTTTTGCCATGAATCAGTGTTAGGTTTTTTAAAATGCTTTTTCTGCATCTTTTTATAAGATCATATATATTTTTCTGCAGTCTGTTGATATGATGAAGCTAATTAATTTTCAAATGTTGACTCAACCTTACATATCTGGAATAAATCTCACTTGGTCTTAGTATACAATAGTATATGTATAATGTATAATTATACATATACATTAGTATATGTATAATTCTTTTTATACATAATTGGATTCAATTTGGTAATAATATTTTTTAAGGATTTTTGTATCTATATTCATGAGAAATATCAGTCTGTATTTTTCCTCCTTAGTAATGATTTTGTATGGTTTTGTTATTAGGGTAATGCTATCCTCATAAAATAAGTTATAACATGTTCCTTCCACATATATCTTCTGGAAGGGATGGTATATAATGGTATAGTTTCTTCATTTTCCTATGTAAAAATTCTCTTCAAACTTAACCAGTAAACTATTTTGCATTTAAATGATAACCTGATTATTATTTTTCCTTTTGTTCCTTAAGGATCAGTTCAGTCGTTCAGTCGTGTCCGACTCTTTGCTACCCCATGAATCGCAGCACGCTAGGCCTCCCTGTCCACCACCAACTCCTGGAGTTCACTCAAACTCACCTCCATTGAGTCGGTGATGCCATCCAGCCGTCTCATCCTCTGTCATCCCCTTCTCCTCCTGCCCTCAATCTTTCCCAGCATCACGGTCTTTTCCAATGAGTCAGCTCTTTGCATCAGATAGTCAAAGTATTGGCATTTCAGCTTCAACATCAGTCCTTCCGATGAACACCCAGGACTGATATCCTTTAGGATGGACTGGTTGGATCTCCTTGCAATCCAAGGGACTCTCAAGAGTCTTCTCCAACACCACCGTTCAAAAGCATCAATTCTTCGGTGCTCAGCTTTCTTCACAGTCCAACTCTCATATCCATACATGACTACTGGAAAAACCATAGCCTTGACCAGATGGACCTTTGTTGGCAAAGTAATGTCTCTGCTTTTCAATATGCTATTTAGGTTGGTCATAACTTTTCTTCCAAGGAGTAAGCGTCTTATAATTTCATGGCTGCAGTCACCATCTGCAGTGATTTTGGAGCCCAAAAAGATGAAGTCTGACACTGTTTCCACTGTTTCCCCATCTATTTCCCATGAAGTGATGGGACCAGATGCCATGATCTTTGTTTTCTGAATGTTGAGCTCTAAGCCAACTTTTTCACTCTCCTCTTTCACTTTCATCAAGAGGCTTTTTAGTTCTTCTTCACTTTCTACCATAAGAATGGTGTCATCTGCATATCTGAGGTTATTGATATTTCTCCCGGCAATCTTGATTCCAGCTTGTGCTTCTTCAAGCCCAGCATTTCTCATGATGTACTCTGCATATAAGTTAAATAAGCAGGGTGACAATATACAGCCTTGACATACTCCTTTCCCTATTTGGAACCAGTCTGCTGTTCCGTGTCCAGTTGTAATTGTTGCTTCCTGACCTGTATATAGGTTTCTCAAGAGGCAGGTCAGGTGGTCTGGTATCACCACCTCTTTCAGAATTTTCCACAGTTTATTGTGATCCACACAGTCAAAGGCTTTGGCATAGTCAATAAAGCAGAAATAGATGTTTTTCTGGAACTTATGGATATTTTTATTATTTTGTTTGCACACAATAAAATGCACAGATTGTTGCTGTACAACTTGATGAGTTCTGACAATTGTTTACATCCATAGAACCACCAGCTCAGTAAAGATATAGAATATTCCAACTTACTCCAGAAAGATTTCTTGTGCACCTTTTACAGTCAATTCTTCTTGCCCATATCTCTCTCATTCCAGGCCATGATTCTTCTAGTTTCTATTATCATAGCTCAGCTTTGCCTGAGCTATGCTATATAATGAGCTTTATTGCTCATTATATAGCCGGAGGCGGACATCACCTAGACATCATAACTCTTTTGTATCTCACTTCTTTCCCTCAACGTGATGTTTTTGAGATTCATCCTTATTGTTTTGTGTGTCAGTTGTTTATTCTTTGTACTTTATGTATTTTTATTGAGTAAATTTTAGATGTCACATTGTGAAAGTTTAAGGTGTACGGTGTGTTACTTTGATGCATTTGTATACTGTAGTAGGATAGCCAAGGTAGTGTTATTTATCACTTTTAATGACAATTTAATTGTCTATATTTACTATACTGTGCATTAGCTATATATGACTAATTGACTGCTCATTAAAAGTTTGTACCCTTAAACATTATAACTTGGATTTCAACCCCCACCATCCCCTGGTAATCATCATTTTACTCTCTGTTTTTATAGGTTTAACTTTTATAGTTTCCACATAAAGGTGAAATCAGATAGTACTTGTATTTGTCTCATTTATCTTAGCAAAATGTGCTCTTACTTAGCAAAATGTGCTCAAAGTCCATTCATGTTGTTGAAAATGAAAGGATATGCTCCTTTCTCATTGCTGAATAATATTCCATCATGTATATGCACCACATTTTTTTATCCATATATCTATTGATGGGAATTTGGTTTGTCTCCATGTCGTGGCAATTGTGAATAACACTATAATAAACATGGGAGTACATTTATCTCATCAAAATCCTGTTTTCATTTAATACAAGTATATACCCAGAAGCAGAATTGTTGGAAGACATGGTAGATCTATTTTTAATTTTTTGAAGAATCTCCATATTGTTTTTCATAGTGGTTGGACCAAATTACATTATTTCTAACAATATATGAGTTTCACTTTCACTACAGTCTCATCAACACCTGTTATTTCCTGTCTACTTGGTGATAACCACTCTAACAGATGTAAACTAATACCTCATTATGATTTTGACTTACATTTCTCTGATAAGTAGTGATACTGAACATCTTTTCACATGTCTCTTGGTGATTTCAACATCCACGTTGGAAAAATATCATTTTAGTTATTCTGCCAGTTTTAAAATTTGATTGCCTGCTTTCATGTTATTAAGTTGACTGAGTTTTTTATATATTAATTAATTGTTCAACATATGGTTTGAAAAATTTCTCTCCCACACTGTGGGCTGCCTTTTCTTTTACTCTCTTTTTTTTTGGTATTTTTAATTTATTTTTATTTGGAGGATAATTGCTTTACAATATTGTATTAGTTTATGCCATAAATAAACATGAATCAGCCATAGGTACACATATGTCTGCCAGGAGCCAGCGTGAGGAGCTCCACCCATGACAAAGGTCATGAGGAAGGAGGCTCAGCACACGCAAAGGCGGGATCAAGCCTCAGGAGTCCCCATGGAAATTCTCGAGCATTTACCCCCCCAAACCAGAGTCTGCCTACTTTCTGCTTTGTGCCTTCACCTACACCTCTGACTTTATGGGGGGCTGTCCCCCACTACCTCTCTCTGGAAAAAGAGTTAGCTTACAGCTCCAGTTAATAATTCCTGGGTGTGACAGTGTTTCAACCTACAAACTCCTTTGGAAATCCTCTAGCCTGCCTGAATAGGTTTTTCTGGCCACATGTGATTGTTCAGAGCCTCCCAACTGTGAGAGGCAGGAGATGTTCTAAACTGCCTAAACACAGATTCCTTTGAGTAGTTAAAAGATTGATTAGAAATTGTATTGGTGAAGGGTTTTTCACTTATTGGGCCAATGTTTGCTGCTAAGTCTCCATACTCCTTACCTACTGTGTCCTTGGCAGTGTATTGATTGATATAATGGGTGTATAGAAATGTAAGTAGTAGCCTCAATGTTTGTAACCTTGGAACCTTGAGTTAATTCTTTTCTTGATTGAGCCCACCTCACCTTTGCCCTATAGGAATGCAACTCTATCCAATGCTTTTTGGAGGCTGGCACCTGACTTTAGAATAATCGCCTGACTTTGGAATAATCACCATTAGAGAAAAATAAGTTTCTTAAAATGTTAACAGGCCTCCTGGCCAGAAGATGATGTAATTCACCTGAACTTTTGCGTATGATAAGTTTGAAAGCCTGGCTTCGATTAGGACCAGGAACTGCTGTCCTTGCATGACTCCACCCCTTCCCCCATTATCCTCTATGCACAACTTAAGGTATAAAAACTACTTTGAAAAATAAAGTGCGGGCCTTGTTCACCGAAACTTGGTCTCCCCATGTCGCTCTCTCTCTCAAATTCTGGCTGAGTCTCCATCTGGAGCACGGAACCCGCCATGCTTGCTAATTATGCCTGGGCTTCTAAGATCCGACCAGGGAGGCCTCAGTGTCTTCTCTCCTTTGGGAGAACGGAAGGATGCCTGCGGCCTACGTAAGTGGTGCAAACTTCTTGTCTTGAAGTTTTATTGGTCTCCCGCGTAAACCAAGCTACTCAGCCTCTTTTCTCCACTGAATTTTCCTACTGAGCTACCCTCATCCTATTACTCTTTATATCTTTGATAAAATATTTAAATAAATAGGTCGCCGGCGCCTTCCCCGCTTCGAATACCCTGGATCAGCCAGGGCTGGTCCCCGGCATATGTCCTCTCCCTCTTGAACCATACTCCCACTTCCCATCCCAATCCACCCCTCTAGGTTGTCACAGAACACTGAATTTGAGCTTCCAGTGTCATATAGCAAATTCCCACTGGCTATCTGTTTTGTATATGGTAACGTATATATTTCAATGTTGCTCTTTAAATTCTTCCCTCCTTCTCCTTGCATGACTGTCTGCAGGTCCGTTCTCTATGTCTGTGTCTCCACTGTTGCCCTGTAAATAGGTTCATCAGTACCATCTTTCTAAATTCCATGTATATGTGTTCATATATGACATTTGTTTTTCTCTTTCTGACTTCATTCTGCATAATAATCTCTAGGTTAGTCCACCTCATTAGAACTGACTCAAATGAACTCATTTTTATGGCTGAGTAATATTCCAGTGTACACATGTATCACAACTTCCTTATCCATTCATCTGTTGATGGATGTCTAGGTTGCTTTGTTGTCCTAGATATTTGTAAACAGTGCTACTGTGAACATTAGGGTACATGTATCTCTTTAAATTATGGTTTCCGTAGGGGGTTTCCCTGATAGCTCAGCTGGTAAAGAATCCATCTGCAATGTAGGAGACTCCAGTTTGATTCCTGGCTCAAGAAGATCCCCTGCAGAAATGATAGGCTACCCAATCCAGTATTCTTGGCTTCCCTTGTGGCTCAGATGGGAAAGAATCTGCCTGCAATGCAGGAGATCTGGGTTTGCTCCCTGGGTTGGGAAGATCCCCTGGAAGAGGGAATAGCAACCCACTCCAGTATTCTTGCCTAGGGAATTTCATGGACAGAAGAGCCTGACAGGCTATAGTCCATGGGATTGCAAATAGTCAGACATGACTGAGCAACTTTCTTCACCTTCAATGTATTTTTATCTCAGTTATTGTATGGTTCATTGCTGATTGTATGTTCTTTCATTCTGCTGCTGCTGCTAAGTCGCTTTAGTCGTGTCCGACTCTGTGCGACCCCATAGACGGCAGCCCACCAGGCTCCCCCATCCCTGGGATTCTCCAGGCAAGAACACTGGAGTGGGTTGCCATTTCCTTCTCCAATGCATAAAAGTGAAAAGTGAACGTGAAGCCATTCAGTCGTGTCCAACTCCTAGTGGCCCCATGGACTGCAGCCTACCAGGCCCCTCTGTCCATGGGATTTTCCATGGAGTGGGTTGCCATAGCCTTCTCCGTTCATTCTTCTACGTCCTTATTAAACAGTTCTTGCATCTTCTTGATCCATGCCTCCAGTCTATTTATATGTGCTTCCATTTTATTTTCAACTTCTGCATCATCTTTACTATGATTACTCTGAATTTTTTTTCAGTTGAACTGCCTATTTTCTCTTCATTTGTTTGGTCTTGTGGATTTTTACCATGTTTCTTCATCTGTTGCATGTTTCTCTGTCTTTTCATTTTGTTTAATTTACTGTGTTTGAGGTCTCCTTTCTGCAGGCTGGAAGATCATCATTACTCTTAATTTGGAATCTGCTGCCTGTTGGTGAGGTTGAACTAGTGCTCATGAAGTTTTCCTGGTTAGGGGAACTTGTGCCTGTAGTCTGGTGGATGGAGCTGAATCTTGTCTTTCCAAAGGTCAGTGCCAAGTTCAGTAGCATGTTTTGGGCTGCCTGTGTGCTAATGTGGAGGGTTGTTGCCCTGTTTTGCTGAAGGATTGGTGTGGGGTGCCTGGCACTGGAACTTGCTGGCCTTTGGTGGTGCTTGGTCTTAGTGCTGAGTTGGAGGTCTTTGAGAGCACTTTTGCTAAAGGTTCCATGGGGTCAAGAGTTCTTTGGTGGTTCATAGTCCTGGACTCAGGTCTCCCACCCTCAGGGATTCAAGCCTGATCCCTTACTGTAGCACCAAGACTTCATAGGTCACATAGCACAGAAGACAAAACCCTAAGACTATTGGTGAAAGCAAAACGCAGTAGCCCAAGACCCCAAAAGAAACTCTCCAAAATCCTTCAGTATTTCTAGGAAGGCCTTTGATCCTTTTGTGGGCAGTGTGGGGTCAGTTCAGGCTTAGATTTGGCCTTACTCCAGCTTTTATTGCTCCCAAAGTTCCCTGTTGTGCTTAAAGTCCACAGCCTCAGGCTAACTGTGGGATTTAATTTGGTGCACCTTTCCTTCCAAGTTTGTGGAAACTTTTCCACCTTATCAGCTCCCTCTCCAGGGCATATGTCCCTGTTCTAAAATCCTGTTTCTTTTTTTAATCTTTATCTTTTCCCCTACTTTATTCTAAGGAGATTGGCTTGCATTTTTAGAAGTCTGGGGTCTTCTGCCATCATTTTGAAGATGTTCTATAGAAGTTGTTCCACATGCAGATGATTTTTTTTTACATATTTGTGGGGAGGAAGGTAATCTCCCCACTTTATTCCTCTGCCATCTTGGAGTCCTCCTTGTCTTTTTTTTTCATTAGTTGTTAGTTTTACTGTGCATTAGCTTTTGAGCTTGATGTAGTCCTATTTGTTGATTTTTGCTTTTGTCATTTGTGTTCAACATGTTCAAAAAATCATTGTCAAGACCAATATAAATGAGCTTCTTCTTACATTTTCCTTATATATTTATGGTATCAGGTCTTATGTTTAATTTTTTGATACAGTTTCAATCTTTGTGAGTGGTGTAAGATAGAGGGCCAATATCATTGCTTTGCATGTGTTTCTCTAGTTTTCACAGCACCATTTGTTGAAGACATTACCCTTTCTCCACTCAGTATTCTTGGCTCCTTTGTCAAAGATTAGTTGACTATGCATACCAGGAGTGGTGGCTGCGCGGGCGCAGGAGGGCAGAGAGGAGCTACTCCACATTCAAGGTCAGGAGGGGCGGCCATGAGGAGATACCCTTCGCCCAAAGTAAGGAGCAGTGACTGCGCTTTGCTGGAGTAGCCGTGAAGAGATACCCCACGCCCAAGGTAAGAGAAACCCAAGAAAGATGGTAGGTGTTGCGAGAAGGCATCAGAGGGCAGACACATTGAAACCATACTCACAGAAAACTAGTCAATCTAATCACACTAGGACCACAGCCTTGTCTAACTCAATGAAACTAAGCCATGCTATGTGGGGCCACCCAAGACAGACAGGTCATGGTGGAGAGGTGTGACAGAATGTGGTCCACTGGAGAAGGGAATGGCAAACCACTTCAGTATTCTTGCCTTGAGAACCTCATGAACAGTATGAAAAGGCAAAATGATAGGATACTGAAAGAGGAACACCCCAGGTCGGTAGGTGCCCAATATGCTACTGGAGATCAGTGGAGAAATAACTCCAGAAAGAATGAAGGGATGGTGCCAAAGCAAAAACAATACCGAGTTGTGGATGTGACTGGTGATAAAAGCAAGGTCTGATGCTGTAAAGAGCAATATTGCATAGGAACCTGGAATGTCAGGTCCATGAATCAAGGCAAATTGAAAGTGGTCAAACAGGAGATGGCAAGAGTGGACGTTGACATTCTAAGAATCAGTGAACTTAAATGGAGTGGAATGGGTGAATTTAACTCAGATGACCATTATATCTACTACTGTGGGCAGGAATCCCTTAGAAGAAATGGAGTAGCCATCATGGTCAACAAAAAAGTCCAAAATGCAGTACTTGGATGCAATCTCAAAAATGACAGAATGATCTCTGTTCGTTTCCAAGGCAAACCATTCAATATCACAGTAAGCCAAGTCTATGCCCCAACCAGCAATGCTGAAGAAGCTGAAGTTGAACGGTTCTATGAAGACTTACAAGACCTTTTAGAACTAACACCCAAAAAAGATGTCCTTTTCATTATCAGATCAGATCAGATCAGTCGCTCAGTCGTGTCCGACTCTTTGCGACCCCATGAATCACAGCACGTCAGGCCTCCCTGTCCATCACCAACTCCCAGAGTTCACTGAGACTCACGTCCATCAAGTCAGTGATACCATCCAGCCATCTCATCCTCTGTCGTCCCCTTCTCCTCTTGCCCCCAATCCCTCCCAGCATGAAAGTCTTTTTCAATGAGTCAACTCTTCGCATGACGTGGCCAAAGTACTGGAGTTTCTGATTTAGCATCATTCCTTCGAAAGAAATCCCAGGGCTGATCTCCTTCAGAATGGACTGGTTCGATCTCCTTGCAGTCCAAGAGACTCTCAAGAGTCTTCTCCAACACCACAGTTCAAAAGCATCAATTCTTCGGCGCTCAGCCTTCTTCACAGTCCAACTCTCACATCCATACATGACCACAGGAAAAACCATAGCCTTGACTAGACGGACCTTTGTTGGCAAAGTAATGTCTCTGCTTTTCAATATGCTATCTAGGTTGGTCATAACTTTCCTTCCAAGGAGTAAGCATCTTTTAATTTCATGGCTGCAGTCACCATCTGCAGTGATTTTGGAGCCCCCCAAAATAAAGTCTGACACTGTTTCCACTGTTTCCCCATCTATTTGGCATGAAGTGATGGGACCAGATGCCATGATCTTCGTTTTCTGAATGTTGAGCTTTAAGTCAACTTTTTCACTCTCCTCTTTCACTTTCATCAAGAGGCTTTTTAGTTCCTCTTCACTTTCTGCCATAAGAGTGGTGTCATCTGCATATCTGAGGTTAATGATATTTCTCCTGGCAATCTTGATTCCAGCTTGTGTTTCTTCCAGTCCAGCATTTCTCATGATGTACTCTGCATATAAGTTAAATAAACAGGGTGACAATATACAGCCTTGACATACTCCTTTTCTTATTTGGAACCAGTCTGTTGTTCCATGTCCAGTTCTAACTGTTGCTTCCTGACCTGCCTACAAATTTCTCAAGAGGCAGATCAGGTGGTCTGGTATTCCCATCTCTTTCAGAATTTTCCACAGTTAATGTGATCCACACAGTCAAAGGCTTTGGCATAGTCAATAAAGCAGAAATAGATGTTTTTCTGGAAGTCTCTTGCTTTTTCCATGATCCAGCAGATGTTGGCAATTTGATCTCTGGTTCCTCTGCCTTTTCTAAAACCAGCTTGCACATCAGGAAGTTCACGGTTCACATATTGCTGAAGCCTGGCTTGGAGAATTTTGAGCATTACTTTACTAGCATGTGAGATGAGTGTAATTCTGTAGTAGTTTGAGCATTCTTTGGCATTGCCTTTCTTTGGGATAAGAGGAGATACCCAGCGTCTGAGGTTGGGGCGGCAACGAGAGGAGCTACCCCACGCCCCCACGCCTGAGGCCAGGGGCTGTGGCCGGGAGGACCAACCCCACGTCCAAGGACCCGTGGCTGGACGGGCACAGGAGGGCCTAGAAGAGCTATCCCACGTTGAAGGTCAGGAAGGGTGGTGGTGAGGAGATAACCCTCGTCCAAGGTAAGGAGCAATGGCTGCGCTTTGCTGGAGCAGCCATGAAGAGATACCCAAGGTAAGAGAAATCCAAGTAAGACAGTAGGTGTTGCAAGAGGGCGTCAGAAGGCAAACACACTGAAACCATACTCACAGAAAACTAGTCAATCTAATCACACTAGGACCACAGCCTTGTCTAACTCAATGAAACTAAGCCATGCCCGTGGGACAACCCAAGATGGGCGGGTCATGGTGGAGAGATCTGACAGAATGTGGTCCACTGGAGAAGGGAATGGCAAACCACTTCAATATTCTTGCCTTGAGAACACCAAAAACAGTATGAAAAGGCAAATGATAGGATACTGAAAGTGAAACTCCCCAGGTCAGTAGGCGCCCAATATGCTATTGGAGATTAGTGGAGAAATAACTCCAGAAAGACTGAAGGGATGGAGCCAAAGCAAAAACAATACCCAGCTGTGGATGACTGGTGATAGAAGCAAGGTCTGATGCTGCAAAGAGCAATATTGCATAGGAACCTGGAATGTCAGGTCCATGAATCAAGGCAAATTGGAAGTGGTCAAACAAGAGATGGCAAGAGTGGATGTCGACATTTAGGAATCAGCAAACTGAAATGGACTGGAATGGATGAATTTAACTCAGATGACCATTATATCTACTACTGCAGGCAGAAATCCCTCAGAAGAAATGGAGTAGCCATCATGGTCAACAAAAGAGTCTGAAATGCAGTACTTGGATGCAATCTCAAAAACGACAGAATGATCTCTGTTCGTTTCCAAGGCAAACCATTCAATATCACAGTAAGCCAAGTCTATGCCACAACCAGTAATGCTGAAGAAGCTGAAGTTGAATGGTTCTATGAAGACCTTTTAGAACTAACACCCAAAAAAGATGTCCTTTTCATTATAGGGGACTGGAATGCAAAAGTAGGAAGTCAAGAAACACCTGGAGTAACAGGCAAATTTGGCCTTGGAATATGGAATGAAGCAGGGCAAACACTAATAGATTTTTGCAAAGAAAATGCACTGATCATAACAAACACCCTCTTCCAACAACACAAGAGAAGACTCTATACATGGACATCACCAGATGGTCAACACCGAAATCAGATTGATTATATTCTTTGCAGCCAAAGATGGAGAAGCTCTATACAGTCAGCAAAAACAAGACCAGGAGCTGACTATGGCTCAGACCATGAACTCCTTATTGCCAAATTCAGACTTAAATTGAAGAAAGTAGGGAAAACCACTAGACCATTCAGGTATGACCTAAATCAAATCCCTTATGATTATACAATGGAAGTGAGAAATAGATTTAAGGGACTAGATCTGATAGATAGAGTGCCTGATGAACTAGGGAATGAGGTTCGTGACATTGTCCAGGAGACAGGGATCAAGACCATCCCCATGGAAAAGAAATACAAAAAAGCAAAATGGCTGCCTGGGGAGGCCTTACAAATAGCTGTGGAAAGAAGAGAAGTGAAAATCAAAGGAGAAAAGAAAAGCTATAAATATCTGAATGCAGAGTTCCAAAGAATAGCAAGGAGAGATAAGAAAGCCTTCTTCAGCGACCAGTGCAAAGAAATAGAGGAAAACAACAGAATGGGAAAGACTAGAGATCTCTTCAAGAAAATCAGAGATACCAAAGGAACATTTTATGCAATTATGGGCTCGATAAAGGACAGAAATGGTATGGACCTAACAGAAGCAGAAGATATTAAGAAGAGATGGCAAGAATACACAGAAGAAGTGTACAAAAAAGATCTTCACGACCAAGATAATAACGATGGTGTGATCACTGACCTAGAGCCAGATATCCTAGAATGTGAAGTCCAGTGGGCCTTAGAAAACATCACTACGAACAAAGCTAGTGGAGGTCATAGAATTCCAGTTGAGCTATTCCAAATCCTGAAAGATGATGCTGTGAAAGTGCTGCACTCAATATGCCAGCAAATTTGGAAAATTCAGCAGTGGCCACAGGACAGGAAAAGGTCAGTTTTCATTCCAATCCCAAAGAAAGGCAATGCCAAAGAATGCTCAAACTACTACAGAATTACACTCATCTCACATGCTAGTAAAGTAATGCTCAAAATTCTCCAAGCCAGACTTCAGCAATAGGTGAACCGTGAACTTCCAGATGTTCAAGATGGTTTTAGAAAAGGCAGAGGAACCAGAGATCAAATTGCCAACATCTGCTGGATCATCAAAAAAGCAAGAGAGTTCCAGAAAAACATCTATTTCTGCTTTATTGACTATGCCAAAGCCTTTGACTGTGTGGACCACAATAAACTGTGGAGAATTCTGAAAGAGATGGGAATACCGGACCACCTGGCCTCCTCTTGAGAAACTTTATGCAGGTCAGGAAGCAACAGTTAGAACTGCACATGGAAGAACAGACTGGTTCCAAACAGGAAAAGGAGTCCATCAAGGTTGAATATTGTCAGCCTGCTTATTTAACTTTATGCAGAGTACATCATGAGAAACGCTGGGCTGGAAGAAGCACAGGCTGGAATCAAGATTGCCAGGAGAAATATCAATAACCTCAGATATGCAGATGACACCACCCTTATGGCAGAAAGTGAAGAGGAACTAAAAAGCCTCTTGATGAAAGTGAAAGAGGAGAGTGAAAAAGTTGACTTAAAGCTCAACATTCAGAAAACGAAGATCATGGCATCTGGTCCCATCACTTCATGGGAAATAGATGGGGAAACAGTGGAAACAGTGTCAGACTTCATCTTTTTGGGCTCCAAAATCACTGCAGATGGTGACTGCAGCCATGAAATTAAAAGACGCTTATTCCTTGGAAGGAAAGTTATGACCAATCTATATAGCATATTGAAAAGCAGAGACATTACTTTGCCAACAAATGTCCATCTAGTCAAGGCTATGGTTTTTCCAGTGTTCATGTATGGATGGGAGAGTTGGACTGTGAAGAAAGCTGAGGGCCAAAGAATTGATGCTTTTGAACTGTGGTGTTGGAGAAGACTCTTGAGAGTTCCTTGGACTGCAGGGAGATCCAACTAGTCCATCCCAATGGAGATCAGTCCTGAGTGTTCTTTGGAAGGACTGAAACTCTAATACTTTGGCCACCTCATTTGAAGAGTTGACTCATTGGAAAAGACTCTGATGCTGGGAGGGATTGGGAGCAGGAGGAGAAGGGGAGGACAGAGGATGAGATGGCTGGATGGCATCACCAACTCGATGTACATGAGTTTGAGTGAACTCTGGGAGTTGGTGATGGACAGGGAGGCCTGGTGTGCTGCGATTCATGGGGTTGCAAAGAGTCGGACACGACTGAGCAACTGAACTGAACTGAACTGAGCTGATGTTGTATAATGGTCTCTATTAATTTACATTCCTTCTATACCTAATTTGGTAAGGTTTTTTATCATGACAGAATGTTGATTTGCCAATTGTTTTTTCTGCATTTAATTAATCATGTAGCTTTTATCTTTCATTTTATTGATGTAATATGTTACATTTATTGATTTGCATGTGTTGAGCTATTCTCACATCTTAGGGATAAGTTCCATTTGGTCATGGTATAGAATTCTGTTAGAGTGTTCTTGAAATTTGTTTGCTAATATTTTGTTGACAGTTTTTGCATGTATATACATCAGGGATATTGGTCTATAGTTTTCTCGTGGCATCCTTATCTGGTTTCAATATCAAAGTGAGGCTGGTTTCATAGAGTGAGTTTGGAAGTGTTTCCTATCCTCAAAATTTTGGAAGAATTTGTGAATTATTGGTGTTAATACTTTTCAAATATTTGATAGAGTTATCCAATGAAGCCATCTGGTCTGGATTACCTCTGTTGGAAGTGTTTTGATTACTAATTCAGTCTCTTGTCCTTGGCCTGTTTACATTTTCTATTTCTCTCTTGCTGAGTCTTGGTAGGTTGTATGTTTCAATAATTTATCTGGTTCTCCTATAATCTGCAATTTGTTGGTATATAATTTTCAAAATATTCTCTTATGAGTCTATGTACTTCTGTAGTGTTGGTTGTAGTGCCTCTTCTTTCACTTATAATTTTATCTGAGTCCTCTCTCTTTCTCTTAGTGTAGCTATAGGTTTGTCAGTTTTTTTTTTACCTTAGTTTTGTCAACCTTTTCTAATTTTTCTCTATTTACTTCTGTTCTGACATTTATTGCTTCCCTCCTTCTGCTATCATTGAGCTTAATTTTTTTCTTTTTCTACTTTCTTGATGTGTAAAGTTAGGTTGTTTGAGATCTTCCTAATTTATATGTGTGTGTGTGTGTGTGTGTGTGTGTGTGTGTATATATATATATATATATATCTACAAACTTCCCTGTCAGAACTGCTTTTGCTACATCCCACAATAGTTGATATGCTATATTTTTATATTCATTCATTTTGAAGTAACTTTTTGTTTCCATTTTGATGTCTTCTTTTACCCAATAGATGTTTAGATGTGCATTATTCAATTTCTACATATTTGTAAATCTCATTTTCCTCTTTTTGATTTCTAGGTTCATACCACTGTGGTCAAAGAGGATAGCTAGTGTGATTCCAATCTTCTTAAATTTGTTAATACTTCCTTTCCTATCATATGATCCATCCTGGAGAATATTCCGTGTGCACATGAGAAGAATGTATGCTCTGCTACTATTAGATGTAATGTTCTATATATGTCATTAACTCCACTTATTCTAAAATGTGGTGCATTTCCAATATTTCCATCTTGATTTTCTGTCTGGATAATCCATCTATTACTGATGTTGAGTTATTAAAGTTCCCTATAATTATTGTATTATTCTCTATTTCTCTCTTAAGATTTGTTATTATTTTACTTAGCATGATTTTGTGCTTGGGTGTTGGGAGTATATGTATATATAGTCCTTTTTCAGCTGATAGCAATTTATCTTCAGTTATATTCATTTGTGTATAGTAGTTCCATTTTTTACTCTTTCTGTTTTGTTTTTTTGATGTCCCAAATTACCTCTTTTTATGCCATGATTTTGTTACCAAGTTGTTGTGGCTATATTTATTTTTAATACTTTTAATGTTGTAATTAAGAGTTTGATATGATATTCTAAAAAAGAGTTACAGTTTTCATATTATGGCAATTTACTGCCTTAATCAGAGGTTTTCATGGCTTTCATTTTGTTTGTTTCAACTTAAAGTGCTCCTTTTAAATTTCTTGTAAAGCAGGTCTAGTAGTGGTTAACTCTCTCAGCTTTTGTTTGTCTGTGAAAGCCTTTATTTCTCCTTCATATCAGAAAGATAACTTTGTAAGATAAAGTATTTTTGGCTGGTTATTTTTATCTTTCAATATTTTGAATATGTTGTTCCACCCTCTCCTGGCCTATAGAGCTTCTGCTGAGAGATCTGCTGATAGTCTAAGGGTTCCCTTGTTGATTACTGTCCTTTTACCCTGACAGCTTTTAAGATTTATATCACAGACTTTTGACAGTTTTAATATAATGTATCTTGGAGAAGGTCTTTTTGTGGTAACATAATTAAGTGCTGGATTAGCTTTGTGGATTTGTGTATCCTGTTCCTCTCCTATGGTTGGGTAGTTCTAGGCTAGTATTTCTTTAAATAAACTCTCTGCTTACTACTTCCCCTCTTCTTCTAGAATAATCATTATTCTTATGTTGGCTTTTCTAATGAAGTCTAATAACCCTCATAGAGTTTCTTTATATATATATCTTAGTTCTGTCTCCTTGTTCACCGAAATCATTTCTAGATTCCTATCTTCCAGTTCACTGATTCTCTCTTTCATTTTATCTGTTCTATGTCCAGTGAACTATAATACAGTCTTCATCTCATTTGTTGAATTCTTCATCTCCAGAATTTCAGTTTGGCTCTTTTTCAGAATTTAAATCTCTTTAATAAAACACTCCTTCCTTTGATCAATTTTATTCCTTAGAGGATTGTATTGCCTTCTTATTTTTCTTGTAGTTCGTTAATTTTCCCCGTAACAGCTATTTTAAATTCTTCTTCAGTTAGATCACAATATTCCTTGTTCTTGGATTCACTTGCTGGAAAATTGTCATTTTCTTTTTGTTATGCTATATTACTATGAACTTTTTATGGTGTTTGATGATATATGCATTTGAAGTAGTGAATACATTTTTTATTAGGCAAGATTTTGTTTACTTTGATTCTAATAATTTAATGGGTTGGTAATTAGGGACCTTCTTTTATTTTCCAGAAGGTGGAGCTATAGCGCAAGTTTTTGGTTTTTCTTAGCAGAGCTGACTTACCAGCTAAGGTTGGGGGGAAGTGTGTACTTAGCAATTGTTTTCTTGATTGTGCCCATGGCTTAGTAGGGGGATCCCTAAGTAGGGGGTCCTAGAGGTCAGTGGGTAGTTCTTCTGTTAGAACCTCATCACAGACAGCAGGAGGCATTTTCCTTCAATTCTCTTTGTCCGCCTACTTCCCTTTTCTATCCTTACCCTGAGTCACTATGGACTCTTCTCAGAGAGAGCAATGGATCCCTCCAGCTGTAGGATATCTGGCTGAACAGACATCCACTCCCACCTTCTGTTGATCTCCTCTGCCCCAAAGGTCATGCTGACCAACTGCTGGACCTGCTTCTGCCAGCTTTGTTACCTCACTCCCTTCTCTCTGCAATCTCCTCTTCAATCAAATCCACCTACTTTCACACACACAGATGAATGGATCTCTCAGGAATCCTGGAATGCTGTGCAAAGGTTGTCTTTTTTTTTTTTTGCTAGGAATGTCTGATTAGTTGTTAATCAATGGGGAAAGAAAAAAAGAATAATGCCACCATGATGCTAACCTCATTCCCAATTCATCTCTTATTATTACTGAGTAGTATTCTTTGTTGTTGTTGCTTAGCTGCTAAATTGTATCCGATTCTTTTATGACCCCATGGACTGTAGTCCACCAGGCTCCTCTGGGACTTCATGGATGTCAGTCCATGGGATTTCCCAGGCAAGAATACTGCAGAGGGTTGCCATTTCCTTCTCCAGGGGGTCTTCATGACCCAGAGATCGAACCCATGTCTCCTACACTGTCGGGCAGATTCTTTACCACTGAGCCCTCAGGGAAGCATGAGCTTTTGGGTTATTTCCAGTTTGGAGCAATCTTGATGAAAGATGTAAGGAACATTATTCTTCAGATATTTTTGTGAACATATATGTTTTCATTGGCAATTATGGGGGGTGGATTACCTAGAGTGCAAATTCTGGGTAATAGGTAGATGTGTGTTGAGGTTTATAAAAGAGTTTTCCAAGATGGTTGCAGCTCTTTACATTTCCATTAGCAGTGTATGAGCATTCCAGGTGTTCCATATCCTCACCAACATTTGACAGTATTCATCTTTTTAAAATTTTATTAACTTCAGTGAAATAAAATCTTATTGTGATTTAATTTGAATTTCCTAATAATTAATGATGATTATTCATATATTGCCTTTTGTCTTCTGTGACTTCTGATGAGAATTTGGCTATTATTCTTATATTGTTCCTCTATATAATCTTTTATTTTAACCTTTGGCTGCTTTAAGATTTTTCTTTATTGGATTTTTAGCCCTTTTATCATGATAAGCCTAGTTCTGTTTTTCTCTGTGTCTACCCTGCTTGGCATTCACTCAACTTCCTGGATCAATTAATTTCTGTTTTTCATCAAATTTGAAGGATTTCAAATATGTCTTTGCCCTGTTTTCTTTCTGTCCTTCTTCAGAGATTTCAGTTATACAAAAGTTTGTTTGATGTTGTCTCCTAAGTGATTGAGGTTCTTTTCCTTTATTTTTCAAACATTTTTCCTCTTTGTGCTTCAGTTTGAAGATCTATTTGTTGTGGTGGTTTAGTCACTAAGTTGTGTCTGACTCTTTGTAGCCCCATGGACTGCAGCACACCAGGCCTCCTTGTCCCTCACTATCTCCCGGAGTTTGCCCAAGTTCATGTCCATTGAGTCCATGACTCTATCCAACCATCTCATCTATTTACCTGAGTTCAAGTCCACTGCTCATTTCTAGTGCAGTTTCTGATCTACTACTAAGCCCGTTAATAAAAGCTTGTTTTCGGATATGTTATTTTTTGTTCTAAATTTTATATTTTTTTAGAAGTTTCATGTCTATCCTGAGATTCTCTACTCTTAATTCATTATAACCATCTTTCCCTTTTGCTAAATCCTTAACATATTTATTATAATTATTGTAAAATTTTTATCTGTTAATTTCAACCTATCTCATCCATATGTCTCATTCTCTAGACTATACATATTCTCTTGAATTATAGGTCACTTTTTCCATCTTCTTCACCTGTCTAATAATTTCTGTTTTTTTCTTTGTTTATTGAGATATAGTTGATTCTCAGCATTATATAAGTTTAAGGTATACAGTATAATGATTTGACTTACATACATCATGAAATGATGTTCACAATTTAGTAAACTCATTTAGTTCACTAAATTTAGTGATGTTCACAATTTAGTGAACACAGTTTAATGATTTCATCTTCTCATGTGGATACAAAGTTAAAGATATGGAGAAAAAACATTTTTCCTTGTGATGAGAATTTTAAGGATTTATTCTTTTAACAGCTTTAATATATACAATACAGCAGTATTAATTATATTTATCATGTTGTACATTACATCCTTAGTACTTATTTATCTTAAAACTGGGAGCAATAATTTCTTATTTTAAATTTAACAGTATGTTTTATTGCTGAAAACAAGCTGGATTTTGTTATTTTTATTTAAAAAGTATTGAATTTAATTTTAGCAAATACCAAACTACTGAAATATTATTTCATATCTATAGAGGCTTGACTTTAGTGCTTTATTAGGGAAAGACTTATTTTGATTCTGCCTTTAGTTGCAAAGATACTCCCTTTAGTCTTGGAGTATTGTCCTTACTTCTAAGGCGTAGTCCTTCTGGGGTTTTAATGAGAAACCCAAAGTGTTTACTAATTCCTTCTAACTTGCTAGGACTTGAACTCCAGTCTCTGTCTCTCCAACACTTTGCCTGCTGACATCTCTTCAGCTCTTTTGCTTCTCCTTCTGTGCATCCTACTGACTTCTGCTTGGAGTCACACCAAGGACATTCATAATTTTAGTATCAGTCAAAATTTTGAGAGGAATTTTTATGCAAATAAATGCTCCTTTCTCCATAACTACATCCTTTACAGGATATCACCCCCTTAATTCCCAGATGTGCTGGCAGCCTCAAATCCAACCTCCAACTTTTGAACTGAGAAAGGTTAATTCTTTCTGTCCTTTATTTTCATGCAAACTAAGGAGTGACCTTGGGGGAAAAGCTGTAAAAATTTGATTCTCACCTGATTTGTATCCCATCTTTCAAAGATTGTATCTCCTTACGTGTCCATTTGCTTTTGTTTGATTTCCAGTGCCTGTCAAGAGACTATTTTTTAGTCTAGGATGTGTAGTTGTCATCAGTGTGAAGGTTAGTTCGATACAAACAGTGCTGCCATTACCAGAACTGAAAGTCCTTTAATTACCTATTTGTTATTTAAGACATTCTGTAAATAAATGAATGTGAAGGCTTATTCAAGAGCTACTTCTAACACTACAATTGTGGTTCCTGGTTTATTTTCTAGCACATGTCTCCATAAACATTACATAACTTCCTCTGAGTCATTTTAAACCATTGAAAAAAACTCTCACAATGAAGTGTAAACATAAACCCGTTTTGAAGTAGTGCAGAACCTCATTTAATATGTCATCCTTGGCTGCTCTGAGTTCAATGTATGTATCAGGGAAACAAGCAATTCTCCCATTGACTGGGAAGTCTCCAACGACCATATTCCTCTGCAATTATCATGTAGCTCATGGAAATCTCTTAGTCACATACACATGCCCACAGTTGATTATGCACTACAGCATCATTAAATTTCCACAAAGCACCAGTAGGTTAAGTGCTCTTTTCCAGAAAATTCCCTTTTCTGCGTAACTTTTTTAAAAGCTGAAAAATGAATTTACCGTTTGAAGTTTAGTTGTCCCACAGCTTAAGTTCATGCGATCCAAAGAGAACAAGTAGAAAACATCCAGCTTGGGATTGAGAATGTTGAACTTTGTACCTCAGCTGGATTCTGCTTCCCACCCTGGCCACTTTGGATTTTAGAATGTCACTGATGCAGTAAGTTATGAATTTGTGTATCTCCAAGCTAGAACTATTTTTAGTATTTACACCTGTTAATGTATTCCATCCTCACAATAGACACATTTTACAGTTGAGAAAGTGGGCACAGAGATATATTTATTTCTCCAAGATTGCACTCAAGTGTGATCATACCCAAGTGTGTTATTTCATTCAAGATCAAGGCGCCAAGTGGTGATTTGAACCCATGGTCTGTTTTCCTTCTTATTGACTGGATTCTGCTACTACTCAGATCCTGATAATACCCTTATCCCATTAGTAATATGTAGAGGGGACAAAGGGCTAATGCCAAGACCTACCACCCTTGATTTTACACTTTCTTCCTCAGTGTTTGTGTGGTCGTTCTGCCAAACTTCAGCCATGCTTAAGTGTTTCTTTCAGGATCATTCCCTTCATTTTAAGAGATGAGGTGGCATGAATCCATCTTCCATGGAATTGCCGGAATTTGAAAGCTTCTTAATGTATTTTATCTAACATATCTCTATTAAGGGTCTTCTCCATGCCAGGCATTACTTAGGTACTGGGAACAGAGTAAGATGGCTGCTGTCCTTGAGAATCTCAGGGTCTAGAAGGAAAGAAATATATGCAAATATAGATGAACAGATGATAAAATTCTCTGGTAGACACATGAGCAAAGAGTTGTGAAGTCACAAAAGAGGAAGAAATTAAACTGCAACTCATCCTTTTTGGGGAGCTTGTGGAAAGTGCCATAACAAAAGTGTTTCATAAAGCAAGTGTTGGGGCATGTACAGCAATAGGCTAGGTAGATGAGGGTAGGAAGAACTTTTCACACAGAGGGAACAGCACATTCAAAGGTACAGGCAGAAATGAGCATGTCTCCCGAGAGGGAGTGAGAAAGATGGCATAAATGAATGCATGTGAAGGGAAGTAGAGGATGAGTTCAAGTTAGCAAGCAGGAGGGAGATTGGGAAAGAGTTTGAGTATGATCATGAAACAAGCCGTGCTACGATTATCTATAATCATAGATATATTTCACCACTTTATTTTTCCCCAGTCCCTTGACCAGACTCCACATACTCTTCACATCTCAAGCACGTACACACACACACACACACACACACACACATGCACACACATACACATGTACTCACAGACTCACGGTTTGTTCAGTCCTCTCCTTCCCTCTAGGATGTATGGACAGCTTAACAAGAGAGTATATATTTCTTTGGCCCTACTGGATTAAAGCAAGACGCTTACTTCAAAAATACTTCATGTAAGGCTAGAAACTATAAAGTTCCTGGAGGAAAATACAGGCAGTACACTCTTTGACATACATTACAGCAAGGTCCTTTTTGACCTACCTTCTAAAGTAATGGCAATAAAAATGAAATTAAACAAATGGGACTTAATTAAACTTAACCCTTTTGCACAGCAAAGGAAACAATAAACAAGATTAAAAGACAGCCCTCAGAATGGGAGAAAATAATCTCAGACAAAACAACTGACAAACAATTAGTCTCCAAAATATACAAGCAACTCAATACCAGAAAAACAAACAACCCAATCAAAAAATAGGCAGAAAAACCTAAACAGACATTTCCCCAAAGAAGACATACAGATGACCAAAAAACACATGAAAAGGTGTTCAACCTCACTCATTATTAGAGAATGCAAAATCAGAACCACAATGAGGTGTCGCCTCACACAGATCAGAATGGCCATCATTTTTAAAAAATCTGTAAACAGTGAATGCTGGAGAGGATGTGAAGAAAATGGAGCCCTCTTGTACTGTTGGTGACAATGTAAATCAATACAGCCACTATGGAGATTCCTTAAAAAAACTGGGAATAGAACTACCATATGACCCAGCAATCCCACATCTGAGCATACATCCTGAGAAAACCAAACCTGAAAGAGACCCATGTGCCCCAGCGCTTGTTGCAGCGCTTTTGACAATAGCTGGGACGTGGGACCAGCCCAGATGTCCATCAACAGATGAATGGATACAGAAATTGCGGTACATATACACAAGAGAATGTTACTCAACTTTGAAAACTAATCCATTTGAGATAGTCTTAACGAGGTGGATGAACCTAGAGCCTATTGTACAGACTGAAGTAAGTCAGAAAGAGAAAGACAAATAATGTATATTAACACATGTGTATGGAATCCAGAAAGATGGTACTGATGAGCCTATTTTCAGGGTGGTAACGGAGATGCAGACATAGAGAAGACTTGTGGACACAGAATGGGAGGGAGATGGTGGGACAGACTGGGAGAGTAGCATGGACACATATGCATTACCATATGTAAAATAGATGGCCAGTGGGAATTTGCTGTATGACCTAAGGAGCTCAGCCCAGTGCTCTGTGGCAACCTAGAGGGGTGGGATGGGGAGGGAGATGGGACAGAGGTTTAAGAGGGAAGGGACATAGGTATTCCTGCGGTTGATTCATGTTGATATATGGCAGAAACCAACACAATATTATAAAGCAAATATCTTTCAATAAAAAATTTTAAAATATGCTTCATAATTTTACTGCCCATCTAAAGTAGATTTGCCAAGGATCTCAGGGAGAGACCAAAATGGACAAAAAACTAAAGGCCTTAGAGAAATATTGTTCATTATTTTCCTTTCCCCTTCTCCTTTACCATCCTACTCCCATCTTCCTAGCAGAAAAAAGGGAAGAATCTTTTTAGAATGCGAGATTAGGTTTATGCTAAATAACCTGTGGCTCATGCTTCTTCAATCTGGGCATGATTTACCTCTGTGTTTTATTCAACGTTTATTTCTGCTAAGTAATAGGGTATCAGTTTCAGCTAGCTATTGTCTTTCTTCTTTGTGCTATTTATAAAACCATCTGCCCTTTGCGGCAACGGAAAGGCTGAACTGGGCCTTTTGACTTCTCTACCTTCCCAGATGTGTAGCTTCAGATTAAACAGAGGTCCAGAATAAATGTTGTTATAGGCTCCCTCTTCAAGTCTCATCCCTTTTTTTCCAGAAGCTAATAAATTCTGAAAGTGTTGGTTGCCACAGCCATTACTGAAGTCAGTCTCTGAAAAAAGACCTGGTGTGCCTGATTTCTCATTTGACTACTGTAATCACAGAGAAGAAAAATAAAGTGAGGACAGAAAGGGCAGTTTCTGACTCATTCCATCTCTTCTCTTTCTTTCTAACTAATGTCTCTTCCTTCCCTCCTTTCCCTCTTCCTTCCCTTTTTTTCCTTCCTTCTTTCCATCCTTCCTTCCTCTCGTCTCCCCCCATTTTCTCATTCTCTTCCTCTTTCTTGTCTTTTGCTCCAATCTCTTCTATTCCCATTTAAAAGTTATTTTATTACATTTTGAAACATCATTTATTCATTTAAAAATAAGTTGAGTGTTCACAATGTACCAAGCTCTGTAGTTAGGACTGGGTTCAAACCATGACAGCACACACACACGCATAAACACAAACACGGAGTCGGAGGAAGAAACTAGGGGAGCTTCCAGGGTAGTGATAAGACGATCACTAAGGATGTCAACTTGAAAGGAGTTTGGTGCTCTATATTTCTCTGTGGTAGATTTGACATGATTGCTGGTTAACTCTCTGAGATTTCTGCTTCCCAGGTGACTCAGTGGTAAAGAATACGCCTGCAATGCAGGAGATATGGCTTTAATCCCTGGATTGGGAGGGGCCCCTGGAGAAGGAAATGGCAACCCACTCTGGTATTCTTGCCTGGGAAATACCACGGACAGAGGAGTCTGGCGGGTTACAGTCCGTGAGGTCTTGAGGGTCAGACGTGACTTAGTGGCTAAACAATAACAACCATGAGATTTCTACAGCTTTCTAACTGCAAATTCTGTGATTTCATCCTCTCTGCATCTCAACTTGAACTTTGTTTAAAGAATAGTAAATTAGAATTGTGCCTGAGAGGTATATTGTCTTTAAATGTTAAGATCTTTTTTCCTAAATTTAATATATTTTCTGTACAGTGCTAAATTGCTTCAGTCATGTCTGATCTTTGCAACTCTGTAGCCTGCCAGGCTGCTTTTTCTACTTTTTTTTTTTTTTAACTTACTTTCTGTGTTTTCCAAAATGTATATGAGAAACTTCTCTAACTTTAGTAACAAAGCTATTTTCTGATTATAAAACCAATAGTGAATATTCCTATGAAGTGATAGAAAATGCATTTTACCCCTCTTTGAAAATTTAGTTCTTATACTAGTGAGTGAGTGAAAGTCGCTCAGTCATGTCCGACTCTTTGCGGTCCCATGGGCTATACAGTCCATGGAATTCTCCAGGCCAGAATACTGGAGTGGGTAGCCTTTCACTTCTCCAGGGGATCTTCCCAACCTAGGGATCAAACCCAGGTCTTCTGCATTCCAGGCAGGTTCGTTACCAGCTGAGCCACCAGGGAAGCCCAGTTCTTATACTAGTTAAATGTAATCTGTGTAAAATATTTTTAAACAATGGCATTTGATTAAAAACAAAATAGAGAAGGGAAAATACAATACAACTAACCTAAAACATTATCTGTCTCTATACATTCTTCTCTAGTTCCTGCCTGTAAGCATACACATACTTACATGGCCATGGTCATAACAGTGGTAAGACTTTTCTAGTCCTGACATAAGAATATCTTTTGTCATTATCTGATAAGATTATTTCAAATAGTAAATAAAAAAGTAGGTGAAAACCTATTTTCCTCCCATAATTCTTCTCTGAGGAAAGTATGGTCAGCAGTTTATTGTTTTCGCTTCTAGCATTTTAATATCCACGTAAACTCATTTTTTGCTTTTTCTTAAGTTCATTTCTTCATTTAATAAAGTATTAAGTGTTAGTAATTATGGCATTAAATATATACTTTGCTGTAGGTAGTATAGTCATTTTGACAATTTTTATTTTTCCAATCCAAGAAAATGATATATGTCTCCATCTTTTTGTGTTGTCTTTGATTTCTTTCATCAGTGCCTTATAGTTTTGTGCATACAGGTTTTTTGTCTCTTTAGGTAGTTTATTCCTGGGTGCTTTATTCTTTTCGTTGCAAGGGGGAACGGGATCATTTCATTAATTTTTTTTCTGATTTTTCTTTGTTAGTGTATAGGAATACAAAGGATTTCTGTGTATTAATTCTGTATCCTATGACCTTACTAAATTCATTGATTAGCTCTACTAATTTTCTGGTAGCATCTTTAGGATTTTCTATGTGTAGTATCATTGTCATCTCCAGACAGTGAGAGTTTTACTTCTTCTTTTCCAATCTGGATTCCTTTTATTTCTTTTTCTTCTCTGATTGCTGTGGCTAGGACTTCCAAGGGGCTTCCCTAGTGGCTCAGATGGTAAAGAATCTTCTTGCAATGCAAGAGATCTGGGTTTGATCCTTGGGTTGAGAAGATTCCCTTAAAGAAGGAATAATTACTCACTCCAGTATTCTTGCCTGGAGAATTCCATGGACAGAGGAGCTTGATGGGCTACAGTCCATGAGATCTCAAAGAGTTGGACACGACTGAGCAACTAACACTTTGGATTTACAGAACTACATTTTATAATAGTAGTGAGAGTGGGCACCCCTGTCTTGTTCCTTATCTTAGAGGAAATGTCTTCAATTTTCCATCATTGAGTATAAAGTTTGCTATGGATTTGTCGTGTATGGCCTTTATTATGTAGAGGTATGTTCCTTCAATGCCAATTTTCTAGATAGTTTTATATATATATATATATATATATATATATATATATATATATATAAATGGATGTTGAATTTTGAGGAAAGCTTTCTCTACATCTATTAAAATGATGATACCATTTTTAATCTTTCAATTTGTTAATATGGTGTATCACAATAATTGATCTGCATATATTGAAGAATCCTTGCATCCCTGGGATAAATCCCACTTGATCATGGTGTATGATCCTGTTAATGTGCTGTATACCCTGAGAAAACCACAATTCAAAAAGACACATGTACCCCACTGTTCACTGCAACACTATTTACAGTAGCCAAGACATGGAAACAGCCTGGATGTTCACTGACAGATGAACAGACAAAGAAGATGTGGTACATATATACAATGGAATGTTACTTAGCCATAGAAAGGATGAATTTAAGTCAACTGTAGTGAGGTGGATGAACCTAGAGCCTGTTATACAGAGTGAAGAAAGTCAGCAAGAAAAAAGCAAATATCATATACTAATGCATATATACAGATCTAGAAAAATGGTACTGAGGAACCTCTTTACAGAGAAGAAATGGAAGCTCAGATGTAGAAAACAGACTTGTAGCACAGCAGGAAAGAAGAGATTAAGACAAACTGAGGTGGTGGTATTGACACACATATACTATCATGTGTAAAATAGTGACAAGTGTGAAGCTGCTGTGTAACACAAGGAGCCCAGCTTGGTGCTCTGTGATGACAGGGGTTGACAGATGACATCTAAACATCTAGGCTGTTTCCAAGTCTTGGCTACTGTAAATAGTGTTGCAGTGAACAGTGGGGTACATGTGTCTTTTTGAATTGTGGTTTTCTCAGGGTATACAGCACATTAAAAGGATCAAGTGGGGTTTATCCCAGGGATGCAAGGATTCATCATTATATGCAGATCAATCAATGTGATACACCATATTAACAAATTGAAATACACCATGTTAACAAAATGACATTTGTCTAGAGTTTGACAGGTCACAAGCTCTAAAGGGCTCGAATCAGGTCGGGGGTGTGGAGGGAGGCTCAAGAGAGAAGGAAGAATAATACACACACACACACACACACACACACACACATATATATGTATATATATATATAAAATGATGGCTGATCTGTTGTCATTTGACAGAAACCAACACGACATTATAAAGCAATTATCCTCCAATTAAAAAAGGAAAAAGAAAGGAAAAAAAAAACCACCAGTTAAGGTCACCATTTGCCTAGCTTCAATTAGGATATTTTAAAATAAAAGATTTGTGTCCAAAAATTAAATAAAGTATTATGGAGTGGCCTCTATGTGATGAGTGTTTTCTAGGCTCTGAGATTTCTATGGAGAACAAGGCAACTATGGTTCATATCCTTATAGCTTTGTGCTCTGGTGGAATTGGGTATGATGGTCATTGAGGAAGAAGGTTAAAGTTGGTTGTTGATGTGTTTTATGATGATGGGCATCTTTCCATGCCAACAAGTTAAGCTAGTTTATCATTTTTAATAGCTGTATAATTGTCCATAGAATTGTTGCAATAATCATAATAGAAAGAATTATAACATTTATTGAGTGCTCATTGCATTCCTGACACTATGCTGAGACATTTATGTGCTTTATCTTACTAAAGCTTCACTCATAGCCATCGATAGCTAAGTTATATTATTTTCCCTATTTTATAGGTTAAAAAAAAACAATAGGCTTATGCAAGTATAGGATCTTGATTAAGTCCTCACAGCTAGATAGAACTAAAATGTAAACTGGGTCTTCTGACTTCAGAGCCTATCCTTCTAATTTTGCTGTGAATGCTCCATAATTCCTTTATAAAAATGCTTTTGAATGAACAGTCTACTTCTAGTCTTGCCATTTGTAAATAATGTAGCAATGAATATTTGTGTACACGTTATTGTTTAAATTTGTATTGGAATTTTTATATTAAATTGGAATTGAAATTTTTGAATTGAATTGGTACTTTTGGCTTAAAAGAATATATATAATTTTTATACACTTTGTCAAATCATCCTTCTCAAAGTAACAGTCCAGTCTCGAGAGTTCAAATAGCCAAATTACCTTTTAAAACAACCATTTTTGAGAATTTTAAATTATTTTTAAGTAATATAGGTTTACTTAGAATGCAACAGTCATGATTAATTAGGCAATAAATGTAAAATTCACAAAAGCAATTAATACATGATACTTATCACCATTGTCAGAGCAAATCGAAAGCTGTTATTCTCATTATATTCATTATACTCTAGGGACTGGACATGTTGCAACGAAAGCTCAATAACTGGATGATAACTGTTAGAGCCAGTTCTATTGTCCATTGTCAATTTTCATATTTGAAATATTTCAAAAGTTCAGATTTTAAACAGGAGGATTCATGAACCACCTTCCTAAGGAGGGTTGCTTGCTCCAATACATTCAGCAGAACGATTGGGTCACGTGTGGATTAACTGGGAGTGGCTTATCTTGTTCTTCTGCTCTCTTCATTATCCCTGTGACTACAGCTTCTGGGTTTTGTCCTTTTCTTGTTGCAACTTGAAGGGAATTTTGTAACTCCAACTTGCAATGAATCACTGGACAGCAGTAGTGAAACTTCCCATGTAAAGCTAATAAACATCTCTGAAGTCTGCAAAGCTAAGAAACGGCCACCTTTTTACTCATTCCGTGATCACTATTGTATAAGCCATGTAAGCTACAGGAAGGGGAAATGGGGTCTGGAAGTTCTTTTACAACAACTATATAAGCTCATTAACTATTAGTACTGGAAGGCATCTGAATCAGCATTCATTCCTTTGAAACTTTTAAGTTGAGAAATGCAAGTTAAGTTCCCACTTAGCATTGAAGTTTTTAAATGAATATTAAACTCTTTTTCAAAATGTATTATTTATTTAAAATTTTCAAGTTAATCTTTTATTGAAGCCGTGGATTTGGTATTTATCTTTGAACTTCAGATTTCTCTTTCATGAAAGGTCAACAATCCATAAAAGTGCTAACATTCATAAAAGTGAAAGTTGCTCAGTCATGTCTGACTCTTTGCGACCCCATGGACTATAAAATCCATGGAATTCTCCAGGCCAGAATACTGGAGTGGGTAGCCTTTCCCTTCCCCAGGGGATTTTCCCAACCCAGGGATCGAACCCAGGTCTGCACTGAAGGAAGATTCTTTACCAGCTGAGCCACCAGGGAAGCCCCAACATTCATAACACAGAGATGATACAGTGTAGGAAGCTTATGGGCATCAAGGTGAAGAGAATGGCTTTACAGAAAGGTAGATCTGCCTTAGTGAGGAAATGCTTGTCCCCTACAATTAAAGGGAAAGGCAAGGCAGGGAGCCTACAGCCAAAAGCAGAGAATGCCTTGAAAAGGAACCTATCTACTCATAATGGCACTGTTTACAATAGCCAAGGCATGGAAGCAACCTAAGTGTCCACCAACAGATAAATGGATAAAGAAGTGGTACATACGTACTATGGAATATTGCTCAGTCCTTTGCATCAACATGGATGGACCTAGAGATTGTCATATTAAATGAAGTAAGTCAGAGAAAGACATATTATATGACATCGCTTTTATTTGAAATTTTTAACATGTGCAAATTAACATATTTACAAAACAGAAACAGATTTCAGACATAGGAGAAAAAAAAAAGTATGCTTCCTAAAGGGGAAAGTAGGGAAAGAGATATATTAGAAGTATGGGATTAACAGACGCACACTACCACATACAAAGCAAACAACAAGGATTTACTATATAGCAAAAGGAACTATATTCAGTATCTTGTTATATATCAAAACGGAAAGGAATTTTTAAAAATAATATAGCTATATATAAATGTATATATATGTCTAACAAAATTACTTTGCTGTATAACTGAAACTAACATAGCATTGAAATCAGCTGTATTTCAATTCAAAAAAAAACAACATAAGCCTGTCTAAACGTCTGGGGTATTTTTTGCCATCATTCATGATCCTCTTTGACCTTCCCTCTCCCTCTTCTTATGGCCCCAAACTCAGTGATCTGACTGTTTCACATCTCAACAAGTTATTTTAGTGTTATGTACAGACAGCCTTAATTAAAGTTTGCATGTGGTGAGTGAGAAAGAGAAGGGCGTTTAAATTCATTGAGTCAAGACCTGTTAGAAAAAAAAAAAAAAGAGTGTCAGAATGACACAAGGAAAAGAAGGGAGGTGCAAAAAACCATTTGGTTTGATCTCTGTTAACTCAGGCCAGGGAGGCTGTAATGCCGAGGCCCGAGGGGGTGAGCTAAGGACAGGCTTTCTGCCTTGTCTCTCAATGTGTTCGGTTTTATTTTATTCATTGAGGCCAGGCAGCTGCTAGCATTATTTTAGTATCTATTTTGTGAGTGATTATGTTGTGTGCATGGGCAGGGGGTCAGGCGGGTCAAATCTTTCTGCTCCAGACCATCTCTGCATGAGCCTTTTGCCTTCAGATCTCGCTGAAACTTGCCACCTGTAAAAGCAGACAACCTAATGGGAAAAAGAGCAGCACTTAAAATGCTGTTTTTCCTCCAGCGGGCTCGAGTGTAAAGAACGTTGTAAAAATATTTCAAACTGGATTTTTTGTTTTGGTTGTGTTAACTCTTTATTTGACCGTCGTCACCATTTTCCCACAAAATTTACTTTTGGTAACCAGAGATGTTTTGGAGAAACAGAATATTATGTCTGCAAACAGAGAGAAGCAGTCAGAGAAACCCAAAGGGAGGCTCGCTAAGGCTCTAATTGCTTAAGATCATCTGTTGTATCACACAAAGACCACAACTTTGGAAAATTAACAGGCTATCTTTTAGGGCCTCTCTTTCTTTCATTCCTATTCAAATGAAACATCCATGAAACTTGAACCAGTTACAAACACAATATTTATAATAGTCAACACCTGAGAGAAGAAAGGAAGTAGTCTAGATTTTAATCCTAATTTCTTGTTCACCTGCCTATGTGACCCTGGGCTCATCTTTACGCCTCAGTGGCTCAGTTTAGTTTTTCAAAGGACCTACTTGCCACACTCTTCAGGAGACTGAACTCATTTGTTCACTATTACTGAGAGCTGTTAGATTATTTGGCAGGAATGATGGGCCCACGATGAGGTAAGGGGCAACAGTAGAGATGGCTCACAAGCTTCTGCTCTCTGAATCTTGGTTTGTCCAGCAGTCTTCACTGTAACCAGTAGTGGCTCAAGGCTGGTGCAGAACCATGGGGTCAGTTCAGTTCAGTTCAGTCACTCAGTCACGTCAGACTCTTTGTGACCCCGTGGACTGCAGCATACCAGGCCTCCCTGTCCATCACCAACTCCTGGAGTTTACCCAAACTCATGTCTATTGAGTAGCTGATGCCATCCAACCATCTCATCCTCTGTCGTCCCCTTCTTCTCCTGCCTTCAATCTTTCCCAGCATCAGAGTCTTTTACAATGAGTTGGCTCTTTGCATCAGATGGCCAAAGTATTGGAGCTTCAGCTTCAACATCAGTCCTTCCAATGAACACTCAGGACTGATCTCCTTTAGGATGGACCTGCTGGATCTCCTTGCAGTCCAAGGGACTCTCAAGAGTCTTCTCCAGCACCACAGTTCAAAAGCATCAATTCTTCAGTGCTCAGCATGGGGTGGGGACGCACTTTTAGTAAGTAGAGCCATTGGCTTTACTTCTTTTTAGATCAGACGTGGGCCTTGATGCTCTGAAACTACTCCAGCCTTCCATCTAACCTCTTTGCAAAGCTCTCTGGATGTTTCTTCCTTTAATCACTCAACAATGCCTTGTCAGATGTCAATTCTTCATGCATTTTGCTGTGGTGCTCTAGGGCCCTATACCAAATCTGCGCCCTCATGAACCTTCTACCCAGTGGAGAGGATGCATGTTCAATAGTTCAATGAGTGAATGCACATGATGTGAAGGAAAGCTTAGGAAGATAAGAAAATGGGAAAGTGTGTCACCTCTGATGAGGCGAGAGTAAGCAGAGACTTGGATTAAGCAGAAGACTGAGCCATGCAGATCTATGGGGAGGAGCATTCCAGGTGAGGGAACACACTCAAAGACCCTAAGGTGGGAAGTGTTTGGACTGGGGTCTGCTTTCCAATGTGTGATGTGTCCAGTGTCACACCGTGTGGGACAGCAGACTGAGTGAGGGGGACAGAGGAAGGGGATAAGGTTGGGGAGGTAAACAGGAGCCGGCTGGTAGTGGGGGAGCTGTGGGACATGTGACACACTATATTTGATTTTGAGTGAGACAGGGGGAAACCAATGGACTGTTTGATCACAGACGTGTTATGACTGATCTGCTTTGTCTTAGAAAGGGCTACTTGGCACTCTTTAGAGACTGGATGGAAGGAGTCAAGAGAGTTAGTTAGGAGTGTAATTCAGTGGAACAGGTGAACGACAACAATGATGCAGATTAGGATACTAATACTGAAAGTGGTGAAAAGTGGTCAGATATGGCAGGCTTTTCAAATGTGGAGGTGAAAGGACTGATGATGGCTTGCACGTGGGATACAAGAGAGGGAAGTTGAGAATGACTGCTGAGGGGTAGGTGGGTGGGCATGCCATTACAGAGAAAGAGCATCACAAACAAGATCGGGCAGAGCGAGCTCTGGGGCTTTAGAGGAAAAATCTAAAACTGTATTTCAGGTGTGACTTACAGGAATAAGTGTGAAAAGTAGGGTGCCTGCTTTTTAAGGTGAGGATAATTTATAGTGGATAAAGGTTTAAAGATGGTCTCATATGGGCCAGAGATGAAATGGTGTATTTTATAGGGAGGAAACCACATCTAGGCTGTGACTCTTGGACAGGACAGTGTCACCATGAGGCAGATACCTGCTTTTGGCCAATGTAGTCAATACTGACCACTGGACCCCAAAGACTATTGGGTCAGGATAGCAGTGGACCTCTGGTTAAAGTCCTTGGTGTCTAGGGTTTCGGACGCTGTTCTAATAGCAGCTTGATCAGAGGTGAGACAGACCAACCTGATGCCCAAATCAAGGTCCTACCCCAGGCATGCCTGATTGCTCTCTCCACAGAAAAGCAGAAATGGGCACAGAAGGTCTTCTTGAAAAGTAGGTGGAACAAAAGGGGCCAAAAAGCCCAGAGAAGGCAATACCCAGGAGTTTGGTCATCCATAACCAAATCACCACACAGGGGATTTGCAGGTAGAAGTGTTCCACCATGGAAAGAAACTAGGGCAGGAGATTGTGTTAGTTGCTCAGCTGTGTACAACTCTTTGCAACCCCATAGACTGTAGTCCCCAAGGCTCCTCTGTCCATGGGTTTTCCCAGGCAAGAACACTGGAGTGGGTTGTCATTCCCTTCTCCAAAGGATCTTCCCTACCCAGGGATCGAACCTGGGTCTCCCGCATTTCGGGCAGGCTCTTTACCATTTGAGCTACCCAGGAAGCCCAAAGGTAGGGAGGTTAAGGATGCTGATTTCTTCCTCTGTTCCTCCCTCCCTTTCTTCCTTTTCTTTCCCCCATTCTTCCTTCTCTCCCTCTATCTCCTCATCTCTTGCATTAAGCACTTTTGCTTTTAGCAAACACTTGTTCAATGCCTGCTGATTCTGCTAGGTCTCAAGGGCACCTAGACAAAGTATAGGCTTGAGGGTCACCAAGAATTGGACACAACTGGGAGTCAGAACAACAGACCTTCCTGAAGCAAACAATTCAGTGGAGGCTATTTCTCTCCTGGGTCAGTGGAACAGACAAAAGAGTTGGGAGTGGGGGCCACACAGGTTACCTGACACACACATATCTGGAGTTCATTTCAGTGTAAAATATGAAATCGCCCTGCTCTAGGATCTTCTTGTTCTCTTTTATGTTTCCGCTCAGTGAACAATAGGCCTTCCTTCTCCGCAGGTTTATTCCAAGTCTTCTTATGCACACCACTCTCAGGTTCCATTTTTACAGTGGAAGAAATTGACCCATCATATGAAAGAACATGATTATTGGCTTCATGCCTTATAAGAAAATCTTCAGCTTGTTTTTGTTGAAGGTAGTATTTTTATTGACATCCTAGATGGGAAAAAATTAGTGGTTAAGAGAATGGATACTGGAACCAGACAGATATAGGTTGAATCTAGGCTCTGGTATTTAACGTCTGTGTGATCTCGGACAATTAAGTTAGACTTTTTCAAGGCCAGTGTCCTCATCTGTAAAATAGAAATAATGATTATTCCTAACGCATGGTGTTGTCAGAAATATCAAATAAGATGGGGTAGATGAAGTGTTGGGTACATAATGAACACTCAGTAAATAGCTCCTCTGAGTTATGAAATACCAAATCCACAAAGGCAGGGTTTTCCCGTGCCTCTGTAGCTCTTAACTCTCCACATGTTTATTTAATATCCGTTGCCCAGTACGCTTATTATGTGTGCCCAAATTATCTTATAACTCTCCTCACGGAATAATCACTAAGGGAAAAAGATGCATGATGAAACCAGGAGATTCACGATAAACATGTGATTAGCAGCCAAATGAAAATTGATCTCAATTACAGGGATCTGATAAGGAACAGCAATTTGGGGAACACTGTGATCATTACCTATCTGCAGGAGGACAACCATACCAAACAGATAGAGTTACTTAAGAACAAAAATCCTTAAAATTTTCATTGGAAGCTTAAAAAAATATTTTGTATTGCACATTTTGTTACTGCTGAGCTAAAAATGTGTGTGTTAGTCACTCAGTCATGTCCAACTCTTTACTACCCCATGGACTGTAGCCCACCAGGCTCCTTTGTCCATAGGATTCTTCAGGCAAGAATAGTGGAGTGGGTGACCATTTCCTTCTCCAGGGAATCTTCCCAAACCAGGGACTGAACCCAGGTCTCCCACGTTGCAGGCAGATTCTTTACCATCTGAGTCACCAAGGAAGCCCCAGTAGATTTCTTAACATACGCCAATCCCAACTGATGGCTAGTAGCTTCTGGGAGAGCTGTGATGAAGAACTCTGAGGTTTCACATGGGATCCATGGTAAAGAATGTGGGGACTCGAGCTGCATCTTGCACGGGCATAGGCATGAGGAATGCTGGTACAAGTGTTCTGTGGTTGTTCCTAGTGTACACTTTGCTAACCCAGAGACTTTTCCAGTTTTAGTGATGCTAAAATGAAGCAGAGGTATCTTTGTTTCAATACTTTACCTAAACTCTTGTTAGGTTTTGTTGTCTTTTTTTTTTTTTATGGGGAAGGTTGTTTTTGCATAGAGTTATCCCTTTAATGGGCTTCCCTGATAGCTCAGTTGGTAAAGAATCTGCCTGCAATGAAGGAGACCCTGGTTCGATTCCTGGGTCGGTAAGATCTGCTGGAGAAGGGATAGGCTACCCACTCCAGTATTCTTGGTCTTCTCTTGTGGCTCAGCTGGTAAAGCATCGGCCTGCAATGTGGGAGACTTGGGTTCAATCTCTGGGTTGGGAAGATCACCTGGAGAAGGGGACAGCTACCCACTCCAGTATTCTGGCCTGGAGAATTCCATGGACTGTGTAGTCCTTGGGGTCACAAAGAGTTGGACATGACTAAACGACTTTCACTTTCATCCCTTTAGTAGAAAAAACCTTCAAATCTGTGTTCTGATATAATCTAGATTAATTCAATTCAGAAAGAACTATAAATACATTTATAAGTACATTTGAGACATGTACAGAAGGGGCAAAGTAACTATAAAAGATAATTACTCTAAAGGAGAAGGTGAACTGGTAATCCAATGGAGAAAAACTTGAAGTGAAAAAGAATAAATATTGAAATAATTGAAAAGAACATACTCAATATGGGGACCAAAAAAAAAAAAAAAACACACAACAGAGCTCAGCTCAGAGTTACAGGTATTTTTAGGGACGAAATTAGAACAATTAGGCAGTGTGCATGCTAAGTCGCTTCAGTCATGTCCAACTCTTTGGGATCCTATGGACTGTAGCCCACCAGGCTCTTCTGTAAATGGGATTCTCCAAGCAAGAATACTGGACTGGGTTGCCATGCCCTCCTCCAGGAGATCTTCCCAACTCAGGGATCAAACCCATGTCTCCTGTGACTCCTGTATTGCAGGAGAATTCTTTACCTTTGAGCCACTGGGGAAGCCCACAATTAGAAGTCATAGTGAAAAATTTCACAATAGAGAAACTTCTTAAATTGAAAAGGAAAAGAAAAAAATGTGAATCTCTAGGTCAAAGTATATTGTTTGGGGAAAAATTACTAATTTTAATGTTGGTTAGGTGCAGAATCGTAATGTTTTTTTATTTTTAGATGGATGAGGCAGTGAACAGATAACAAATATCCAATTAAATAAATAAATCAAAGTAAAATTATTAAAGCACTTGAGCAATCAATTTTTACAAAAAAAAAACCAATTCATTGCAAATGTCAAATAAAATCAAACAGTAACTTAACCTTTTTTTCTAAAATGTTTTAATTTTAACTTTCCTATTGACAATTTACCATAAGCTGGATACCCACTTGATTGGGATATTATCAAATGAACTGTGTGTATGTGTATCAGTGTATCAGTCGCTCAGTCATGTCCAACTCTGTGACCCCTTGGACTGTAAGCCCACCAGGCTCCTCTGACCAAGGGATTCTTCAGGCAAGAGTACTGGAGTGGGTTGCCATGTTTAGGGTCAAAATCTCTCCCATTTCCAAGAATTTGTATCAATATAAATGATGATAAAATATAAAATAAAATGATGATACTGGGCTCCCACACATTGAGTGATGACTTATACTAACTTCTATATTAACTCTTCCCACATTTATCTCTTTTACAGTTAGCCAGACAAATTAGTGCTAAATCTCTATTTTAAGTTGAGGGCCTGAGGGCTTTGAGAAATTAAGTCAGGATTCAAGCTTCAATTTGATTCTGAAGCTTTAGTTTTAACCTAATAGCATTATCCTATCTTTCCAGCTGAAATCCCTGAAGCTAAGAAGGATGACCCCTGGTGGTATGAACCACAGGCAAACCAGGGTGGTTATCCTTTAGGAAGGACCTTATTAGGTCTCCTCATTGAAACCAACTCCTGCCAGCAGTAAACTAACGAGTTTGCATGGTCAGTTGGGGGTGGGGAACATATTGTGTAGCTCTTAGAAAAAGAAACACTCTTTACCTGCAACTTCATTGAGGGTATTGCTATATGGAGCAGCCCCGCTCCTGTATTTTCCCTGGGTTCACTCACTGGTACAAGAGTATGAGAGAATGTCTTCAAAGCTCCCAGGCACACAGAACTCTCCAGGCAATAGAAGGAAACTTGCGCTGAAGTCATCCATTTAGCCATTCATTTAGGAATAAATCCACCTTTTCCACGCCGTGGAAGAATTGAGTTAACTCTCACTCAGGCTCTTTGGTGTTTTATCTTCTCAAATTGTACTGGATTGCAGATTTACAAAATTGCACTGTGATATCTGTTTAATCCTGTGATTTATACATGTATACTTTTATTGTTAGTACCAGACACAGCAAACTTTTAATTTTCTAGAATATGTAGCTCAATAAAATACAATGGCATCTTATATGGAGATTTTTTTAAATTGTGTTGACTGGGGGAGGAAAAGATAAGGGTAAATACTTTCATATACAGTTTTAATAACATTCAACTTGCTGTAAGTTACCCCACCCCCACCTTGATTTCACAGTGGCTTTGGAAAGAATTTAAATCTGATACCAAATCATGGTATTAAATTTCCAAAGTCCCCAAATTCACCTTTAAATTCCTTTCATCCTTCTCCGCTGGATTATGACTTTCATCCAAGAGTTCCCTCACTGCGTTGTGGTCCCAGAATCAAGAAAATTCCTCTTTACATTAAACTGATCTTTTGGTCAGTAAAATAAAATCTGCTTGGATACTCTTCTCCAATCATTCTGTTATGATTAATTTGAAATGGAAAGGACCACTCTTTGTTTGAACTACCAGAAACATTCTCTTTAAAAATAATAATAATAATGAAAACAAACAAAATATAAGAAATAAAGGGAACTCTGGCCCCAGGCCTGTGTTCATAGGATACAAAGACAGGCAATGAAAATCGGGGCTGAGGGTTGGTTGTGGAACAAATAGTCTATCAGTTTTGCTTAAGATATTGCCAAAGAACTGATTTGAATATTTTTTATGTAATTTTGGCTTTTTATAGATACAGTTCTGGTAATATTTCCTGAGAGTTTGAAGCATTTGCTCAGTCAACTGAGTATATTGCCAGTAAGTTACACAAACGGTTCCTTCAACAAATATTTACTGAGATTTCACTATTCACTAGAAGGATATGCTAACCCCTGGGGACTATACTGTTGAAGAGGGACCCACTCTATATTATGAGGAGCGCTTCTATGGAACTTTCACATAACATGCCGTGTTATGCTTTGTAGAGCAAGAAAAAAACTAGATCTTTTTCATAAATGCCATAATAGTTTAATACACCGGATTTATAGCAAAGAGGTGGCTAGTATCTTGGTGGGCTCTGATGCTAAAGTATCAAACTGATGAATAAGAATGAGAATAAAAATAAGTTTCAAGGAAACTCCCACTGATTTGCACAAGAGGAGAAAAATTGAGATGTGGCGAATACAATGCCAAGTAACAGCAACAGAGGAACACCACACTTTCTGCTTTTGTGCTCGCACTTATATATGGGCATTTTTTAATGTTGGGGAGCTTATTTCAAATGGAATTCTGTAGTCATGCAATGAAGATGATCAGGAGAGACAGGCAGTTTTCCAGTTTCCTACTCCCACTTCTGCTCAGCAGCACCTCTGACCACATCCAACCCACACAAGTCCATCCCCTCTCTGATTAAGACCAAGTGCCATGTACAAATCTTTCCTGGAGTAGGAAGTCACTTAAAAGTCTCGTTTTTCAAAGGCTTGCTGAGCACACAAAGTAAACAGGCAAGTTGATTGGATTAGTAAGGTTGAAATTAAGCAAATTAGTTCCCAGCTCTTCATAGTAGCTACCCAAGATGTCAACAAAGCAAGGATCAGTGTCAATAATATTAAAGCAAGGCTAGCAATGCTCACTATAACACCTATAATGCAAATAATCCAGTGGCATAGAGAAAATTGCTTCTAAGCTCCTGAATTCTAAAGGTCTCCAAGAAAGGAAATGATTTTTGGTCTTTCTGGGTATTCCAGATTGGGAACTTGGAAAAGTATTACTATTAAATAATATTAATAAGAACATAGATAATGATGACGATAATGGTTTCCTCTGTCTGGTGCAGGGTCAAGGGGAGAAATACACTCAAGTGTTTGCTTTGCTTACTTCACCAGTCCTGTGTATTTCCTTCCACTCACATTTTTGCTGTAAGCTAACAGGTATTCTATACGAGAAATAATTCTTACTCACAAAGTATGTAATTCCATCCATAGAGAAGCCCAGCTCCCTGAAGAAGCCTGGGTTTCCCGATGGTTGAGATGTACTGATGACACCTCAGATTGTACCCCCTCTCTTGATTGAAAGCAGAAGGACCTCCCCTCCTGCCTGGCCGCCTCACTTATGAACAGTGTCGATCCATTTCCTGTTCCCCTCTGTTAATTCATACCAGGACAGACACAAGATCAGAATGAGGGACCCTGCATTTCGGCACCTCCTTGGAGCAGTGTTGATGGGAATAAGTGTTTGCAGACTGTAGGTTCCTGTTCAGGCTACCAGAGGATGACTTTTCAATTCTTAGTTAACCAGTTCCATCCCAGAAAATAGCCACTGTACACCAGCCCTCTTCACTGTTAGGACTGTTTTATTTCCCTGCTTGAAGTAATGACCACCCAACCATTATCACTCCCAATTTAGAATGAAACAAAGAGCACCTCATCTGGCTTTCAAATGGGATGCAATCGTTCCTTTGTTCTGCTGAAATCAATCAGAATCTTGCCCAAGTGGTGGTGGGAGAGGGTTTCAGGTTACTATAAGGAATGTGTTTCCAGGGATGCTAGCTCTGAAATAAAAAATGTGATAATCATTACATAGAGAACCAATAATTATAAGCATTTCCTTTCAAAATCACAGAGAAAGAATGCAAGGAACTTATCAACCTCAGGAAAAAAACAGAATCACTGAATTTCTATCTGTTATATTAAGATACCAGGTTGGGGACTATGGTCACACTTCCTTTGAATGCTGCTGTATTTTAACATCATTGTAACCTTGATTGAATCTGCCACACTGTTTTGCTGAAAGTAATGCTAAATTTTGGGGTAGGAAATGGCAACCCACTCCAGTATCCTTGCCTGGAAAATTCCATGGACAGAGGAGTCTGGCGAGCTACAGTCCATGGGGTCGCAAGGAGTTGGACTAAATGACTGAGCACGCATGCGATGTTGAATTTGTCAAGACTTTTTTTTTTCTTAAAGGGACACACTCTTCATCAGAAGCAGCTGATATTATTTGTCAAAAATGCAACATTATATTTTGTTTTTCAAGTTGCCTTTTCCAATTCTAACTGGTAAGAGACCATTGATTTGTGTTTTAGGGAAAAACCAAGATTCAGTAGAAAATAGAATCTCTGAAGGCAATTACAGGCATCATTATGGTAATACGTATTATATAATCTGTGCTTAGTAGGGTCATGCCTGCCGCTTCAGAGGCAAACATTTCAAACCTTAGCAGTTTCACTCCCCACTATGTATTCTTTCCTTCTTCACTGGATCAAAGCAAATGGCCTCAGAGGTCAGGCGCTTTCCCCTGCTCAACTCAAAAAAGGTTTTCTTCTGCTTATTTATACTCACAATGCTATTTTAAAAACCAGGGGAATTTATCTTGAAGGCTATTTGTCTATCAAGTTGTGCTTGGTAGCTCAGTCGCGTCCAACTCTTTGGGACCCCATGGACTGTAGCCTTCCAGGCTCCTCAGTCCACAGGATTTTCCAGGCAAGAATAGGTTGCTAATTCCTTTTCCAGGGAATCTTCTTGGCCCAGGGATCAAACCTGCATCTCTTACATCTCCTGCATTGGCAAGCAGGTTTTTTTTGTGTTTTTTTTTTTAACCACTAGTGTCACCTGAGTAACCCCTCTGACTCTGGTAGAATCTACCCTCAGATTTTACTTCCTGAATCTCTGTTCAAGTCCAAAAGCATTAACCAAGCAAACTGGATCAGGCTGGTAGGCTGGGTTGCTAGAGCTGAGGGTGATACCAGACCACCAAAGGCTGCTTGCAGACCTATTAACTTCCACTGTTGTCTCGGGGCTGTTTCACCAAAGGTTCAAATTCTGAATTAAATCTTTAAAACTCCACGTGATTCTGCACTAAAGAAACCCTGGACATTGTTTCAGGCACTCATTAAAATTCATACCTACTTTTTTCTATATACTTTTATCCTCCTCTTTGACTAAACATGGGCTTCCTGGTGGCTCAGATGATGAAGAATCTGCCTGCAAAGTGGGAGACCCAGGTTCAATCCTTGGGTCAGGAAGATCCCCTGGAGAAGGAAATGGCAACCCATTCCCCTATTCTTGCCTAGAGAACCCCATGCACAGAGGAACCTGGCGGGCTACTGTTCATGGGGTCACAAAGAATCAGACATGACTGTGAGACTAACACTTTTAATGTCGTTTTTACTTTGACTAAACACAGATGAAGCCTGCATAACATCCACGCCTAGAGGGAGAAGGGATGTGAACTAATGTTTACTAAATATTTTCTGTCTGAACTTGGCCCTTTGTGGGCTATCTTATATTATTATGTTATCAGGAAAAAATCAAAAGATAGGTGTTTTTATCCCCATTTTGAAGATATGAAAACCAAGATTAGAGAAAGAAAGCAGTGTTTTTTTAGGCCATTTGTTAGTGGCAAAGCAGGAATTCACATTCAACTCTGTCCCATGTCAAAGACACACTCTTCCCCTGCACCTAACAGCCTCCCAATTCACAGCATCCATAGGGCAAAGGTTATGCAACAGAAGAGGCCTAGATAACATCCAGTAGAGCCCAGAGTTTTGGCCTGAAGAGTTCGAGGCTTAAGTGACTCATCTAAGGCAAGCAGACTTAAGACCCGATGTAGTTGACCTTGCCATTGACTAACGGATAGTACCATTTAAGGACAAAGCTGGTTTTAAGAATTGTGTCATGTTACCCCAAGTGTGATTGCTGACTGTGCTTTTCTGAATATTATTGCCACCAAAATTTCTAAACTGCCTTATATACAAATCTATATATAGAAAGAGGTTTATTTTTCCTTGATAAATGTACTTGATAGCTAATAATCGATGAGAATTTCCATAACACTCCATAGTTAAGCCCTGAACTTTTGAAAAAGAAGACAGTGCCTGTAGTAACAATCTCCTTGAAAATCTGGTCTCAAGGATGATGATTTATGTGGCATTTATATAGCAATCCACTTGACTTTATGAAGAGTCTATAAAGCTTGTTTACTTGTTTCTTCCTGAACAGGCAAGAATACTGGAGTGGGTAGCCTTTCCCTTCTCCAGTGGATCTTCCTGACTCAGGGATTGAACCGAGGTCTCCTGCACTGCAGGCAGATTCCTTACCATCTGAGCCACAAGGGAATTCCTATGTAAGGAGAACCCAGGGCCCAGCGGAGATGAAATATGGCTCAGTGAGCAAGAGGCAGGCAGTTGGGACAGAAAGAACGTTTATAGCAATATACCATAAAAACTTTAGCTTCAGAAAAATCACATGCCTTGGAAGCTCACACCAAGGTCTCTGGGGACCCTTTGGATGCACACATGCCAAGAGTGCCCCCTGTTGTCTACCAGGAATATTAGAGAGCTTCAAGAGACCCATGACTGTTAAGAGTTTTTGGTTAGTTGCCCACAAAGGTGCAGGTTTGTGGTAAGGTAAAAGTACATGAGTTTCTAGAATTTGTTGGTTTATTCATTCCACTGTGAAATATTATACTTTGAAGAATCACCAACGATTCTTATAACAATTCTCCTGTTACAGTTGGAGAGAGGGAGGCTTAAAAAGGGGATGTATCCCACTTAGGAGCATGTAGAGTTAGTGACAGACCTTGGTCTTGAACCTAGGACTCTGTCTAGTGCCACCTCTTAACCTTAACCCGCCAGCCTTTTAACCTTAGTTAACCTTTTAACCTTAGTTTGGCCTCCTTCGTCCTGTTTAAGGGTGGATGATAAACCTGTGAAACAGGCTTACGGAATACTTAAGTAGAAGGAACCTCAGAGATAGTATCTGATATGTCCAAATTTTACTAACAGGAAACTGATGTCTGAGTGACTTTCCAAGGCCACATAAGGGGAAAGATACACCAGAACTCCAGATTCAAGCACTTTCCATCAAAACTAGTAAGGGCAAATAAGAAGAGATAAAATGCACTCATTTCTCATTTAAAAATGAGGTTTTTTTACTCCACTTTCTTGTGTACACTACCCACCCTGCCCCTTCATTCTTGATTCTTAAGCTCTTGAGCCCAGGCCATGCCACTGAAAAGGCAAATGGGAATTCAGGCTTGAAACCAAGGGATGATGGCTTGGAACACTAGGATGAGGATTGGTGGGGTATGGAGTGGGGACAGCAGCTGTCATTCTGGACAGGATGACAAAGTTGATGGGGTATGGATGCTGTGTTAAAGGTTGGCACCCAACCAGAAATCATGTGAGACCATTGCCTCAGATGATACCAGATCACTTCTCTCTGCTGCTGCACAAAGTGTGGCAGGGAAGCAAAACGATCCATCTTGGTTGCCCCAAATATAAGCCCAAGCAGTGATGGGACCTCACTGTGGGCTGAGCGCACCTTGGGTCTTAATTCATCAGCACAGTCATTGCTTATTTCCTTATACTAGGTCATAGGGCCAATGTCTCTGTAGAAATGGCACTTCCTAAAGAGGCTGGAAAAAGAAATGGAGAGGACTGAGATTTCAGAGGGCTTACCATACTCCAGGTGCTAGCCTGGGTGTTTCCTGTGCATTACTCCTTTTAATCTTCACTTTTCTTCCATCAGGTGGTGCCATTAGCCTGATTATACAGATGAGGAAACTGGTACTCGGTGGGGTAAATTACCTTTCCCAAAGTCCCACAGTTACATTTGATGCAAAGCTCATATTGGAATCCAGTCCTTCCAAAATCTAAATCATTTCTTTTCCTGACAATCAAGATAAGTAGATACTGAGTCAGTAAACCGGCACGGTCTATTTGATCCTCATACAGAGTCTCTGCCTCCTACCGTGCTCCCCATCCCTGGCTTCTGACTGTTGATTGAGTTATAGACGCTGTGACTATCCAGACGGAGCAAATTGTGCTCACATGTTTCTATACTGTGTATCTGGGCTCTAGTGTATGGTTTCTTCCAACCGTACAGCTCACATCATCCTCCACTTTATCCAATCCTTCCTCACCTGGCTGACCTTGAGCCAGTCTCTTTTGTGTATGTGTTAGTCACTCGTCATGTCCAACTCTTTGCCATCCCACAGACTGTAGTCTGCCAGATTCCTCTGTCCACGGAATGCTTCAGACAAGAATACTGGAGTAGTTTGCCATTCCCTTCTCCAGGGCTCTTCCCGATCCAGGGATTGAACCCGGGTCTCTTGCATTCCAGGCAGATTCTTTACATTCTGAGGTACCAGGGAAGTCCTTACCTAGCTGACTTTGAATGAGTCTCTTTTACTGAATGGCAAAAAACTCAGAGGGTCCTCCACTCCCCAGTAGTTGGCCCAGCCAAGGAGCAGGGGGCAGTGGGGATGGGAGATGGGTGGCCCTGGACCATTTGAGGGGGAAGCCAGACGCTGATAGTCACTCCGGTGGACAAGCCTGATACACAGGATGCCACAGGTCCAAATGCCACTGTTGAAAGTGAAAATGAAAGTCGCTCAGTTGTGCCCGATTCTTTGTGACCCCATGGACTCTACAGTCCATGGAATTCTCCAGGCCAGAATACTGGAGTGGGTAGCCTTTCCCTTCTCCAGGGGATCTCCCCAACCCAGGGGTCGAACCCAGGTCTCCCACACTGCAGGCGGATTCTTTACCAGCTGAGCCACAAGCCTTATACATGGGATGCCACAGGTCCAAATGCCACTGTTGACACTAGCTAAATGCCTCGGGTAAAACACTGGCCAATTATGCCTCCCATGAGCTGTGTAACATGGGCATAATGATATCTGCTTTTCAGTGTAGTCCTGGAATTAAGTGAGAGAATGACAGCAACCTGCAAAGCACACACAGTAGGGACTCCGTAAGTGAGCGCTCCTTCCCCTTATGCTCCTGGGAGGCAGAGGCAATTAACTGACAGGGTAGTTTTTTTTTGTTTTTTTTTTTTTAGGTCATAAAGATGATCCAAATCTATTTTCTGCATGTTTTGTTTTCCTCCTGGGGCTCTCCGGAGATGTCTGTAATGGACAGAGATTAGATGCACAAGCGCTTTTTGTTCCAGGGGGTCTGTGCGAACAGTTTACTGTTGAAGCAGGTCCCAGACCCTGGGTTTCTCATGTGAGCCTCAGAATACCCATATTACAATAGAAAAGCCACTTGAGAAATTGGAGCTGCCTGAGTCTCGAGCAGGTTCCCCCACTCATTTCCACCCCTGTGCCATTTACTAAAAGTGATACAGGCAGGTGGGAATCAGGCAAGGCCTGCCCTAGAAGTAACCAAAGATGCCTGCACACCTCCGTGGATCACTCGGCCTATTCTTCCCGGGGATGCCAAACGCAGTCAGGTGTGAGGCCTGGGCTTGTAGGGAACCCAAATATTTTCTTGGAAAGTAATCTCAGTTTATTAAGAGTTCCTTGTCTCAATTCAGAGTATAGATTTTTGAATGCGTTTGCTGACAGATTGACCCGGACTATGTTTTCCCCTTATTCAGGGAGCGATCGATCTTTATCAAAAGGATTTGTTGACTGACGGGCTTTCACGGTTCTAATGGGCTGTTTGATACTTTTAAGAGACATATGCCCCTTTGTGTAATGAAATTATCTGATAAAAGAGGGAATGAAGCTCAGGTTTTCAGAAGCATCTCCATCCTTGGCTGCCTTGCTGACTGCCAGGGAATTTTGTTTTTATTTGCCTGAGATGGAAACCTTACAACCCTTGGTGAAACTGTTTTCGAATATTCAGGTTTCTAGACCATATACTGTGTTTCTAGGCCTAAGGGCCTGAACTAAACCAAGATTGTGTTTCCTTCAGGTAAGTACTTCCAGACACTCTATCTTCTGTCTTTACAACCCTCTTCTCTTCGTTACTGTACTATGTAACCCTAGACACGCATTATATTCCACATAAAAAGCCATTTCTGTAGCATCTTGTCATCGTTTCATCGACGCCGCTTTGAAGCCGTGTTGAGTTCTGAACTCAGAGCCTAACCGCGGTGGCTCAAGTGCCCTGCGCCGTATTATTTACCCAGATGGGGTTAATTGTTGAATAAAAGAATGGTCCCTTTCAGTTTACCTTTTCGCAATCTCTCTCATACTGGTTATGGAAGACAGGGAAGTCTATGATAAATATCAAACTTTCTAATCAGAAACGAGTCCACTTGTATTTGAAATCTTGAACTTAATCCAGAATCAGGAAATGTAGCCACTTGTGTTACTGTTGCTGAAAGAAGAAAATGACCTTTTTATTGTAGCTTACATTCACCATTGTCCTTGGAGCTACAGGGAAGGGAGCAAGCAAATGTCAGGGCTCAGGGAGATTTTTCCTTTTCACAGGAGGGGTACAGCTTGATGTGCTGGAACCATCATCTCCTTACACGTTCAAGAGATTGTTTTCCTAAAGTGAAGATTTTACTGAATCCTTAAAAAAAAAAATAGTTTACCTAAAACTTTAAAGCAAATCTGATTTCTTTGTGGCTAAATGACTATTACTACTGGCTTCATTGATTGATGGATGGATAATATGCAATGAGAAAATTTCAACAAATCTTAAGTATATAGGTGAACAGTTTTTTTGTGTGTGCATGTATATACCCATAAAGCTTCCTTTGTGGCTCAGCTGGTAAAGCATCCGCCTGCAATGCGGGAGGCCTGGATTCGATCCCTGGGTTGGGAAGATCCCCTGGAGAAGGGAAAGGCTACCCACTCCAGTACCCTGGCCTGGAGAATTCCACGGACTGTATAGTCCATGGGGTCACAAAGAGTCGGACATGACTGAGAGACTTTCACTTTCACTATACCCATAAAGGGTTTTCCAGGTGGTGCTAGTGGTAAAGAACCCGGCTGCCAATGCAGGAGACATAAGAGATGCAGGTTCAATCCCTGGGTTCGGGAAGATCCCCTGGAAAAGGACATGGCAACCCACTCTAGTATTCCTGCCTGGAGAATCCCACAGACAGAGGCACCTGATGGGCTACAGTCCATGGGGTTGCACAGAGTCAGAAACAACTGAAGCGACTTAGCACACACAAGTACCCATAAAATTATTGTCTAGAGCAGAACATTTCTGTTAGCCCAAAGGATTTCTCAGTCTTCTCCCAATCAGTGTACTCAAAGGCAACCACTTTTCTCATTTCTATCACCATGGACAAATTTTGTGCACTTTGGTAATACACTCTTTTTTCTGACTGGCTTTTTGTTTTTTAACTTAGAATATATATATTTTCCATCCAGATTGTTGCATGTGTCATAATACTAGCTTTTTGGACATACCATTAGAATAATAGTTGACATGCAATAGATTTTCTAAAGAGGTTGTTTAAAAAGTTTATTTTATTGAAGTATAGTTGATTTTCAGTGTTGTGTTAGCTTCCACCGTAAAACAAAGCAATTCAGTTACACATATGCCTGCATTCTTTTTCATAGTCTTTTTCCGATGTGGTTTATTACAGGGTAGTGAATATAGTTCCCTGTGCTATAAGGCAAGACACTGTTATTTTCTATGGAAGTTATTGGTTTTGTCATGGTAATATCATAAAGAGGTTCAGGGAGGCTTTTACATGCATGCATGTACATATCTAAAATTTAAATCTCTTTATAGGAGAGATAGAGAGACAGAAATGGAGAGGGTGAGAGATAAAGAGGGAAAGAAGGAAAGACAAGGAAAGAGTCCCTTTCTCATGGCTCTATGTTCTAGTTGGCAGGGCAATAAAAACATAAACATAAATGAGTAATTAAATTACTGAATGGACTTCACTTCAGATAGTGATCAATGCTAAAGCAGCATATGGCGAAAGGTGATGGGGAAAAGAGGAACAGCTGATTTGGAACTATTTCTGACAGGTGCCCAGAGGAGACCACTCCAAAGAGGGCCTGAGCAGAGAATCGGGAGGATGAGCTGCATATGCAAAGACCTAGGGACAAGTGTGTTCTAGGCCAAGGCATGGCAGGAGCAAAAGGCCGAGGCAGAAACAGGCTCGTCTGGTTTAAGTGGCCAGAAAGAGGGTCAGTGTAGCCAGATCCAGATGTAAGGAGACAGCAGTGGAGATCAGGGCAGGGAAGCAGGCAGCAGGTTCTGTAGATCCAAGTAGGGGACACAGTGCATTTTAATTTTAAATGTGATGGGATGCCCTTGGAGGGTTTTAAACGAGGGTAAAGACATGATACGATTCTGTTACAAAAGTTCACTCTGGCTGCTATATGGAGAATGGATAATAAAGGGACAAGAGTGGAAACAGGGAGACCAGTTGGGAGCCTGTTATCGAAAGATGACTTTGACTTACACCTGGATAGTAGCAGTGATTAAGGAGAGGAATGGTAGGTTACATCATGGTTTATTATTATTTTGGGAGACAGGAAAGCCAAGAGGATTAGCTAATGAATTGGATGTAGGGCAGGAGAGACACAGTGGTTATGCTTTCAGTTGTTAGCCAAAGCAAGTGAGTCAAAGATGGGACTGTTAAATACAATGGAAAATACTGGAAGAATAACAGTTTGGGAAGGAAATACTCCAGAGTTCTGTTCTGGCTGTATTAAGACCCAGATGCCTATTAGATTTACACTTCAAGGCACTAAGGAAATGGTTGGATATATTCATGTGCAGCTCAAGGGAGAAGTCAAGCCTAGAAACAGAAATTTTGAAGTCATCAATATAAAAGCAAAGATGAAAATCCATAGGCTTGGATAGGATGATTTCAGAAGTGCTTAAAGAAAGGCCAGATTGAGTCCTAGAGAAAACTCCTCCCTTTCAGCTGTATTACCATCATTTTTATATTTACCATCATGAAAATAACATGAAATGACATGAAAATCATTATCATCACCATCAACAATTATTGAGTGCAAAATTCTCTCAGTACAATTGTGCTAAGAAAAGGAGAAATAGAGGAAAAGGAGAAAGGAGTTTCTGCTCTCAGAAGGAAAGGGGAGACAGTGAAAAGTTAGAATAATAAGGGCTACGATCATGGTTAGCCCAGGGGATAGTGAAAATAATAGATTCAGAAGGCCAGATAGGCTTTGAAGGAGAGGTGATAACTGAATATCTGAACTGAATGTTTAGATCCAATGTAGTGTGATCCATGGCAAAAGACCTTTGTGGGTAGAGAACAGCATTTATAAACCCAAGAGACACAGAAGGGCAGGGAATTATATTGAAGCTGAAAGCAGTTCTGAATGAAGGGACACGGCAGAAGATGAAGCTGGGAAGTAGCAGTGGTTGGATCACCACACCCATGTACCCCATGCTGAGAATGCTGAAATTCTGTCCTAGAGGCGATGGAAAAGGGGGCAAATGGTAGGGCAAGCAGGATTTTAAACCTGAACAGGATCTGAAGATGGGGAGAACAGAATTCAAATCCTGCCTCCACTGTTGACTAACGTGGTGGCACTGGAGCTGCTGCTTAGCCTCACTAAGCCTTAGTTTTCACATCTGTTAAATGGGTAAAACAATATGGGTTTTACTAGAAATGAAGATAAGACGTATAAAGCACTTTTACTGAATGGAGAAAAGTAAGTGGTCATGATTATTTTTGCTGTTACCATCACTATAATTGTTTATTGTGATCCACACAGTCAAAGGCTTTGGCATAGTCAATAAAGCAGAAATAGATGCTTTTCTGGAACTCTCTTGATTTTTCCATGATCCAGAAGATGTTGGCAATTTGATCTCTGGTTCCTCTGCCTTTTCTAAAACCAGCTTGAACATCAGGAATTCATGGTTCACATATTGCTGAAGCCTGGCTTGGAGAATTTTGAGCATTACTTTACTAGCATGTGAGATGAGTGCAGTTGTGTGGTAGTTTGAGCATTCTTGGGCATTGCCTTTCTTTGGGATTGGAATGAAAACTGACCTTTTCCAGTCCTGTGGCCACTGCTGAGTTTTCCAAATTTGCTGGCATATTGAGTGCAGCACTTTCACAGCATCATCTTTCAGGATTTGGAATAGCTCAACTGGAATTCCATCACCTCCACTAGCTTTGTTTGTAGTGATGCTTTCTAAGGCCCACTTGACTTCACATTCCAGGATGTCTGGCTCTAGGTCAGTGATCACACCATCGTGATTATGTGGGTCGTGAAGATCTTTTTTGTACAGTTCTTCTGTGTATTCTTGCCACCTCTTCTTAATATCTTCTGCTTCTGTTAGGTCCATACCATTTCTGTCCTTTATCGAGCCCATCTTTGCATGAAATATTCCCTTGGTATCTCTGATTTTCTTGAAGAGATCCCTAGTCTTTCCCATTTTGTTGTTTTCCTCTATTTCTTTGCATTGCTCGCTGAAGAAGGCTTTCTTATCTCTTCTTGCTATTCTTTGGAACTCTGCATTCAGATGTTTATAGCTTTCCTTTTCTCCTTTGCTTTTCGCTTCTCTTCTTTTCACAGCTATTTGTAAGTCCTCCGCAGACAGTCATTTTGCTTTTTTGCATTTCTTTTCTATGGGAATGGTCTTGATCCCTGTCTCCTGTCCAATGTCACGAACCTCATTCCATAGTTCATCAGGCACTCTATCTATCAGATCTAGGCCCTAAAATCTATTTCTCACTTTCACTGTATAATCATAAGGGATTTGATTTAGGTCATACCTGAATGGTCTAGTGGTTTTCCCTACTTTCTTCAGTTTAAAGACGCTTACTCCTTGGAAGGAAAGTTATGACCAACCTAGATAGCATACTCAAAAGCAGAGACATTACTTTGCCAACAAAGGTCTGTCTAGTCAAGGCTATGATTTTTCCCGTGGTCATGTATGGATGTGAGAGTTGGACTGTGAAGAAGGCTGAGCGCCAAAGAATTGATGCTTTTGATCTGTGATGTTGGAGAAGACTCTTGAGAGTCCCTTGGACTGCAAGGAGATCCAACCAGTCCATTCTGAAGGAGATCAGCCCTGGGATTTCTTTGGAAGGAATGATGCTAAAGCTGAAACTCCAGTACTTTGGCCATCTCATGCGAAGAGTTGACTCATTGGAAAAGACTCTGATGCTGGGAGGGATTGTGGGCAGGAGGAGAAGGGGACAACAGAGGATGAGATGGCTGGATGGCATCACTGACTTGATGAACATGAGTCTGAGTGAACTCCGGGAGTTGGTGATGGACAGGGAGGCCTGGCGTGCTCGATTCATGGGGTTTCAAAGAGTCGGACATGACTGAGCGACTGATCTAATCTGATCTGATCACTATTATTATTACTATAATTCTTATTATTATTTATTATATTATTACTATTATTCTTATGATTATAGGAATACAACTTTTTAAACAAATTTCTTTTATAGTGGAGGGATTAATGCCAGAAATTATGATACTGTGCTTGTGTGCACTCAGTTGTTCCATCATGTTCCACTCCTTGCCCACGGAATGTAGTCCACCAGGCTCCTCTGTCCATGACATTTTCCAGGCAAAGAGTGCTGGCTTGGGTTGCCATTCCTTACCCCAGGGGATCTTCACAACCCAGAAATCGAACCCACATCTCCTGTGTCTCCTGTATCTTTACCACTGTATCACCTGGGAAGCCCTAAATTATGATATTGATGCTGCTGCTGCTGCTGCTAAGTCACTTCAGTCGTGTCCGACTCTGTGTGACCCCATAGACGGCAGCCCACCAGGCTCCCCCATCCCTGGGATTCTCCAGGCAAGAACACTGGAGTGGGTTGCCATTTCCTTCTCCAATGCGTGAAAGTGAAAAGTGAAAGTGAAGTCACTCAGTCGTGTCCGACTCTTAGCGACCCCATGGACTGCAGCCCACCAGGCTCCTCCATCCATGGAATTTTCTAAGCAAGAGTACTGGAGTGGGGTGCCATCACCTTCTCTGAAATTATGATATTACTGTGGATAAAAATGATGAGCCCCTGGTGGTGGGGAGGAGATGACAGGAGTTAGAGGATTTGCTAGATGGATAAAGGGAGGAGGAGTGGGGAAGAAAGGGCAGGCTCTAAAACGGCTCTTGATTTTGAACCAGGCAGTTAGTTAGGCTGACAGTGTAGTTCTCTGAAACTTGAAATATTGAAGAATCAGCATATTTTATGGGGAAAGGGGCAATTTTGTTTGTAGATATAGTTTTTGAAAAGGCCTATGAAGGCCTCTTTGTGGGCCTGGAGCTCAACAGAAAGCTTGGAGATAGAGATATGTGCGGATAAGATGGATAAGGGGGACTCTATGGGTGAGATTTAGAACCAGAGGAACACTGAAATGTAGGGAATGGAACCAGAAGTGTCAGGATGGAGATTCAGAAGAAAACAGGTCGGGGAGAACCCAGACGCAGCTCGGAGGTGTTTTCCTCGTCCATTTGCCCAATGAGATGCTCTCACACACTGGGCTTCCAAGCACTTGCTGCTTATCAGAGGAAGAGATGTCTACTCTCTCTTCCTTTCCTTAAACGTGATCAGTTTAAGTTTAGACTGGAAAAAGCTAAACTATGGCAAAACAGGTAAAGAGATCTGGCTTCTTCCAACCTCCCTTTCAATTCTGCTCTATTTCTGGCCTCTGAATCCCAATGGCTACCCTCTCAGGTCACATCTATGTAGGGCCAAGGATTTATAGATCAAAATCTGACAGTGGTTATAGATTATTTAAATGAACTCCCAACTTCTTTATATGAAAGGTAAGGCTATTGAACCTCAGGGAAGGCAAGATGCTCCATCAATTGCTATTTTAACTGAACACAGTTAGAGGTACTTTCTACAGGGTCTCAGCAGTGCTGCTGCTCTAATGCATTTGGTGATAATGGCTTAAAATGAAAGTCCTGGAGTGTCAACATTTAACTCAGGTTAAAACCTTGCCATGCCTAAATCTAATGGTGGTCACCTAGACACAAGAGGCAAAAAATGGGACAGAAATTAAACAGATGAGGCCTGTCTCTAAATGAATGCACTGTTAAACTAAAATTGGGAATGACTTATAGAATAGGGAGCATAAGGAGGAGAATAGTGATATCCTTCTCAAGATCATTCTTGTCCTGCGAAGGCCCTGGGTGCGATGCTGACCAAGAAAAAGGGAAAACCACATGTGGTTTATGTTGTTTCTGAGATCCACAGTTAGAGACTGTGCCATGCAGCATTGAAGGGCCGCATTTTGGGACATGAGCCAGAAAACTGGCAACGCCTTATGACCTCATAGATTAGCAGATCTGTAGACTATTTTAGACATTACTTTTTTTTTTTTCCAAGACATTAGTTCTTTTAGCAGAGATGGTCAGTTTGCTCACTCCAAATCTATTCTCTTAGAAACATAACACTGGCTTTTAACTGGACATGTTCTTGCATAACCAAAAGATATAATGGGTATAAAAGATATAATGGGTAGAACCAAAAGAAGTAAGGTCTTCTTAATGGGAAAGATATTCATACTTTTTTCTGCTTTCTCCATCCAACCATCTTCATTGTGGACATGCTGGTCCTAATCCTGGCAGCCATCTTGGTCCATGAAAACGACAGCCACAGAGAAGGTCCTCACCCCAGCCCTGGGCTTTTCACTTCTGAGCTTCTCTAACAGAAGTGAGAAGCAAACTTCTATCCAAGTTAACTGTAGTTTTTATCCTTTTAATGCAGTCTAACTGAATCCTTACTGATGGACTTATTTTCTTTTATTGGGTTTTTGAGCACTTATGAGAGCAGAAACCATTGGTGGGTATGACTTGAAGAACATGACCAAGAAGTAATATTTAACACAATTAATGATGAGTTTGTGACATAAAAAAAAGAGTACCTTAAATTTGTAGAGTGATTTAAATTTCACAAAGCACTCTTCTTACCTTATTCTTAACTCTTTACTTTCAAGCTGAATTATTTAAAATTGGACTTTTAAAAAATAACCAAAGTATACACTGGGCTTCCCAGGTGGCTCAATGGTAAAGAATCTGCCTGCCAATACAGGAGACAGGAGTTTGATCTCTGAGTTGGGAAGATCCCCTGGAGAAGGAAATGGCAACCCATTCCAGTATTCTTGCCTGGGAAATCCCATGCACAGAGGAGCCTGGTGGGCTACAATCCATGGGGTCACAAAGAGCAGAACACAACTTAGCGACTAAAACAAACAAGCAAAATATGCGCTATTGTAGTTACGGTCATCTCTAGCTTGGTTATTACCTGAATCCTAGACAAAGAGCTTTAATCGCTAAGGCTTGTTTATCTCATTGGTCAATCATGAATAATAAATTTTTATTTATAGAATTAGAGTAAAAGTGAAAGAGGAGAGTGAAAAAGTTGGCTTGAAGCTCAACATTCAGAAAACAAAGATCATGGCATCCGGTCCCATCACTTCATGGCAAATAGATGGGGAAACAGTGGAAACAGTGTCAGACTTTATTTTTTGGGCTCCAAAATCACTGCAGATGGTGACTGCAGCCATGAAATTAAAAGATGCTTTCTCCTTGGAAGAAAAGTTATGACCAACCTAGATAGCATATTGAAAAGCAGAGACATTACTTTGTCAACAAAGGTCCATCTAGTCAAGGCTATGGTTTTTCCTGTGGTCATGTATGGATGTGAGAGTTGGACTGTGAAGAAGGCTGAGCACTGAAGAATTGATGCTTTTGAACTGTGGTGTTGGAGAAGACTCTTGAGAGTCCCTTGGACTGCAAGGAGATCCAACCAGTCCATTCTGAAGGAGATCAGCCCTGGGATTTCTCTGGAAGGAATGATGCTAAAGCTGAAACTCCAGTACTTTGGCCACCTCATGCGAAGAGTTGATCATTGGAAAAGACTCTGATGCTGGGAGGGATTGTGGGCAGGAGGAGAAGGGGAAGACAGAGGATAAGGTGGTTGGATGGCATCACTGACTCGATGGACATGAGTTTGGGTGAACTCCGGGAGTTGGTGATGGACAGGGAGGCCTGGACTGTTGCAATTCATGGGGTTGCAAAGAGTCGGATACAACTGAGTGACTGAGCTGAACTGAAGAGGTAATAAACATAATGATTCAAAATATTAATCCCAATCAATTTCCAAAAAGCTAAGTGACTTCAAGCAAATTTCTTCTCTATGCTTGACTTTCTCGTCTGTATGGTGGGAGTAATAAAGCAGAAGTCACTTAAGGATTTTGTGAAGAGTAAATGAAATCATGTGCATGAATCAGTGGCATGGACATGCAGTAATGGCGCATGAAGTGTTATTTTTCCCAAACTGCCTAGGACAGACCCTTCATAGGTCAGGGCCACTCCACAAAGTGTATTCCTCTGCAACAGTAAGAAATTTCACCTCAAGTCTTGTGTCTTGGCGAGCTCTTGGTGTTAGCAGAAATCCTGGCTCAGTGCAATTGGTTCCTGAGAAAAAGAGCCAGGGCTGGAGGCTGCAGTGAGTGGAAGCAATAGAACCACCCGCCATGCCTCTGTTCTGGCCACAAAGGAAGTTTTGCATTCTGAGTCAGCAGAAAAGCTTTGCCTGACAGCAGATGAAATCCACTGTGCTCTATTCTTCATGCTTTTCAGAAGGGCCAGCCAGAGTCACAGACTACTATTTGGGATTGAGTCTTGCCTGGAGAATCCCAGGGATGGGGGAGCCTGGTGGGCTGCCGTCTATGGGGTCGCACAGAGTCGGACACGACTGAAGCGACTTAGCAGCAGCAGCAGCCTCCGGGATCATTCAGGAATGATGAAGACTTCGCGTGCAGCCAGGATGAATAGCGGTGGCAGATGGGGAAGCCAAGCACAACCCCTTGAGCCCAGAGATGATGCTGTGAGATGGGGAGAAGGGCTCCCACAGAGACAAGAGACCTTTAAAGATGCACGTGCAATAACCGGTGGAGGCAAACATCCCGGAGCATCTGATAACCTCAGGAGTGAAACCAGATCAAGGAAATGCCAGTGATGAGGCCCACATGCCTAGCACCAGAGATAAGGCTTATCAGAAAGGGTCTGCTGTGAGGCTGCAATGGCTATCCGTGAATTCTCAAGGCGCCTTCTGCCCAGGAGCCCTCCAGCGTCACCTGTCCTTAGATGAGTCACTGAGTACATAGCTCAGAGATGCAGTTAAGGGCAAGACTCCTGGAACTGGATTCAAGCCTGGATCTAATGCACAAGGTTAGGTTACCTAATGAACCAAAATAACTGTTATTTTTATTCAGCAAGTCACAAAATCCATCAAAGCCCCTCTTTTCCCATCTGTAGTATGTGTATCAAAGTACCTGGCCCCACCTCAGGCATTGCCCTAGGGCAGCACTGGTCAGGGGAACTTGGGAAATAATGGTAATGTCCTATTCCTGCATTATCAAGACAGGAGCTACTGGCCACATGTAACAACTGAGCCTTTGAAATGTGGCTAGTATCACCAAGGAATTGAACTTGAAATTTTTTTGATTTGAATTTATTTGAATTTCAGTAGCTACATGTGACTAGTTGTTACTTACAGGACATGGCACCTAGTCTAGGGACTAAATGAGAAAGTTATACACAGTTGCGTATCACTGCGCCTGGTGTCAGGGCATGATAGCTACTAGCTGGTACTGTTATCAAACTTCGTATAGTCTAACTTTCCTCATTATAAGAGATCAGAGGTAATATTCACCTCATGAGTTTGTTGGGAGGATTTAATAAAATATCACACTTGAGGCAAGGAGCACAGGGCTTGGCACTGCGCAGGTGCTTGGCACATGTGAGTTCCTTTCCTCTTCTATTTTGAATTCTAATTTGGCATTACCAAAATAACTGTTTAGTAATGTACAAGGACGTTGAGAACCCATAGTGAGATTCTCAGCAAGCAAACGGATGGTTCAGTAGTCACTTGTACATCTCTAATGCTGCTTTTGGCTGGAAAAAGAAGTCTACTTGAGCAGGCAAGAAAAAAATATTGGCAGTGATACGTGTACCACGAGAGTTCCACAAATATGCATTTGGCAGAAGCCTGACTGTCCAGACAGGTCACAAACCACTAGGCAACGCACCTGCTAGATGACAGGGAATGTTATTGCTGTTATAAAGATATGATTTATGAGTAATCTATACCCCAGGCAAAGACTTGCTTATAGCAGACCTATTGTCCAGACGAGTCATTGACCCTCCAACCGGGGAAATGACAGCACTGATTGAAGAGACAGCAGGATAGAATGTGGAATTAAGCAAAACACTTGACCCTGTGGTCAGTGGGAGGCTGAGACTCAAGACAGGAAAAGATGCTGTGTTGTAGCTACTTATCCAGATGTTACAAAACGGCTGGTATGACAGGAGAAAACAGAGCAATTGCAGGTGTGTTAGTCTCTAAAGCAGTGACTTCTTCGGCCTGCTAACAGCAGGAGAATTTTAAGCAATGTCTTGTCTATTAGATGTCAGAAAAAGAGAAAACATGCAATCAGAAGCAGGCTTGGGAAGAGGAATTTTGCTATTCCCCCCAATTATTGCCAATATCTGCTCACTGGTTCCTGACATTGCAGCTAGAAACTGGTTTCTTTCACTGAAGTTTGTCCTCTCAAGGGTAAACTGATATTAGATTTGATTGCAAGGATACTTTTTAACTTTTGGGCTGTGGTACTTTCAAATCTGACAAGTTATGTACTTATAGGAATAAGTGCATTTAGTGCATGGAGTCACTGAAGAGATCTGTGTCCTGGAGGGAGGTTATGTGTTATGGAGATGGTGGAAATGTGCTGAAACGGGAGGTTTCCTACCATGGCAGTGCACAGTTAGGTCATGGAGTGACCAGAATGCTTTAAAGGCACACCAGAAGCTTTCTGAGGATGAGTTTGAATCCCCTCATCCTTCTCCTCCCTGATCACCATCTTCTTCATCATCAGCTCTGCATCAGATAATCTACTAGGTAACCTCTTAGCAACTGTACAACATAGGTATCAGTTCAGTTCAGTCGCTCAGTCATCTCTGATTCTTTGTGACCTCATGAACCATAGCATGCCAGGCCTCCCTGTCCATCACCAACTCCCAGAGTTCACGCAAACTTAAGTCCATCAAGTCGGTGATGCCATCCAGCCATCTCATCCTCTGTCATCCCCTTCTCCTCCTGCCCTCAATCTTTCCCAGCATTAGGGTCTTTTCAAATGAGTCAGCTCTTCACATCAGGTGGCCAAAGAATTGGAGTTTCAGCTTCAACATCAGTCCTTCCAAAGAACACCCAGGACTGATCTCCTTTAGGATGGACTGGTTGGATCTCCATGAAGTCCAAGGGACTCTCAAGAGTCTTCTCCAACACCACAGTTCAAAAGCATCAATTCTTTGGCACTCAGCTTTCTTTATAGTCCAACTCTCACATCCATACATGAATACTGGAAAAAAGAAAGCCTTAACTAGACGGAGATTTGTTGACAAAGTAATGTCCCTGCTTTTTAATATGCGGTCTAAGTTGGTCATAACTTTCCTTCCAAGGAGTAAATGTCTTTTAATATCATGGCTGCAATCACTACCTGCAGTGATTTTGGAGCCCAGAAAAATAAAGTCAGCCACTGTTTCCCCATCTATTTGCCATGAAGTGATGGGACCAGATGCCATGATCTTCATTTTCTGAATGTTGAGCTTTAAGCCAACATTTTCACTCTCCTTTTTCACTTTCATTAAGATATAGCTAGTCTCATTTTATAGATGAGGAAATTGAGGCTTAGAAAGTATAACTGGAATAAATCAAAGTCACATAGCTAATAAGTGACAGCCAGATTAAAATCCTGATGTCTTTCACAAGTGCTGTGATCCATGGCACCCAGCGTGCTCTTGGAGTAGATCCGTAATATGACTAAAGTGAGTGAAGAACTGAATTTTTAATGCTGCTTAATGCTAATTAATTAAAATTTAAATAGCCACATGTGGAAAGTGGCTACCTTATTCAGCACCATTCTAGGGACCAAACAAGATAATATTCTTTATCACCATACCTGGCAACTGGTCCATGCTTGACCAGACTAAAGCTTCTGGACCTTCATTATGTTCTGATTTCTAGAATTTGTTACAATTGTGGACAATTTCACTCCAATCAACCTGTGATTTCAATAACTCAAAACCAGAATATTAATAAAAAGTTACTCCTGCTCTATATTTCTTTTGCTCATCATGTCTTATCTATCCTCTTCCTTATTTGAATTCATAATCTATTACAGCCAACTGCAGGAAGCAGCTGTAAACTCTGTGGTGTTCCAGCCAAAAACATATTCTAAACTAAAAATGATATCAGGCAAGTATGAAAATTATATGATGACACACTACCCAAAATGGATACGTTTAGTATTTATAAATAGTAACATTGATATGGTGTTTGATGACCTTGTTACTTGTTACCTTAAAACATTTAGTACCATTCATTGCATTCTCTACCCATTTCCATGCCCAATAACACATTTTTGCCTTTACTTCAGTGGTTTCTTCCTGGTATAGACTGAATCTTTGTCTTGTCATTCAGTCGCTAAGTCATGTCTGAATCTTTGCAGGCCCATGGACTGCAGCCATGGGCTACAGGTTCCTCTGTCCTCCACTATCTCTGGGAGTTTGCTCAAATTCATGTCCATTGAGTAAGTGAGGCTATCTAGGTATCTCAACCTCTGCCGTCTCCTTCTCCTTTTGCATTCAATCTTTCCCAACATCAGGGTCTTTTCCAATGAGTTGGCTCTATCCATCAGGTGGCCAAAGTATTGGAGCTTTAGCTTCAGCATCAGTCCTTCTAATGAATATTTAGGATTGATTTCCTTTAGGATTGACTGGTTTGATCTCCCTTCAGTCTGAGGGACTCTCAAGAGTCTTCTCCAACACCACAGTTCAAAAGCATCAATTCTTTGGTACTCAGCCTTCGTTATGGTCCAACTTTCACATCCATACATGATTACTGGAAAAACCATAGCTTTGATTATATGGACCTTTGTCAGTAAAGTGAGGTTTCTGCTTTTTAATATGCTGTCTGTGTCTGTCATAGCTTTTCTTCTAAGGAGCAAGTGTCTTTTAATTTTATGGCTGCAGTCACCATCAGCAGAGATTTTGGAGTGTAAGAAAAGAAATGTATCTACTTCTACTTTTTCCACTTCTATTTGCCATGAAGTGATGGGACCAGATGGTCTGATCTTTGTTTCTTGAATATTGAATTTCAAACCAGCTTTTTCGCTATCCTCTTTCACTCTCATCAAGTGGCTCTTTAGTTCTTCTTCATTTTCTGCCATTAGAGTGGTATCATCTGCATATATGAGGTTGTTAATATTTCTCCCAGGAATCTTGATTCCAGCTTGTGATTCATCCAGTCTGACATTTCACATGATGTACTCTGCATGTAAGTTAAATAAGCAGGGTAACAACATTCAGCCTTGACATAATCCTTTCCCAATTTTGAGCCAGTCCGTTGTTCCATGTCCAGTTCTAACTGTTGCTTCTTGACCTGCATACAGGTTTCTCAGGAGGTAGGAAAGGTGGTCAGGCATTCCTATCTCTTGAGGAATTTTCCACAGTTTTTTGTGATCTACAGAGTCAAAGGCCTTAGTGCAGTCAATGAAGCAAAAGTAGATGTTTTCCTGAAATTCACTTGCTTTCTCTATGACCCAACAAATGTTGGCAATTTGAGCTCTGGCTACTCTGCCTTTTCTAAATCAAGCTTGTACATCTGAAAGTTCTCAGTTTATGTACTACTGAAGCCTAGCTTGAAGGATTTTGAGCATAACCTTACTAGATTGCGAAATGAGTAGAGAAAGCAATGGCACCCCACTCTAGCACTCTTGCCTGGAAAATCCCATGGATGGAGGGGCCTGGTGGGCTGCAGTCCACGGGGTCGCTAAGAGTCGGACATGACTGAGCAACTTCACTTTCACTTTTCACTTTCATGCATTGGAGAAGGAAATGGCAACCCACTCCAGTATTCTTGCCTGGAGAATCCTAAGGATGGGTGAGCCTGGTGGGCTGCTGTCTATGGGGTCGCACAAAGTCAGACACGACGGAAGCAACTTAGCAGCAGCAGCAGTGCAGTAGTTTGAACATTCTTGGGAATTGCCTTTTTTTGGGGGGATTGGAATGAAAATTGACCTTTTCCAGTTCTGTGGCCATTGCTGAGTTTTCCAAATTGCAGGCACATTGAGTGCAGCTCTTTATCATCATCATCTTTTAGGATATGAAATAGCTCAACTGGAATTGCATCACCTCCACCAGCTTTGTTTGTAGTAATGCTTCTTAAGGCCCATTTGACTTCACGTTCCAAGATGTCTGGCTCTAGGTGAGTGAAATATCATCATGGTTATCCAGGTCTTTAATATCTTTTTTGTATAGTTCTTCTCTATACTCCTGCCACCTCTTAATCTTTTCTGGTTCTGTTACATCCTTACCACTTCTGTCCTTTATCATGCCCATCCTTGCATGAAATTTTCCTTTGATGTCTCTAATTTTTTGAAGAGATACCTAGTCTTGTCTATACTAATGTTTTCCTTTATTTCTTTGAATTGTTCATTGAAGAAAGGCTTTTTATCTCTCTTTCTCTGGAACTCTGCATTCAGTTGGGTATATCTTTCCCTATCTCCTTTGCCTTTCATGACTCTTCTTTCCTCAGCTATTTGTAAAGCCTCCTTAGACAACCACTTTGCCTTCCTGCTTTTCTTTTTCTTTGCAATGGCTTTGGTCACTGCCTCCTTACAATGTTATAAACCTCTGTCTATAGTTCTTCAGATACTCTGTCTATCAGATCTAATCCCCTGAATCTATTTGTCACCTCCATTGTATAATCATAAGGGATTTGATTTAGGTCTTACCTGAATGGGCTAGTGATTTTCCCTACCTTCTTCAATTTAAGCTTGAATGTTGCAGTAAGGAATTCATGATCAGAGCCACAGTCAGCTCCAGGTCTTGGTTTTGCTGACTGTATAGAGCTTCTTCATCTTTGGCTGCAAAGGATATAATCAATCTGATTTCAGTATTGACCATTTGGTAATGCCAAAGTGTAGAGACATCTCTTGTGTTGCTGGAAAATGGTGTTTGTCCTGACCAGTACGTTCTCTTGACAAAATTCTATTAGCCTTTGCTCTGCTTCATTTTGTACTCCAAGGCCAAACTTGCCTGTTACTGTAGGTATCTCTTGACTTCCTACTTTGTATTCCAATCCTCTATCATAAAAAGGATATCTTTTTTTGGTATTAGTCTAGAAGGTCTTGTAATAACCAATCAACACCCCAATTCAAATTTAAATTCTAACACCTAGTGTGACAGTATTTGGAAGTGGATCCTTTAAGAGATGATTAGGTTTTGAGGATAAAGTCCCCCTGAATGGCATTAGTGCCCTTCTAAGAGAGACCCCAGGGAGCACCTCTGCCCTTTCCATATGTGATGACAAAGTGACGTGATGGCCATTTATGAACTAGAAAGTGTACCCTCACCAGACACCGAAACCGCCCCTGCTCTCGTCTTGGACGTCCCAGCCTCCAGAACTGTGAGAAGAGTTTTTTGTTGATTATAAGCCACACAGCCCATGGTATTTGGTGATAGTAGCCCGAGACAGACACCTATTTGCCTTTTCTTATGCTGTTGTTGTTCAGCTGCTAAGCTGTGTCTGCCTCTTTGACACTCCATGGACTGCATATACTTACGGAAAAAGTCAAACTCTAACCATACCACACCTACTAAAATAAATAAATGAACATGAGTAAAACTGTTAGAAGATTCATTAAAAAAAAGGAGAAACTTTAGAACGAGATACTGGACTGTATCCCTCTTGACTTTGCCTCCGTAGACAGCACTAAAATCATATTTATGGTAGAGAACAAAGTTCTGGAGAAGGGAATGGCAATCCACTCCAGTATTCTTGCCTGGAGAATCCCATGGACAGAGGAGCCTGGCGGACTACTGTCAGTGGGATGGCAAAGAGTGGGACACGACTGAGTGACTAACGCTACACTTAGTCTTTATTGTCCGAAGAGACAAACTGACACAGACAGGGAGACAATTCTGAGCCAGCCACACCCAGGAGGGACTCCTACTCAGTCAGCTGCCCAGCGCCTGGGTGGATGGGTGCCATAGCTCTGGTTTCTCTGGAAGCTTGTCTGCCAGGGGGACAAAACTGTGATGCCAAACCCACAGATTACCAGGCTCTTGGCTGTTAACAGCCAGGGTCCCCTGGGCATTGACTGGGCCATAAGTTTGTCTATGCTCTTGTTTCTTGTCCTATTGGTTTGGCCAAGAAGTTCTTTCAGGTTTTTCCAAACTTTTTGGCCAACACCATACAAAGAGGTAGACAATGCTCCTTTTAACCACTTCTCAGACTTTGGTTTTGCTCCTTTTCTTGCTCTTCAAGTTGTTCATTTCAAACCATTTATTCTATTTAATATTATAAATAGTAAGAGAATTTAGGGCTGTTGCATCTGTTATCTCACTTGTTCTCTCAAAAACCTGTCAAACACATGTAGTTAGTATGTATTATTCAGATGAGGAAACTGAGATAAGAGGTGAAATCACTTGTATTCATTTATTTGATTGAATGCAAATCTGTACCTACTACATGCCAGGCACTGATGTCCGTGCTTACCCCAGGAGAGCTCTTTTGATCTTCAGAATCATCCTGGGAGGTGGGTTTTGTACTCTTTCATTTAAAAACTGATGCTGAGGGAAATTTATTTAGCATTTCCAACTATCAACCATTAGTTCAGTTCAGTTCAGTCACTCAGTCGTGTCTGACTCTTTGCGACCCCATGAATCGCAGCACGCCAGGCCTCCCTGTCCATCACCAACTCCCAGAGTTCACTCAGATTCATGTCCATCAAGTCAGTGATGCCATCCAGCCATCTCATCCTCTGGCGTCCCCTTTTCCTCCTGCCCTCAATCCCTCCCAGCATCAGAGTCTTTTCCAATGAGTCAACTCTTTGCATGAGGTGGCCAAAGTACTGGAGTTTCAGCTTTAGCATCATTCCTTCCAGAGAAATCCCAGGGCTGATCTCCTTCAGAATGGACTGGTTGGATCTCCTTGCAGTCCAAGGGACTCTCAAGAGTCTTCTCCAACACCACAGTTCAAAAGCATCAATTCTTCGGCGCTCGGCTTTCTTCACAGTCCAACTCTCACATCCATACATGACCACGGGAAAAACCATAGCCTTGACTAGACGGACCTTTGTTGGCAAAGTAATGTCTCTGCTTTTGAATATGCTCTCTAGGTTGGTCATAACTTGCCTTCCAAGGAATAAGTGTCTTTTAATTTCATGGCTGCAATCACCATAGTAAGCTAGAATTCTATAATTCATGGAATTCATGTCTGTCTAACTCCAATCATGGTCTATTTATGTTGCCAGATATGAAATGGAAGAAATATAGTTGAATGTTTTTACCCATTTCATTCCTTAAGTAAATATAATGCCCAAAGACTTCTGCAGTAGAAGAATGGTCTTCCCTGCCACTATCTAAAAATATTCTGACTTTATTCTATGATAATTCTGAAGTAACCAATTATTCTTTATGATTACTTTAATTCAGTTCAATATTCAACAAACATTAGACATCTCTTTCCAGTGTGGAAACTCTGTGAATCAAACTGAGGTTAAGAATGGCCATAGAGTCCATTATTTCAGACTGCAAGCAAAATAAAGATTAAGACCAAGCTACACCATCCAGATGCTAGGAAGGCCATCCAGTGATAAAGACCAGAAGCTCCTACAAACCTCTGAGAGCAACTGCATACAGATAACACATTTGGCTGCCAGCCTGTCATTTAAAGTAACTGGCAGCTTTGTCCTTTCCCTGCCCTTTCTTCTGCCAGATCAAGTCCTCATCCCCACACCTCTGGGCACTGCAGCGTCCTGGAAGTCACTCTGACCCCAGTCTGGGCCCCCAGGAGCTCTAACCTTGCCAGTCTCTGGTGAAACCCTTCATCTTCAGATTGTGAACTCCCAAAGCAAAGGCTCCAAGTAATACAACTCCAGGGGCACCACTAACTTGTAGGGAACAGGAAGGAAGGTTCCATAGCCTTGACCCTAGCTTATACCGGAACAATGATCCTTTTACTTGCTTTGTGGCTTTGGCTTCCCAATGACCTGCAGTTTGCAGAAGGAAATGTTTGAAAGCCATCCACCTCATGTGTCATGTACAGACATCTGCATTTGGCCCCTAAGGCCCTACCTTCTTAACACCTTTATCCATAGCCATCAGTTAGACTGATGTTCCTTTGTGGCTCTTGGGAATTAGTGTTTATATTTTGGGTTAAATCACCTATCTCCCACTATCTTAGCCTGGATGCCATCTCTCTGGCATCAGGCAGGTCCTTCATGGTCCATAAACTATCATGGTCAGTCTCATATCAGAACCTTTGCTTATGCAATTCCCCAACACGTGTGTTTGCCAAAGTGACAACACCAGCCTTTCTCTTAAGGACCTATCTTTATTGTGTCCTTAGTTCAAATACCCCTGAAGACCGAATTGGTGGTTTATATCCATTGCATTGGTAGAACATAGATCTTGTAGCCCCTCTGGTCCAGTCATGGGGCAAGCAAATAGTTATACAGTGCTATAGATAGGGCACCTAAGCTTCTTCTTTACAGATGCAATGGGAAAGGGAAGTTTCTGGATTAGGCTATTATTGGCAAGGTAAACATCCAAGACATGTCAACTATAAAACCATATAAAGACTATTGCCTTTATACTTATGTGTCCACCCCCACTCTTTTAAAACTATCTATTTTAGGCCGTTTGTGTCTTAGCTTGTGTTTGCATCCTCAAGACCTAGCATAAGCCTGGTAGATAGGCATTAATAAACATGTGTAGAACAATAGTGAATGCATAGAGTGATGGAGAAGTAGACAGTAGTGATTAGTGAATAGATGGAGACAATATGAATAGAGGTTAAGAGTGGGCGCTCTATGGCCAGACTGCTCAGGCTTGAATCTTGGCTCCACTGCTCACTAGCTGTGTGCTATTGGCAAATTACTTCCCTTTTCTTGGCTCAGTTAGCACCTCTTAAAACAAGAATAATCATAATACCAGCTTCATATGGCTTCTGTGATAACTAAAATGAGTTAATCCACAAAGAGCACATAGCACAGCACCTGCACATGGAATATGGTAACTTCAATTATTTTTGTTATAATTATTATTATAACTATTATTATTGATGGTGAGGTCTTGAGAGAGCAGGCATACTTAAAGGCCAAGAAAAAAAAAGATTTGATGAAATGGCTTCTGAAAGTCAGAAATAATCTCAAACTAGTGGTGAAGGAAAACAGGATAGAAAATTGTTCCCAATGTAGAAAAATATGAATTTAAACCTGCAGCTCATTCCTTATGTAGAAAGAAAATATTGGAGAGAAGATCATGGAAAAAGAGCAACACAGCAAGGATTTGTATTGAAAATTTGTGTCTGAAGAGCCAGTCACCACTTCATAGAACAGGACAGTGCAACTAAAAGAAATCGTAATGAATGAATCTGTTCATTCATTATGATCTTCATTAATATCTCCGAAGGGATTGTGAGTTTCAGTGTTGGTTAAGTGAGGAGGACTAAGAATGCAGATACCAGCCAGGAGACAGTGTCAGAACTGTGTTCTAATTAGGAGACTAGTCAGTGCCAATTTTGTGAGCCAGAGGCCAGTGGGCATTGTGAGGTCCAGTGGGGTAGCATGCTGCTGCTGCTGCTGCTGCTGCTAAGTCGCTTCAGTCGTGTTCGACTCTGTGCGATCCCATAGACAGCAGCATGAGGGGGCCTGAAATCCAGTCTATTCTCCAACTGCCAGAGTTAGCTTAGAAGAAGGTGCCCTTCACTAATTGATCTGCCTGGAGGGGGCGTCTTTCTGAATTCTCCCACCCAGGAGGGAATGTCTTTTTCTAATTAGCACAGAGGCTATCTGGTGCTAGCGGCAGTCCTATTTGCAGCCCTGGGAGATTTTTAAACCAATTGCAAGATAAGTCCGTTTTCAGGAAGAGGAGAGATTAATGGAGGCATGGAAAGATGGATGGGAGCTTGGCGCTGCCTCTGCTTCCCTTCACACACCCTGTGGCTCGCAGTGAGGCCAACGGGAATGACCCTGAGTCGAGTTACATATTTTTCACACCTCCTACTAAAACTCAGCAAATGCTTGACTTGCTGTTCCCAGCACAATTTTTCTTCCTGCAAAACGTGTTGGGATTATCGCTTGCAGCCACATATGGGCTGGAAGTACTTTGTAGGAGCCCCAAGGGCCACAACGATTCAAATCCCATCCCTTGGAGGGAGCTTGGGGAGGCAGGGACCCAAAGTGCCTGTCCGAGAGCTCCCACGGAGAGTGCTGCTTCCTGCTAATTAAGTCCAGTTTCCAAGACAGCATCAGAACTGCCATCCAAACGATTTTGAAAGTCAGGAGGTAAAATGCAAGTTTTCAACCCTGACACCTACCCCTTATCCATCTTCTTGAGCCATTTCAGGACATTGGGTAACATATGACTTTTCTTTCAGTCGATCCCAGATATTATCTGCTGAAATAGCTCTACTGGTGTGGGAGGGGGCTTCAAAATACGGAACAGATGCACAGCTGCCACCTGAGATGATGCATGATGGATTCAGAACTGTCATCACCTCCCCCAGCACTCCCACCCGCACCCCTAAGCACATATTTGTTCATGTGGCTTACACCTGTGGGATTGTGGGATGCAAGACAGGAATCTGATTACTGTTTGGGAGACAACCCAGTCTCTGAAATGGATTCATGTATCTTTGTTTCCCTGGAGAAGCTTGAAATCTCCTGCCAACTCTTCATATGGTCCAGCTGGGTTAGAGCTCCAGTCCAATTTCTCTGGAATTTGGTACCAGCAACTAACTCTGAAGCTTTCATTATGATAAGTCTTGTAAGGTCTGTCTCAGTCCCCCATTCGTCCCTGCCATGAAAGCCGAGTAATTTTTCAGTGCCTTTGAACATAGGTGCTGTTGTGTAGTCTGGTGAAAAGGGAAATGGAAAGTTCCCAGCACATGATCCTCTGAGGAAAAAGACTTTGTTTCACTGTATTTGCGGGCGAGAGGGTTCCTGCTAATGTCTGATGAGAAACCTCCCCTAAGTAAGTGCCAGTAGGGAAAAAGTAACTCAAGAGAAAAGAAAGAAAATCAAGAAGGCTGCTCCAAGAGGTTGGTGTGGGGAGGTCTGACTGAAGAAAGCTCTCTGCAAAAATATTGAATTGAAAGACTCTCTGCTCACTGAGAACCTCACCTTGATTTTAAGTTTATGTTGATGCATCAACTTGATGCGTATTGGGTTACTCCACTATATTATATATTCCATGAGATCAAAGAATCTGTTTTGCTCATCATTGCCTTACTCGTGCTAGAATAATAACCAAAGAACTCAATAGACATTTGCTGAATGACAGAATTCAGTCCCTGAACACACACTGAACAATTGGTCTCTAGGACAAACCTCCCTTTGGTGGTGGGTGTGAACATGCTGCAAACTTAGCAATGTTCATTCAAGCCTCTATCCCTTCATATATAAGCAGTGAGAGGTACTGACCACTATGAAGTCTCCTTTCCCAGCCTGGACTCCACAGTTGTTCCCTCCACCTCCTCTTCCTAGAAAAGGATGAGATTCTGACCCACACCAAAGATGAAGTTCTTCCCAAGCCCTTCTTGTTCTTCACTCCTGGAGAAGAGGCAGAAACTCTCCTCTCCTTTGCCCTTAGCTATATACATTGCTATTGCCATCGTGCATAGCTTTGCTGTGCTGGCCTGGGTAGGTCAGCTGAGGTTAAAGTTTCCCCAGTTGAGCTCACCAAGAGTCCCAGGGTGCAAAGTCATATTCTTGGCTTCCCTGAAGCGTCTTGGATATGCATGCTGTCCTGGTCCTTGTCAATAGCTCATACCGTTAATCAGCTCATAAACCCAGAATTTAGTCCTTATCTGTTTGATCCTGGTCTCAATTCCACATTTCCTCTTCTGTTTCTCTACATCAGAAAGAGAGAGTTGGGTGGCAGGATCATCTCTGAGGAACTCAGAAGATTATCACTGTGGTTAGACCTTCCTTTTTCTCACATAGGGGCAATCAAACTAGGGGCTTGGCTTGGAATATCAATAAGCCAAGGGGTTAGAAGTAAGACAAAGGTTTGACCTGAATGCTCAATTATTAAAACAATGAAAATGAATGCTTCGTCATCACAGATATACTAAACACCCAAAAGCCTGTCCAGAGAAGGTTCCACTCAGCCATAAGCCATTTTAAGGACAAGGATTCCAAGGAAGAGGATATTTCTTCACAAGCCCTGGACAGAGGGATGAGCTTTGACCTTCTGCCCTTCAGTTTGTGTTAACCTCTGATTCTCTGTTCTGACTTCCTGATGATGCAGGATCCTTTGGTATGTTGAGGACAGTATGTCCCTCTGAGAGTAGCTATCAGGACCGCAGGCAAGTGGAGTGCTCAGAGAGCATCTTGGACCACATTCCTTAGATCTGGGGGCTTTTAGTTAAACAATCCCCTGCTTCTAAGCTTCAAACTTTGCAAAACAGCTGGTGGCCAAAGCAAAAAGAGTAGAACCTTCCACCCCTTACTGAGTGAGCCCACCAGGCCAGGTGAATCCCAGTACACAATAACACATTCCTCATCCTAGGAACACACCTCAAGACACAACACGACAGGTGACTTAAACTCTCCTCCGTACTAATCAAGATAAGCAAGACCTTAACAAGGCTCCAAATCCCCAAGTATTCTCCCAGGTTTGCTCTCACAAAGCGGAGGCAATGCGAGGTTAGGTACACTGGAAAGGACTAGATCCAGCCCCCTGTCGGCAATGAGCTATTCATTCTTTCCAGGCCCAATAGCTGATCTCAGTATGCACACCACAGAATGCTCTTCTGTCTTCAGTATACTATGAAAATGCATGCTCTTTCCAGATTTATAAAATAAGAGGAAAATAATAGCAAATCATTTTGCTTCTGGTATCACGGTGTACCAGGAATTCTTTTTAGTTTAAAACACAACTATTTATTAAAAGAACAAGCATATTTACTAATTTTATTTTGTTTTTAGGTTAAAGATGAGGCACAATTTAGGACAGGAACTAGAGAAATTCAAACACCAAGATATAAACAAATTGCTTCCTCGTTGATCATTATCTGGCATTAATAGCCCTGGTTTTCTGTAAACTTGAGTATAATGTTGCTCATCTGAGTGAGACCCTCTAACGTTAGAGTAAATATTCACTGGGTCATAGAAATTGATGCGGGGAGATGAGAGAGCAATTTGATATTAAACGCCTTTGCTGAAAGTTGCTCTCAAATTTCCATAGCTTTCCTTCCCTCGCTGGTATGTGAATAAGTCACCACAAGACTGATAAAGGCAATGACAAACTGCAAGATTCTCCCTGAATCCTCTTCCCCTAGCTTTTTTTGCTTTCCCTTTTATGCCAAGCACTCAGTGCCTTCTCCCAGCAGCAGCAACCAGCCTAATTACACTCTCTCCCTCCTTACTTGCTGTGAAAATTTTCTTGCTCAAAACATCTGGTGTAAGCAAGTGGTCTCCATAGCAGCAAATACTAGTGCACACTTGAGATACAGAATTGCTCTCTTCTTGTGAAAGGATCAAATCCTCTCCCTTCGTGAAGTTTCAAATTTATCAGAACATAATTTTAACCCATTAAATCTGAACATGACAGGGTTGCTGCTCTACCAAATTAAGGGTCTGGCAAAACTGACCTAACGTGTGTTATTTAGCCTTAAACACACACTCTATAGATCAATGTATAAGGAGATCAAACCAGTTAATCCTAAAGAAAATCAGTCCTGAATATTCATTGGAAGGACTGAGGCTGAAGCTGAAGCTCCAATACTTTGGCCAACTGATGTGAAGAGCTGACTCCTTAGAAAAGACCCTGCTGATGCTGGGAAAGATTGAAGGCAGGAGGAGAAGGGGATGACAGAGGATGAGAAGGTTGGATGGCATCACGGACTCGATGGACATGAGTTTGAGCAAGCTCCAGGAGTTGGTGATGGACAGGGAGGCCTGGCATGCTGCAGTCCATGGGGTCACAAAGAGTCAGACACTCCTGAGCAACTGAACTGAACTGATATGCTGAATTAAGAAGTGTATAGTGTGTTTTTGAAAAAAAAAAAAGCACCTAAAATTTTAATAAAAATAAGTCATCTCCAGTCATATTTCATGCCAGACATCATTGTCATAGTATGGTGCCAGCTAGGCAAGTACTGGACCTCTGTCCTACCATGCATAAAATAAAGGATTTGGACTATCTTGCTGGTTTTCAAAAAATATTCCTAAAGTTACAGGACATCAGAAATACATCCTCTGTGGCCATGGAGTGGGGTAGGCAACTTTGAGGAGCTGAGCAGGCAGGAGACATAGCTCTTTCGCCCAGAGGAAATCTACTTGAAAACAACCGCATTGATTTAGCTGTGCCCAGTCTTCGTTGTGGCATGCAGGTTCCAGAGCACACAGGCTCAGTAGTTGTAGCGTATGAGCTCAGTTGCCGTAAGACATGTGGGATCTTAGTTCCCTGACCAGGGATTGAACCCCTGTCCCCTGGATTTTAAGGTAGATTCTTAACCACTTGACCAGCAGGGAAGTCCCAAAGAAATCTACTTTTCATCTACTTTATACATGGGGCTTTTGGATAAGATTTATAAAGCTAAACTATTTCCTTGAGAGCCACTGACCTCCTTATCTCTAACTTTTGACTTCTTGTTGCAAATTTTTAAGGTATTGACTACAATTCTAGTCTGCATTATACCTCTTTGGTGTCAGCACTGTGAGATCAGGGTGAATTGGGGTGATGTAGTAAAGACTCAAGCAGCATTGAAGAACTGGGCTTTAGAACCCTAAAATAAGCTTAGGCCAAAAATAGTGATGCTTACCTACTAAGTATTTTTAGTGGTCAGGAAAAAAAAGTCTTGCAGCTGCTCAAGTGATCCCCAGAAACTTCCGAGTGAACATTTTTATTGTTATTGTTGTTAAATCTGGAAACCAAGCATTTCTGGAACTTCCAAGGAGAATGCTTAAATTTTTTTCTGGAGATGGAAGCATTCTTCTGCTAGAAAGAAATAAAGTGAAATGTGTTAAACAAAATGTCCTTTCCTATTAAAAATAAATAAGTAAACAAATAAAAATGAATTTGTGATGCTTGAGGTCAGTTTTCCACTGGTAATGGCACAACTTGTTTGCTTGCATAACTCAGAGTTTTCATGCACAGTCTCAAACTGAGCACACAACCCACTGCATCCCAGACAGCCCCCCAGGATCCTCCTGAGTGCTGATTGGCCCTTCACAATTGTTCAGCCCTCTGTAGTACTAACTGAACCCTGACCTCTAGTGGCAGGAAAGAATTAGCAAGAAGAACAATGGGACGTTGTCAGTGAAATCCTAACCAAGGCAGGTTCCTGTGATCCATAGGTCCTGTGTAGCCAAGTTGCAAAGGCAGCTAACTTGGGAAGATAGTAACACACAAATAGATAACCTGTGAAAACCTCAATCTGAAAGGGATCTCAGATGTTACAATCCCCAACTTCGCTGAGAAGGTGAAGGTATAACCCAAGCATACGAATTCTTTTCTTCCTTATCAGGCAGCACTAATCTACATGGAACTAGGGAATGGGAACTGGGGATGGATGAGGAGAAAGAAGCCATCATGAACCAAATTGATGCACAAGGGAACTCAATTTGGTTGGCAATTTTAGAAAGAAAAAAATTTATTTCTTCTTGGTAACATACAGCTTAGATGGGGGAAAAAAGCTACCTGCTACATGCAATAGCATAAATGAATCCCACAAACATAATGTTGAACAAGAAGAGTTAGATACAAAAGAATACATGCATGATTCTAATCACAAGAAGCTCAGAAGTAATCTCTGGTGATAGAGGTCAGAAGAGTGATTAACTTTGGGGAGGGTGTTGAACAGGGTGGGCAGGAGAGAGCCTGCAGGGAGCCTGGAAAGGTCTTTTGTCTTGACTTGGTGGCAATTACACAGGTGTAGAAAATTCTTCAAGATGTAACTGTAAGATTTGTGAGCTCTCATGCGTATAAATTACACTTTAATACCAACAAAAAGTTGTAATAAAAATGTGCCTAGCACATGGCATGAGCTTCCTAAATATTAATTAAGGATTTATTTAATTGATATCTCAGTTCCATTTTATCACCAGAAGTAAAGCACCGTCTTAGAGGAGGAATAATAAGAAGAGAAAGAGAGTTGAAGGAAAGAGAAAAGTCTTCAAAACAAGGTGTGGGAGAGGGTAGTGGGGAAGAGAAAAGAGAATGAAACAGAAAGAGAAACCAGAACAGCATGGAAATCGAAACTGTAATAAAAATTCTTCCAGCAAACAAAAGCCTGGGGCCAGATGACTTCACAGGCCAAGTTAACCAAAAGTTTAGGGAAGAGCTAACCCCTACCAAACTCCTTACCAAACTCTTCCAGAAAATTGCAGAGAAAGGAAAACTCCAAAACTCATTCTATGAGAACACTATCCTCTTGATACCAAAACAACACAAAGATATCACAGAAACAGAAAATTACAGGCCAATATCATTGATGAACGTAGATGTAAATATCTTTAACAAAATTCTAGCAAACAGAATCCAACAGCACATTAAAAGGATCATACACTTATTAAGTGGGTTTTATCCCAAGGATTCAAGGATTCTTCAGTATACACAAATCTATCAATGTGATATATTATATTAACAAATTGAAAGATAAAAGCCATATGATCATCTCAATAGATGCAGAGAAAGGTTTGGACAAAGTTCAACACTCATTTGTGATAAAAATTCTCCAGAAAGTAGGCATAGAAGGAACATATCTCAACATAATACTACAAACCAACATCAACATTTATTTTCAACAGTGAAAAACTGAAAGGATTTCCTCTAAGATCAGGAATAAGACAAGGGTGCCGACTCTTGCCACTATTATTCAACAGAGTTTTGAAAGTCCTAGACACAGCAATCAGAGAATAAAAAGAATCCAGACTGAAAAGGAAGAAGTAAAACTCTCATTGTTTGCAGATGATATGATACTATATACAGAAAATCCTAAAGATGCCACCACAAAATTGCTAGAATTAATTGATGAATTTAGTAAAGTCACAGGACACAAAATTAATACACAGAAATCCCTTGCATTCCTATACACTAACAATTAAAATTCAGAAAGAGAAATAAAGGAGACAATCCCATTCATCATTGAAACAAAAAGAATAAAATACCCAGGAATAAACCACCTAAAGAGACAAAAGACCTGCATGCAGAAAACTTTAAGACATGGATGAAGAAATCAAACACAAACAGATGGAGAGATATACCATGTTCTTGGATTGGAAGAATCAATATTTTCAAAATGACTATATTACCCAAAGCAATCTACAGATTCAGTGCATCCTTATCAAACTACCAATGGTATTTTTCAAAGAACTAGAACAAAAAAAATCGCAGTTGGTGTGGGAACACAAAATACCCCAAATAGTCAAATCAATCTTGAGAAAGAAAAACAGAGCTGGAAGAATCAACCTTCCTGACTTCAGACCCTACTACAAATTTAGTCATCAAGACAGTAGAAATATAGACCAATAGAACAAGGCAGAAAGCCCAGAGATAAACCCAGACACTTATGGGCACCTTATCTTTAACAAAGGAGGCAAGAATATACAATGGAGAAAAGACAGCCTCTTCAATAAAAGGTGCTGGAAAAACTAGACAGCTACATGTAAAAGAATTAAAGTAGAATACTTCCTAACACCAAACACAAAAATATACTGAAAGAGAGGGTGAGATGTATAGAGAGAGTAATATGGAAATTTACATTACCATATGTAAAATAACCAATTGAAATTTGCTGTATGTCTCAGGGAACTCAAATAGTGGCTCTGTATCAACATAAAGGGGTAGGATGGGGAAGGAGGTGGGAGGGAAGTTCAAGAGGGGACATATGTACACCTATGGCTGATTCATATCAATATTTGACAGAAAACAACAAAATTCTGTAAAGCAATTATCTTTTAATTTAAAAATTAAATTAATAAATTTATTTTAAAAATATGGATTAAAGTCTTCAACGTAAGGCCAGAAAGTACAAAACTCTTCTAGGAAGACACACACGATACACTCCTTGACATAAATAGCAGCAAAATCCTCTTTGCCCCATCTCCTTTAGTATTGGAAATAAAGACAAAAGTAAGCAGGTGGGACCTAATTAAACTTAAAAGTTTTTGCATAGCAAAGGAAACAATAAGCAAAGTGAAAAGACAACCCTCAAAATGGGAGAAAAAACTTACAAACAAAACAACTGACAAAGGATTAATCTACAAAGTGCATAAGCAGTTCATGTAGCTCAATATCAGAAAAACAAACAGTGCAATCAATCAATATATGAGCAAAGGCCTAAACTGACACTTCTCCAAAGACATATAGATGGCCAATAACGCATGAAAAGATGTTCAACATCACTAATTACTAGAGAAAAACAAATCAAAACTACAATGAGGTATCACCTCACATCAGTCGGAATGGCCATCATCAAAAAATCTACAAAAAATAAATGCTGGAGAGGATGTGGAGAGAAGGGAACTCTCTTGCACTGCTGGTGGAAATGTAAATTGATACAACCACCATGGAGAACAGTATGGTGATTTCTTTAAAAACTAGGAATAAAACTACCATATGGCCCAGCAATCCCACTACTGGGCATACACCCTGAGAAAACCAAATGTATGCCTGTGTTCATAGCAGCATTATTTACAATAGCTAGGTGACTGCAGCCATGAAATTAAAGGACACTTGCTCCTTGGAAGAAAAGTTATGACCAACCTAGACAGCATATTAAAAAACAGAGACATCACTTTGCCAACAAAGGTCTGGCTAGTCAAAGCTATGATTTTTCCAGTGGTCATGTATGGATGTGAGAGCTGGACTATAAAGAATGCTGAGCACTGAAGAATTGATGCTTTTGAACTGTGGTGTTGGAGGAGATTCTTCAGAGTCCCTTGGACTGCAAGGATATCCAACCAGCCCATCCTAATGGAAATCATTCCTGAATACTCATTGGAAGGACTGATTTTGAAGCTGAAACTCCAATACTTTGGCCACCTGATGTGAAGAGCTGATTCATTGGAAAAGACCCTGATGCTGGGAAAGATTAAAGGCAGGAGGAGAAGGGGATGACAGAGGATGAGATGGTTGGATGGCATCACTGACTCAATGGACATGAGTTTGAGTAAACTCTGGCAGTTGGTGATGGACAGGGAGGCCTGGTGTGCTGCAGTCCATGGGGTCACAAAGAGTTGGACACGACTGAGCAACTGAACTGAACTGAACTGAACTGAGAACATGGAAGGAACCTAGATGTCCATCAATAGATGAATGGATAAAGAAGGTATGGTGCATAGAAAGTGAAGTTGCTTGGTCACGTCCGACTCTTGGCAATCCCATGGACTGTAGCCTACCACACTCTTCTGTCCATGGGATTCTCCAGACAAGAGTACTGGAGTGGGTTGTCATTTTCTTCTCCAGAGGATCTTCCCAACCCAGGGATCGAACCCAGGTCTCCTGCATTGTAGGCAGATGCTTTACCATCTGAGTCACCAGGGAAGTCATGGTACATATATACAATGAAATATTACTCAGCCATAAAAAAGAAGGAATTTGAGTCAGTTCTAATGAGATGGATGACCATAGAGCCTGTTATACAGAGTAAAGTAAGTCAGACAGGGAAAAATAAATATACTCTATTAACCCGTATAAGGCTTTCCTGGTGGCTCAGACCATAAAGAATCTGCCTGTAATGCAGAAGATTTGGGTTGGGTCCTTGGGTCAGGAAGATCCCCTGGGGAAGGGAATGGCAACCCATTCCAGTATCCTTTCCTGAAGAATTCCATGGACAGAACAGCCTGGCAGGCTACAGTACATGGGGTCACAAAGTGTCAGACAAAACTGAGCAACTAACACATATAGAATCTAGAAAAATGGTATTGAGGAACCTATTCACAGGGAAAGGATAGAGATGCAAATGTAGAAAATAGACCTGTGGACACAGTAGGGGAAGGAAAGAGTGGGATGAACAGAGGAAGTATCATCGACATATATACACCACCATATATACACCACCATGTTTAAAACAGATAGCTGGTGAGAAGCTGCTGTATAGCACTGGGAGCCCAGCTGGGTGCTCTGTGATGACCTAGAGGAGTGGGCTCAAGAAGGAAGTGATATGTATAATTATTGCTGATTTGCATTGCTGCATGGAAGAAACCAACACAACCTTGTAAAGCAATTTTCCTCCGATTAAAAAATAAATTATATCTAATTTAAAATAAATAAATATATATACATGTATGTATAAAACGGAGCCCATTGGACGATGAAGAGCAAGCAATATGTGGGAGGCAGAGCTTTTCCCCATGGTTTCCTTTTCTCTGTGGTTGTCCCTGAAATCATTCTCCCTTTATTTAGAAATAGCCCTTGAGGTCACAGGAAATATCTAATCTTCTTTTTATGTTTAACTTCACTTTTTTTTTTAATATTTGTGAAATTCTCCAGTTTTACAGAACAACTAAAGTTGCAGATTGACACTTGGAACCAGAAATGGTCTCAATTGCCTTTAACATGTAGGAGCCATTGCCTGAAAGATCAGTCCCTTTAACACATATTTATTGACCCCCAACCACATGGCAAACTCTGCACTGGCTGCCAGGTAGGCAGTGGAAGAAGCAGGCTGAAACTCTGCTTCCCTGGAGCTCACACTTCCTTTCCTGCTTTTACTCTTTCAGTCAGTTCAGTTCAGTTCAATCGCTCAGTCGTGTCCGACCCTTTGCGACCTTCTTCTGTGTATTCTTGCCATCTCTTCTTAATATCTTCTGCTTCTGTTAGGTCCATACCATTTCTGTCCTTTATCAAGCCCATAATTGCCTGAAATGTTCCTTTGGTATCTCTGATTTTCTTGAAGAGATCTCTAGTCTTTCCCATTCTGTTGTTTTCCTCTATTCTTTGCATTGATCGCTGAAGAAGGCTTTCTTATCTCTTCTTGCTATTCTTTGGAACTCTGCATTCAGATGCTTATATCTTTCCTTTTCTCCTTTGCTTTTTGCTTCTCTTCTTTCCACAGCTATTTCTAAGGCCTCCCCAGACAGCCATTTTGCTTTTTTGCATTTCTTTTCCATGGGGATGGTCTTGATCCCTGTCTCCTGTACAGTGTCACGAACCTCCATCCATAGTTCATCAGGCACTCTATCGATCAGATCTAGTCCCTTAAATCTATTTCTCACTTCCATTGTATAATCATAAGGGATTTGATTTAGGTCATACCTGAATGGTCTAGTGGTTTTCCCTACTTTCTTCAATTTAAGTCTGAATTTGGCAATAAGAAGTTCATGATCTGAGCCACAGTCAGCTCCTGGTCTTGTTTTTGCTGACTGTACAGAGTTTCTCCATCTTTGGCTGCAAAGAATATAATCAATCTGATTTCGGTGTTGACCATCTGATGATGTCCATGTGTAGAGTCTTCTCTTGTGTTGTTGGAAGAGGATATTTGCTATGACCAGTGCGTTCTCTTGGCAAAACTCTATTAGCCGTTGCCCTGCTTCATTACGTATTCCAAGGCCAAATTTGCCTGTTACTCCAGGTGTTTCTTGACTTCCTACTTTTGCATTCCAGTCCCCTATAATGAAAAGGACATCTTTTTTGGGTGTTAGTTCTAAAAGATCTTGTAGGTCTTCATAGAACCGTTCAACTTCAGCTTCTTCAGCGTTACTGGTTGGGGCATAGGCTTGGATTACTGTGATATTGAATGGTTTGCCTTGGAAATGAACAGAGATCATTCTGTCGTTTTTGAGATTGCATCCAAGTACTGCATTTCGTACTGTTACTGACCATGATGGCTACTCCATCTCTTCTAAGGGATTCCTGCCCACAGTAGTAGATATAATGGTCATCTGAGTTGAATTCACCCATTCCAGTCCATTTTAGTTCGCTGATTCCTAGAATGTCAACATTCACTCTTGCCATCTCCTGTTTGACCACTTCCAATTTGCCTTGATTCATGGACCTGACATTCCAGGTTCCTATGCAATATTGCTCTTTATAGTATTGGACCTTGCTTCTATCACCAGTCACATCCACAACTGTGCAGTTTTTGCTTTGGCTCCATCCCTTCATTCTTTCTGGAGTTATTCCTCCACCAATCTCCATTAGCAAATTGGGCACCTACTGACCTGGGGAGTTCCTCTTTCAGTATCCTATCATTTTGCCTTTTCATACTGTTTATGGGGTTCTCAAGGCAAGAATACTGAAGTGGTTTGCCATTCCTTTCTCCAGTGGAGCACATTCTGTCAGACCTCTCCACCATGACCCGCCCGTTTTACTCTTTAGATAATGTCTAATTTTACAATACCTAACAGTTGCCACCCTGTCTCAGCTGTTTTGTTGTTGATTTGCTTTAATTAAAGTTAGGAAGTTTTATTTATTGGTTTGATTACTGGATACATAGGAAATAAAAACCATAAACAAAGCAAGAGTCCTTCTGGAATAAAGGGATTAATCATATTTCTGTGACTCTTGTATGACCACTCTGTCTCTTCTTCCCTCTGGCTGAGGTGGCCAGCATGGCCCACCAGGGCTGAAGTTATGACTCAGCCTCTGCAGCCTGAACTCTTATACTGAGCAAGATGACATGAAGCAATAAGCCAGATACTGGGTGTGGGCTGGAAATAATCCTGCTCTGAACTGTCAACAATGAATAACCATCTAAAATATTCTCAAATGTCTTCAGTGAGAATTTCCTCCCTAAGCTGATGCAAGTAATAGCTACAACGGTAGCAAACACTTGTTTACTACCATTATTTTAAGCATTATTAGCATTATTTTAAGTGATAGACATAGAGTGACTCGTATAGTTTACAGCAATCACCCATGAAATGGATGAGCAAACCAGGACACTCAGAGCTGCATGGGCAGCAGGGCCAGGATTTTAACTAAACCTTCTAGATCCAGAGTCAGCTTTCTTTGTGTCTCCTTGTTTATCGAGAAGGTTTTCATGATTTTATAAAATCGACAAGAGCAGGAGAGAGTACAGGGATTGCCTGGGTATTTAGACTTTTTCCCACTGCTGCTTACCAAATCTTTAATCACCTGACCTTTTTGGATCTCAGTTTTCACATTTTGAAATTAAAGGTGTTGGTCATGTCCTGCCTTTATTCTCCTTGAGCCTACAGATCTTAGGTTTGGAAGCTGCCTTAAATGCCTGAAAGTGAAAGTTGCTCAGTTGTGTCCGACTCTTTGCCACCCCATGGACTATACAGTCCATGGAATTCTCCAGGCCAGAATAATGGAGTGGGTAGCCTTTCCCTTCTCCAGGGGATCTTCCCAACCCAGGGATCGAACCCAGGTCTCCTGCAATGTGGGTGGATTCTTTACCAGCTGAGCCACAAGGGAAGCCCAAGAATACTGAAGTGGTTAGCCTATCCCTTCTCCAGTGGATCTTCCCAACCCAGGAATCAAACTGAGGTCTCCTGCATTGCAGGCAAATTCTTTACCCACTGAGCTAACATGCCTAATCCAACAATAATTTTACCTGGATGATGGTCAGAACCATCTGCAGAATTTTGAAAATGTCTAGAGTCTTGAGCCTTATCCTAACAGATTCCACCAACATTTCCAGGAGTAAGGTTTCGAATTCTTATCATTGAAATCAACTCCAAAGAGTCTGATATGTTTGAGAACCACTTATTTAGTTCATATTTCCTCAGTGCTGGAATTCTGTCCAAGTCATTTTTTCTCCTCTTTAATATGAAAAATGTTAAATGAGAAGAAAAGTGGAAATAATAAGATAATAAACCCATGACCCAGCTTCAAAAATTACCCTTTCAATACCAATCTTACTCCAGTTTTACTCCCAATCACTGCATAGTGTTCTTGGCAGGTGATGGTAGCCCTGCTTCTCTTTAAACATCTCCACAGATGGAGCTGTCACTACCTCCTCAGACTGCTCATATTAGTTAGAATCCTTTTAACTGAAAGGGACAAAAACCCAATTCTAATTTCAGTATGAGACCATCCCTTTGGAATGACGGTAGGGTATTTCACAAAATCCAAGGAAGGGTTGAGCGACCAAGTTGTGAGGAGATAAAAGTATAGTGAACCTCAGGAACATCTGGAGCACAGGACTTAACCACTTTGTTTCCCCTTTGTTTCACGTCCCTCTCCTCTCTCCTTTTCTCTCCTCTTTATCACACCTCTGAGTGTTAGATTTTTTTTTTTTCTTGCCATACATCTTCTCCATTGGGTGGGAAACGCTTCTCTAGTTTTACCTCTGAAAGTTTCCACTTCAGCTAGCCTGAATCCTCCACACTCCTAAATCCCCAAATCCCAGGCAAAGGACTCTTTCGCCTGAATTGGGTCAGGGGTAAAGTTCAATGTATTTCAGTGACAACGTTGAGGGAATGAAAGTAATTCCCCAGAAGTGGGGGTGGAGGAGCTAAGATGCTAAAACACTTTGTGCTACCCATGCCGGGTCCAGCCCCCAAGCCTCAGACTTCCCTGCAGAAGGCTGACCTCTCCCTTCTTCTGACTCCACCGCTAGATCTTTTCCCCCACTTTGGAAATACACAGAGCAAGTCTATTTCTCCTTTCACATGATGTGATTTGAAAACAACTCTCAAATCCCCCACTTAATCTTCTCTCCCCCAGGCCAAATAGCCCTGGTTCCTTCAACACTCCCTGGCTTGACATGATTTTGAGTCCTTTCTTTGTCCTGGTCACTCTCCTCTGGATGGGCTCCAGTTTGTCACTTAAAAATTGGCACCCAGAAGTGAAGGCAATAAATGTTCCAGATGTGGACAGGCCTGCAGAGCCAAGAGCAGAACTAAGCAAGCCCCACACATAACATGCACGTGCACATGTGCGCTGCGGACAGGACACTGTCAGCACAGCCCCAGTTTGTCCTCCTCTTCTTCAGCCTCAGAAAGGCACCGTTCATGTAGATGTTTCGGTCAGCTAAATCTCAGCTCTGTTTACGGGAAGAGTTGTTAATCTCGCAGCCTCCCATCCTTCCCTAACCATTTTATTGAACCCCAAATATTGATCCCTTATTTTAAATGCACTCTGTTAGTTTGGCCTGGTTATTCCAAGCTGTCAGACTTTGGGAATCTTTATTTTTCACTTTCAAGCAGTAGATTTCCCTCTCTGCTGCAAGGGATCTTCTGCACCTTCACACCACTGATAAAATGTTGAAAAGAACCACTCAGTACCCTGGGACACAGGGACACACTGCTAGGGATCTCCATGTTGATGTGGCTCCGTTTATCAGCTTGCTTTGTATTTAGTCACCTTACTGAATTCCCCAATTCCTTATTCTCAGTTCTAAAACACACAAAAACCATAAATTGAATTTAAAACTCTCCTCTACAAAATGCTAGCAAACCAAATTTAACAGCACATGAAAAGAATTATACACCATGTCCAAATGGGATTTATTCCAGGACAGTGAGGGTAGTTCAGCATTAAATAAATAAATAAATGAAACATATTGTATTAATAGAACAAAGGAAAAATAGCTTAAATGATGATCTCAATTAATGCAAAAAATCATTTGACAAAAATCCAACACTCTTGCATGATAAAAACTCTCAGAAACGTAGGAATATCCACAGCTAATATCATGCTCAGTCGTGACAGACAAATATGTCCCTCTAAGATTAGGATGCCTGCTTTCAATACTATTATTCAACATTGTACTGGAAGTTCTAGTCAGAGCAATTAGATAAGAAAAAGAAATAAAAATTATCTAAGTTGGAAAGAAATAAAATCTCTATTTGAAGATGACATGCTCCTATTGGGTTGGCAAAAAAGTTGCTTCCATTTTTAAGTAACAATGAAAGGCACATCTTTTATTTTCACAAGGTACTTTATTGAACAACTTGTTCACCTTTCTGTTCCACTTCTGCCATTTTTCAGGCAACTTCATAATTCCATCTTCCCAAAACTTTTAATCTATTTGAACAAAGGACTGCTCCAGGTGTCTTTTACAGTCTTCCAGGGAATTGAAATTTTTTCCATTAAGAGAATTTTGTAAAGACCAAAATAAGTGGAAATCTTAAGGGACAATGTCTGGTGAATATATTGGATGAATCAGAACTTACCAGCTAAGCTATAACAATTTTTGCCTAGTCATCAAAGAAACATGCAGTCTTGCATTATCCTGATGGGAGATTATGAATTTTCCATTGACTAATTCTGGATGTGTTTTCTCAAATGCTGCTTTCAGTTGGTCTAATTGGGAGCAGAGAATTAATTGCTTGGTTTTCTGGAAAGGAGCTCATAATAGAGGATTCCCATCCAATCCATCATATATACAACATCACCTTCTTTGGATGAAGACTGGCCTTTGGTGTAGCTGCTGGTGGTTCATTTTGCTTGCTGTATGATTTCTTTTGTTCCACATGATTGTATAGTATCTACTTTTCATTACCTGTCACAATATGCTTTATAAGCAGAACGCGTTCATTATGTTTAAGTAGAGAATTACATGTGGAAGTATGGTCAAGAAAGTTTTTTTTTTCCCCCACTTAACTTATGTGGAACACAAACATCAGAGAAATAAACATAACCAAAATGGTGCAAATGATTTTCAACACTTGATTTGGATATTTTGAGTATGCCAGCTATCTCCCTCATGGTATAATGTTGATTGTTTTCAATTAATGTCTCAGTGTGATTGCTATCAAGTTCAAATGGTCTACTCAACCACAGAGCATCATACAGCGAGGAATCTCCAGCACAAAACTTCACAAAACACTTTTGACACATTAGATCAATCACAGCACCTTTCTCCATACACTGCACAAATAGTTTTTGTGTTTCAGGGCTTTTTTTTACTTTTTTTGTAATAATAAAGCATAATATGATGAAAATGTTGCTTTTTTCCTTCCATCTTCAATAATAAAATGGCTACACAAAAATTCACCAATTTTGATAAGTTTTACTTTAAATGCATGCTAGTGTGCCAGGTGTCATAATACAAACTAATAAAATTGTTTCAAATGAAGTTAAAGATAACTAAATTCTAGTAGAGCCATCTTATGGGGAAAAAAACAAATGAACTTTTTCACTAACTGAATATATGTTAAAAAGCATAAGAAGCATAAGAAAAGCATAAGGTACATCAACAATGAACAATGTGAAGAGAATATTAAGAAAATTCCATTTACAATAGCATTGAAAAGAATAAAATATCAGGGAACAAATTTAACAAAGAAAGTGAAAGACATATACTCATAATTATAAAATATTGATAAGAGAAAGTAAATAAGATATAAGTAAATGCAAAGACATCCTACCTTCATGAATAAAAATATTTAATATTATTTAAATGGAAATGCCAAATATTATTTAAATGGCCAAAGTACCTTACAGAATTAACACAATCCAAATTCACATGGAATTGTAAAGGGCTGTAAATAGTCAAGAGAATCTTTTTCTTTTTTAAGGAACAATGATAGAGAGTTTATACTTCTCAATTTCAAAACTTATGACAAATTTACAGTTAAAAAAAGAAAAAAAAAAGAAAAACTGTGGTACTGGTATAAGGACAGATATATAGACCAATGGAATGGAACTGAGAATCCAGAAATAAATCCTACATCTATGGCCAATTGATTTTTGACATGAGTGCCAAGCCCACTCAATGAGTAAAGAATAGTCTTGTCAATAAAGTGTTGAATTTCTTCTGGATTGCCAGATGCAAAAGAATGAAACTGGACTCCTACCTAACATAATATACAAAAATGAATTCAAAATGGATCAACAACGTAACTGTTTATTATATTAGTTAAAACCATGGAACTCTTAGTAGAAAGCATAGGGGTAATATTTACACCCTTGTATCTGGCAATGGATTCTTAGACATGACAATAAAAAGCATGAGCAACAAGAGAAGATTAGACTTCATCCAAATTTAAAACATTTGTGTATCAAATGGCATAACCAAGACAATAAGTAAACAACCTCCATAATGGGAGAAAATATTTGCAAATCACAGCTAGTCCAAAATAAAAAACTCTTATAACTCAGCAACAATAAGACAAACAACCCAATTTTAAAATGGGCAAAGGCCATGGCACAGGCATCGAAGAGGCATTTCCTGAAAGAAGATGTAAAAGTGGCAACAAGGATTAGTCATCATTAGAGAAATGGATATCAGCACTATAATGAGACTCCATTTCATATCTACTAGAATGGCAATAACAAGAACAAAGTAGCAAGTATCCGTGAGGATGTAGAGAATGTAGAACGTCACTGCTGCTTGGAAACACAAAATAGTTCAGTCACTGTGGGAAATAGATTCAGTTCCTCAAAAACATAGAATTAACTTGAAAAGTTAAGCATACAATTATCATATGATCTTGCATTTCCACTCCTAGGTCTTTATCCCAAAGAATTATAAAAAAAAAAAATTTCAAAAACTTGTATTGAATATTCATGACAGCATTATGGACAATAGTCTAAAGGTGAAAAACTCAAACATCCATCAACTGGATGACTGAATAAATAAGGTGTGGTGTATACATAATGAAGTTCTGATAAGTGCTGCAACATGGAACAACCTTGAAGACAGTATGCTAAGTGAAACAAGCGAGACACAAAAGCATGAGCATTGTGTGATCCCACTTGTATTAGCTCTTTAGCACAGGCAAATTTATGGAAGTGGAAAGTAGAGTGGACCTTACCAGAGGTTGGGGGGGCAGAGGAATGGGGAGTTACTGCTTAACAGTTAGAACAATGAAAAAAAGAACATTTCTGTTTGGAACAATGAAAATGTTTTGGAAATAGATAATGGTAATGGTTGTACAGCATTGTGAATGTATTTAATGACACAGAAATAGTTGAAATGGTTAACATTTTATGATGTATTTTATACTACAATTTTTAAATTTAAATTTATTTATTTTAATTAGAGGTTAATTACTTTACAATATTGTATTGGTTTTGCCATACATCAACATGAATCCGCCACGGGTGTACACGTGTTTCCAATCCTGAACCCCCCTCCCACCTCCCTCCCCATACCATCCCTCTGGGTCATCCCAGTGCACCAGACCCAAGCTTCCTGTATCATGCAATTTAGAAAGATGGTAACAATATACCACAATTTTTAAAAAAAATTTTAATATACCAAAAACCACTACATGACTGAATGGTATGGAATTTAACTTATACCTCAATAAAGCTGTTTAAAAACAACACTTTAGAAAAAAAATTTTTTTAATTAATTTTATAGTACACTTATTTGGTAGCAAAACCCAACATGAACCTGACAAGAGATGAAGTTATCTATAGATTTTATATATCCCACTCAGCATGAAGAGTAGTAGTATTTTTTCACAGAAATATTAATATGTTTGATTCAAGGTGCTGGTCCCTACACTGCTGGGGGATTGTTTATATATATATCTTTGCTTTAAAAAATTTGAAGAATTTGAAATTTGAAGGATAAAAAGAAAGTCCTTTGGCAAATGCTCACCTGAGACACTGGGGAAGAGTTATAACTGCATTTCCATTCCTAGATATTTACTCAAAGTAAAGAACTTTCTAAGGTGATGGCAGTGCTCTCTATTTTGAATGTGTTGATTTCATGGGTGTATTCTTTTATCTGGTAAACTGTAAACTTAAGATCTGTGTATTTTATTGTATGCAGTATCTCAAAACACACAAAGAACATATGGAGAAGATAAAGGGACACATACAAACAAAGAAACTTCTTCCTATGGTTCTTTGAAATAATGGGAAATAAATATACAAAGGCCTTAGCAACTGTCTGGCATACACAGGAAGTGCTCCAAAACTGTTGGATGTTAATATTAGGCTGAATACATCTCCCTGGTTTGTGGTGCAATTATAGAAGCAAAATGATTTTCAGATATTTATTTGTAAATATATACATGTTGCTTTTGCTCTTTTACCTTATTTTAATGTACAACAATTAGTTTAAATTTTACAAAGCAAAGGCCTAGGAAGCTCACCAGTCACTGACATTACTGTCACACACAATTGGTAGAAAGAAAGATTAAATCATTTAATCTTAATGATTAAAAGAGAAAGAGAACAATATTGGGGGGCAGGGGCTCAGGAATATTTACATTTTCTGCAATTATAAGGAAAAATGATAAAATGTATAAATCATTTTATAGTTTATAAATCTAAAAAGAAGCTAACTCTCAGAGAAGTTAAGTGATTTGCCTAAGACCACACAGCTAGAAATGAGGGAGAAACTAGACCTCAAGTTCCATGCAGTTTTCGTTATCTTGTGAGCTCTTACCCAGGACTCCACTAACCCCAGGTGAACTCCCTAAAACTTGGATTTCTGGTGAGGAGAAGGTCTACAGCTTTCAGCAGATTTTCAAATGTCTTCATTACCTCTCTGCCACCTCCAGCAAAATCCCATGACTTTGTAAAATAGAATATTCAGAATCTAAATATTCAGAAATTTTAATTACCAAGATTTCTGTCTTCAGCTTGAGAAGAAGTGGCAAATACCAGGCAAATAAACTCATACCCAGGTTTTATTCCAAAAAGTGACACAGTCAACTCTGCCCCCGGCACCTTGCAAGCCAACATCAACAGCAGGGACCATAACAAAACACACTCCATCATCGGCTGGACCATCCTGGACTCCCTTCTGGAGGGTTTCAGGAATTGGTGTCTTACTATCTAATTAATATTTAAAAGTAATCAACTTTAAAAAAAAAAGAATATGTGAAGCTAATATGAATATTGGTTACTAAGTCTCCTCTGCAAGGAGTAACTGGATATTTGTGAATTTCATACTTCTGGGAGTCATGGGGGACAGCAGCTGAGGAAAGCTACACTCAAAGGAATGCAGACCCTCATTTTCAAGGGAAAATGGGGTTTACATAGCTTTTGGCTCTTAACATCTCTATTTCAATGTATTTGAATATGGAATATTCCCAAGTTTCTTCTGCTGATGAAATAAATGCACTAGAATCCTGTTGTGTATTCATTGCTTGTCATGAGTGATTACATCTTTCGATCTATTAGATACCTGTGTAGGGAAAGAAGGACTCAGGGGATTCCAGGTGATTAGTCCCAAGCTCTGTAATAACATGCATTTCAAAAAGCCCTCTGGAGCATAGCTGATTATATAAAATATCTTTTTCTATCCTACTGACTATAACTGGAGGTTATGGGAATTTGGGTTTTATAACATGAAGAGAACAGTTATCTTTTATACAAGACCAAAGTAGGAACAAAACTCAAATTCAATTTTAATGTCATAAATATCATAATTAGAACATCTCTCTATCCTTTTGTTCCCCTTAAAAAATGATCAAGATAAGTGTCATCCTTATTGTCACTGACATTGAAAGAAGGGCCATTCATTAAAGACCTGGTTGTCCATGCAGTCCTGTCTATACTTTAATAAGAGATAACCATGTTTATGAGATTGTCCAACAATTTTTAAGAAATTTTGCTTTACTCGTGTAAAATAAAGTGATTTTAATCTTACCCATGACCCCTCATATGGTCTAATTATAAGTGATCAAAAAATACAAGGGTCGTTTTTCATAATCCAGACATGAAGTCTTTAGTTTTAATCCTGCTGCTGCAGCTAAGTCGCTTCAGTCGTGTCTGACTTTGTGCGACCCCATAGACGGCAGCCCACCAGGCTCCCCAGTCCCTGGGGTTCTCCAGGCAAGAACACTGAAGTGGGTTGCCATTTCCTTCTCCAATGCATGAAAGTGAAAAGTGAAAGTGAAGTTGCTCAGTCGTGTCTGACTCCTAGCGACCCCATGGACTGCAGCCTCCCAGGCTCCTCCGTCCATGGGATTTTCCAGGCAAGAGTACTGGAGTGGGGTGCCATCGCCTTCTCCATTTAATCCTGAGATGTTAGTAAATAAAATGAAAGTCTTCCTTGGAACCATGGGCTTGGTCTCTACCAGTGAAGACTGACAGTACCCTCTTGCTTTTTGTAAGTACCTCAAGACCTCATAGCAGGCAGAACTGTTGGGCATTGATTAGCCAACAATAATTTAGTAACAAATGTAGGCACACTTATTAGGAATTGTCAGAAACTAGAATAATAACCACATAAAAATCCAAACCATCTGGCCCATAATAGAGTATGTCTTTCCATAGTCTATATCTTGCTTTTGTAGTAATAAATTATTCTATCACATTCCAAGTAAAGAGTTGGAGAGGAGAGGCCAGGTGACCTTGAAATCTCTGATTTAATTTGAGATTCAGTTTCTGCAGCTTCATATTCGATCATAATTCCCAACACAGAGAGACATCCTTTTCTTTTCCTTCTGGCCTAACAACCAAGAATGCTACCAGCTGAGTTATAGGGATGATAGACGCGTTAGTCAAACCCTGTTCCTATGGGCAGGTGGGAGGAAGGAAGGATGGGGTGTAGATAATCTAGGAGAATTGTTCCCAAATCTGATTGATTACAAGGTTTTTAAAAACACAGATCTCTGAGCCTCAGTGGATGGACTGTGGGGGCCTTGGCGTGGATCCTGGTTTACCAGTCAGCTTTCACTAAGGTAACAAACCACTTCAGCATCTCAGTGGCTCACACAAACATTTGTGCTCACGTTTCATAAGGGCTGTGAGTCGGTGTGGCTATGTTGGGCATGCCTGGGCCTGACCAAGAAGCATGTGTATCCTCATTCCAGAAACTAGGCTGAAGGAGTATCCTCTAACTAGGGTGTGCCATTCTCTTAACTGAGTGCAGAAGCTAGAGGGGATGCCAAGCCAAACCATGCCAACACATCTAATGTTTCTATGTTGGTGTGGCATGCATCATGCTCACTTATAATTCATCGACTAAGGGCAAATCTATGGCCACGCCCATATTTTGGGGGATGAAAACCAAACATCACCTCCAGGAAAACATGGTATATATGGCAGCCTGAGAGTGGCAAGGGAGACAAATAAATGCAAACAAGCATACAGCTTACCACACCTCAGAATATACAATTTTTAAACAGCTCCTTGGGCAGTTCTGATTGGCCTCTGATCCCTGGTATTTCATGGGAAAGGCATCTCCCTTTACACACCTGCCATGACAACTGAGCATCCATTAGTAGCCTCTTCAGCAGAGTGGTTGAATTAAGCAACGGATTAGTGTAACCCAATCACTCACTCCATCAACAGACATGTGTACACAACACATAAGGAAACCTGATGCTTCTGTAAGTTTTAGCAGATTTTTCAAAGCACATTTGTATCCTCTTCTCATGTAATCTCCGTAACTCCTTAAGTGGCTATAATTATTCCCATTTTGCAAGACTCAGGAGCAAGCTGAGGGAGATTCAACGCCTGATGGCAAAACACCTAGAAAGAGTGGATTTGGACTGATTTTACTCCCACGTCCAAATGTCCCAAGTTCCAGTGAGTGCCCTGGGTGCCCAGCCCTATCGTTGCCATCACTTCCTCTCCAAGATATGTTTGCATAGATATTGGGATGTGTAATGTACATTTTAATTAATTTGTTTATTTGATGTATCTACACTAAGCACTTACCACATTCCAGGCACTATTCTAGGTGCTGGGCAGGCAGCATGAACAAAACTGATGAAAATCCCTGCTTACAATGTAAGAGAGATGATATTAAACAATTAAACAGGTAAACTCACATCCAACAGCAACATTTGGAACATAAGCCAGGTGAAGACAAGTGCTGGGAGGAAAAGCAACAGGTGTCTGGCATGGTCAGAGTCAGTCATGGCTAAATTTAACAGGAAGTAAGTCCTTATTAAGAAATGAAGAAAGATTATTTTTCAGTTTTGATCCTCAGACTTAATCAGAGGGCAAAAGATTTCTAGAACCTCCCCAAATCACTCCTCTGTTTTGAAATGCAAAAAATAAACTCACATTAAATTCTATGGCATAAACTATATTTCTTTTGACAGATTCACTACTGAAATTCAATTTTTATTAAAATGATCCATGTGGCCCTTCAAAAACTTAAGTGAGTAAGAATAGTAAAATTCAATAAAAAATGAGCACATTTTTCTTCTTGTGAGCCTAAAACGACATCAAACATACCTCATTGCAGCTGTATTTCAGAATAAACATCTCTTATAATGATAAGACAGATCCTCTGAAGTGTCTCCTGCTTTAGTAAACAAATTCCCATAGTCAGCAAATTTACCATTTGCTTATTTCTATCAGGACCTCTCTTTCCTTGAGAAAAACTAAGGCAAGTCATCACTGTTGGATTCTCCATTCAACAAGCATAAATTGAGACCCCATCATATATTAGGCACACATCTGTGAACTGGAGCTATAGCAATAAAGAAAACAGACCAAATGCCTTGCCCTTTTGGAGCTTACATTCCAGCTAGATGGAGACAGACAATTAACAAACATGTTTGCTTGTTTGCTGCGGACACAAGGGATCTGAGGAAGAAGAGTCCAGACACGCAAGTGCTCTCAAGTCCTGAGGTCATCAGCAGGCGGGAAGCAGTGAGTCTTTCGGCACTTCAGCCTTGTTACCACCGACAGAGTTGTTAAGTTGCACCCAGGGCACGTCCCACGCTGGCAAGTGGGTTGAGAGGTGTTGTACCTGAAGCCTCTGGCCCCTGCTTGGCTCATCTGTCGGGCAGTATTTCTGTCCGGCTCTCAAATGTAGTGATGGGCATGGGATGTGATCAATTGTTGCAGAATAATTGGTTTGAAGAGGCATCATGGGGCCACAGCTGGAAACGAGAACATTCAGAGTGACAGGATCTTGGCAGTCACAGAGGCTGAGGCTTGGAGTCTTGCTTTTCAACCAAACAAAGTGGGATAGCTGGGCATTCATTAGGAAGAAACGCCTTCTTCACACCATGACTCTCACATCGCATCACTCTCTCCCCCTGGGACTGAAGAGGGCAGCTTCAAGGTTCCAGGTCATCAATGTATCAAAAGTGAGGTTGGGCAGCTGTCACTACAGAAGTATAATTTATTTTAAGAGTCTGAAAATGTATCTTAAGATATTAATAATTTGAGGGTTCACTTTATTATGAGTAGCTTCAATCATTCAATAAAGAACACATACACAGAAGAAAATTCCGATAGGCACCTTGCATTAAAAATCAACAAACTTTTACCAAGAACCTATTCTGTAACTTATACACCTGAAGTCTAGCCATTAACTCAGTGGGAGAAAAAGTAGATGTTGGGGAATTGTCTCAGCAGCTGGTAATTTTTTTTTGCAGAAATTTTTGCATCTCTGTGATATTCTGTCAATGCAATTATTAAATACCTGCTTTGTGCCATTCACCTTGCTGAGAGCTTTGCATACATCCTATTCAGGCCTCTCCAGCTTTATGAGTTAGTGCTGTCATCACCCATTTGAGATCTAGGAAGCTGAGAATAAGAGAACTGACATAACTTGTCCAAGATCAAACCTGAGATCCAATCCCAGGTTTGTCTGGCTCCCAAACTGTATTCTTTTCACTATGTCAAACTGACCAAAGTCCTGTTTTTCTTGCTGTGGCAGAGATCAATGACTGAGCAATACTTCTCTAGCCAGTTCTTCATTAAAGACCTAAGGTTCCTGGCAATCTCTTGAAGGTAGAATTTCAGGGCAACCTCACTTTCTTCATCATATACTATACAATATTTTTCTTTTTAAAATAAGGGGCATATAGTACTTTAAGAGAGAAGGCAATGGCACCCCACTCCAGTACTCTTGCCTGGAAAATCCCATGGACGGAGAAGCCTGGTAGGCTGCAGTCCATGTGGTCGTGAAGAGTCAGACATGACTGAGTGACTTCACTTTCACTTTTCACTTTCATGCATTGAAGAAGGAAATGGCAACCCACTCCAGTGTTCTTGTCTGGAGAATCCCAGGGACAGGGGAGCCTGGTGGGCTGCCGTCTACGGGGTCGCACAGAGTTGGACACGACTAAAGCAACTTAGCAACAGCAGCAGCAACAGTACTTTAAGAAGACACAGTAAGTCTACAAGCAATAAATGCTGGAGAGGGTGTGGAGAAAAGGGAACCCTCTTACACTGTTGGTGGGAATGCAAACTAGTACAGCCACTATGGAGAACAGTGTGGAGATTCCTTTACAAACTGGAACTAGAACTGCCTTATGATCCAGCAATCCCACTGCTGGGCATACACACTGAGGAAACCAGAAGGGAAAGAGACACGTGTACCCCAGTGTTCATCACAGCACTGTTTATAATAGCCAGGACATGGAAGCAACCTATATGTCCATCAGCAGATGAATGGATAAGAAAGCTGTGGTACATATACACAATGGAGTATTACTCAGCCATTAAAAAGAATACATTTGAATCAATTCTAATGAGGTGGATGAAACTGGAGCCTATTATACAGAGTGAAGTAAGCCAGAAAGAAAAACACCAATACAGTATACTAATGCATATATATGGAATTTAGAAAGATGGTAACAATAACCTTGTATACGAGACAGCAGAAGAGACACTGATGTATAGAACAGTCTTTTGGACTCTGTGGGAGAGGGAGAGGGTGGGAAGATTTGGGAGAATGGCATTGAAATATGTATAATATCATATATGAAACGAGTCGCCAGTCCAGTTTCAATGCACGATACTGGATGCTTGGGGCTGGTGCACTGGGACGACCCAGAGGGATGGTATGGGGAGGGATGAGGGAGAAGGGTTCAGGATGGGGAACACATGTATACCTGTGGCAGATTCATTTTGATATACGGCAAAACCAATACAATATTGTAAAGTTAAATAAAATAAAATTAAAAAAAAAAGACACGGTACATATATACAATGCAATATTATTCAGCCATAGAAAAGAATGAAGTTAGGTCATTTGTAGAGACATGGATTGACCTAGAGAATGTCATACACACTGGAGTAAGTCAGAAAGACAAAAACAAATATATATTAATACGATATATATATATATATATAAAATCTAGAAAAATGGTACACATGAACCTATTGCAGGGCAGGAATAGAGACACAGAAGCAGAGAATGGATGCATGGACACAGCAGGGGGAGAGACATGGGTTGAATTGGAGATTGGGATTGACATGTATACTCTACCATGTGTGAGATACACGGCTAGTAGGAATTGGCTATAAAGCACAAGGAGCTCTGCTCGGTGCTCTGTGGTGACCTAGAGGGGTGGGAGGGAGGTCCACGAGGGAGGGAATATGTGTGTGTACATGGCTGATTCACTTCTCTGTATGGCAGAAAGTAACACAACATTGTAAAGCATGTGTGTGTGTGTGTATGTGTGTTAGTCGCTCAGTCGTATCTGATTCTTTGTGACCCCATGGACTGTACCCCACCAGGCTCCTCTTGTCCATGGGATTCTCCAGGCAAGAATAATGGAGTGGGCTCCCATTACCTTCTCCAGGGGATCCTCCCAAGCCAAGGATTAAACCCAGGTCTTGGCAGGCAGATTCTTTACTGTTTGAGCCAGCAGGGAGCCACAGTAAATTTTTAAATCACTTTTGTAATAAGAAGAACATATTTCAGAGTTATGTAAGAAGACTCAAGGCCCTGAAGTTTACTCAGTTTCTCTGCTGTCCTTTGCCCTTTCACTGATGTGATCTGGTCACGGAAAGCTCATGTGCTGCTGTGCACAGGACAGAAGTAGAAAGGATCCAGGGGCCTAAAGAAGACTGGAATTGCAAATGTGAAATTATGTTCCATGTCTTCAGAGGACTATTGCGGAAATGGATCACACTGAGAATCATGGGGGCTTCTCTACTACGAGGTTTTAGAAGAAAGGAGAAGCATTTATACTGGTAACTTGGAAATTTTGCAAGGGCTGGTCCAAGTGATTCTTTCTATTTTTTTAGAATAATTTTATTTTCTTTTTCAGGTCACCAAATGATATTTTATCTGTAAAAAGGAGACCCTATTCCACCCCTAGAATTGTGGTGAGGATTAAATTAAATAAGACAGATGGGAGGAATAAATACTATAGGGCCTGACATATAGTTAGTTAGTTAGTTCAGTAGCTCAGTCATGTCCGACTCTTTGCAACCCCATGAATTGCGGCACGCCAGGCCTCCCTGTCCATCACCAACTCCAGGAGTTCACTCAGACTCACGTCCATCGAGTCAGTGATGCCATCCAGCCATCTCATCCTCTGTCGTCCCCTTCTCCTCCTGCCCCCAATCCCTCCCAGCATCAGAGTCTTTTCCAATGAGTCAACTCTTCACATGAGGTGGCCAAAGTACTGGAGTTTCAGCTTTAGCATCATTCCTTCCAAAGAAATCCCAGGACTGATCTTCAGAATGGACTGGTTGGATCTCCTTGCAGTCCAAGGGACTCTCAAGAGTCTTCTCCAACACCACAGTTCAAAACCATCAATTCTTCAGCGCTCAGCTTTCTTCACAGTCCAACTCTCACATCCATACAGGACCACAGGAAAAACCATAGCCTTGACTAGACGAAACTTTGTTGGCAAAGTAATGTCTCTGCTTTTGAATATGCTATCTAGGTTGGTCATAACTTTCCTTCCAAGGAGCAAGTGTCTTTTAATTTCATGGCTGCAGTCACCATCTGCAGTGATTTTGGAGCCCCCAAAAATAAAGTCTGACACTGTTTCCACTGTTTACCCATCTATTTGCCATGAAGTGATGGGACCAGATGCCATGATCTTTGTTTTCTGAATGTTGAGCTTTAAGCCAACTTTTTCACTCTCCATTTTCACTTTCATCAAGAGGCTTTTTAGTTCCTCTTCACTTTCTGCCATAAGGGTGGTGTCATCTGCATATCTGAGGTTATTGGTATTTCTCCCGGCAATCTTGATTCCAGCTTGTGTTTCTTCCAGTCCAGCGTTTCTCATGATGTACTTTGCATAGAAGTTAAATAAGTAGGGTGACAATATACAGCCTTGACGTACTCCTTTTCCTATTTGGAACCAGTCTGTTGTTCCATGTCCAGTTCTAACTGTTGCTTCCTGACCTGCATACAAATTTCTCAAGAGGCAGATCAGGTGGTCTGGTATTCCCATCTCTTTCAGAATTTTCCACAGTTTATTGTGATCCACACAGTCAAAGGCTTTGGCATAGTCAATAAAGCAGAAATAGATGTTTTTCTGGAACTCTCTTGCTTTTTCCATGATCCAGCAGATGTTAGCAATTTGATCTCTGGTTCCTCTGCCTTTTCTAAAACCAGCTTGAACATCAAGAAGTTCATGGCTCACGTAATGCTGAAGCCTGGCTTAGAGAATTTTGAGTATTACTTTACTAGCGTGTGAGATGAGTGCAACTGTGTGGTAGTTTAAGCACTCTTTGGCATTGCCTTTCTTTGGGATTTGAATGAAAACTGACCTTTTCCAGTCCTGTGGCCACTGCTGAGTTTTCCAAATTTGCTGGCATATTGAGTGCAGCACTTTCACAGCATCATCTTTCAGGAGTTGAAATAGCTCAACTGGAATTCCATCAGCTCCACTAGCTTTGTTCGTAGTGATGCTTTCTAAGGCCCACTTGACTTCACATTCCAGGATGTCTGGCTCTAGGTCAGTGATCACACCATCGTGATTATCTGGGTCATGAAGATCTTTTTTGTATAGTTCTTTTGTGTATTCTTGCCACCTCTTCTTAATATCTTCTGCTTCTGTTAGGTCCATACCATTTCTGTCCTTTATCGAGCCCATCTTTGCATGAAATGTTCCCTTGGTATCTCTAATTTTCTTGAAGAGATCTCTAGTCTTTCCCATTCTGTTGTTCTCCTCTATTTCTTTACATTGATCGCTGAGGAAGGCTTTCTTATCTCTTCTTGCTATTCTTTGGAACTCTGCATTCAGATGCTTATATCTTTCCTTTTCTCCTTTGCTTTTGGCTTCTCTTCTTTTCACAGCTATTTGTAAGGCCTCCCCAGACAGCCATTTTCTTTTCTGCATTTCTTTTCCACGGGGATGGTCTTGATCCCTGTCTCCTGGACAATGTCACGAACCTCATTCCATAGTTCATCAGGCACTCTATCTATCAGATCTAGTCCCTTAAATCTATTTCTCACTTCCACTGTATAATCATAAGGGATTTGATTTAGGTCATAACTGAATGGTCTAGTGGTTTTCCCTACTTTCTTCAATTTAAGTCTGAATTTGGCAATAAGGAGTTCATGATCTGAGCCACAGTCAGCTCCTCGTCTTGTTTTTGCTGACTGTATAGAGCTTCTCCATCTTTGGCTGCAAAGAATATAATCAATCTGATTTTGGTGTTGACCATCTGGTGATGTCCATGTATAGAGTCTTCTCTTGTGTTGTTGAAAGTGGGTGCTTGTTATGACCAGTGCATTTTCTTGGCAAAACTCTATTAGTCTTTGCCCTGCTTCATTCCATATTCCAAGGCCAAATTTGCCTGCTACTCCAGGTGTTTCTTGACTTCCTACTTTTGCATTCCAATCCCCTATAATGAAAAGGACATCTTTTTTGGGTGTTAGTTCTAAAAGGTCTTGTAGGTCTTCATAGAACCATTCAACTTCAGCTTCTTCAGTGTTACTGGTTGGGGCATGGACTTGGATTACTGTGATATTGAATGGTTTGCCTTGGAAACGAACAGAGATCATTCTGTCGTTTTTGAGATTGTATCCAAGTACTGCATTTTAGACTCTTTTGTTGACCATGATGGCTACTCCATTTCTTCTGAGGGATTTCTGCCCGCAGTAGTAGATATAATGGTCATCTGAGTTAAATTATAATAGATTATGAAGTCCAAATAGTCATGTCTAAGGAGAGAGATCAGTTTAATGCAAGGCTTTCCATCCTCACACCCTTATATGACTCAAAATTGCATCAAACTGAGTTTGACTTTAAACAATCTTTGTGAGTTAAAAGTTCACACAAATAAAAAGAGGCCAGAGAGGTAAGGAACAGGATCTCTTTGTCTCTGTCAGGCAGATGGGCCCCGAAACTGCTTGGTTTCAATTCCCTCTCCAGCTTTCCAAGACTTTGTCACTTACTAAACACTCAGAAGTTTCACCAAAGCAGGATCATTTTGTGCAAGGAAACCCTCAAGCAAAGCAGCTCAGATTTCCATATAGAGACCCCACTATTAGTCAAAACAACACTTTGGATCATTCCAATTAATCATTTACTTAAAGTTCCACATCTTCTTTCTATGACTATAGATAGTCTCTGGGGAGCGTGACTTGCTTTTTCCTTATGGCCGTTATTATATTAGGTTACTCAAGTAACGTACTGCGTCAGGAATGTTCCACTTGCTAAACTTTTTGAGGGTTTCTTCATTCACGTATTCATCAGTGAAACGTCCTCTAAAGAGCTTTTCTCATTCCTTTCTCTATTTCTCCCTGGGCTGCAAAATGGAAATAAGTGCTCAGTCAGTAATACCATCATAACGTTCTTTGGAGGCATCTATGAGGAGGGCATGGCAATCACTCCAGTATTCTTGCCTGGAGAATCCCCATGGACAGATGAGCCTGGTGGGCTATAGTCCATGGGGTTGCAAATAGTCAGATACGACTGAGCGATTAAGCACAGCACAGCACACATAACTATCAGAGAGGTGCTTCCTGAGGGTTTGTGTAGTTCAACCTCACTCCTTCTAAACATCCAAAAAGCTTACAGAAACACCATTCTGATTCAGCTTGCCCATCTGTGTGCATTTCCTCTCTTGAGAGGAAAGGAAAAGCTCAAGAGATAAGAGAAAAGAAGATGGGAGAGGGGGTTAAGAAGGGGTAGAGAAGGCTCAGGGGCAAGAAAGGAAGCAATGGAGATGTGATGACCCAGCAACATCTGCATCCCAAGACCCTGGAAACCCTCCTGGCGTGACGTGGAATGGAATCGCTTCTCACTTTAGCATCTCACCTCCTGAGCCCCATGACAAAGCTGCTAAGGATCAAAACTGTCTGTGAGTGGGAGGGTTCCCTGATTAGTTTCTTTATTTCTCATTTGACGTTTTTCATGAGCCCTCCACCTGCCTTAAGTAGCAAGAAAACAACTCCGTTTAGTCCAGTTTAGTCTTCAGGTTAGTTCTGCCCAATCATTTACACAGAATCTTTAGATTCACTTGTTTTTCTCTTCACTTCGTCTGGACTACCGTCTCCCTCTCCTGCTCCTCTCTCTGGCTCCTGCAGCCCATGACACTGGGGGAGGGGAACCCCTGGATTTGCACTTGTGCCTGGGTGTGAGGTGCCTGGTGTCTGCTGAGGAATGCTTGGCACCACCCCATGGCTGGTGTCCACAGCTGGCACCCGCAGCTGACATCTGTGGCTGGAGTACTTTTGATCTATTTCTGCTTGGCTTGCTCAGAGCCTGGGGCCCCTCCCTGCAGACTTAAGCCCCACTGCCTACCCCACTCCTGCTAATGAAGACACTTTGAGTCTCTGCCGGGTCCTAGCTGTCAACAATGCTGTCCTGCTGTGGCAGGCTCATCTAAGTCACCCCAGCAACCTAGGTCAGATCTGTGGGTTCACAAAGGAGCATCCAGGCCAGATGAAAACAGGAAAAGCTCAGACCCACACGCCAGTCCCTTTATCCACCTGCATGTCCCACCCACAAATACTCTGAATTTGTAGGACTCTCCATAGAGTTTCAGGATCAGTTGTCTCCATCCAAAACAAAAGGTAGGTCAAAAGTCCTGGTGCTCTCACAGCACTCTCAGCCTATCCACTAGCCCTCCTCACTGCACGAGGCTCTGATGACCCAGAGAGGAAACATCCATATATTCTTCCTGATTTCCCTGAGCTCATTGCTCCATCATCTTCTCTCTACAAGCCCTTGGCCTCGGAGGAGTGAAGTTTTCTTCGGGGTCTCCTTCTTCTCTACACTACACAAAACTGTATAATGTGTTTCATCAAGACTAGTTTGACATGTTAAATGGACACCAGAGTCATTTAGAAAATTCTAGTTTCATAATGCCTGCCTTCAAGGCTATTGTGTCTTGCTGCAAATCTTCGAACATCAACATTGCCATAACAATTTTCCATTTATTTTTACTTTGTGAAAACCTTACTTTATATTGACTAGAACACTGATCATAAATACTTAAGATAGAAGAGAAAGAGTATTAATATCACTCAAAATATTGTACTCATTTTGAGGGAGCAAGGATGTTCCTCTCAGGCTTATTGCTCCATGGATTGGTCCTCAGAATGGCTATTGCCTCTGACTGGTGCTGAAGTTATCAGGGTAGCAGCCTCCATTCCATCTCCTAGGAATTGTCTGTCCCTGACAGTCATTGTCCATCCAGGCTGTAGACCATGGAACCATTTTCTCTGGGGACGTCACTGAGATCTTGTGGCTGAAAATGAAATCTCTTGGATCTTCTATTCATTCGTCAAACATTTATTAAGCATTTCCTATTGGTATATACTGATCCAAATGCTCTTAGACACAGAAGTAAGAATAAGGAACAAAATAAATCTGCCAGAAATCCTTGTCATTAAGAGTTTGCGCCTCTCCCCAAAAGTGATAAAATGAGTTTGATTGTAGATGTCAACCTACAATTTTAGATGTCCATGTCAACCCTACTCTACTTGACTCTATGAAGACCCAGAGAGATTTAAACTTCATTCATTCTTTCATCCATTCCTTTAACAAACACTGATAACTGTTATATCGCAGGCACTTTGCTAGGTTCTGGGGAAGCTGAGATCATTAAGATATATTATCTTCTGCAAAGCATTCTAGATCATTCAGAAATATAGACATTTCCATGGCAAGCGTAAAGCAGTGTTACAGCTGTTCCCATCCCCCACATCAGTGAACTCTGCACTGCTGCTGCTGCTAAGTCACTTCAGTCGTGTCTGACTCTGTGTGACCCCACGGATGGCAGCCCACCAGGCTCCCCCATCCCTGGGATTCTCCAGGCAAGAACACTGGAGTGGGTTGCCATTTCCTTCTCCAATGCATGCAAATGAAAGGTGAAAGTGAAGGTGCTCAGTCGTATCCGACCCTCAGCGACCCCATGGACTGCAGCCTTCCAGGCTCCTCCATCCATGGGATTCTCCAGGCAAGAGTACTGGAGTGGGGTGCCATTGCCTTCTCTGAACTCTGCACAGTGTTTATTAAACCAGCTGCAGTGAGTGCCAGGAAAGGCTTGATCAAATAGGTCTTTGGTTGAAGGAGAAGGTGATTGGGAAGGAGACATGAAGAAGGTAATGGCTTGATTGAGACTTCAAATATCTGGTTGGTTTGTTTGCCTGTTTGTTTACTTATAATCAAGGAAAGGTTTCTAAGCAGAAGGGTAAGACCAGAAGGTGATTGGCAGCATGAAGGTTCCAGGGAGCTGCAAGCAGATGAAATGAGTATGGAAGGAACAAGTGGAACAGAAGAAAATCAAGCCTGGTTCCTTGGGCAGATGCCAACCTGTGGGAGGTGGTGCTGTTTGCTTGTTCTTTTCACACCATACCCCATCAGCTCCTAAAGTCAATCGTTATGAATGTTTCAAAAGAAGGACAAGGACCAGAGAGAAGGGAGAGCTGATAGTCCCAAAATAGACAATCATTAACTACACTAAAGTCTTTGACTGTGGGGATCACAACAAACTGTTGTGGGAAATTCTTAAAGAGATAGGAATAACACCGAATGCTGTCAATAGCCTGAGTCGGCATGAGGAGGTGAGGTCCCTGGCCAAGGTCATGTGCTGGAAGTGATGGCTTAGGGTCCATTTCAGGTATCCTTACCCCAGAGCAAGCCACACTTCCACCACTACCTTCAACCAGCCTGTGACACGTGAGTTTCAGACAGAGGTCAGTGGTTCTGCGGAGTCCCTATCAGATTTCAGGTAAATAAGTGAAAGAAGAATGAAAAAAATGTAGATTCCCTCTGAAATAATTTTGGTTTATAATGAGTGGAATCTAACCGGATGCCAAGTTCCAGCTTCATATTTTTTATTTTTGTGAGGTCCCTGTTCTCTTTGAGCTTAATATGCTCAAATGAAATGCCATACATGGAAGAAGGTTTGAGGAGTGCAGGGGAATGACAATTTAGTTCCATATGCCTGGGGAACAAAGTAAAGTAACCACAGAAAGATGTGGACCTCTGTCTTGGGTGGGCCACCTTCACCTGCCTCCCTCTCACTGTGGCCATCGTGGTGAGCTGAGAAAAGCCAGAAGCTGTTTATGGAGCTAATTTTTATAGAACTCAGACATACTTAAAGGTCAGTTTACTGTGTCACCTACACGTGACTCACTTCTGTACAAAGGCAGCAGGAACAACTTGATCCCTACCCTCTCTGACCTCATTATTCAAAACAGATACGAATAGTACGGTATCACCAACAGCAGAATTAAAGTCCAACAGTCTCTGATCTTAGGCATATTACCTACATGTGCCCACCAGTATCTCTGTCTGTATGCTGGAAGTATATGAGATCAACCTTGGCATGCTTTGAGAAATCAAAGATTCTAGATCAATAAGAGTCAAATTTCTAAGAGCATTAAGAAATCAGATCTACTTGAACCTCAGCGTTCCATTTACAAATCGCTTAGAACCCCTAAGTCTCTCATTCCTCATCTGTAATGTGGATGTGGTAAGTGTGTCCCCTTCATAGGGGTGTTGTCAAGTTCAAATGTATTAAAAATATATACTAAGCTAACATATAAAAAAGCCTGAGCCTGTCTGTATTAGAATTAAGGGATGAATAATATTCATCTTTTTGATTAAATAAGTCATCTTTATTCTCCTTATCAGCAAAGATCTTTTATTTAAGTAGGAAGCAATAAGGAAATTTTGCAAGTCAGATTATTAGAATACATTAAACAGAACACTTGGCATTAATAAAACAAGCACACATAAATATTTGAAAACAAATCAAAACACTTTTATTGGCATTTGAAATGGTCATCATTTTAAGAAAAAAAAAAATCCCTTAGTTGGATCCTCCAAAGGAAACTTGAAACTGAGTATAATGGGCAATGACTTTGATGTGTAACAGAGGAATGCTGCACAGGGACAGGCAATGAAGGAGGGGATGTCAAGAGCTGAAAGGACTGAAGTGCACAGGATGTAGAAGAAAGTACGTGAGCTGGTTGCAAGGCTTTGATTTGGGTTTGGTTACCAGCCAGCCCTGAACTTGTACCAAGTACCTTCGTTTTCAAGTTAAAAGTCATTTACTGGAAATCTATTATATATGCCCCAAAAATGTCCCCCCAAGAGTTCATATGAAATTTGCACACAAGTAATTCAACCCTAAGGGATGCTGTGATAAATCCTTTGATGGAGACACAGCCAGATACTCTTGGACAACAGTGCAGAGCACAACCCTATGCTTGGAGTAGGGTTGGGTCCTGACAGAAAAGACCAAACAAGTCTGTGGCCTCCAAGGGCTTAGAGTGTGGCTAAAGAGAGAAGAAAACAGTTATAACATGTTCAGTAACTTAAAGGCAGGTTCTAACTAAAAAAGGTCCAAGGCACAGAGAACTTATATTTCCTGGTCTTGAGTAAATATAATTTCATTGTTGTTGTTTGGTCCTAAGTCATGTCTGACTCTTTGTAACCCCAAAGACTGCAGCACGCCAGGCTTCCCTGTCCTTCACCATCTCCTGGAGTTTACTCAAACTCACGTCCATCGAGTTGGTGATGCCATCCAATCATCTCATCCTCTGCCATTCCCTTCTCCTGTCTTCAATATTTCTCAGCATCAGCATCTTTTCCACCTGGTGTGAAGTCAGCTCTTCACACCAGGTGGCAAAAGTATTGGAGCTTCAGCTCCAGCATCAGTCCTTCCAGTGAATATGCAGGACTGATTTCCTTTAGGATTGACTGGTTTGATCTCCTTGCTGTCCAAGGGACTCTCAAGAGTCTTTTCCAACACCACAATTCAAAGGCATCAGTTCTTTGGCACTCAGCCTTTTTTATTGCCCAGCTCTCACAGCTGTACCTGACTACTGGAAAAACCATCAGTTCAGTTCAGTTCATTTCAGTTCAGTCTCTCAGTCATGTCCGACTCTTTGTGACCCCATGAATTGCAGCATGCCAGGCCTCCCTGTCCATCACCAACTCCTGGAGTTCACTCAAACTCACAACCATCAAGTTGGTGATGCCATCAGCCATCTCATCCTCTGTCGTCCCCTTCTCCTCCTGCCCCCAATCCCTCCCAGCATCAGAGTCTTTTCCAATGAGTCAACTCTTTGCATGAGGTGGCCAAAGTACTGGAGTTTCAGCTTTAGCATCTTTACTTCCAAAGAACACCCAGGACTGATCTCCTTTAGAATGGACTGGTTGGATCTCCTTGCAGTACAAGGGACTCTCTAGAGTCTTCTCCAACACCACAGTTCAAAGGCATCAATTCTTCAGCACTCAGCTTTCTTCACAGTCCAACTCTCACATCCATGCATGACTACTGGAGAAACCATAGCCTTGACTAGATGGACCTTTGTTGGCAAAGTAATGTCTCTGCTTTTCAATATGCTATCTAGGTTGATCGTAACTTTCCTTCTAAGAAGTAAGCGTCTTTTAATTTCATGGCTGCGGTCACCATCTGCCCCCCAAAATAAAGTCTGACACTGTTTCCACTGTTTCCCCATCTATTTCCCATGAAGTGATGGGACCAGATGCCATAATCTTAGTTTTCTGAATGTTGAGCTTTAAGCCATAGCTTTGACTAATGGACCTTTGTAGACAAGGTAATGTCTCTGCTTTTAATATGCTGTCTAGATTTGTCATTGCTTTCCTTCCAAGAAGCAAGCATCTTCTAATTTCATGGTTGCAGTCAAACATTTATTGCCATGCCTTTCTATCATAGACCTATTTTTTAAAAAAAAAGTCAGATCAGGACAGAACTAGCCCACATATAGAGGTGATTGGTCTCTGCACAAAAGAAACTGCTGTGTGCTGGCTACATGCATGGGCGCCTGGGTGTGACTGTCTGCATGCAAACCTGATGCTCCTACTCACTAGTTCTGTGACTTTGAGCCAGTCACTTAATCTTTCTGGGCCTCAGTTTCATCTTCAGTAAGATAAGCCTAGTCATGGAACCTGCTGTATAAAATTGTTATGAAGATTAAATAAATTAATGTATTTAAAGCTTTGGGTAATACCTGGTACATAGCAAGTGTTCAATATGTGTAAGAATAATATTATGACTACACCACAATTAAAACCATGAGAAGGCTCATCATTTGTTTTTCTTTTGCTTTCTTTACACTCACCCTCACAAAACATTAATAATTTTTATGCTATTGCAGAACCAATGAAACTGTAGCATACTTAGAATACTGCCTCCACTGGCCCTCTATTTAATCTGACAGTCTCTGATTGGTCTTTCAGGAGTCTTCCAAGACTCTTTCCAAACCAGGTTGAGCGGCTCTTCTGTAGGTTCCTATGGCCCCATATACTTAGTCTCGCCAGCAATGTGGTTTTTGGAATGTGCCATGGAATGTGATTTTTGGTTCATTTGTCTGTCTCTGTCTCACTCACTCCTGCACCAGGAGGGGCAATTCCCTGAAGGGAAAAACTGCATCTTGTTTTCCATTGTACCTCCAGAAGCTAACATGGTGCCTGACATGACATTGAGTGTGTAAATGTTAACTGGGAGGAAAAGAAAAAATAAAATGGGGGAGGGGGGGAAGGAAGGAAAAAGGGAGGGAGGGAGGGACGGGGGAGGAAAGAAAGAGGCAGAAGGCAGAAAAGGTGTGCAGAGGTGCTCTGGCCCTGGCAATGTGACATGTGTCTGAGTCTGCACACCTTCTTTCCTCTGCCTGTCCTGTCCCTCCAGTCCTATAAAGTGAAGGGAAGTTTGAGCCATGAGAATGTTTTACTTACCCCAAATCACCACTGGAGAAATCCGTTGCATTACTGAACACTTGTAATGGGTTGGCTCCACTTCAGAATATAGGGTTTTGCTGCCCCTGCCAAACAGGCTTATCCTCGAGAAGCTTAGATAGTGCCTTTGCCCACACCTGTCTGGCTCAGGGAGCTTGTTGGTCTGTCAAGGGGAGAGCTGGGCATTGAGAAAGGCTGATGGGCTTTGACGAGAAAGAGAACCGGGCACACAAGTCTCATTTATAATCCATTCCAGCTGCTCCTCTGCTGGGGGAAACTGGCATTCTGTTTTGTTGGCCCCTTTTCCATCAGGACAGCTGTGAAACCCTACTCAGTGAAGTAATCGCAATAACAACCACCACTTTGCATGTTGATGCCTTTCTTCCAAGGAACTCAAAGTTCTTTGGAGACATAACCTCATTAATCCATCCTGCCTGAAGTGGTGGCTGATGGGGAGGGGTAGGAACTCTTACTCATGCTTCCAGGGCTGGGGGATTTGGAGGGGGGAAGAGTGGAAAAGGAAGAGAAAGAAATTTTAGAGCTAGGAAAGATAAGCAATGGTATTTTCCCCCTGAACCCCACTCTGGCACAAAGATAACATTGCCTAGGACAATACTCAGTTAAACGTCTGAGATCTAAAAAAACAAAACCAACAAAATACTCTGAATGTTCACCATCCCCTCAAAGGAAGAGAACTCTAAGTGAGAAGTTAAGAAACCTGATTTCTAGCCCTGATATTGACACTAAATAGCTGTGTGACCTTGAGCTAGCTCCATCCTTGGAGTAGTAACTTCATATTAGAGCACGTGACCCAGTGGTAATGCTGGAAGAGCCGAGAGACAGGAGCCCGACGCCTGCCTTTACAGCAGCATGACTTTAGGTGTGTTCCTGGCTCCCAGGGCTCACTTTTCTTATATGTGAAATAAAAAAAATTAGACTGGATTATCTCTAGAGTTCAATTCCAATAAAACCAGTTATTCTAGAAATGGTGGGCTGGGAAACATCAGATCTGATTTCTGCTTAGACTTTAGGAAATCCAATAACTATCCATATCGGTTTTCTACCACTGCCACCCTGAAACTCAGTAGTTCCTACAAAACAATTTATGATTTCTCACCATCTTGTGACTTGCCTGGGCAGTACGGTGGCCTCACACGGGTTCACATGGGTTCCCTTTTGTGATCGAATTCAGCTTGAGGTTGGAGGGATTCAGTTGGGACATCTGTAGTATCTGGGCCTCCCTTGCCTTGTGGTCTTTTCATCCTAAAAGAGGCTACATTTAGCTTTCTCAGTAGTGGTGGTACCACTTCAAGAGGGCTAGTGTTGGTGCTTATGTGCTCATTACACCTCTTTCATGTCAAGTTCAATACTATCTTGAGACCTCAAGACCTCAAGAAAGTCACATGGCCTAGAATCAGTGAGGGAAGGGCTACACAAGGACATTGTTAGAGCCAAATTGTGTCCTTCCAAAGGCTAAGCTGAAGTCCTAACTCCATGTACCATAGAATGTGGCCTTATTTGGAAATAGAGTCTTTTCAGATGCAGTCAAGTTAAGGTGTGGTCTACAGGAGTAGGATAGACCTCTAAACCAATGTAACTGGTGTCCTTATAAGAATAGGCAGAGTCACACAGACAGAGGCGAGATGGCCATGTGACGACAGAGACAGATAGGAGTGATGCTGCCAAGAAGCCAAGGGATGCCTAGGGCTACCAGAAGCTAGAAGCAGGAAGATTTTTCTCTTAGAGTTTTTGGAGAGAAAATGGCTCTGCTATGCCAGTCTTGATTTCAGACTCTTGCCTCAAGAACTGTGAGAGGATAAATTGTTGCTGTAAGCCACCCAATTTGTGGTGCAGCAACCCTAGAAAATTAATACAGGCATGAACACCAGGAGGCAAGGTTCTTTGGGGCCCACTAGTGTAAGAATCTAGCACACCATTTACTCTTATGAGCATAATTACACAAATGTTATACGATTATTGTCCAAAATATGAGAAAATGTAGGTGTGGTAGATTGCAATAATTCTTTATCCTTCCTTTAGTCCATGGCCTCTGCTGTATGACTTGACACCCTCCACCCCAAAAGAATTAGAGCATATTCCCTTTCCTCCTCACTTTCTTATGGCCATGTGACTTGCTTTAGCCAATTGAAGAAGAAGGAAAGGCCATTATGCCAGTTTCTTAACAGGCCTTTGTATTTCTACAACAACTGCCTGATCTGACTGTTCCTTGTGGCCAACGTGGTCTGCCTAAGATGCTGTCTCTTGTGCTCCCAGAGCTGTCTGTCCTCAGGTATGAACCAGGAATGCCACTTCCATCATGCTCAGGGGTTCAGAGCTATTTGCTACCCTGGGTTGAAACTAGAGAGAATGCTCCTGTCTCTATAGGGATCAAACCTATACCAAAGCTTTCTCTTCTGTTTTCTCCTATTTTTCTCTAGCATAGGTGTCCTTAACACTTCCTTCTAGAGTCCTTTCCTCCCATGCTCAGCACACATACCAATGAAATTGAGATTCAGCTTTTTCACTCTGGTTACGTAAATCAATGCCAATGTCTTTACTATTGAGATGGGAATCACACTACACCAATCACCCTGCAACTTGCCATTTTTACTCAACAATGTATCACTCATCTCCTTTCATTACTGTAAATACAGATTTGTCCTCATTTTTAATAGCTGCACATATTTCCATATGCACATGGATGTGCATATGCACGCATGTGTGTATGATCAATAGCTTCAGGCATATGCAAGTCTTTGTGACCCTATGGACTGTAGCCCGCCAGGCTCCTCAGTCCATAGGATTCTCCAGGCAAGAGTACTGGAGTGGGTTGCCATGCCCTCCTCCAGGGGATCTTCCCAACCGAGGGATCAAACCTGGATTTCCTATATTGTAGGCAGATTATTTACCCTCTGAGCCACTGGGAAAGCCCATCCATATATACATATATATATATATATACACACACACACACACACACACACACACACAGTTTATTTAAATAATTCCTTACTATCAGACATTATGTTTAATTTTTGTTTATTAATAGTGTTGTAATAAATGCACTTTTACATGCTTGTTCCATTATTTTAGAAATAAATTCATAGAGACAGAATTGCATATACAAAACATTTTTTAAGGATTTCAGTATAATTTTCCCAAATTACTATCTGAAAACACTATATTAATTTATACCTACCAATGTGTAAGAGGGCTAATTTTTTAATTCTCATGTAAGCACTATGATTCTTTACATCTTTGCCAAATAATGAAAAACAAAGTTTGCATTTCATAGTGTATTCTTCAGTCCTCTTTTAAACAATTGTGTTGCTTAGAAATGTGCTTATAAAACTGAATGGGAAAGAGACAGCAAGAATAGAGGATACTGATGAGATCAGAAATGAGCTCACAGAAACAAACCAAGAACAAGGAAGGAGCAGATGTGCAGGTCAAAGCACTGCTGTTAATGGTCGTGCTTCATGGATTTTTATTTGGCACATTAATTTAAAATGGCTCAGATGTGAGTGAATTCAAATTCAAAACGGTGTCACTCTAAGTTGACACACTCACAGAGGTTGAAAATGTAGGACAGAAATTCCAAACAAGAGCATATCTGAGGAAAAGTGAAATAGTCTATGAGGGAAAGAGTTATCCCCCAAACATGATATTAATTAGGAGGACATACAGTATGCAAAAAACTGTTTTGGGGAGTAACCAAGTTAGATATGAGCTTACTGAGTGGAGAGGAACAAGATCAGCCAAGACTAAGGATTTACACACAGGCAGTTTCTGCCACATTCGTCTAAGATAGGATCAGGTGCTGCAAATGTGGACAGATCTATTTAGTTTAACATGTCCATGTTATCTATAGTGGTGCTGGTCCTAAGAAAGGGAAGGGGTTATTCTATCTGGGATGTCAAATGGATTAAAAGAATAACATTTCATCTGCTACTTTCATTCAATGCTGGTAATTTGGTTTTAGATACACATATATTTAAAACCAAATTATATATATATATATATATATATATATATATATATATATATACACACACACACATACACACATGCATGCATGATAAGTCACTTCAGTGTTTGCAACTCTATGGACTGTAGCCAGCCAGGCTCTTCGGTCCTTGGGGATTCTCCAGATAAGAATACTGCAGTGGGTTGCCGTGCCCTTGTCCAGGGGATCTTCCCCACCCAGGAATTGAACCTATGTCTCTTATGTTGTGTTAGCAGGAGGCAGGAGGGTTCTTTACCACTAGAGTCATCTGGTATATATAATTCATTTCACAGGTCTTAAACACATGTATTCCATGTGGCCCGGAATCTCACTTCCAAGAGTTCATCCTAATAAAACTATTTAGCATACACCCAAATATTTAGATACAGGATGTTCACTGAAACACTGTTTATAAATTAATGATGCTAAAACATATACTGAGACCATTTAAAATGATATTATAGAAATATTTTTACTCACATGGATCAATGATCATAAAATATTACATTTTAAAACAGAACCTGAAAAAGAATAGATACATATATATGCATAACTGAATCTCCTTGCTGGACACCTGAAACTAAGGCAACATTGTTAATCAACTATACTCCAATATAAAATAAAAAGTTAAAGAAAAGATTGCAATGTATGATTCAGTATAGTATGTGTGGATGAGTGTCAGCAGTCTATGATGTTCCTTTAAAGACAGCTACCACTAATACTTGAATTTTACTAGTTCTTTGATCCTCTTTTCATGCTTAGATTAAGGAGTCCTACTGCAAGGTTGGTTGGAATCCTACACTTGAAGCACTTGTTTTTGCTAGCTCAGTGTTTTCTTCTCCAGAGTACACTAAGCTGAGGCCTTGCGAGTGACATAAATGGGGACTGAAATTATAGCTACACTCTGAATCCAGACTCATGACACTTCTCCTCCAGTCCCTCTTTCTATGTTTATATGATCTTGACACTTGGGATGAATTCCTTCTCAGGAATCCCGTAGATCATCTTTGATAATTTGACTTCTACTGGGGAAACAGCACCCAAACACACGCGCAGTTTGCCAAACATAACTATCCGTGTTTGGACCCCACATTTGGGCCTGTCTTAGTTCTATCCTCATGATGTTCCCCAGCCTCCATCTGAATCATGTGGACGCAAACATACCCTTGGGAAGACGAGGTGGTGGGCAGCAGTGACATCTAGAAGCACACAGCAAACATGTCTGAATCTTAGCTCTGGATTACTCAGCTTATTTTGTCACGTTTTTGTGTATCTAACTGTGAAAAACATTAATGTGAAGACCTGAAGGATATGCACCAAAAATATTGACAGTCCAGTGGTGGGTTATGGGTAATTTGTTACTATTGTCTTCTTTTATCCTACCTATGTATTCTAATCTACAGGGATCATGTATTCCTTGTGAACATTAAACACCAGAAGTAATTTTTAAAAGACACTCTCAAAAAAAAAAAAATGCTTCTCTGTTGACTCAGCTGGTAAAGAATCTGCACGCAAAATGTGGAAGACCCGGGTTTGATCCCTGGGTTGGGAAGATCCCCTGGAGAAGGGAATGGCTACCCACTCCAGTATTCTGGCCTAGAGAATTCCATGGACTGTATAGTCCATGGGATTGCAAAGTCAGACACAACTGAGAGACTTCACTTTCACTTTTTTGAACAAACACTCTGAGGTGTCTATTGCGTCACTTCCAAACATTCTATAGTGATACCTGTCAGGTGAATTCTTGATTCCAGGGCCATCAACTCAAGTGTTTTTGCATTATATAGCAATTTTTAGTAATTTTTTTCTGATCAAACCCATTCCTTCACAGTAATCCTAAAATGGCCTATTTATTTGGGATTGATAACTTTGATGAATAATGTGGAGAGAATAGACAAAGTATCCAAGTTTGAAAACATGAGAGAAATCATTACAGAGAAGATTCACAAAGCATTTGGGAAACAGTTGGGTATCACTGTAGGATCCTCAGGGAGGCTTTACAAGCTTAAGTGTTTGTAGTGTGATGAAAGTGGCCAGATTTTTGGTAAGACACTGGCTTCAAGTCTGAGAGATGGAATGTAGTACAGTTGGATGCAGAGAACAAATACGGACTCCAGTTAAGTTTGGGAGGTGACATAAAAGAGATAAGGGCAGATTTCAAATTTACTGTAGAGGAGGAGAAACTTGGCAACAGCCATGGGCTGACTCCTTCAGTTTCTGTTCAAATTTTCCCAGCCCCTCCCACTCTATGTGATACTCAGCGGGATGTTCCAGCCTTTGGATCCACCCAGGCTTGATCTCAGGAGTGACCTCCACGTTCAAGAAAGCATCTGCCACTATTTGGTCCAGTCTTAACCCCCCAGCCTCCTCAGAGACAGGGCATGCCAAAGTTCTTTTGTAAGTATGTAGTGAGAGTTTGAGTCACACTCTTGCTTAAGAGGATATTCTATGCATTTTCAGACATATGACTAACTGGGCAAAAAGCTTAGAAAATATAACTCGGAATAACACAGTGTTCAGCAGGAGAGTTGTTCTTTGCTTTTCGCGTTGTTGGAGGGGAGAGGGAGGAGGATTGGCCTGAAATATGGAACACCATAAAGAGACAGATAGAGAATCAAAGTCCCTGAATGGCATTTAATTCCATGTTGCTGTTTTTCCTGGTCGGGTTTCAGAAATCCTCTGACAGTTGGACTATTTGCTATTTAGTCATTCTACTGTACAAATTTTACTGACAATCAGCAGGCATTGCCTAATTTCACACTCAAGCTAATAAAAAAGACCAAAGCAGACTACAGCATCAAGTATATGTTTAACTTGATGGGATTTTTAAAGAACATTTCCAAGATAACACATAAGTTGTAAGAGTAGCAAATATACAAGATTGGACGACATTTAAGTACATTCAGGTTTTAGCCAAAACAGCTTGCAATAACTAGACTGAAAAAAGAAGGACAAGAAGCCTAATTGGAGGCTTTCACATTAGGTTCTGAAACATTTTTTGGTCCCCTTGTGCCTTGTTTCCAAGATGGTAGCACCTGGAAAAACATGCAGCTTGATTTCTGTAATAGATATGAGCTCAGATAGTATGGGCTGCTTTACACCAGCCCCTTTGAAATGGGTGGCAGTTACTGCCAGAGTCCAAGTGGCTAAATCGCATGCTTGGAAATAGGAGTATATTCATCTGTTTGTGAAAATCACCAGGCATAGACTGTTTCCACCCAACACACCGAAGAAACTCGCAAGCCTCCTGTTACCAGCAAGAAATAAAGCCAAAACTCAGCAAGAGCAATGCCAGATGATCACGGCTGTTTTCCCGAAGCCTCGATTTTGAATGCTGTGTTACTATTTATTCTTCCAGGAGTCAGAAGCTTCTGCCAGACTGACGACAGTGTCTTCCACGAGGCAGTGGCAATTTCCACCCAATCCTGGTCCCCAAAGCGTCTAGCGTGTGTTCACTTTTCATCACAACTTGATCAATTACCCCCAGGAAACTTCATTTCATTTCACTTGCTACAATGAGAGTAATTAGAGCAGCCTTTGACCCTTTCTTCTCTACCCCACTTAGTTTACAGTGAGCTGTGAAATGTGATAAGTTAATTCTTAAATACATGCTTTTATGCCAAGAACAGATATCTCTTATTTGACTTGCTGTTCCCCCACAGGAATTTGGTATTGTTTATCTAAGAATTTGACATCCAGCAATTTTGTCAGATAAAATTGGGAAGAAATGTCCTCCAGATGACATAACTGCCCTATCCATGGACAGTTCAAAACTTGCCCCTTTATCTTTATATCTGTAGTAATAACTGGACCCTTTTCACTCCACGTAGAAGGTACAGTTTCATCCCCAGTTTGAACTAAAAATGCTACAGGGCTAGAGATATAGTCAGAGTCCATTATAATAAAATGCGCAAGCACCTAAAGGATCCTACTTGGAAGTCCAACACTAAATTTTTCAAGCACTTGGAAACATAACCTTTATATACTTGAGGGGGCATCATGGGCTAATTGAAAGCTATCTTGCATTAACCCCAAAGTACGAGTTTTCAGCCTTTTATTAATATGTTCATATAAACTAATAGGCAGTTTATATATACTGAAGAAAACCTGGGAAACAAGAGCTTAAAGAAGAAAACGAAAATTAATTCTATCTACAAAGATAACTACTCCTCAAATTCCAGTTTCTTTATTTTCAGTCTACCTTTTATACAATTATATAAACTTACATTTCACCAAAAATCTACATCTTGTGCTATAGACAATTTTAGCTTTTTTTCCACTTTACTTTTTACTATAAGCATTCCCCCCCCGTCACTAAACATGTATCAAAAACATGATATCCCATGGCGGCAAAGATTTCACAGCCCATGAACTCTTTGGCATCAGGGTTACCTGCATTCTCCTTGAAATGCAGTGACCAGGCAGCATCATGTCCGTGCCAAGACGCCCCAGTCACAAGAGGTAGAAACGTAAATAAGAGAGTTCATCGGCTTCCATTAAAAGGACTCCCGCTGGCACCCCTGTCTTCTGGGCTTCAGTTACGGTCTTCAGGCCTCAGTCTCTGTCTCCCTGTGTCTCCTTACCTCTGCTTGGTTTCCTACCCAAGCACGCAGGAAGGCTCCCTCTATGTGGAAGCACTACAGCACTAACATCGCCATGCCTGTATCCACTCGCAGATCCACGGCAATCAGAGAAAACGAGAAAGTACTTTTCTCAGTGGCCCCCTGAAAGGCTCATGGTGGTCTCCGGTTGGTCTCAGAGAGATCACATGCTCATCTCTGAGGATGGAGTGCCCTGATTGGCCAAGTCTAAACCACGTCAGGGTCACGCACAGGGGTCAGCTCCCTGGGACGGGGGCCCAGGCAGGGAAGTTGTGAGAAGAGTCTCCACCCTCTGTCCACTGCGTTTCTTTCCTTTTCTTAAAATTTGTCCTCACTACGCATCAGCACCAGTTCAGTGTGTGATTCAGTTCTTGCCTCATAGGCTTTCTTAAGCTAAATGTGCTCAGTACATTTAGGAACAGTTATATTCCCTGAACTCAGAAGAAAAACTAATCCCAGACTCATTTCATGAGAATGCCAGTTATCTTTACATGGTCTAGCCTTGGGTCTGCCATTAAGATTATCAGCCAGTCACGTAGATATCAAGTGACCGTATCTTGATTGTAGGATGTTGAATGGAAGCTAATGATACAATAACTTTGAAGGAGAATCAAGATCCAGAATTACAGGTGCACTTTATTTAGTGCCGCCACCATCATTACCGATCCACCGTAGTGCCATCCTTCTCAGAAGGAGAAGACCAGGTACGGTTTCCCATGGCTTCTCAGCCAGCACAACAGAGAAGGCACATCTTGGAATCAACTGTGGCAAGCATGCTTGATACAGTGCCGTCCCCAGTCTCAATGGTGCTGAGAAATCGTTTTCTTATTCCTGTAGGGATAGCTCTTTTTGCTATATTTGACCAAGAAAGACTAAGAAAAGCTATACATGGAATGGTTTCAGAGAGGCTGTGTGCTATCTTACTGCAAGTTAAAATATGCAAATTCTACCGCAGGTTGAGATACCTTCAAGGGAATGGTCATGGACGCAGGGACTCCAGCTCAGCAGTGTTTGAGAGAAGTCCTCTGACTTTGTGAAGGTCACCTTCAGAGTGCCGTCTTAGGAGGATCGGTCAGTCGTGGTAAGAAGGCCAGCTGGAGGACAGCGCTGCTGGTGGTGTACTGTGTTAATCTATTGAATCTGCATGTCTCTTACTAGACTGTGGGCTTTTCCTAGTATCCACCTAACGTCCTATAGCAGACCTCGCACTCACCACTTCACATCCTCTTGGCCTCAGTTCACAGCTCTGGAAAAGAGTTTCACAAGTTTCCAGCTACTCTCCACTGACAATGCATGCATCAAGCCTGCACCAAACCCCTGTCTTCCTGCCTGGGGGGTCCCCTCACTCCCTAGGAAGGGGTACAGGGTGCCTGCTTGACATCCATGTATGTGCAACCCAGAAGTGTGCAAGCAGTTATGCTTTGAGGGGTAGCTCCCAACCGCAGCAGCGCATGAGCCCTCTGATGCTGCTGTACACTCTTCACAGGGTGCCGGCAGACTGGATACCAGCCGCTCTCACTGGTGGCCCTCTCACTACGTGTCCTTGTATTGGCTTTACTCCCTCCCTCCCTGTTTCATTCTTCTTGATCCCTCACTTCTGCCTTTTACAATCATTTCCCAAATCCATCTACATGTAAACCTTTAGTCTCAGTATATTAAGGGAAACCCAGGCTGAGAAAACCACTGCACAAGAATTGCTTAGCATAGAAACTGGCTAGATCAGGTATACAATAAGTATTTTTAAGTCAACAAATAAACCAAGTATAAATAAATTAAAATTATTTTAAAAACTAAGAGGTAGAAGAAGAAGACAAAAAAAAAAAAATGAGACCACTAATACAGTTTAGTACAAGAAAATTTGGGGCTTCCCAAGTCGTGCTAGTGGTAAAGAACCCACAGGGGATGTAGGAGATGTGGCTTCAATCCCTGGGTTGAGAAGATCCTCTGGAGGAGAGCATGGCAACCCACTCCAGTATTCTTGCCTGGAGAATCCCCATGGACATAGGAGGTCAGTGGGCTGCAGTCCATAGCATCGCAAAGAGTCGGACAGGACTGAAGCGACTTAGCACGCACGCACAAGAAAGTTCAGCATTGCTTAAACCTACCAGCTCAGCAGAGACCCTCCCTATGCCATACTGGTGGACTCAGAAATGTGCTTTCTTTGTACGTAGGTGAATTTTCACCAAGACCTATCTGTTTAATCCTTCCTCTCTCAGCTTGAGAAAGCTTGGGATAGTGGAAAAAGAATGAGAGTTGTCATGACACCCAGCTGGGCCTGACTCTCCAGGTTTGCCACTGCTTCCTACCAACAGGACCTTTCCATATTCTTCAAGGTCAGTTTGCCTGTCTGGGCTTCCCCAGTGGCTCAGCAGGTAAAGAATCTGCCTGCAATACAGGAAATTCAGAAGACATGGGTTCAATCCCTGGATTGGGAAGATGCCCTAGAGGAGAACACAATAACCCACTCCAGTGCTCTTGCCTGAAAAGATCCCATGGACAGAGGACCCTGGCAGGCTACAGTCCCTGGGGTCAAAAAGAGTTGGACATGACTGAGTACCAACTCATGCAATGGGAACATGAATATTGTCTTATAGAATTGTTGTAAAGATTAAAAAATAGGTCCTCAAAAATTCCCCATATTCTCTGCCCTCCTTTGCTCCCTTCTCTGGTGATACCTATACATTTTCTCTGAGGACTTGTTTTAAACTTGTGGTCCATGGCTCTGAGCTGCAACAATCTTCTGACTCCATTTGTTTGTCTTTACAGTTTCTACACTTGCAGTACACCAGCCAGCTGTCCCAACACTTGAAAGATAATCTTCCTCAGGTAAAGATCTTTATAATTACTTAAAAAAAATCTTTCCAAGGCATTTAGGTCCAGGGGGCTCCCCCCTAGGGACGCCACGGTGTGTCATGGGCCCAGACGAGAGGTGCACGTGCACACACGGGGCCCTGTGAGCCTGCAGCTCTCCACCCTTCTCTGGCCAATAGTGCCTTTTGTCTGCCTGTGCTCCTCTCAAAGGTCAGACCCTTGTGAAAAATACTTGCTCTATTAATCATCTTGGAAGACTGCTCCAGACACATTTTCAGAAGGGATGCAGTAAGTTTTGTCTGCACTGTGCACCCTGGGAAAAGAGTTTCCCCTTGAAAAGCAATCTTGCCCGCAGCCAAGTCTTTTTTTTCCCCCTAACTTTTTAAAAAGTAATGAAATTATTGCATGTTCTTAAGGTGTCGGGAGGCAGCGCCACCCCTTTGGTGTGGGCATGTTTGTGTACTCAGGAGATGTGTGCCCAATTAGTGGACTGCACATGAATGCTGGTGTTGGCGAATGACCTACAGCCAGCTGCTGCTCAGTCTTGGGGGAACAGTGGAAGGTTTAACCATTATTTTGCACAGACTTGTTCAGTCAGGGACAGAGTGGTATGAGGATAGCTACATGCCCAGAGCTAATGAAAGATGAGCCAGTGATTAGACTGGCTCACAACCTGGGTAATAATTTTTATACTCACAATTAGATCATGGAATTAAACAGAATGAGACTGATTCCCCCGCTGTACTGCATAGCAGGGGTCAGGATACATGACGTTCTATTCCCTTTTTTTCTCATCTGAACCTTAAAGCTTTAGATCTTCAAAGGGAGAGGTACTTTCACCAGTCATTTGAATGAAAGCGAGTTTTTCATCCTCCTGTCTTGTTCAGTAAGGGATCACTTCATGTGTGCAAAGAAGTGGGCACAGAAGAGAGAAATTCCTGGGCTTGCTTCTGTCTCATGTAGGATTTTCATCTTTTGCCTTTTCCACTTGTGTGGAAACTTTTCCTAGTCGTTACATGATCTCATATTCTAGTCCACGCAGCCAGTCTTGGTAGCAATGAGAACGAAACCTTGACAAATGTGCCATTTGTTCATTAAGTCTCGCATCTTATAAGGGTCAGCTTTTTGGCAAAATCATGATAATATCTATTCTATTTCAGATATAGTTTAACAACTCTGCATTCTGAATGGAAGCAGGATTGATTTCTATAGTAATTCTCAGTTGAGATGAGAAATAACTAATTAAAAATGTCTCACTGAGACTCCTCCCAAACGTCATGCCAAAGGAGGTCGACAGCCGTATTCAGTAAAAACTGTTTAACACCTTGGACTGCTTCCCAGTGGGATCAGACCAGACAAGAAGAACAAGGCAGGCTGCTTAGGAGACAGTCTGGGGATTTTTGTGAATGACATTTGCAATAGATAGATACGCCGCCCCCACGCCCCGCCTCAGATTCTTGCTCTTGTGCATATGTAGGACTTACAACTGAGTCATAGCTTTCAGGAATGAATGTAGGTATCATAGTCAGTGACCTGTGGTCATAAATAGCTTGCATCAAAAGTACCCCAGGCACGGCTGAGCCCAGACAGTCCCTTGAATGACTTAACTCCAAGCCCACTTCAATAGCCTCTTTTTATTGTCCACACCCCCTTTTACTACCATGGCCTTGCATAATTCCCACAATCTCCTAGAAGATTTTCAGTGAAAAACCATCTTTGAACAAGAGCACTAAGAACTGGGAAGTGGACACCAACTTGTAACTGAGGTATCCTGAAAATAGTCCTAACACATTTCCCAGACCTAACCACTTAGGGTAATTTGGAGTCAACAACTAGCTGTCATGCAACAGACAGGGAGCGTCTGCCGAGGGCCAGACACTTGATTAGGTTCCTGCTGAGAGAAACATGGAAGGAACAAGTCTTACTCTGCCCAGGGGGAGGTCTCAGGGACAGAAAATGTCAACAATCTTTCTCACCACAATGACGCTCAAACAACTGTCTCAAGTGAGAACTGGAGAAGGTGCCACACAAGAACTGGTCTTCCAGAGGGAAAGGGAGTTGGTCTGTTAGAAAAGAGAGAGTATACCCATACCAAGATTTGACCAACATTTCTTTGGTCAAAAGCATGGAAGTGTGAAAGACCATGGCATGTAGAGAGTACTGTATAGCAGGAGAGTGCGTCAGGGATGGATGGATCAGGGCACAAAATGCACTTGTTGGGCAGTTGCAAAAACCTTAGAACTTTTTGAACTAGATATACCAGGGGAGATTTATTATGAGGAGGCACAAAAAGTTCATGGATCTCAAGGGCAAGAGGTACAACTAGGCTTAGGAATGGAAACACTATCAGGAGCTAGAGCTGGAGTCATTCTCTCTACCTTTTTCTTCTCTGGGCCATGAGGTTCCTTATTTCTGCAGATGGACAGCTCTGAATTGATCATTACTCTATCGAATAGGAACTGATACTCTTCTCTGTGCTCAGCATGCTCACATGCAGTAGGAAGTAGATCAGGGCTGGCTTCATGGGAACAGACACATGCAATCAAATGACCCCCACATTAGGTTTAATGCACAGCTGTGGCTATCTTGTAATTCTGAATATTTTCACTGAGCTTCTGTTTTGGAAGTGAAGTCCAATAGGATGTGGAGCATGGACATTGAGTAGAAGAGATGCCCAGAGAACTTTGCTTTCCCATTCACATATAGCATTTGAAACGCCCCACAGGCACACAATTTGAGTGGCCCACAATACATGGGCATTCAAGGAGACTCAAAGCAAGTAGAAGGAAAGTATGTTACTGCTGCTGCTAAGTAAGGTGGGTGAGGGAGGTGCGGACATCCTAGAGGCCATGCTTTCCATTTGTCCTTTGAACCAGAACAAGGACCAAGGAATCCTTTCACGTTCTTATCCATGTTCTTTCCCTGGATTAGCCAACTACTTCATGCTGAAATGATGCCATAGAAGGAAAGGGAAAGATAGGGCAATATAGACTTCTTTTTCCTTTCAGTCCTTCCTTACTCATTATTAGGCTGAAGGTGGAGAGCTTTGGTGGAATGCATCAGGAAGTGAAACAAAACTGGTGAGTGAGTTTTGTGCAGCATTTCCCCTGTTCTGGTAGGAATGACATGCATAACAAGTATAAGCCATGAAATACGAATCATGTGATTTTCATGATTTGCATATGAGTTAAATGCTGTTATATTTGCATTTAAAGCTGGCATTATATAATACAAAAATGAACTGTAAAATCTGTACTAATAATTTACAATTTCAACTTTTTCTTTACTTAGAATGTCATTAAATTAGCAAATAAAAAGCACAATAGCAAGTTGAATGATCACTCAAGAAAGGAAAACATTTTATATCTTACTGCCTTCAACAGTATTCAATTCCTGCTCTTTGAACAAAGCACTCAACAACCTCATTTTGTACCAGGCTCCACAAATTGTATAGCCAGCCCTGTTCTGGTGATGAGTGGGCACACAAAATAGACAGGATGCCTATTGTCTGTGGAGTTTATTTTCCACTGAGGAAAACAAGAGAAAATAAAATCAGTAAGTAAATAAACAAGAAAAACCTCACTAGCTTATAACTCTTTGGAGGAAATAAGCAGGGTGACATGATTATCAAGGGAAGGGGATCCTCTGTAGCTGGGGCAGTAGAGAAAGCCTCTTCAAGAAAGTGTTCTTTCAGCTGAGACCTGAAACAGGAGCAGTTAATGATGCTGACACAGTGAAGTCGGCCCCCTCATTCTTAGACTCTGGTCCACACTCTGCGGCCAGCCTGAACAAGCCTGGCCCTCTCACAGCTTTACAGGTGATGGCCAGGTCTCCCCAGGAGTCTTCACTGTGTCTGTGCCTGTGAGTGAGGCTCCTCTGGACTTCCTGTCGAAGGAAGTTCCAGAGACTCTTCTCATCAAGCTATCTAAAGACCATGACAAGTTGAAGGGAAAACATGAGATGCACCTATTTCGGCCCAAGAGTTTGAGGAGCCTAGAAATGTAATCCCTGGAGGACAAATCCCCCTTTCCAGGAACTCTTTGGAGGGGCTACCTGGCCAATGCCCTGCCTTTTGTCAGCCATGCAGAGAAAGTCACATCAGAAGGGAGGATGATTTGAATGAGCCCAGATGTTTCACTTAAAACCACAACAGGCCTAGCATTTCAGCAGGTTTTTTTTTTCAGTCATTTCTTTTCACATCCTGTGCATACTTGAAAGTGGTCTAAGGAGACAGCATGCCTTAAAAGAGGGACAATTGCAAATGGCAGAAAATAGCAAACACGATAATAACTTGTCATGTCAAACAAAGTTACAGCCAAGGCAAGCTGTCTAGCAGTGAGCAGATGTGGACCGAGAGGGAGATTGCAGAGAGCTAAATGTGGCAGGCCTCAAAGCATTTTGGTCAAGGATTGTAGAATACTACCCATGGTAGAACATATAAAGTAAATATAAAATTTCAAGAAGGATTTAGAAATATGCAAGTTTTACTATGTGAGAGTTTAAAAGAGAGCAATTGAAGTCTCAATCAAAGGAGGTGAAGAGTTTTGCCAAGTGAAGTAGAATATGATTATGTAGAGGATTGGAAGCTACGATTATTATTATTTTTTTCCAGAAAGAACACTGCACTTGGCAGCAGCCCCAGTTCCAGTACACAGAAGTTAGTAAACTAATGACGTAGCGAGGGATTCATCTAGAGAGGCTGATTTCTTTGTCACCTTCTGCCAAGACCATTTGGAAATAAGCCCTTCTGTCCTATTTCTGCTGTTGTTGGAAAGAGATGGAGGTTGACCACGAAAGACTCAACAAGTAACAGGTGAATTTAGGCATTTGGGCATGGTATGTTTTCACTAAATATTTGTAGAATGAACACAAGGACCCTGAGGGATGGGATGGAGAGGGAGGTGGGAGGGGGGTTCAGGATGGGGGACACGCGTACACCCATGGCTGATTCATGTCAATGTACGGCAAAAATCACTGCAATACTGTAAAGCAATTAGACTCCAATTAAAATAAATAAATTAAAAAAAAGAGAGTCTAGAAGTTTAGGTCGGAGGACAGTTTTCTGGACTAGGCTATGGGTATGCTACATCTCGCAGTGGCATGGGTGCAGATCCTTATACGTATGGATATATGCATGTGTAATTATCTGACCTATTCCACCTGTTGAGCCCTAACTGCATGCCCATAATGAGTTGGAGAAGTTTGGTCTACACATGAAAAAGATGGGTTCACTTGCCACTGGGGGCACCATTGTGGAGAAAAGGGAGAAAAGGCAGCTTGACACTCGATTGCAGTCAATAGCACAGGCTGGTGTGCCAGACCACCACTGCCTCATCCCGCGAGGTTGGGGCCAGCACCTCTGTGGGCAAGTCCACTGGGTGATGTGATGCAGCAAGTGATTCCACTTGTGAGTGTTCTCCAAGCCAGTCCCCACAGACACCACCAGTTTATGAGATATTTGGGAGCAGTTAAACCAGCGTGTGGCAGATACCATTTATTTTTATGCCATCAGATGGGGAAACTGGATGACGACAGTTACTGAGCTGCTTCCTCAGATCAAAGACTTTCGGGAACTGAAGGACCGAGAAAGCCAATTCGTCAAAGTGCTTGTTTACACAGAGGTGCTTTCTTACAGTTATGACAAAACATGAAAGTACATTGAACCTGAAATGTCGAGAAAGAGAGAGAAAGCAATGAGCATCACTGTACTTTCCGAAGTTTGCTTATTTGTGTTAAAACTGGACGGATAACTTTTAAAGAAGGCAATCATTATGCAAATTAAAAATTAATGTGAAGCATTTTAGGATTATCAGTGAAAACAGTGTTGCAATTTCAGAAGCACATTGTCAGCATTGTTGGATTAGAGTCACAATTTTAAGGAACAAACAAAGATTTCCTCTGAAAGAGTAGCACATGTTAGCAGCCTTTTGGAAATCTGAGAGCACAGCAGTCCCCTCCAACAACTTTGTGGATAAGCATGTGAATCCAAGAACTTATATTTCTATGACATGTCAAACTCTGGCAAATGTTTCGATTCCTCTGGGCTTATTAAAATCTATGATTTCTTCATTCTTCGGATAACCCAAGAAAGAGTCACCATCGACACCACAAACCTGGAGTGCATCCTGACTGAGGGTTGAAGATGATCATCATATTAGGTATCAGGATTCGAATCCTTATGCATGTGGGAGACCAGGATTCGATCCTTGGGTCGGGAAGATCCACTTGTAGAAGGCATGGCAACCCACTCCAGTATTCTTGCCTAGAGAATACCCATGGACAGAAGAGCCTGGCAGGCTACAGTCCATGGGCTTGCAAGAGTCGGGCACAAGTTAGTGACTAATCCTCCACCACCGTTTTGAACAGCTAATGAGTTTTACCGTTGTTTTTATTACCTTTTACCTTTTGGGATTTCTAATCATGTGGCTTACTACCAAAAAAAGTTAGATTTTCTAGCTTTGGGTCGTAACATATGTAGAAAGTGAAACTTGCCTTAGAATTCCCTCCTCCGAGGCCACTTAGTGCTCCTTTTGGGTAGGGAGTGAGATCCGTCTGTTTATCTTTAGCCTTGCTCTTCTGGCACACTGGCTCACACACTGGCAATGTGATGTCTGTTACTTTGTATTTCATGGAGGATTTCCCCCAGCCCCAGGAGTTCCATGACCTTTGCGACTCAGACATTTATGGTCAATTCTCTTCCATGCTCTCTGGATCCAAGATACTGGGTAGTGACATAAATGACGAGTCATTGGCTGGTTCTGAAAAGATTTCCAAGAATAACTGCCACAAAACTTTTTAAAGAAAACAATGACTTTTAAAGATCTAGAAATGCTGTCTGTCAACTGAGGTCTAGAATGGAGACTGCTGGTGGCCAAATCATCTCACAGGCATGTTTTGCTTGGCCAGGCTAGTGTTGGCCTGCAGAGTGTTTAAGAAATATTTAATTAGTTCCCAACATTTGAAAAATCAGGACATGTCATGTAAAAAAATCCAGATTTCTGGCATCATCTGATTTGGTAGCTCAGAGTCTGCATACCCACCTGGCAATAATTGGCTACCCCTCTATAGCAGTCATCCCAGCTGGTTGGGCCAAGCGCACTCCACTCATCAGTCCCTACCACTCCACACCAGACTTCTTCACTCAACTCCATAGCATGCCTGGCTCAGTAGGCGATTTGAGGTTGAGATCTTTACTTTAGAACTTCACTGTGCCTAGCATGCTGCTAAGAACTGTGGAGGAAACAGGAAAAGGATTAGCATTGTAAGCTGGTTAGAGAAAACAAGAATATTAACAATAAAAAAAAAGTTAATTTATGGATCAATTAAGGTCTCCATCGTAAGGTATCAAGCACAGACGTGACCCCTGACCTACACACAACACACACGTGTGTCCTGTCTGTAGAAGTGATGATGAAAAAGAGCCAGCACTGCAGGAGACCAGTTGAAGAACTCGACAGTTTGTCCAGTTAGGTCATGAAGGTGCCTCCACTGTGGACGTCAGAGACTCATTCATGTATTTATCTACTGTTTCATTTGTCAACAAATATCTGTAAACTGATGGGGAGGCCCCAGAAGCCCACCACTCAGCCCTCTCTCCAGGGAACCTTCCTGGGGACCTTGGTGGACGACAGTCACACATACTGAGCCTTTGCATTCACTGTGGATCCAACCTCCCAGAGACCACTTTCTGCCACAATCTGAGCTTGGTGGGGGGTTCTGGACCGAGGCCATTCCTGCCCAATATGGGATTTCCCCAGGGAGCAACCTTTGTGTGGGCCCCACCTTCAGTCTAGCCAAAACTTGCTGAGAACTGCACCGTGGTCTGAGGCTCTTCTTACCCAATCTCCCTTCCTTCCCTCTCTCCTTTCACTAGCCTCCTGTCAGACCTGTGTCACAGTCTAAAACCTCTCCCAGCCTTCTCTCAGCTTCCTCTATGTTATCCCTTATAGGTGTTTCCACTAATAAGCTGCTTGGGTGTCTAATCCTTGGCCTCTGCTTCTCAAAGAAGCAGATAGAACTTGCAGTTGTATGTCAGACACTGTGCAATTAAGTGAGGGTACATACACCATAAGCAGTAGAAATAAGTTATTTAAACTAGGGAAAGGCTTGAGAATGACTTTCAGATTTATTGGGTGGTCAGGAAGGTCTTTCTAAGGAGATAATGCTTAAGCTGACATTTAAATAGTAAGAAGGGGTGCATGCATGTGTGTACTTAAGCGCTTAGTCGTGTCTGACTATTTGTGACTCCATGGACTGTAGCCCACCAGGCTCCTCTGTCCATGGGATTTTTCAGGCAAGTATACTGGAGTGGGTTGCCATTTCTTCCAAGAAGGAAGAAGAAGGAGATAGATAGTCAAATGAAAGTCTTAGGAGGGAACATTCCAGGCGGAGGGAAGAGCAAGTACAAAGGGTGGAGACAAGAACATCTTTGGTGTATTTAAGAAGAGATAAAAGGTCAGTGTGGTTGAACAGTAATCAAAGAGGGAAAGAATGGAGTGAGCAAAAATGTCAGAGAACTAGGGAGGAGCTTGATTGCTTTGGGATTGTCAGTAACAGTAAGCAGTTTAGAGCAGGTCAGGGAGAAGATTATCCTCTATCTCCAAGGACAGATGGAGCTCTGTTAGGTCAAGACAGGACTCTAAAAGACTTGTGTCTCCTGCTAAATGTCACAATAAAAAGACAGAGGTTTTAAGCAGACTACAAATACAGAGCTATTGGTTGCATTTATATCATGCAGGCCTTGTGGGCCATCCTGAGAAACTCACAAATGTTACATCGGTAGAGAATGCTGGGTTCCAAGCTGTGTGTGTGTGTGTGTGTGTATGTGAGAGGGTGAAAACAGCCATTGTCTAAGCTGAAGCTCATTCCTATGTGCTTTCAGAGTTCAGAGAAGGTATAAAGGGCTGTGAATTACAGTAAGTTAAAGAGAACTTCTTGGAGAAATGGGAAGTTAGCTTATTGAAATCATGTTGCCTGCTAAGAAAAAGGAAAAAAGCCACAGCATTTGTCTTGCTAAAGCTGGCTGACTGGATTTCCATTCTAAGAAAATAAGGAGTCAACAACTCCTATTGCAAGTGTGCCAGCACTTTACCTGACCACTAGCAAGTCTGCAGGAGCTCCTGAACAAATGCTAGAATGCAATGACATTGGAAAGGGACTGTGTGCCTAGGTATAGACAGAAGACGTGCAACTTGTTTGGAGAATATTCCTTGAATACCGGCTTCAAGAGTCCACGCCTCAGGCATAAGCTACTGCTCTTGGACTGGAAGTTCCTGAGAATGTTTTTTGACCAGAGGACCCTTGAGGCTACTGTTATTTTCTGCTCCTACCTGGTTTGAGTTCTTCAAGAGGCTTTGGATTTTTCTGTTTTGTTTGTAATGTTGCCTTCCCACCCCATCAGGGGCAGAACAATGAGAAACAGGTCTGTGATAGTTCACTAGTCCTTTCCTTTGGAGAGTAACGGGACAGTTACATGCAGTAGGAAAGTTTCCTGACATAGGACTGTATTATCCGATGACTGGAAAGGATGACGGAAAAGTTCACTTAACTATAAGGAAACTGATGAAAGGCCTGGATGGTTTCCCATTGTCCAAGGAGCTCAGCTTCTCTAAATAGATCTCAATATGTTCATCATTCAGCCCTTGTCATGGCTAGGTCAACATGATGGCAGACAACGGCCCTGAGCATTGAGAAGTCCAACTGCTATCTCATAAGAGAATGCCACCTATTTGAAATACTTGTTGTTTTTTTTAATTTCCATCTGAATATTTTTAAATCAACTTTTTGTTGAAACTTGTGCATTTATACATATGAATTTTAAATAAGTGATCAATAAATTTTCAAAAAGTGAATATAACTGTATACCCACAACAGATCAAGAACCAGACATTATCAGCACCCCATGAGTCCTCCTGTTGCTCCCTTCCTGGAGAAGGCAATCTACTATCTGGGATTCTAACACAGATAGGTTAACTTTTCTTGTTTTGTATTTTATATATTAATGAATTGAATCTTACTTTACGCACTTCCGATTGCAAGGGAAAAGTCTTTAGTATTTCACCATTGAATATAACATTTTTATATGTCAGATTAAAAAAGTTCTCTCCTATTGCTACTTTGCTATGAATTTTCATCATGAATAGATATTGAATTTTGCCAAACGCTTTCTTTTATTCTATTGAAGTGGTTTGCTTTTTAAATATTTTTCTTCTATTAACATAGTGAATTATGTTAGTTGATTTTTCTAATGGGAAAACCTTCCAAAACCAAAGTAAAGTCTATTAGCTATATTGTATTATTCTTTTTATATATCACTGGTTTCAATTTCCTGACATTTTGCTTAAAAGTTTTTGCATTCATGTTTATGAAAGAGCTGACTTGTAATTTGAATAGCAAATTTCATTTTTAAATAGATCTTTAGACTGTTCAGAGTTTTAATTATATTTTTAGTTGTAGTAAGTAATATATATTTAAGAGGTTTGTACATTTTATCCAAATTGCTAAATACATTAGTGTCCAGTTTACTGTAATACCCTGTTACTATTGTTTGGTGTCTTTAGGATTTGTAGTCATGTTGTCCTTTTCAATTTTGATACCAATCATTTGTTTTTATTTCCTAACAAGTTTTGCCAGCAACTTATCAATTCTGTAAATCTTTTTAAGAAACTAACTTTTGGTTTTGCTGATTTTCTCTATTGTATGTATGTGGTTTTTTAAAATTTGTCATTTTATTATTTATTTCCATTTACTCCTCTTTACTCATTTTTTGAGATGAAGGTTTAAATAATTCATTTCCTGACTTTTTAAATTTTCTCCATTTAGAGGTATGAATTATCCTCCTTCTACATAGATGGCTGTACGCCACAGTTTTGATATATCATATCTTCATCATCATCCAGTTCAAAATATTTTAATTTTCAAAATGATTTCTTCTTTGATACATGATTGTCTATAAATTTATTTTTTTCAATCTCCTAGTAGTTAACTTTTTCTAATCATGTTTTGTTGCTGTTTTTTCTTGATTCCACTGTGGTCAAAGGATCTATTTGAATTCTAAGTAATTTCAGTCCTTTCAGTCAGTTCAGTTCAGTCGCTCGGTTGTGTCCGATTCTTTGCGACCCCATGAATCGCAGCACACCAGGCCTCCCTGTCCATCACCAACTCCCGGAGTTCACTCAGACTCACGTCCATCAAGTCGGTGATACCATCCAGCCATCTCATCCTCTGTCGTCCCCTTCTCCTCCTGTCCCCAATCCCTCCCAGCATCAGAGACTTTTCCAATGAGTCAACTCTTCGCATGAGGTGGCCAAAGTACTGGAGTTTCAGCTTTAGCATCATTCCTTCTAAAGAAATCCCAGGGCTGATCTCCTTCAGAATGGACTGGTTGGATCTCTTTGCAGTCCAAGGGACTCTCAAGAGTCTTCTCCAACACCACAGTTCAAAACCATCAATTCTTCAGTGCTCAGCTTTCTTCACAGTTCAACTCTCACATCCATACATGACCACAGGAAAAACTATAGCCTTGACTAGACGAACCTTTGTTGGCAAAGTAATGTCTCTGCTTTTGAATATGCTATCTAGGTTGGTCATAACTTTCCTTCCAAGGAGTAAGCATCTTTTAATTTCATGGCTGCAGTCACCATCTGCAGTGATTTTGGAGCCTCCCAAAAATAAAGTCTGACACTGTTTCCACTATTTGCCCATCTATTTGCCATGAAGTGATGGGACAAAGTGCCATGATCTTCGTTTTCTGAATGTTGAGCTTTAAGCCAACTTTTTCACTCTCCTCTTTCACTTTCATCAAGAGGCTTTTGAGTTCTTCTTCACTTTCTGCCATAAGGGTGGTGTCATCTGCATATCTGAGGTTATTGATATTTCTCCCGGCAGTCTTGATTCCAGCTTGTGTTTCTTCCAGCCCAGTGTTTCTCATGATGTACTCCGCATAGAAGTTAAATAAGCAGGGTGACAATATACAGCCTTGACGTACTCCTTTTCCTATTTGGAACCAGTCTGTTGTTCCATGTCCAGTTCTAACTGTTGCTTCCTGACCTGCATACAAATTTCTCAAGAGGCAGGTCAGTCTTTTAAAATTTATCAATTCTGGCTTAATGGCTTAACATATGGTTAATTTGTATACCAGTACATTGTTAATTATGTATACCTAGAAAAGTGTTATTTTGGGGTGTAATGTTTCATATTTGTCAAATAATATAAGCTTGTTAAGTTCAGAATTTTTATCATTTTGAGTTTTTTGGTTGCTTATTCTATCAGCTACTGACACAAGTATATCATAATTTCTTACTATGATTATTTATCTATTTTAAGATTAATTTTTCCAATTTAAAAATACTTTGAAGATTTGTGGGGTTCAATCAAATGTAAGGATATACTGTCTTTGAAATGGAAAGTCCTCTTCATTATTAGAAAATGCTTGTAAAAGATCCAACTGACTCTCCTTTTTAAAATAAATTCTAATTTTCTTTATGTATATATATCTACAGATTGTCTGTTTAGATAGATGTATATGATGTGAAAGATATAGATATCCATATGCATATCATATAATGCAGAGAGAATTGATAGATAGCCTATCTCTGTCTCTCTTTTTTTTTCCATCTGTTTCTCTGAGACTCTGATATACCAGCATTTCATGTAGCCCCGAAATTCAGCAAATATTCTGTGAGGAAAAGTGATCATGTGTTTGAAGTTTCTGATTTTCAATTTGTTATTCTAGTCTTGTAAGACCACTAAAATCTTTGTTTTTTCCTCTTTTGCCCAGCAAAAATTTGGTGCCATATATTTTCATGACTTCTTATCTCTTCATAGGCAACTTCCAGTATTTGTAATGTCAACTTTGTTTAGTGAATAACTTAATTTCAAAACTAGCATTTCAGATTATTTTTGCAGTATCTTTTGCATAACTACTCATCAATATATCCACTTCACAAATATTTGTTGAGCTTTTGTCATATCACAAAACTGAACTTATTGCTGTAAATGAGTTTTTTTTGTTTCTATGAAGGCAGTTAAACCTCAATACAAAGAGCCATGATTGGTGATAATGTTTTTACTTGAACACTTCGAAATGAGATAAAGGTAACATAATATACATGTCAGTAAAAAATAATCAATTTCCTTTTTCTTTGAAAAGACTCCTCTATTTTAAGATCAGGACCTTAATATTTTCAAAGCTAAATATTTTTCATTGCTTCTCCTTTCAGAAATCAGATGGTAGGTTACAACAGCTTCAACAACCAAAAAAGCCTGACACATTTTTAAAATCATATTTTTAAGTTTCAGAGAGCTGTGGAAGTAACAAGGACTCAGTTCAGTTCAGTTCAGTTCAGTCGCTCAGTCGTGTCCGACTCTTTGTGACCCCATGAATCGCGGCACGCCAGGCCTCCCTGTCCATCACCAACTCCCGGAGTTCACTCAGACTCACGTCCATCGAGTCAGTGGTGCCATCCAGCCATCTCATCCTCTGTTGTCCCCTTCTCCTCCTGTCCCCAATCCCTCCCAGCATCAGAGTCTTTTCCAATGAGTCAGTTCTTTGCATGAGGTGGCCAACGTACTGGAGTTTCAGTTTTAGCATCATTCCTTCCAAAGAAATCCCAGGGCTGATCTCCTTCAGAATGGACTGGTTGGATCTCCTTGCAGTAACAAGGACTAGATGAACTAAATCAAGAGAATAGAAAACATTTCCTAAATGGCCTGGGAGCATTTGTTGATTGTGGGTGTGAAGTCATGGTGGTCTTCCCCTGGGGAGTGAATTCTCTCTCTATCCTTCATCTCCGTGTTTTTAAATATCTGCTAGTCACTATCAATTGCAAAGAAAAAATTTGCTGAAAGAGAAAAAAAGGAAAATTAAAATTTTGTTTTGTATTACAGCAACATACTAGCTCTGATAAATTTTTGGTGGGAGAGAGAGTTCAAAAGTTGTGGTTAAACTGAGTTTTAAGAAGTTGTCTATTGATTTTCTTTACCCCTGTTAATTGTATTTTGCCTAATTATGAATTAGTCACAGTAGCAAAAAAAAAAAAATTAGTGTGAGACATAATTGCAAATAATGAGTATGCATTTTGTGTTTTCCATGGGCTATTTGTCATTTTATTAAATCTTGCTGCTGCTGCTGCTAAGTCGCTTCAGTCGTGTCCGACTCTGTGTGACCCCATAGATGGCAGCCCACCAGGCTCCCCCGTCCCTGGGATTCTCCAGGCAAGAACACTGGAGTGGGTTGCCATTTCCTTCTCCAATGCATGAAAGTGGAAAGTGAAAGTGAAGTCATTCAGTCATATCCGACTCGTAGCGACTCCATGAACTGTAGCCTACCAGGCTCCTCTGCCCATGGGCTTTTCCAGGCAGGAGTACTGGAGTGGAGTGCCATTGCCTTCTCCGTATTAAATCTTAACAAGGACCTATTAAGGTAGGTGTCATTATCCCCCGTGTTATTGAATACATTTGAGGAAAATGAGGCTCAGGAAGGTAATGTGACTTGAACAAAGTCAAAGAACAAATGGCAGAATCTGTTTTAATCCCAGGTGCCAAGATTTTGAGTCCAGTGGTTTTCCCACTACACCAGCACTGTCTTAATATTCTGCTTTGGTTTCATATTAATTGTACTGTTGGTCATGGTAAGAATACTAATGAATACAATTACCAATGATTTAGTAAGGGAACAATTTTAAAAGCTGAAGTTTATTAGAAATGGCCAATTTAGTTTTATAAGGGATAGGTCATACTGAAATAAGTGACTGAGTTTTTCTAGGATATAATTTCCATGGTGACCATGGAAAGATTGACATTATGTACTTGGAATTCCAAAAAGGTTTTGGTAACATCTCAGAGATCATTAGCTCAGATCTTGGACTGAGGGTAAAGTACCTTAATAGACAGAAACCAGGCTCAAAACAGCAACTGAAAGAATGGATTTTTCTAGCTGGAAAGAAATAGTAAGTAGGGCACCCTGAGGTGAGACTGGATGTTCTTTTTTGTAATTTGTAGAAATATTTAGAACTATAAATATGATATCCCTGGTGTGTTGACAATATACAAATTAGGGGAAAATTCATCTCCTCCTGCTGCTGTTGAGTTGCTTCATTCATGCCTGACTCAGTGCGACCCCATGGACTGCAGCCCGCCAGGCTCCTCTGTCCATGGACTTCTCCAGCAAGAATGCTATAGTGGGTTGCCATGCCCTCCTCCAGGGGATCTTCCTGACCCAGGGATTGAACCCAGGTCTCCTTCATTGCAGGCAGAGTCTTTACCACTGAGCCACCAGGGAGGACCCAAAAGTCATCTAGCCAAATTCAAAAAGAACATGTTCAAATTAGCATACCCCAAATAATTATTACAATTAATCTAACTCCTTTTGAAGGAGATAATGGGCCATTTGGTTAGATATCTGGATGTGGAGACCCAACTCAGAATAATCCCCAAAGAAAGAAAGTACACAAAGCACTCTCAAGTCGATTATGGGTTTTTGTGGGGTTTTTTGGTAGTAAGAAAAGGTATAAATAATAAGTATATAAGAAACAAAAAGAGTATAGTCAGAAATTAATAGGCATATATGCAACTCAAAGTCAAAAGAAACACTTAATTGTCCTCTGTGAGTGCTCAGTCACTCAGTCGTGTCCGACTCTTGCGGCCCCATAGACTGTAGCCTGCCAGGCTCCATGGGATTCTCCAGGCAAGAACACTGGAGTGGGTTGCCATGTCTTTCTCCAGAGAGTCTTCCCGACCCAGGAATTGAACCCAGGTCTCCTGTGTTGCAGGCAGACTCTTTACCGACTGAGCTACGAGGGAAGCCCTCTACCTTTCTTTAAAAAAATTTTTTTAATTTTTTTTTTCCCCTGAACCTAAGGCTTCATTCAGTACTTTTCTCTCTCATGGGAGCCTTTGACAATTTTTTCTCACCACAATTAAAAAAAAAAAAAAGAATAGTCTTCCAGAACAGAGAACAAAATATCTTTTCCAAAACATTACACAGGCTATCTGAGGGTCAAAGCAGTTCCTCTGTGTGTGTGTCTGTGTCTGAATATTTGTTTTGAATATTGAATTTGTGATTCAATATTATACATTACAAAATGATCACCACAATAAGTCTATTAACCATCTGTCACCTTGCAAAGTTTTTATAATATTTTTGGCTATATTTCCTATGCTAAACATTATCCTCATGAATTATTTATTTTAGAAATGGAAGTTCATCTCTCTTATTCTCCCCCACTTGCTTCATTCAGTCCTCTCTCCTACACCTGTTTTCTATGTATATATGTACAGTTTGTTCTCTGTATCAATGAGCATGTTCCTCTTTTGTTATTTGTTTTGTTTTTTAGATTCCACATATAAGTGGAATCATATACTCTTTGTCTTTCCCTGTCTGACTTATTTCACTTCGCATAGAACTCTCTGTTTTAATGTTGTTGTTGTCGATGTTCAGGCACTAAGTCATTTCTGACTCTTTTCGACCCCATGGACTGTAGCATGCCAGGCTTCTCTGTCCTCCACTATGTCCTGGAGTTTGCTCAAATTCATGTACACTGAGTCAGTGATGCTATCTAACCATCTCTTTCTCTGCCACTCCCTTCTCCTTTTGCCTTCAATCTTTCCCAGTGCCAGGATCTTTTCTAATGAGTTGGCTCGTCACATCAGGTGACCAAATTATTCAGCTTCAGCAAGTCCTTCCAATGTATAATTCAGAGTTGATTTCCTTTAGGATTGACTAGTTTGATCTCCTTGCAGTCCAAGGGAATCTCAAGAGTCTTATCCAATACTGCAGTTTGAAAGCATCAATTCTTCCACAGTCAGCCTTCTTAATGGTCAAACTCTCACATATGTACTTGACTACCAGAAAATCATAGCTTTGACTATACTAACTTTTGTTGAAAAAGTTATGTCTCTGCATTTTAACATGCTGTCTAGGTTGGTCATAGCTTTTCTTTCAAGGAGCAAGCGTCTTTTAATTTCATGGCTGCAGTCAATATCCTCAGTGATTTGGAAGCCCAAAGAGAGGAAAATCTGGTGGTGTTCCCAGTTTTTCCCCTTCTATTTTCCATGAAGTGATCGGACCAGATGCAATGATCTTTGTTTTTTGAATGATGAGTTTCAAGCCAGCTTTTTCACTTTCCTCTTTCACCCTCATCAAGAGGCTCTTTAGTTCCTCTTCACTTTCTGCCATTAAAGTGGTATCATCCACATATCTGAGGTTGTTGATATTTCTCCAGGTAATCTTGATTCTGGCTTGTGCTTCATCCAGCCTCCCATTTTGCATGATGTGCTCTTTGTATAAGTTAAATAAGCAAGGAGACAATATACAGCCTTGATGTACTCCTTTCCTAATTTGGAACAAGTCCGTTGTTACATGTCCAGTTCTAGCTGTTGCTTCCTGACCTGCATACAAGTTTCTCAGGAGACAGGTAAAGTGGTCTGGTATTCCCATCTCTTTAAGAATTATCCACAGTTTGTTGTGATCCATACAGTCTAAGGCTTTAGCGTAGTCAGTGAAGCAGAAGTAGATGTCTTTTGGAATTTTCTTGCTTTCTCCATAATTCACTGAATGTTGGTAGTTTGATCTCTGGTTCCACTGCCTCTTAAAAACCCAGCTTGTACATCTGGAAGTTCTTGGTTCACATACTGCTGAAGGCTAGCTTGAATGATTTTGAGCATAACCTTGCTAGCGTGTGAATTAAGCAAAATTGTATGGTGGTTTGAGCAGTCTTTGGCATTGCCTTCCTTTGGAATTGGAATGAAAACTGCCTTTTTCTAGCCCTGTGGCCACTGCTAAGTTTTCCAAATTTGCTGGCATATTGAGTGCAGAACTTTCACAGCATCATCTTTTAGGATTTGAAATAGCTCAGCTGGAATTCCATCACCTTCACTGGCTTTGTTTGTAGTGATGCTTCCTAAGGCCTACTTGATTTCACACTCCAGGATGTCTGTCTCTAGGTGAGAGACCACACCATCACGATTATCTGGATCATTAAGACTTTTTGTATAGTTCTTCTTGACACCTAATCCCTTGAATCTATTTATCATATCCACTCTATAGCCATAAGGGATTTGATTTAGGTCACACGAGTAGCCTAGTGATTTTCCCTATTTCTTCAATATAAGCCTGAATTTTGCAATAAGAAGCTCATGATTGAATCCGCAGTCAGTTCCAGGTCTTGTTTTTATGGACTAAATAGAGTTTTTCCATGTTCAGCTGCAAATAACATAATCAATCTTATTTCGGTATTGACCATGTGGAGATGTCCATATGCAGAATTGCCTCTTGGGTTGTTGGAAAAGAGTGTTTGTTATGACCTGCCTATTCTCTTGACAAATCTCTGTTAAATTTTGTCCTGCCTCATTTTTTACTCCAAGCCCAAACTTGCCTGTTATTCCAGGTATCTCTTGACTTCCTACTTTTGCATTCCAATCCCTGATGATCAATAGAACATCTATTTTTTGGTGTTAGTTCTAGCAGGTCTTCATAGAACCTGCCAACTTCTTTGACATGAGTGTTTGGGGCATAGACTTGGATTACTCTGATCTTGAATGGTTTGCCTTGGAAATGAACCAAGATCATTTTGTCAGTTTTGAGATTGCACCCAAGTACTGCTTTTCAGACTCTTTTGTTCATTATGAGGGCTACTTAATGTCTTCTAAAGGTTTCTTGCCCACAGTAGTAGATATAATGGTCATCTGAATTAAGTTCACCCATTCCCATCCATGTTAGTTTACTGATTCCTAATATATCAATGTTCAGTCTTGCTATTTCCTGCTTGACCATGTCCAATTTACCGCGATTCATAAGCCTAACATTCTAGGTCCCTATGCAGTATTTTTCTTACATCACTGGACTTCACTTTCACCACCAGACACATCCACAACTGTGTGTCATTTCCACTTTGGCCCAGCCACTACATTCTTTCTGGAACTATTGGCAAATGCCCTCTGCTCCTCTTCTGTAGCATATTGTACACCCTCTGACTTGAGGAGGGGGGGGTGCTCATCTTCTTGTGTCATATCTTTTTGCCTTTTTATACTTATACATAAAGATTACCTGGAGTGGTTTGCCATTTCCTTCTCCAGTGGACCACATTTTATCAGAACTCTTCACTATGATCCATCTGTCTTGGGTGGCCCTGCACAGCATGGCTCATAGCTTCATGGAGCTATGCAAGCCACTTCCCTGTGACAAGGCTGTGATCTATGAAGGGGATAATACCCCCTTCAGTTCAGTTCAGTTCAGTTGCTCAGTCATGTCCGACTCTTTGCAACCCCATGAACCGCAGCACGCCAGGCCTCCCTGTCCATCACCAACTCCCAGAGTTCACCCAGACTCATGTCCATAGAGTTGGTGATGCCATCCAGCCATCTCATCCTCTGTCATCCCCTTCTCCTCTTGCCCCCAATCCCTCCCAGCATCAGAGTCTTTTCCAAGGAGTCAACTCTTCGCATGAGGTGGCCAAAGTACTGGAGTTTCAGCTTTAGCATCTCCTTCCAAAGGAATCCCAGAGCTGATCTCCTTCAGAATGGACTGGTTGGATCTCCTTGCAGTCCAAGGGACTCTCAAGAGTCTTCTCCAACACCACAGTTCAATATCCCCTTAAGTCCATCCGTATTTTCACAAATGGCGAGATTTCATTCTTTTCATGACTGATTAATATTCCATCGTGTATATATACCACATCTTTTTATTCATTTATCTATTGATGGCCACTTAGTTTGCTTATATTTTGGCTATTGTAAATAACGCAGCAAATAGTATTAGTGTTTTTATTTTCTTTGGGAAAATATCCAGAATTGGAACTGCTGAATGGTACTTCTTTTTTTTTTTTTTTTAAGTTTTTGAGGATGCTTTATACTGTTTTCTTTGGCTTTCCAGGTGGTGCTAGTGGCAAAGAAAGTGAAAGCCACTCAATTGTGTCCTACTCGTTGTGATCACGTGGACTATCCAGTCCTTGGAATTCTCCAGGCCAGAATACTGGAGTGGGTAGCTGTTCCCTTCTCAAGGGGTTCTTCCCACCCAGGGATTGAATCCAGGCCTCCAGTATTGCAGGCGGGTTCTTTGCCATCTGAGCCATGAGGGAAGACTAGTAGAAGATAACTGGGGTCCAATTTTTACCTGCCTACTCAAGCATAGAAAAATCTCTTTACCCCACACCTCAGCTACTACTGAAGTTGGGTCATTGTGGGTAATTGGGAGATCCACCCCCAAATATCTAGTAACTTAAACCATAAAAAGAGTCAAGAATTGTGGTATGCTTCAGTTTGAAGTATAGAACTGTAAGATAAAGCCATCATGATATTAGAAGAATCCATTTTAATATCCTGGGGGAAGAAATGGCATATTTTGCTAATACTGTATCTAGTTCAATGTCTGATGCTAGTTATTCTTGGCTTTTCATATGAATATTTCATCTTTGACACCTTCTAAATAAAACCACTCTGCTTCATGGGTTGGCAATTTATTTCAATTGTTCATTCTACCATATCCGTTACATTCGATGAAAGTATTATTAATTTAGATCTATTTCATCTTATACCTAATATAAAATGCAAGAAAATGAATGCTGAATTCATAAGGAGATTCCCATCCCACAGCTGTTACATTATTTATCTAGATTTTGACCATTGTATTATTCCAGTCAAAATCCAGTTAGAAGAAACATACTTTTCTCAATAGTAGCAAGAAATTTAAGAAATAATGCATCTATTTCTGAATCTTTTTTTTTACATATAACCTCATACATTTTGATCTGCTTTTGTTTAAAATAAGAAACAATACATATCCTGAAAGCTTTCTTAATATTTTATCCTTGGAAACAACTTATTTTCTAAAATTGAAAGGTTTCTAACTAACCCAACTTTCCATTTATATTGCTCAAGCTTCCTTTATCTTCCTATGTAATTTATTAAACCAACAGATAGTTCCATTCTCTGAGAGAAAACATTTCAGAAAGTTCATACTGCTGCTGCTGCTGCTAAGTCACTTCAGTCGTGTCCAACTCTATGCGACCCCATAGATGGCAGCCCATCAGGCTCCCCCGTCCCTGGGATTCTCCAGGCAAGAACATTGGAGTGGGTTGCCATTTCCTTCTCCAATGCGTGAAAGTGAAAAGTGAAAGTGAAGTTGCTCAGTCGTGTCTGACTCTTAGCGACCCCATGGACTGCAGCCTACCAGGCTCCTCTGTCCATGGGATTTTCCAGGCAAGAGTACTGGAGTGGGGTGCCATCGCCTTCTCCACTGATAGCTTTCAAATATCATTGTTGTCAATAGAAATAGGCCAAAATCTCCAAACTCCAAATTCCCACATAATCCCCAATTCTCCCACCAGGCTTCTGAAACTATACGTTGAAAGACACTCCAAGCACATTCACACTTTGGTGGGAGCTTCATTCCTGAATCTCTCTCTCTGATTTCCTACCATGTGAGGTTCTAAAGGTCCCTGTCATTTCTTTAGCATCTTTTGCCCTAGATCAGAGGCAGAACAAAGAGGTCTGTTCTGAGTTTCCTGTGCTTGTGTTCCACATTGGCCTTGCCTGGACTTCTAAGCTGACAGCACCTTCCTTCCCCACCATCACTTTGCCACAACCCCATCACAGCATGTAAGAGAGAAGGGAGATACTGTTCTTGTTTGTTCTCATTTGTTTGTATACATAATCCCTTTGTTTCTTCCTCTAAAATTCCATTCTTGGCTAATGCTATAGGGTCCACTAAGAAACTCCATTCATCCTTGAACTTCTTCCTCTTTCTCTCACCGTGTATATGCCAGGCACTGTGCTAGGCACAGGGATATAATGATGGCCATGGAAACAATGTTTGAGCCCTCTGAAGGCTCAGAGATGCTTCAGATTCCCACATTCATCCATAGTCTATAGTTTGGAAACTATGATTATCATGTTTCCAGATCAAAGGGTAGCCCAAATAAGACTTAAAATTAAAATAAATGATAATGGAACAAGGTGCATACAAAGCACATTCACACATTTCTCTTCACTCAACACAATGAAGTGTTGAATGAATACCTTTCATGCTCCAAGCACTGTCATGGTCCCTGGGAGTAGAGCTGTGAACAAGCTTGACAAAGGTCTACCCTTTGTCCAATAGCCCATACTCTGGTGAGAGGAGTTAGATGATATGAGTGCACAAGTAAATGAATCAATACAATGAACTCAGAGAGTAATATGGGCTATGGAAGAAATTAAAGTATATCATGAGCCTGAAAGTGACTAGGATAGAGCAAACAGATAGGTCTATACTAACCAGGGTGGTGGAGGAGAGGGTACATTGACTGAAAACTCCACCTGAGCAAAAGTCTGGCATCCAGAATGTTCTGGAAAGAAGGGCCAGCAAAAGCCTCAAGCCAGGAGAAATATGGCATGGACTGGGAACAGAAGTGCCCCTAGGAAGTGACCTGTGCTTAATGAATATCTTGGGCTGCCAATGCAAGATGGGGTGGGGCTGGGTGGACGACCAGGGCTAGATCCGTAGAACCTGATAGGTCAAAACCTGACTTTGGACTTGACCCTAAGTGAGATGGGAGCGTCATGGAAGGTTTTAAGTCAGGGGTTAAAAACACCCTGCTGGTTGCTGTGTTGCTTCATGAGAAAAAGAAGCCCATCAGGGAGGCAAGAGTGGAAGCAGGAGGTTAGCAGGTTCAACACAACATACGACACATCTAAAGTTTAATCCAGTGACCACCTGCAGACAGTGAAAGAGGACTCCTCTCGCTTGGTCACGCCTAAACACAGGTCTAGAGGTAGAGGGCCTTAGTCTGTTACAAGACGTTTGGGAACAGACCTCAGGATCTTCTCCTATAGACTCTTCCTCTCTCCAAACAGTGTAAAGGGGAGGGTAAGTGAAAGTGAAAGTGTTAGCTGCTCAATCATGTCTGACTCTTTGCGATCCCAAGGACTGTAGCCCACCAGGCTTCTCGGTCCATGGAATTCTCCAGGCAAGAATACTGGAGTGGGTTGCTTGCTATTCTCTTCTCCAGGGGATCTTCCCCATCCAGGAATCTAACCCGTGTCTCTTGAGTCTCCTGCATTGCAAGCAGATTCTTTACCATCTGAGCTACAGAGAAGCCCAAGAGGAGAGCAGCTGGCTTTCAAATAAGTCAGGCTGTTTTGGAATCCCAGCTCCATCACAACACCTCTCCAGCCTCAGTGTTTCCATCTGTGAAGTGGAACTAATGAGCCCTCCTCTCAGGAAGGCTGTGGGAGTAGATTAGACAACATAGGCAGAAGGTTATCTTCTCTTCTACCTGGGGTGGCACTTATCAGGGAGAAGTGCAAGGAACAGCAATTGTCCTCTGCATCCCAGACTAGAAGGAGCCATGTTTAGAAGGGACCTTGTGTTTCTCACTTGTCCATAAGAAGCATGAAAGTAATATGACTAGAGAACTAGAAGGGTCATTGGAACCTACTTTATTCAATCAACAAGAAACTAAAGCTGAGATTTTTTTAAGTCAAGAAAAGCAGTCATGGAAAAGGTTTGCCCAACTCCACACCAAACAGAAACCCTGCGTCACACCTTCTCAGAGACAAAGGGGTGAGGACTAACGTTTACATAGTCGCAAAATATTTCAGTCATTCCTTTCGGCAATATGCCATGGGAATGTGATTTGAATAGTGAGGCAAATTTGGAGTTTGGATCTGCATGTAAAGAAAGGGCCAAGATGAAAGTTGGAGTAATAACTTTCACCTGACAGCCAGTCGAGGGGTTTACGTGGGTAAATGGTTTTCTAATTGACAGTTTTAGACCCTGGCAACGGTGATAGAAATGGAGTCCAAATCTTTTTGAGGGATTGTAACTCTAAAAGCTGTGTTAATGCGATAGATTAAATGTACCAAAGCCGAGGCAGCCGTCGGCAGACCCCGGGCCTGGGGATTGCCTTTTCCTGGTTTCACAACTGTTTATTTTGATTGCTTTAAGTGTTGCGAAGCCCTGTTGCTTCCCTTTCAAGTTTCTGGCCCACCTCTACCCATACTGCTGGTTCATTTAAGCTTCTTTCCAACTTTGGCTTCCTCACAAAGCCTGTGCTAATTACGTGGTCAAAGATTTTGGGTGGTCATATTTGGTTATCCTGCACAGTCGTAACCTCCAGGATTTGCCCTTTGGCATACATTTTCAGAATTTGTTCACACACCTTGCATCTGTAGTAGTCAGTTTATACTGAATAACAAACAAACTCAAAAATCTCTGACCTTATGGCTTGACAGTACAGTTCTCATGGACTAGATTTTGGCTAATTTGATCTGAGTTCAATGACTCAGTAGCTGTATTTTGGGATGCAAGCTTGTTGGGTTGGCTCCATCATTGGGTTCCATTCAGAGGTAGCCACCCCCATGTCCTTTTGCTTACTGGAAACAGCAGCTATGTAAGGTCTGTCCTAATGGCAAATGGAAGAAGCTCAAGAGGGCCAGTAAGTACACATTTCAAGCCTCTGCTCAGATCACTTCATTCCACACAGGCCAAGGCAAATCATATAGCCAAATCCAAGATCCAGGAGCAGGAAAATATACTCTTCCTCTGGAGGGAGAAAGGAAATTCATATGACAAATGGCATGGATGTGTGATTCTAACATAGAGATGCTTGAAGAGTTGGAGACCAATGAGTCAATCTCCTACAACCTCTTCTCCAAGTCCTGGCTATGTCCCTGATCTTGAATAAGAGTGGAAAAAGGAGGTATGGAGCATATGGAACCCCCATGGGGAATTATGTTTATTTCTGCACCTTCTACTCCACTTACTCTCATATCTGGAGTTTCCTTGGGTCTTACTAGTCTGTTATACTGATTATACGTATACTGACAACCTCACTTGAAAAATAATTCAGACTTCACAGGTTATGCTCCCATTGGTGTAATGTAAGACCCACTTCAAAAACTTCCGTAATTCAATCTGGGACTCCCCAGGAGTGTTTGACATGATGTTACAAAAGACTCCTCTGTGTTCTGCCCTGGCACCCCCTTGCTGACACCAGCACAGATGCTAACGCCTGTGACTCATCCAAGAGAAGGAGTCTCATCAGCATCTGTATTATCAGGGCCCCTGCAATAATGTCCCAGGACTCAAACTCCAAACCTCAGGGTTTAAAGAATCAATGCATTTCCAATCTGAAGCCAGAGAAACAGAGCTACATGTTTCCCTGCCACTCTCTTCCTTGTATTTTGAAAAGCTGCTTATCGTCCCCACCCAAATGAAGTGTTTGTGTGAGCGCTAAGTCGCTTCAGTGGTGCCCGACTCTTTGCAATCCCACGGACTGCAGCCCGCCAGTCTCCTCTGTCCCTGAGATTCTCCAGGCAAGAATACTGGAGTGGGTTGCCATGCCCTCCTCAAGGGAATCTTCCTGACTCAGAGATCGAACCAGCATCTCTTTCGACTCCTGAATTGACAGGCAGATTCTTTACTACTAGCACCGAACTAAGTGCAGCAAGTGCTATCAGCGTCCCTAACTGTGTCCCTCAACACTTTGACTCCGCTCCAGCTAACTTCTTGCTACCAGGATCCGCATCTCTCTGACTAGAGGATATTTTTTTCAGAACTGGAAAAGTCTTCTCTGTCCTCGCATGCAGCAGGCCAGAGGTACCATCCCTGGTACCACCAGAAGACGGTAAGAACCACCAGAAGCTCTCAACCACGGACTCTCAAGGCTTGGTCTATCCTTCTCCTCGATGAGGGATAATCCTAGGCTTCAGTTTTACACTGTTGCCAGAGTTTCCCTGCAGGACGAAGTTCAAGTTATCCACCATGGTTGTCAGCTTAATATCCTTCCTTTTATTAGCTGCCCTTCCTTTTCTGTGGTGGTGGTTTAGTTGCTATGTCATGACCAACTCTTTGTGACCCCATGGACTGCCTGGCTTCTCTGTCCATGGGATTTCCCAAGGAAGAGTACTGGAGTGGGTAGCCATTTCCTTCTCCAGGGCATCTTCATGATCGAGGGATTGAACCTGTGTCTCCTGCATTGCAGGCGGACTCTACTGCTGAGCCACAGGGATTCCCTTCTTCCCCGAATCACTTCCCTATTCTTTAGTTGATGCTAATTTCACCATTCGAATAAACTACTTGCACCTAAATCTCAGGATCAGTCTCTGGGAAACCAAACCAAGGCACCAAGTCAAAGCGGTTTTTTCAAACCCCAGAGGGCTGATTTGGATAACTTCCAATATGCTATTTTCCATATACCCTGTCTTTCCATCCCTCTTGTCAGGATCATAGAACCTTCCTATAGACCCCTTTGCCCAGATAATTGCAAGGAAGCTGGTCTCATAGACCCACCAGACTTGCCTAAATTAATGTCTGGATCCAGCGTGTACACAACTCGGGCTCAAATGGAAAAATCCACCATATTGTCAACACATTCATCGTCACATTCTGGGATGCTTCTTGAGTCATTTCTGTGTAAAAAGGACGGACAGAGGAGCTAGGAGCATCAAGTCATTCGAGAAATAGTCCATGACCACGAGGAAAGAGGGCTCTGATGGAACTCTTCTCATTGAGGCAAGGGCTGCCTTCTGAGCTTTATCTTCACTCTTCCCTTGATATTTTGAAAAGAGAATCTATTAACCCCTGTAAATAAAAAAACCCCAAACTGTTCAATTTTGGTTAACCTAGCAGGTTGAATAAGTGCTTAGAAGACAATATAGGCCATGGGATGAGTCCTATTTTCCCTTATTTGTCTGTGCTGTGATTCATGGGGTCGCAAAGAGTCAGACACGACTGAGCGACTGAACTGAACTGAACTGAACTGAGAAGTAGGTCTTGCCCAAAGTAGGCTCTCAGTGGACATTCAGATAAATGTGGATAAAGTGCTCACCCAGGCTCCATTGCAGCCCAGAACTCACTTGAGGAAGTCGTTTCACTTCCAAGAACGTCCCTGTGGCACTGAAAAATTAAAGCATTGAACCTACCTGACTCTAAAGTCCAAACAGTCTATGGATCTGTATACTCAGAATATGTATTCTTAAAGGAAAATTTTACTGATATCACTTTAGGAATGTTTTCTTGGGCCAAAGAAAGAAACTGCTAAAATGGTGCTAAGTAAGTAAGTGAAAGTCATTCAGTCGTGTCTAACTCTTTGCAACCACAAGGACTATACAGTCCACGGAATTCACTAGGCCAGAATACTGGAGTGGGTGGCCTTTCCCTTCTCTGGGGGATCTTCTCAACCCAGGGATCAAACCCAGGTCTCCCGCATTGTGGATGGATTCTTTACCAGCTGAGCCACAAAGAGTGGGAAAGTCATTTGAGAGAAATGCGGGAGTTTTCTGTTAGATTTTATTTTCCAATTTTGTCCCAAACTCTGATTGTTGATCAGAGTCATGACAAGGAAGAAGAAAACCCATACTCAGCTCACCAGATGTTTATTCCGTGTCTACTGTTAGTGTCAAGCTGTAGCAGGCACTGAGGATATAACACTTAACAAATAGACACATTCTCTAATCTCACTGAGCTCACTGTCATCTCAAAGCCCAATGTGCCTGAACTGGTGGGTTCACTTTCCCACACATCAGTCCCAACCCCACTTTCCCAAAGTAGTCAGAATGCATTCACTGCATTCATACATTTCTATACATCATTTTATCCTATGATCTATTTGGGGTTCAATGTCAAATTCTAAATGCTAAATTCAGATGTGCTCATCCAAATTTAGATGCATTTTCTAAATTTAGATAATGCTCCCCAAGCATCATCTGAGAACAAGAGGAGAGGCCACACCCACAAATTACTTTTCTGGGGAGTTCACAGTCCCCTTGCTCTGGTGTAAAAAGCAGTTGCTCAAAGCAGAGCAAAGAAGTATAGACAAGACAAAACCATCTTCCTGGTTGGCAATTTCCCTTAAGATTATAAAGAAATGTGTCACAGGAAATATGGAGCTGGAGTCCTCACAGCTGCCGAAGACAAGGCAATGAGCAGAGAAGGGGACTGGGAGGGAATTGAAGAAAGATTAAAATATCAAAAGGGAAATCAGTAAATTTGAAACCTCAGACCTGGAACCAATTAGAGGTCAGCTGGCAACTGTCAAGAATCAATATAAGAAAGATGTAATTTTTAATAACTCAGAAATAAAGTATGCTGTTAACATGCTAGGAATTGGGGCAGGGGAGGAAAAAGAGTGAGGAAAAATGTAATCTGTTAGCAATTATTGTGTGCATGCCAGGACCAGCTTAGAGGAGTCACTCTCACCTTCTCAGGGCTCCACTCTGGGTTGCAGCCTCAGTGCAGTACCCTTCAGCCTCTGCCTGGCACCCCACAGCACAGCTGGCATGTCTGCTGCTCAGCGAGTGCAGAACTCAACGTATCAAAGATTCCTCTGGGTCATCAATCCAGACTCTTTTTCTCCAAAGAAGTTGGGGCTCTGGGAAACTTTATTAAACAACCCTTGGTGTTTACATAAGTAAATGCTTACCTTTCTATTTATTTATACACCAAATTGATATCTTTAAATATCAAAAGCTTAATCAAGGATTTTCACATTTGGCAAGTTCTTATGAATCTCACCCAGATAGGTGTGTAGAGTCAAATTGGGAAACATTTTCTAAGGACTGAAGATGAGTACAATTTGAAAATCACTTTGGAGATGGACACTCCTCCAAAGAATGAAAATGTATTTAAAGACCATAACACATAAGCAGACAGGGGGATCCCTGGAAATATCATATAGGCGTTTTCCAGAGTGTCCTCTGTGGAATATTTATTCTGAGTGATTTGAATAGGCATGACATTAAATTAAAAAAAAAAAAAGCAAACAAAATGGATCCCGATAGCAAATAAGTCTACGAACTCCTGTGTTACACAAAGTTAAAGAGATTCCTTTATTGCAGGACTTTTTAAATCCTTTATGGGGTCTGAGCAGGGTTGTGAATCTAAGAATTTTTGCATGGGGTGGGGTTTAGTCTTGGACCACTGAGGAGTTATTTCACGATGGACCATTTTCTTGTTGATCATCTTGTCAAATTCAAGTTCAGGTTGGCTTAAGTTTTCTCTGACTCAGCAGGTATCAGTGTTTTGAAATTAAAATGGATCCTTACAAGGACAAGGTTTACAAAGAACATCTCTGGCATCTTTTTCAAATTTTCTTTCTTCTCATAAGACATCTAGGATGAAAGAGAACTCTAACGTTGCTTGCTTCCGAATCCCTCTGATCTTTGAAACTGTATACATTTCATCGGAGCCCAGTCAGCTTGATCCCCATTCAGGATCCCAGTCAAGCATCTGAATGCCAGCCATCTGAATACCGATCTGAATGCCGATCTGAATGCCAGCCTCATCTGACCTTGGTGTACAAGTCATTGTGTCTTGCTCTATCTCCAGGTAACTGAAAGCTTTCTTAGAGGTGACAGGGGAGAGGTCACCTTTCAGAGATCAGAGATTGCCTCTCCCAGCAACATCAGCCTATCGCTTCAGAAACTGAGGCTCAGAGATGGGAAGAACCTTAAAATCACACATCCCCTTTTTTTCAGAAGCCAAAAATTGCTGAGCCCACCAAGATGACCAAGCTGTGCTCCCCCTCCCTGTACCCCTTGAGCATAAAGAACCTCACGTTTCCTCCAACTTCCCATCCCACTTGCCTCTTCAGGGGTCTGAAGCAATTTGAATGAGCCTCCCCCTGCCCTGTCACAGACTGGAGCACATTAAGGGCAGGAAATTAGGCTGGGGCATGTTTGTAGATCCGGTGCCGATTACTCTTCCCCTCCGATTGTACATCCACCAATACGGAATGGATTTCTCTCTAATTTATTAAAGGTCGGTCAGCATGGAATGATAAAGGAAAGGGCCATGTCTGATAAATTCACCTAAATTGAATTCTTGGGCCACATTACCAAAACAGCAGACATAATTTATCTGGATTGCAGGAAAGCATTTAGGGCTGTACCATATAACAGATGCATTTACTAAGGCAAACCATTGTGTGATGGTTAAGTGTCAGGTGGCAATTTTGGGAACAGGTTTAAAATGGCCCAGAACCCAATGCTGGGTGCACTGCCAGGAGACACTTAAGAGTATAGACAGAGGGGTCAGTCTGGGGGTCATTATTTCAAAGTCCTTGACCCTAATTATAATTTAATTTCCACAATGGTCATATCTCTTGAGAGCAGAATTGGGATGAAGGGGGCGGGTGGGGGGGGGGGGCGGAGACAGTTTTGAAAGGAACAGACTGAAAACAAGTTCTGTGCTTCTTTTTTCAATCAGAGTGGCTCAGTGAGGGATGAATGAGTTATTCTTCCACCAAATGAACACAAATAAACAGGAGAATAAAGGAAGCCAAAGACTTCTGAGCAACAGAGCACTGCAGCGACAAACTCGGAACAGGACAGGGATGGGAGGCAGTGGGTTTCACTGGTACTTCAAACGCGGAAAGTCTGAATTGATACCATGAATAGCAAAAGAAATGGAGTTCAGGGTTCTTGAGATAGAAATAGGCTCAAATAATTACGTAACTGTGAGTCATTAATACCCTTGCTATGGCCTCGAAAGGCACGAGCTCCAAACTCTGGTTTGAATTTGCCTCTTCTTAAAGTCAAGATTTATGCATCAGCCTTACATCTTTATCCAGGCAATGTGGAATAGATTTCTGTCTAATTCATTAAAGGTCAGTCAGCATGGATTGATAAAGGGAAACCCATGTCTGATACATTTGCCTAAATTGAATATTTCCTCTGGGCTACTGCAAAGGTGACCTGAGGTGACCGTCATCACGAATTCACCCAGGCAGTCTTAAACTGAATCTCTGTCTAACATCCTCACTGACTCCATGGAATCCAAGAAGAGGGCAGTAGCCTAGTGCAGGCTCATTCTCTTAGGAACAAGCTTTGGCATTTGGGTTTGGCCTCAATAACTAGTCCCCAGGTCTATCCCATATATTGAGCTGAAGGTGTCCACAGACGTTGAAGCCCTCACAGAGGCGCTGAGCGTGGCACGCTTGTGCAGATGTGTTCTGTCTGCTCACCTCCCTCTCCGACTCCACCCTGGGCACCTAACCATGCCAGCCAGCACCAGAGCTGCCTGTGACAAACACTCTCTTCTTCCTGGAAGCTCTTTCCTTCTTCAAGACTGTATCATGCAGTATGTGGTGGTTAGTTGTATGTGTCCAATTGGAGAGTGTTTGGGGATGAGATTAATATTTAAATTGTTGAACACTGAGTGAGCAGACTGTTCTCCACAATGTGGGTGGGCCTCATCCAATCAGTTGAAATTCTGAGTAGAACAAAAAGACAGCCTCCCTAAGCACTAGGAGATTCTTCAGCAGACTGTCTTTGGACTGTATCCACACCATTATCTTTCCTGGGTCTCCAGGTGCTGGCCCATACAGCAGATTCTGACTTGCTGGTCTCCATAATCATATGAGCCAATTCCTTATAATAAGTCTCTTTCTGTAACATAAACTATCTTGCTGATTCTCTTTTCTCTGGAAAACCCTAATGGATACACAGGGGTATCAGTAGTTATACTTCTGTCAGATTTCTGGAGCCTCCAGCTCGAGGTAAGTTCTCACTTTAATTCTCTGTTTAAGGAAACTCTTTGGATCTACACGAAAAACATGCAAGCATGGAACAGGCGTGTCACAGACTTGCATTAGCAGGAACTAAATTATGGATAATTCTTGGAATAGTCCAAGAATTAAGGGAAACTTTGGGATCCTTGGACTGCAAGAAGATCAAGCCAGTCAATCCTAAAGGAAATCAACTCTGAATAATCTTTAGAAGGACTGACACTGAAGCTAAAGCTCCAATACTTTGGCCACCTGATGCGAAGAGCTGACTCATTGGAAAAGATCCTGATGCTGGGAAAGACTGAAGGCAGGAGGAGAAACGGACAACAGAGGATGAGATGGTTGGATGGCATTGCTGACTCGATGGGCATGAATTTGACTGAGCTCCAGGAGTTGATGATGGACAGGGAAGCCTGGCATGCCAGTCCATGGGGTCTCAAAGAGTTGGACTTGACTGAATGACTGAACTAAATGTGGGATCTTCAAGCAGGAGATTCCATGAACTGATATAAATAGGACATTATGATATCAAAGGGAGTTTAGAAAAAATGCACAATAGAATCCTGATACTATTATTATGTCATTGCAGACTTTCCCTAGCCTCCTGATGTCTTGGATCTCATGAAACTTGGTAGCTAAAGTGAAGTAAAAGACAGAACTAAGGTAATAAACTCAAATACATTTTCATCTCACTAATGTGAACCCCCAATTGAGTCAGAATTTTACTGATGCAAGTTTTCATTGCCTCTCAAATAAAAACATCACTTTGTTCAAATGACACTTTTAACCACAGGCTTGCAGATATTATATAGGATGTACATTCATTTATTTATCCATTCAACTAGTTAGCATACATTATATATCCAAAGCCCTATGCTGAGTGCTGCAGGAATTAAAAGAAATGCCTTCAATACCTGTTTTTAAGACACTGTATAATCTAATTGGGACAACCAACAGAATGAAAGTTTGCAAAGTGTTTTTTCTTGATTTAGAAAAATAAACAATCACAGAGTCCAGATCATAATGTATTTAACAACACCCACATGTGCATCAACAACTCATGACCTGCCTAGGCGCATGCAGTGATGGCAGAGCCAGCCATGGTCTTCCGTGAACCTCCAAAGTATGAAATAAAGTTGGGAAAAAATAGATATATTGACTTATAGGGATGGTTCTAGGGTAGAGGTGGGCTGAGAACATGGAGAGAGAAACTGGGTCTATCAGTCTTCATGACAAACCCAGAACAAATATAGTATTTGGCCTTTTGTAGGTGCTAAATACAGAGTAGGAAATGGCAACCCACTCCAGTATCCTTGCCTGGGATATCCCATGAGCAGAGGAGCCTGCCAGGCTACAGTCCATGGCATCACAAAGAGTTGGAGATGACTGAGTGACTGTACATGCTCACATGCACAGGTGCTGAATTAATAGATACTAAATGAATGAATTAATGAAATTGTTGTGATGAGGAGGTACAAGTGTATACAAAATATCTTATAAACTCAAGGGACAGTGAGGCACTAGCTTCCAAGGATGAAGCCAGGCTGAACAGCAGCCAGGCTGTATATAACTTCTTTCATCATACTTCAGGGACCATGGTATTGCTAAGGAGCCCCAAGCAAGAATAATAAACAGAATCAAAATTGTCAATTTCATTAAGTGTGTTGGATTGAATGAAAGAGTAAACCACAAACTAATCAATGCCTATTACATGTAGGAAGTTGAATGAGATTAATCTAGGAAGACTTCCTGAAATAGGTGAGTTCTGAGCTTAAATCTTTTTTACTTTGGGACTTGACAAAATAAGTCTTATTAATAGTGTTTCATATGCATTTAGAACTGCTGGACATGGAACAACAGACTGGTTCCAAATAGGAAAAGGAGTCACCCTGCTTATTTAACTTATATGCAGAGTACATCATGAGAAACACTGGGCTGGAAGAAGCACAAGCTGGAATCAAGATTGCCGGGAGAAATATCAATAACCTCAGATATGCAGATGACACCACCTTTATGGCAGAAAGTGAAGAGGAACTAAAAAGCCTCTTGATGAAAGTGAAAGAGGAGAGTGGAAAAGTTGGCTTAAAGCTCAACATTCAGAAAACGAAGATCATGGAATCTGGTTCCATCACTTCATGGCAAATAGATGGGGAAACAGTAGAAACAGTGTCAGACTTTATTTTTGGGGGCTCCAAAATCATTGCAGATGGCGACTGCAGCCATGAAATTAAAAGACACTTACTCCTTGGAAGAAAAGTTATGACCAACCTAGATAGCATATTCAAAAGCAGAGACATTACTTTGCCAACAAAGGTCCGTCTAGTCAAGGCTATGGTTTTTCCAGTAGTCATGTATGGATGTGAGAGTTGGACTATGAAGAAAGCTGAGTACCAAAGAATTGATGGTTTTGAACTGTGGTGTTGGAGAAGACTCTTGAGAGTCCCTTGGACTGCAAGGAGATCCAACCAGTCCATTCTGAAGGAGATCAGTCCTGGGATTTCTTTGGAAGGACTGATGCTGAAGCTGAAACTCCAGTACTTTGGCCACCTCATGCACAGAGTTGACTCATTGGAAAAGTCTCTGATGCTGGGAGGGATTGGGGACAGGAGGAGAAGGGGACGACAGAGGATGAGATGGCTGGATGGCATCACTGACTCGATGGACGTGAGTCTGAGTGAACTCCAGGAGTTGGTGATGGACAGGGAGGCCTGGTGTGCTGTGATTCATGGGGTTTCAAAGAGTCGGACACGACTGAGTGACTGATCTGAACTGAACTGATATGCATTTAGATGAATATATACTATATATTATAGTATATATGTTATAGTATATAATATATATATTATAGTATATATATTAATACTATCATAATACTATATATTATTTAGATGAATATATACTGGACTTGCTTGGTGGCTCAGATGGTAAAATGTCTGCCTACAATGTGGGAGACCCGGGTTCGATCCCTGGGTCGGGAAGATCTCCTGGAAAAGGAAATGGCAACCCGCTCCAGTACTCTTGCCTGGAAAATCCCATGGATGGAGGATCCTGGTAGGCTATAGTTCATGGGGTCACAGAGTCAGACACAACTGAGTGACTTCATACTATACATATATTATATATGTTCTATACACACATGACATAGATATAAATGAAGCACATGTACTTCCCGAAGTATATTCTCAGATATTAAATCAAATAATTATGTCCTTCTGTGATCCTTATTTTCCTGTCAATCAACTTTGGAGACAAGTCACAGTGGAGTAGAATTCCAACTTGGAATTCCAAAATCCTCAGTCCTGTCCCTTTACTGGACAGTCTGGGGTGGCTGAACTCTTTTTTGCTTCTTGAGAGCTGCCCATATCCTCTGCAATTGCTGTTCCCAGGATGCTTGTCCTCTAGGCAAGAGATCTAGTCCTCCCTCCTAGAGTTAAAAGCCATTGCTTTTTCAGCATTTAACTGGCATAAACTCTTTACATCCTCTCCGTAGCTTTGTAAAAAATAAACTTCTACTGGGAAACTGTGGAGTTTCCCAGAGAACAGCCTGGAAGTATCTGAATGCCAGTACCCTGAATTTCCTTCCTAACAATCTCCTTGGACCATCACCAAACCCTTCTCAGGGCACCATCATTCTATCCCTAGGGACCAGAGGCAGTTCATATTTCCTTTCTTTGGCCAAAAGCTTTAGTTCCATCATCCTAGAGTCTCTTGCTATTTCTCCCATGGTATTTGGTTGCCCTGGGGAGAGGGTCATAAGAGCAAGTCTAGGAGTGAACTGAATCAATCCAGTTCCAGGGTAGTCACTGAGAACCAAAGGGTCATCTGGCCCAATGAGAAGGGACAGAATACGGTTTTTGGATGAACAAATTGGAATCACTACTAGTGTCAATTAAACTACCGGTTCATTCCCAAAACAAGGCAAGGAAGACCAGAACAAGCTCAGCTGGGATGAAGACAAGAGTGCCTCCCTTACCTGCCCAGTAACGTAGAAACCCCAAGGTCCTCATGAGACCTGGGCAGAAGCAGAGCAGGCAGAGCCTAGCGCCCCGTCTCAGGGGTGTGAAGAGCGGGGGAAAGGCTGGTCCTGACAGCCTTGGGAGAAGTCATGACACCTCTGTCTTTTAGTGCAAAGTTCCATGGTTTGTGTGTTGAGGACTCTTACAAGGTATTTTCATTGTCTGAAGAAATAAAATGGACCACCTCAGAACAATGGATGCTCCTTGAAGTCAAACGAGGTTAGAACATGGGCTTTTGTGAGAGTGGAATTTCCGAGCATCTGAACTGATCATCTCAAAGTGTATTTCAGGATATGTTTGCCCCATCCTGTAAAAAAACAAACAAACAAACAAAAAAAACGATGAAAGTTCTTTTCTTCCTACCAGGTCTTCAAAGTTATAACTAGATTCTTTTCTTTTTGGTTATTTTTTTGTTTTTGTTTTTAAAAAATATATCTGAGTGAAAGATACAGAGCTCTAAGAATAGATCTAAATCTAAAAGATTTTTCATCCAAATCATCCCTTCATTTCTTTTTTTTTTTAAATCATAGCAGCATTGAGTAATAAAATATTTGACCATATTGGTTTCTTAGCCCTCCAACAGCATCCCTAAATGTTTCTGAGCTCTGAGCAGAGGTTTAAGAACACCTCCCTGGGCCCACATGTATCCCATCAAGACTTGGACCAGTCAGGCAGAAAGAGCATCACCCATGAACATGTTCTAGTCATTCTGTATTTCTTCTCCTCTTCTTATGGCCTACTTCCCTCTTTTACACTCAATATAATTGACAGTGATGACATCCGATTACAGCATTTCCTTCCAAATATATTTGGAGCCCAGACAAGCAGGTTTCTTTAATTCTCTAATAGAGAATAATAATTTTTCTTTAATTTTTGTACTATCAAATAGCAATGTTACCAAAAAAAAACCAAAAAAATAAAACAAGTTTGCCAGATTGTCTCTTGACAAAATACAGGACATGGAGGCTGGAAACCATCTTATGCTCTGTTCGTTTCCCTCATAGTGATTATATAAATTATCTCCTGGGTCTGGAAACACCAGTCATTATTTCAAAAGGATAGCTTTCCAGATCCATATGTGGAAGGACGAAGAAAATATTGTCTGTGGGAAACTGTCCAGAAGAATCATCAGCATACAAGATCATTCAGGGTCTGTGGCCCACGTGGATATGCACAGAAAATCTCGCTGGCACTCACACACCCCATTCAAATGGGTGGTTGGGTGTCACTGTGCCCACTGTACTGATAGTGAAATTGAGGGTATCCTGTATCCAGGTTAATGTAAGCTGTTTAGAAATGGAGCTGAAGGGACTCACTCCTGGGGTATATCCTCATTAGTCAAATGGACCTTGAGCAAGATCGCAACCTGGTCTTCCTCTAGAGGAATGTTGCCATTGAGAAATCTTAAACTTGATTTAAAATAGAGCCTCCTAAACACGGTCCACCACCCTTTACCTCGTGTAGCTAATCTACTGCAAGGAGGGTGAGGGGGGCAAAAAAACAAAAACCATGGAAATAGGAAAGAAGGAATTTCCTGTCTTCTTGTCTTTTGGTCCTTCATGATTCAGTCACAACCTTCAAGCATTGCATGTTATGTTTGCTCTGACCTGGTAGATTAATGACTTCTTCAGCTGCTAATGCAGTGATTTTTATCATTATTATTGTTTTAATTTCAAACAATGGGAGGCAAGGAAGAGGGTATTTACTGCAGCCATTCAGTGGAAACGTTTGGGTAAAACTACATTTGTAGTACCATAAACTAGCTTCCCAGTGCCATTTGAAACACTGCCAATTCGCTTATCGCTAACATTTCCCTGAAAAACAGAATTTCTTTTCCCTCCTTCTTCAGTCAGCTTGCCAGAAAGCATTATGTTGCCACAGCCAGCTACAGGATGGGATAGGAGAGAAGTGTGCATTAATTGTATTCTGAAGCCTGCCATAAATCCACTGCAGTGACTCTGGATGGAGAGATTAAACAGCATTCAAGAACATTTTCCAAAAAAGTACTCGAGTACACAATAATGGTTTGTGTGGGGCAGACAGATGACACAGGATGACTGTGATTTATGTTCACAGTTGGGTCATTTATGTCTCATGTTGGGTCACCGCTCCTCAAGGGGAGGAGTGGAGTCTTTCTCCTGTACTGCTCTCCGCAGAAACTTGCTCAGGACTCTGTGTACAGCACATAGCTACGGGATGATACATGGTTTTATGGGCTAGACTGTGAGCTGGACTGCTTGAGGGACACCCAGAGAACACAGCAAATACTGAGGTTGGAAGAAAGTGACAAGGACTTGACAAGAAAGAGACTGAGACTGTGAGAGAAAACTGCAAATATTAGACTCAAGAGTTAGACAAATTTGCGGTGACCTCGCGAGCCCAGGTGGTGCTAGTGATAAAGAACCTGCCTGCCAAAATAGGAGACACAAGAGATGCAGGTTTGATCCCTGGGGCAATCTCCTGGAGGAGGGCACAGCAACCCACTCCAGTATTCTTGCCTGGAGAATACCATGGACAGAGGAGCTTGGCAGGCTGTGGTCCATAGGGTTGCAAGGAGTCAGACACAACTCAAGCGATTTAGCACACACACAATTTATTGTTCAAACCGAGATACTTTTGTGAGGATAATAGGGCATTGTAAACATTATGCCAGGTCAGCAGGCATAAACTGGAACCATCCTGATAAATTATCATGTGTGATCACCCCAACTGCAATGTTCTTTGGCAAAGGAACGTAATGCTGCAAAGAAAGCATATCCTTGAATTAATGAAACGCTCAGGAAGAGGTACTATATTAGTCTGCCACCATAACAAAGTACTGGCTTCCCTCATAGCTCAGTTGATAAGGGATCTGGCTGCAATGCAGGAGACCCTGGTTTAATTCCTGAGTTGGGAAGATCTGCTGGAGAAGGGATAGGCTACCCACTCCAGTATTCTTGGGGTTCCTTGTGGCTCACCTGGTAAAGAATCTGCCTGCAATACAGGGAGACCTGGGTTTGAGCCCTGGGTTAGGAAGATCCCCTGGAGAAGGGAAAGGCTACCCACTCCAGTATTCTGTCCTGGAGGACTTCACGGACCATATAGTTGATGGGGTCACAAAGAGTCAGATGCGACTTTCACATTCATAACAAAGTACTGCAGATCGGGTGGCTTAAACAACAGAAATTTATCTTCTCACAATTCTGGATGGTGGAAGCCTGAAATCAAAGTGTTGGCAGGGTCAGTTTCTTCTGTAGCCTCTGTCCTTGAATTGCAGATGGCCATCTACTTCATGCGTCTTCACGTGGCCTTTCCTCCATACCTGCCTTTGTCCAGATTTCCTCTTCTAAAAGGACACCAGTCATACTGGTAGGGCCCATCCTAATGAGCTCATTTTGCCTCAACTATCTCTTTAAGGATGTAATCACAAACATATCACATTGTAACCTATCAGGGGTTAGAACTTCACCATATGAATTGGGATTTGGATTGTACACAACTCAGTCCACAACCCATTCTGATTCCTAAACAAAACCCAAAGTTTTACAAAAGCACTTTATACCTTCTCAGAATGCCCAGGCTCGTCAAGAGATCAAGAATCCAGGTTCTGAGATTCATAGACTTACCAGGGAGAGATGACGGGAGGTGTGGTCACACTCATGACAGCACACAGATGAAGCAAAATTTCACAAAGAGTGATGTTTAAAATATGCAATTGAGATACTATGTTGCTGCTGTACTAAGGCGCTTCAGTCGTGTCTGACTCTGTGCGACCCCGTAGACGGCAGCCCACCAGGCTCCCCCGTCCCCGGGATTCTCCAGGCAAGAACACTGGAGTGGGCTGCCATTTCCTTCTCCAATGCATGAAAGTGAAAAGTGAAAGTGAAGTCACTCAGTCAGGTCCGACTCTTCGTGACCCCATGGACTGCAGCCTCCCAGACTCCTCGGTCCATGGGATTTTCCAGGCCAGAGTACTGGAGTGGGGTGCCATTGCCTTCTCCATGATATACTATAGGCACTGACAAACTACTATAAATATCAGCCACCACAAAGCTAGAGCAGGGCCTGGATGCTCTGAATATGTCCAGGGCTACCCTTTAGTGGGAGGGTTATGAGGGAGGCTTGAGGTAGGGTTAGTCCCCAGACAAAGGCTTGGAGAACTAGTGCAGCAGGGACTCGAGGAAACAGCTGTTTACTAACTAGGTAGAAGTGTTCTAATGTTTTAATAACCAGTGCATACACCTGTGATCACCAACTGTCTATCAGCTGCTGTTAGAAGATGAGCAATTTGAGTCTTACCACTTATGAGCTCTGCAGTCTTGTCTAATAGCATCACCTCTTCAGGCATTAAGTTTACTGATCTCTGTGAAAGCTGCATGTCCACGAGGCTCAGGTACTTGAATACTACTGTCATGTCAGCAGTTTTTCCTTAGGTTTACTGGCACACACACACACGCACGCGCACACACACACACACACACACAAAATCCCATCTTCCAAGGAGCACCTTGATATCAATTTCCTTTCACTTTCTTTTCACTTTCTTTCCCTGTTTTCCTTCCTATTTCTCAGAAACTATCTGGGAGTGTCATAGAGGGTTCCCACACAATCAGAGCCCAATGCTTTTGGCTTGACATTAGGAAGTTAGCATCTGAAGGTAACCAGTTGATACCTTGAAGTCTTATTTGAGAATAAAACTCCAGAGACGTTTCCATGGACCAGGGAAAGTTTTCAGTCTCATTCAAAACCCACTTATGTGGATATTTAAGATCTTTTGCATGCATGCTAAGTCGCTTCCGTCAAGTCCAACTCTTTGCAACGCTGTGGACTGTAGCCCACTAGGCTCCTCTGTCCATGGGAGTCTCCAGGCAAGAATATTGAGGTGGTTTGCCATGCCCTCCTCTAGAGGACCTTCCCCACCCAGGGATCGAACCCTCGTCTCTTAGGTCACCTGCATTGGCAGGCGGGTTCTTCACCACCAGTGCTACTTAGGAAGCCCTCAGGATCTTTCAGTGAGCAACAAATTGTGCACAAACAGTTTTGCATGTATCTAGATTGAACAGTGCCCAGTTCCCGGGAACTGGTCCTCTTGTGATCTGGGCAGTGGATTTTCCAAATTTGAAAAGAAGAAACAAGTAAGGGATAGAGAAAGGGGCAAAGTATTAAAGGCAAGGCAGTAGTGAACTGTCGGTAACTCCCCAGCCTGGAAACAACTCATCGAGTAAATATTTTCATCACATCAAATTATGTCTCTCAGAAAATAATGATGGTCTATTCACCCTTTCTACTGTAAGCCAAAATAACACAAAATGGGTGGGATAATCATTGTAGGAAAGTATTCCTGCGGTACCAGGGTTCCAAAACGAGACAGCAGAATCTCATACCTTTACAATGTTTAAAATCAGAGCATAGTGTCATCTATGGAGACAGAAAGATAAACAAATGACTTTCAAAGTTCCATTTAACTTTAGATGTAAAGATTAAAATGCATGAAAAATGTATGAAAGCCAAGAATTCTGTGTGAGGTTTTATGGGCAAGAAATGGGTATCAATCTTTAAAAAAAAATTTGTTTTAAATACATTGATTTCTTCCTGAGATTTATTATAAAGCCATTTGCAGAAAATTCATGTTAAACCCCAGAACAGGAGATCATTTTATGTAGTAAATAACTCTAGCCATAGGTTAGACATGTGTCTCACCCCAGCTTGACAGAAGGATTGGGAACCCCCCACCCAAGCAAAGAGGATTATGCTGCATTGGAGCTAAACCTCAGAAGAAAATATTGCTGTGAGGGGCTTCATATTTTGCCTCTAATATGGGGGATGGAAAGCAGGGAAGATAATGACCACCAACAGCGTAAGGAAAATGTAACTAAATATGGCAGCCCCGAGAAGACAGATGAGTTATGGAATCCCAAAGTGCCCAGATTCACTTTAGAGTTTACAGGTGATGATTCCCTTTGATTCATGGTCATGGTTCTTAAGGGCAAAAGAACTTAGTTAGCTGGAGAAGGGGATGCAAACAGAAAGAAAGCCTTCTCCAGCTGGGAAAACAAAAGATGTTTGGGATGATGTCGATGAAAGCTTTTTTAAAGTGAGAGGTACAGAGAGTGTGTAAGAGGAAGGCAGCTGGAGTGTTTCCAGATCCGCTAATGATGCGTGGTGCTGCTGACAAAGCAGTTCACCAACCGGTGTGAGAGACAGCTGCCTGGGGGACCTGCCCTTTCTCTTAGGGCTGGATCCTAAGAGTCCAGGTCGGGGGAGCCTTCACCGCTTGCTTCAGAGAGCTTTTTTCTTTTGCTCTAATTTAAATGCTTACCACTGGGACATACTTAAAGCTTAGCTTATTTTTTCCCCCCTTTTCAGACTTCATTTCCCTTAGCAAGTATTTGGTTTCTAAGATCAGAAATCAACAGGGGAGAGGACATTAGCCTGGGTTATAAAATGAAATGAAACGCCTTCACTTTTTCATCCACTTTTACCAAAATGCTTGGTTCTTTGCTCACAAGACTGAGAAAAACCCAACCTGGGTTTAAACTACTCACCCGTTTGGGAATCAATTGCCCATCCCAGGGACCCAGGGACCTGTGGGTCTTGGTAATTATGTCTGGTTGGGCCTGTGTGATCTGAAATGTAAAATACGGTGCATGACAACAAAATTCATTTTAGTCTCTTTTTTTCATGTTGTTTCTCCAACTGAAGCAAGATGACATGTGCCACAAAGCCATCATCTGTGATGGTCTTAGAATTTATAATTTCAAGTTGCAGATCCCACATCACCTTCTCCCCATCATCACTAATTGACCTCTAACTCCTCCTTACCCAATTTCAACATGGGGACTTCCCTGTCTCTGGAAGCAGTTCACTCTATCATCAGACTTTACTGTACGATGCACTCTAAATTTGACAAGGTTCTTTCCAGGTGACAGCAGTAAGGCCAATATGTTCGCCATCTAAACCCACACTGCAGATACTGCCCTCCTGTTTGTGACCATTATCTATAGCTAAGCTCTTCCCAGCCCATGGAGCTCTATAGAGAAACTATTCAGATTGTTTCAACTATTCAGTGTTGTTTGCAGTTTGGTTTCATTTCGTGATACAACCTTCCCTCTAGCACAGCTGACTAGCACAGCTGATTGAGTTTGGACATGGGGAAGAATATTCTCAAATGAAGGTTTTTACACATTGGAACAGTTAATACAGGGAGGAGTGGAGTGCAGGGAATGTCCTCAAAATGCCCTTCCAGTATTTAGAATAGAAGTAAATATTTTACCAACTCTAATGCCTTTGTAAGAGTGCTACACAAAGTCACACCTGAGACAAAAGAATGCACTGGTTGCTCTCTCTTCCGTGCAGTCAGGTACCTCTCAAATGATGGCAAGATGGTCCTAGAGATTATTTCATGTCTGGAGTCAGCACAGTACGGCACATGAGCCAAATTTATTCCATTTCCTGTTTCTGTAAGCCCTATGAGCTAAGAATGGTGTTTACATCTGTTAACGGCTGAAAAAAAAAAAAAAAGAAAGAATACTTTGTGACACATAAAAATTAAATTCAAATGTCAATGCCCATAAATAAACACAACTTAAAAGAAAATGATGTTCATCATTTATGTGTTTTCTGTGGTCAATTTCACATTCAACATTTCAACTTTCAGCACAGTGGGATAGTTGTGTCAGAGAGCATTAGGACTGTAGAAAGCCTAAAATACTATCTGTCTAGCCCTTAATGAAAAATATTTGCTGGCTCTTTCCATCTCGGGCGGCCACAGTGAGCGGAGCCACCACCCTGACCATGTATCTATAATGTATGGTCATGCAGAACTGCTCCAGCTTCTCAATCAAGAGGAACGAGCAGACTTACAACACCGAAGAGGAACTAAAGAGCCTCTTGATGAAGGTGAAAGAGGAGAGTGAAAAAGCTGGCCTAAAAACTCAACATTCAAAAAATGAAAATCATGGCATCTAGTCCTATCACTTCATGGCAAATAGATGGGGGAAAAGTGGAAACAGTGTCAGATTTAATTTTCTTGGGCTCCAAAATCAATGTGGACAGTGACTGCAGCCATGGAATTAAAAGACGTTTACTCCTTGGAAGAAAAGCAATGACAAACCTAAATAGTGTATGAAAAAGCAGAGATATCACTTTCCCAACAAAGGTCTGAATAGTCAAAGTTAAGGTTTTTCCAAAAACCAGTAGTAATGTATTGATGTGAGAGCTGAACCATAAAGAAGGCTGAGCATGAAAGAATTGATGTTTTCAAACCATGGTGCTGGAGAAGACTCTTGAGAGTCCCTTGGACTGCAAGGAGATCCAACCAATCCATCCTACAGGAAATCAGTCCTGAATATTCATTGGAAGGACTGATGCTGAAGCTGAAACTCCAATACTTTGGCCACCTGATGTGAAGAGCTTACTCATTGGAAAAGACTATTGCTGGGAAAGATTGAAGGCAGGAGGAGAAGGGGATGACAGGATGAAATGGTTGGATAGAATCACTGGCTCAATGGACATAAGTTTGAGCAAGCTTTGGGAGATAGTGAAGGACAGGAAAGCCTGGCCTGCTGCAGTTCATGGGGTCACTGAGTGACTGAACAACAGCCCCAAACCCAATAACCTGAAGGCCTGCAACTCCTTCCACTATAATGGGCTCATTCACAGCAAGACTGTGGGCATGCAGCCGGCAGTCGATGGCAAAAGGGTCGTGATGGTGCCAGAGATCTGGCCAGCACAAACTGGTTACTTCCGACGTGCAAACCACCGTGAGCAAGAATGCTCAGGTCACCTTTAGGAGCATCCAGCACATGATCTGGAAGAACAAGTAACACCCAGATTTGCGCATGGCCACCATCCCCAGAGCCAGAGCCATCCTGTGCAACCAGAAGTCTGTGATGGTGAAGAAGAAGCGGACCCACCCCATCAAGAAGCTCCTGAACCAACTATCCCCTCCTCAAAGCAATAAAGCTGTCAGCCGCTTTGTTTCTCAAATTTGTTCCTCAAATTAAAACAAAAAAACTTTGCTGATGACTGATACATGTCCTTCCCAAGTCTTCCTGATCATGTTCCTTGAACTTAACAGTCTGTTGCTTTGCCTGAATCTGTATTCTCTACTCAGTGTTTACAAAGCTCTCTGTACAACACCAGGCACATATTATTAAGCAGTAAGTACTTGATGAATGAATATAACCACCAATTTCATTAGAAGACAAATAGAATAGCATATCAGAAGCTCAAAAGATGAAAAGCCAATGGTACTTCTTGTTACAAACAGCTCAGCACCATTTTTCTTGGTGAATATGCAGTTTGAGCTGAAATGTCTGCCATTCTCTCTGTATAAGATCTACTGGTTCTAGACTCCCTGGCTTGTAATTACAAAGCAAAATCTTCTAATGCCAATAATAAGACCAACTTCTATACCTTTTAAGTGCAATCTTCTTGATTATAAGCAGCCACTGACTGAAGACTTCAATTAGAGAGGGAGATTTCTTAAACCCTGGGGCAAAAGTTTAGTTCAAAACAACTTGGAAAGTGGTTTAACTCTTTGAGGATCACCTGCCTACCAGCATACAGCATTCACAGCAAACCCATGATTTTGCACAGTTTAAAAAAAAGAATCATTCTGTGTTATTGGGTGGCTTCTCTCTCCTGAATACTGTCACCCTGGTTAAAGTTAACATGGAAGAAATGTGGGTAGGGAAGACAGAGTTCAGTTTGCTTGTTTAAGTCTCTTTATTCTATTTCAAAATAGCTGGTCCTGGATTTAGAAGTTCGGAAACTTCAAAACCCTTTGGAAGAGTGCAGACATAAATTGAAGCTATGCCTACCCAGCAGAGACTCCAAGAGACTGTTATCATACAGCATATCCCAGGAAGAGCCAAACATTCCTGTACAGAAGCCAGCCAGGCTGGGAAGTAGGACGACAAGAAGGAACCTAGAGAAATTCCATAAACAGAATTAAGAAATGTCTCATCTCCCAAACAGAAATATGTATTCTATAGCTTCTGCAAATTTGCAAATATTCAGAATGAGAAAATTTGGGCAATCAAGTATAAACTAAAGCAATAAAACCCCCTGATGCTCATTCATTCAATCACTTGCTCCTTCTTTCTGTCACCTTCTCTATGATGCCTTCATTATTTTACTATTTAGTTTAGACTTAGTAAATTCATTATTCTCACAGTTTTTCACACTTGGCTTCCTTTCAACCCCTAAGCATTATGTATTCTTCCTTACCCTTAAGTGTCACACTTCAGCCTCTAGAGGGAGTTCAAGTCCCCAGATCCTCAAGAGGAAGAGTTCTGCTGTGACGTGTGGAGGACTCAGTCCTGTTGGACCCGGGGGGTCTGGGATGGAGCCTTTGGTGATAGGAACCTTGAGGTTCAAGGCTCTCCTCCTGCCTGGAGTACTCACCAGGATTCCCTCTCCTTTGAGAATCTCTCTTGTCCTCTTAGCCTTTTCAAAAAAAGCTCTAAAAATGGTTTCACTTTTTTCTTCCTCTTTCTGGCTGTATAGCTTCTATGATAGTCTAAGCAGAGGGATCCTCCCAGTTCAAACACAGTCTAAACTAGCTTATGAGGAAAGGAGATCAGAGAAGCATTTCATAAAAAGTTCTGATTAGTAATGTGACAAGATAAATGTTAGTGCAGTCACTATGGAAAACAGTATGGAGGTTCCTCAAGAAATGAAAATATAACTAATGTATGACCCAGCAATTCCACTTTGAGGTATTTACCCAAAGAAAATGTAAACACTAATTCAAAAAGACATATGCATCCCCAGGATTATTGCAGCATGGTTTACATTAGCCAAGATACAAAACAACCTGTGTCCATTGATGGATAAATGGATAAAGATATATATGTATATAGGTATATAGATAGAGATAGATAAATTTAATGGAATATTATTCAGCCATAAAAAGAATGAAATCTTATCTATGACAACATGAATGGGCCTTGAGGGCCTTAGGCTAAGTGAATTAGGTCTGACAGGGAAAGGTCAGACAGAGGCAATCAACATTTTATTTCTACAAGTTTAAATTATGCTATAAATTAATTACCATTAATATGGTACCTTGTACGTCAAGAGATTTATTATAACAAAGAATTTAGAGCCTATAAATTTCTGACTGCTAGTACAGATGACTTACCCCAGATTTCCTGGGGTATGTTTATAAAACATTCATAAAGTGGACTTACCCAGAGAGAAAAATGAAATGACATGGCAACACCACATGAAATATATTTGCCATAGAATTAAAAAAAAAAAAATCACTATTATGAAAACATACTAGTTTTTATTGCATTTTAGGGAGTGTGGATTATTGGAGATTATTCAGGAAATAGAAAATGTTTAAAACACAGAAACTTGCTTAACAAAATGTTGCAGTCTGATTTTGGTGTGACCATTTATTCCCTACCTGCCTAAAATATTTTTTCTTCTCTTTTGAAGGTCATAATTGTACATCTACACCCTTTGTTCAATTACTATCTCAGTAATGTGGAGAAGGTGTTCAAACTGACCCACAGTTTAGAAGAAGTGAGAAAGGGAGACAGTGTTGGTTAAATGCACGAACTTCCATTTATAGAATAAATAAGTTGTGATGTAATGTACAGCATGGAAGGAAGGAAGAAAAGAAGGAAGAAGAGAGGGAGGGGAAGAGAGAGAGAAAGAGAAGGAGAGGAAAGGAATACAGCAGTGTTCCAAGACTCTAGCCCCAACCCTCCCAACCATTCTAGCCTTCCCACTAGAGAAAATCCTTTGTCAGCTCAATTTCCAAAGCCTCTTCTCCCTTCTTAAAGAAGGAGGCTTTTTACTTTGTGGGGGAGGGCAAGATTAAGTTGATTGACTTAATAAGGTGTGTTAGAAGGAGGTACAGGAATGGACACAAGGAGAAGTAAAGCACTATGCAGGTTGGAAGGAAGACTGGGGAGCAGCTGCATGAACAAAGATGGGAACTCCATTTTTTTGGAGGGGGGAATCTGAATTTCTGTTTTTATTAATTTTTAAATTAGTTTGCATTGGATGTAGAAACTCCATTTTATTTACTTTAGGCTTTGAATTTGTTTCTGGGACTCAGCAATGCTCTGAGACTGAATTACACAGGTCTCCAGGTTAATTTGAGCCACACAGAAAATGTTCATGTGTGTTCAGTCCTCTTTGTACATTCTCTTTGAAGCCCGTAGTGGGTGGCTGGCTGAGGGTCTACAGATTCTGGAGGTTTGCCGCCCTCATCATAATGAGTATCTGACAAGTCCAGCAGATGAGGACAAATACAGGCATGGAGACTAGGATCTTGGTGGTAGGTCCACTCAACATCAACACACTACAGCAACAGCCCAGCCTCTCAGGACAAATTCCCAGGTGGGAAGTAAGACTCCTGGACGAAGACTGAATCTGGAGAAAGTAATTCAGTATCATCAGGGATAATCGTTCATTCTAGAGCCAGAGCAGCTTGTCTTTTCATGAATGAAGTCCCAGAGAAGCCATGGGTGAGACTTTAAAATGAGTCTGCTACTAACGGGTGTTCTCTACCTATAATCGCAGTTACATGGACTGTTGGAGGACTTTCACAAATATCATCAGGAATCTGGTCTTGGCATTAGCAAGAGCTCAGTTCTAGATTCAGAGCCAGATCACCTGCAGAATCTTGGTTTGGTAAATGGGCAGGATATTTGATTTCTCAATTCTCCTTGGTCTCTTTAACTCACCATTGAATCCCTAGGGCTGAAGGATGAACATATTAATCCAGAAGGAACATATAGGATCTACTTCAGTAGGAAAAAGGGCATTTCCCAGAAGAGAGGTTTGTGCTGGTATTACTGTAAAAGAGTTTACAAAGGCTCTTAGCTAATGAGGACTTGGGCTCAGGACTGCCAGAGTTTGAATCTTAGCATCACCACATACTAGCTAGATGACCTGCGATAAGCTCCTTAACTTTTCTCTGTTTCAGTGTCCTCATCTACAGAAGGATAAGTTGTACATACTTCATGGGGTTGTTGTAAGAATTAAATAGGATAACACTTGTAAAACATTGGAAGAGTGCTTGACACATGGCAAATGCTCACTAAATATTAGCTGTTGTTCCCAGCCTCAGAAAATCAAAGACTGAGGACAGATAAAGTTGGAAGGTTAAATCTGATTAAGTGTATTGTTTAGCTTGAAAATGTACTTTAATTTTATAAATAATTGGGTATATAATTCTAAATTATTGTAGTACTTTGTATCATACATTTTGAAAGTTAATCTAAATTCATTTTGCAAGGGAAAATACATTTTGATCATGCAAATGCATATGTTCTAGAATTTGCCAAGAGATCATAATTTCTAACAATATGCTAACTTCATTGGTTATAGCAGAATACATAAGAGCAAGGTTGAAGAAAGAGCAAGGGTGAAGAAAAAGTTGTCTTTACAATGTCATATGTAGGAATTTACTAATACTTTGGTGATTCTCCTCTATGGAAAAAGACACTCACGTTTCTGATTGATCATGGAATCTAGATATCCTTGGATTGACCAAAGAAAGGAAAAAAATGTGGTGTGTAATGGCACTGCCCCATTTCTAGGGAAGTATTTCCTTAAAAGCAAGCCATGCTCCAGTGCCATGCTGACTGCCTGAAAATCCCTTGGGGAACTTGTCTAGATTTTTTCCCAGAATTCTACTCAGATTTTAATAACCTCTTCAAGTGATTCTGATCAGTCAGACTGGGGAGCCATTGTTCTAGGAAGAGTGAAATCAGCATGATTCCCTTCCTGTAGGAAGAGGAGCACATGTGTGCACCCAAGGCTCACAATCAGACCAGGGCCAAGAGAAGGGGGTTTGTGGTAGGAGCAAAGTTCCGACTTCCATTAGGATTGCTCTTTGGAGGATGACCTCGTCCTTCTGGAGATCTTTCCTACTGAATTACTTGAAGGGGCTCTTTCTTTCTCTTTCCTCCTTATGACATGGTGATGTGGTCATTAAGGTTAGGGCCTCTGAACAGCCCAATGGATGGCTCAGGAGAAAAAAAGGATTAAAGAAGTCTCACATTTCATAGTTGATCCAACTCTTTTATCAGAGTGGAAGGCTACAAAATAACGTGGGCCCAAAGTGCTGCAGTGCTAGGTTGCTTCAGTCGTGTCTCTTTGCAACCCTATGGACTGCAGCCCTACAGCCCACCAGGCGCCTCTGTTCATAGGATTCTCCAGGAAAGAATACTGGGAGTGGGTTTCCATTTCCACCTCCAGGACCCAAAGTACTAACTAGTAATAACAAGGGAGCATTTTTCCAAATTATCATGCTGACTTGCTCTCTCTCAGAGACCTAGAAAAGAAGACTGTAGCTCTGGTAGATATGGGTCAGGATCAGCAAACTGGAATTCCAGATTTTCCACTGGAGTCACTTTTCCCCAGAGTCTTATGCTACACTCTGCCACAAGTCAGCTCATGTTTCTTTTCTCTCATTGGTCTGTGCCTGTCAAGTATACACTCTGCACCCAATACTCTAGGACTACAAAATAAATTACATAATCTTTGCTGTTGAACTTACAGGATGGTAAGAAAACATACCTTAAACATTAGGAAAGTCATTACTGCCCTGGGGTCCAGATCAAGATGATAGAGGATGTGAAGCTCACCTTCTGCCCACAGATATATTAAAAACACATCTACAGGTGGAACAACTCTCACAGAACATCTACTGAACACTGGTAGAAGACCTCAGACTTCCAAAGGGCAAGAAAATCTCCACTTAACTGGGTAGGGCAAAAGGAAAAAAAAAATAGAGAGAGAAAGGAATCAGGACGGGACCCAAACAAGATGAACCCAAACAGACCTGCACCAAGACATAATAAAAATGGCAAAAGTTAAAGAGAGGATTCTAAAGGCAGCAAGATAAAAGCAGTTCTTTACAAGGGAAACCATAAGGTTATCAAGCTGATTTCTCTACAGAAACACTGCAGGCCAGAAAGGAGTGGTGAAATACATTTGAAGTCTTGAAAGAGAAAAATATGCAGCCTAGAATACTCTACCCAGAAAGACTGCCATTTAGGAAAGGAGGAAAAATAAAGAATTTCTCAGACAAGCAAAAAGCTAAAAGAATACAGCAATACTAAACCTATCTTAAAAGAAATATTGAAAGGTCATCTTTAAATGGGGGCCTTTCCAGGTGGCGCTAGTGGTAAAGAACCCACTTGCCAATGCAGGAGACATAAGAGATGTGGGTTCAACCCCTGGGTTGAGAAGATCCCCTGGAAGAGGGCAAGCCAACCCAATTTAGTATTCTTGCCTGGAGAATCCCACGGATAAAGGAGCCTGGAGGGCTGTACTCCATAGAGTCTCAAAGAGTTGGACACAACTGAAGGGACTTAACACACAGCATGCATTCTAAATAGAAAAGAAGCAAGAAGAAATAGGAAGGAAGAAATAACAATTGGAATGTAAATCACTTAAATTAGCCAGTATACAGATCAAAAAGAAAAACAAGCACAATACCTACTTGTCAAAGCACAGCAAAAGGATAAATATGAAGATGTAAAAAGGGGCATCAAATCATAAAATGTGGGGAAGGAGATTAAGAAAATGAAGATTCTTCTTTTTTTAAAATGTGTTTGAGTCTATATGACTATCAATCTAAAGCAAACAGATATAGGAAGGGTTAACCACGGCACAATTGCACTCATCTCACACGCTAGTAAAGTAATGCTCAAAATTCTTCATAAGAGAATACTATAAACAATTATGGGCTTCCCAGTGGTAGTGGTTAGTAGTAGGGTTAGTGGTAAAGAATCCACCTGGCAGTATAGGAGATATAGAGATGCTTCCCAGTAGTAGTAGTAGTAGTAGGTAGGGTTAGTGGTAAAGAATCCACCTGGCAGTATAGGAGATATAGAGATGCAAGAGACTCAGATTTGATCCCTGGGTTGGGAAGATCTCCTGCCCCCGAGTAGGAAGTGTCAACCACTTCAGTATTCTTGCCTGGAAAATTTCATGGACAGAAGAACCTGGTGGGCTACCGTCATGGGTCTCAAAGAGTCAGACATGACTGAGCACATAGCACATGCATAAAGAATTATATGCCAACAAATTTGACAACCTAGAAGAAATGGACAGCTTTCTAGAAACATACAGTTCACCAAAATTAAATCAAGAACAAGTAGATAATTTGAACAGACCAATCGCTAGAAGTGAAATAGAATCTGTAAAAACAAAAAAACAAGCAAAAAAGTCCAGGACCATATGATTTCACAAGTGAACTCTACCAAACATACAAAGAACTTATACCAATTCTTCTCAAACTCTTCCAAAAGATCGAAGAGGAGGTAACATTCCCAAAGACATTCTATAAACCCACTGTCAACCTGATAACAAAACCAGACAAAGCCAACACTAAAAATAGAAAATTACAGGCCATTATCTTTAATGAATATAGATGCAAAAAATCTCAACAAAATATTAGCAAATCAAATCCAGCAACATGTAAAAAGATCATACAACATGAGCAGGTGGGATTCATCCTAGGTTCACAAGGATGATTACATATGAAAATCAATCAATGTAACACTTCACATTAACAAAAGAAAAGTCAAAAACCACAAGATCATCTCAATAGATGCAGAAAAAGCATTGGACAAAATTCAATATCCATTCATGATGAAAGCTCTTACCAAAGTGGGAACAGAGCGAACGTATCTCAACATAATAAAAGCCACTTACGACAAACCCACAGCCAATATAATACTCAATGGTGAAAAGATGAAAGCCTTCCCACTAAAATCTGGAACAAGACAAGGATGTCTGCTCTAACAGTTTCTCTTCAACATAGGACTGGTAGTCCTAGCCACAGGAATCAGACAAGAAAAAGAAATAAAAGATATCTGAATTGAAAAGGAAGACATAAAATTCTCACTGTATTCAGATAACATGATACTATATATAGAAAACCCTAAGGACTCCACACACAAAAAACTACTAAATCTAATAAGTGAATTCAACAAAGTACCAGTTTTCAAGATTAACATTCAGAAATCAGTTGCATTCCTTTACACTAATAATGAAATATCAGAAAAGGACTGTAAAATTCTTTTAAAATCATGCCTATATATATATATATATATATATATAAAGGCATCAGATCAGATCGGATCAGTCGCTCAGTCATGTCCGACTCTTTATGACCCCATGAATCACCTCGCTGTCCATCACCAACTCCCGGAGTTCACTCAGACTCACGTCCATCGAGTCAGTGATGCCATCTAGCCATCTCATCCTCTGTCGTCCCCTTCTCTTCTTGCCCCCAATCCCTCCCAGCGTCAGAGTCTTTCCAGTGAGTCAACTCTCTGCATGAGGTGGCCAGAGTACTGGAGTTTCAGCTTTAGCATCATTCCTTCCAAAGAAATCCCAGGGCTGATCTTCTTCAAAATGGACTGGTTGGATCTCCTTGCAGTCCAAGGGACTCTCAAGAGTCTTCTCCAACACCACAGTTCAAAACCATCAATTCTTCAGCGCTCAGCTTTCTTCACAGTCCAACTCTCACATCCATACATGACCACAGGAAAAACCATAGCCTTGACTAGATGAACCTTTGTTGGCAAAGTAATGTCTCTGCTTTTGAATATGCTATCTAGGTTGGTCATAACTTTCCTTCCAAAGAGTAAGCGTCTTTTAATTTCATGGCTGCAGTCACCATCTGCAATGATTTTGGAGCCCCCAAAAATAAAGTCTGACACTGTTTCCACTGTTTCCCCATCTATTTGCCATGAAGTGATGGGACCGGATGCCATGATCTTCATTTTCTGAATGTTGAGCTTTAAGCCAACTTTTTCACTCTCCTCTTTCACTTTCATCAAGAGGCTTTTGAGTTCCTCTTCACTTTCTGCCATAAGGGTGGTGTCATCTGCATATTTGAGGTGATTGATATTTCTCCCGGCAATCTTGATTCCAGCTTGTGCTTCTTCCAGTCCAGCATTTCTCATGATGTACTCTGCATAGAAGTTGAATAAACAGGGTGACAATATACAGCCTTGATGAACTCCTTTTCCTATTTGGAACCAGTCTGTTGTTCCATGTCCACTTCTAACTGTTGCTTCCTGACCTGCATACAAATTTCTCAAGAGGCAGGTCAGGTGGTCTGGTATTCCCATCTCTTTCAGGATTTTCCACAGTTTATTGTGATCCACACAGTCAAAGGCTTTGGTATAGTCAATAAAGCAGAAATAGATATTTTTCTGGAACTCTCTTGCTTTTTCCATGATCCAGCAGATGTTGGCAATTTGATCTCTGGTTCCTCTGCCTTTTCTAAAACCAGCTTTTAAATATATATAATATATATGATATATTATAAATAAATATATATAATTTATAAAAATAAAAATAAATATATAATATATTATTATATAATATATTATATGTTATATATAATATATTATATAATATTATATTATATAAAATATATTAATTATATTAATATTATATAAATATTAATTATATTAATGAATATACACAATATGTTACATATAAATAAATAATTTTATTTATATATAAAATATATAATTATATATTATAAATATAAAAATATATAATATATAATTATATATAGTAATTATATATATACATATATATATGTGTGTATATATATATATATATATATATATGTGTGTGTATATATATATATGCAAAATACCTAGGGATAAATCTGACCAAAGAGGTGAAAGATTTATACTCTGAGAACCATAAAACATTAATAAAGAAAATAAAAAAGAATTAAAAGAAATTGAGATATCCCATGCTCTTAGATTGGAAGAATTAATATTGTTAAAATGGCAGTACTGCTCAAAGCAATCTACAGATACAATAAGATCCATAACATTTTTCACAGAACTGGAATAAATAATCCAAAAATTTATATGGAAAGTGAAAGATTCAGAATTGCTAGAGTAATCCTGGGGTTGGGGGGAGATGAGGGGAAGCAAAGCTATAGTAGTCAAACCAGTGTGTTATTGGTACAAAAACAGGGATATGGCAAAATGGAACAGACAGAGAGCGCAGAAATAAACCCACACATCCACAATCAATCTTTTACAAAGGAGGCAAGAGTGTAAAATGGGGAAAAGACAGTCTTTTCAGCAAGTAGTGCAGGGAAAGTTGGACAGCTGCATGTGTGTCATTGAAGTTAGAACTCACCCTCACATCATGACCAAAATATATTCGAAATGGCTTAAAGACTTAAACATAAGCCATGATTCTATAAAACGCCTAGAAGAGACCATAAGCAATACACTCTCTGACATAAATCATATCGATGTTTTCTTAGCTCAGTCTCCCAAGACAATTGTTATTGTTTAATCGCTAAGTCGTGTCCGATTCTTTGCAATCCCATGGACTGTTTCCCACCAGGACCCTCTGTTCATGGGATTTCCCAGGCAAGAACACTGGAGTGGGTTGCCATCTCCTTCTCCAGAGGATTTTCCCAACCCAGGGCTTGAACACAGGTCTCTGGCTTGGTAGGCTGATTCCTTACCATCTGAGCTACCAGAGAAGCCAAAGACAATAGAAATAGAGGCAAAAATTTTAAAAAGGGCCTTCCAGGCAAGATGGCAGAGTGGAAGAATGTGCACTCATCCTGAAAGAGCACCCAAATCGCAATTAGCTATTGAGCATCTATTGACAGGAGGATGCTGGAACCCACCAAAAAAAGATAACCCATGTACAAAGACAAAGAGGAAGCCACAGTGAGATGGCATGAGGGGCACAATCACAGTAAAATCAAATCCCATACCCACCAGGTGGGCAGCCCACAAACTGGAGAACAGTAATACCAAAGAAGTTCTTCCACTGTTGTGAAGGTTCTTAGCCTCACATCAGGTTTCTCAGCCTGGGGATCCAACAAAGGGATTGGGAATATCCAGGGACTCTGACCTAGAAAGCCAGTGGGATTTGATTATAGGACTTCCACAGGACTAGGGGAAACAGAAGCTCCACTCTTAAAGGTCACACAAAAAAAAATCTTGCACACATCAAACCCAGAGGAAAGGAGTAGTGACCCCACAAGAGACTGAAGCAGACATAACTGCTAGTGTTGAAAGATCTCCTATGGAGGCGTGGGTTGGCACGGGCTAGCCACAGGGATGGGGGCACTGCAGTGTGACAGCAGCCTTAGAAGGTGCCCCTTGGTGTAAGTCCTCTTGGAGGTCACCATTAACTCTACCATAGATCTCAGGCCAAACAGCTAACAGGGAGAGAATGCAACCCTACCCGTCAGCAGATAATTGAATTAAAGTTTTACTGAGCAAGGCCCTGCCCATCAGAGCAAGATCGTTCCTCCTATTAGGAAGCTTACACAAGCCTTTTAGCCTCATCAACCAGAGGGCAGACAGAAGAAGCAAGATGAACTGTAATTTCACAGTAGCTAGAACAAAAACCACATTACAGAAAGTTAATCAGGATGAAAAAACAGAGAATAATGTCCCAGATGAAGGGACAAGGTAAAATCCCAGAAAAACAACAAAATGAAGTGGAGATAGCAAATACCCAGAAAAAAAATTCAGAATGATGATAGTGTAGATGATCCAGGATCTCAGAAACAGAATAGAGAAGATGCAAGAAATGTTTACCAAAGACCTAGAAGAACTAAAGAACAATCAATCAGAGATGAACAATACACTAGAAGGAATCAATAGCAGGATAACAAAAGCAGAAGAACCAATAAGTGATCTGGAAGACAGAAATCATTGTGGAAATCATTGCCACAAAAGGGAACATAGAAAAAAAAAAAAAAAAAGAACAGAAATTAAGGCAGCCTAAGAGAACTCTGGGACAACATTAAACACACCAATATTCATTTTATAGGGGTCCCAGAAGGAGAAGAGAGAGAGAAAGGACCTGAGAAAAAATATGAAGAGATAATAGCTGAAAACTTTACTAATATGGGAAAGGAAATAGTCAACCAAGTCCAGGAAGCGCAGATTCCCAGGTAGGATAAACCCTAGGAGGAACACAGTAAGATACATAGTAATCAAACTGACAAAAATTAAAGACAAAAACAAAATATTAAAAGTATCAAGGGAAAAACAACAAATAACATACAAGGAAACTTCCATAAAATTATAAGCTAATTTCTCAACAGAAGCTCTACAAGCCAGTAGGGAATGGCAGAATATATTTCAAGTGATGAAAGGGAAGAAACTGCAACTAAGATTACTCTACCCAGCAGGACTCTCACTCAGATTTGATGGAGAAGTCAAAAGCTTTACAAACAAGCAAAAATTAAGAGAATTCAGCACCACCAAATCAGCTTTACAGCAAATGCTAAAGGAACTTCTTTAGGCAGGAAAATGCAAGAGAAAGAAAAGACCTACACAAAATAAACTCAAAGCAATTAAGAAGATGATAATAGGATCATGTGCATGTGTGCATGCATGCTGAGTCCCTTCAGTTATGTCCAACTCTTCACAACACCGTGGGTTGTATCTGACCAGGCTCCCCTGTCCATGGGATTCTCCAGGCAAGAATATTGGAATGGGTTCCCTTGCCCTCCTCCAGGGGATCTTCCTAACCCAGGCATTGAACCCTCATCTCCTGCATTGAAGGCTGCTGATTCTTTACCCACTAAGCCACCTGGGAAGCCCAATAGGGTCATACATATCAATAATTACCTTAAATGTAAATGGAATAAATGCACCGAACAAAAGAAACATGAAAACATGTGCACGTATGCACTTTCACTAGCCACATTACTATACTTAACCCCCCAAATGTATGTAATTATTTTGTATTGTTAGGTTAATCATGTTTCCATTATGACTTGCAATTTTAATTATATTTTATTTTTTGTCTGGCTATTGATTGTGAAAACTGATAAACATCTTTTACTGTTGTGATTATGTAACTACTATTCACCTAATACCATAGTATCATGATTGGTCAACAGAACTACTATTCACCTAATACCATAGTATCATGATTGGTCAACAGAAAATAATAGACTTCTATACCACCAAAAATACAATTTAATAGAAGAATCTGTAATTGATTTTTTAAATCCAGATGCATATCAGAATTATCTTGGAATTTTTTGAAAAATACAAATGCCCAGGAATTGCTTTCTTTCCCCAAAGCTCTAGATGTGACTCTAATGAACAGTCATGTTTAAAAACACCTGGACTATATGATGATCTTTTACTTTTATCTAGTTTGTTTCACTTTTTCTATTTCATATTCAGTGCTCCCATTTCATTTAGTTTATGTTTTCCAATTTTTCCTTCTCTTCTTTTTTTGATGTTCTTTCTCAAGCCTTTATCAAGTGTAGTGAAAAGTCTTTGTAAACATATACATAAATAGTATGTATGATATATATATTTTATGAAAGTGATGACATTTTTTCCAAGCTAAAAAATTTGACATTTTGATTCTACTTGTTTGACTCAGTATGAAGAGAATGCTAGATTTCTAACTAAAAAAAAAATATATATATATATATATATAATTACAATAAGCAACAAAGTTTTACTGTATAGAACAGGGAACTATAGTCAATATCTTGCAATAACCTACAATGGAAAATAATCTGAAAAATAATATATGTGTATATGTATAACTGAATCTCCTTGTTGTGCACCTGAAACATTGTAAATCATCTATCAGTTCAGTTCAGTTTAGTCTCTCAGTCATGTCTAACTCTTTGCAACCCCATGGACTGCAGCACATCAAGCTTCCCTGTCCATCACCAACTCCCGGAGCTTGCTCAAACTCATGTCCATCGAGTCAGTGATGCCATCCAACCATCTCATCATCTGTCATCCACTTCTCCTCCTATACATCAACAATATGTCCTCCTATAAATCAACTATACATCAATCAAATATATATATTAAGAAAAAGAAAAAAATAAAAAATGTGACCTAATCAAACTTACAAGTTTTTGCCCAGCAAAGAAAACTAGTTTAAAAAAAAAAATACAACTTACAGATTGGGAAAAGTATTGCAAATGATGCAATACCCAAGGGCTTACTCGCCAAAATATACAAATAGCTCATACGACTCAACAACAACAAACAACTCAATCATAAAAAAATGGGCAGAAGACCTTAATAGACATTTTTCTAAAGAAGACATACAGATGGCCAGTAGGCACATGAAAAGATCAACATCATTAATCATTAGAAATATGCAAATCAAAGCTACAATGAGGTATTACCTCACACCAAACAGAATGGCCACTATTAAAATATCTACAAATAAAAAATGTTGGAGAGGGTATGGATAAAAGGGAATCCTCCTACACTGTTGGTAAGAATGTGAGTTTGTACAGCCACTGTAGAGAACAGTATAGAGGTTCCATAAAAACCTAAAAACAGAGCTACCACATGATCTAACAGTCCCACTCCTGGTCATACATCTGCAGAAAGCCATAACTCAAAAAGGTATATCTCCCCTGTGTTCACTGCAAGGCTTCCCTGGTAGTTCAGCTGGTAAGGAATCCATCTGCAATGCAGGAGATTCTGGTTCAACCCCTGGGTTGGGAAGATCCCCTGGAGGAAGGCATGGCAACCCATTCCAGTATTCTTGCCTAGAGACTCCCTATGGATGAAGGAGCCTGGAGGGTTACCGTCTATGGGGTTGCAAAGGGTCAAACACAGCTGAGCGACTAAGTGCACACACACATGTTCACGGTAGCACTATTCACAAAAGTCAAAACATGAAAACGACCCAAACTCCACCAACAGATGAATGGATAAAAAAGATTTGGTACATACGTATAATGAAATACTAGCTGGCCATGAAAAAAAAAGAAATAATGCCATTTGCAGCAATGTGGAGGCAACTAGAAATTATCATACTAAATGAAATAAGTCAGAAAGAGAAAGACAAATGCCATATGATATCCCTTATATGTGGAATCTAAAATATAGTACACATTAACCTATTTATAAAACAGAAACCGGTTCACAGACATGGAGAACAGACTTGTGGTTGCCAAGGGAGGTAGGGAGGGTGGGAGGAAGAGGATAAACTGGGGATTTGGTGTTGGAAGAGACAAACTGGTACATTTAGAATGGATAAACAGCAAGGTCCTATTCATAGCACAGGAAACTATACTCAATATCCCGTAATAAACCATAATGGGAAAAATATTGTAGAAAAAGAATGTATGTATAACTGAGTCATTCTGCTGTACAGCAGAGATTGGCACAACATTGTCAATCAACTATTCCTCAATTTAAAAAAAGAAAAAAAAATTAAGAAGAACTGAATAAAAACAAAGATAACAGAAGGACTGAAAATAAAAGGAAAAAGTTATTACTGTCATAAAAATAACTTGGACCTATTCATCTAATGGTAATAGCCAAGAAAGATAGTATACAAATTCATGTTGTTGAAATAAGTCACTACCCTTGCTGATTTTTCTGCTACTTGATTGATCAGCTCTTCCTCCCATTCTGTGAGTTCTCTGCCAACCTTCCAAAATATCTTTTTTTAATGCTTATGTTGCTTATATTTGCTTTCTGTTGCTTTTAACAATGATTCCGAATTGACATTGATAAATTAGAGACTATACTCTCATGGATTGGTTTGGGAAAGAGAGAAACCTGAGAACCAAAAGATGAACCAGGAGGCTACTCCAGTGAACAGCATGCAAAGCATGGATGGAAGTGGGATCTGAGAAGTGAGGAGAGGCCAGGAGACACTGTGAAAGAACAAAATCTCGGATGAGTCTTACCAAAGGAAAAAGGAGAAGAGCAGTCAAAGATAACTCCCAAGCTTCCTAGCCCGGCCTGGAAGATGAAAACAGGAGTAATTCCTTCATTCAGCTTTATTGTGTGCCTACTATGTGCCAAGCATGGGCTAGTTGCTACTGGTAGAGAGATTAAAAAGTGACTTGCTACACAGTTGAAAGGAGAGAAGATAAGTTTTACTTTGGACTGGAAGAGTTTAACGTATCAGGAAGAGGTGCACTGGAAATAAGGAATTAAGGCACGTCCATGGATCAGAAATTGAGCAGTAGGGCTTCCCTGGTAGCTCAGATGGTAACGAAATTGAGCAGTAGATTTGGGTATCATTAATGAGTCAAGAGGTTACTTTGGATGAATTCTCAGGAGTGGGATTACCGAAACAAAGCTATAAAAATATTACATGGTTGCTAATAATATTGTCAAATTATTTCCTAAAGTGGCTGTACCAATATATAATGTCATCAGAAAATGATTCCTTACTATCTACTTAGCATTGTTTGCTATCAAGAAAATGAAAACTTTTGCTTATCTAAAAGATAATAATTATAACTTGTTTAAACTATATCTTTGATTATTAATGAAGTTTAACATTTTCCTCTATGTTTAGTAATTATATTCTTTGGACAAATGATCTATTTATGTTTCTTGCCAGTTAGCTTTTTAAATCACGCTATATTACTAAAGGGGCTTCCCTGGTGGTTCAGATGGTAAAGAATCTGCCTGCAATGCAGAAGAGCCAGGTTCAATCCCTGGCTTCCCAATTTGTGATATTTCTTTTGATCCCATGTTGGCTATTTTTATTGTACAGTTGAATTTTTTAGTGTAGTCCAAGCTGTTAAATTACCTTATTGCTTCAATCTGACATAATGCTTCTCCAAACATAATAAATACAGTTCCTACTGTTTTCTTTGGGATAACATTTTTGTAATTAAGTCATCAGTCTGGAATTTATCTTGTGTTATAAGATGTGAATCTAAAGGATTTACCTCAATTTGGTGTTGAGTTATTTCAATGGCATTAAGTAATCTTGAATCGCTACATATTCTAAGCCAAAACAGAAGTGGTAAAACATATGCATACTGACTTTTGACACGAATGGACGAGTCCTGTTGCTTTGGTAGCTGTCAGTTTATGCATCTCTCAAGTGAGTGGATTAAATTATGGTCTCTTCCAGAATTAACCCTTGATGATTCTCTGAAATCCTTTCTCAGGAAAAGATCAGTGCTCCATGAGCCCTCAGCTAGAACACTATGACCCACTGCTTTGGCTGTTGCTGTTTGGATTTCTCAGATAACTTACAAACATCCCTGGCCACACAGCCATGCAGAAAGGCTCAGGATCTAGCATATTTACTTCATTTAGGAAGGCTGCACAGGATATGCCTGGCTGACATGAATGGTGTCTAATGGGCAGTAAATAACTTTTGACCACTTGACCTTGGTCATGTTGATATGACCCCATCAGTTCTCCTCAGTGGTGGGATCATGCAGATGCCCACGAACCACTTCATAAATGAGCAGAGTATTTCCCCTAATTGGGGAGAGGAAGTATGGTAAAGCAGAGCAGTGGAAAGACCCACATTTTGTGAATGCGTGGCCTGATTGGATCCTATGGTAAATCACCAATGGCCCAGCCCTGTCACTTTCTCCTTTTGAGCTGAAAGGAGCCACTGCTTTGAATTACTTGTCTAAACATCAGTTTAACCTCACTTTCTATCCCTACGCTCCCCCGACCCAGAAGCATTTTCCTCTGTTAGATCTTGTTCTTGCCATATTTGCCAGGAAAATAGTTAAAGTCATTTTCCCTGTTACCCTATACACTTCAATATTTTTCTTTCAAGTATTTGCTCAGAATCCAGACTCCCCAAGATAGTTTTCTTGTGTGATGATAACCACCACTATTACTATCACCACCACCACCACCACCACCATCATAAACTGAGCCCCGCTGTATGACTGACACAACTCTATAACCTCATCTAGCTGTCTGGCCACCTGAGTCTGAATCTTATCTCTGCCATTTACTGACTGTGTGATCTCGTTTAAGTCACTTAACCTCTCAGTGCCCCAGTTACCATCTGGAAACTGGATGTATTAACAGCACATATTTTGTAAGGTTTTTAGAAGGTCTAGATGTGAAGTACTTAGAACCGTGCCTGGCATATAGTAAGTTTCCAATAAATGAGAAGCAGAAATAATATTGGTGATGTGGATGTTGTCTCCATTACACAAAAGAGGAAACTGAGCTTCAGAGAAGTTAAATTATTTACCCAAGTGTTCAAGTTATCTACAATTACCTACTAAAAAATTTGATTTAAATAATTTTATTCTAGCCCATTATTTCGTGTCAGGGGTGAAAACCTGTTGAAACCCAGGCTGTGTCCTAGAGATAATACCTTGATTAATGTACAGCCTAGGTTTCAACAGGTTTTTACCAAGAATTGTCCACAGACATGTCTTATTTCCCTACTGCGGCCCAAATTTCCCTGAGAAGAAGATCTCACTTTGTTTTTACTTAAATTCCTCTCCATGCCTGAAACAATTTAGTATACTCAAAAATAATCCAACAAAATCACTCAACAAATGTTCATTAGTCATGAAATAATAAAAAGAATAAATGTTTATGTATATTACCATATATAAAGTAGATGACCAGTGCAAGTTGATATATGAGCCTGGGCACTCAAAGCCGGTATTCTGGGACAACCCAGAGTGGTGGGTGGGGAGGGAGATGGGAGGAGGCTTCAGCATGGGGGGACACATGTATACCCATGGCTGATTCATGTTGACATATGGCAAAAACCACTACAATATTGTAAAGTAATTAGCCTCCAATTAAAATAAATTAATTAATTAAAAAATGTTTAATAAAGACATCATTTTTAAAGAGATTGTTTACTCCCTAAGTAAGTGTTTGTTAAATGCATAAAAATGCATATTCCATGTAAAGAGTCTAAGTTCATGGATACAGAGAATATTAGAACTGGAAAGAGTGTAGTGATCATTGTTTTTACCTATTCATTTTGCACAGGGAGAAATTGAAATCCAGAGAGTTTAATTAAAACTTGGATAAGTCTGAGTAGAAAGTCAGGTCTCATGATTCTTATTACCTTTTCCACTATGTCAATCGACTCTTTCCTGCTATGTAGTAATTATTTCACTCTTGTTCAAAATTAACTGTCAGGGTAAATGGTATAGGGGTTAGGATATTAAACTTAAATTGGAAACATTAAAATGATCCCATAATTTTGTCTCTTTTTAAAAAATACATGTCTCTTAATGCTGTCTACTGGAAAAGCTCATACCCAAAACCAATCCAGTGACAGTGAGTGTACTTAACACCAGATTAAATGGCTTGCAATATAATTTTCAACAAAGAGAAATAAGAGATCTCTGAAGAAGTGAATGATTTCTCATTTGAAGCATTGTTTTGTGCCAGAAAGCTAGAAAGTATCAAAGACTAACTGGATCAACGAGACAGCAAAAGAGACACCGATGTATAGATCAGTCTTATGGACTCTGTGGGAGAGGGAGAGGGTGGGGAGATTTGGGAGAATAGCACTGAAACATGTATAATATCATGAATGAAACGAGTCGCCAGTCCAGGTTTGATGCACGGTACTGGATGCTTGGGGCTGGTGCACTGGGACAACCCAGAGGGAGGGTAGGGGAGGGAGGAGGGAGGAGGGTTCAGGATGGGGAACGCGGGTATACCTGTGGCAGATTCATTTCGATATTTGGCAAAACTAATACAATATTGTAAAGTTTAAAAATAAAATTTAAAAAAATAAAAATAAAATTAAAATAAATAAAAAAAAATCAAAAGATCACTTAAAGGGATTCCCAATAACAAGATTATTTCAAAAAATAACAACTGCAATGTATTTGTAGGACATCAAATATATTAATATAAAGTTCCATCAGTTTATATCACTATAAATACCCTAATTGAACATGATTCAGAATATCAGCACATCCAACTATTTGCTGTGAAACTTTATCAATGAAATAAAGCATTTATTCTGCCTTTCCCTTAGAAATTATATTTCAGATACCAAATAGATGAAAAAGCTAATGTTCATCTTTATAGAGGAATTCCAGCCTGTAGAAAAAGGAAGAACAGTTAGAGAATCACCATTGTGACACGCCCAATGAAACAGTGGCTCCAAGTGGTGATTACCGCTGGATGCTAAAACCATTAGGCACAAGTGGATAAAGGAAGGCTGTGACGGACAGGATTACTAAGAATTATAGACATCACAATGTGATGTAGTAGGAAATGTACAGCGGTACTTGTGAAATATTATTGACTAAAAAGTTAAAACTGGCTTTATTTTTATCACTAGTATGACAGTATGATATAAGTAGAAATATGTTTTAGATTTCATACTCTACTTCTGGCTGCTGCTGCTAAGTCGCTTCAGTCTTGTCCGACTCTGTGTGACCCCATAGACGGCAGCCCACCAGGCTCCCCCGTCCCTGGGATTCTCCAGGCAAGAACACTGGAGTGGGTTGCCATTTCCTTCTCCAATGCATGAAAGTGAAAAGTGAAAGTGAAGTCGCTCAGTCGTGTCCGACTCTTCGCGACCCCAGGGACTGCAGCCTACCAGGCTCCTCCGTCCATGGGATTTTCCAGGCAAGAGTACTGGAGTGAGGTGCCATTGCCTTCTCCCTACTTCTGGCTAGAGTTCCTAAAACCCTTGTAATATCCTAAATGATAAGATTCATAGAAATATCTCTTGTTATACCATTTGGTTTTTGTCCCCTGCTCCTGAGACAGCTCTAGAGTGATAAAGGTAAAAAGAATGTCTCTGTGATTTGTATCACATCCCTTTCTTTTCCTTAATTTTATTTTTAATTGGAGGATAATTATTTTACAATATTGTGATTGTTTCTGCCATACATCAACATGAATCAGCCATAGGTAAGCATATGTCCCCTCCCTCTTAAACCTCACTTCCCATCCCACCCCTCTAGGTTGTTACAGAATACCAGCTTTGGGTTCCCTGAATCATACAGCAAATTCCCACTGGCTATCTATTTTACATATAGTAATATATATGTTTCAGTGCTACGCTCTTATATATGTTTCAGTGCTACCCTCTCCTTCCCCAACCATGTCCTTTATGTCTGCATCTCCTCCTTTTCAACCACACCTGAGTTTATGGTAATGAGATGACTTTCAGAAGGCCTCTATGAATGGGGGACTCATTGCAGGGAAATCAATCTTGTGACTAGAGGATTGGAAATTTCAGCCCACTCCCTGACTTTAGGGGAAGGAAGAGAAGTTGGAGGTTGAGTTAATCACTAGTAGCCAATGAGATATTCTGTCATGTCTGGGATTGTTGCTCTAAGCAAGGACCACTGAAGATGTTTCAGCAGGAGTGAAAAAGAGGAACTGATGAAATTAATGTTTTAGGAAGATTAATAAGGTTCCTAATGCTAACAACCAATCTATAGAAATTATAAGCATCCTTCAGTATTTGGGGGTGACTAGTCCAGGACAATCCCTACCCCAGCCCTGTGGATACCCAAATCCTCTGATCCTTAAGTCCCTTATATAATATGCCATGTGCATACATGCTAAGTTGCTTCAGTCCTGTCTGATTCTTTGCAACCTTATGGATTGTAGCCCACCAGGTTCCTCTGTCCACGGGATTCTCCAAGCAAGAATACTGGAGTGGGTGGCCATTCCATTCTCTAGGGGATCTTCCCAACCCAGAGATCGAACCTGCATCTTCTGTATTGTAGGCAGATTCTTTACTGCTGAGCCATCGGTACGTGTGTTAGTCACTCAGTCATGTCTGACTCTCTGCGACCACATGGACTGTAGCCTGCCAGGATCCTCTGTCTATGGAATTGTCCCTGGAATTCTCCAGGCAAGAATACTAGAGTGAGTTGCCATTTCCTCCTCCAGGGGATCTTCCCAACCGAGGGATCGAACCCACATCTCTTATGTCTCCTTGACAGAGGGTTCTTTACCTCTAGGGCCACCTGGGAAACTCATAATATGGCATAGTGTTTGCTTAGAACCTACACACATCCTGCTGTACACTTTAAATAATGTCTACTTATAACACCTAATTAATACAAATGCTTTGCAAAAAGTTGCCCAGTGCACCACAAATTGCAATTTTGCATTGTGGAATTTTGAGGGGTTTTTTTTGAATATTTTTAATTTGAAGTTTGTTGAAAGAGCAGATACAGAACCCACAAATACAGAGGACTGAGTGTAGAGAACACAGAGGAGTCAAGTAAAATACCACCACAAGGAAGTAACCAGCCAAATCCAGGCAAGGGAGAGAGCCAACAGGACAAATGGCCTGGTTTCTCCAACAAATCAACAACTTTTTAAAAAGGACAGGAAGGAATTGGCTCAAGAAAAAGAGGATTTTGTGCAAAGTGTGGATTTTGAATCCTGATTCAAACAAATCTTTCGGGCAATTGCATAAATTTGAATATGGAATAACTGTTATGTAATGTTGAAGAATTATTGTTAATTTTGCTATGGTGTGGCAGTTAAAAAGGAAAATCATGTTTGTCCTCTGCTACTCTTATAACACTTTTCAAGAGTGCATATGTGCTAGTTACCTACTTAAATATCCATCTCTTCCTTATTTACTAATAAGCAAAATCCAATATTTTTCAAAGCTGCCGTATGCCCATCTCCAGGAGTTAGATGGCAATAGTCTAAGACTGTCAACAAATCCCACATGCCCAACCTTCCTCCAGATCTGGCCAATGAAAAATAATGGAAAAACCTATGGTAGAGATACTGGGAATGTGTTTATTTCAATAGAAGTTTATAGGTGTGTGTGTGTGTGCGCGCATGCACACGCGTGCGTGCCCTGAGTCACTCAGTCATGTACGACTCTTTGCAACCCCATCGACTGTAGCCTACCAGGCTCCTCTGTCGATGGGGATCTCCAGGCTAGTATACTGGAGTGGGTTGCCATGCCCTCCTCCAGGGGATCTTCCAGGGATTGAACCCAGGTCTTCCTCACTGCAGGTAGATTCTTTACCATTTGAGCCACCAGGGAAGCCCAAGAATACTGAACTGGGTAGCCTATCCTTTCTCTGGGGGATCTTCCCATGCCAGGAATCAAACCAGGATCTCCTGCAGTGCAGGTGGATTCTTTACCAGCTGAACTACCAGAGAAGCCCAGAAGTTTATAGATGCTGCTGGCCAAATCCCTCCATTCTTCCTGCCTTGAACATGTAGTGTAGCCGTTTTGCTATCATATAGGAAAATTCAAGAGAAAAAATATAAATGTCAATTCTAACATTGTTGGTCTGTTAAATCAAAACCATAAGTTGTCTACCTGTGAAATAAACCTCTATTTAAGCCACTATGATCAATTTGAGCCCTAATATATTAGCAAAAATTGGTTTAGAGGATGAGTTAAAAATGGAATCAGTGAAGGCACTATTTAGAGGTTTGGGATCAAAATTATTGTGCTGGAAAGGTACTGTTAGATCTGAGAGGAAATCTAAAGGAAGTATTTGGAGAATCGGTTAAGTTGTAAGACATCTACTCAGTGCCTTCCAAAATTAGAGAATTGCTTGGTGTGGAAAAGCCCACATATTTGGTAGCAGGTCTCTGGGTGATATATGGCAACATCTAGAAGCTTCAAGCATCAAAACGGCCTCCAGAAGAGGCAGCTAAGACTCCTGTTTAGAGAAGAGCCTGCAATGATGAGGTGCCATCCTTAAGGATGTGGTATATACCTTAAACCAGTTACCATCACATGGTGCTGTCTCCAGTAGGAAGAATATGTAGGTCTGAGATCCAAGACATGGAAGTAAGAAGTCATCCAGCTGACCACCACTCCCAGGGACCCGCTTGGGGAATTTGTGATTCCCATCTCCAGAACTTTAGATTATGGGGCTCTCAAAGTCTCACATCTTGAAAGAGAGCTGCTTCAATCAAGGGATACAGTAAGAGTTCCACTAAAATGAAAGCTAAGACTAGCTTGATCTCTTTGAGCTGCTTGCTGCAGTAGACCAGCAGGTACAGAACAAACTCACTACAAGAGCAGGAGTTGTTACTACAGCTCATCCTGAATTGGTAGGAAGAAATATGTTGGGCACTCATGATTCACTGGGTCCCTCACTGTTGCCATGCTGGGCTTTCACTGTAAATGGTTGAGTAGAGACTACAAGTAGATGGTAGACAGAAAGGCTCAGACCCATCCCCTCTTTTGAACCATTTAGACCAGCAGGAGCTCTAGTCAAGAGGCAAAGGACATGTAGAGAGAGGGAGTTTATAAGAATCAACTACAGCCTCAGGATCAACTACAGCAGCCAGTAACCATTAATCCTTGTAGGCTTTAATGTAAAACACAAATACGACAATTAGAATCTGGAGGAAATTGTGCCTGGATGGAGGGAACTTCTTGCGACATCTCTGGGTAAGATCGGGGGTGGAATGAAGTGCGTGATACTGGCGCCCCACCAGGCCCCCATCACCAGTTGAAGGCCCCAGTCCTCAGTTGCTGTGCATGTTGGCTGCTAGTGGCTCCTGCTTGAGGACTGCCTTGGGCCAACGGGAGCAGCCTCAGCAGGAAGTTATGCCCACTTTCTTGACTGGCTTCCTGCCCCATCCCAACCTGCTTACCTCACTCTCCCTCTCCTGAAAATACTTTCTTCAAAATCCATCTCTCAGAATTCCCTATTTCAGATTCTAAGAAACATGATCTAACATACCATCTTGGTTTGAATTGTGTCCCCTCAAAAAGCATGTTCACATCTTACGACTTGGTACCTGTGAATATGACCTTACTTGGAAATAGGGTCTTCAAAGAGTGTAATGAAGTTAAAATGAGGCAATACTGGATTAGGATGGGCCCTAATCCAATGACTTGTGTCCTTGTAGAAGGAGAGACACAGAAAAGACACACACACAGGGGAAGTCTACCACATTTTGATGGAAACAAAAATTGGACTTCAGCTGCCACAAGCAACTGCCAAGAATTGTCAGCAACAACCAGAAACTGGAAAAGATAAGGAAAGATTCTGCCCTAGAACCTTTAGAGAAAGCGTTTGAAGCCACCTAATGTGTGATATTTTCTTACAGCATCCACAGGAAACAAACACATTGTCATTGAAGACTCAACTTCAATATCAGCTTCTCTGTGAAGGGGCTCTCTGCTCCCTCCATCTCCTCCTATCATCAACAGCACGCACTTGCCCCTCCACTCACTGCCACATACCATATATAGCCTAGGGGTACATTTCCACTTTCCACAGGTGCTACACTTAGAGCTTCTGGAGAGCAGAGGCCAAGGATGACACTTACTCTGATTTCCAGTTTGAGAAATCTCTTAGGTTAGTATTAGCTTATTAATAGACAACTCAGAAATATATTTTATTGTGGACTCGCTGTGGAAAATACTCCCTGTGCATAAAAGATAGGAAAAAAAGAAAGTTAAATGTTTCTGTATTTCAGTTCAGTTGCTCAGTTGTGTCCGACTTTGCGACCCCATGGACTGCAGCATGCCAGGCCTTCCTGTCCATCACCAACTCCCGGAGTTTACTCAAACTCATGTCCATTGAGTCGGTGATGCCATCCAACCATCTCATCCTCTGTCGGTATTATTTAAGGTTTTATTTTCTTTATGAGTTGGGCCACTGTGGCTCCAGGAGAAAAGCTTAGAGAAATGACAAAGTTAGAGGGATAGACTGAAAATAAAAAGTGTGAGCTGGTAAAAATATTGATAGATGCATTAGAATATTTGAAAAAGTTGGCATTTGTTAACTTTCTTGCTTAAAAAGACCCCAAGACTATTTGATCCTCTGAGTTCATCTAATTTTCGAGACTCATGCTCTTAAATACCTCTGGAAGCTGAAGTACATCTAAGACAAATACAAGTGAATAGAAAATGCTATTTATGAATTTAATAGAAAAACAGAAACATGCTGGTCTCAATTTCAAACTCTGATTTCAGCATACAAGAACACTTATTAATTAAGTCTCATTCATGTTCTGAACTGCCTATTGCCTGTTAGTGCTCTGAATTCACATCTGGAAAGTTTCCTTTGAGAACAAGTGTCCTGCAGAATGCCAGCAATCTATCAAGACCATATTTTTGGGGCTATTCTTTTCTGATTAGACGGTTCTGGGAGACTCGAGGAAGGGAGGTCAGAAGGAGGGTACTGCTAGTCTATAGAGTGAGAGATTAATAATATCAATACAAAAGGCCTCATTCTCAGGAGCCATGTTAGAAGTTGTTGCCTTAGCATATGTTCTTCAAAAACAATTTGTAGGATTGAACTTCAGAATGAAATTCACGAGTTATTGTGAATAACTACAAATCTTTTAAACTTAACATTTTAGCCTAATCCACTGAAAAATAAATTACTAAAAAAGTCAAATGCAATGTTTGTTTTCTTCTAGGTCCTCACAGAAAAGGTGGGAGTGATTCAACCATAAACCACTTAGATACCTTTAAATAGAGAAAGATGAGGCATTATCAGAGTTACCCATTGATCTGAAATAATACAGGTGATAAACAGGATAGAAGCAAGATCACTCACTGACATATCCAATTTTCTATACATAAAAGAGTGGAAAATAAGAAATCCCTACTGATTATTCTGAACGATTTCTTTTTTCCCTTAAGACTTTCTTGTTTCCCTCTTTTCCCCCCAACTACGTCAAATGTTAACAGAATAAGAACACCGTTCTTCTGTCCTAAATGTCTTATATTCAAAATATTCAAATGTAAAATCTGATCAAAAAGGAGCCCCAGTTTTGGAAGGCAAAGAACACGGGACTGTTTAGAGTATCCAGTGTCATTCTACAAAAACCTTTTTCTTTCCTCATGAGGGCCTTTGATACTCTGCCCTGGAAAACCAATACACAGTATTGTACAATTTGATAATGTGTGCACACTGCTCTGTGAGAAGTTGGCAGGAAAAGTAAAGGGAAGAAATAATCCTTGTAGTTTTAGGGGAAAATAATAAGGTCACTGCAAGTAGAATTTTTCCCTTCGTCAAGTCTCAGTACCCATCGTTTTTCTGAGATTGGATTTCATGCGCATTTCCGCACTGGATGAGAAAACTTCATGTTAGTCCTATCAACTCACCTGCCTGTGACAATCTCAAGATCTTAATAGCCAGACCACCAAACAGGAAATAGTCGTGCAGCTCAAGTTTTGAAAGCTATCAGTCCACAACCTTGCTTGCCAGAAATATTTTCCAGAGCCTATCCAATATTTACCATTAAATATTTGCAAGTTTAAAACACAAATATTTTATGTTTTTTCATATAGAACAGAAATAAGAGCTATTCTAAGGAAATTAATTCATTCACATTTATCTACTCATGTATTCAACTGTGTTTGCTTATTCAGTTAATCGTCATTCTTTTCCTCAACTAACACAAGTCAGAAAGAGGGCTGCTGAGTGATGAAAATACGAAGATGAATAAGACCCTGCATTTTCCTTCAGGGAGCTCTTAGGAAGGTAGGCGGGCAACCACAATCTAAGATAGATTTTGATTTACAAAGAGATGCATCCAGTTCCAAACAGGCCAGAAGAGTTCCACCCAAGTGAAAAGGAGCATTTAGGGCCTTCCGAACCACTGGGGCACTGAGCCCCGATCTTAGATACGTGGAGAAAACAAATCTCTACCTGGCTGGGAATTTGCTTTTCTGTGTAACTTTCTAAATCCTTGAACACCAAGCTCTCTGTTTTCTTCCTTGTTCTCATTCCAAGAGTAACTGAGGTTACCCTGCCCAAAACTCTTTTTCCAAAGATGTTGATATTTCAATTGGTTTTAAGTAGCTCTCCATGGACTTTGTTTCTTGAGGGGTTTTTGTTGTGGTTGTTGTTTGTTTGGTTGGTTTTCCAATGTTGAAGGAAAGTAGGGGGAGAGCAGAACTGCGTTTCTTTGAGGAATTTTGCTCATTACCTCTGCTCTCCTTACCTGGCCTTCCAATACCGTGCAGTTCTGAGATCCTTTATGGGACAAAAGGAGGAAAAAGTAGCTCAGTCCCCCTCAGTTGTTTCTGCTCCATTCTTCCCATGCTCACCGACCTGGTCTCTGAACCCGTTTTGCTCCTTATCTCTATTATCTCTACGTACCCATTCTGCACATGGATGACTATGTATTACAGTCTCCACCTTGTTTCGATATCACTGCCATTTGCCTTGCTTTTGACACCTGCTTGGTTGTCAGGGAATGTGAATGGTATACATGAAAAGGCCAGACTTTGGAGACTGACAGAACCGGGATTATCTCTTGGCTGTGCAATTTTGCCAGCTGTGTGACTCTGAGCAAGATCAAATCAAAGTCTTAGTCTCAAATATCATTATCCTACACGGTTTTTGTGAGGATTAAATGGTGTGACAAGCACAAAACACCCAGCATATAGCACAACCAATAAATAGGAGCCATTTTTATGATAATAGTATACACGCCCTGCTTACAGCCAAGACTGGACGTACCCACTTACTGTGACGTATATCCGTCCATTTGCAGTGTGTCAAGAAGCATGCAAAACGCTGAGGCTACACTGTAAGGAATATACAAGGCCCCTGTCCTAAAGGTGCTCACAGATTCTTACAGAAAGGACAGTTTTGTACAGAAATTCTTATGGTCCTAAGTCAACATACCAGTGTAGAAATAAAGACACGGTGCTTTTGGAATACAAAGGATAAAAAGACTCTGTGACATGCAGCTCACCAAAGCAGAGTGAACTCTGTGAAGGCAGAATTCCAGAAAGGAAATTGTGCACATGCTTTTGTCAATTCTACATACAATAATCCTGATAGAAGTTCAATTGGCAAACTTACCAACAATGAATTATAAAAGGTACACAGTAATCTCAGCCAGGGTTTGGTCAGATAAACAAAAATCACTCTAGGTATTTCAAGCAGGAAGATCTTAATTCAGGGTATTGGTTATTTATAAAACCACCAGAGTAAGCTCCCGGAGTTGGTGATGGACAGGGAGGCCTGGCGTGCTGCAGTCCATGGGGTCACATACAGTCACACATGACTGAGCGGTTTTTCTTCTGAAAACCACCAGAAGAATGCCAGAAGAAAGGTCATGGAGGCCACTGCTAGATTTCAGGGGTGCTATTAGCTTTTAGAGAGTCAAGAAATTATAGGAGTCCAAGAAATTCCAGGCAATGATCATACCACCAAGATGTGGTTTCAACATGAAGTGTCTCTGGGGTGGCCACAAAATCTCACCACTGCCCAAATCTACATGTCTGCCAGCTGCTGTCAGAATAACAATATGTGACATCTGCTTCTGCTTAGGCTTCCAGGTCTCATGTTAATGCCTGTATTTACTGATGCTCAGACGTCTTGGGGTCTTGCTAATTCAGGAATGACTGCCCCTCCCAGGACAAGCTAATTCCTAGAGACATGAAACTAACCACTTGTGAGCATCCTTTTCATATGCAAATGAACCAATCCAGAGTCCACACCCCCTAGTCACCTCCTTTATTTGCTCTCATACTCTGGGCCGCTATCCACCTGCCCTTATCACCTTAGGCCAGATACCAGACAACTATGGACTTCCCCTGTGACCTGGTGCCATGCTTAGTCACTCAGTCAAGTCCCACTCTTTGCGACCCCATAGACTATAGCCCGCCAGGCTCCTCTGTCCATGGGATTCTCCAGGCAAGAATAGTGGAGTGGGTTGCCATGCCCTCCTCCAGGGGATTTTCCCAACCCAGGGATTGAACCCAGGTCTCCCACATTGCAGGTGGATTCTTTACTGTCTGAGGCACCAGGGAAGCCTGTGACCCAGAGCTCACTGAAATTACTCAAACTAGCCAATCCTAAACTGAGCTACTCTGCATCTCCATTCCTTCCCATGGAAACACATAAAGGCTCTTCTCACCTTTTCCCTACTCCCTCTGCCTCCTGACGACTTAGGGCTTCCTTGGGTGACTCCCTATGCTTTGGTGTACCCCATTCTCTTGGGATCTCCAAGAACAAACTCTTCAATGACAGTTGTCTCCTGATCTATTGGTCTCACCATAGCTGAATAAAAAACAAAGCAGAAATATCTACATCTTAATATCTCTCATTGGGAAAAAAAAAGAATCTAGAATCCGCTGGTAGGAATTTGGAAAATGTAGTTTCAGGCTTCCAACTACTATAGTAAAAGGTAGAGAATGGAAAGAGAGAGGGGGTTGAGTTCCTGAGAGGCAATCTAGCATATTGAGGCAAGAACCAGTGACAACCTTCCCCTACAGTGACTGAAGGTCTAGTATGGTCTGGCTTCTCTGATCTGACCAAAGTTGGCTACATTTTGCTTTATGACCCTTGCTACTAATTTTTTGAAAGTTTTTAAGCTTTGATTACTCATTGCTCAAGTTCAGTTCAGTTCACTCGTTCAGTCGTGTCCGACTATTTGCGACCCCATGAATCGCAGCACGCCAGGCCTCCCTGTCCATCACCAATTCCTGGAGTTCACCCAGACTCACGTCCATTGAGTCGGTGATGCCATCCAGCCATCTCATCCTCTGTTGTCCCCTTCTCCTCCTGCCCCCAATCCCTCCCAGCATTAGAGTCTTTTCCAATGAGTCAACTCTTCACATGAGGTGGCCAAAGTATTGGAGTTTCAGTTTCAGCATCAGTCCTTCCAATGAACACCCAGAGCCAGCCTTTAAATATTCATTGATGGTCTCTTCAGAAGGGGTTGTAGGCCTTTGTGTTCTACACAGTGTTTGCTACACATTTCAATTGCTAACTAAAACGACTATGTAGTGACTTTGCCCCTTACTGAACAACTGACCATTGTAGACCAGTTGTCTCTCTTGCCTCATCTGTGCCATATGTACTATAGCAATAAAAGAGAATTTTTAAGATCCTTTTAGTAGGAAAGGCACTTCCTGCTTAGAGTATGAGCTGAAAATGGATCAACTGTAACACAACTGACACTTTCTATGCAATATCTTTAAACCTTCCCCATCCCAATAGAGAAAGCCAGGGATTTAGTGTTTGATTACCTCCTATAGCCTAAAGAGTCCTGACCCTGGAACAGAAAACTCAACAGCTAGAGAGATTTTACATTCAAACACATCAATATTCAAATGGTAGTAAGGATTGTATAACTCACTGAATACATAGGACACAAAGAGAACAAACAGCTATAAAGAAATAGACAAATAAAAGGTTGAAGAGAAAAAAGATATCTATATTGTCTCAAAGTATATCCACCCCAGTAATTATCAGACTATTGTTGTTCAGCTGCTCAGTTGTGTCCGACTCTGTGACCCCATGGACTGTAGCATGCCAAGTTTCCCTGCTCTTCATCATCTCCTGGAGCTTGCTCAAATGCATGTCCATTGAGTCAGTGATACCATCTAACCATCTCATCCTCTGTCATCCCCTTCTCCTCCTGCCTTCAGTCTTTCCCAGCATCAGGGCCTTTTCTGAGTCAGCTCTGTGCATCAAGTGGCCAAAGTATTGGAGCGTCAGCTTCAACATCAGTCAGTCCTTCCAGTGAATATTCAGGATTGATTTCCTTTAGGATTGACTTGTTTGATTTCCTGAGTCTTCTCCAACACCACAGTTAATCACCTTCTTGATGATCTAACTCTCACATTCATACATGACTACTGGAAAAACTGTAGCTTTGACTATATGGACCTTTGTTAGCAAAGTAATGTCTCTGCTTTTTAATATGCTGTCTAGGTTGGTCATAGCATTTCTTCCAAGGAGCAAACATCTTTTAATTTCAAGGCTGCAGTCACCATCTGCAGTGATTTTGGAGCCCAAGAAAATAAAGTCTGTCACTGTTTCCATTGTTTCCCCATCTATTTTCCATGAAGTGATGGGACCAGAAGTCACCATCTGCAGTGATTTTGGAGCCCAGAAAATAAAGTCTGTCATTGTTTCCCCTTTTTCCATCTATTTTCCATGAAGTGATGGGACCGGATGCCATGATCTTCATTTTTTGAATGTTGAGCTTTAATCCAGCCTTTTCACTCTCCTCTTTCACCTTCATCAGGAGGTTCTTTAGTTCCTTTTCACTTTCTACCACAAGGGTGGTGTCATCTGCATTTCTGAGGTCATTGATATTTCTCTCGGCAATCTTAATTCCAGCTTGTGTTTCATCCAGGCTGGCATTTCACATGATGTACTCTGAATATAAGTAAATAAGCAGGGTGACAATATACAGCCATGATGTACTCCATTCCCAATTTTGAAATAGTCCATTGTTCCAAGTTCAGTTCTAACTGTTGCTTCTTGACCTATCTATAGGTTTCTCATGAGGCAGGTAAGGTGATCTGATGTTCCCATCTCTTTAAGAATTTTCCAGTTTGTTGTGATCCACATGGTCAAAGGCTTTGGCATAGTCAATGAAGCAGAAGTAGATATTCTTCTGCAATTTCTTGCTTTTTCAATGATCTGATGGATGTTGGCAATTTGATCTCTGGTTCCTCTGCCTTTTCTAAATCCAGCTTGAACATCTGGAAGTTCTTGGTTCATGTATTGCTGAAGCCTAACTTGAAGAATTTTGAGTATTACTTTGTTAGCATATGAAATGTGTACAATTGTGGGGTAGTTTGAACATTCTTTGGCATTGCCTTTATTTGAGATGGAATGAAAAGTGACCTCTTCCAGTCTTGTGGCCACTGCTGAGTTTTGCTGGTATGTTGAGTGCAGCACTTTCACAGCATCATCTTTTAAGATTTGAAATAGGTCCACTGGAATTCCATCACCTCCACTAGCTTTGTTTGTAGTGGTGCTTTTAAGGCCCACTTGACTTCACATGCCAGGATGTCTGGCTGTAGGTGAGTGATTGCACCATCATGGTTATCTGGGTCATTGAGATCTTTTCTGTATAGTTCTTCTGTGTATTCTTGCCACCCTAAGATGGCAGACTAAGACTCTTAGTCCTAGACTAAGATGACAGAGTAGAAGGATGTGCACTCATCTTTTCCTGCAAAAACACCAAAATTGCCACTAGCTGCTGAACAACCATCAACAGGAGAAAATTGGATCCCACCAAAAAAAAGATACCCCATGTCCAAGGGCAAAGGAGAAGTACCAGCAAGATGGTAGGAGGGATGAAATTGCATTTAAAATCAAACTTCACACTTGTCAGAGACACTTAGAGGGTGCAAACAAAACCTTCTGTGCACCAGGACCCAGGGAAAGGAGCAGTGACCCCCTCAAGATACTGAGCCAGACCTGCCTTTGAGTGTTTGAGTGTTTCCTGCAGAGGCCTGGGTCAGCAGTGGCCTACCTTGGTGACAGGGGCTCTGGCTGCAGCAGACCTGGGAGGCGAGGTATGTGGCATAAGTCTTCTTGGAGGAGGTCACCATTAGCCCCGCCATAAAGCCATCAAGCAGACGACCCACAAACTGGAGAACAATTATGCCAAAGAAGTTCTAGCACTGCTGCAAAAGTTCAAGGGCCCACAACAGGTTTCCTAATCTGGGGATCTGGCAAAGGGACTGAGAATCCCCAGGAAATTTGACTTTGAAGCCCAGTGGGATTTGACTATAGAACTTCCACAGGACTAGGGAAACAGACTCTTGGACGTCAAAAAACAAAACCTTATGGGCATTAGGACCCAGGAGAAAGGAGCAGTGACCCCACAAGAGACTGAGCCAGATTTGTGAGTGTTCAGGAGTCTGCCAGGGATGTGTGGATCTGATTGACAGTAGCCTGCCCTTTTTTTTCTCTCACTAAGGCCTTTTGAAGGAGGTCTCCCTTACCTTCATTATGCCTCCTGAGGTAATTTGGCCTGAGGCCAAACTACAAGGAGGGAACACAGCCCCACCCATCAGCAGAAAATTGGATTAAAGATTTACTGAGCATGGTCCTGCCCACCAGAGCAAGACCCAGTTTTCCCCACAGCCAGTCCCTCCCATCAGGAAGCTTCCACAGGCCTTTTAGCCTCATCCATCAGAGGACAGACAGAATGAAAACCACAATCAGAGGAAACTAACCAAACTGATCACGTGGATCACAGCCTTGTCTAATTCAATGAAACTATGAGCCATGCCATGTAGGGCCACCCAAGATGGATGGGTCATGATGGAAAGTTCTGACAAAACGTGGTTCACTGGAGAAGGGAATAGCAGACCACTTCAGTATTCTTGCCTAGAGAATCCCATGAATAGTATAGGAAGGCAAAAAGATATGACACTGGAAGATGAACTCCCCAGGTCACTAAGTGCCCAATATGCTTCCGGAGATCAGTGGAGAAATAGCTTCAGAAGGTATGAAAAGGCTGAGCCAAAGTGGAAACAACGCCTAGTTGTGGATGTATCTGGTGGTAAAAGTAAAATCTAATGCTGTAAAGAACAATATTGCATAAGAACCTGGAATGTTAGGCCCACAAATCAAGGTAAATTGAAAGTGGTCAAGCAGGAGATGGCAAGAGTGAACATCAACGTTTTAGGAGTCAGTGAACTAAAATGGACCAGAATGGGCAAATTTAATTCAGATGACCATTATATCTACCACTATATCCTTAAAAGAAATGGAATAGCTCTCATAGTCAACAAAAGAATCCAAAATGCAGTACCTGGGTGCAATCTCAAAAATGACAGAATAATCTCTGTTTGTTTCAATGGAAAACCATTCAATTATTAGATACTAAAAGAAAAAGAGCAACTTTTCAGTGGATGAAACTAACAGACACCCCCTAAATTAAGTGATCAAGATGACCGTCATCATCACTGGGACAAAGCCACACCTGATGTCATGTCATACGAACACTACTGCTGCTGTGATATTCCTGCCAAAGATGCGTAACTTGAGTCTGATCACAAGGAAACATTACACAAACAAGTTGAGAGGCATTCAACATAATTGGCTTGCAATCTTCAAAATATGTCAAAGGTTTTAAAATCAGGAAAATATTGAAGAAATATTCCAAATTGAAAGATATTAAAGAGATTTGACAGCTAATTGTAATGTGTGATTTTGGACTGGCACCTTTGTGATCAATGACGTTATTGGGGTAACTGATGGAACTTGAATGGAGTCTGTTGATTAAATGGTAGTGATACATCAATGTTAACATCCTAATACCAATGATTGTATTATGGATATGTAGAAGAATGTGCTTGTTTGTAGAAATTACACACTCATGTTTCAGGGGGTGATGGGGCATCTGGGGCATCATCTTAAATGGTTTAGGAAATAAAAGAGTTCTTTTAAGCACTTTCAAGTATTATGTAAATTTGAGATTGCTTTAGAGATTTTAACAAATATACATTTGAGGGTCTCCCAGGTGGCTCAGTGGTAGAGAATCTGCCTGCCAATTCAGGGGACATGAGAGACATGGGTTCCATCCCTAAGTCAAGTTTGATCTCTGGAGAAGGGAATGAATACCCACTCCAGTATTCTTGCCTGGAGAATTCCATGGTCAGAGGAGCCTGGCAGGCTAGAGTCCATGTGGTCACAAAGAATCTTTAACTTTATTTAACTTTAGCTTTTTATTTACAAAGAAACTTGTGTATACCTGTGGCAGATTCAGGTTGATATATGGCAAAACCAATACAATATTGTAAAGTTAAAAAAGAAAATAAAAGAAAGTAGCAAAAACAAAAAAAAAAGCATAGAAAGTTCCCATATACTCCATATCTAAATCACTTATTAACATCTTGTATTAGTTTGGTGCATTTCATAATTACTTGATCAATTTTAATTTTTATTATTAATTCAGTCCATAGTGTATTCAGATTTTCTTAGTCTTAACTTTTCTTCTGTTCCAGCAACTCATGCAGGATATTCCATCATATTTAGTCACCATGTCTCTTAGGCTGTTTTTGGCTTTGACAGTTACTCAATCTTTATTTTTCATAACCTTGACAGTTTGGAGGAGCACTAGTATTCTACAGAGTTGGGATTTTCTGATGTTCTTCTTCATGATTAGACTGGAGTCATAAGATTTTAATAGAAAGGTCACATAAGGAAAGTGCCATTCTCATCATATCACATGTATGCTTCCTATTTTTAGTAATTATGGATAAAACTGCTATAAACTTTTGTGTGCAGGTTTTTACGTAGACACAAGTTTTTTAATCGGTTGGGCAAATATCTGGGGGTACAACTGCTGGTTCAGACCATATTCAACTTTGTAAAAAATTGTCAAATTGTCTTTCAAATTTGCTTACCATTTTCTATCCCCACCAGCAATAAATGACAATTCCCACTGCTTCACATCTTTGCCAGTAACTGATATTATCAGTTTGGGGATTTTTGCCATTCCATGAGGTATGGGTGGCAGAGGATGAGATGGTTGGACAGCATCACCAACTCAATGGACATGAATTTGACCAAACTCGGGGAGATAGTGAAGGACAGAGAAACCTGGTACATTACAGTCTATAAGGTTGCAAAGAGTTGGGCATGACTTAGCAACTGAACAACAACAATAAAAGAGGTAGATAGGAATATTTTGTTCTTTTAACTTGCATTTTCCTAACGATAAATGATTTTGAACATCTTTTCATATGCTTATTTTCCATCTCTTTATCTTCTTTGGTTAGATGTCTATTCATGATCACTTGAGTTGTTCGGGTTTTTTTTTAATGAATTAGTTTACTTTTTGTTTATTTGGCTGCACTGAGTCTCAGTTGCAGAATGCGGGCTCTTTGTTGTGGTGTGCAGGCTCTCCAGTTGTTGCACGTGGGCTCAGTTTTTGCATGTGTGGGCTTAGCTGCCCCTCGGTCTATGGGATCTTAGTTCCCTGGCCAGGGATCAAACACTCATTCTGGGCATTGGAAGGTGGATTCTTAACCTCTGGACCACCAGGGAAGCTCTGGTTGTTTATTGTTTTAAGGTGTCTGGAAAGGAGAGGAAGGAAGGAAGGAGAAGAGAAAGAGAAGGGAGGGAAAGAGCATGGGGGAAAGTGTCTGTGTATTTGTGAGGAGAGAGAGAATTACTGTTTATGTACTATGTACAAGTACTGTTTTGGGCACTTGAGATACCCTGTTGTTCTTCAGTTACTCAGTCGGGTCCAACTCTGACCCTATGGACTGTAGCATGCCAAGCATCCCTGTCCATCACCATCTCCCGGAACTCGCCCAAACTCATGTCCATTGAGTCAGTGATGCCATCCAACCATCTCATCCTGTGTTATCCCCTTCTCCTCCTACCTTCAATCTTTCCTAGTATCAGGGTCTTTTCTAATAAGTTGGATCCTCACATCAGGTGGCCAAAGTATTGGAGCCTCAGCATCAGATCTTCCAATGAATATTCAGGATTGATTTCCTTTAGGATTGACTGATTTGAGCTCTTTGCAGTCCAAGGGACTCTCAAGAGTCTTCTCCAACACCACAGTTTGAAAGCATCAGTTCTTCAGTGCTCAGTATTCTTTATGGCCTCACATCCATACATGACTACCGGAAAAACCACAGCTTTAACTATATGGACTTTTGTAGGCAAAGGTACCCTAGGGGACAAAGTAAGCAATACTCCTGCGCTCGAAGCCAAGAAATATCTAGGCAAGAACTCTGGAGGTGGAAGAAGACTTGATCTAATGTCCTAAGGTGGGAACATGCATAGAGATTTTGAGGAAAAGGAGTGGAGCCCAAAGTGGCTGAAAGGGAGTGAAGAGGAGGGAAGCAGAAGAGGAGGTCCAAAGGGCCCAGAGCTTATGGGTCATGATGGGCCTTTTGGCCAGGGTAAGGACTTTGCCTTTCATCTGGGTAAAATGATGAGGTGCTGCAGAGTCTGAGTAGAGGAGAGACAAAATCTGACTTACATTTTAAGAGGATGACTCCAGTTGTTGCTGTCCATAGACCCCAGTGGGACAAGGTTAGAACCACAGACTTGTTAGAAGGTAAGAGAAGTGGAGGCAGTGAGAAGGAGGCCAATTCTGGATATATTTAATACTTAGAAGCGCCTCCAGCATGGTTTCCTGGTGGATTGAAAGTGGGATATCAGAGAAATAGAGTCACAGTTCTAAGATTTTAGGCTCAAGCAACTAGCAAGTGAGATTTGCTGTCACCTGAGGTGGAGACTCCTGCATGGGGAGCAGGATTGATCAGGGGTTTGGTTCTGGACACACTCTGAGATGCCTATTGGACATGTGAGTGGAGTTGTCAAGTAAGCAAGTGGCGTGGAGTTTGGGAATTGAGGGGAGATTTGAACTGAAGACAAAAAATCAGCAGTTATCAGCACACTGATGATCTTTAAATCCATCGGGGCTGACGTGGCACCAAACAGTGAGTATAAACAGAAAAAATGATCCAAGACCTCCTTGGATCTCTGCTACCTCCTTAGTGACCTCGACAAGAGTGGTTTTGGGGTAGTAGTGGGCCAAACCTAGATGGAAGTGGATGTTAGAGAAAATAAATAGAAAACCGTGAATACAGAAATCTCTTTTGAGGAGTTTTGCCAAAGAAATTAAAGAAATCAGCTGGTAAACTGGTGAGGAAACTGAGGTCAAAGAACAGGATTATCTTTTAAGATAGGAGAGACAACAGCTGGTTTGAATGCTGAAAGGAGTGAGCCAGTAGAGAGTTAAAAATAAAAATCTGATGCTGCTAAAGAGAGGGGAAGGATTGCTGGAGTGCTACCTTTTGGTAGGTAACGTGGGGTGGGGTGGGAGCAAAGATCTGGACCGAGGAACTGACTTTATTCAGAAGCATACAGTGCTAATCTATGGTGGCAGGCAGGCAGAATGTATTAATTATGTGGGGGCAGACAGTGATGGTAGAAAGAAGTGATGATAGGATTCTGGGGAAATTCACTCGTGACTGTTTCAATTTGCTCAGTGACATTGGAGGCAAAGTCATCATTTGCAGATCATGTCACACCCATTTTTGTGTGGACCGCAACTCTGAGATAGAGAAGCAGGAATGCCTTCTCAGAAGGGTGATATTTAGCTGAACTGTGGGGGTGGAGGGATGAGTGAGAGGGTGCTGGAATCTTATGTCCAAAGCCATGTGAGCCTAAGAGAACAACACTAATTTTCTTCAACTAGAGGATGGCGTGTATGTTTGGACAGCAATGTGAGAGGAAGCTGGAATCGCATGTAGGACTGGATAATTTGATAGTTTGAACATCGTTCAAAATTTAACAAATGGCTCAAAGAGGAGAGTGGAATAGTAACATTTGCACTTTACAAAGAAAATGTGTTGGCTTTGTGGAAAGATGAATTCCCCTGGAGAGAGAGGTTCAAGTTAGGAAAACAAGTTAAGAAAATGTTGCAATTATGCAAAATAGAACATTAGGAGGACATAAATGAAGGTAGCAAAGCAGAAGCATTGAAAGAGAATTTGTTGATATATACGCAGGAGAAAAGATGTGTGGTGGTAGTTATTTAAATGTGTGGGATAAAAGGAAAGAAGAAATCATCCAGGGTAGTGAGGCTCTTAAGTTACTAAATAGATGTTGAAAAACCTGATGATGGTTGATAAGGTTGGGAATAGGATTGGAAGAGAAAGTTGGGGGAGAGGAGGAAAAAAACTGAGTTTGGTTTTAAACATTTGCCTTGCTTTCAAGTCATCCACAATAAGAGTGATTTCACCAGAGAGAGATGGGCCAGAGATTTACATGTGGGAGACATAAATATATAACTGAGAACACCCAGAAGAGATTATAGGATGAACTGAGAAATACATCAAGAAGAATACCAACATTTAAGAAGCAGCAATATCAATAAAGGGAATGAAAAAAGAATGGCTGGAGAGGAAAGGGAAAAACCAAGTGATGTTACAGAACTCAAGTAAAAGAGAGTGCTAACGAGTGGGAGTGGGGGTAAAAGACTTTACTGGTGCCAATCTCAAGATGAAGTTGGTCTATCAAATATAGAGATGACACCTGAGAAGTGAGCGAAGTGTATTTATTTATAGCATGCTCAGATCTGGATGAAGATACTTTTCTAATTCTTCACTCACCCTGAGGTTTAATAGCTGATAAGAGATTCAACTGTTAGTTTTCCTAGAAAGGAAGGAATGATGTACTGAGTTCTGAGGTCAGACATTATTCAGCTAAGGTAGGTGGGCTTGGCAGAAGGGGATGGGATCCTAGAAGCTTTCCTAGAGCTCAAAACATCACATTACTCACTTATGTTGTAACTCCTCCAGTTTCAGATATAATCAGACAATGAACTTTTTTTTTTTTATGGTGTGCTGGTGCTTCTTACAATGTTTGCTATCTGTTTATAGGTTTGTAGCCAAAAGACCATTGTGTGGTCAGACTCTTTTTCATGCTGAACACAGGTGCCTGCCAATGTGTGCTTGGCAGAAGCATTCCTGATTTGCACAGCCTGTTGCAATTTGTCTCTTATGTCCACAATCTGCCTGTGGATTTTGCTCAGAAATAGCTATCTCATTCCCTGGAACTGAATCCCAAGACCACTTCTCTGCACTATATTTATTCTTATCACCAAAGGTGATTCTTTAGTTTTTGTTTTTTTATATATAGTGTCCAAAGCACTTTCATATTCAACATATTTAATTCAAGCTTCACAGTAACCCTACAAGATAAATGAGTTAGTTGTTAATATTATTTCCATTTTATGGATGAGAAAACCAAGGCTCAAAGAGATTGCATGACTTACTGAAATTTGCATAGTTAATATTTGGAAACATAATAATAATGGCTGAAAATCTATTGTATTTACCATGAGCCAGCACTGTTCTGTGCAGTCTATTATTAAAATACTATAATTTATTTAATCCTTATAACAATCCTGCAAAAGATTCTATTAATTCCCTAATTTGTAGATGTGGAAACTCAAGCACAAAAAGGATAAATATCTTGACCAGCCAAATAAGTAATAGAAGAAGGATTCAAAGTCAAGTAGTGTGATTTCTAAACCAGCTATGTTATCCTTGAATCTCATCTCCAATTAAAACATAGTGTCATCTATTTTGTGTGGTTCTAGGATTAAGTATCAATAAAACATTTCTTCTAGCACTTGCTGCTTGAGCTAACCCACCTGACTTTTTTCCTTAAGTCTCTTCAAATTCCACTTTTCCATTTTCCACATATATTGAGTCTCATGAGGCAGACAATGCAGACTATCTTACAATACCTAATTCTGAGACCCCTTTCCTTCTATCAAGTGTTCAGTAGCACCTGAAACACTCAAAGTTGCTTAAGATTCTGGGTGTGATATTTGAGGCCGTTCTAGAGCTCATGGATGAGTTCCCTGTCTCTTTCTCTCACCCAGGCATTTGTAGCATTTGCCAATTTCCATTGTGTAATTATTTCAGGCTACCAGCCTACCAGTAATGCTCAAAATTCTCCAAGCCAGGCTTCAGCAATATGTGAACCGTGAACTTCCTGATGTTCAAGCTGATTTTAGAAAAGACAGAGGAACCAGAGATCAAATTGCCAACATCCGCTGGATCATGGAAAAAGCAAGAGACTTCCAGAAAAACATCTATTTCTGCTTTATTGACTATGCCAAAGCCTTTGACTGTGCGGATCACAATAAACTGTGGAAAATCCTGAAAGAGATGGGAATACCAGACCACCTGATCTGCCTCTTGAGAAATTTGTATGCAGGTCAGGAAGCAACAGTTAGAAGTGGACATGGAACAACAGACTGGTTCCAAATAAGAAAAGGAGTATGTCAAGGCTGTATATTGTCACCCTGTTTATTTAACTTATATGCAGAGTACATCATGAGAAATGCTGGACTGGAAGAAACACAAACTGGAATCAAGATTGCCGGGAGAAATATCAGTAACCTCAGATATGCAGATGACACCACCCTTATGGCAGAAAGTGAAGAGGAACTCAAAGGCCTCTTGATGAAAGTGAAAGTGGAGAGTGGAAAAGTTGGCTTAAAGCTCAACGTTCAGAAAACGAAGATCATGGCATCCGGTCCCACCACTTCATGGGAAATAGATAGGGAAACAGTGGAAACAGTGTCAGACTTTATTTTTCTGGGCTCCAAAATCACTACAGATGGTGACTGCAGCCATGAAATTAAAAGACGCTCACTCCTTGGAAGGAAGGTTATGACCAACCTAGATAGCATATTCAAAAGCAGAGACATTACTTTGCCAACAAAGGTTTGTCTAGTCAAGGCTATGGTTTTTCCTGTGGTCATGTATGGATGTGAGAGTTGGACTGTGAAGAAGGCTGAGCGCCAAAGAATTGATGCTTTTGAACTGTGGTGTTGGAGAAGACTCTTGAGAGTCCCTTGGACTGCAAGGAGATCCAACCAGTCCCTTCTGAAGGAGATCAGTCCTGGGATTTCTTTGGAAGGAATGATGCTAAAGCTGAAACTCCAGTACTTTGGCCACCTCATGCAAAGAGTTGACTCATTGGAAAAGTCTCTGATGCTGGGAGGGATTGGGGGCAGGAGGAGAAGGGGACGACAGAGGATGAGATGGCTGGATGGCATCACTGACTCGATGGACGTGAGTCTGAGTGAACTCCAGGAGTTGGTGATGGACAGGAAGGCCTGGCTTGCTGCGATTCATGGGGTCACAAAGAGTCGGACACAACTGAGCGACTGATCTGATCTGATCTGACCAGCCTACCAAAATGAAATCAGCTGGCTTGCCAGATTCCTGAAATTTTAATAATTAGCTCTAATTCTGTCCTAAGTGATTTTCTGTAATATACTTGAAGGGAAAAACTTGTAAAAAGATTGTATTTATTAGCCACACTTTACATATGAGAAAACTATGGCACAAACAGGTTAAGTAACTTAACCAAGATCAATCCGTAACCAAGTGACAGTCAGGATTTTGATGTGGCATAGAGCTCCAGTGGCCCTGCTCTTATCTGCTCCACTGCCCACCTCTCAAATGCTGGCTGGGAGTTTCTGATTCATCTTTGCTTTCAAAGGTCCCTGCCTGATTGTCTAGACTCCCATCTCTCCATTCCATCTTACATACTACTAACAAAATTCTCGTTCTGGAGAAAAGAGCTGATCGTATCATCCCCCTGCTCAAATACCTTCAGATAGTTTGCTGCTAGAGATAGGGTAAAACACAAATTCCTCATCTTAGTATCTGTGTCCTCTGAGGTCAGCTCCTGTAGGTTTCATTTACAGTGCCCCCTGAATGTTCTGTCTGCTCCAGTTGTATTGAATCAATTGTGATTTCTCAAACTGGCCATGTGCTCTCCTGCCTCTGGACACATGCAACTCTTTCCATCCATCAAAGTCCTACCACTTTCAAAGTCCTGAATAAATGCCACTTTCCCCATCAGATCTTCCCACATGCCTCCAGTTGGAATAAATTTATTTTCTGCTTCTTGTTGTCCCACCACGTTTGACTTGTACTACTTCCGTTATAGCACTTGCAACGATCTGTTTTTTATTACAGTTATATTGCGTGGTGTGGGAGATACGTCTGTCTTCTCAGCCACAAGAATGAGTCTTTGTGGGCAGGGGCCGTGGTCCATTCCTCTTTATATCTCTCCCCCAAAACCCAGGATAGTGTCTTACTAAAGGCAGGAGCTGAATGAGTCTTTGCAATTTTTATTGCTAAGTGAGAACAATGAAAATCTGAACTTGGTGTGAACTGAGTATTTTCTCTCCTCTTTCCCAGTTCGTGGGATGCTACCCACTTTAGGTCATCCCCTGAGGACAGGATGCCAACCCCACGTCAACTATGGAAGCAACGAATCAACACCTTGTACCATGGCCACAGGGGCCATGGAGGGAGAGCAACAGCTGACCTTATTGGGGTGGGGGGTCCTGAGTCAGTTTCTGGACCTGCCTTTGCCCTCCTCCACTGATCTGGGACAGCGGCTTGTTTCCCACTGCAGTTCTCCCCTTGGTCGCAGACACAGCTGCCTCCCAGACTGGACTCAAATCCATCCCAAAAGGTGGAGTCTTCCACCTTAAGGACCTACAGCCCAAAACATCATCTTTCCCCATTCCTACCCACCTTTGTTGTCTACGCTTTCATAGTTCTGTTGTTGTTTTAGTCGCTAAGGTGTGTCTGACACTTTTGCAACCCCGTGGACTGTAGCCCGCCTGGCTCCTCTGCCCATGGGATTTCCCAGGCAAGAACACTGGAGTGAAGTGAGTTGCCATTTTTTTCTCCAGGAGATCTTCCTGACTTGTTTTAGGGCCTTCAGAAATACAACAGAGCCACCTGTCTTCTCTCCTAAGGTGACGACCCAATTACCAGCAAAGTCTGTAGCTTTTGCCCCTATGGCAGAGTAGAGTTAATTGAGTGCCTTCGAGGACTCTCAGGTATGGCCACACGAGTTTCTGGGGCTTTGCTGGGAGAGCAGAAAAGTGAAAACAACATCCCCACTCCAATGTGTGCACACCAGTCTAATCCCCAGACGGCACTAGTATCTCAACATCAGCACCATTGCTTTGGGGCCTGCATAAGTCTTTATTGTAAGGGTATCATAAGGACTTTGCAGGATAATTACCAGAATTCTTGATTTCTGCCCACTAGATGCCAATAGCACCATCTGCTTCAGTTGTGACACCCCAAAATGTCAGCACATATTGCCAAATACCTTTGGGTGGAAAATCTCCGCCCAGTTGAGAACCACTGATATAGGTAAAACTGCCGTATAAACGAGCCCTGTCCTGTTAAGATTCCATTGGTCCCAGTCTTCTGATGATCAGTTACATGTTGTCTTTGGGGTCGTGCCCAAGCTCCCTCTGGTATGGGAACATTCCTGGGTGGCTGCCTCCAGGATGGGTGGCTAGGTTATCATCCTGATATTGATATTGGTCCCCACACAGAACACAAGATGAGAGGGCCATGTTTCCAGGAGATGATTTGTTGAGGTTAGGCATGCTCTTTTGAGACCCTTCTTGCCTCTGAGTCTAGCACTCTGAACCAGGGCCCAGCAACAGGCAAAAAAAAAGAAAAGAAAAGAAGGTCAACCCTAAGGCTCTTTTACTAATTAGGCTGCATTTCTTTGTAAAAAATAGTTTTGGAAGGATCTCATTTTATGGAATCTTGCCCTAAACTCAAGCAACGTAAGACATCCTCCTCAGCTGCTTTAAGAAAACACCTCAAAGGGTCAATAAGGCATTTGGGGGAGGGGAAATATATATAAACTCCCTATTGTCAAATTTCCATCCTCCTTTAGCACACGCACCCTTTCCTACCCAGATTCTTCTTTTCCCTGTTGAAAGGCTTAATGTATATATTTCCAAAGGAAGATTAAATATCTTGTCATTGAACATTAGAAATGATTCACAAATCTCCCAATAACTTGCTTTTCTGTAAAATGCAAGAGTACAGGTTTACATTACATTGGTGTTCAGAATGTTTCTTTATGAAGCTTTTTCCTTGGTGTTAAATGGCCTAAAGTACCATATGTTTCTTAATAAAAAGCCATGTAAAAACCTACATTAATAAACTGAACTCAAAGAAAAGCTGCCCCAAGACGGCTCTAACCAATCCTTTTTATGGGCTTGCCAACAATTTCAAGATTGTCTTAATGAAAAAAATTTATGTTGCTGTCTTTGTGGACCCCGGCAGACCAGTTCCCCCAGTTCCCCCTCACCCCACCCCGGGGGCCCTGCCGATACTCCAGGGCCCTGCAGAAGGGCTCGCTCAGGCCTTCCTTGGCAAGAAGTTCAGAGAAGGGCTAATCTGTCTGGGAGCTCCTGCAGCACACGAGGACCAGTGGCCGCTTCCGAGTGCTTGCCTGCTAACACTCCCAGGAGCCCCACTGCCACCTCTGTGGTCACTCTGGGACTACACTGTGCAAGGTAAGCAGGGGAGAGACTTTAAAAGGGAAAATTCTTCAGAACTCAGCCTGAGCAGCCATTAATTTGTTTCCCAGAGTCCATGTTTCTCAATATGTGGGAGGGGAAATAACATGCCCTTTAGACCAGCATTTTCCCTCACTATTGCAATTGCCTTTGTGTGTGCTGGTCTCAGCTACTGAACAGTAAATTCCTTGAAAGTGTGATTGTATTTTGTTGATCAAATATCATACTTAGCATTGTCTTGGTTTGTCAATAGGCCTTCCATCTCTATGCACTGAGATTTGATTGCTTTCAAATTCTAGCTTGGCCACATGTTGGCTATAGGTTACATGATAAATGTTTGTTGATTAAAAGAATGAATGGGGTCTTCCCTGGTGACCCAGGGATTATGAATTTGCCTTGCAATGGCGAGGACACAGGTTCAATCCCTGGGCTGGGAACTAAGATCTCACATACTAAGCCTGAGCACTCTGGAGCCCGCTTGCTGCAGCTACTGAAGCCTGCATGTTCTAGAGCCTGGGCTCCACAAGAGAACCCACTGCAGTGAGAAGCCAGCACAGCACAGCTAGAGAGCAGCCTCTGCTCAATGCAACTAAAGACAGCCTAGGTGCAGCAACAACAAAAAAAAAATTTAAGTTAAATTTAATTAAAAAAAAACTAATAAGTAAAAATAAAAGAATGAATGGAAGAGAATGGTGACTGTTATACGTAACTAGTAACATGACAAATCCAGTAAATGATGTCACTTTTATTTGTATTTGCATTATGTGTATTACAGTTACTAATACTCGCTATGGGTACCTAAAGCAATTTAAGCTCTCTGAACCTCCATTTTTCTGTCTGTAAAATGAGTTTCGTAATCCCTGTCTTCTTTCTAGGTTACTATGAGGAGTAAGTGGAGAAGGAAATGGCAACCCACTCCAGTACTCTTGCCTGGAGAATCCCAGGGATGGAGGAGCCTGGTGGGCTGCCGTCTATGGGGTCGCACAGAGTCGGACACGACTGAAGCAACTTAGCAGCAGCAGCAGCATAGGAGTAAGGATCCATAGCAGGCACTCAGTAAATGCTGATTCTCCTAGCCCTCCTTGTACGGTAGAAGTAAGGACCACTTTGCTTTCCACCACCTATCAGGACACAAAATCACCACAGCTCCCCTTACTCCACACATCGTAACACTGCCATAATCCTGCAAAGGGAAGATGCGATTCTACTGCACCCTCCTACTCTCCATTCCTGTAGAGAACATAGAGAGGGAGGCACTCTGGCTTGAAAGAAACACCAGCCAAATCTGTGCCTTATGTCTACTGATCACATGCTATGCTCATCAGCTTTCTTCTGTATTTTTTCCTCTCTCCTTCTTTCTTCTGTCTCTTAATACACCTATTTTTGAGAAATGCTAGTTTATCTCCACAAGACTAGTAAGAAAAAGAAAGTGCTCTTAACTCTTCATATTCTGCAAAGACAGCAGGGCACTGCTTAAGACTCGGTGTGGTGGTGGGGTCTGGGAGGGTGACATTTTCTTGGGATGAAAATTGAAAGTGACAATGGACTGCTCTTGGGGATGACATCTTTTCCATCCTGTAGTTCTTTCGCTCATGAATTCTGGATTTGTTTGCTTGTTTTTCTTACCTCTTAGGAAATGTTTTGTTTTAGATACTTTTAAACATCTTCATTTTACAGATTGTCAGGTAGAAAAAGGGAAGATGTGTTCCTGTGTGACTACAGGAGCAGAGTCAGGACAATGGATAGCAGTCAGACAGATCAAATTCTGAGCCTCCACAAGTCCGAGCTTTCCAAGAATTGGAATGCTGTAACCAGAGGAAGAATCTGACTAGGCGAGCTCACCACCGCTGGAAATGTTTAGGCAGAGATTGGATCACCTTGTCAGAGACACCATAGAAGAGATTCTTGCTTTGAGTAGGGAAATGAGCTAGATGACATGTAACAAAAAAGAAGATTCTTTGACCCCCCCAAGATTAATTTAAACCAGTTTTTATTTCTGACCTTACAAGTCTACTTAAACAACAGGTACTGACGTATTTTCTCCTATGACTGGGCCTAACGGGTCCATCATTAAGGTAGTTCCTGTCTCTGATGATGCCAAGCGGCAAAGATGGAAAATACCTTTCTGCCAAAGCTTCTCTGTGGCTGTGGCCTTACAGTTGTTCTCCTAACCCCCTTGTTTGTCTAGCCAAGTTTACTTTTTTTCCTTTTATTAGACTAGTTTTGACCCCCTCTCTGGTTTTCATCTACATGAAAGGGTTCTGACCCTTGACGTCTCCTGACTCCTAGTTGCTCGGTACATGCCCTGAATTTCTCTCGTCTGCTTGGTGTCTGAATTTCTGCTTCACCTTGATCTCAGTTTACATTTGCCCTCATTTCCTAACTACCTATAAATTTACTATGATGTTTAAGTGATTAAATTCTGGATTAGCCTGGGTTCAAATCCTACTTATTGCTAGTGGCACACTTTAGACAAGTCACTTCAGTCCTCTAAACTTTGTTAAATGGAAATATAGTACCTGTGTGGGAGAGGACACAGTCTGTGTCCAGTAAGTGTTACTACAGCTTTTATTTCATGAAGACTCTGATTCAGCCTTTACTCTCAGGTCCCAGCTTCCTAATCCATGTTGATGCTCTGACACCATCAACCACTATCCCAAGACAAACAGAATCTTAATTTAAACTTCCCTTGTTTAATCAAACAAATATGTTAGAGTTAGATTGGCCACAAATCATTTCCATAAGGTGAGTCCTATTTGTCCATTAAATTGCATCATAACGTTGCAAATCTGATTCTTTCAAAAATCAGTTTGGACCCTGAATATAATGAAATTGAGCTTCAGAATTCAGAAAATACTTTCAAATCAAAAATAGCTTACCACTAAGTAATTGTCCACATTCAAAACACTGGTAATAATCATATACTCTTTGCACAGTTGCAATAGGAGGCAAGACAGCAAGTTTGAGAAGCATCAAACCCCCAAATTCCATCTATCTGTGATGTATGATCCTTTAGAATGAATGTGTGACTAAATTCATGAATTTGTGAGTTTAGAAGTCTATCCAGCAAAATGAGATCATTTGTCAGTGTTGCAAAATCACTACTCACTACTATGTTTAGTATTATTATTCTGTCTCAGGACAGCCAACTTAAAGAGAACCAGATATCATACGGGTTCAGACAAGAGGGCCGTGGAAATGTTTTTGATGAAACAGGCACAGTGCATTCTTGTTAGCCATTGGCTGTTTCCTGAAAATGTCCATCAATCTAAAATTCACCAGACTCCTGGAAGCAGAACTTGAACCAAACCTAACTCCAAACCAAAATTCAAATAGAACTGAACCCAAATGTTAATGTTTCACTAAGCTATGAACTGAAGCAACTTTCACAGGGGAAGGGGGAAAAAACTACGAAAGCAGTTTGATTTGAAGCCAAATGCTATATGTTTTATAAAACTGTTGAACTGGAACAAAATCAGATCAAAATATCCCCTGAACTAAATTTAAACAAATAAATTTTTATTTCTTTCAAATTGAATCCCTGGCTACACATAAGGCTTGTGTGCTCAGTCGCTCAGTCGTGTCCGATTCTTCACAACCCCATGGACTGTAGGCCACCAGGCTCTTTTGTCCATGGGATTTTACAGGCAAGAATACTGGAATGGTTGCCATTTCCTCCTCCAGGGAATCTTCCCCACTCAGGGATGGAACACGTGTCTCCTGTGTTGGCAGGCTGATTCTTTACCACTGAGCCACCTACAAATAAGGCTTACTTTAGTACATGTGATATTTAATACATGTATAGTTTCTCTTAGGCATTTTTTTTCCTGTGTCAATTTTCTGTTTAATACAAAATCCCAGAAAATTGACACAGGAAAAAAAAAAATGCCTAAGAGAAACTATACAAGTCATCTTCCCTAGTGGCTCAGACGGTAAAGCGTCTGCCTGCAATGCTGGAGACTGGGGTTCGATCCTTGGGTCGAGATCTCCTGGAGACGGAAATGGCAACCCACTCCAGTACTCTTTCTTGGAAAATCCCATGGACGGAGAAGCCTGGTGGGCTACAGTCCATGGGGTCGCAAAGAGTCGGACACGACTGGGCGACTTCACTTTCATTTTAATAATCCCTATCCCTACCTACTTCACTAGAGTTACTGTTAGGATTCAATTAAATAATAAGCAAGTACTTTCGTCAGTATCATCCTCATGAAAGTGAAAGTGAAGTCGCTCAGTCGTGTCCAACTCTTTGCGACCCCATGGACTGAAGCCTACCAGGCTCCTCTATTCACAGAATTTTCCAGGCAAGATTACTGGAGTGGGTTGCCATTTCCTTCTCCAGGGGATCTTCCCAACCCAGGGATCGAACCCAGGTCTCCCGCATTGTAGCCAGACGCCTTATCGTCTGAGCCACCAGGGAAGTCATCATCTTCATAATTATTATGCAATCTGCATTGTATCCAGCACTGCTTCTGCTGCTGCTAAGTCGCTTCAGTCGTGTCCGACTCTGTGCGACCCCATAGATGGCAGCCCACCAGGCTTCCCCGTCCCTGGGATCCTCCAGGCAAGAACACTGGAGTGGGTTGCCATTTCCTTCTCCAATGCATGAAAGTGAAAAGTGAAAGTGAAGTCGCTCAGTCGTGTCTGACTCTTAGCGACCCCATGGACTGTAGCCTACCAGGCTCCTCCGTCCATGGGATTTTCCAGGCAAGAGTACTGGAGTGGGGTGCCATTGCCTTCTCCAGTATCCAGCACACAGGGGGTCAAATTAGAATTTTGAGTCCTCCAATATGTTCGCTGGCCACCAGAGGGCAGCAAAAAGGTAGAAACCCTTGCTGGAACAGACTGCGGAACTTGTCTTATTTGTGAAGACAGCACTGAGATCTTACTATGTGCCAAACACTGTTCTAAGCATCTTGCATATATTAATACATTTAGTCCCACGAAGTGGATTCTGTTATTACTCCCAATGGAGACGATGAGAAAACTGAGGCAAAGAGAGGTCAAGAAATTTGTCCAAGATCACCCAAAAAACTAACAGGTGGCAGAGCCAAGATTTGAACCCAGGCAGCCTGGCCACAGAATTCCCACTCTTAACTTACCATCATACACTGCCATTTGATATTCATTTTGGAAGATTCTAACCTGGGAGAGGTTGAAATCCTGGCCTCATTCATAGGCATGGGCGGACGTGCAACCCAGGATGACTTTATAAAGTTCAGGACCCAGAGCAGAAGAGAGTCAAAACTTAAGCCAGGAGAGTGTGATGTGGTCAACAAAAATGTTAGGGACTAATTCAGGGCACAGGCCTCAATCAAGTAAACAGAGGAAAGTTCTGCAAGTGGGGAGGAAGATAGGATTCAAGCACAAATGTAGGAAAGGATCAGGACAATTGCCCTTGACAAAAGATTGTTCTCATGGTGGCTGAGTCCAACTGGCTCATCCTTCTGAAGCGGCAGGATGCCTTAAAGTTTAAAGCGCCAACACTTAACAAGACAACAGGGAGCTGACTCGGTTCCATTTGCACAGCAATTTCCAACTCCTGGGTTTGTTTTGTATTGTATTTTTTTTAGCAGCAAACACAAAACCTACTATCCTGGTCATCACAGCCAAGCCCCTCAAATTAACAGGTCCTACTAATATGCTAGTGTCTTCATGTCCCATACTCACCCCACCCCACTGCAGTCAGACCTTTGCCCACACCACTTCACAGAGACTGACCTCCCCAAGGTCACCAGTCATCTCCAAATGCCAAATTCACTTGGCATCTGCAGGTGTGTCTGAAGTTTTTTTTTTTTACTTTCTTGGTCACTCCTTTCTTCATGAATCTCTCCACTCCTGGATTAGAAATGCCTTGTTTGAGGCATACACCCTCAATCCAGATGCAACCCTGCTTCTCTGAACACCACTTTATGGTCTGTTTACTGGCTTCTCTTTTGCACATCTCTTGTCAAAAGCAATGGAATGGCTTTTAACTGGCCTCCCTACCTCCACTTTGGACACCCTGATCCATTCCTTTTTTTTTAACAGATTTTTTTTTTCAATGTGGACCAGTTTTAATGCTTTTACTGAATTTGTCACACTATTGTTTCTGTTGTTGATGTTCTGTTTTTTCGGCCACAAGGCATGCAGGATCCTTAGGTCCCCGACCAGGGATCAAACCCACACCCCTTGTATTGGAAAGTGATGTCCCAACCACTGGACCACCAGGGAAGTCCCCTAATCCATTCTTAACATTGCTTTAGAGAGCGCTTCCCCAAAAACTGAAATGCTACTCTGATCATGGCTCTCCCTTACTTCAAATCTTTCAGTGGTTCTCACTTCCCATTATGAAAAGCTAGCTACTTTCCCACCTGCTTTTCCACGTCGTTCTGGAAATACCTTCACTCATGCCCTCTGTCTATTCACACTACTCAAAAAGTCACTCAAGCTTCCACAGCTTCTCAAGTGCTTGTCCTTTGCATGCTTCAAAATGCAGCTCCATCATCTTCCTCCTCAACGCACTTCCCTGAAATCCTCTCCCCTAGACAGAGCTGTCGGCCTCCCCCAGAGCTCCATGTACACACGAGTCATTAAATGATCGTGGCTCATTCACAGTCGCTAATCTCCTGTGCCAGACTCTGTTTCCCTTTTGTGAAGGACCGTGTGGGATTTAGCCCACTGTCCCCAACACCTAGCAGAGACAGGCACTTAATCTATATCTAAGAAATGAATGGATACTTTTTGAAAGGAAATAAGCCATAGGGAACTGAAATGCAACACCCGGTGCATCCGTGCTCACCAAATTGTAGGCAATTTGGAACTGGAATCCCGATTTTCAGTGTATCTCGTTAGTGCTTAAAGATCTGAAAGACTAAGGCAATGCTGAAAGCTGCAAATTATAAGTCAAGTGAGAGTCTTCATATTGATTTTATTTCGTTATCAATGACAAGGCCACGAGAATGTTAACAAGAACCAGCAGGGGCGTGCTGAACAGCAGGCTCAGTCCAAGCGGGTCTGCAGGCCCCCAGAGCAGCCTGTGGGACTGGCTTTCCTCTCCACATACCATTCAGTGGAACAAGTCCTGACAGCTTAACATGGCGCGTAAAACGTGCTCTCCGGGTAACGGGGCACTTAGCGTATTTGACTAGAATCACGCGGACCAGATTTTTCGTTGGCTTATCTTGCCAGAAGTAGAATCTGTTCACCCTGCCTTATTCCTACCCCTCAGTTTGGTACTAATTTAATAATCTAAGAAAATTGGTCTGTGCAGCTTCCCATTTGTTCAGTACAACCTCACAGAAGCATGACCGTTTCTCTAATCTGTCATCCCAGCAGAGAATGGGGCCGCAGCCAGGAAAGGCAGAGGCTGCCGGAGGTGTCCTTGTGGTGACTGCTCATCTGCTGAGTCTAACTTTGATTTTTTTGCCTTGACTTTGGGGGCTGATCAGCCTTCCAGTTCTCTGGTCTATTCTCTGACTGCAACGGGGGACCGGCAATGGAGCAGGGCATGCCTCTGTCTCGCACGGTAAATCAGCGGCGTGGGGTATCTCATCCTCTCCCACTGGACTCCCCTCCAGTTTCCAGGGTAGCATGGTGATGAGACACGCGCCTTTGCACCCCACATTCTGAGTTCAAATCCTAGCTCTTCAAGCTCTTAGCCATGTGACTTTCAGACAAGTTATTTAACCCCTTGGGTCCTCAGTGCTCTCCATTGTAACATGGGGATAATAACTTCCTCAGAGGGTTGCTCTAATGAGAAAATGCCCATAAATCACTTGGCATCAAGCCTGAATCAGCATTCTATAAATGTGAGCTGCTATGATCCTTCGTTTTAAATTCTTAGACATTGGCTTGGCTTTTCGTGAAGTGCCAGATCGATCCAAGCTCAGTGTGGCTTCACGTCTGGCCTAGAAATGCTTGGAAACCCCAGGATGACTTCCATGACGCTAATGGCTGAGCTCCATGTCAGCTGACGAGAAAGAGCAGACCCGCTCCCTGTGGCAGAAGGTAATCGCTCTTGCAATCACAAGCAATTTTTGCTACTGTCAGCACCACTGAGCCAAACTTGATCTGGACGAGAAACCTGGATCACTCTGTGTTGGTTTCCCATATAAGCCAATCTTATCAACGAAATTCCAAACGCCCCCTCTTCTGAGTGACGATGTAACAAACAAGTTGACAGGCCATCGAGTCTGGAATCCTGCATGCAACTGTGTCCTACAGGCTGAATATCAGATCAAAGTGAAAAAGAAATCAGGAGAGAATTGAGGCAACTTTCCACGCACAAGACTAAACACAGTTTGATTTTCAAATTTTAGATTGAGTTCTCAGGACTGACCATCATTGGAGGATTTCCTTCTGAATTTTCTTCTCTAGAATGACATGTATAAATCACAGGATAAATAAAGATGTTCCCACAGCCACTCTATTAAGCATCATCTCCTTTTTGTAGACAGAAAATAGGTTGGTCAATAGAGGGATACCAGCGGAGAAGAGGATGGAGGAGAGGTTAATAAAAGAGCCTTGGAAAGCTTCCCAGATTTCACAACTGCAGCTCTTTCGAAGTAATCCCTCAAGGGAACTGCTGGAAATCCATGACAAGAGCACTTTTGCTAACACAGATTACCCAAAATGAAGAATGCATTTCAACAAAAACAATACCAAATCAAAGTCCATCAGCTCAAGCCTCAATACTAGCGTGACATAGAGAGCAGCAGTGTCAGTCATGATTCCATCAGAGAAGCAGAGCCACAGGCCATACACATATACACACATACACACGTACAGATTGTTGCTGTTCAGTCGCCAAGTTGTATCCGACTCTCTGCAGCCCCATGGACAGCAGTACGCCAGGCCTCCCTGTCCCTCACCATCTCCCAGAGTTTGCCCAAGTTCACGTCCATTGAATCGATGATGCCATCCAACCATCTCAGCCTCTGTCACCCTCTTCTGCCTTCAATGTTTCCCAGCATCAGGGTCTTTTCCAATGAGTTGGCTGTTTGCATCAGGTGGCCAAAGTACTGGAGTTTCAGCTTCAATAATAGATATATACACATACATATATACATACACACACATACATATACATGTGTGTATTATACATAAATGTACAGCCTGTGGTTCAGCTTGCTGAATGAATCTTGACTGATACGTATACTGGTGTGTGTGTCCGTCTATCTATTGGTGAAGGCAAGGTGGATATAATGTGAGTCTGGCTCTAGCCAGAGCCCCCCAGAGATGGAAAAAGCTGTGTCAGTTCTTGTTGCCTCTGACTTTCTTGCTGTGTATGCTGGGGCCTTCACCACGGAACTAAACATACAAACCAGGCCAACGAGTTGGAGAAACTGAAAGAAGATCCGAGGGAAACTGAAGCAGCTGCAGTTCTAGCTACTCCCTCACACCCGACTCTTTGCGACCCCACAGACTATATAGTCCATGGAGTTCTCCAGGCCAGAATACTGGAGTGGGCAGCCTTTCCCTTCTCCAGGAGATCTTCCCAACCAAGGGATCGAACCCAGGTCTCCCACACTGCAGGCAGATTCTTTACCAGCTGAGCCACAAGGGAAGCCCTTGAGGTGGGGAGCTGACCAACAACGGGGTGAGTCACAGAAGAGCTGCTGCCTCACTTCTGCGGCCAAATCTCCCATATCTCACTGGAAGCATATAGGAAAGCAAAATCTGGAAAATGGAGTTCAGCCTAGCCAAGCTTAGGACTTATGGAGCCGCCACAAACAGATATTAGTCCTTTCTGCCTGTGGTTACTATGTAATGCCTCTTTCAGTTCAGTTCAGTTGATCACTCTTGTCCGACTCTTTGTGACCCCATGGACTGCAGCACGCCAGGCCTCCGTGTCCATCACCAACTCCCGGAGCTTACTCAAACTCATGTCCATTGAGTCGGTGATGCCATCCAACCATCTCATCCTCTGTCGTCCCCTTCTCTCAACTCCTCTTTAGAGAATGCCTTTTTCGGCCTAGAATGGTTTAGAAGTCCATAGAATAAAGATTCTACACACCTCATCATCTCATTCACAAACTGAAAATACTTATTGTATTTTGAAAAGTAATTTGGATATTAAGAAATCTCAGTGAATTCTCAAGGCCTAAGACAGACTGTTCTAAGGGCTTTGGTAGAAGTTCATCTATTACATCAAGAAGAGTCCCTTCCATTCTGTGTGTGTGTGTGCACGCATGCATGCGTGTGTGTGCACACACACACTAATCTATAGTTTGTAATCATAATTTCACAAGTTCAAGTTTCATGTATTTTCAATATTCAGTAAATGTCACACTTTAGCAGGGATGTGACTTGAGTGTGCCTTTCCTCACTCTCCGTTCTGGGTACCGGTGGCTTTGAGACTGAGAGATCAGTGTGCCTGACACCAAGTTTTCTGGAAAACATCAAACCTGAGCTGCCCAGCTGCTCTTTAAAGTGTGTGTGTGCCTCTTAGTTTTATAATAACCATGGTGCTTTGGGAAGGTAAAGGTGAACATTACCATTTTAACCAACACTTTTAAATAGAAAAAAGAAATTTAGGGAGCAATCACATGGCAATATTAAAATTTTTTTCATTATATTTTCTAATAACTCTCAAGCACTGGTAACCATAAAAGCCTCCATAATGTGTTTATTGAGACCAGTAATCAGTGCAGGATGGAATTTTCAATATAATATGGGCAGGTTTTCTATGAAAGTGGCACAGAGAACTCTGTCCCTTTGCTGGAGTATAAACTTGACTCCCTCTTTAGGGCACTGGAGTAGTAAAACACAAGAGAACTTCCTAATGGAAATGAGACTATTCTCATTAAATTAAATGAGACCATTTAATGTGGGTGAAAGTGATTTAAAATTCACGCACCTCCTGCAAATATGTTCTTGATTTACTTTTTAAAGAGTAAAATGGGTTTAGTAAATATTGCCAGGTATAATAAATCATAAAACATTTAACACCGATTTGTCAAATGTAGTTTACATGAACTAGCACTTAGTGTTATTTATACCAGGCTGAATGAAATAGCTGATATGTTAGAAAGGTTTTCAGCCAGTTAGGAAACATGCAGTGAGCAAAACATTATGCTGGGTGGTATGTAGGTTACAGAAATGTTACACATTATCCCCAAAGTGCTTACAGTTTGGATGGGGTACTCAATCAACAATACAAGACAGGATATGAGAAGAGCCTGTCCAAACTAGCTTGGTTTCAATTAAACTAACCAATGAAAACCATCCTTTCTTATCTGATTCTACCCAACCCCCAACCTGGCCACCATCCATTAAGTCCCAGCCTTTTAGGAGTGCTGACCTGAATCTCCTATCCTGAACTAATCTTATATTATCTTGCACTCTTTTTCTAAAACTTTCAGGTTTTCAACATTTGATCTCTTCTCTGGGATGGCTTCACAATCTCTTCTGGGACCAACCCTTGCTTCAAATATGACTGCTACTTACTGCGTAGATATGTACAACTTTAGCCACTCAGTGTAACATCCTGATGTAATTTAATTCATATGGTGGGACTCTACCCTTTAGGCTGATTTGGCTAATGTCATTACCTGATCTGTCCCTTCTTGATAATTATATAGATTAATGAAGGTGCCATAGGAGTTTCATGTTCTGATTTTAGGAGAAGCCAAACTAGCACCAATTCTAACTCAGAAAATCTCCTTTTTTATTTCTCAATTACACACACACACACACACACACACATATACCCCCATATGTGTGCACCCCAAAAGTCAATAGAGGGACATCTACAAACTGCCTAAAGAAAAAAAAAACACTAAAACTAGAATTCTACACCAGATGAAAATATCTGTCAAAATTGAGGGAGACACAAAGACTTTTTCAGATATTTGACCAGTACAAGAAACATTAAAGGAGACAGACAGAAGGATCATGTTACCAGATGGAAACTGGGAGCTATATAAAGTACTGAAGAGAGATGAAATGGTAAATATATGGATAAATACTGTATGCATCTCCTGTTACTTCTGTAACAAATTACCACAAGCTCAGTGGCTTACAACAACAACTTCTTTCCTTAAGTTCTAGCAATCAGAAGACTGAATTTGGTTTCACTAGGCTAAAATCAAGGTGTTGACAGGGCTGCATTCCTTTCTGGAGGCCTTAGGAGAGAAACAGTTCCCACCCATTTTCCAGCTCCTAAAAGCTGCCCACCTTCCTTGGCTCATGGCCCCCTTCCATCTTCAAAGCCAACAAAGACTGATGGCGTTTTTCATGTGTTGCTTTCTCTCTGATTTTGACATTTCTTGCCCATATGATGGTCCTTATGTTTATAATGGGCCCACTTGGGTAATATAAGATACTCTCCCTACTTTAAGGTCAGCTAATTAGCAACCTTAATTCAATTCTTAACCTTAATTACACTTTCGCTTATATCATTCATGGATTCTGAATATTAGGATATGGGCTGCTCTGGGGAAACATTATTCTGCCTTCCACAAATACAAATTAAAAGTTCCCTAGTTTTAATCCTTTTAAAAGACAATTCAACTGTTTTAAGGATAAATAATAAGATATTATGAAAAACACAAGCAAAAAGTAAATTTAGATGCAGAATTATCAAATGAAACAAAAGGGGGAAATTTTTAATGCTAAAAGATACATTTCACAATGAAAATAAAACAATCATGACTCTCTTTGTACCTGAAAACATCCCTGATCACAATAAAACTACAAATATAACAATATATGTAGGATGTATAACAATGCATCTAGGAAATATAACAATAAATCTAGGAATTTTAATAATAAAACTTGAAAATGAAGGAAGCATTCTTCCTGAAAATTAAAAGTAAACAGAAATTTGTAAAAGCAAGAATTGGTTCAAGATGGCAGAGTAGAAGGACGTGAACTCATCTCCTCCTGCCTGAGCACCAGAATAGCAACTAGCTGTTGAACAACCATCAACAGGAGGACACTAGAACCCACCAAAAGAAGGTTCCACATCCAAACACAAAGGAAAAGCCACAACAAGAAGGTAGGAGGGGTGCAATCACAAGAAAATCAAGTCCGATACCCACCAGGTGGAAGACCTACAAACCAGAGAACAATAATATCGAAGAAGCTCTTCCACTCTTGGGAAGGTTCCAAGCCCCATGTCTGGCTTCCCAGGCTGGGGACCCACCAAAGGGACTAAAGAATCCACAGGACTGGGGGAAATAGAGATTCCACTCTTGGAGGGCACAAACAAAATCTTGCGCAGCACCAGGACCCAGGACAGAGGAGCAGTGACCCCACAGGAGACCGAACCAGACCTACACGCTAGTGCTGGAGGGTCTCCAGTGGAGGCATGGGTCTGTACTGGCTTGCTGAGGGGAAAATGCCAAATAACACACAAGGGAGCTCCTGTAAGGTTGTCAGCTGATTTCTCAACAGAACCTCCACAACAGAAAGGAATGGCATGATATATTTAAAGTGATGAAAGGGAAGAACTACAATCAAGAATACTCTACCCAGCAACACTCTTGTTCAGATGTGAAAAGTGGAAGTGTTAATCACTCAGTTGTGTCTGACTCTTTGTGACCCCATGGACTATAGCCTGCCAGGCACCTCTGTCCGTAGGATTTCCCAGGCAAGAATACTGGAGTGTACTGTATTGGATATACTGGAGTTGGATAATACTGGAGTTGCCATTTCCTTCTCCAGGGAATCTTCCTGACCCAGAGATTGAACCCAGGTCTTCTGCATTGCAGGCAGATACTTTACCATCTAAGCTACCAGGGAAGCTCTCAGATATGATGAAGAAACCAGACAAGCAGAAGTTAAGAGAATTCAGCATCACCAAACCAGCTTTACAACAAATGCTAAAGGAACTTCTCCAGACAGGAAACACAAGAGAAGGAAAAGATCTACACAGTATAAACCCACAGCAATTAATAAAATGGTAATAGGATCATAGATATAGATAATTACCTTAAATGTAAGTGGATTAAATGCGCCAACCAAAAGACTGGCTGAGTGGATGAACACACGTACAGGTATGTACTTCCACCTACCACATCACTCTACTTAACCCCCCAGATTGCATGTAATTATTTTGTATTGTTAGGTTAATCATGTTCCCATTATGGCTTGCAATTGTTCAGTTTAGCTCAGTGGCTCAGTCGTGTCTGACTCTTTGTGACCCATGAACTGTAGCACGCCAGGCTTCCCTGTCCTTTGTCAACTCCTGGAGCTTGCTCAAACTCATGTTCATTGAGTCAGTGACGCGATCCAACAATCTCATCCTCTCTCATCCCCTTCTCCTGCCGTCAATCTTTCCCAGTATCAGGGTCTTTTCTAATGAGTCAGTTCTTCACATCAGGTGGCCAAAGTATTGGAGTTTCAGCTTCAGCATCAGCCCTTCCAATGAATATTCAGGGTTGATTTCCTTTAGGACTGATTGGTTGGATCACCTTACTGTCCAAGGGACTCTCAAGAGTCTTCTCCAACACCACAGTTCAAAAGCATCAATTCTTTGGCACTCAGCCTTCTTTATGGTCCAACTCTTACATCCATACAACTCTTCACCGTACTGGAAAAACCATAGCTTTGACTAGACAGACCTTTGTTGGCAAAGTAATGTCTCTGCTTTTTAATATGCTGTCTAGGTTTGTTATAGTTTTTATTCCAAGAAGCAAACATCTTTTAATTTCATGGCTGCAGTCACCATCTGTAGTGATTTTGGAGTCCAAGAAAATGAAGTAAGTCACTGTTTCTATTGTTTCCCCATCTATTTGCCATGAAGTGATGGGACCGGATGCCATGATCTTCATTTTTTGAATGTTGGGTTTTAAGCCAGTTTTTTCACTCTTCTCTTTTACTTTTATCAAGAGGCTCTTTAGTTCCTCTTTACTTTCTGCCATAAGGGTGGTGTCATCTGCAAAACTGAGGTTATTGATATTTTTCCCAGCAATCTTGATTCCAGCTTGTTCTTCATCCAGCCCAGAATTTCTCATAATAAACTCTGCATATAAGTTAAATAAGCAGGGTGACATCAATAATACTCAACTTAATATTGCTTCTTGGTATTTGTCAAAGAAATTTTGACAAAGGAAAGAAATTAAAGATATAAAAATTGGAAACAACTAAATATTATCACATTTTGCTGATGGCTAAGGGAAAATGAGTATATAATCTATAGATTTCACATAGACAACAAGTAGGGAAGATAACATCCCAGTTACTATAGCAGCAAAAAGGAAAAATATTAGAAGGAAAAACATGAAATGTGCAAGTTCTCTAGTTGAATAAATATTTTAAATGCTCCTGCGAGACAGAAAGAAGACTTGAACAAGCAATTCATATCATGTTCTTGGATAGGAAGACTTAATATTCTACAGAGTGCCAGTTCCTGCTAAATTAATCTATAAATACAACATATTCCTAATAAAAATAGCAACACTTTGTTTCCTGGAACTAGGCAAGCCGATTTTAAAGTTCATATGGAGAAATAAATAAGCAAAAATATAAAAAATCTGAAAGAAGTAATAAAAATATACTAGAAAGAAAAAAACATCATTAGGATAAATTTTATAACACATAATTATAGGCTCAGGAATTAAAACAGTGTGATACTGGCTCTTGAATAGAGAGGCACATTATTGCACTGTAACAAAAAGCAAAGAGTCGGACACGACTGAGCGACTGAACTGAACTGAACTGAATGAATATAAATATATTGAGATAGTATCTCAGATTTGTTGGGAAAATAATTACACATGGAGTAAATGGTAAGGCAACAAAGGAGTACCTATCTGGAAAACAAACAAACAAAAAACAGCAGATTCATATCACATACATTATTTAAAATAGACTCCAGAAAGATCAAATATTTGAATAGAAGTATTGAAACCAAAAAAATGCACTACAAATTTATGTCATAAATTAAGGATTAATGTCCCTCCTATATAAATCAATACGAAAATAAAGCCAATACAAAAATGGGCAAAAGGACAGTTCACAGAAAATAAAAATTTTAAGTGAAAAGATGTTTAACTCCATTCATTATAAAAGAATTGCAAATTAAAAATATGCTGAGAAATCATATTTCAAAATCATCGAATTGTTGAGTGTCCAAAAGTTGGATAACACTTGCTATCAGTACAGTTTGGAGAAATAGACACACCTGTATATTGTTGGCAGTGTGTATAGATTCAGCCCCTGTGGAGAACAATTTGCCAACAAATTAAAAGTAGGACATCTATACATCCTTTGACCTTATTAAGTTCATTTGTCAGAGTTTAGCTTAAAGACAAGCTCATGCACTCAAAATGGCTTAAACGTAACTTTATATATGAGTTTACACATGAGTGGTTTACGTATGTATGAGTGGTTTGTGATAATGAAATTCAGAAGCAATCTAAATGACCATGGATAAAATATCTCCAGAAAACTACTCAAGAAACAGGTGGAAAGGGAAATTGTAAGGCTAGGAAATGATGGTAGAAAAAGATTTATACCTTTTACACCCTTTTCAATTTTTTTTGAAATTTATTTTTTTCATTTATAGCTTCTTTGAGGTATAACTGATATACCAAGATTGTGCACTTTTAATGTACAGGTCTTGATGAGTTTGGACATATGCATACACCCATGATGCCATCACAACCAAGGTACTGAAATATCCATTACTTTCAAACTCCCCCAAATTTTCTTGTGTTCTTCTGTGGGGTGTGTGTGTGGTTGGTTGTCTATTTGAGGGGAAGAGCAACTAAAATGAGATCTATCTTCTTAACATATATTAAAGCTCACAATAAAGTTTTTATTATGCAAGATACATAAGTTCTAGAGATCTACTGTGCAACATCAGTAACTATAGTTAATTTTTAGGAATGTCAACCATGTGTATGCACTAACTTAAAAAAAATCTGTGTATATATTTATATGTATATATATACATACATGTACATGTTAAATATATAAAAACAAATTATTTGTGTGTATATATGTGTATAGGATTCCCAGGTACCTCAGAGGGTAAAGAATCTGCCTGCAATACAGAAGACGTGAGTTTGATCCTTGGGTTGGGAAGATCCCCTGGAGGAAAGCATGGCAACTCATTCCAATATTCTTATCTAGACAATCTCGTGGAAAGAGGAGCCTGGTGGGCTACAGTCCACAGGGTCGCAAAGAATCAGACGCTACTGAAGTGACTGAGTATGCACACATGCATACATGTGTATGTATATATGAAAAATACAGAATATTAATAGCAAAAATACCTCCATATGATTATTGGTAATTTTTACTCTTCTATATTTTCTAGATTCCCTTCAATAACTTTATAACAATAGAACTATAAATGTCATATCTTAAAGATCAGAAGGATGATCTTGGTGTATTAAAACTAAGAATCAAAAGACCTAGCCCTTGTTCCAGATTCAACACTTACCAGCTGAGTGTCATTTGTTGTTATATATTCTAACTAAATTGAGGCTTAGTATTCTTATCTGTAAAATGGGGATGATACTGCTTGCCTTGATTTTCAGAATTCAGGGGAAAATCACGTGAGAAAATACTCTGTAAATGCTTATAAATCATCATGCTGCAGAAATGTGCAATACTGTTATAGTTAATGATGTGAGAAGCACTACTATAAGCATTAGATTTCTGTCTCCTTCTTAAGATACAAACTGACCAATGAGTTAAGTAAAGTCAATCAGGGTCTCAAAGGGCGACAGGGCAACTAAGTTCTGTTCTCCACTGTTATTTCCATTTGCAAAGTGAGAAGAAGGTTAAGGAAGTTCTATAAGAATATTCTAAAGGAAGAAATTCTCGCCCAAGGAAGGAGCACGGCCTTGCGCTCTCCTCAAGCCAGATGTTACCCCAGTAAGATACATCCAGCTCTTTCCCGTCTCTTCTACCAGGACCAGTCTGCTTCTGCTACGCAAATAGGTTGTGTTGTAAAGATGGTGCTGGGGGTATATCTGCTTTGCTGTCCATACTCTGAAAAATCTGAATGAACTCAATGCCCAGTCCAGCACTCCACAGAGAGACTTTTCTGCTCACTTCCAAACCAACACACATGCATGTGTGTATGTGTGTATACACATATGTCTAGATATTTTTAAAAATTATGCAGAGTTACCAGAGAAGATGCTGAAACCATGAATAATAATAGTTATGTCAGCAGGAATGTGGAATTGAAGCTCAGCACTGCTTGTAAAACAGTATATTGTTTCAACAAAAACAAGGCCAAAAAATCAAAAACAGTTCTGAATCGGTGTCCAAAAAGTTCCACTTTTAAGTAATGGCTTCAAAAGACTTTTTCCCTTAACATCTGAGGCAACAAACCAGACCAGGGTAAGCAGCTGGATTCCCCTCACCTTGGCCAGCTTGCTGGCTCTCTCTCACTCTCTCTTTTTTCAGCCATCAGGATCTTTTAAAATGTTTTCAGTGGAAAACCTAGCCATTGTAAGTGCTTAGGAAATTCATTCACTTGAGGTCAGAGTACACCCCTATCTGCTTCACTTCTCAGCAGGGTATCCCCAAATATCTTGAGGGGTGTTGCAAAATGCTAAAAATAAATGGAAAAAACACCATTAATTGGTTCAAGTTTTTCCCTTTAATTTATTTATACCATACACAGTCCTTTAGGGAAAGTCAGAATGGGTTTTAAAAAATCAGCAACCACAAATATTATAAAAGGCTGGAGATTGTTGCTTCAGGCCTCTTAGGAGATAATATAGTGGTACCATATATAATGGCTGAAGTGCGGTCCAAGCGTTATATGTCTCCTGAGTTCAAATCCCAATTTCAACACTAGCCATGAGGCTTTGAACTCTTCCACTTTTAACCCTTCTATGTCTCTCTTTCTTATCTCACAGTTACCTTAAAGAATGAATAAAATCATCCCTGAAAAGTGTTGAGCACAATGCTTAGCATGTAATAAGCATTCAATGAATGTTAGCAGTTATTTTAATTACTTGCAGTACTATGACAGAAAATGTCTAACTGGTCCATGAGCATCTTGCAAGAGTTAGTGGTCTTCCTTAAGCACCTACCCTAAGCATTCGCTACTATGGAGATAACTTGGGTACCTTCTCCAGATTACAAGCACCGTATAGCTTCTCGTCTCAATTTCAGATATTCTGCCTCTCAGCATGGACTGTTTAATGTGTACTTCAAAAAAATGCACTCAAGCAGGCCAAAATTATGTCTCCTATCTTACAGTGAAGGATGCTGACGGGTTGGTATGCCACATTCGATTTTTATTAGACTGGCTCTTTGCTAACTGCATTCCAGCTCATTTCTGAGCTTCAACAGACGGGTGGGCAAGGCAGAAGTAGCACGGAACACACTGCTTTATTTTGGTGTCTTAACACTTCAGACAGATGAAAAGAATAGTCCTTAAACTGGCCCATCTCTGTAGGCTGTGTCTTCAGCAGAACATACTTCATTTTTTCCATTAATATGACCAGATGACCTGTTGGTAAATGTTTTAGGGAACAGATCATAGCAAGAAAACTAAAGGCATATTTGAGTTTATGGAGATACCTAATTTTCCATCACTGAGTGATGTTCTTCTTTATCTCCATGTATGTTATTCATCAAGGCATCTTGACACTATTTACTGGAAAGGAATGGCACTGTTTACCAGAAAACTAGCTTAATCTGCTACTCATTGTTTTCATCAGTTAAATAAAACTGACCTTTCATCTTTAGCATTGTGCTTCCAACAAAATCCTGCCAAAATCACTAATGATCTGTGTTCCTCAGACAGCTGCAAGACATTCTCCATGAGCTAAGGAATGGTAGGATCATCACCCCTTCCGGAGACAGAAGGATGCAGCCTTTATAGACCATGTTAACAGGTTAGCAGTCCAACCAAGCCACTGGGATCCAGGAGAAAGAGAAAGGGAAGGGAAGGAGCTTCAGAAAGAGGATCCCCAAACCTCGTATGGAACCCCTTAATCAAAAGCACTTAGTAGTCCTTAAGACGGAATTAACCCAGCTCAGAGGCAAGGGTAGAGTTAACAACCAACAGGTAAAATCGAGTCTGTAGGGTTTCACACTTAAGAGAGTTAGTATAGATATTCCATGGTGGAGCCTGACTTAACCTAATGAGTATTCTTCAGGTATTGAAGAATATCTGAGTGCCTGACAACCTTTTCTCTCATGAACAATGATATTAATATGGCTATAAAGTTATTTTGCTCTTCACATTGATCACAGTGCTATGTGCACTTATGCTCACCCTCAATTTATCTCTCAAAGACCAATGTCTACCCATTCATTGGTGGTTGTAGATTGGTTACTCTCGACCTAATTAACACTCTGGCGCACCATGGGTGTTCTTACACAGCTCAATCAAATTACAGAAGCAAATGAGCATTTCTTTTAAACTGGTAAGGTCTCAAATTTTGATTTTGCCTGGTGCTTTTGCTCACCTGCCAACCATCCTTGCTGTAGTAATAGCACCTTTTTTTTTCCTTTGAGAAACTGTTTAATCCCGTTCTCATCTATATGTTAGTTTGTACCCCAAGATATATGTACAGACGTGTTCATTGCAGCAAAAATTTAGGAAAAATCTAAATGTTAGATATTTAATATGGGAATAGTTAAATCATAGGGCATTCGTATAAAATATTAGGCAGAATTTTGAAGAATTCTGTGGAAGATTTATGAGTACAATCATGGAACAATCTCCACTGCTATTAAGTGAAAGAGCAAGCTACAGGATAACGTATGCAACTTGATTTAATTTGTGTAAATATGTCATAGTCGCCTAACTCTTTACCTTTACCTTCTTCCCTGCAGGCTCGGTGGATAAAGAATCTGCCTGCCAATGCAAGAGACATGGGTTTGATCCTTGGGTTGGGAAGATCCCCTGGAGACAGAAATTGCAACCTACTCCAGTATTCTTGCCTGGAAAATCCCATGGACAGAGAAGCCTAGTGGGCTTACAGTTCATGGAGTCTCAAGAGAGTCAGACAAGACTTAATGACCAAATAACAGCAACAACCAACTTGATTTAATTTATGTAAATGTGTTATAGTCACCTAAGTATACATGTAAATGAATAAAAATTGTATCAATAAATACACACAAGACTGATACCAATGTTTACCTCTGAGGAGAAGCATAAAACTAGAGGAAGAAGAGGTGAAGAAAAACATTAACTTCAGTTGTGTTATTCTGTATTATTGGAATTTTTATAAGCATAGAACTATAATATATAAGCTGGAATCAAGATCGCCGGGAGAAATATCAACAACCTCAGATATGCAGATGACACCACTCTTATGGCAGAAAGTGAAGAAGAACTAAAAAGCCTCTTGATGAAAGTGAAAGAGGAGAGTGAAAAAGTTGGCTTAAAGCTCAACATTCAGAAAACGAAGATCATGGCATCTGGTCCCATTACTTCATGGGAAATAGATGGGGAAACAGTGGAAACAGTGTCAGACTTTATTTTTGGGTGCTCCAAAATCAATGCAGATGGTGGCTGCAGCCATGAAATTAAGAGGCACTTACTCCTTGGAAGCAAAGTTATGACCAACCTAGATAACATATTGAAAAGCAGAGACATTACTTTGCAAAAAAAGATCCGTCTAGTCAAGGCTATGGTTTTTCCAGTAGTCATGTATGGATGTGTGAGTTGGACATGTGCGAGTCATGTATGGATGTGTAAAGAAAGCTGAGTGCCGAAGAATTGATGCTTTTGAACTGTGGTGTTGGAAAAGACTCTTGAGAGTCCCTTGGACTGCAAGGAGATCCAACCAGTCCATTCTAAAGGAGATCAGCCCTGGGTGTTCTTTGAAAGAAATGATGCTAAAGCTGAAACTCCAATACTTTGGCCACCTCATGCGAAGAGTTGACTAATTGGAAAGGACTCTGATCCTGGGAGGGACTGTGGACAGGAGGAGAAGGGGAGGACAGAGGATGAGATGGCTGGATGGCATCACCGACTCAATGGACATGAGTTTGCGTGAACTCCGGGAATTGGTGATGGACAGGGAGGCCTGACATGCTGTAATTTATGGAGTGGCAAAGAGTCAGACACGACTGAGCGACTGAACTGAACTGAACTATAATATAAACTTGAGGAAGGCATAGCAACCCACTGCAGTATTCTTGCCTGGAGGATCCCATGGACAGAGAAGTGTGACAGGCTACAGTCCATGGGGTCACAAAGAGCTGGATATGACTAAAGCAACTTAGCACACACATAATGTAAACAAACAAGATTTAAAATACAGTTCATAAAAAAAAAATCTATCCTCAAAAATGAATCCTTTTTATAGAAGTGAGTTATGTCCTCAGACTTTGGAAAGGACTTTGGGTTGTTATCAAAAGTGGTAGCTATATGTGAAACCAGAAGTTATATCTGCTTCAGACACGAATAACTGAAAAAGCCAATTTTCACTTGCTTTTGCATCAATATTATTCACTCATTATTGTAGTAATAATAATGTCTCTTTCAAACAACTGAAATAAAGCTGTGTGTTCCTTCCCTCAATTCCAATGCCAAAGTAACCATTTCATGAGTGTAGCCTATATCCTTACAGATTTACAAACACGTATATGAATCTTGCACATATGTATAGTTTGGTTACATCTTTAGATTCCTTGGATGGATATCGAACACCTTGGCTCTCAATCTCCAGGAAATATATCAGCCTCTCCAAGTGATCCTCTTACAGTCTCTCTCACAAACAAACAATGTCTTCAATGTTCAATTCCAGAATTCAAATTCTTTTGTACCTTTGAGTTGGGTGAAGGAGCCAAGGGTCACAGAACTGGCTAGTCCTTTATGGGTGATCTAGCACTAACTTTGGAAAGAATTGGCCATTTATTGCCTTGGAACCTCACCCAAAATAGAAAAATGAATTGCATTTATTTTAATATCTAGTTAGTCAAATTTCTTAAACTAATTGATTTTAACATGTGGTTCCCATATTTCACCACTTTACTTAACTCTTTCATTATCAGTTTTTTCTCTTCATTTTATCAGTTATTTCTCTTCAATTTTTAGTATAAAAATTGTTTTGGCTATAAATGATAACTCCTCCTTTTAATGCTTATATCTCATATTTCTTGTCCTAGTGCATTGGTTAAAACCTCCAGTACAAAGTTTAGAGTTTCAGTGATAGTAAGCTAACCTTCTCTTTTTTCTAACTTAATTTTTTAAATTTCTATTAATTATTTTGCCACTAGGTATGATGTTTGTTCTAGATTTCTGTTAAATGCTCTTTAAAGATTTTTTAAACCTATTATATTTCTAGCTGATTAAAAATGTTTTGATTTATGGGTCACTGAATTTTATCAAACATTTTTTCTGTATCTATTTGAGACGGTTGTCAGGATTTTCTCTTTTAATTCATTTATTAACATGCTAACTTGTATCAGTAAAATTTTCTTGTGTTGACTCATCTCTGCATTCCTAGGCCATGTGCTGTATTCTTTAATGTAGATTTGTTTTCAATTTGTTGATATTTTATTTTAAAATTTTGCCCTGTATTTTTAAGTAAGAATGGTCTATGTTTTCCTTTTCTATTGCTTCCTTTGCCAAGTTTTTGAAATTCAATTAAGTGAGTTACAAAGCTTTCCATTTTTTTGATGTAGTGGACTAATTTATGGATCATGGAGATTATCTATTTCTTAAGGTTTTGGTAGAAATCATCTATAAATCTATTTGGTTCTTCTACCATTTTTAATATCAGTACTTTGATTTCCCTTTCAATTATATTGTATTATAAAGTTGGTTTTCTACTTTGCTTTAAGATTTATCTCTATGATTTACATTTTCCTAGAGAATAATTCCGGAGAAGGCGATGGTACCCCACTCCAGTACTCTTGCCTGGAAAATCCCATGGATAGAGTACCCTGGTAGGCTGCAGTCCATGGGGTCGCTAAGGGTCGGACACGACTGAGTGACTTCACTTTCACTTTTCACTTTCATGCATTGGAGAAGGAAATGGCAGCCCACTCCAGTGTTCTTGCCTGGAGAATCCCAGGGACAGGGGAGCCTGGTGGGCTGCTGTCTGTGGGGTTGCATAGAGTTGGACACGACTGAAGTGACTTAGCAGCAGCAGCAGCAGAGAATAATTCATATCATGCAATCTTTCAAATATATTATTGTAAAATTTTATATATGTACTAACATTTACTCTCTTTTCTATTGGTGTTTATGGCTCTATCTCTTTGGTAATGACATTTACATTGTCTTTTATTCTTACTAAGATTTTCTAAAATGTTATAGTAATGTTATTAACGTTCTCAAATAAACAATATTTTATGGATTAATTATGAATTATTATTCATATCTTTTAATATGTCTTCCTCATTTTTCAAGGCTATCTTATTATTTTCAAAGATTTTTTGGTTGGAAGATCATTCATTTTCAGTCAGTATTACTGTATAATATTTGGCTTTTTAGTTATAAGTTTTTCTGTGACCACAACTTCATATATAGATTTTACTATGTCATGATTTATCATTTTTAAGAAGTTTATCATTTATATTTGTCTTTATTCTACAACCCCAAATATAATTGAAATTAATTTTAAATTTCAAAGTATATATTTATTATGCATTTTGCATAAATTTTAATTTAATTGTATTACATATGTAGTGTATTCAGATGCAGGATATATTATGGTTTTTATACCTTTGGTGAGTTGTTGCTATCACTGGTATTTTAGATTCAGATTATTTTTTAATCTTGTTCTTTCATCATCTTTGGCCTTCCTTGTTTCTTGACTCATTATTTCTTTTGTGTTCTTTACTTTCTTTGGGGATTTATTTTTTATTTTGTTAGAATGCATCTTCCACTGACATTTCTTGAAGCTTGGAGGTAAAAATATCTTGAGTAATTGAATGTCACAAATATCTTTAATTTTTTCTTCAAGTTTAAATAATAATTTGGCTAGATAAGGAAATCTAGGTTCTAGTTTTTCTTAGATGTTCCAAGATCTTGTCATATTATTTTAGGATCAGCACAGCTGATGAGAAACACAATATCAGTGCATTACTGTTTCCAATGTAGGGGTTTACTTTTTTTTTTTCTGGCAGGTTTTAGGACTTGTTTCTTTAGATTTAGTGTCTCCAAATCAAACCATACTCTGTCCAGATTAGAATCACTTTTTATTCGTATTACTCAACAATCAGTAGACAATTTTAGTTTACCATTTCATTTACATTTTGAAGTCTGCTACTGCTGCTGCTACTAAGTTGCTTCAGTCGTGTCTGACTCTTCGTGACCCCATGGACAGCAGCCCACCAGGCTCCTCTGTCCATGGGATTTTGAAGTCTACCAGTCATTTATTTCACTGAAATCAATCTTTTTCCCTAGGATATATTCTTTTGTTATTTCTTTCACTCTTACATATTTTTACTTATTTTAAGAATATGTCATGTGTGAATACACTCTTGCAAAAAAAATTGGACAATTCACAAGCATATTGAGCAAAAACTTTGAATAATTATAACCTTTTTTTCTCCCTATGAAAAAGCACTGTTATAAATAAATGTATCCTTCCAGACATTTTAATTTTTCATTAATTTTTATCAAATTAATACACACTCATGGTTTATAAAATTCAAAAACAATATGGTTTATAACAACAAAAATGACAAAATCCCAACTCTTTGTCCCACTTCCATCTCTGATTCCCACTCCTGGGAGACAAACACTTTCTTTATCTTCTTTTTACCAATGGACTTATGCATCTCCTAGCTGAGCACCCAAAACATCTTGAATTTTCAAGAATCACCCATTTGGAATCACCCCTATTTGAGGCTGAAATTCCCAAGCTTCTAACCCTACTTTCTTTACAACATACATAAAAATGACTTTATCAACAGTGGTCACCCCTCCCTGGAAACCAATGCAGTGAGCAAATTTGGGGCTCTTTTTCATACAACAAATGTACTCTGTGGTTTTAGCTAGGCTTTGTAACAGAAGAGGTATGTTTAAAAATAAATTAATCACCTACTGTGTTTAAATCTTGGAATAGGAAATGGCAACCCATTCCAGTATTCTTGCCTGGAAAATCCCATGAACAGAGGAGCCTGGAGGGCTACGGTCGGTGGGGTCACAAAGGGTCCCCACATGACTGAACAACTGAGCACATGCATGAATAAATTTCTAACTAAATTTATTCAGCAGTTGAACTAAACATAGCAACCAGCTTCAAACACATAGTACCAGTGTGAATTTAACAATAATCAACAGGCTTCCATCTCAGAGAGTTGGTAAATGCTCTCTAGAAATAATCATCTGTGTCAGTGTCTTCATCGTGATGTGCCTTTGGTCCTTGATCAGGTGCATTTCAAAGATACACAGCAGCTCTCCTCATGAATTCAGCATTCATGTATCATAACACTACAACTTTGCTTCTGTCATTGCATCCTCTTAAAAACTCCTCTTTTGCGACCCCATGAACTGCAGCACACCAGACTTCCCATCTCACAGAGGGGACATGTATATGCCTGTGGCTGATTCATGTTGATGTATGGCAGAAACCACCACAATATTGTAACGTAATTGTTCTCCAATCAAAAATTAAATAATTTTTTTTAAGTACTGATACACAGATTCTAGCTCCAGAGATTCTGATTTAATTGGTCTGGAGTGTGGTCTGGGTATGGAGAATCAGCCCGGTAATACTCAGGTGCCTGCAGGTTAAAGAAGCATTGAAAAAATTTCCCATAGGAGGTGCCTTTCATAGTAAATGACCATCATTGATTGGCTTCTTTTTAAAATCTGGATTTTGATGCATGTAGTTTTTATAATAAGACGAAAAGTGAAAGTGACTTAGTCGTGTCCAACTCTTTGGCAACCCCATGGACTATACAGTCCAAGGACTTCTCCAGGCAGAATACTGGAGTGGGTAGCTCTTCCCTTCTCCAGGGGATCTTCTCAACCCAGGGATCGAACCCAAGTCTCCCACATTGCAGGCAGATTCTTGACCAGCTGAGCCACCAGGGGAGCCCAAGAATACTGGACTAGGTAGCTTATCCCTTCTTCAGCAGATCTTCCCAACCCGGGAATCGAGCTGGGTCTCCTGCATTGTAGGCAGATTCTTTACCAACTGAACTATTAGGCAAGCCCTATAATGATAAGGTGAGTCCACAATTAATTCTGTTGTATTTATGCTATATTTAAAGGAGAGTGTACTTTAGGCTTATTAGGCTTAATAAGATGGGTTGAATTCAAGATCAATTAATCCAACACATTTTATAAATGAAGAGACTATCGAATTCTTGACCTCTCAGAAGGGGCACCACTGGCGCTTTTCCCCCTGGTGTAGGATTCTCAACTGCCTGCCTGTCTCACATCTGACTCAACCCAACTCCGGCTGTATTTATACATTTATACATGGCATCAGCTTGATTACTTGTTTGTGAATGTGTACCCTGTCCCAGTCTCCAGTTCACACACCTCAGACTCCTAACACACTCAGCACAGCACCAACTTCCCTGGCTTCAGCAGAGAACCTTGAGCCCAGCCACCAGCTCGTGTCACCCACTGCCCTGGCTCAGCCCTACGTAGGTACATATCCCCACGTAGGAGATAGAAAATGGGTGTCCCTTCACTTTTTAAAGAGAACTTTGGGTATATTCAAAATAATTCTTTTATTTACTTTCTTTACATTTTATTTATGAAAATAATAGTAGTAGCTAACAGAATTCATCATTGTGTTAAAGGAGGGATATATATTTATTAGACTAAAAGTTAAGTGCTTTCATCCTCAAAGAGATGCAGAGACAGAGTTAGGAGATTCTCTCTTTAGCAGCTTAAATCCCACACACAGACACTGAGTATTTCTATTATAATTGTTTGCACGATTATTATTGCTCTACATGTGAAAAAGGGTACATTTGGAAAGCAAATCCCTTGTCTCCTTGTCCCTGATCCCCAGCTTCTTTTCTCAAAAGGACCCATGTCAGCAATTAATTTGTACTCTAAATATTTCAAAATGCTGCTCTCTGACCAGGTTGCTCACATACTTTAGGAAAATAGAGAACCACTGTGTAGGGTGGAGGTGGAGCACCGGTAATTCAAAGCATGGCATCCAGCTGCTCAAACAGTCACTGGTGGATAAAGTATGGGAGCAGGATGAGGTAGTGAGCCATCAAGAAGTAGCGGCACTTGATTGCTGATGGTGATTATGAACAAGTAGGCTATTTTCAATGCTCTAGTAAGAATGCAAAAGGAAAAGGAGAAACTGAAGGTGGTAACTATTCCACTCAGAACAGGAAGGAAAACCATAAACCATGAAGGACAGCTCTGAAGGAATCTTACTTCCTGTAGTCACAGAATATGTACAGCTGAGTATCAGGTGTGGTACCTGGGAGTAAGGGTGGCAGGCCTGCAGCACAAAATAGGTTCTCGGGTGTGCAGGTGTCAGATACACCCTTCACTAAGGCAAGGGCCTGGTGGGAAAGGTACGGGACCTTGGCATATGGAATAGGGACATTTGGACAGACGCAACTGAGGCTTAGAATGAAAACCCCATATAACCTTCCTGGCCTGTAGAAGCAGCCCCTCCAGCCCCAAGCAGCCTCCCCATACTTAAAGCAACTGTGCAAGTGCCTCACAAGATAATGCCACTCTCCTAGGAGTCCATCCCACCACCAATAATTGCCTCCAAGCAGATTATGAGCCCAACAAAAGTCTCCCCCAAAACACGAGGCTTGCTCTGGGTTCTGCACCAAAAGACTTGCAGGATCTCACCAACTTGTATCTGCAGAAGTCTGAGGAGGGTATGGGAGCAAATTCTAAGGGTGTTTGAAGAAAAAGGACAAATTATAAGGCTTGACTGGGCAGAATTTGTTGGCATACCCATACCTACCCAGAGTTTGGATTTAGTGCCTTGGCTCAGGCACCTGTCAGCAGCATTAATTGTCTGCTAGGTTAACTGCTATCAAGGATGAAATGCCAGAACTTCCCTGCATACTCTAGGGGAAGGAGTATGAAAGCTTAAGGAGATAAGACTGCTAGCAGATTGGATATGTACGACCTGCTTGGCCATTCCTCTGCGAGACCTCAATTACCCGCCAACCTCCTTTGCTTGCGATCTCATAGAACTTCCAGCAAGATATTCTCTCCAAAATACTATTCAGCCTTAAAAAAATGAAATTACGATACATGCTAAAACATGGTTGAACTTTGAAGAAAGTATACTAAGTGAAAGGAGCCAGATACAAAAGGACCAATATTGTATGATTCCACTCATATCAGGTACCTAAAATGAGAAAATTCAGAGTGACAGAAAGTAAAATAGAGAGTACCAATGGCTGAAAAAGGGGAGAATGGGTAATTATTGTTTAATGGTTACAGAGTTTTTGTTTGAGATGATGAAAAATTCTAGGAATGAATAGTGATTGATGATGGCTGCACAACATTATGAATGAACTTTATGCCACCCAACTGTATACTTAAAAATGGTTAAAATGGCAAATTTTATGTTATGTATATTTAAATACATTAAAAGAGAAAGATACCCATTATGCATGGCCAAAGGGTGAGCCTATGACCTATGACCCAAGCTAGACCAAGCCAACTAGTTAGCTTGAGCTCATATCTTTTGCCAAGGACCCCAAAATGGATGTCTTAGTTTGGACAGCTCTAATAATATATCACATCTGAGGTTATTTATATTTCTCCTGGCAATCATGATTCCAGTTTGTGCTTCATCCAGCCCGACATTTCTCATGATGTACTCTGCATATAAGTTAAATAAGCAGGGTGACAATATACAGCCTTGATGTACTCCTCTCCCAATTTTGAACCAGCCCACTGTTCCGTCTCTGGTTCTAAACTGTTGCTTCTTGACATGCTTACAGATTTCTCAGGAGGCAGGTAAGGTGTTCTGGTAATCCCATCTCTTTAAGAATTTTCCACTGTTTGTTGTGATCCACACAGTCAAAGGTTTTAGCATAGTCAATGAAGCAGAAATATATGTTTTTCTGGAATTTTCTTGCTTTTTCTATGATCCAGCAGATGTTAGCAGTTTGATCTTTGGTTTCTCTGCCAATTCTAAATCCAGTTTGAACACCTAGAAGTTATCGGTTCACGTACTGTTGAAGCCTAGCTCAGAGACTTTTGAGCATTACTTGAACTCCAGGAGTTGGTGATGAACAGGGAGACCTGGCGTGCTGCGATTCATGGGGTCGCAAAGAGTCAGACATGACTGAGAGACTGAACTGAACTGAACTTGCTAGTGTATGAAATGAGAAATATCAATAACCTCAGATATCCAGATGACACCACCCTTATGGCAGAAAGCAAAGAAGAACTAAAGAACCTCTTGAAAGTGAAAGAGGAGCATGAAAAAGCTGGCTTAAAACTCAACATTCAAAAAACAAAGATCATGGCATCAGGTCCCATCACTTCATGGCAAATAGATGGGGAAACAATGGAAACAGTGACAGACTTTATTTGGGGGGCTCCAAAATCACTGCAGATGGTGACTGCAGCCATAAAATTAAAAGACACTTGCTCCTTGAAAGAAAAGCTATGATCAACCTAGATTAAAAAGCAGAGACATTACTTTGCCAACAAAGATCAGTATAGTCAAAGCTATGGTTTTTCCAGAAGTCATTTATGGATGTGAGTTGGGCCATAAAGAAGGCTGAGCACCAAATAAATGATGCTTTTAAAGTGTAGTATTGGAGAAGATTCTTGAGAGTCCCTTGGACTGCAAGGAGATCCAACCAGTCAATCCTAAAGGAAACCAGCCCTGAAAATTCCTTGGAAGGACTGATGCTGAAGCTGAAACTCCAATACTTTGGCCACCTAATAAAAAGAGCTAATTCATTGGAAAAGACCCTGATGCTGGGAAAGATTGAAGGTGGGAGGAGAAGAGGATGACAGAGGATGAGATGGTTGGATGGCATCACTGACTCAGTGAACATGAGTTTGAGCAAGCTCCAGGAGATGGTGAAGGACAGGGAAGCCTGGCATGCTGCAGTCCATGGGGTCTCAGTGAGTCAGACAGGACTAAGTGACTGAGCAAAACAAACAATATATCATACACTGGGTGACTTATAAAGAACACAAATTTATTTCTCACATTTCTGGAGGCTGGAAGTCTGAGATCAGTGTCCCAGAATGATGAGAGCTCTCTTCCAGGCTGCACACTGCCAAAAATTGCATTTTTATGGAGTAGAGGGCAGAAAGCAGACTCAAGCTCTCCCTTTGACTATTCTAAGGATACTAATCCCATCCTCACGACCTCATCCAATCACTGTCCAAAGATACCACTTCCCAATACAATCACATGGAGTGTTGGGGTTTCAGCACATGAATTTGTGGGAGACACATTCCATCCATAACAATTGTCATAACTTAGAAGGCATCTATTCTGCTTGTTCAGCATTTTTCTTAGATTCTGTAAACCACAAATAGCTTTTAAATAAATTGTTTCAGGAAAAGACCTCCGCTCCACTCCCCAACAGCCACAACTGTTGCTCTCTTTCCCTTTATAGACAAAATTCTCAAGAGCAGACAGCTCTCACAGTCCCTGATTCCTCACGTACTGTGCATTCTTCCTTCTACCCTGGTCTAACTTCTGCCTCCACCAATTCCCTGAGATAGCTCTTACAAGGTCACAGTGACCTCCATATCACAAGATCCAGTGCAAATATTTGAGCCTTCTCTCTTCCTCCTGAAACTTTTTTTTTCATTGGCTTACATGTCATTTTACTTCCTGATTTTCCACCTAATTTTCTAAATTTTTTTTCAGTCTCCTTTGCTGGCCTTTTTCTACTTTTAAAATCTACTTACTTTATGAACTGATCTCAAGTTATTCTATACCCAACCATGAATGGCTTCAGTCACTGTTTACATGCTGATACCCAAACATAGGCTACTTCCAACTCGGACCTCTTTGGGCTTTGGTCCCTAATATCCAACTGCCTTCCTCACATTTCTTTTGGATGACTCATAAGCTCTCCAAATTTAACATACTTCAAATAGAATTTATTATTATGCTCCAAACAAAGTACTGTCCCAGTGATTTTTATTTCAGTGGATAATACTCCTAATGCCCTCTCCCCACCTCCATTCCACCCAGTTATTTAGTCCAAATTTTGGAAGTCATCTTTCATAATCTCTTTCCCAAGCCATCACCAAGCCTGGTTGACTCTACTTCTTTAATGTCACCTGAATCTACATTGCTCTTATCCCTGACCAAGTCATTACCTCTCACCTGGATTCTGGCAATTAACCAGTCTTGCCAGGTAACTGAGTGTCTTATGAGTTAAAACTCAGTGTACTTTAAGTAATGTAACAGAGAATGCTTCTTTCCTACCTCAATTTATTTTACCCTTCATATTTTAGATGCCAATTTTCAGGATGCCAACATTCAAGACAATGTTGATTTTATTTGAGACTACTGCTAAGTCGCTTCAGTCATGTCTGAGTCTGTGTGACCCCATAGACGGCAGCCCACCAGGCTCCCCCGTCCCTGGGATTCTCCAGGCAAGAACACTGGAGTGGGTTGCCATTTCCTTCTCCAATGCATGAAAGTGAAAAGGAAAAGTGAAGTCACTCAGTCATGTCCAACTCTTCAGGACCCCATGGACTGCAGCCTACCAGGCTCCTCCATCCATGGATTTTCCAGGCAAGAGTACTGGAGTGGGGTGCCATTGCCTTGACCACATTTTGCAGCATCTTGGAGTTTTGGCTATGACTCCAACAAGAGTAAAGAGGAGAAGCCATATGGGTGAGCTCTTTTCAGTAAAATGATATGTAGGACTTCCAGGAACACTTTCCTGGAAAAAGATAATTATCAGAGTGGAAATATTTTATCTGTAAAGTGTATGTTTTTTGCCCTTCTCCTCTTTACACTTCTTGGAATCAGGAACACAGGTGTGATGACTGACCTCCCAATAGCATTGTTACCAGAATCACCGAGCTGAGCCCATCCTGAGTTCCTGATCCACAGAAACCATGATTGATGTTAAAATGTTGCTCTACTTTTAAGCCACTGTTTTGGGCTGATATTTACACAGCAAGAAACGGCTGGCATCATCCACTGATTAAATGCAGGCCTTCTTAAACAGGTAAATGGTGTCCTATGCGCCCCTTAAGAGGACAGCAAGGATAATATCTGTCCTAGGACTCCTCCCAAATCATACATGGAATACTCATTGCCTTTTTTTTCAGGAATCCTTCCATGGAGAAGGGGTCAAAGTGCTGAACACTTTTCAGAGACTCACTACCTTTGAGCTCTAGTTGCTTCCTCTCCGAAACACCCCTCCTTCTAGCTAGTTGAACACAGTGCTATTCCGTTTTGGTTAAAACTAACTCTTACATTGTTGGGCAAATTCTTTCCAATCTATTGTTATTGGGTAAACTTTGTGGTCCCTTTCTTCAAGTTGTTATTTCCAGTCAAAAGACCTTTATTCTCTCAAGTCTGTTTCCCTTTGAGTTGAGAGTCATGGGTTTCACAATCCGTGTGATATTTACAAAAGTTCACATTCTTAAAAATGATTAAGATAGCAAATTTTATATAATGTAGTTTTTACTACAATGAAAAAAGTCAACATAGGTCCTCGGAAGACAGGATTTGGAGCCTTTGTACTCTGTGTTTTAAATCTTTCCTGAGAACACCGCATACAGAAAAAGGTAAATATAGAAGCAAAAATAATTGAAAAACGAAACTGTACAATTTCCATGGTATGCTCTTTTAAGTGAATTCACATTATTGCAGTGAAATTTTAAATATTAATCTGACCTATAAAACCCTGTATAATAGGGCTCTGGCCTACTCTTTAATTTCGTGCTGAATCACTGTTCCCTTGGCTCGGTACTGTATATGCTAGCTACCTGATTCCTTTCAGAGTCGGTGATGTGTCAGACTTCTTCTAGCTGTCGGCATATAGTTCCCTCATCCTACATCCATCTTCTCCACATCCTCACTTACTCAGAAAAGCCTTTTTTTATTCCCCTAGATAAGGGGACTATTTTTCTTATTAGATGCTCCTTCAGCAATTTGTATTCCTATATGATGAAATAACTGACTGTGTAAATAGCTATTTCATATTGTTTCCCCTTCCTAATTTAGGGGCCCCTGAGGGGCCAAATCTATCCTATTTACTGCTCTCTCCAGTGCCCCTCATACTATTTTATGCATGATAGCTAATGAATAGTTATTGAATGAATATATCAGTGACTAAGTCAGCTGGTCGTTTTGTAGTGCTTGGAGCATACTAGGGGTTGAATTGCATGATGTCTAAGATCTATTCTACGTCTAAAATTACATGTTTCAATGATTCTATTCCCATGCCAGTAAAGAGCCTTGACAGGATCATAAGCTATCAAGCTGAAAGGGATTCAAAGTGCTCAGGTGTGATATTTATGCCTAGTGAACTTCAGAAGTATGGAGTCTCATACTGAGCTTTTCAAAATGAGTCATCTGTTGCTACAAGAGAGTGGAGTGGCAGAGGTTAGGAAGGATGCTGGGAGATTAAATGGCCCATCACACCCTCAAATTTTACTGTTTGAAATGGTCTTACTTGAAGTCCATTTTAGAGTGTAATTCCTAAGTGGGGTAATAAGACTCTCTGAGTAGCCAGTGGGGAGTGGGCTGGCAACAGGCTTTTTTTTTTTCTTTTTTCTTTCATAAAGCCAGAATAACTAGAGAAACCAAGTGCAAATTCTAACATTCACAGTGTTACATGGACCGTAGCCAATTCTTCATGGATTTGATTCCATGAAAGTGAATTTCGGCAACTCAGCTCAGTAAGATGTTGCTTACTCGCTCTTAAAGGAGATTATATCTAGAGAAATCTTTCTTTTCTTCCCCCTCTAGCCTCTTTAAATTTCAGCCTCTGTGTGATCAAGGAAGAAATGCCTATATAGATTTGTGTCAAACCTCTGGGGTCATAGTTCTGTTAATTTCATTATTCTAATGAGGTGACAAGGAGCAACCTTGTTCTAGAGTGAAAAGTTCAGGTTTTCTGAAGTGTGCTGGTCCATGGTAATAACTACCTAGCATTCTGGAGCTGGTGCTGAAAGTTGGATACATTCCAGAAGGCTGCCTGGAGACACCATAATCCAGGTGTCAGTCCCAGAGGGTACTTCTGGGCTCTGAGAATGAAAGCAAGCCTAGGAATACCAGCTGATTTCATTGGAGAACAAGAGATTTTTCTTTAGGAAAAACGTTGAGATCTTAGTCTAGATGGATATGAAACATAAACTGAGATCCTAAAGACCAGAAAAGATGCAAAAAGGAAAAGAAAAATAGGTCAAACTGCTCTGGGGGAAAAAAGAAATGGCTTCATTATAACTGTATGAGGAAAAGTTACTGGAGCCCAAAGATGTCTCACAGAAGAGGAGATACAATGTCTCAGAGGCAGAGTCTGACGTATTTGTCCAGATAGGGACCAAATTCAGACAACCATCGAAAGTCTAAGCTAGAAGTAACAAATCAATGGTGAAAACAATCAGAGAATTCCCCTGGGAATGCCAGCAGTGCTGTGTTAAGTGATTACAGAAAGTCTAGACAGGTATGAGAAGGGAGGGCCAGGACAATGAGACAATACTCAAAGCACGATTTGTGAATTTCAAGGTATACAACCATTGTAAGTAGAGACACAGATATTGCCTAAGCTCTAAGAGAATCTGTGCTAGAAATTCATGGAACTGGACTCTAAGGAAAGACACTTACCTAAGCAATAAGCCACAGTAAAGGGGAACCAAGCAGAATTACGATAGAGCACAACCAGGCCTGTGTTCGGTGTTTGTCTAATGCTTAGAAGAGTGTCTCCTGTCATTGCTTTGCTTATAGCCTCCCAAAGCTCTCACTTTTCAGTCCTCAGATCAGCCTATACTCCCTAGATTTGTGCCATCCCCTGATACATGCCTGGCTCTTCCTTTACCTCCGCTTAACGGCTCCACTCAGTGACCTTAGATGAGTGAAATCTTACCCCATTGCCGTCTTAGGAGAGATTTCCTACACGTGAGTTGTGAGATCATGGATTCTGGTGACTGATAACCACCTCTGAAGAAACTGAAAACATTTTTTCTCTCAAATTGCCATGAGTACTTGGCCTTAGCTGGGAATTAGCTTGTTTCCTGAGTATGGTAGGTGTGAGACCCCCACAGTCATAATCTTGCCTGTCTTTGAATTCTCTTCAAAGGAAAGCAATTTAGAGACATGGCTTCAGAGGTCCTGAAGGAACTCCACTCCAGAGAAACACAAGCCAGTCCAGACAGCATTGCTGGACGATTCCAGCTACCCATCCGGCAAATGAGAACCCCTCAGTTGAGAACAGAATAAGAAATTGGGCAGGCGTTGAATTTTGGACTTCAAGTTTTGGGGGCCTGCCAGAGCAAGATAACTTGATGTTGTTCTTAATTTCTTTGGACTCAAATGTTTTGAGTCTTTAACTTGCAAGAAGAATTAATTTGGGGGCTTTAGCTACTCCAAGGATAATTGACAATAAGAGAGTTTTTCATATTCAAATTTGGGGCCCTTCTATTAATTGGCATCTATTATTAACATGTATTCATGCATTTTGGTATTGACCATCTTAATATTCCATTTTGACCCTAAAGCACTACCTCTAATTGCCTCCATTGTACACATACTGGAAATAATTTGGAATGGGGATAAGCAATGTGTTTTAGGTCTCAGGTCCAACATAGCATGGTAGTGCATTTAAATAATGCTCTGTTCTGACCCATTTCCGAGCTTTCTGGGACAAAATCTACCCTGTTCTCTAGAGATCCTACAGAGAAAGGGAGTAGCCCCCATACAGGTAGAAGAAGGACTGACTTGATAAATGCCCACCTCCTCTTCCAGAGGGAAAGCCACATCGTTAGTTGACCACACACTTGTTGGGTAAGCCAAGTGTGTCAACAGTATTAAAACTTGGGGAACCTTGGAGGGAAAAACCCATTCCCAGTCTCTTTTCAGTAAGAAGAGATTTCTCTGAATGCCTCAGGCCTGCTGCTTCCCCCTCCCCAACTCCCACTCCCTACCCCTCCCCCCACCATCTCCCCCAGCCCCCTTCCCCCTGACCCCCCCGAATGAGGATGGAATGTGACACCTGGTCTGTAATACCTGGTCACTAGCCATGGCTAGACCACGTGGAGCTAATCTACTGAAGATCCTGCAAATGGAATTTTCTTCCTCTCTCTACTTCAGTGAGAAGCGGTGACCTGGTTGAGAGTGTTTGTTCTGCAGACTCAAACATTCTCTCAGATGAGTTTTTCCAAGATCTGGATAGGAAATCAGAAATACTATTTGGCTACAGTCCCAAGCTACCTCAACCAACATACCCTTTATCAGTAATAAAAGTCATACTTTGTCACTCCATCTTTTCTTTTATTTCTCTTCTGGTTAGAATCTTAGGCAGAGAAGAGCATGATACATGGAGGGGGCCCAGGTTTATTTGTAAAGTGTATAGGGAAGTGTAAAGTGTAAAGTGTAAAGAGACTCTGTCAGTTCCACTGGGATTTGGTTTCATTTTTAGGGGTTGGGTGACCCCTGTGTTAAACTGCACATTTTCTACTTCTTCAGAAATTTTTGTTAAGAGAAGAAACTCTATCTGGAATCAAGAGAATAACTCACTGATTTGGTGAGGCTATTTACATCTGCAAATCTAGGTTTAATAGTTAATAATCACTGGATTTTCCATTGTTTGTCTATTTTAAAAGGGAAGCTCTTATCCTGGTATGCTGGCACATTACACATGCTCAAAATCTCTGATGACTATTGCTGTTGACCTGAGCAGAAGTATTCCATGTGCCCTGATCCTGTGCCTTTTGTATGTTACTTACCTCTTCTTGTTTTGTTTTCTAGTTATCTGTATTTACATTGTTAGAGATTTTAAATACCTGGAGGTCAGGGATCACATCTTAGTCATCTTTGTATTATCTGAAGCACCTAGCATCATGTGTTTCATGAAGAGAGTGCTTAATGAATAATTACTTTTTATTGGAGTATAATTGCTTTACAATGCTGTGTCAGTTTGTGTTGTACAACAAAGTGAGTCAGTTATATGTATACATATATCCCCTCCCTCTAGTACCTTCCTCCCACTTCCCTCATCTCACCCCGCTAAGTCATCACAGAGCACCAAGCTGAGCTCCCTGTGCTATATCCAGCAGCTTTCCACTAGCTCTCTATTTTACACATGGGAGTGTATATATGTCAATGCTACTTTCTCAATTCGTCCCACTCCTTTTAAAATAGACAAACAATGGAAAATCCAGTGATTATTAACTATTAAACCTAGATTTGCAGATGTAAATAGCCTCACCAAATCAGTGAGTTATTCTCTTGATTCCAGATAGAGTTTCTTCTCTTAACAAAAATTTCTGAAGAAGTAGAAAATGTGCAGTTTAACACAGGGGTCACCCAACCCCTAAAAATGAAACCAAATCCCAGTGGAACTGACAGAGTCTTTTCCCCCAGAGAATCGTAAAACACTTGACCATCAACACACCACCCAGGCTAAGAGCAATCCTGTGAGTAACTGTGCAATCCTTCATGGGTGCCTAAACACTTTGCACGCAGTGTATTTCCCCATTTGAGGTTTTTTTTCAATGCTGGAAGCCATGTAGATGCTTAAGAAATAGTATTTTGAAAAACAAATATTATTTATATCATTTTATATGTAATAATACAAAAAATTATTATTTCGAAAAACACTAGTATTTATTTGAGGTCCTACAGTGAAGCCAAGAAACTGAGCCCACCTAAGAATTATATCAATACTGCAGTCTCCTTCAGCAAAGCAAGAGATCTTTGTGATGACATTTTCACCATGCCAGGCATTCAACAGTATTTTCCAAGTGGTGCCCAGACAGATAACCTCAAGGAAGGAGAGCCACAAACTGGAGATGGAATTTTTTTTTAATATTGAATAAAATATGGTTCATGGTCTCTCCAATTATCAGAGGGAAACAGAAAATCTTCCAAAAATAACACTATATACCATCTGTAGCCTCTTGGCTGCACAGAGCTATAATACTACACAATGAAGAAGTCTCAGGATCAGGAAACATGGGCTATTTGACCTTTACTTTGCTTTTACATTATCTGATTAGTGTAGTTGTAAGCTTCTTGGTAGAGCAATTATGGCTTTACCATATACAGCTATGTAACCTGGGATTTCCTCTTCTTTTAGCCTCAGCATCACTATCTGTAAAATGGAGATAAGACTGGCACTAACATAATAAGAGCATTGTGAGGATTAAAGAAAATTAATATAAAGTGCTTAGCACAGTACCTGTTACACAGAAGCTCTCAAAATTGCTATTACTACCGTTTATCTTCTTTTTGCACGTGTCATAAATCTGAATTTGTGGAACCTTGTTTATTTTAATTTTTGCATTCTGGTTATCAAAGTAGTACGAATTACCTGTAGAAACTTTAATAAATATAGCATAATATAACTGAGAAAATAAATCTTACACATAATTCTACCATCCATAGATTTAAAAATTAGTTTCACAATAATTTTCCAATTTCTAAGGGTGGGGCAATTTGTTTCATTTATGCAAAGTATTTGGCACATGTAGTAGGTGCCCAGTGAGTGAATGTTGAAATATCTCATAGTCAGGATCAAGTGTATGACAATATCACTTGGAAGAGTATTAAAAAGCAGAGACATCACTTTGCTGACAAAGTTAAAGCTGTAGTTTTTCCAGTAGTCATGCATGGATGTGAGAATTAGGCCATAAAGAAGACTGAGCACTGAAGAATCGATGCTTTCAAACCGTGGTGCTGGAGAAGACTCTTGAGAGTCTCTTGGACAGCAAAGATGTCAAACCAGTCAATCCTAAAGGAAATCAACCCTGAATACTCACTGGAAGGACTGATACTGAAGTTCCAATACTTTGGCCACCTGATGCAAAGAGCTGACTCATTGGAAAAGACACTGATGTTGGGAGGTTGAGGGCAAGAGGATAAGGGGGTGGCAGAAGATAAGATGGTTGGATGGCATCGCCGACTCAATGGACATGAGCTTGCACAAACACTGGGAGATAGTGAAGGACAGGGAATCCTGGCATGCCGCACCACGGGATTACAAAGAGTCGGACACAACTGAAGGACTGAACAACAGCAAAAAGAAAATTTTTCTTTAAGGATGATCTCTGGGCACCTTTCAAAGTAAAAAAAAAAAAAAATCATCCAGAATCAGTCGGAGAACAATATAAAAACGTATTCCCTAGGTTATGTGTAGGACTCCCACTAAACCATCCTACCTGAATGTTCATAAGTATGAACATTATACTTGTTCTGCATAAACTGTAGGAATTTTATCTCCTCTGTATAATGATTACTATATATCCCTATTCTTTTCTGTTTACTTTTAAATTCTTCTATACAAATAGATTGAAAACTACATAAGCAAGTATTTGTATCTTCTCTTTCTTTTGGATTCTCTGTTATCACCTAGTTCCAGGCTTGGTAGTCCATGATTACACTCTGAATTTTACAGACTGATAAACTGAGTCAGCATCCATTCCAGATTCCTGATTTATCCCAACCAGATAGGGGCAGTTGTGGAACACAAAATTTTTTTGTTTGGGGTCCATCTTCACTTCCACTTAATTTCATCTTTAAAAATGTAGGAGACAGCCCAGTTGGCCATTATTGGTTACTTATACAATATGTTGTCTCCTGTGTTGTATTGAAAGAATCTCTTGAGAAACTGAGTGGCTGAGCGAGTGCCTCATGTTGCATCTACAAAACCCCACTTTTCTGACTCTCTTTCATGATCAAGGTAGCATTAAAAAAGAATGGAGCCTTTGGAGCCCCATTACTGGGCTCAAGTCCAGGACACACTGCCTCTTCTCCAGTGTATGAATTACTGAACCCCTCCAAGTTGATTTCCTCATGTACATGGCACATGGCAAGCATTGAAGTGAAGTGTCTCCAACTCTTTGCGACCCCATGTACTATATAGTCCATGGGATTCTCTAGGCCAGAATACCAGAGTGGGTAGCCTTTCCTTTCTCCGGGGGATCTTCCCAACCCAGGGATTGAACCCAGGTCTCCCACATTGCAAGGTGATTTTTTTACCAGCTGAGCCACGAGGGAAGCCCAAGAATACTGGAGTGGGTAGCCTTTCCCTTCTCCAGCGGATCTTCCCAACCCAGGAATTGAACTGGGGTCTCCTGCATTGCAGGCAGATTCTTTACCAACTGAGCTATCAGGGAAGCCCCTGATATTTAATGGCAAGCATTAAATAAATGTAAATTGCCATTATTAGTACTAGTCAAAATAGTCATCAAATCAACTCCAATGATTGGTGGCCTAGCAATGTCCCCAGCCAAATACGAGTGCATGTAATCAAAGGTTACATGGGTATAATCTGAACCTCTACACATTGCATAGCTAGTCACTCATTCATTTGGTCATTAACACTTTTTTTTTTTAAATACTGATGATATTCAGATCACTACGTTAAGAACTACAGGGAACTAAGAGATGAATGAAACAAACATCTTGCCTTAAAAGTTTCATAAGACAGTAATAGAAGGCCCAAAGACTCAAAATTCCAGATTCTATTAGGAGATGTCTTTTTGAGATGGATAGTTCTATTAGTTCCATATGACAAAATACATAAAACACGACCTAAGATTAAAGTAATCAGGGAAATGGGCTCCCTTCCACCTCTGCAATAGTGGTCAATTTCCAACTCACTAGTGTCATAAAGTTTTTCTCAAAAAACTGAATGCCCAAAGTGTTAAAAGCATACATGTGCTATAAAAAAGGACATAATCAACATTGTTATTAAGTGTGTTAAGAACAGACATATTCAGCACTGCCACATCAAAAGGGGTTTTTATATTTTTTTTTCCCTCAGTGGGAAGAGAAAAGAAACTAGAAACATATAGTCACTGACACACACACTGAGGGGCTCATAAAACGTTAGGCTCTGATGTCTCGATGGGCTTCCAAGTCAGATTCACATGGTTTCAAATTTTAATCTTACCAGGCACAACCTTCTTGAGCAAGTATAAATTCCTGAAGTTCTCTGAGCTTTTCTTCATTTGTGCAATGGAAGAGATGGGAAGATTGCAAGAGACCAGGTGTGTGTATGCAAATTGCCTAAAGTAATGCATAGTGAGTCATTGTGCTTAGTCGCTCAGTTGTGTCTGACTCTTTGTGACCCCATGGACTGTGGCCCGCCAGCTCCGCTGTCCTTGGGGATTCTCCAGGCAAGAAAACTGGAAAGCATTGCCATTTCCATCTCCAGGGGAACTTCCCAACCCAGGGATCCAACCCAGGTCTTCTGCATTGCAGGCGGATTCTTTACTGTCTGAGCCACCAGGCAAGTTCTGTAGCATTAGTCAGCCCTGGAGCGAGTCATTATTGTTCAATAAAAAGAAGCTATGATATTGATGATTTTCTCATGAATGGTCGTTTTCAAGCATTGACTCCAGAATGACTGGCCACTCTATTTACGTCATCCTTAGATCAGAGCAGACATGCTCAGGGGCTTCATCTCAGACGAGAGCGGCAACGTGGCCAAGATGCCCTGTGCTTGCGTGAACACTCCTCTTCTACCTGCTTACAAATCAACTTCTAGATTCCTAACTAGAGGTCTGAGGTCTGAACTTTTATCCCTGGTGATTACCCAGTTCCTACCTAGACTCCCTCTCTGTCCTACCCTCTCTGCTCCACATCCCAGGAGAAAAGACTGTGGGAGGTTCTGATGGGATCCACATCAGATAAAGCCCCATGAAATGGCAACCTACTCCAGTATTCTTGCCAAGATAACCCCATGGCTACAGCTCTTGGGATAGCAAAGAGTCAGACTGAAGTGACTGAGCGTGCACACAATGCTTGACAGCTTGACAACCTGGGTTCCTGTATTGCTGAAAACATCTTGACTACAGGCTTATATTTGAACATAGACCCATTCCTAACCTTTTGCTTCATTTCTCTGCACTTATGACCTTATAACACAAAGTGGAAGGAAGTGATGCAGGGAGGAACCAGGCATAATTGGCAATTCCTACTCAGACCAATAGACTCACACTGTTTGCTTTGGAAGGGAAATGACTTGAATGTTTTCCCCGGGGTCTGTATGAACCTACAAAGCATCTGATCCTTCCAATTTCATCCCATAGTGAAGGTTAATGGATATTAAAATTACATGGGTCAGGGCTCAAATACACGAGTAGTTTGCGCGGCTTGACTTAAATCAAGTATTTACTTTGAGACCAAAAGTACAAATTGTGGGCTATTGAATCAGCTGGAGTGCTTAAAATAGAATTTGACCTGAATGGAGATAATTCCATGAAAACACTACTGGAAACCAAAAGGCTAATCTAATCTGTGAGTCTGGCAACATGTACAGCATTACTGATCTCTGGTATTGGTGAAAGAGTCTTAATTTTTATGTCTAGAGGAAATTAAGCCAAGAAAAAGAGGACCATTTAGTTCAGAGGAAAGATGTTCATACATTTTATATTTTAAGTGATTCCATTTGAGCACTTGGAAAATTAAAGGGCCTTTAGCCAAAAGCAGTTCTATGTCACTCGGCTATGTGGAGCTTAACTAAAGCTTGGCCTTATCTAACTTCTCAGAAATACACTAACCAGAGACTCTGTGTAAGGGTTCCAGATCTAGCATATGCCTACAAGGGATTAGAGAGAAACCAAAGTGAAGAAAAGCAATTCACTCATAAAGGAGAATATAATGGTTATAGCTACCAACTATGAGACAGGCCATTCCAGATTGTCAAAAAGAGCTTCAGGCTCACCACCACTAAAAAACCATTCCCAGTGTGGGCAGCAAAGAACTCTGGTAATTCCTAATAATGGCAAGACATGGGATTCCTCTTGGGACTTATAAAAGCCCACCTTTCTAACAGTGAGAGTCACACAGTTCCAATGAAGCGAGCAGCTAGTACTTTTCAGAAAACTATGTATATTCTTTGCCTTATTAACAGAGTCCCCAAATTTAGTATTATTAGCGTGGATTTTTCAAACAAGCAACTAGCTGAGATGTATGACTTAAAGAATACCTAGAATGCTTTCCTGTGATCTCCATCCTGACTGTGTGGTGCATATTCTGCATCCAGGGGATCAGTGCCTAAAGTTCTATCCTACTTGAACTTAAGTTTCCCTTGTCTAAGTGAAAAAGGAAATTGGTCACTAGAAGGGGACCCTCACTGACCTTTATCAGTCTAAACCTCAATGGGAAAGGCATTCTTGGCTGTTTTTGAAAGAGCTAGGGTGAGTCATGGAATAGGAAGCCAAAGTTGAGGGCCATTGGTAACCTAAATTCAAACGTTTAAACTATGAGCTGGGGAAAGGGGGATTGAAAGGAGCAGCTGATAGATAGAAAACTAACATAGCCTTTGAATAATTCTGACAGAGGCAGTGTACACATAGCAGTTAGCTTGAAGCCAAAAGAATCCCATTATTCAGAAAAGGCTGTAAATCTCTAAGCCACAAAGAAAATATTACTATATATATATATATATAATAGGCATGTATGTATATATATATGTATGTGTATATGTATGTACACATAGATTCAAGGGATTAGATCTGATAGAATACCTGAAGAACATTGGATGGAGGTTCATGACATTATACAGGAGGTAGTGATCAAAACCATCCCTCAAAAAAACAAATGCAAAAAGGTAAATGATTGCCTTTGGAGGCCTTACAAATAGCTGAGAAAAGAAGAGAAGCAAAAGGCAAAGGAAAAAACGAAAGATATACCCATCTGAATTCAGAGTTCCAAAGAATAGCAAGGAAAGATAAAAAAGCCTTCCTACATGAACAATGCAAAGAAATACAGGAAAATAATAGAATGGGAAAGACTAGAGATCTCTTCAAGAGAATTAGAGATACCAAGGGAACATTTCCTGCAAAGATGGGCACAATAAAGGGCAGAAACGGTATGGACCTAACAGAAGCAGAAGAGATTTTGAAAAGGTGGCAAGAATACACAGAAGAACTATACAAAAAAGATCTTCATGACCCAGACAACCACAGTGGTGTGATCACTCACATAAGAGCCAGACATCCTGGAGCGCAAAGGCAAGTGGGCCTTAGGAAGCATCACTAAGAACAAAGCTAGTGGAGGTGATGAAATTCCAATTGAGCTATTTCAAATCCTAAAAAAAAAAAAGATGCTGTGAAAGTGCTGCACTCAATATGCCAGCAAATTTGGAAAACTCAGCAATGGTCACAGGACTGGAAAAGGTCATTTTTCATTCCAGCCCCAAAGAAAGGCAATGCCAAAGAATGTTCAAACTACCGCACAATTGCCCTCATCTCATGTGCTAGTAAAGCAATGCTCAAAATTCTCCAAGCCAGGCTTCAACAGTACATGAACCAAGAACTTCCAGATGTTCAAGCTGGATTTAGAAAAGGCAGAAGAACAAGAGATCAAATTGCAACATCTGTTGGATCATAGAAAAATCAAGAGAATTCTGGAAAAACATCTGCTTCATTGACTATGCTAAAGCCTTTGACTGTGTGGATCACAACAAACCGGAAAATTCTTGAAGAGATGGGAATACCAGACCACCTTACCAGCTTCCTGAGAAACCTGCATGCAGGTCAAGAAGCAACAGTTAGAACCAGACATGGAACAACAGACTTTCAAAATTGGCAAAGGAGTACATCAAGGTTGTATGTTGCCACTCTGTTTATTTAACTTACATGCATAGTACATTGTTCGAAATGGATGATGCATTTTGCTGGATGCACTGGATGGAGCACAAGCTGGAATCAATATTGCTGGGAGAAATATCAATAACCTCAAACATGCAGATGACACCACCCTTACGGCAGAAAGCAAAGAGGAACTAAAGAGCCTCCTGATGAAGGTAAAAGAGGAGAGTTGAAAAAGCTGGCTTAAAACTCAACATTCAAAAAACAAAGATCATGGCATCCTGTCCCTCCACTTCATGGCAAATAGATGGGGAAACAATGGAAACAGTGAGAGACTTTATTTTCTTGGGCTCCAAAATCACTGCAGATGGTGACTGCAGTCATGAAATTAAAAGACACTTGCTCCTTGGAAGAAAGTTGTGACCAACCTAGACAGCATATTAAAAAGCAAAGACATTACTTTGCCAACGAAATTCCATCTAGTCAAACCTATGGTTTTCCCAGTGTGATGAAGAGTTGTATGGATGTGAGACTTGGACCATAAAGAAGGCTGAGCGCCAAAGAATTGATGCTTTTGAACTGTGGTGTTGGAGGAGAGTCTTGAGAGTCCCTTGGACAGCAAGGAGATCAAACCAGTCAATCCTAAAGGAAATCAATCCTGAATGTTTCTTGGAAGGACTAATGCTGAAGCTGAAACTCCAATACTTTGGCCACCTGATGTGAAGAACTGACTCATTAGGAAAGACCCTGATATTGGGAAAGATTGAAGGCAGGAGGAGAAGGGGACGACAGAGCATGAGATGGTAGGATGGCATCACGGAATGAATGCACATAAGTTGGAGTAAACTCTGGGAGTTGGTGATGGAAGGGAAGCCTGGTGTGCTGCAGTCTTTGGGGTCACAAATAGTTGGACACGACTGAGCAACTGAACAAGAACAAATATGTATGTATGTGTGTCTATATGTATATATCCGTGTGTGTATTTACAAGTATAGAGACATATGAAGACATATACAATCAATCAATCCTTATTACTCTCAGAGTCCATATTTGCTAATTCAGCTGATCACTAAAATTTATTTGTAATCTCAAAGTCAACACTCATGATTCTTTTGTAGTCATTTGTGGACATGGGCAGAGCAGCAAAAAAAAAAAAATTCATGTTGCTGTACACACACTTCCCCAACTGAGATCAGAAAAGGTAATGCTTTGCTTTTTTGTTTCAATTCTCATATTGTCATACTGTAAACAAGGGTCCTTTGCCATCTGTTTAACTAGTTTTTCAAATTTCTGTGTTTTTTGTTGGTGATTTCACTGTTTAAAATGACCTCAAGTGTAATGTTGGAGTCCTGTCTAGTGTTCCTAAATGCAAGAAAACTGTGACATGCCTTAGGGAGAAAATACGTTTTTAGATACGCTTTGTTCAGTAGTGAGTTATAGTCCTGTTGGCTGGGAACTTAATGTCAATGACTCAACAATAGATATTAAATAAAACATCTTTAAGCAGAAATGCATATAACACAAACTTCTGTACTGATCACTTGTTGAAATGTTATGACCAGAGGCCTGCAGGCACCTAACCTTGTATTTTCCCTAGGCACAATAGATCAGTATCACTAATTCGGTGTTCACAGAAAACTTAAAGAAGACAACTACTCCAAATAATAAGAATTGGCCATATATACATTTTTATGTGGAAATAGTTTAAGATTAAAAAGAAGTTGCAAAAATAGGAGCATCTGTGTGTATGCTTCATTCAGCTATCTCAAATGAATATCTTATTTTCAAAACCAGAAAATTAATGTGGAAATAATGCTGTTAACTTAAGTACAGATGTTATTAGGACATCGCCAGTTTTTATATGTACTTAAAGTACATATAAAAACTGGTGATATATATATATTATATATATACAAGAAATTTTATGACATATGGATTCATGTAACCATCACCACAAAGAAACTCCCACTTAAAAATCACACCACCCCCCTTACCCTAGCCCCTAACCCCTGGCAGCCACTGATCTGGTCTCCATCATCAGCATTTTATTACTTTGAAAGTTTATATAAATGAAATTGCAGTGCGTAATCCTCTGATATTAGCTTTTTCACTCAGTATAATGCCCTTTGTGTCCATCCAAGTTGTTGAATCTATTAATGGTTCATTTCTTTTTTATTGTTGAGTATTACTCCGTTGTATGGAGGTACTTCAGTCTGGTTATCCATTCATGCACTGATGAATCCATTTAGGTTGTTTCGTTTTTGGTTATTACATATAAATCTGCTCACAGTGTCTTTTAAGGTCTAGTTAAAATTGGTTCAAACACCATTTCCACCGTAGTAAGGAAAACCTTTATTTCTCCCCACGGACAATTGAGGTACAAGGTGCGACTCAGCACTTGAATTTCTATTAATTGCCTTTATCCCCAAGATTCTACTGATTTGTTGATTTGCTTTTCATATTCTGGTATACTAGTTTTCTTCATTTCATGTTGCCCTACTCAGTACTGCAATACCTTTTTACTCTTCAAAGTATTAATACTACCTGCCACTTAAAGCTGTTTGTGAGGGGACTTGGCCGGAGGTTCCAGGCAATGGATGAGGATTTTATCACTATAAATGATAGCAGTAAGGTACATATCACAGTCGTAAATGTCCTTGCATCATTTCTGCATGGAGGCTGTTGAGTGATCAAAGCTTTAATTCCTGTGTGTCTCCATGCATGCCTCTTTCCCCCTCTCTGAAGTGAAAGATGTCTTTGGACATACAGTTGGGGTCAGGGAGTGGTGGATGTTCAGAAGTCAGTTAAATCGGGTGGACACATATTAAGGACTCAATAATTGTTAGCTGAATAAAGTACCATTTAGAACTCTTAAGAGGACTGGAGAGATAACAGGAATTTGGAGTTGCAAATATGATCAGTTTTCGTCCAAGAATCTTTTTTTTTTTTTTTGTACTCCTTTCTCAATTTGGAACCTGTCTATTGTTCCATGTCCAGTTCTTTTTTTTTTTTTTTTTCCCCATCCTGGACCCTCCTCCCTCCTCCCTCCCCATATCATCCCTCTGGGTCGTCCCAGTGCACCAGCCCCAAGCATCCAGCATCGTGCATTGAACCTGGACTGGTTCAAGAATCTTTTTGTCCAAAAATTACATCATAATCCTTTCCTTCTTATTTCCATGCCCCTTTACAAATCCTTATCTTTGTTCAGGTGGCGTTAATGGTAAAGAATCCGCCTGCCAATGCAGGAGACATAAGAGGTATGGGTTCAATCCCTGGGTCAGAAAGATCCCCTGGAGGAGGGCATGGCAATCCATTTCAGTATTCTTGCCTGGAGAATCCCATAGACAGAGGAGCCTGGAAGGCTATAGTCCATAGGGTTACAAAGAGTCAGACATGACTGAAGCAACTGAGCATGCAGTAGGAGAATTCCTGATAATGATACCTGGAATTCTTAGAAGTCACACAAGCATCTGTAATTTAATTTCTTGTGTTATTTTTATGTAACTGTAGATCTCTATACCATTGCATTTTTTTAATATTATGCTGAGAAAAACTGTTCTTGAACTTTTATTCCATTCTTATCTTTTCTTGATGAAGTTATTTTTATATATTAGAATCCTCTAATACAAAATAGTAGGATTTCTCCATCTATGTATCCTATCAGGATGCCTAGTCACTTGACACCTTTATTTTGATAAATGCTGAAATTAGCTATTTATAATCTTTTTTTCTCATTCTTTCTCAGACAAATCAGCTAGAACCAAATACAATATGAAATGAAATTTATATTTCAAAAGAAAAGAAAACAAAAAGCAACACCAAAAAAATATTTTAACAGTTTTGTTACTCAATAGCTAGAGTCAACAGTAAAAGTAATTTTGGATGAAGTTGTGTATTAACCAGAAGTTTCCACTTTCTTCAAAATCGTACTTTCAAAACTTTGCCTATTGTTTAACTACACTCTCTATTATTGATAGTCTTACATTTCTTATGTGTGTGTATAGAATGTATAGAATGACTTCTCTGCTAAAGAATGGCTACTGTATTTGGGGGGTCTCCAAAATCACTGCAGATGGTGACTGTAGCCATGAAATTAAAAGATACTTGCTCCTTGGAAGAAAAGCTATGACCAACCTAGACAGCATATTAAAAAGCAGAGACATTACTTTGCCAAAAAAGGTCCATTTAGTCGAGGCTATGGTTTTTCCAGTAGTCATCTATGGATGTGAAAGTTGGGCTATAAAGAAAGCTGAGCACCAAAGAACTGATGCTTTTAAACTGTGGTGTTGGAGAAGACTCTTGAGAGCCCCTTGGACTGCAAGGAGATCCAACCAGTCCATCCTAAAGGAAATCAGTCCTGAATGTTTCTTGGAAGGACTGATGCTGAAGCTGAAACTCCAATACTTTGGCCACCTCATGTGAAGAGTTGACTCATTGGAAAAGACCCTGATGCTGGGAAAGATTGAGGGCAGGAGGAGAAGGGGACGACAGAGGATGAGATGGTTGGATGGCATCACCGATTCAATGGACATGAGTTTGAGTAAACTCCAGGAGTTAGTGATGGACAGGGAGGCCTGGTGTGCTGCAGTTCATGGGGTCACAAAGAGTCAGACACGACTGAGTGACTGAACTGAACTGAACCATGCACCTGTTAATCCTTTCAGAGGCGTTTACCTGAATGAAGCTTTCTTTCGTGGCATCTCAGTTAGCTATGAGGAAATCCCTTCAAGTGAGTAGAAGTTCCTTCCATTGCGACCCATAGCCTATTCTCTGGTGAGAAGTACTTGGAAGCCTCTACCATCCCAACTGAAGGGAGCAGTTGGCTCCTGGCTGAAGAGAAGAGAGAACCAGGTCTCTGCTCCAGAAGGTTTGAGGAGACTCTACCTCCTGGAACCCCCCCAGCAAAAGAGACCATGACCGCCGGCTGGCCCAGGGCCTCTCTGACCATCTCGCTCACCCTGAGAGATTGGAAATCAATAGTAATTTGGATCCTTGGGGGCTATTTGGCCTGATCATAGACAGAAAAGAACAGCAGTTAATTCCTCCCTTCTCTTGGGGAGAAACAAGCCAGGAACCACAATTTGTTTTTTCTTCCCGCTTCACAAGCCTATGGCTTACCCAAGTTAACTCTAGAAATGCTTGTTTTATTCTAGAAAAGGAGATCCTTATACAATGTTCACACACTCTTTATTAAGTTTATTGTGAATTTTATTTGATGACAACTTGAATTTTTCTTTACTTTTGTTTGGTCTCTACTTGTTTGCTGTGGATATATGTCCATTTAGTACTTTTAAAAAATAGAAATGTTGAGACAGTAAAATCAACCCAAAGGTTTTATTTACAGTATCCATAAAATAAGAAGATTCTTCTTTTATGACTTAAGTTTAAAAGTTTTGAAAGTTGCATATACAGTATTGCTTAATTAATTTTAAAGTAAAGCAAAGGGGGTAAAATGTGCATGGAGAAAAAGAAGTTAATAAAACCTATGAAACTCTTTGATAATTGTCTTTGGGGAGGGGCAGGTAGACTTCGGGTTAGTTTTTTTTCCTCTCTTGCTATGTTTCTCCATTTTTCACTTTTTCTTTAATGAGCATGTGTTTCCAGAGTTTCTGCCTCCCATTTGCTCGGTAAGTAATGACATTCATGTGCCCTTTTGACTCTCTTGTAATGTGTTGGAATCGCCCCCAGGTTCCTCCAAAGCCTGGTTTCTCACTGTGGCTGGGATAATGTGGGAAAGCCACGATTCAGATGAGGGTCTGACCTTAACTTCTGTAGTTAAGAATGAGGGTGAGTGTGAGCCTGAGTCACAAAGACATTGAGAAAGGAGAAAAGTGATTCAGAAACTACCTCGATAGCTTCTATTGCTCACTTCTAACCCCTCCGCATTTTAGCTTCAGTTCACATCTCATGTTTTCCCCTGAGGGGCTCGCACCACTGAGGTCAGCTCCACGCTTTCCAAGTCTTTGAAACAAGCCGCATCACATCCTTAGTCCGAGAGTGTATACTGTTCTTTAACAGAATCCAGGGGCCTTTGGGGTCCAAATACATTTGCTTTATTGCCCGTTTTCTGCCACTCCTGTTGCCTTCTGCCCTCTTTTACTAAAGAAAATATTTCATCCATGTATTCCTAAGGAAAAAAATTAGAAAGATACAGACAACAGCTCTGAGGTCGACTTCAGTGACTCGCTGCTACATTCACTGTGTTCTGTCCAAGAACTGGATGTAAATACAAAAGATGGCTCATGCCTTCAATAAGATCAAAGTCTACAATTAAAATATCCTCTAGATATTTTAGAAATATTGTAGAAATAAGGTCTACAAGGAAAAATCCTCCTTCAATAAGATCAAGAAAATCAATTAAAATATCCTCTAGAAAGTGACATGCGGATAAACATAGGAGCTTTAAGAACACATGGGAAACCTAATTCAGCTAAAGCCAGGGCAGGGCCAGAGGAGACTTCCCAGAAGACGCAGAGAAAAGGAAAAATAAGAGTTTAGAGATGGGGAGATGAGATTAGGCACTCTAAGCAGATGGAATGGCATGTTCAGAGACCAGAATCAAGAGAGAGAAAGATTGTGATTACTTCAGGATGGCGTGGATACTGAAAATAAAGAAAGGAGAGGGGAAAGACACAGCTGAAGACATAGAGTGAGATGTATCACAGGATGCTAAGTGTAAGCAGATAAAAGATTGGACCCAATTTTGTACAGTTTTAAAGCTAGAAAAAAAAAATCTTAGAATTGGATGTACCATCTTACAGCTCAAGATACTGAGCTCCAGAGAGGTCAAATGACTTGCACAGTGTCATACAGCTTGTGAAGGGGGGAGTTGAGTCTAGAACACTCTTCACTCTTTCCAGTCCCTCTCACTGACTCTCCCAAAAGGGAGATGACTGATCGAGCACCTTGTCCCATGCACCAGAACTACTGAGCCTGTGCTCTAGAGCTCGGGGGCAGCAACTACTGGGCCCACGTGCCCCGACTACTGAAGCCCGAGCACCCTGGAGCCCTTGCTCCTCAACAAGAAAAGCAACCACAATGAGAAGCCCTCACACTGAAATTAGAGAGTAGCCACCACTCGCCACAACTAGAGAAAACCCTGCACAGCAGCAAAGACCTAGCACAGCCAAAAATACATAAATAAAAATTTTAAAAAAAAGAATAAAGGTCAGCTGTTCATGTGGCAGTTATAAGGCCACATTTCCAAAATCAGTGCAGTATTTGAGACAGAAAGAAATGGGATTTGAGCAAAGAATAAAAAGTGGGTTCAGCAGGACACGAGTCCAATTCTTACAGTATCTTCTGCTCCAGCTTTCTGTCCAAATGACCTCAACCCGTCCCATCCCCCTGACCTTCCTACATGCCTTTGATTTCTCCTCATCTCCTTTTTCATCCTCCCTTCCCACTGCTCTCAGTCTCCTTTGCTCTGTCCTAAATGGTGGACAGTCATGTTAGGAATTAAGTACTGAGGAAGTGATTAGAATAATCAAGAGGAAACTCAAAATGTCCTAGGTCCCTTTCTTTTCCCAATTTGAACTGTTAAGCTCAAAATTAACCTTCTTCTGAACACTCTGCCATCATGCAGTGGGAACGCCAACAGTACTGGGTAAAACCCATGATCAGTGCAGACAAGGTTTGATCATCAGTCCTCCTGATCCTCCCACCAGAGATGAAAGGCCATCCCAACACTAAGCAGAGCAGAATTCCAGCTTATTCTAAGCCATCTAGGTGGGGTGAGTGGAAAGAAGCACTTGGAAGTCAGCCACTCCCAGCCCACTGGGCTCGGGCTGCTGGGCCTTGCTGAGCAATGCCAGAGAGAGCCTGAAGCCGCTACACCCACCTCCAGGGCCAGCCTGGACTTCCAGGATGGACGAGTCGGGAGAACACAGGCAGCGTCCGCCTTATCCCTCTGCCCTTTTGAACTTGTTTGGTTGCCAGCAGGAAGGCCGCCAGGGGATCAGGGCACCTCGAGAGGGAGAAGATGACGCTCCTTGGGAGGGAGTCGCTCTGTCTCTGCATGATGTATCGGCCTGCGGAAGCCAATCTGACTTGCAGATAAAGCGCATTTGTTCTGTCCAGCGCGGAGCTGACAAGAGGAGGGTTGCTGGCGGGATGGTTTCCGGCCTATTCATCCTTCTTCTGGTAAAACCACCTCTTAGGGGAAGGCGTCTAGATTGTTTCCTCTCCTCTGGGGCTTCTGGGCACCTGCTGGCTGCGGGGCCTTTCTGCTCACTCCAAACGGCCTCAGTCTCCGCTGGGACATTCCCCACCAGCCACCTGAGCCACAGCAGGCTTCTAGCAGCAGGCTTGTTGACAGAGAGCAAATGACTGATGAGACGAGAGGATCTCATCCCTGTCCAGGAGGAAGATGAAAGCAATGTGGGGCTCAAATCCCATGGTGTGGATGTCTGCTCAGGCTGGCAGCATGGGTGGGCCCTGGTGGAGGGCAGGGGAAGGAATGTGACAGAGAAAGCGACTGGAGGAGGGGCGCTCGTGGGGTAGGAAGGGTGCTTTCAAAGTCCACAGTCCATCACTTTCAAAGCCTAGCACTCTCAAAGTCTACAAATCGACCAGGAAAATTGACTCGTTTATTTCCTGATCTGACACTTACAGCATTATCTCTTGGGTGTTCCTACATTTGCATCCATGAAGTGGCCCGATAAACATGGCATTCTTTCGTATACCACTCTAGTTTTACTTTATGTAAGTTCATATTTGAGGATCACGTACTTCATCCTTTGGTGATTCTATAAAGACTATGGAGTGCCTGCTGTCTGCAGCATCTGAGGACACAGCGATGAGGGAGTTCAGGTCCTATGCTTGAAGAGTCCACAGTGCAGAAGGAAGAAAGAATAAGTAAATGAACACCTTGAACTGCAGCAGGACAAAGACCTTAAGCAGATGTTGAATCAAATTCTTAGGCACTCAGGGTAAACTAGAGACGGTTCAGAAAAGATATTACTGGAACTTTGAATGAAAGGATGAGTAGGCAGAGAGAACAAAGTCAAAGGCAGATGGGCTTGAATGGTGAGGTACTGTAGAAAGTGAAAAGTGAAAGTGAAGTTGCTCAGTCATGTCCGACTCTTTGCGACCACATGGACTGTAGCCCACCAGGCTCCTCCCTCCATGGGATTCTCCAGGCAAGAACACTGGAGTGGGTTGCCATTTCCTTCTCCATGGGATCTTCCTGACCCAGGGATCGAAGCCAGGTCTGCATTGTAGGCAGACGCTTTTACTGGAAAGAGCAAGTTAGCCAAGATGGCGTGGTCAGGCTTTCTTCCCCCGCAGCCTCTTGCTCTTACCCCACGTTTCGTAAATAATGATTTGTACCAGCTGAGAGCACTTCCAGCACTGTGCACGCTCATCACCAGGTACCTGCTTGGCTGTGGGCCACTGTGTGTGGGACGCATACGTGAGCTCCGCCTAAGAAAGTGGCAGCGTTTACTGCTGCTTCATGGCTGCGTCCGTTGGGTCAGCCGTGACAGGAGAGGATATAGCGTCTGCTGCTGAGAGGGTTAACAGCCTCTGTGGGGAGGCCAGAGGTCTCCCTCTTTTTTAAAAACAATTTACTTATTTTATGTATTTATTTATTTTATTGTAGGAGGAAATAAACTTCGAGTGGCAGACTTTTTTTTTTCCCTTCTCTACACAAAATTAAAGGAGGTTTTCTTCTAATCCTGTGTTATCATGGTGACACCTGGTTCCCCCCGAACTTAACTTTATCTCAAACCTTGAGCTAACCAAAGCATTTTTCTTATGGAAATGTTTTCTTAAGCTATTTAATGAGCTATGTATTTACTTGGAAATCTGTCTTTCTTGAAGATTCCTGTCAATTGTTTTATGGCCCTGGATGACACCTTGTGCCAATGCTATCTCAGAATGCATGTTGTGGGTGAGGGGCCTGGTGCCACTCTCTCAGTGTGGAGGTGTTTCCTTTCTCTAATTAGCAGCTTGCTAATAGGTGTGTGTGTGTGTGTGTGTGTGTGTGTGTGTGTGTTAGTCACTCAGTCGTGTCCTACTCTCTGTGACCCCATGGGCTGAAGCCCGCCAGGCTCCTCTGTCTGGAGTGGGTTGCCTTTCCTTCTCCAGTGCCAATTTTAGTAGTAGTAGGTTAGTTGCTACTAGCAAGGGGGCGCTCTTTCTGTCCCCTTCTGATGTCTATGTCAGAAGCTCTCATGGTCTCTTTTATACTTTGATAAAACTTTACTACACAAAAACTTGGAGTGTTCAAACCTCATCTCTGGCCCCGACTGAATTCCTCTCCTCCAGAGGCCACAAATCCCAGCATCACACGCTGGTCACAGCAGCAAACGTTCACTGCCATGGCTACCGTGTCAGCCAGGAGAGAGGCTATGCTATGGCTGCTGTGCCAGCTAGGAGAGAATGAACATGTTTGTAGTTCACACAGCCCCTCAAGTCTTCTTCCAACCTCTTAGCTCAAGCCTCACCTACCCTGGGTTCAGCAAACTATGCGCAGAGTGAGATACAGCAAGACAATCGGCATCACGAACAGGATCAGCAGGACAGCTATGTTCAAGAGAGGTAACAAGTCCGTTTGGACCAAAGCAAGGATTTCTCATGAAGCCACATTGGGAGATGCCTCTAGAGAGGAAAATTAGGACACCTTCCCCCCAAGAAGGTGGTGTCTGCTATGGGACTGGCATTCATATTTTGTCTTATTGGCCAGAGCTTTCCAAAGTTTTGAAACATGAGGATCCCTTTTTGGACATCAAAAAGTTAGCAGATTGGGAGAAAACTGAGAGGTCTTTTTGTTTAAACAAAAGGAGGCTGACTGACATGAATTGGGATCCTTAGAGCTGTTGGTGAATTTATCTAAGTACCACAATTTATACCAGGAACATGGGGAGAGCTTAATGTATGTTTGACAAAGATAATGAAGGCAGCTTCCTTCCACAAAGCTCTACATCTAAAGGATGTATTCATTCCCTGTGGCTGCTGTAACAAATTACAAAGTGGGGAGTTTAAAACTAAAGAAATGTGCTCTCTCACAGTTCTGAAGGATAGAAGTCTAAATTCAAAGTGCGGGATCAGGGTTGTCTCTTCCTGAATACTCTGAGGAAAAGTCTATTCAAAGCTTCTCTCCAAGCTTCTGGTGGGTGCCAGCAACCCATGGCATTCCTCGGCTTGTAGCAACATCACTCCAATCTCTGTGTCTTCATGTAGTTCTTCTTGTTGTCTGTGTCTTTATTCATATTTCTTATAGGAAACTTATCATAGGATTAATGGCCCAGCCAGATAATCCAGGATAATATTATCTTGAGATCCTTAACTTAATTACATCTGCAAAAATCCTCTTTCCAAGTAAGTTCACTTTCACAAGTTCTAGGGGTTAGGATAAGGACATAACTATCCCAATGGTTGGGAGACCACCATTCAAGCCACTACAAGGGAGTCTGGGAGAGTGTGACCCACCTTAACTGGGCCGTTAGTTGCCACAACTCTCTCACCTGTGACTCAAGTCCTCCAGATTAGGAGAGACATGAAGAACAACCAGATGAAAAGAGTTATGCAGTCCATGCCCCTGCCTCCAGGACCAGGGGGTTCTGAGCATAAATGACTTCAACTTTTACCAATGTGACAGAAGTTCCATGAGAGAAGGGATCATGTCTCAGGCTCAGCACTGGGTCCCTCAATCCCAGCCTAATGCATAGTAGGCATTCACCATTTTTTAACAAATAAATGATTCAATATAAAAAGAAGTCTCACCACTGACCTTGCTCATCCAAATGTTTCATGTCACCTTATAGCCCACATAAAATCTAATTTTATCTTTATGCAGCAACCCTAGAGCCTCCAAGTGACTGTCAAGATAGGATACAATACGGGTAAGCCCTGCAGTTTGTAGGAAATATGACAAATTCTTAAAAATTATAGCTATTGTCTTCAGAACAGCAGATCACTGGAAAATAAAAAGATTTTTATCACACAAAATTAGCCCAGTGGGCCTATCTCTAGTGCCAGTTTAAAGGACTCTGTAAATGATTAAACATCTCTCTGCTGGTCAGAACAAGAAGTTGACATATTTTCTGGAAACTGATTTCTAGAGATTTTCTAGAAACTCTCCTAGAGAGTTTCTAATCTGAAAGACAATAGGGATAGCAGAAAGATTTACTCTTCCTTCTTAGTCTGATAGCTAGTAGTCATACATGGCTATTGAGCACTTGAAATATGACTAATCTGAATTGATATGAAATGTAAATACAAAATGCACATCAGATTTTTAAAGCTTATTATGAAAAGAATGCAAAATATATCACTAATAAAATGTCATCTTCATTATAGGTAAAAATAATAATATTTTGATATATTGAGTTAAATAAACTTCATTATTAAAAGTAATGTTACCTATTGCTTTTTACTTTTTTACTCTGGCTATTAGAAAATTTGAAATGACATATGTGGCTTGCATTTGTAGCTTACATTATATTTCTTCTGGAGAGTTCTGGTCTAAAGCATTGTGAATTCTGAGGCCAGAATGAGACTCTATGGGAAACAACTCTAATGTAAGCCTGGTTCCTTTCACCTGCTCCAGTATGGCCCTAGGTGAGGAATCGTCTCTTACAGTTCAGTAGTCAGTGCAGACCAATGCAAAAATCTCCTAGCTACTCTCTTTGCCTTCACACTCACTTTCAATTCTTGCCCATGGAACTCCCACAGACATCTTTCTAAAGCAAAACTCTGATTATACTTTAAAAGCTGCAGTGCTGCACATGACCAACAGAAGCTTTTAAATTAATGTGGTGGATAAGACCTCTACAGTCTTTTTTCAGTATTCACTGCTAGGCATCCCAATGCAGGTCATGCTGAACTACTAATTTTTTCCTGAATATAATAATGATAGCAATACATTGAGAGTTTACTGTGTACTGGTGATTCATTTAATCATTACAAACAACTCTTCGGAGGTAGATTTCTCATCTCACAGAAAAAGCAACTGAAGTGCTAAGAGAGTAAGTAACAATCATGGGGATTTAAGTCATAAATGACAGAATTTAAACCAAGCAATCTACCCCAGAGTCTGTGTTTTTAACCACCAAACTATTGTTCCCTCTGCTCTTTTTCACCTTGTTAGTCCAGCTCACACATATACAGGCTTTAATACCCAGATCAACTATCTTATCTGCTATGAAAACTTCATCACACCCACAGGAAATTGCACAATTTCTCCTCTCAGCAAGTGTGTGTCACATTATTTTATTTACTGCACTCAAGTTGGATTCTTCTATCCTCTTGCCCTCTAGATAACATTGCCTCATGCCTCCAGTGTTTCAGGCAATGGAAATCCAAACCCTTTCTCCCATATTCTCTGCATGAAGACTTTCATGTTCATAATCAACTCAGCCTCTGGATTCCTGTTACTGTGTTTGTTGTCTTTGCTCCTGACAATATTAATCCAAACAGGAACCCAGGCTGTGTCTCCAATTTTTACAAAAAATATCCCTTCTTTAAAGTATTTGTATTTAAAGCAACTTAATGAATGTCTGGGCATCATGGTTAGGAATTACATTACACTCTTCTGGAAAACAAATGACTATTTTGTCATATTTACTTCTGTTTTTAAAATTCATTTTAGATACCAAAGAGCTACTTACAGTCCCTTTAAGTGTCTGGGCTTTTGCTATCTCATTCTTGTTTTTTTCCTCCCTCGTCCATGCCAAGCTCTCTATTCACTCACCTCAATCTTCCCAACCCTCGCTAATTTTTTAAAGGAGGAATTCACATTTTCTCATGCAGAAGAGCTTTTGATTTTTTGTTTTTCACTTAGGGTATCTTCTATCTAAAGGAACTTAATTTGTCAAATGGAGTTCACTCTCTGAGAGTGATACCATCTGGATTTCTTTAATGTTATTACTTTTGCCATGCTTGATTCAAATCTTTTTTAAAGGAGATAAAGCATTACAGATAAAGCTGAACCTTTATTATAGCTTTGCTTAATTATAAATACAATTATAAAAATTATTGTTGTCCCATGTTTTCTGCTTTACTGACAGTAATGTTATGTGTGTATTTACATTAGTGGTATAATATTAAACATTTCATTTTATTGTAATTCTTCACTCAAGTTCATGCTTTGAAGATATATGTGTGTTTCACATATAGTTTTAGTTCATGCTTTTTAACTGCTGTACAATAAATATTTGACTATATGAATGTAATAAGCTTTGTGTACCATTCCCTTAGTATTTGACATTTAGTTCATTTGCATACTTTTGCTACTACAAGTTATGTTGTCTATACTTGTATGTGTGTGCACACATAGAAGTTTTGTTCAAGTTATGTACACAATTTCTTTACCATGTATATATCAGTTTTTTTCTTAAAATGCATTACAAATATCTTCAAGCTCATGGCATCCATTTCAACTGTGTTTATTCTTTTGTTTTATAGAATGTTTAATGCATAATTTTTAACATTTCAAATATTTTCTTTTATGGTTTGTGACTATTGTGTCACATTAATGAAATCCTTCCCTATTTTACCATCATAAAGATATCCTCCTACATTTTCATATAAAAGTTATAAACTCTACTTCTCACATTTAGTAAATGTGAAAATTATTATAATTTTTTTAATACTGTGTGGTTAGGATGCAGTTTTTCCCATATACAGATGAATTACCTAGGACCATTTATGATATGATATTCCATCATCCAAAATCCTTTTGATGTCACCTCTGTCATATTATCAAGTTCCCAGAATATGGCAGTTTTTAGTTCCTTAATTTGGTCTGTTGGCATGGTGATTCCACTCTCATTTTCCTTCTTCCTATCTATTCTTGAAACTTTAAGTTTTTCAAAAAGTATTTTTTGAAAAGTTATGTATAGATTTATAGGAAAATAGAATAGACTGCATGAGAAGTGTCATTTTACCCACTCCAGCATACCTACAATAACTTATTCTACAATAAGAAATATCAATAACCTCAGATATGCAGATGACACCACTGTTATGGCAAAAAGTGAAGAGGAACTAAAGAGCCTCTTGATGAAAGTGAAAAGGGAGAGTTAAAAGCTGGCTTAGAACTTAACATTCAAAAAACTAAGATCATGGCATCCATTGCCATCATTTCATGGCAAATAGATGGGGAAACAATGAAAACAATGACAGATTTTATTTTCTTGGGCTCCAAAATCACTGCAGATGGTGACTGCAGCCATGAAATTAAAAGATGCTTGCTCCTTGGAAGAAAAGCTATGACCAACCTAGACAGCATATTAAAAAGCAGAGACGTTACTTTGACAACAAAGGTCTGTCTAGTCAAAGCTATGGTTTTTCCAGTAGTCATGTATGGACATGAGAGTTGAACCATAAAGAAAACTGAGCACCAAAGAATTGATGCTTTTGAACTGTGGTGTTGGAGAAGACCCTTGAGAGTCCCTTGGACTGCAAGGAGATCCAACCAGTCCATCCTAAAGGAGACCTGTCCTGAATATTCATTGGAAGGACTGATGTTGAAGCTGAAACTCCAATACTTTGGCCACCTGATGTGAAGAACTGACTCACTGGATAAGACCCTGATGCTGGGAAAGATTGAAAGCAGGAGGAAAAGAGGACAACAGAAGTTGAGATGGTTGGATGGGATCACTGACTCGATGGACATGAGTTTGAGCAAGCTCTGGGAGTAGTTGGTAATGGATAGGGAAGTCTGGCATTCTGCAGCCCATGGGGTTACAAAGAGCCAGTCACAACTATGCAGCTGAACTGAACTGACATACCTACATGGGGCTTCCCAGATAGTGCTAGTGGTAAAGAACCCACCTGCCAGTGCAGGAGATGCAAGAGTTGTGGGTTTGAACCCTGGGTCAAGAAGTTCCTCTAGAGTAGGAAAAGGCACCCTACTCTAGTAGTTTTGCCTGGAAAATTCCATGGGCAGAGGAGCCCAGCAGACTATAGTCCATGGGGCCACAAAAAGTCAGATGTGACTGAGCCTGAGCACATATACCATATCTATACCATCTCCCCTATTATTAAAATTTGCATTAGTTTGGAAGATTTGTTACAATTAATAAATAAAATTGGCTGTTCATTGATACATTACTATTGATGCTGCTGCTGCCACTAAGTCGCTTCAGTCGTGTCTGACTCTGTGCAACCCCATAGACAGCAGCCCGCCAGGCTCCGCCATCCCTGGGATTCTCCAGGCAAGAACACTGGAGTGGGTTGCCATTGCCTTCTCCAATGCATGAAAGTGAAAAATGAAAGTGAAGTCGCTCAGTCATATCTGACTCTTCACAACCTCATGGACTGCAGCCTACCAGGCTCCTCCATCCATGGGATTTTCCAGGCAAGAGTACTGGAGTGGGGTGCCATATTGATACAGTATTATTAACTAAACTCCATAATTTATTCATATTGTCTTAGTTTTTTACCTAATATCCTTTCTCTGTTCAAGGATCTCATCCAGGATACAAAATTACAGTTAATAATCATGTCTCCTTAGACTCCTCTTAGCTGTGACGGTTTCTTAGACTTTCCTTGTTTTTGATGATCTTGACAGTTTTGAGGAGTCCTGGCCAGGTATACTGTAGGATAACCATATATTGTTTCTCTTTTTTTCAATTATTTTTCATTGGTATATAGTTTTGGTAAAGAATTTGCTTGCCAATGAAGGAGATGCAAGAGATGTGGGTTCTATCCCTGGGTCATGAAGATCTCCTACAAGAGAAAATGGTAACCCACTCCAGTATTTTTGTCTGGGAAATCCCATAGACAGGGGAGCCTGGTGGGTTACAGACCAACAGGTCACAAAAAGTGAGACATGAGTGAGCACACACACACACATAGTTGATTTACAATGTGTTAGTTTCTGTTGTACAGCAAAGTGAATCAGTTACACACACATATATATCGACTATTTTTTTAGATTCTTTTCCCACATAGGTCATTACAGAGTACTGAGTAGAGTTGCCAGTGCCGTACAGTGGGTACTTATTAGCTATCTACATTACCTATGGTAGTGTGTGTCCATCCCAATCTCCCAATTTATCCCTCCCTTGCTTTCCCATTAGTTTGTTTTCTGTATCTGTGACTCTATTTCAATTTTGTAAATAATTTCATTTGTACCATTTTTTGAGATTTCATATATAAGTGATATATGGATATTTGTCTTCAATCAGTATGAGAATCTAGGTCCAGCCACATCTGCAAATGGCATTATTTCATTATTTTTAATTAAGTTAATTATTAAATAGTTGGTTAGATTAACGTTGTGGCCTAGAACTAGATAAATGTTTATAAATGCTATACATGCATTTGTGTACTTCAGCCTTTCTATACGTGCTGTTTGGCAGTGACGTAATATTTTTCAAATCTTCTACATCATTGCTAACTTTGTATTTATTATTTTTAAGAGAAGTATATTAAAATCTCCTATAATTGTGTATTAGTTAATTTCTCATAATCTTTTTCATGTTAAGACTAAATATTTGGACACATACAGATTCTGAATTTAATATATTCCTACTACATTATTCTTTTTATTATTAAATGATCACTTCACCCCTGATGATATTTTTGCTTTAAATTCTATCTTAATATTACAAAAACATAATATTTAACATAACACAGCCCCACTCATCAGCAGAAAATTGGACTGAAGATTTACTGAGCATGGCTTTGCTTACCAGAGCAAGACCCAGTTGACCCACAGCCAGTCCCTCCCATCAGGAAGCTTCCAGGAGTCTCTTATCCTCATCCAACAGGGCAGACAGAATGAAAACCACAATCACAGAAAATTAATCAAACCGATCACATGGACCACAATCTAGTCTAACTCAATGAAACTATGAGCCATGCCTTGTAGAGACAACCAAGACAGATCATCGTGGAGAGTTCTGACAACACATGGTCCACTGAAGAAGGGAATGGCAAACCACTTCAGCATTCTTGCCTAGAGAAGCCCATGAACAGTATGAAAAGGCAAAGAGAAATGAAACTGAAAGGTGAACTCCCCACATCAGTAGATGGCCAATATGCTACTGGAGAAGAGCAGAGAAATAGCTCCAGAAGGAATGAAGAGGGTGAGCCAAAGCAGAAAAAGCTCCCAGCTGTGGGTGTGTCCGGTGGTGAAAGTAGAGTTTAATGCTGTAAAGAGCAATATTGCATAAGAACCTGGAATGTTAGGTCCATGAATCAAGGTAAATTGGAAGTGGTCAAGCAAGAGATGGCAAGAGTGAGCATCGACATTTTAGGAATCAGTGTACTACAATGGACTGCAAAGGGCAAATTTAATTCACATGTCCATTATATCTACTATTGTGGGCAAGAATCCCTTAGAAGAAATGGAGTAGCCCTTATACTCCACAAAAGAGTCTGAAATACAGCACTTGGGTGCAAACTCAAAAAATGACAGAATGATCTTAGTTTGTTTCAAAGGCAAACCATTCAGTATCACAATAATCCTGTCTATTCCCCAACCACCATGCAGAAAAAGCTCAAGTTGAATGACTCTACGAAGACCTGCAAGACTTTCTACACTAACACCATAGGAAAGATGTCCTTTTCATCATACGGGACTGGAATGCAAAAGTAGGCAGTCAAGAGATACCTGGAGTATCAGGAAAGTTTGGCCTTGGAATACAAAATGAAGCAGGACAAAGGCTAACAGAGTTTTTGCCAAGAGAACGCACTGGTCATAGAAAACTCTCTCTTCCAACAACACACGAGATGACTGTACACATGAATATCACCAGATGGTCAATACAGAAACCAGATTGATTATATTATTTCCAGCCAAAGATGGAGAAGTTCTACACAGTCAGCAAAAACAAGACTGGGAGCTGACTGTGGCTCAGATCATGAACTTGCTTATTGCAAAATTCAGACTTAAATTAAAGAAAGTAGGGAAAAACATTAGCCCATCAAGTATGACCTAAATCAAACCCCTTATGATTATACAGTGGAAGTGGTAAATAGATTCAAGGAATTAGATCTGATAGAGTGTCTGAAGGAAAAAGGGCAGAGGTTGTAACATTGTACAGGAGACAGTAATCAAGACCACCCCCAAGAAAAAGAAATGCAAAAAGGCAAAATGGTTGCTGAGGAGCCCTTACAAATAGCTGAGAAAAGAAGGGAAGCTAAAGGCAAAGGACAAAAGGAAAGATATTCTCATGTGTATGCAGAGGTTCAAAGAATAGCAAGGAGAGATACAAAAGCTGGAATCAAGATTGCCAGGAGAAATATCAATAACCTCAAATATGCATATGACACCACCCTTATGGCATAAAGTGAAGAGGAACTAAAGAACCACTTGAAGAAGATGAAAGAGAAGTGTGAAAAAGCTGGCTTAAAACTCATCAGTCAAAAAACGAAGACCATGGCATCTCGTCCCATCACTTCACAGCAAATAGATGGGGAAACAATGGATACAGAGACAGACTTTATTTTCTTGAGCTTCAAGATTACTGCAGACGGTAACTGCGGACATGAAATTACAAGATTCTTACTCCTTGTCAGAAAAGTGATGACAAACCTAGACAGCATATTAAAAAGCAGAGACATTACTTTCCCAAGAAATATCTATATAGTCAAAGCTATGGTTTTTCCAGTAGCCATGTACAGATGTAAGAGTTGGACCATAAAGAAGGCTAAACACCAAAGAATTGATGCTTTTGAACTGTGACATTGGAGAAGGCTCTTGAGAGTCCCTTGGATTGCAAGGAGATCAAAATAGTCAATCCTAAAGAAATCAATCCTGAATATTCATTGAAAGGATTGGTTCTGAAGCTGAAACTCCAATAATTTGGCCACCTGATGTGGCCAAACTCATTGGTAAAGCCAACTCATTGGTAAAGACCCTGATACTGGGAAGGTTGTCAGCAGGAGGAGAAGGGGATGACAGAAGATGAAATGGTTGGAGGGCATCACTGACTCAATGGACAAGAGTTTGACCAAACTAAGGGAAGCCTGGTGTCCTGCAGTCCGTGGGGTCACAAAGAGTCAAACATGACTGAGCAGCTGAGTTCAGTTCAGTTCATTCGCTCAGTCATGTCTGACTCTTTGCAGCCCCACAGACTGCAGAACTCCAGGCCTCCCTATCCATCACCAACTACTCCCTGAGCCTGCTCAAACTCAAGTCCATTGAGTCGGTAATGCCATCCAACCATCTCATCCTCTGTCGTCCCCTTCTCCCCCTGCCTTCAATCTTTCCCAGCATCAGGGTATTTTCCAATGAGTCAGTTCTTCGCATCAGGTGGCCAAATTATTGAAGCTTCAGCATCAGTCCTTCCAATAAATATTCAGGACTGCTTTCCTTTGGAAGGGACTGGTTTGATCTCCTTGCAGTTCAAGGGATTCTCAAGAGTCTTCTCCAACACCACAGTTCAAAAGCATCAGTTCTTTGGTGCTCAGCTTTCTTTCCGGTCCAACTGTCACATCCATACATGAATACTAGAAACACCATAGCTTTGACTAGACAGACCTTTGTTGGCAAAGTAACATCTCTGCTTTTTTAATATGCTGTCTAGATTGGTCATAGCTTCCAAGGAGCCAGTATCTTTTAATTTCATGGCTGCAATCATCATCTGCAATGACTTTGGAGCCCCCCAAAATAAAGTCTGTCACTGTTTCCATTGTTTCCCCACCTATTTGCCATGAACGGATGGAACCAGATGCCATGGTCTTAGTTTTCTGAATGTTTAGTTTTAAGCCAACTTTTTCACTCTCCTCTTTCACTTCCATCAAGAGGCTCTTTAGTTCTTCTTTGCTTTCTGCCATAAGGGTGGTGTCATCTGCGTATCTGAGGTTATTGATATTTCTCCTGGCAATCTTGAGTCCAGCTTGGGCTTCTTCCAGCCCGACATTTTGCATGATGTACTATGCATATATGTTAAATAATCAGGGTGACAATATACTGCCTTGTGGTGACAATATACTGCCTTGACATACTCCTTTCCCAATTTGGAACAAGTCTGTTGTTCCATGTGCAGTTGTAACTGTTGCTTCTAGACCTGCATACAGATTTCTCAGGAGGCAGGTCAGGTGGTCTGGTATTCCCATCCAAGATTTTTCCACAGTTTGTTGTGATCCACACAGTCAAAGGCTTTGGCATAGTCAATAAATCAGAAGTAGATGTTTTTCTGAAACTCTTTTGCTTTTTCGATGATCCAAGGGATGTTGGCAATTTGATCTCTGGTTCCTCTGCCTTTTCTAAATCCAGCTTGAACATCAGGAAGTTCACGGTTCACATACTGTTGAAACCTGGCTTGGAGAATTTTAAGCATTACTTTACTAGTATGTGAGATAAGTGCAATTGTGTGATAGTTTGAACATTCTTTGGCATTGCCTTTCTTTGGGATTGGAGTGAAAACTGACCTTTTCCAGTCTTGTGGCCACTGCTGAGTTTCCAGATTTTCTGGCATATTGAGTACAGTACTTTCAAAGCATCATCATTTAAGGTTTTGAAATGGCTCAACTGGAATTCCATCACCTCCACTAGTTTTGTTCATTGTGATGATTCCTAAGGCCCACTTGACTTTGCATTCCAGGATGTCTGGCTCTAGGTCAGTGATCACACCATCGTGGTTATCTAGGTCATGAAGATCTTTTTTGTATAGTTCTTCTGTGTATTCTTGCCACCTCTTTTTAATATCTTCTGCTTCTGTTAGGTCCATACCATTTCTGTCCTTTATTGTGCGCATCTTTGCTTGAAAAGTTCCCTTGGTATCTCTAATTTTCTTGAGGAGATTGCTAGTCTTTCCTTTTCTGTTGTTTTCCTCTATTTCTTTGCATTGTTCATGTAGGAAGGCTTTCTTTTCTCTCCTTGCTATTCTTTGGAGCTCTGCATTCAAATGAGTATATTTTTCCTTTTCTCCTTTGCCTTTGGCTTCTCTTCTTTTCTCAGCTATTTGTAAGGCCTTTTCAGGCAACCATTTTGCCTTTTTGCATTTCTTTTTCTTGGGAATGGTCTTGATCCCTGCCTCCTGTACAATGTCATGAACCTCTGTCCATAGTTCTTCAGGCACTCTGTCTATCCGATCTAATCCCTTGAATCTATTTGTCACTTCCACTGTATAACCATAAGGAATTTTATTTAGGTCATACCTGAATGGTCTAGTGGATTTCCCTACTTTCTTCAATTTTGGCAATAAGCAGTTGAGCCACAGTCAGCTCCCAGTCTTGTTTTTGCTGACTGTGTAGAACTTCTCCATCTTTGGCTGGAAATAATATAATCAATCTGGTTTCTGTATTGACCATCTGGTGATATTCATGTGTACAGTCATCTCGTGTGTTGTTGGAAGAGAGAGTTTTCTATGACCAGTGCGTTCTCCTGGCAAAACTCTGTTAGCCTTTGTCCTGCTTCATTTTGTATTCCAAGGCCAAACTTTCCTGATACTCCAGGTATCTCTTGACTTCCTACTTTTGCATTCCAGTCCTCTATGATGAAAAGGACATCTTTCCTATGGTGTTAGAGTAGAACGTCTTGCAGGTCTTCACAGAGTCATTCAACTTGAGCTTTTTCTGCATGGTGGTTGGGGAATAGACAGGATTATTGTGATACTGAATGGTTTGCCTTTGAAACAAACTAAGATCATTCTGTCATTTTTTGAGTTTGCACCCAAGTGCTGTATTTCAGACTCTTTTGTGGAGTATAAGGGCTACTCCATTTCTTCTAAGGGATTCTTGCCCACAATAGTAGATATAATGGACATGTGAATTAAATTTGCCCTTTGCAGTCCATTGTAGTACACTGATTCCTAAAATGTCGATGCTCACTCTTGCCATCTCTTGCTTGACCACTTCCAATTTACCTTGATTCATGGACCTAACATTCCAGGTTCTTATGCAATATTGCTCTTTACAGCATTAAACTCTACTTTCACCACCGGACACACCCACAGCTGGGAGCTTTTTCTGCTTTGGCTCACCCTCTTCATTCCTTCTGGAGCTATTTCTCTGCTCTTCTCCAGTAGCATATTGGCCACCTACTGATGTGGGGAGTTCACCTTTCAGTTTCATTTCTCTTTGCCTTTTCATACTGTTTATGGGCTTCTCTAGGCAAGAAGTGGTTTGCCATTCCCTTCTTCAGTGGACTACGTTTTGTCAGAACTCTCCACGATGATCTGTCCATCTTGAGTGGCCCTACATGGCATGGCTCATAGTTTCATTGAGTTAGACAAGATTGTGGTCCATGTGATCAGCCTGATTAGTTTTCTATGATTGTGGTTTTCATTCTGTCTGCCCTCTGATAAGGATAAGAGGCTTATGGAAGTGTCCTGATGGGAGAGGACTGAACAATAACAATATAACTTTAAAATCAATATAGTATAATTTAATATATAATATTGTAATAATCTAATACTATGCTTTAGTATCTATTGATACTAATATTGTAATCTCTCACTTTTTTGCTCCCTAATTGCCTGGCATATTTTTTTCACCCTGCTACTGTCTTTTGTTTTGACCCATACTTCCTTCTTACCTATTATTTCTTTTTAAATTTCTTTTACTTTTCTTTATTTTGTTTTTAAAATTTATTTTTCTTTTATTAGCTTCTTCAGCTGAATATGTTTTCACTCTTCTTTATAGTGAGCCTGAACTTCCATTGGCCAGGCTGCTGTCTCTTCTTTCTGAAAGAACATCCACCTTCTTTGGGAGAGCTTTACATCTGCTCCTACTTCTCTCAAGAAGTGTTCTGAATAGGAGCTAGAATGAACCTGTTTCTCTCGTGGTTGAGATTGGCCAAAAGGCAGGAATCTGACTCAAGCTAGCTCAGAGACCTGTTCAGGATTATTCAAATTGGAACTGAAGAAAATGGTTAAGGGAAGTTTGGGGCAGAAGTAGGAATGACTTGGAGGGAGCCTTTCTTCTGTGGTGGGAAAGGTGAAAACTTGATGCAACACCTGCCACTTCCTGTAGACATTCACTCTGCAGGAGGCAGGAATGAAGCTGACACATGACAGACAGGACAAATAGGGGACATCCTGGGAAAACTGACCCCTCCCTAGCAATGTCCATTCTTCCCATTTGTGGACCAATAAATTTCTCTTATAGATCCAGCTGGTTCAAACTGGACTTGCTTTCATCCAAAAAACGCCTGAATAATATTTATTTGATTGAGGGGAAAATATGTGTATGATTGGGAGTATGAATACAGCTTTTGCTGAATCATTTAAATTTTGTTATGAACTGTTTGCATTATTGTTAATTTACAAATATTTGATCAAGCTATTTAGGACAGCAGCTTTCTCCCCAAATGTATAGTTTCCTCTGTTTTTGTCTTTTAAAATGTATGCCATTAGTTTCTAATTTTGTTGCCTTGTAGATAAAGAAAATAGCCCACCAAAGTTATTTTAACTTGGTATATATTGGGCTTTTCATTATGATCTGAAATAAGATCATTTTTTATAAATGTTCTATATGTGTATTTTTTGATGGCAGGACACAAAGTTAAATTGATAACTTTTAATAATATTAGTAAAAAGTATATTATTAGTTAATTAATATTTTATTAATTAAATATTTAATAGTACTTAAAATTATGTTTAGTTTACTTAATCCATCAACTTCTAATCAGATCAGATCAGTTGCTCAGTCATGTCCGACTCTTTGCAACCCCATGAATCACAGCACGCCAGGCCTCCCTGTCCATCACCAACTCCCGGAATTCACTCAGACTCACGTCCATTGAGTCAGTGATGCCATCCAGCCATCTCATCCTCTGGCGTCCCCTTCTCCTGCTGCCCACAATTCCTCCCAGCATCAGAGTCTTTTCCAATGAGTCAACTCTTCACATGAGGTGGCCAAAGTACTGGAGTTTCAGCTTTAGCATCATTCCTTCCAAAGAAATCCCAGGGCTGATCTCCTTCAGAATGGACTGGTTGGATCTCCTTGCAGTCCAAGGGACTCTCAAGAGCCTTCTCCAACACCACAGTTCAAAAGCATCAATTCTTCGGTGCTCAGCCTTCTTCACAGTCCAACTCTCACATCCATACATGACCACAGGAAAAACTATAGCCTTGACTAAACGGACCTTTGTTGGCAAAGTAATGTCTCTGCTTTCCAATATGCTATCTAGGTTGGTCATAACTTTCCTTCCAAGGAGTAAGTGTCTTTTAATTTCATGGCTGCAGTCACCATCTGTAGTGATTTTGGAGCCCAGAAAAATAAAGTCTGACACTGTTTCCACTGTTTCCCCATCTATTTCCCAGGAAGTGGTGGGACCGGATGCCATGATCTTCGTTTTCTGAATGTTGAGCTTTTTCACTCTCCACTTTCACTTTCATCATTTTGAGTTCCTCTTCACTTTCTGCCATAAGGGTGATGTCATCTGCATATCTGAGGTGATTGATATTTCTCCTGGCAATCTTGATTCCAGCTTGTGTTTCTTCCAGTCCAGCGTTTCTCATGATGTACTCTGCATATAAGTTAAATAAACAGGGTGACAATATACACCTTTGACGAACTCCTTTTCCTATTTGGAACCAGTCTGTTGTTCCATGTCCAATTCTAACTGTTGCTTCCTGAACTGCATACAAATTTCTCAATAGGCAGATCAGGTGGTCTGGTATTCCCATCTCTTGAAGAATTTTCCAGTTTGTTGTGATCCACACAGTCAAAGGCTTTGGCATAGTCAATAAATCAGAAGTAGATGTTTTTCTGGAACTCTCTTGCTTTTTCCATGATCCAGCGGATGTTGGCAATTTGATCTCTGGTTCCTCTGCCTTTTCTAAAACCAGCTTGAACATCAGGAAGTTCACGGTTCGCATATTGCTAAAGCCTAGCTTGGAGAATTTTGAGCATTACTTTACTAGCATGTGAGATAAGTGCAATTGTGTGGTAGTTTGAGCATTCTTTGGCATTGCCTTTCTTTGGGATTGGAATGAAAACTGACCTTTTCCAGTCCTGTGGCCACTGCTGAGTTTTCCAAATTTGCTGGCATATTGAGGGCAGCACTTTCACAGCATCATCTTTCCAGATTTGGAATAGCTCAACTGGAATTCCATCACCTCCACTAGCTTTGTTCATAGTGATGCTTTCTAAGGCCCACTTGACTTCACATTCCAGGATGTCTGGCTCTAGGTCAGTGATCACACCATCGTGATTATCTGGGTCGTGAAGATCTTTTTTGTACAGTTTTTCTGTGTATTCTTGCCATCTCTGCTTAATATCTTCTGCTTCTGTTAGGTCCATACCATTTCTGTCCTTTATCGAGCTCATCTTTGCATGAAATGTTCCTTTGGTATCTCTGATTTTCTTGAAAAGATCCCCAGTCTTTCCCATTCTGTTGTTTTCCTCTATTTCTTTGCATTAATCGCTGAAGAAGGCTTTCTTATCTCTTCTTGCTATTCTTTGGAACTCTGCATTCAGATGTTTATATCTTTCCTTTGCTTTTCACTTCTCTTCTTTTCACAGCTATTTGTAAGGCCTCCCCATACAGCCATTTTGCTTTTTTGCATTTCTTTTCCATGGGGATGGTCTTGATCCCTGTCTCCTGGACAATGTCACGAACCTCATTCCATAGTTCATCAGGCACTCTATCTATCAGATCTAGGCCCTTAAATCTATTTCTCACTTCTACTGTATAATCATAAGGGATTTGATTTAGGTCATACCTGAATGGTCTTGTGGTTTTCCCTACTTTCTTCAATTTAAGTCTGAATTTGGCAATACAGTGTTCATGATCTGAGCCACAGTCAGCTCCTGGTCTTGTTTTCGCTGACTGTATAGAGCTTCTCCATCTTTGGCTGCAAAGAATATAATCAACCTGATTTTGGTGTTGACCATCTGGTGATGTCCAGGTATAGAGTCTTCTCTTGTGTTGTTGGAAGAGGGTGTTTGTTATGACCAGTGCATTTTCTTGGCAAAACGCTATTAGTCTTTGCCCTGCTTCATTCCATATTCCAAGGCCAAATTTGCCTATTACTCCAGGTGTTTCTTGACTTCCTACTTTTGCATTCCAGTCCCATATAATGAAAAGAACATCTTTTTTGGGTGTTAGTTCTAAAAGGTCTTGTAGGTCTTCATAGAACCATTCAACTTCAGCTTCTTCAGCGTTACCGGTTGGGGCACAGACTTGGATTACTGTGATATTGAATGGTTTGCCTTGGAAACGAACAGATCATTCTGTCGTTTTTGAGATTGCATCCAAGTACTGCATTTCGGACTCTTTTGTTGACCATGATGGCCACTCCATTTCTTCTGAGGGATTCCTGCCCGCAGTAGTAGATATAATGGTCGTCTGAGTTAAATTCACCCATTCCAGTCCATTTCAGTTCGCTGATTCCTAGAATGTCGACGTTCACTCTTGCCATCTCTTGTTTGACCACTTCCAATTTGCCTTGATTCATGGACCTGACATTCCAGGTTCCTATGCAATACTGCTCTTTACAAACTCTTTCATTATTATTGTGTTTTCTGATGATTTCTAATAGCATATATAAATTTTTTAAGATTTATTTTTACATGTGTTTTTGCTTATATTTCAATATTGTTAAGTTCAAAACCTCTTTGTAAATGTAATATTTTTTTGTTTATTTAAAGCTTATCAACATAAAATGATTTGTCTTCCTTTTGATGTTTTTGAAGTTAATTTCAACTTGTCTGAAATAGATAATTTTAAATAAATTAATTTTGGTTTATCATTGTCTCATTTCTCCCTTTCAGTTACATTTACCAACTTTTTATTATTTTATTTTTAGCCATACATAATGGTTAATTTTATGTGTCAACTGAGCCACAGTGTCCAGATACTTGGTCAAATAGTACTCCAGATATTTCTGAAAAAATGGTTTTTTGAATGAGATTAATATTTAAATCGTGAACTTTGAGTAAAGTAGATTGCCCTTCTTAATGCAAGTGGACTTCCTCCAATCAGCTGAAGGCTTTTATAAAACAAAATTGACTTTCCCTGAGCAAGAAGGAATTAGGCCAGCAGACAGCCTTCAGGCTAGTACTGCAGCATGGGCTCTTCCCTAGGTCTCCAGCCTGCCAGCTTACCCAGACAAGACCACCAAGGTTCCATAAGTATATGAGCCAATTCCCTAAAACAAATAAATCTTTCTCCATCTCTCAACCTATTGCTAAGTGTACAGCATAATGATCTGACTTATACACATTACAAAATGATTATCATAATCATTCTTATGATATGTATATCATAATAGGTTTAGTGAACATCTATCATCTCACATAGATACAAAATTTAAGAAATAGAAAGCAAATTTTTTGTGTGTAATGAGAATTCTTAGAATTTGATCTGTTAATTTTCATATATAACATATGGCAGTATTGATTATATTTATCCTATTGTATATTATATCCCTAGTACTTATTTACCTTATAATTTCAACTTATGACTGCTTTCATCCTACTCTTCCTCCCCTGACCCCTCTCCTCTGGTATCCAGAAATCTCATCTCTTCTTCTATGAGTTTGTTTGCTTGTATTTGAAGGATAATTAACCTACAACACTATATTAGCTCCTGTTATAGGTATTTCTATACATTTCAAAATGATCACCGAGATCAGTTTAGTTACAATATCTCACCGTGTTGTCATTGTTGTTCCTTAGCTGTTAAGTTGTGTTCAACTGTTTGTGACCCCATGAACTACTGCATGCCAGGCTTCCCTTCACTATCTTCTGAAGTTTGCTCAAATTCATGTCCGGTATGTCACTATACAAAGATTTTATGTACTTACTGACTGTATTTCCCACACTGTACATTATGATACTGGCACAGAAACAGACACACAGATCAATGCAGCAGAACATAGAGCCCAGAAGAGAACACACATGGATATGTGCGATTAATCTATGGCAGAGGAGGCAAGCATGTACAGTGGGAAAAGAAAGCCTCGTCAATAAATGGTTTTGGAAAAACTGGACAGCAATATGCAAAAGAGTCACACTGGACTATTCTCTCACACCATGCACAAAAATAAGTCCAAAATGGATTAAAGACTTAAATGTAAGACCTGAAATCATAACACTTCTGGAAGAAAACATAGGCACTAAGCTCTTGGATATCAGCCTTAGTATTTCAGATATCTCTTCTCAGTCAAGGGAAACAAAAGCAATTTTAAACAAATGGGACAATATCAAACTTAAAAGCTTTTGCACAGCAAAGGAAACAATAATACAAAAAAGGCCACTTACTAAATGGGAGAAGATATTTGCAATTAACGCATCTCATTTAGGATTAATATCTGAAATATACAAAGAACTCATACAACTCAACATCAAAAAAAAAAAAAGCCAACCTGATTAAAAAATGGGCAGAGGATCTGAATAGATGTTTTTCCAAAGAAAACATTCAGATGGCCAACAGGGATATAAAAACATGCTCAACATCACTAATCATCAGGAAAATGCAAATCAAAACCACAGTGAGCTATCACTTCACACCTGTCAGAATGTTTTGGCAAGCGCGTAGAGAAAAGTGAAGCCTCATGTACTATTGGTGGGAATGTAAAGTGGTGCAGACTCTATGGGAAACAGTATAGAGGTTCCGCAAAAAAGTAAAAATAGAACTACCATATGATCCAATAATTCCACTTCTGGGTATTTATCCAAAGAAAAGATATACACACCCTATGTTCATTGCAGCATCATTTACAATAGACAAAATATGAAAGCAACCTAAGTGCCCATCAAATAGATGAATGGATAAAGAAGATGTATATACTACAATGAAATGTTGTTGTTTAGGCACTAAGTCCTGTCCAACTCTTTTGCAACCCCGTGGACTGTAGCCTGCCGATCTCCTCTGTCTAAGGGATTTCCCAGGCAAGAATACTGGAGTAGGTTGCCATTTGCTTCTCCAGGGGCTCTGCCTGACCCAAGGATCAAACTCACATCTCCTGCATTAGTAGGCAGTTTCTTTCCCACTAACCCACCAGGGAAGCCCACAATGAAATGTTGCTCTGCCATTAAAAAGAATGAAATAATACCATATGCAGCAACATGGATAGACCTAGAGGATACTATGCTAAGTGAAATAAGTCTGACAGAGAAAGACAAATGCCATGTGATTTCGGTTACATGTGGCAGATAAAGAAAATGAACAAACATAGCAAAACAGATACAGAGAATACACAGGTGATTTCCAGAGAGGACAGAGCTAGGGGGAGAAAAGAAATAGCTGAGGGAGATTAGGAGGTACAAAATTCCAGTAGTCCATATGAGGCAATGGCACCCACTCCAGTACTCTTGCCTGGAAAATCCCATGGACGGAGGAGCCTGGTAGGCTGCAGTCCATGGGGTCGCAAAGAGCCGAACATGACTGAGTGACTTCACTTTCACTTTTCACTTTCACGCATTGGAGAAGGAAATGGCAACCCATTCCAGTGTTCTTGCCTGGAGAATCCCAGGGACGGGGGAGCCTGGTGGGCTGCCGTCTATGGGGTCGCGAAGAGTCAGACACGACTGAAGTGGCTTAGCATAGCATAGCATAGCATATAATTTAATCAATGTTTCAGACTCAAAGATTGAAACAGTATCTTATCAAATACCCCAGAAAACTCTCCATGTGTTTCATTCCAGTCCCAGTTCCTAATCTCGCCTTCAAAAGATAACTGCATCCAGACTTTTGTTATAATAATTTTCTTTAGGATTTTTCTCACCCAAGTGCACACCCTTTTTTCTTAACCACCATCTGTCTTTTAAGTCTTTTTAACTTCATTTTCTCCCTTCATTATTTATTTTCCTTATGATTAATGGGATGAAGAACCAAAGATTTTAAACTACCAAGTTTCCCACAGCCTGTTTTTGCTGGTCACACATTTATTGTGTAGTTCAACATGTTTTCCAGCCTTTGTGTCTCCTGCACGTGAGCAGCTGGATCCAGAGGCAAATTCAATCCCACTGGTGAGACAATCAGAAGCATATAATGTCTGATTTTATCCTCTTATGATGTTAGTAGCCATTTGTGATCAGCATTATAGGTTGAAGTATGATAACATTAAATTCTAACATTTTGTTTTCATTTATTACCTGGAAATAATTTTATAAGAAGGTGTTTGCCCTCATTTGCCATTTGATTACTCTGTAATACAACTGATACAGAAAGAAGCAGTTCATACAAGATAGACTCTTCATTCCTTTCTTTTATTCACCTAGTTTTCAAGTTAATGAACAGGTTCCCTGTCATCTTCAGTAGGTGACCAATTGGTTTGTCAAAAATATTCCAAGAATTTAGAAATATTAGATGGATTTTGATCTACTACAATTTTTATCTTCAATAAAACTAAATTTTGTATGCTAATTGTATCTCAATAAAGTGGTTTGGGGGCTTCCCAGGTGGCACTAGTGGTAAAGAACCCACCTGCCACTGCAGGAAACATAAGAGACATGGGTTCTGCTAGGGAAGATCCCCTGGAGGAGAGCATGACAACCCACTCAATTATTCTTGCCTGGTGAATCCCATAGACAGATGAGCCTGGTGGGCTACTGTCCATAGGGTCACAAAGAATCAGACATACTGAAGTGACTTAACACTCATACTTGCAAAATGTATTTTAAAAAACTCAAAATGTTCTAATTTTGACTGATAAGATTTTCTTTTAATTGACTGTGAAAGTTATTTTTATATTCTACTAATTTTTGACAGTTTTCTTGCTATCTAGAATGATATAAAAAACAATTTTATATTTAAGTATATGTGTATATTCATTCCAATCCCAAATAAAGGCAATGCCAAAGAATGTTCAAATTACCATACAATTGCACTCATTTCACATGCTAGCAAGATTATGCTCAAAATCCTTCAAATTAGGCTTCATCAGTACGTGAACTGAGAACTTCCAGATGTACAAGATAGGTTTAGAAAAGGCAGAGGAACCTGAGATCAAATTGCCAACATCCGTTGAATCATAGAAAAAGCAAGGGAATTTCAAACAAACATCTACTTCTGCTTCATAGACCACGCTAAAGCCTTTGACTGAGTTGATCACAACAAACTGTGGAAAATTCTTAGAGATGGGAATACCAGACCACCTTATCTGCCTCCTGAGAAACTTGTACGCAGGACAAGAAGCAACCGTTAGAACCAGACATGGAACCACGGACTGGTTCAAAACTGGGAAAGGAGTACATCAAGCCTTTATATTGTCACCTTGCTTGTTTAACTTATATGCAGAGTACATCATAGGAAATGTTGGGCTGGAGGATTATATAAAAAACCTCAGACATGCAGATGATACCACTTTAATGGCAGAAAATGAAGAGGAACAAAAGAGCCTCTTGATAAAGGTGAAAGAGAAGAGTGAAAAAAGCTGGCTTAAAACTCAATATTCAAAAAACTAAGAACATGGCATCTGGTCCCATCACTTCATAGCAAATAGATGAGGAAAAAGTGGAAACAGTGACATTTTATTTTCTTGGGCTCCCAATTCATTGCAGATGGTGACTGCAGCCATGAAGTTAAAAAACCCTTGCTCCTTGGAAGAAAAGCTATGACAACCCTAGATAATGTATTAAAAAGCAGAGACATCACTTTCCCAAGAAGGGTCCATATAGTCAAAGCTATGGTTTTTCCAGTAGTCATGTACAGATGTGAGAGTTAGACCATAAAGAAGGCTGAGCAAAAAAGAATTGATGCTTTCGAACTGTGATGCTGAAGAAGACCCTTGTAGACAAGGGTCTACTTGTGGACAACAAGTAGATCCAACCAGTCAATCCTAAAGGAAATCAACCCTGAATATTCATTGAAAGGACTGATGCTGAAGCTAAAACCCCAATACTATGGCCCCCTGATGCAAAGGGCAGGTTCATTGGAAAAGACCTTGATGCTAAGGGTTGAGGGCAAGAAGAGAAGGGGGAGACAAAGGATGAGATGGTTGGATGGCATCACTGACTCAGTGGACACGAATTTGAGCAAACTCAGGGAGATAGTGGAGGACAGGGAAGCCTGGTGTGCTGCAGTTCAAGGGGTCACAGAGTCAGAAACAACTTAGTGACTGAACAACAGCAATATGTGTATATTTTACATATATTAAAATGCATTTAAAGAACATACTGATATTTATAATTCAAATTTAAAACCGTGAGACTTTTGCTTAACCTCTTCTATATGATATCTGTATTTCTTTTACTCCATTCTAACAATCCTAGTTCTCAAAAACACAAAGGATTATAGAATATCCCACAGTTACTCATTTGCTTTACCCACTCTTCACATACAACAGTCTTGGAATATTTACACTTCCCTGGTGGCTCAGATGGTAAAGCATCTGCTTGCAATGCAGGAAACCCGGGTTCAACCCCTGAGTTGGGAAGATCCCCTGGAGAAAGAAATGACTTAGAATAGAATGTCTTAGAGTAACAACATGCAAAAATACTGGAGTGAGTAGCCATTCCCTTCTCCAGGGGATCTTCCTAACTCAGGGATCCAACCTGGGTCTCCTGCATTTTAGGCAGATTCTTTACTGTCTGAGCCACCAAGGAAGCCACAACATAATATTACCACCACCAATCATAATTCCCGAAAACAGTTAAGAATTTCTGTTTGCATGTGTTTGCCTCTTGTCCTCCACGATTTAAATGATTGGATGATTGAATTATCTGTATTCTCATACCATCTTGCCATTGTGTAGTATAATTTCTTCCTTTTAAGCCTCATTTGGTCTTATTTCTGCAAGTAAATAAGTGTTTAATATTTACTACGAGTCATTAGGTTGAAGTCTCACTAGTCATATTGCTTGTCTGACACTTGTTTTCTTGTAGATTCCTTAGTAAAATCTCATGGGAACAATATTTCCTGAGTTCTTGAATGTTGATAACAGTTTCTGTATCCTTTATATTTGAAAGCCAATTTTTTTGGACATAAAATTCTTGGCTTGTATTTCTTTCCTTGACTATCTTAAATATGTTACTTCATTTATTCTGACATAAGTGTTAATGTCAAAAAGTCCAATGATAATCTAGTTTCATTTCCCCTGTAAGTTACTTACTATTTTTGTCTAGATTCTTCAAGGATTTTTTTTGTCTGAAATTTTTAATAATTCTATTAGAATATGTCTTGGTACAGGCACCTCCTCTTAAGAATGCAATATATTCTTTCAATGTGTTATTTAAAATATCATTTTATTTCAGCAAAATATCCTTGAATTACAGACTTCATTATCTTTCTCTTCCTTTCCTTCCCTTTCCTTCATTAGAGACATCTGCTATCAATATTTTAGATCCCCTTTTCCTAACTTTAATATTTGCCGTTTTCTTTCAACCTTTTGTTTTTTGTCTCTTTCTTCCTCTTGATTTTCATGTTCCCTCCTTTTCATGTTTTATTTCACCTTAGACATCTGTTGTGTTTATTCATTCCTGTTTTTCTTCTAGTTTAGTCATTTCTAAAATGATGTTTTTCCTGTATTTTTAATTCTTTGGTGAATCTGTCATCTCTTTGGTTAGGTTTTCTAACTCTTATTAATGTTATTCTTTCATGCCTGTATCGCTTTCTTTATCCTTTTAGTTTGTTTTGAAATAACTCATTACAGTTTTATCTGTTTGTTGAACATGTCATTCTGGCATGCTTTCTTTGTCTGTGGGATGTTATTCTACTTTTTAATCTCTTTTTTTTTCCTATAATAATTTTACATAGCATTTGGCCTCAGTACTTTTCTATTGCTCATTTTCACGTGAATTTCGTTTTCCTGAACTTTTAGAAGGAGGCTTGGTTCAGAGATTTCTTCCAGCTGCGCCAAACAAGCACTTCTATTGTTTTTATATAGTATTTTAAAATATGGTGGCTCATTTTCTAAACCCTCCTGGCTCTATTGCTTCTACAGTTCTCTCCCCTAAAGTGTGTCCTTGGTGTGGAAACCTAGCCTAAAAAGGAGTCCAGGGGGGTCTGTTTTGACGTTCCATGAGGTACCCTGCTTCAGGCACTTTAGGCTTACAGCAGGCTTCCCAAGTGGTGCTAGTGGTAAAGAACCTGCCTGCCAATGCAGGAGACATGAGACCTGGGTTCGATCCCTTGGTCAGCAAGATCCCCTGGAGGAAGGCATGGCAACCCAGTCCAGTAATCTTGCCTAGAGAATCCCACGGACAGAGCAGCATGGTGGGCTACAGTCCATAGGGTCACACAGAGCCGGACACGACTGAAACAGCTTAGCGTGCACCGATTCATGAGCCCCCTCCTACTCATCCGTTACCATGGTGGCAAAAAGTCTCTCCACTTTCATCTGGTTTCTCAAATCAGCTGTATTGCCCTCTCTGTGAATGACTTGGGCTATGTGTTCTCCCACTCACAGATAGATCCCTTTGCTCTCTAACACAGATGTGGCTGTGACAGTTTATTACCACTTACTTATGAAAGGTTGTCACTGAGCCATGAAAGATGCCGGGATTCTTGGCCTTCAGAGGAGAGGATTTCCATCCAGGGCCAGTGATGAGGCTTGATCACTCAGAACTTCTGTGTAATAAAGTTTTATTAAAGTATAAAAGAGATAGAGAAAGCTTCTGGTATATACATCAGAAGGGGGCAAAAACAGTGCCCCCTTGCTAGTTTTTAGCAAGAAGTTTTATTCCTATTAGCAAGCTACTAATTAGGAAAAGGAAATGTCTCAAAACTCAGAGAGTGGCACCAGGCCCCTCACCCACAACATACATTTTGAGATAACATTGGTGCAAGGTGAGTCATCCCAGGGCATAAAACAATTGACATGAATCTTGAAGCAAGACAGATTTCCAAGGAAATACATAGCGTCACCAATATAACTTAAGAGAGCATTTCCATTGGTAAAACATACTGGGTTGTTGAGCCATTTTCGGTTCTGAGTCTTAGGTGGAACCGACTTGAAGAAAGACAGAGTCTAAGGTAAATACATAGCTCATTAACATAGCTTAAGAAAAACATTTCCATAAGAAAAATACACTGGTTAGCTCAAGGTTTGAGAAAAGTTAAGTTTGGGGGAACCAGGTGTCATCACGGCAACACAGAAATTTAAAAAAAAAACCTCCTTTTAATTTTATGTAGAGAAGCAGAAAAAAAGCATCTGACACTTGTAGTTTGTTTTCTCCTGCCAATTAAGAGAGAGAAAAAAAAAAACGCTTGACACTTGCAGCCCAATTCCTCCATTTGGAGACCCCTAGCCTTCCTGCCTATAACGCTCTCATTTATATTTGATTTTTAGAGATACATTGTCACTTAGTTTTTCTGTAAGTTATTTCCATGACTTTGCTTTTCTATGTATATACTCTCTCTGTTTTTATGTGGGGATTCAAGAAGATTCAAAAGCTATGCAGCCACCCCCAAAGCTGTCATTCCTAATTTACCCATTCTTGAGATTTTATTCTTATACTCACTTGATGAGCTCAAACATATCTTCAATTAATGTTTTTGAATGTTTCTTTCTGAAAGATACATAAGTGATTTATTTTCCCTGCTCTTTTTTATCTTGGAATTTCTTTCATATGCAACAATTTGCTGAGTACAGAATGCTTAAATCTCAACCATTTCCTTCTAAGTCCTGTATTTCATGTTACACTGTCCTCTAGTTTTTAATACTGCAAAAGAGAAATTCAATACCAGGCTTCTTTCTTCTTTTATTTTAAAGAAATTTTTGTGTTTTTGTTGTTGCTGTACATTCGATAGTGAAATGTTTGCATAATTTAAAAATTACACTAAGCTACATCCAAATCAGGTTTGTCAAAACTGCTGTAGGGATAGTCAAACTAATGTGCACGTAACCTTGGTTGTATGGAAACACTTTTCAATATATTATATATGTATGAGAGATGAACGGTTTTAACAGAATCAGTTTCCAGAAGCTCAGCTTCTACATGTAAATTTTCCTAAAATTGGTCTACCTAGGAAAAGACATACAGTCAAGATATTATGAGGTTCTTCTTTCTTTTCATAATTGCCTTCCTCCCACTTTAGAAAAGAAACAAATCTCTCACTCTTCCAAATCTTAATAAGGTGTCAGGGCAATCTTTCTAAATGGCTACAAGTTCATCAGCATTTCTCCCATAAAGAGGTGGAGTCTTCATCTCCTCTTAGATCTGGGCTAGATTATGACAGCTTTGAACAACAGAGTCCAATAGAAGGGATGACTTCCAATGTAAGGTCATAAAAGAAAAAGCACCTTCTGTTTTGTTTGCTGGGATATTTGCTCTGGCCTTTAGTCCTGTAAGAAGTCTTGCTGCTCTGGCCCGGGCAGCTTGTTTTGTAGCATGTTGTAGCCTAAGCACACACAAGCATATTGTAGCCCAAGCCACATGGAGAGGCTGTGTGTAAGCCCTCTGATGGACATTTTCAGCAGAGCTCATATTTTAGTCATCCAACCCAACACTGGACATGGAAGTGTAGGAACTCCTAGATAATTCCAGTCCCAAGCCTTCGAGTCACCCAAACCTTTGATCTTTGATTCTTCCCATCTGAAACCCCAGACATTATGGAGGAGAATAAGACCTTACTGCACCCTGACCAAATTCCTGACCCACAGAATCTGTAAACACAACAAAGTGATTGTTTTATGTCTCTGAGATTCAGGGAAGTTACTCTAATAACTGAAACAGGCACATTGGCCTAGAATTTAAAAACCTCCAGGGTGACAAACAAGGCAATAGTTTGAGACATTGGTGTAGATGTCAATAAAGGAAAGCGCTGGAATCACTGGGTAGCACATCATGCTGCCTGTCATTTGGCCTCTGATTCTTTGTTGTCAACAAAATTATGAGAAGAAATTATGGATTTATCAGAAGCTAGATAATTCAAATAACTTTTATCTTTTGTAGTTATGTGACCTTTAGGTGTACAAAAGAGACGGGATTGAAAGCATGCATGACATTGTATAACAAAAATTCTTATTGATGCAAACAAAATTTGCCTCATTTTCATCTATACAAATAGCAAATGGAATGGATGCTGAATTATTTATCATTCTAACAATAAGTAACATTCATCCATGACCATATGAACTGACTGACAAAAGATAAATAGCCTTAACCATCTCGTTAAAACTGCATTCCAAATAAAATCATACTTCATATGGTTAATAACTAGCAAAATGTGTGATACATTTATATTATTTTGATCTGTTGGGAATCAATAACTTAATGACAGCTGAAACTAGAAAAAATTTGTGTAACTTTCAGAGCTTGTGGTTATAGAAAATTTTTAAAGTTTAAGTTTAAATGTATATTCATATTTCTAGTATTAAAAATATGAAGATTAACTGAGAAAATCCATATATAAATTACATTATATTGCTATAAATCTTATAGAAAAGGGAAAAGTGAACTGAAAATGTGTGGAACTATTTTAAATTTCCACCATTTAAAGATGAGTTTGTTCAAGTATTTTTTTAAAGTAGACGATGGTCATCACAGAAATAATTAAGCCATTTAAATCACATTGGACACTTTTTAAATAATGATTTAAATAAATAAATAATTTTGTTTTAAAATACAAATGGTCATAGTACACTATAAAGAAGATCATTTACAACTGTTTAAATTTATGATAGCAACTTAGAAATGTATGAAGCATCTACATTTCTTTACTACCTTTATCTTTTGAGCTTTTAAAATCTCTTCCTACAGCCTAAGCAGCTCTCTTTTCATCTTCGTCTATTGTCTTATCATCTTCTCCTTCCTCTTTTGTTTGATAAAGGACACATTTTTGAGAATTTTATTGAGAACACAAAACAGATGCCTTCAAAGATTTACTTTGGATCCCTTTAGTTAACTGTTTTTAATCTTACGAAAATTTTTTCTTTTTATCTTTAATGAACCATTTACCATTTCTTATATTTCACAGTATTTTCTCAAGCCATTTGTTGATTTCTTTCCTTTGTTGATTCACATGCCTCTGATTGTCCACTTCCTCCTTAGAAGTGTGATTGTATTACCTGTGAATGTAGGCAGTAGAAGTAGTTGAGAACTCTCAATGTGCTTCGACCTTGCCATAGTTGTATGGATTCTGCGTGTAATTAGGTTAATGAAAATTCTTCCCATCGAATAAAAGACCTTGACCCATATTCCTGCTGACATTGTTGGAATATTGCATTGCTTTCAATAATTTTAATGAGTGTTACTACAATAAAGCAAATTGGAAATAATTAACCAGTCACCCTGATAATCTTCAAGCTAGGAATCAGAAGCTTTCAAACGGGTATACCAGCAGGGGCATGCTTGTTTGCAGAGAGTCAGAGGGGGAATGGAGTGTGTTGAGAACGTAGTATGTTGGCCGCACTTTAGTGAAGACAGGAACAGCAGAGGGCAATGACTCTCACAAGTCTCAGGAAGAGGTGTGTGGCAATGAATCCCAGCTCACGGTTCACTGAAAATCAGCATGCTACAAGATGCTGATCTTTGATTCGAGCATTTTCTCAGCCCAGCTGCTGCCTAAGAGCCTTTAATTAGAAGAAACATAATACTCTTCAAACCATGATGTTGGCTAGCATTCGTTTGTATTTGGTTCTTACTGAGGCCTATATTTAATGCCATCAGAGCTCACTCTGGGGAGAGTGTGAGCCTAACCTCCTAGAGCCAAAAATATCCTCCAGGCACAAACACAAACATGGGTTCCATTCCATACTAAGTCAAAGAAACATATTATTTTCCTATAGCCAGCAAAGTTGTAAGGAAAACAAACACTGAAAGGCAGCTCTCCAAATAGTGTTGAACTCTGTAGACCACACCTATTTTCTGCTCTGTCTTTTCTGGATCTACACACTTAAAGTGGGAACTTTCATGCAATATGACCCTTGCCCTCCCCAACCAGTGGATTGACCCAGAGGTTGGCACCAGCAAGGCCAATCGCGTGTCCCATCTCTCTTGTTACAGCTGGTTGTTCTGAGGTGAGCGCCTGCATCAGGAAGTCCCACGGTGCACATTTGGACGAGGGACTGAAGGAGTCAGATCAGTCTCTTCTCAAAGGTGAAGAGGGACCCTCCTGCCATTGTTTCTGCCACGTGGACAAAAGCAGACAGCACCACGAGAGATGACTCCGCTTGTAATGGGGCGCCATCTGCATGCTGGCCTCTTCTGTAGCCGAAGCCTTTAACCCTTCCTTAGATTCCCTGAGAGAGCCAAGAATCTTTAAAATAAATTCCCATTGTTTTTAACTAAAGTGGTTTGAATTTGGTGTCTGGACTTGCACACAGTGGATTCCTGACTTAAAAAAAAAAATCAGGTTTATCAAACCTGAATGCCACTGAGTAATTATTGTTATTTTTATGAACTAGAAAAGTGTACCATTCCTCTTGGTCATTGAGTCATTCCTTTTGCCCGTTCCTTATCGCCTTATTTTGTGCTCTACTTGGGGTTGGAAAATCCTTTTCTTGAAATGGCTTCTTGTGAACAGCGATTGCTCTGAGAGTTTATCTAGATAGGCCTGTTTCCATATGCACTGGGTTTGATTGATACATGCAGTAAAATATCCAGCACTGTGACTTTTGCTGCCAAAATTCTCTTAGAAATGGAAACCAGAACAGCCTTTTTTTTAAGATAGGCCATATGCCAAGATTTTTTTTTTTCATTTAAGGAAGAATATAGGAAGTAAAATAAATGAAAGAAAAACAAGTCACGGCCCCAAGAAGAACTGTGCACTGCTTTGCAGCAACTGCTCCACAGGGACAGGGCACAAGGCCACCACACAGCATGAGTCAGTCAGTCAGTCAGTTCAGTCGCTCAGTCGTGTCCGACTCTTTGCGACCCCATGGACCGCAGCACGCCAGGCCTCCCTGTCCATCACCAACTCCCGGAGTTTACTCAAACTCATGTCCATCGAGTCGGTGATGCCATCCAGCCATCTCATCCTCTGTCGTCCCCTTTTCCTTCCATCTTCAATCTTTCCCAGCATCGGGGTCTTTTCCAATGAGTCACTTCTTTGCATCAGGGGGCCAAAGTATTGGAGTTTCAGCTTCAGCATCAGTCCTTCCAGTGAAGATGCAGGACTGAACAGCATGAATAGGGCTCACCAGGAAGGCTGAGCACTGTCCCTGCTCCAAAGTGGAGGCCAGGAGAATGAGCGTCCCTGTAATGAGAGGAGACGCTGTGTGTGTGTGTGTGTGTGTGTGTGTGTGTGTGTGTGTGTACTCAGTCTCTCAAACAATTGGAATTATAAATAAAAAGAGGAATTTCTTCCAGGAGTTGCCTCTACAATTAGCAGAATGCCTCTAAAGAAGGCAGTGGGAAGGGGGATTGGTGGTCTCACTCTCATAAATAGCCAGCCACATCTGCCTTTGGCATAGCTCCTCTTCAATATGCTTGCCTTGCCTTTTCAACCTCTGTTCTCAATTCTATCTCAATGTTACTCTCATGCAACACGTGCTACAGGAAAGGAATCCTCTCCTGGGGATTCTTTCATGCTCACAGGAATTCCTGCTGCAAATGCAGTTCTCTAGAAAGGCACACGCATGAACAGAATGGAGGTGGTCCTTCATCCCACTCCCTCTGAAACAAACCAGGTGCTGAGATTTCCATCTCCATCTCAAATTTGAGGATAGACATAATTAAAGCTTTCCTCCTACTCTTCCATACATCAATGCTGGTTAGCTCCTACCATCTGAGAGTTTCTTGCATACACCTGGAAATAAATATGAGTCCCTGGATACACAGCCATGAAGCCTCTGCACCAAGATTTCAGATCCTTTCCCCATCCGTTTCTTTTCATTTCTTCTGTTTATCCAGAAGATGCTGCTCTTGCTGCAAATGTTGATTGCAACTTCTAACCACATGGACTTAATTAATTGCCAGTTTGGTCAAAACAAGCAGCCTTACTGTATTTGTCTTATATTCTTCTCCTCTGTAGTTACTTACAGCAGAGGAAACCACAAACTTAGGCACTGAGGAGCAGTTATCCTATAAAAATAGACAGTCACAGCAACATGTGGGACACAACAGAAGTTTGGCATCGTCAATTACAGGACTGGAACTCAGGAGCTGAGCTTCATGCCCCAATAAGGGTTTGGGGTAAGTTATCAGATCATGCCTAGGAATCATATTAGGAAAATACCTTCTGAAATGGCAACCACCAACAGGTCTGTGGTCCTTTGTCCAAAAAGTTCCTAAGTAGAAGACCTAGAGATGAGACCACAGATGACTGGCGAGGGAAATTCTTAAAGGATCTCTTCTTTTGACAGACTCCTCTGTTTGGGCTGTTAAATGAAAGAAGATGAGAAGGGTTCTATGGGTTTTGGCCTCTCTGTAGCATCCAACAAAGTTGCAGACGTGGTACCTGTTCCTACATTAGCACTGCAGCGTAGAACATGATTTGTGACAGGGTATTAGAAATCAGCTCAGGTCTAGTTGAGGTTTTGATTAGGAAGGTCTTGATCATTCATTATTAAAAAACATCAGACAATACTGATGAACGTGTTAGCCTGGGTAAAGTTTCCTTTGAAAAGCTCGAATCTTCCAGCAACAAAGTTCAGTGGTCTTGTCAACCAGCAGTGCAAATTTGAGAACCAAGGCCGAACGTAGGAGATCAGTTCCTACAAATTTGTTCATGAGGAAGGACAAGCTGTGTGCAGCACATGCTCCAAGGTGGTGACTACTCGTAGGCCCTGATTACAGGTGTGCAAACCAGCAGGGAACTCGGGAAATCCCACGCTTCCTTCAGGTAAAGCAAGGTGCATGGAGACAGGTTAGTCACAGTAAGACTTATTCAGGGCTCCTTAACAAGCAGAGCTGAGGGCGAGGGGAACCTAACCAGGCTTCAGCTGTATGGTCTAGTACATATCATTTACTCTTCTGACACTCTTTCTTTAACATAAAAGGAGGGAGTTGCATCAGATAATCTCTAAGGGCTCTTTCTGGGAGGAAAATTTTATGACACTCAATTAAGATACTCAATCATCCTTTAGATTTCAAGGACCTCAGGGCATATGAGATTTTTCTTTTAATTACTTCTGTGATAAATAACATACTTGGAACATTATTAGTTCAATAATCATGTGCTGGACAACATAGAAAATATTCCTAGTATTTTTCTCTCGTGTTTTAAAAAGTAATGTGGCAGAGATGGTCATTGTGTGAGGTAAGTCCATCATTGAAAATATGATGTGTATTTTAGACACCCCTGTTTATGACAAGGTACATTTTGGTCACATCTCTTACACTGGCTCTCAGCCAGAAAAGAAATTTTTTTGTGCTCAAATGGGGGATATTACAAAGGTTAATTAGATATTGTAGCAACTTTAAGTGAAGTCAGTACTTTAGGAATCAGATGAGTATTTAAATAATTTTAATGTGACCACTGAATCATATATATACACCATCATATATACATATAAAGATTCTTTTCCATTATAGCTTGTTACAAGATATTGGATTGCAGAAAACTGGAGCTGAGCAAATGGTTACTGATAAGGAAAAAAATTATAAAACTATATCCTTAGCACATGCAGTACACAAAAGTAAATTCCATTCCAACAAATGGCATGACTTAGAGCTAAATGTGAAGAGCAATTTTTAAAACTTTGGGAAGAAAATATAATATCTTTATGATTTATAGTAGGGTTGTATGAGAAATTATTTTAAATTGAAATTTCAAACTTCTGTTTAACAAAAGACATTGCAGAGAAAGTTAAAGGACAATTACAGTCTAGGAAAATTTTGCAACAGAGAGTTGCTTCCAGATAATTTGGGATGAAGTAGAGGGTTAGAATTAACAGATGTGAAGATGGATTGGTTATGAAGCCCAAGGAAGAGAGCTAAGTTAAAAACCTATCTCAGTTTTCCAGTGGAAGCAATTTGTATTTGCTCCTCTCACTTCTGCACTTTATCACAGAACTTGTAAGATAAAACTATTTTTTGCTTATAAGTCTGTCTCCCCCACTAGACTGGGATCCTTTTAACGTAAGACTCAAGTCTTGAATCGACAGCCTCAGTAACAAAGGGGCTCCAGAATAGTTCTAGAACCTGATCTTCTGCCTGTCTCAATTATTTGTGGACCATGGGAACTCATTCAAGTTATTTCACTGCCCTGGGCCCAGCTTGCCCACTTGTGTGATGATGAGAATAACAATAATTAAGCCTGCTTCAGTGGTCAATATGTCAAATGAGTTAATACACGTAAATTGTTTGACACAGTAGTAAAGAATCCTCCTGCCAATGCAGGAGGTGCAGGAGATGCAAGTTTGATCCCTAGGTCGAGAAATGTCAGTAAGAAATGGCATTCCTGCTCCAGTATTCTTGTCTGGAAAATTCCATGGACAGGGGAGCCTGACAGGCTATGGTCCATGGGGTTGCAAAGAGCAGGACAGGACTTAGTACAGCACCCACTGCATTTAGAACAAAGCCTGAACACAAGCATTTGTGGAGTGAATTAGCCATACACGTGACGTGGGCAAACTTTTCTTTATGTTTGGCAAACTTTACTTCTCCCTGAAGGAATTCGAATTACACAATCTCAACTGCATTTCACCCGCAGCTCAAAGCAAATAAGTACTTGACAAATATTTCTTTTCTTTCTTTCATTCCAAAAATCACCACAGATGACAAAGATGATACACAGGGGCTTTTTTCTTCAGAATTTTGAGGAAGAAGTAATAAACAATGGGGATGGTACCTGGAATTAGCTAAACTGTGACGTTCAGGGTCCAGTCTTCCTAACTGCCAATGCTAAATAAGACTTCTGAATCCAAAGGGCAAGGAGTTAGGATCCAGCTACAAAGTTAGAGAGAAGAGTGCATAAGATCGTTCTCATTTCTGAAAACAACTGAGTTCAAGGGTTTCCCAAAACCATCCTCAGACTCCATAATTCACTAGGAAAATTCACAAACTCAATCAAAGCTCTTACGTCCATCGTTGAACTTATTACAGGGAAAGAATACATTAAAATCAGCCAAAGGAAGAGCTGCATCAGGCAGAGTCTGAGAAAGAAGAGAAAGTGGTAGCCGCTCATTCGCATCCAACTCTTTGCGACCCCGTGGACTATAGCCCACTGGGCTCTTCTGGTCATGGAATTCTCCAGGTAGGAATACTGGCGTGGGTAGCCATTCCCTTCTCCAGGGGATCTTCTTGACCCAGGGATTGAACCTGAGTCTCCTGCATTGCAGGCAGATTCTTTACCATATGAGCCACCAGGGAAGCCCCAGGGCAGAGAGTCTAGTTCAGTTCAGTTCAGTTGCTCAGTTGTGTGCCCGACTTTGCAAACCCATGGACTGCAGCGCGTCAGGCTTCCTTGTACATCACCATCTCCCAGAGCTTGCTCAAACTCATGTGCAGAGAGTCTAGGAGAGTCCCAAATGTGACCTTGCCATTGTCCACAGGAGGTTCTAGCATTGGTGTGTGATAGTACTTACTGAGTGTTACCACTCTTGGAAGCTCACCTGAGCTTCTGTGTCCAGAATTGTATTGAGGCTTCATTACATAAGCATGATTGGTTGATTGATTGCCCACATGGATAAAGTTAACCTCTAGATCCACTGATACTATATCAAAGTGAAAGTTGCCCAGTCATGTCTGACTCTTTGCTACCCCATGGACTCGAAGAATTCTTCAGGCCAGAATACTGGAGTGGTTAACCTTTCCCTTCTTCAGGGGATCTTCCCAACCCAGGTCTCCTGCATTGCAGGCAGATTCTTTACCAACTGAGCCACCAGGGAAGCCCTTGATACTTGATACTATACCAATCCCCACCCTAAATCATAAGTTGATCTTTCTGGTGAAGCCAGCCCCTGCCCCAAGTCTATTAAGTGTGGCCCACCAACAGAAGGAGGGTGAGGATGGGAGGGAGGAAGAGGGATTAGATGGAAGAGGGGAGAAGAGATAGGACAAGACAAGATGTTTTGTGAAGAAGGAAACTTCACTTCCCAAGTTCATGAGCACCACTCAGTAAGCGTTTGCTTGCTTCATAGCCACCCTATGAGATGTTCAGGATTGTGTAGCTGAGAAAACTGAGCCTTAAGGAGGCCAAGTAAATGGCCCTAGGTCCCCCAAGTTAGAAAGAAGACACACTAGGTCTGGAACCAGGTCTTCTGCCCCACATTCCTGTTCTCTTTAGTACCAATTACAGTCTGTTTTCAGCACTTATGTCAGTCTTTTTGTTTTTTTTTACCTTTTTGAAAAATTATATAGTAAATATAATAAATTTACAATGTTGTCTTTGTTTCAAGTGTACAGCAAAATGATTCAGGTATCATACATATACATCATACACATATATATACATATATCATATACATACATCATACACACATGTATATATGCATATATCATATATATACATCATACATACATCTATGCATACATATATATTCTTTTTCAGATTCTTTTCCATTATAGCTTATTACAAGATATTGAATCTAGTTCCCTGTGCTTTACAGTAGGTTTTTGTTTGCCTATTTTATATACAGTAGTGTGCATATGAGAAGGCGATGGCACCCCACTCCAGTACTCTTGCCTGGAAAATCCCATGGACGGAGGAGCCTGGTGGGCTGCAGTCCATGAGGTCGAGAAGAGTTGGACACAACTGAGCGACTTCACTTTCACTTTTCACTTTCATGCATTGGAGAAGGAAATGGCAACCCACTCCAGTGTTCTTGCCTGGAGAATCCCAGGGATGGGGGAGCCTGGTGGGCTGCCGTCTATGGGGTCACACAGAGTTGGACACGACTGAAGCGACTTAGCAGCAGCAGCAGTGTGCATATGTTAACCCCCAACTCCTAATTTACCTCTCCCTCACGGACACAGCTTAGTGACTAAACAACACCCCCCCCCCTCCACTACCCACTTTGGTGACCATTAGTTTGTTTCCTATGTCTGCAAGTCTATTTCTGTTTAGTAAATAAGTTCATCTGTATCATTTTTTTTTTTTAGATTCCACATATAAGTGATATATCTGTCTTTGTCTGACTTCACTTAATATGATAATCTCTAGGTCCAGTCTTCACTTTACTCCAACCCTGCACATTTTAAACTTTTCCTTAAAGTGCTTACAGAAGGCTCTTGCTTACATTGTTAAGTTGTCACAAAGTTTTGCAATAAATTAAAGGGATGAAGATTAGCAACTTTGGAATGTGGGAATAATGATCGTGGGCCAAAATGTATCATCAAAAGGATATGCAGTTTTTTGCTTTGTTCTGAAATTTCATCATGATGGAGCAGCCGTTTGTCTGACCTTCCGCCTCAGTGGCCCTCCTCCTCCACAGGTGAAATTGGCACCTGTGTCAAAGAGCTAAAAACAGATCTTCTTTACGGGCCAAACTGCCTACAAACAAAGGTTTAATGGGTTTGGACAGCATGGCAGGCTGGTAAGAGGTAAGACAGGCCAAGGGCAAGCCCTCAACCCCACTTTAGACTTTGCTGTCATCTAGCTCCTAAAACTGTGCTTTTTGGCTATTGCGCCAAGAAAAACTTAGCAATTAGCAGTTCATCTAATTATTATCAAATGTTATTGAAAAATATAATCAACAGAAAATAAAACTAACTGTATGTGGTAAAATGTATTACCGATGAAAAACTGAAAAATTGAAAGTGGAAAACAGACTTGGTAGAAATAGCTTTTTAAAACAAACTAACAGTATCTAAATTTGCATATGATCTAGAATGCTTATTAGCCAAAAGTGAATGGAAGCATCAAATCTTTACATATATATAAATTAGACCTGAGGGATGACACTGGTAGAAATCACTTCTGCAAAGAAAACTCATAACCACAGAATGTACAACTAGGTAAAAGTTGAGACATAATAAATTAATCAAACCAGAAACTTAATTAATCCTAGTGATAATCCTTTTATTCAAACAAAAATAAAAATGGTGTAACTGGTTTATGGAAATATTATCCAAGGATCACTTGATTTAACAAAGATTAATCCTATTTTTTTTTCAATAAAACCCATCAATTTTGGTATAATTTGTATTAAAATATTTATGTACATAAACAGAGATAAAACATCTATGAGATCAACATGGAAGTCCAAAGCAGTGGGATCTAAATATTATTGAAATATTTTTTACTCTTTCGTTCCTTTCTGCAGGACTGATATGAAATTATATAACCATTAACTTTACCAAATGCAATTTGGTTACACTGAGAATTTTACAAAGGTTTACAAAAAGATTACCATAGCAAATAATTTGAATTTGATTTGCGTACCCCCTGAAGTATACGAAAAAGTGTTTAAGCTCATTGTGGGACCTGCTTTGACTTGGGAACACTGAAGCAGAGAAGAAGAGACAACAAGGTAAGCGGTTGGAGCCTCTTCCTTCCCGAGTTCTCACGATGGCCTCCAAGGCCCTGCCTGGTCTAGATCCGCCCCTTCTATGACCTCATCTCCTTCCACTGCTCTGAGCCCTTTCCAGCTCTACCTGCAGCAGAGGAGAGCTGCAGGCTCTTACTGCATCACCCCCTTTACCCTCCCCTCCTACCCAAATTAACTTTTAATCCAAGCTGATCAGAATCCTGGCCCCCAGCTTCAGCCCCGTGGTTGGGGCAGCCATCTGCTACCAGGCCAAGCTGGGCTGACCGCTAAAATGCCAGTCTGCAGCGTGGTTCCACTTGCTTAAAGAAGTCCCCGTGTTCCTTCCGCTCACCTCTCTTTGTCTGGGCTACCAGCATAATCTCCAGTGAGCGGATGCAGTGCATACGACCAAACTTCTATTATCATCTTTGCCAACCCAGTGGACACGTCTGACTCAGAGTCCAAACCCTTCCTGTCTGCCACGTCCCTGCCCTTTCTCATCCAGTTGCAGCAAGAAAAGCCCCAGGCTGGCCTCCTTCTCATCATAGTGTTCCCTGTCAAGCCAGCCTAACTCAGTCAGGCAGCGGTCCAGCAGGCCCAGACGGACACATGGTGATATATAAATGTCTGCAAAGCTCTTGTCGGGGCTCTGAATGAAGTTCAGGACAAGCAGAGAACTACAGATGACATAAGTTGAAGAGGCCAGTGACACATTTGTACCACGCACACACTGTGTCCAGACAATGCCTCAGCACCAAACCTTCCTTGTTTAAAGCAAAACAGAGCTATCCCCTTCTGGCCTCCAGCTCCTACCCTCAGCTATTCCTTCTCTCCCAGCTATTCCAATCAGATTCACGACAATTGATTTCTCACCGAATTCCACTTAAATCACTTGGTCCCGATTTACCTGGCAATCCTAAACCCACAAGTTGAGCTAGCTTTCCAAAGGAGTCTTGAGTTTCACAGTTAATAGACATGTTACAAAACAAAAACAAAGCAGAACATCACACTGGGTTGAAGCCATCGTGGGGATCTTTTATTTTTTTTAAAAAACCAGAAGTGCGGATTTGTGATACAAGCAGCTGCTACAAAACCAAACAAATGACAGGACTCAGCTCAGAGTTTGAGCCTACCCAGGGTCTGAATTATGTTTGCTTTGAGGTTTTCTGAAAGGTCATGAAGCCTAACAAAGTTCAGATGAGACTTGGCTGCTTCTCCGTTAGGCTCTGGCTCAGAACTTACGGCGTTTCATGTGGTTTGGAGTTTTCAAACACTGCGCTTTGCACAGCGCTAATAAATGATTCTTGCTCAGCATGGAAAGCAATTAAATGTATGGCCTCTTGGGTTTTTGGTCTTCGAATCAGTATTTATTTATTAGGAGCTGCGAGAAGGGCTAAATGGCCTAGAAGAGGGATCACACATAATGAGAGGGGTGAATTTGCTGAAGACACCACATTTTAGATGACTAGAGGCCTGAAAAGCAAGAGAGGAACTCCTGAGGAACCAATAAAATTAGGCCACTGGGAAACTTGCTAATGAATTGAATTTAGCATCGGCCTACAAAGAACAAGTTAGAACTGCTTGCAAAGCTCCGGGAAAGGCCACATGAAAGGGCCAGCACTATCTGTCTTCAGCCTGCAATGGGCCATGCTGAAGGGATCCCATGAGTTTCCCGTATATGCAACACTTGGCACTTCATCTGTGGGCAAGCCTCTTCCAGGCTGTCAACTTGTATTCCTCTGACTCACATCGGGAGTGGGGTTGGGAGAGTCCCTCCAAACAAACCTCACTCCAAATAAACTGTTCCCTTGTAAGAAAGGGGATGCATTAATTTGTTAGAGCTGCCATACGAGGTAGCTTAGACTGTGTGACTTAATAGAAATCTATTTTCTCACAATTCTGGAGGCTAGAAATCTAAGATCAAGTATTGGCAGGGTTTCTTCTGAGGTCTCTCTCCTTGACTGATAGTCAGCTTCTTCTCCCTGGGTCTTCACGTGGTCTTTTCTCCATGTATGTCTGTGTCCTAATCTCTTCTTGGGAAAACACCAGTCATATTGAAATAGGACCCACCTACATGAATTCTTCTTAGCTTTATTACCTGTTTAAAATCCCAATCTTTAAAAAAAATAAAAATAAAATAAAATCCCAATCTTTAAATGCAGTCATATTCTGACATACTGCTGCTGCTGCTGCTAAGTTGCTTCAGTCGTGTCCAACGCTGTGCAACCCCATAGACGGCAGCCCACCAGGCTCCCCCGTCCCCGGGATTCTCCAGGCAAGAATACGGGAGTGAGTTGTCATTTCCTTCTCTAATGTATGAAAGTAAAAAGTGAAAGTGAAGTCACTCAGTCGTGTCCGACTCCTAGTGACCCCGTGGACTGCAGCCCACCAGGCTCCTCCGTCCATGGATTCTCCAGGCAAGAGTACTGGAGTGGGGTGCCATTGACTTCTCCACTTCTGACATACTAGGGGTTAGGATTTCAACACATATGAATTTAGAGGGGACCCCATTCCATAACAGAAGTATCATATCCTTTAGTTAGTGATGTCATCTGCTCAAGCTGGGAGCTTCCCTGGTGACTCAGACCATGAAGAATCCACCTGCAATCCAGGGGACACAGGTTCGATCCCTGGGTTGGGAGGATCTCCTAAGGAAGGGAATGGCAACCCACTCCAGTTTTCTTTCCTGGAGAACTCGATGGACAGAGGAGCCTGGTGGGCTCCAGTCCACGGAGTCGCAAAGAGTTGGACATGACTGAGTGACTAACTCTTTCACTTTTCTGTTCAAGCTGTGCAACTGAGCCACCTTCCTTGTGCCTAGTGCAGAGTGATAAAGTGAGACAGTGCCTCCACTGAGGGACGGCTCTTCCTTGACTAGATTCACCTCACTTTATCCAAACCTGAAACGGAGAAAGTGAAACAGCAATACAGCAGGTCTAAACGTGCAGGTGTGCATGCGTGTTTGGTCGCTCAGTTGTGTCTGACTCATTGCGACCCCATGGACTGTAGCCCACCAAGCTCCTCCGTCCATGGAATTCTCCAGGCAAGAATACTGGAGTGGGTTGCCATTTCCTTCTCCAGGGGAGCTTCCCCACCCAGGGACCATACCCGAGTCTCCTGCATTGCAGGCTTCAGTGAAACTTCCCTGTGAGCACATGTGTTAGAGCCACTGGAGGTACAGTAGTGCTCTGCAGGCCTGACAGTTTAGTGGGAGATTCTGGCCAGAAACAAATCCATACTTTGATAAAGAAATCATTCTCTGTTGCCTGGGTGCCTAAACAATGATTGGCAGATGAATTGCCACAATGGCACCAGTTCTTTCTTGGCTCTTCTAGTCATGTCATCTGCCATGTGACTCTGCAGTTTCTCTCAAGAAGTGGAGTCTATTTAGTCACCAACTCACTTTGACCAATAGAATGATGGCAGTCCTCACACAAGCAGAAGCTTGGTCAGGAGCCTGCACGTTTCTGATTCTGCTCCTGTGCCTCGGCCACTCTGCTCAGAACCAGCCCAGGCTAGGCCCCTGGAGGGGGAAACATGGGGCAAAGAGCTACATCAGAAAACATTTGACCACCAGCCAGTGGTATGGATATTCAGCCAACAGACTGCATGACCCCCAGATATATGAGCAAGCCCAGGTGAGACCAGAGAAATTTTCCAGCCTAAATCACCAACCCACAGACTTCTGAGCTAAATAAATACTTATTAAAGTCCCAGAGTTTGGAAGTAATTTGTAGCACATTTTCATGGCAATAACTAACTGATCCAGGGATTAAAGGCTCCCAGTGAATTTAAACATGTCTGAAGAAAGTGACACATTAAGGCATTGCTGGCCATTCATATCTTGGCTAACAAAGTGTGCCAATCAGCTTGTCAAGGCTCTCAGAGATGGAGTAAAGATAAGAGATGGAGACTAGATAAAATCTCTACCCTACAGGATGAAGGTAATGTGGGGAGTGGAAACCTATGCCAAGATTCAAACAGCCATGGACTGACCTGCTTGCAATACTTTCTAGGTTCTCTGTGACCTTCAGTATAAAATTCAGATTCTCTATTCACAACATTCAAGGTCCTCCTGTCTGGTCCCTGCAGTTTCCCTTCCAAAATCACTTTCTTCGAGTCACATGGGGCTAAATTTCACACACAGTTTTCACCAAACTCCCCCACCCCCTGGCTTCTGGTTGGATTAATCGGTGAAAGGCAAGAACAGCAGGTTGAAGGTGGGGACATCAGAACTTGTATTCCTCTGGACCTCTCCCTGCCAAGATGTGGTTTGACATCACTGTGTTTTTCTCTCAAAGACCACAGCTCCCACAGAGGAGCTCCCCCTATAGTCACAACTCCCCACCATCTCGCAGTGACTCATTGCCCTCAGGCCTAGGGAGGGTGATACTTCTGGCTGTTGCCCATCCAGGGTACTTCATCACTCCCTGTTGCTTTCTCTTAACCCAACCCAAACGTTGCAAAAGTCTCCTCATTCAAACATTTTAAAAGGTTCTTTAATTACCCTCTTTGAAAGTGCCATGTGTTTCCCAACAGAACCTTCCAGTGCATGACTTTTCCAATCTCCTATGTCTCCACCACTCTCTTCCCCAAACCTACTCTCCAGCCGTAGTTCCACTCTCCGTTACGCGGCATATCCTTGCTTCTGTTGCACCCTTCTCCCTTTTCTTAGAATGTCTCTTCCCCTTTTTTGACCAGACTCTCACTCAAGCTAAAAATCTAAATTCAAATGTCACTTTTTCCAGAAACACCCGCTCATTGCCCCACCACCACCACATCATCCTTTCAGACTGGATTAGGTGCTCTTCTTATCAGCTCCCATAATTATCTCCTCTCTCCTCCAATCAGTGCACTAACCACAGTGGAGTGGGTAGCCGTTCCCTTCTCCAGGAGATCTTCCCAACCCAGGGATACAACTCAGGTCTCCTGCATTGCAGGCAGATTCTCTACCATCTGAGCCACCAGGAAAGCCCAAGAATACTGGAGTGAGTAGCTTATCCCTTCTCCAGCAGATCTTCCTGTCCCAAAAATCAAACCAGGGTCTCCTGCATTGCGATTCTTTACCAGCTGAGCTACCAGGGAAGCCTCTAATGATTACCTATGACTATGTCTGAATCTGCGAAGTGAGCACAATGGCCTCCCAAAAATATCCACTTCCTAACCCCCAGAACTTATAATTAGGCTATATTACATAGCAAGGGGGAATTAACTTTGCTAATCAGATGGCTTTAAAATGAAGAGATTATTCTGGATTACCCAAATATGCCCAATATTATCACAAGTGGCCTTAAAATTGGCAGAGGGGAAAATTGTACTGATGGACCTATTTGCAGGGCAAGAACAGAGATGCAGACATAGAGAACAGACTTGTGCACACATCCAGGGAAGAAGATGGTGGGAGGAACTGAGGGAGTAGCATTGAAAAATATATATATATATTACCATATGTAAAATGGTTAGTGGGCATTGTTGTATAACACAGGGAGCTCAACACAGTGTTCTATGATGACCTAGAGGGGTGGGATAGGGTAGGGGGTCGGAGGGAGGTTCAAGAGGGATGGGACATATGTATACTTATGTCTGATCCACGTTGTTGTACAGCAGAAACTAACAACATTGCAAAGAAATTATCCTCCAGTTAAAAAGAAAAACTGGCAAAGGGAAACAGAAGAGTGAAAAACCAGAAAGGTGATGAAGGGAGAAATACTTGACTGGCCATTGCTGTCTTTGAAGATGGCAGAAGAGACCACGAGTCAAGGAATGTGGGTGGCCTTCAGAAGCTAGAAAAAGCAAGAAAACAGAATATTCCTTAGAGACTCCAGAAAGAAGACAGACCTACCAGCTTGTTTTCAGTTCAATGAGCTCCATTTTGGATTTCTGACTTCCAGAAGTGTAAGATGATACAGTGAGCTGTTTAAGATGCTGAGTCTGGAGGAATTTATTAAAGCAGAAATAGGAAATGAATAGGATCCACCAATAGAGAGTCAAATCCTTGAGGACAGGGACCATGATTGTGTTTTGTGTCTTTCAAGCTCCTCTCACAAAACTACTGTCTTGGAGTCATTCTCAGACATTTTTGTTGAAGAAGAGATGGGATACGAAATTATCTTGCTTGTCTATATCTTTTGGATTCTTCTAGGTCTATGGCAGCATGTAGCCATAGTCTGTCTGAATGAAGAGATTTGCATGTACCCATACAATTGTTTTATAATCATTTTAAACGAGTGCTATTATCAGTCTACCATATTGTCATTGGGAAGAATAATGTAACCAGCTGCCAAGGGGAACAAGGGTGCAGGAATGTGGGGGTGCTCCCAGGGTCCTCCCTCTGGGGAAAGCAGCTGCGCTCACTGACAGTGGCCTGTCTCAGGACATGCCCAGCTTCCCGGATGGGCAGGGAAAGAACAGATTGTTCCATCCCCTGGAGCAGCGGGCCTTGGTTTTGGCTGCATTTGGATTCCCGGGCACTGGTTACTACAGTTTGGCAAGAGCACCCTCCAACCCTGCATTTCCAGAAGGGCTGTTCTATTACTAATCTGGAGCAGACACCTCCTAATCATCACCGTGATCTTGTTCTTACAGCAGTATAAGCAACAAGATGATCTGCAAATCCCACAACCTCTTGATGAAATCAGACCTGGTCTCTTGATTTAAAGCCTAGTTGACAATTCTCCCGACGTCGCTGAGAATTCGGGACAAGCCTTGGAGCCCTGGGGTCTAGTCTGGCTCTGCCTCCTTCCATCTTGATTGAGTCACTTTCCATTCCTCACCTAAGATGTCAAAGGGGTGGACTTCTGTGGTCGCCACAGGCAGTGGCATTCTAAGAGTCTGTGACAGTTACACAGATTCCCCAGCTCAGTTACGCTTGGAAAATGCCAGTGACAGTCTGTCCCCACTAGGGAGAGCATTTCATTGACAGAAACAAAGAAGAACTAGAGCCTGAGAAAAAGAAGGGAAGAAGGAAGAAAGGAGGGAGATAGAAGAAGGATGGGAGAGGAAGAAAGACAAGGAAGGGAGGAGAGAGACGGAGGGGAGCGAGGAGGAGTTATGGAACTGTCTTGACTCACCCACACCCCAGGCCAGAGCCTCACAGAGTTTTCCACCAAAGTACCTCTGCCCTCAGAGGACAGTGACAAAAACCTCCAGAAATCCAGTCTGTACTGAGTAGGAAAGCTGATATTTCATTTAATCTTTAAAGTAAATGTGAATTGTATATTCTACTCCACCTGCAGTGGTTTTATAACTGAGCAGGATCCTATGGGGCCTTCTCAGAACAAGACTCCCCCACTTTCTCCACAAAATTTGTACCAAACCAAACTTGGGTCCATTTGCCCACATGCAATAAAGCAGTCAATCTACTGATACCGGTTGTGATGAAGGAAACTGTAGCGTTTACTGCACGGCCCCAAGCAAGGCGTCCAGGGCAACTAGTTCTGAAAAGACCCTAACTTCTTGCTCGGCTAAGTGCTAAGTCACTTCAGTCGTGTTAACTCTTTGTGACCCCATGGACCATAGCCCGCCAGGCTCCTCTGTCCATGAGATTTTCCAGGCAAAGATACTAGATTGGGTTGCCATTCCCTTCTCCAGTGGGCCTCCCTGACCATGGATCAAACCCACGTCTCTTATGTCTCCTGCATTGACAGGTGAATTCTTTGCCACTAGCACCACTTGGGAAGCCCACCCGGCAATAAACACCACACTTTCCTTCACCACAGCCAGGTGTCTGTAGATTGGCTTTACTGTGTGTGGGAAAGTGGACACAAGCTTGGTTCAGTAACACTTTCATTTCTGGCTGTGGAACAAACCTGTTGTTACAGTAAGAGGCAGCATGTTGATGAATCTTGTGGTCTGCAAATCCCATTTCTCTCTGAGATGGGACACTCTGGGTCCAGAGACAGAGACCTGGGAGTTCAGAGGTGGGACTTATTCACCAACTCCACCCAGGCCATAAGCAGACTGGGAGGTTACCCAGTTTATTACAGCTACAGAACCCAAGCAAATAAAAGAAAGTTCGACTAGTCCAGAAATGTTTGTCTCCAGAAAATTGGGATGAGAGGTTTACTGGGACAGTCCTGCCTCCCAGGCAGTCTGGGCCAGAAGAGGCTGTCTCTGTTTATGACTCTATTTATGACAGTGAGACACATTAATACTCCATATGCAGCACTGTCAGCAACTTGTTAAGGCAGATTTGGGGGTGTTTATTTTCAAAAGCAGTAGACGTCGGGGGTAAAAGTCCCATGGGATAGAGACCACATGCTTGGGGGTCAGACAGCAGGGCCCAGGCTCAGAGAAAGTCTCAGCTGCCAGCAGGAGGGGGACCAGCTGGGACTTAGTCATGGACCCAGTAGGGAAGGGAGTCGACCGCATGTCAGAGTCCTGGAAGGTCAGCCGGGGCCAAGCTCAGATGCAGGGAGTACAGCAAACCCCGCCGATGATCTGTAGAGCTGCTGGATAAAATGAGCTACCACGTGCCTGACACACAATAACTGCAACTGTTTGCTAGTATTATTATTATTATTCAAAGGTGAGACCACCTGTCTTGGTGGCAAAATCGACCATCAGGAGAGGAATCCAAAACCATTTAGCCCATGAGGCTCCTCTGTCCATGGAATTCTCCAGGCAAGAATACTGGAATAGTAGCCATTCCCTTCTCCAGGGGATCTTTCCAAACCAAGGATCAAACCCAGGTCTCCAGCACTGCAGGCAGATTCTTTTTTTTTTTTTTTTTACCATTTAAGGTACCAAGGAAGCCCATATGGTGGACAGGAGACAGGAAAAGTCATAACAGACCCAGCAGCCAACACACCTTATTAAAGGCACAGAAAAAGGACTTGGAAAGGGACTTTTTCCTCTCAAGCTAATAGGAATTAAGACTTGAAGGATTCAAAGAGGTGCTAGGTGCAAAGGGACTGAACATCACAACATTGTAACTGACAAGAGGAGTAAGTAATGGGGAAGGGAAGTGTGACACAGGTCTGAATCCTGACTACACATCTGGTGTGTGGGTTTTGGCAAGCCATGGAAGCTGTCTCGGCCTCTTTAAAATGGGAGTTACTAGAACACCTCTCCCATAGGATTTGGGGAGGTTCCAGTGGGATAATTCATGGAACTGAATGAATGGTGTTATGTAGCAATTGCAAAGTAAATGATGCTTTGTCTGTATTAGGATTCTGAGACTGGGTAGGGAAGATTTTATAGGAAAGCAGAATGCTGCTTCATTATCCCTAGATTTTATTTTGGAATAGTCAAAACTTAAGAAAAAAGAAGGAGAAGGAGGAGAAAGAGAGATGATGGGAGGATGGAGAAAGAGGAGAGGATGAAAAGGAAGAAGAAGAAATGGAAAAATAAAAATTGATGCTGGAGAAGGAGATGAAAGAGAGAGAAGGAAGAAAAAGACAAAAAGAAGCATAGTCCTGGTAATTATCAAGATAATTTAATGTGAGAATATCCCAGAACAAATCATCAGTTGGCCCCTTGTTCTCCATTCCCTCTTTCCTCAGTTCATTGCTTACATGGTAAAGTCCTACAGAGTCCTGCCTTTGGCTCTATTCTCCTCTCTTCTTACAAAATCTTCTTGGACATATCATCCATTCCTATGTCTTTAGTTACTACCTGTTCTTTAATTCTGAAACTTTTATTCCCAGCCCAGATATCTCTCTTGACCTCCAAATGTTTATTTCCAATCACCAACTGAACATCTCTTGCACCTCCCCATAACAAATTCCCTGCCTTTCAACCTTTATTCCTCATTGGGGTTGAAGGTATCGCCATCATTTCAAGTCAGAAATGTGGGACTCATGATGGACTTCCCCCTCATCCTAGCCCTCTGACACTTCTCCCACTGTAATTTTCCTTGAAATCAGTTTCCACTTGGTACTTTTTCTCTTAACACTTAATCATCTCCCAACTGGTCTTCCTGCTACCTGGCCCACGCCCATGAAATCATCCTCTATAATCAGACAAATGTGATATGATCCATGACATTCTCTGGTGAGCATTTCAAGGACTCTTCTTCTAATGCACAAGATAAAGATAGTCATTCCTTAGACCAACACACAAAGACCTTTTCCTGACACCTGCCTGTTTTTCCAGCTTCAACCATCTTCCTCTTTTCTATTCCCCAGCTCACATGTACTCACACCCACATTCCATTCTTGTTTGAAGATGTTCTTGAGCTACTTGTTTGAAAATGTTCTTCACTCTTGCTAGAAAGTTTCTGATTATTCCATCTGCCTGCCAAACCCCTGGCCAACCTTTACAACTCAGCACAAATATTACCCTCCTAAGGGAAGGCTTCTCTGAGTGAACTCCGGGAATTGGTGATGGACAGGGAGGCCTGGCGTGCTGCGATTCATGGGGTCGCAAAGAGTTGGACACAACTGAGCAACTGAACTGAACTGAAGGGAAGACTTCTTTGACTGCTAGGTGTACAATTAATCATTCCTTTTTTCCCTATAACTTTATTGCAGAATTTAACATATTATGATTATCTAAAATATATGTTTTTTCCAACTGGAGTGAAGTCTTCTAGAGGCCAGGGATGGTGCTGTATGCATCAGGGTACCCTCACCATCTAATAAAGTCCCTGAACAGAGTGGGTCATCAATAAGAAGTTGTTACACGGAAAACTGAAGGAATGGATAAATAAAGAACATTTAGAACATAAATATGAACTGATCTCCAACTAACCATAATTTGAACAGACTTAAACTAATATTTAACTCTTATACACTTAGGGAAAATGAGATAAAGAGCTCAGCTACAGAGTTCAGAGGCCAGCCAGGTCCTGCCACCATGGAGACAGAGTCCAGTGAGGTCACGACCAGTCATCCACGATCTGTCTGTAATCCTGGAACTTCCTCTTGGTTTCTGTGCCTCATGGTGCTCAAGCTTGGGAGAATGCCAGTTTGTTAATTAATCATAAAAATATAACTGCCAAAGACCTTCACTGCCAGCTTTCTATAGTCAACACTTTCCCAGTAGGAGAATCTACAGGGGACATAAGGTTATAATCAGAAGGTTAGCTTGATAAGCATGAAATAAGCAATGAGTCCATCCAATTTACTCATCCAGTCAGCCACACAAGCTCCGTTTTGTTTATGACTGAAGATCAAACAGAGTGCCATCTTCTCTGATAGAGATAGAGATGCTCTGGAAGGTTCTACCTCTTTAGCTTCTCATTTTCTAGACTTTAACACAGCCGATCCCCTTGGGCTGACAGGGGCAGAAGCAATCACACGCACTTCTAAGGCTTCATTTAGGTAAATTAAACATTGTAGACACTTATGTTCAAATTATTCTTTAGGGAAAGTTGATGTTCTCAGAAGAATGATCTCACACACAGTAAGTTTTCTTAAGTTTTGAGGGAGACCTTTTTGTTATGCCTTTGTGCTGAATTTACCATTTGGGGAGATAAAAGCATTCTGGGTTATCAAAGCTTTACATTACTGGGAAATATTTAATACAGACTGAGAGGCTATATAGGAAAAAAGTCAAGGCTATGGTTTTTCCTGTGGTCATGTATGGATGTGAGAGTTGGACTGTGAAGAAGGCTGAGCACCAAAGAATTGATGCTTTTGAACTGTGGTGTTGGAGAAGACTCATGAGAGTCCCCTGGACTGCAAGGAGATCCAACCAGTCCATTCTGAAGGAGATCAGCCTGGGATTTCTTTGGAAGGAATGATGCTAAAGCTGAAACTCCAGTACTTTGGCCACCTCATGCGAAGAGTTGACTCATTGGAAAAGACTCTGATGCTGGGAGGGATTGGGGGCAGGAGGAGAAGGGGACGACAGAGGATGAGATGGCTGGATGGCATCACTGACTCAATGGACATGAGTCTGAGTGAACTCCGGGAGTTGGTGATGGACAGGGAGGCCTGGCATGCTGCAATTCATGGGGTCACAAAGAGTCGGACACGACTGAGCGACTGATCTGAAGAGTAATAATATAAAATTGTCTGATTCCTTCTCTTATTTCATAGAGGCTCAATTATAGAATGGAAAGACTTTAAAACTTCTAACAAGAGGAACTTACCACAATAGACTAGGATTTGTTCATCTCTCAACCTGTGTGTGGTATCTATCTTTTCTGAGCATCACATAGAATTGGTTCACAGGCTGGTTTGGAGGAGCCAAGCAGGCTTGGGCTGGACAATGGTAGGCAACTTTCTACAAGAGGATCTGGGTAGCAAGATGGTGAAGCAGGACCACTGGAAAACAGAAAGCCCCCTTGGCTGTGACACACCTGTGAGTCTGAAATATACACAGGTGGAAACCCCAGGGCTGCTCACGGTTTGGACACTCATATTCGAAAAGTAATTCCTAAGAACCCCCAAAGGAAACAAACTTTGGGTTAAAGCATCCTCCCAAGAAACTCAAAGCAATTTCCTCTCTCATTGAGAGATAAGATAAATGAGGAACTTTCTTTCCTTTGGGTTTTGTCTTTTTTCCTACTTCCAGTTTTTCCAGATGCTTATAGTCACAGGATCTACTGTAAGTGAATTGTGACTGAGGAGTCAACTGGGTGGATCCAGGTTTTGTGGGGCCTGAATACAATTGAGAATTCTACTTCACTAAAAATAATACAATTGTCTTATACAGTATTAAATGTTAAATAATATTATTTTTATTTAAGAACTATTTTGTATTTATTTGTAAAATAACATAACATTTATATAATAGTGAATATTTATACAGAATGAGAAATATAATTCTAACAAATCACAATTTTTAAAAAGTGGCAAATACCACAAGCATCTTAGACCTGGAAAAATAATATAACAATATTCCTACATCATTATTACATTAGATATTATCAAATATTATTAATATTATAATATTAGTGCTAATTAGCTTCTGATGTAAACTTTGGGCAATGAAGAGACAGGACAAGGTTTCAAGAAGAGTAATCACCTAACCAGATTTACATTTTAGAACTACCTGGATTAACAAAGCAGAAATTCTTCTTGAAACTAAATCTTCTGCTGTGGTTCTTTTGTTGAGGATGTTTTGTGGCAAAACTTACTGAAATTATTGCATTATATTGTCACTTGAAAATGAAGGAAACTTCTTCAGTTAGACATACTTAAAAATAACTTCAAGACACATCTTATTTTCCAAGATCTTATTTAGGAAAGAGTCTTTAAAAGCAGAATAGCATGCAAGGTGCAAAGCACTGACCCTCTGACCAAGAACTGGTGAGAGGGTCGCATTGGATTAAGACCCAAGTTGGCTCCAGACAAAAGCATGTGGGAATCTGGCCTTTAGACCCAGGAGAGACATCTGCTGGTGGGACTCAAGAGACAGGCCTGGGTTCTCTGAAGAGCTTCTGTAGAAGACAGAGACAAAGCATGCTCTGTGTGTGTGTGTGTGTGTGTGTGTGTGTGTGTATGTGTTTTCTGGGTCTTCATCTGCCACGTTAGCTGAATCCTGAAAGGAAAATTGCCTAGCAGGGAATGCAGATGGCCAGGCCATGCCAAGTCAACAAACAGAGCCCTTGCATACTCAGTCTTCAGATAGCAGTTGCCCCAGGGGGAGACTTCCACCACCAAGGAAAGCTTCTTTCACTCCGAGGCTCCTAACAAGAGAAGCCTGGTATTCCAAGGGCACCACAGGAAGAAGATTCCACCTACATCATCCAGGAGCCAGAACTTCTTGGAAGATCTATGCTCTCTTTTTCTCCTAGACTTTCTTCCATCAGTTCAGACCATCTCTAAAGAGGATGAAATTGATTGCAGACTTCTGTTTCTAAAGTTAATCATACTTTTCTATCCGGTGGCTATATATCAGCTCTAAATACTATGCCCTTCAAGGCTGTTTTCAATTCACTTGTGACCCACCGTTTATCCATTTTGCACATCCCCTTACAATTGTTGGGCATTTTCACATAAAATTAATTATAAGAGAGAGTTCCAGTTCTTATCTTGTTTCTGTTAGAAACAGAACAGCAAGGAGAAATACATACTGCTTTTTACTTAAATGTCATTCATTTCTACACTTCACAACAATGGATTCTTTATGATAGTTATTACCTCCCAAATGATGCCCAAATACTCCCATAAACTGAATTCAAATCGAGAACTTTGGGTTCTCACTGCATCATAATGTGCACAGAATAATACATTTTATAAACTTGAATACATAACTAAGGATTTTGATTTCAAGTGTTAGTCCTATTACAAAACTAATATTTTCTTTGAGAAGAGGATTCATATTATAGTCCATGTGGAGAAAAGTGCTCAACAAATAATGCTACAACATACAAAAAATGTATTTCTAAAGTTTAGACATTTACATATTTTTAATGAAACTGTTCCATGCCACCCTGAGAACGTGATCTCATAAGATAGTCTCATCACTTATTCACATCAGCCACACATTTCACAAATTTTACAAATGTATCCTGGGTTTATAGCTACTTCCAAGGCAGTTATCAGTCTGTGACATCAACAGAACAAACTTAAGCTGGGGACTGGGGGTGGTGGGAGGGAGAGTGAAGCTAGTCTTCACAGAACCCACTGGGATCCTGGCCAAAACACTTGCAGGTTAAAATAAGAAGGGAATGGAGACAGTGAAGAAAGAAATGTGGCTTCATTTTAAGTTGATCAGTCTGCTTGGGTGAATTCATGATGAGTTTAAAATTAAAGGTAAATAATCTCTATTTTCTTATTTCTGGAGAACAAGAGTCTCCTTTTCCACCTTCCCTATATTCGTCCTTCTTTTCCTCTTCTGTCTCTGCAAAGCAGGAGATTCCATGAATTTTTTTTAATTGGCTTTAGTTAAAGGTCGACTTCCTGTCCGGCTCTTTCACTGTTGTATAGACGACTTTTACACTCCCGACTTAGAGTGGATTATGTAGAGCAACCCATTCATTTGCCCGCAAACCACTATCTTAGTCTGTTCAGGATACTATAGCAAAAATGCCACAAACTGGGTAGCTTAAACAGCAAACATTTATTTCTCCTGGTTCTGGAAGGTGGAAAGTCCTAGATAAAGACACCAGCAAATTCAGTATCTGTCGAGAGCCCACTTCCTGGTTCTAGGACGCTGTCTTCTGGCCAACACCATCACTTGAGGGTTAGGATTTCATCATATGAATTTGGAGGGCAATCAGATATTCAGTACATAACCCTGAACAAAATCTTAGCTGGCTGACAGTGAATCTCAATACTAAAGTCTTTAGAACTCTGGACATAAGCTCTGGAGAGCTTACAAAGTAGCAGTGCCGTTCTGTAGCATGCTGGTCATCTCAGCGGCCTGAGGCTGCATAACATTCTCTAGTTGGGAAGAAGACCCAGCTGACCACCAAAGGCCTCTTTCTCCTTTGAAGACAATGCATTATTAAGCAGCCTGATTTATCCCGGGATCACAAATACCCACCTCAAAGCAAGCATAGCACTCAGTGTTCAGTAAAAGAAATTAGAAAAAAGACAGTGGATCCTTCATAGATCACTATGAGAAATAAACTCTTTAATACAGAAGGCAAAAACATATTTTATTACATTTTAAGTTACAAATGTGCTATGTTTTCATCATAGAAATTTTGAGAAATACAGAGGAACACAAAGAAAAAGGTTTAAAATGAATCATAATCCCACATCTCAGATAAAACCATGATTCAAGTTTTGGTGAACCTTATATCTTTCAAAGTTTTTTCTGAACATACAATAAATATGCTATTTTTTAAATGGATTGTTATAGTACATTGTGTCTTATAACCTGCTTTTTTCAGTCAATAATATATTGTGACTAGTTCCACCATACTGTTTTCAAGTAACAGTTTACCATGTATATTTTAATAGCTGTAAAGTATTTAATGTATGAATACAGCATTGACTGTTTATAAATTAATCCTCTCCTGTTGGACTGAGAAATTGTTTCGAGTTTGGAACTAACATGATGCTACAATGAACACTCCTCTAGCATCACCTTGTCTGCTTCTGTAAACTTTCACAAGTAGAATTTCTGGATAATTGAACATTAAAGAGTTTAAGGGTTTGCTACTCATTCACTCGTACAACAAATATTTATTATATTTATTAAGGGCAAACAGAATCCCAGGCATTACAGCCTCTGGGGATATAGCTGTGAGCCAGTCAGGTAAGATCTCAGCCCACATATAGCCTATACCCATGGGAGGAGGCAGACAATTTACAAGTGAGAAATTAAGCTCATGAAGTGGTTTCAGAGAGCGATGAACACTTTAAGAAAAACAGAGAAGGTGAGAGTACAGTGACAGACTGGTATTTTAGAGAGCATGGTCAGGAGGTATCCCAGAGGATATTAGATTTGAATGGATCCACCTTCTAGGGGGACTTGTTCCAGGCAGAAACAGCACATAGGAGGATCTGCCAGGTGGACTGAGCTGGGCAGATCTGAGCACTTATGAAGCTGAGGTGGCTGAAGTGGAGTGGGTATCAGGAAGATATGGGGGAGGTAGGCAGAAGTCAAATCATGAGGGCTCTACCTGTGCCAGGAAACCTTTTGCACAATAGGGAGACCTGACTGTGGTGACCTGCTAAGAAAGTCCAGAGAAGGAAATGGCAACCCACTCCAGTATTCTTGCCTGGAGAATCCCAGGGACAGAGGAGCCTGGTGGGCTGCCATCTATGGGGTCGCTCAGAGTCGGACACAACTGAAGCGACTTAGCAGCAGCAGTAGCAGCAGCTAAGAAAGTCACTAGCTGCTGAGTGGAGACTGGATGATGGGAAGCAGGGATTCAGTTAGGTGTGTATTATAATTGTCCAGACAAGAAGTAGGGGTGGTTCACACTGGAGGAGGTGGGTAACAGGGTGGTTTCAGAATGTATATTTCAAAGTAGAGGTGGCAGGAGTTCAAGAAGGAATAGGTATGGAGCATGAGGGAAATACAGGCGCCCACCAGAAAAGCCATGGCACTCAGCAGTGTGTCATAAATCATTTTTCCCCACAATCTTACCAACTTTATTTTTTCCTCTTTGTCAAGCAAAGAGGAAAGCAAAAAAAAAAAAAAAAGGGGGGGAAAATATTAAATAGTTTTCTATTTCCTCACCACTACTGAGGTTAGAAGTGTGTTTATGTTTATGTGCCATGTCTGTTTCTGCAATCGTGAAAATAATATTTTTAGCTAAAGTTGCTCTTTTTGATAAACAATAAGAATACATGTCTGTCTTCCCCATAGAATATGAGTTTCACAAAAGCAAAGGACAAAAGGATTTAGTTTGTTTGCATCATTATTCTGTTCATGGTACCTAGAATAGTGTCTATCATATAGGCAGTAACCTATGGATGCCTTTGGATGCAAACCGCTAACCTTTGGATATCTTAATATGTTCCAGGCACTGTCCTAAGTGCTTTTTATATAAAAATTCACTTATAAAAACCCATTTACAGATGAAGAAACTGAGCTACAGAGAGGCTATGTAACATGTTCAAGGTACAGGCAGTCTGGCTTCAGAGTCCAGCTCTGGACTCACCACTGTGCTCTAATGCTTTTTGATAGCAAATGCCAATATAGACTTGCATACTGATTAGCTAACTTTCCAATCTACAAAAGGTGAACAGCAATACATGTTTAAACATAAGTGTTTGGAAGAGAAAAGTAAAAGCAATAAATAAAACTAAGCTAAATTTTAAAAACTCACTATAGAAATAGAGGAACATTTACTACAGAAGAAAAATCATTTAAAATCTATTTTGTGAGTAAATTAAGAAGAGGGTTAATATAGTATTGCACCCTAGGATAATGCTTCAAATTCTCAACAAGAAAATCCATCCATGGTTAATGACCTAGAGGTGTTAAGTGAGGCTCTAGAATGAACATTAGTCTCCAAGCTGTCTCCTGGCCTTGACAAAGCTCAAATCCATTCCATACTCCCTGCTAATTAATCTTCCTGAAACATGTGCTCTTGCTGAACACACGTCCCTGTCATCTTCTCCTTAATAGCCCTTCATTGTAGAACAGAAATTTTCTTGTTGAAAGAAGTGTGGTATGCAGGGGAAATAACTCCAGCATTGGCTCCTGGGAATGCTGAGGATGACTCTCAGCTCCTGTAGGGACTGTGAGAGAACTATTTTACCTCTATCATCCTCCATATTTCAGCTTAAAATAGGAATCATAGGCAGTGGTGAGAACTGAGTGAGGCAAGGTGTATCTGATGGTTAATATGTGTCAACATGACTGGACCATGAAGTCCAGATATTTGGTTAAATGTTGTTCTGGGTATGTCTTTTAAAGTGATTTTGAATGAGATTAACATTTGAATCCAGAGACTGAGTAAAGCATATTGACCTCCGTAAAGTGGGTGAGCCTCATCTAATCAGTTGAAGGGCTGAATAAAACAAAAAGGCTGATAACCCCTAAGTAAGAAAGAATTCTTTCTGCCCAGTGGCCTTTGACTAGAATAGTGACCTTTTCTCTGCCTTTCAGACTCAAACTGGATCATCTGCTCTCCCTAGATCTCAGCCTGTCAATCTTCAGGTTGAAACTACACCATCAGCTCTCCTAGGTCTCCAGCTTGCTGACAAATTCTGCAGATCTTTGGATTTACCAGCCTCTGTATTGCATGAACCAGCTCCCTATAATAAAAAGTAAGTGCTGGTTCTCTTTCTCTGGAGAAGCCTAACTAGCACAGTGTGCTATCTGTTGCTCAGTGCATGCAGTAGCTGCTTAGCAGATGTGCTTTGTGGTCAGATGTTTCTCATTTCATTCCTGCTCTGCCATTTTTAGTTGTTAATTAGGACAAGTTACGGTCATTTGTCTATGCCTCAGCTTTCCTTATTTTTAAAATGAAGCAATACATAGTATTTAACTCTGCTAAGACGATTAAATAATAAGTTACATAAAGCATCCAAAATATGGTAAGTGCTCAATAAATGGCATATACTATTATTATGCCTTTCACAGGAGTCTGAAATAGGAATGGCTCAAGGGGCCAGAGCAATAATATAAATGAGTGAAGGAGTGCAGACAATATTTTTCCTTAAATACAAAGCTGCATTTTACAGGAGCAACATTTAGTTCATTCATATTCAAAAACAATTATTGAAATATTGGTCTTTTTCAGTTCAATAAGCGTTTTATCCATTTAATTTTCATGTGCATAACAAGCATAGATCTTACCACAGTTGGCTTCATAATGGGATGCTAAATTATACTCTGTAACATAGGCACATTTTGACTGCCTATTAAATAGATGGATGCTGAATCTCCGTCTCATATTCACCACCTCATTTCCTCTTGGCTTCACCTACATTTGGGATCTGTGAACATTTCTCTCACCCCAGGTTCTTCATCAATGGTCATCTCTACACGGACTCCATTCAGTTGCCACCACAGCAATGAACTTCACCAAAGCGCAAATCCAACAGCAGTTTCTCATCCCCACGTCCCCTGCCTCTCACCTTCAGCCTTAGGGTGTCCGTGTTGCAGAGCCAGGAGATGACACAGGACCCATTTCGTCTCTATACATGCCCCATGCATTCCCAAACCAAAAGATGGGGAACGTTAGTGCCCACGGAGGCAACGATTTGACTTTTAAGAGATTTAAGAGATTAAATGGCCTCTCCAAATGAACTATTCTGAGGCACAGGAATTCATACAACCCTGAGAAACTGGTCTTGTGAGACTGAACAGAGAGCTGCACGTGATGTCAGGTGGTAGCCACACAGTGATTCAGCTTGTATTTGCACAACCTCCTTTCCTAACTACTCCCATTTCTCCTGATGCTTGCTTCCCAGAGATTTCATTCCCTAATAAAGTATCAGCACTTGGGCTTTTATTTTGGGCTCTGCATCCAGGGCATTTTAGTGTAAAACAGTAGCCACTAAGAGTGACCCTTAGGAAGCTGAATCTTAAGACTGGATTTTGGAGGTGAGTTACGCAGCGGTCTGAAAGCAACGGGGACCTCACTGATGGTGGCATCTGGGGTAGTGACAACCCTTGGCTAACAACGGCATTATGACTGTTAGGAATTTCGCCTGTGTTTAGTTGAGATGAGTAAATATTAATACAAATAGCAGCGTATATAGGTGGTAAGATGTTGAATTATTCAGTACTGTGGCACTTGAATAATATGCAAGCAATGAGCGTAATGGATTTGTGCAGGATTGACTTTTGGTGATTATATTGGAAGCTTGGAAAATATAAATTGATAGGCTTAGGGCATCTACCGAAAACCAGAAGGTCTTTATGGCTGCTTCCAGGAGACTCTCCTCTCTTTCAGTTTCTGCCTTTAAGACTGTGCAGAAAATTAGGTCCAAGATTTGATTGGAATGATGGCAGAACTTCAATAGAGACCAGACATGTAGCCTTGACAGGTTTCTCCTGTCAGAGTTAGGGTCCTGAAAGGAAATGTGGTAACTTAAAATATGGAATAGAGATATTTGCATCAACCAGACAGAATATTCAAACCCTCAATTGCTCTGCAACCCAGGCCAACATAAGTATATTCCTCCTTACTGCCAGAGGAGAAAGTTCCTCTTGCCTGAATATCAGGTGATGAGCTCAGGTGATGAAGTGGGTGCTTCACAAGGTGATACTTGGCCTCACCATGGTGTTGTTCCCATCATTCTTCATTGTCTCCAGACTGTTAACAGGGTTAGACCTCAGAAGAGTGCAACAGGGATGGTATAATCCATGGAGGATGAAATGTCTTTTACACCAAAAGAATTGCAGAACTTGCCTAATATATATGACCAAAAAAGGGAAGATATGGTTGAAGGTAGATTGGGGAGGATATTGGATTTGGCAGTGCACTCTAAAGCTTAGTAGTTGAAAATTCATTGATAGAGGGCACTGACTTTTAACTTGGGATTCAGTGTTTGACAAGGATACCCGAACTGGCCCTAACTCTTTACAGGGATAGTTACTTGGTTATGATAGTTGCCTGGATATATTAGGTAAATGTGGTAGGATTTCCCTGGCATGGCAAGAGAGATTCTCCTTGACCAAACTTTAGTCAGGCTCCTCTAAGCCTTTTACTCAACTAGTCCTTGGCCTTTGGCCTCCATGTCTATCTCTGCAGAGCCCAATTTTAGCAAAACTTCTGCTAATTCAGTTTAGCAAAAATCCTCCTGCTTTGATACTTGATCAAATTCTTTATCCTCCATCCTAGATATTTGATCATCATCGACTACCTTCAGGAAGAATCCTATTAAGTCACTTTAGGATGAATTCTCCTACACTTGATGTCTCCTTTGAGTAAGTTTCCATCTTCTGACCCCCTCATTCTGCTTGCTGGCTATAAGTCCTCAGCTGTCTTTGCTATATTTGAAGGTGAACCTGATCTCTCTTTCTCATTGCAACACTTTTATTGCAATAGTCCTGAATAAAATCTTCCTAGCTATTTTAACAAGTGTCCGAATAATGTTTTATTTAATAATGGTATTGAGAAAGAATTCAGATGGCTAAGAGAGCTAGGATGTAAGAATGTATTATTTACAGTTAATTTTTTTTCAACAAGCATACTTTGTTGAAACTTTTCAACAAATGATGCTGAAACCACTAGATATACACATGTAAAAGAATGAAGGTGAACTTTTACCTCACATGACATGTAAAAATTCATTCAAAATGGGTCAAAGACTTAAATGTAAGAGTTAAAGTTACAGAATTCTTAAAACATAAGTGTAAATCTTTGTGATATGGGATTAGTCAATGTTTCTTAGATATGATACCAAATGAACAGGCATCAATAGAAAAATGGATAAATCGATAGTATCAAAATAAAAAATATTTGGACTTCAAAGAACACCATCATAAAAGTAAGAAGACAATCCAAAGAATAGGAGAAATTTTTAAAATTATATATCTGATAAGGGATCTAGAATAGTCAAAGAACTATTAGAACTCAATAATAGAAAGAAAACTAAATAACCTAACTTAAAAATTAGCAAAGAATCTAAATAGACAGTTCTCCAAAGAAGATATACAAATGCCCAATAAAAGATAAGATGCTCAACCTCATTAGCCATCAAGGAAAGGAAAATCAAAAACAAAAATGAGATATCACTTCACACTCACTACAATAACAATAGTTAAAAAGGTAGATAATAACAAGTGTTTCTGAGGATATAGAGAAATTGGAACTCTTCATATACCACTGCTGCTGCTGCTAAGTCGCTTCAGTCGTGTCCGACTCTATGTGACCCCACAGACGGCAGCCCACCAGGCTCCCTCATCCCTGGGATTCTCCAGGCAAGAACACTGGAGTGGGTTGCCATTTCCTTCTCCAATGCATGAAAGTGAAAAGTGAAAGTGAAGTCATTCAGTCGTGTCCGACTCTCAGCGACCCCATGGACTGCAGCCCACCAAGGCTCCTCTGTCCATGGGATTTTCCAGGCAAGAGTTCTGGAGTGGGGTGCCACTGCCTTCTACACCACTAGTGGAATGCAAAATGGTACAGCCAGTTCAAACAACAATTGAGGTTTCCTCTAACACTTATATGTAGAGTTACTCTATTATCTAGCAATTCCAGTCCTATGTAAACAACTAAGAGAAAAGTAAACATATATAAACACAAAAACTTGTACATAAAAATGTTCACAGCATCATTATCCATAACAGTCAAAAGTGGAAACCTCCCAAATGTCCATCAACTGAAGAATGAATGAGTAAATAAAATGTAGTATATCCGTACAATGAAATATTATTCAGAAATGATACATTCTACAAAATTAATGAAACTTTTAAGCACTATGCTTAAGTAAAAGAAGTCAGTTACAAAAGACCATGTATTATGTTATTCCTTTTATACAAAATGTCCAGAACACACAAATCAATGAAAAGGGAAAATTAGTGATCACCTAATCACTCCTAGGAGAAGGCAATGGCACCCCACTCCAGTACTCTTGCCTGGAAAATCCCAGGATGGAGGAGCCTGGTAGGCTGCAGTCCATGGGGTCGCTAAGAGTCGGACAAGACTAAGCGACTTCACTTTCACTTTTTCACTTTCATGCATTGGAGAAGGAAATGGCAACCCACTCCAGTGTCCTTGCCTGGAGAATCCCAGGGACGGGGGAGCCTGGTGGGCTGCCGTCTATGGGGTCACATAGAGTAGGACACGACTGAAGTGACTTAGCAGCAGCAGCAGCAGCCATGTAGTTGGAGAAGGCAATGGCACCCCACTCCAGAACTCTTGCTTGGAAAATCCCATGGACGGAGGAGCCTAGTAGGCTGCAGTCCATGGGGTCGCTAGAGTTGGACACGACTGAGCGACTTCACTTTCACTTTTGACTTTCATGCATTGGAGAAGGAAGTGGCAACCCACTCCAATGTTCTTGCCTGGAGAATCCCAGGGACAGGGGAGCCTGGTGGACTGCCATCTATGGGGTCGAACAGAGTCGGACACGACTGAAGTGACTTAGCAATCACTCCTAGGGCTAGTAGTATTGAGATGATTAGGAGGTAATGGCTGAAGGATGCAGATTTTCCTTGGGGGGCAATGAAAATATTCTAAAATTGATTGAGGTAATATATGCATGTGAACACACTATGTTAATATAATTAAAGCTATTGAATTACATACTTTTGGTAAATTTATCTTAGTAAAGCTGCTTTAAAAAAAAAAAAAAAAGAGTGCATCAACTACACTAATATTACCTGAGTTACCTGATAACTCTCTACATGACAGTGTTCCTGGCAAGGTCCAGAGAATATTCAATTCACTAAAGCATTAAGGAATGTATTGGTAAGAGGGGGCATTAGCATAATCCTTGTGTAATCAGAAGTAAACAAGGGAAGATAGGCAGAAGGGGAACAGCAGCCGCCATAATGAAAAACACAGTTTTTACATCTCAGTTCACAGACCCAGAGTCCACTGATTAAAGAGGGGCTGAGGTGTGTGGGGTGGGGGAGGCTAGGTTCCCTTCAAAAGGGACAGTTCAATACAACCGCAAATATGACCAGTCAATAGTACTCGAATCCTACCAGAGCTGACTATGATCATTCACCAGGATAACTGCCTTAAGGGAAAAGGAAGAACCAGACTTTTCTTGAGGATTTTTAGATGTCCTGAGATGATACTAATACCAGAAGACCCAAATACTAATACCAGAGGACACATCATGGTCCTCCAGTAGAGTGAGAGTTTATGGGGATCATACCAGAAACAGAATTTTGATTCTGGTCCTTGATTGCATATTAAGGTAGAGATAATCAACAGCTGACAAAATCCTCAGGTTTGTTCGCTGGTTTTGTAGGCCAATAAACAGTTCTAGGTCCCTTTGCCTCTGCTTCCCTGGAATTGTGTGTGTGTGTTAGTCGCTCAGTCATGTCCAACTTTTTGTGACCCCATGGACTGCCAGGTTCCTCTGTTCATGGAATTCTCCAGGCCAGAATACTAGAGTGGATTGCCATTTAGTTCTCCAGGGAATCTTCCTGAGGCAGGGATCAAACCCAGGTATCTTGCTTTGGCAGGCAGATTCTTTACCATCTTAGCCACCAGGGACGCTCCTGGAATTGTACTTATTAATAAAATAAGCTATTGTCTCAGGCTCTGATTTCTATGGAACTCAAGTTAAGACAGGTATATTATTCATGCTAAGAAAGAAACATGCAATTTTCTTTTTTTTCTTGAAATATATTATTCTCTAAATCTTGATCATTTTTGACAAATATGTGAGTATAAGAAATATTACATTCCCTCCTAACTCCACTATAAAAGACAACCTCAATACAGTGATCAATGTCAACGGGCACTTGGCATCTGATTGGGAAACAACCAGAAATGGTAGATTTGGGCAAACTTGAGATCAAGTGCCCATTGGTAGGGGAGAGCCAGAACTCAGCTCCCACTGGTCATGCTGGGTGAAGAGCATCAATCAACACTACCAGAGCTTTTCACTTTTCTAAAGAGGCCAGAATTCCAGCTTTTCATGTAGAAACTATTAATTGAAACATTTTGACTGGCAGGGTGTTTTAAAAACATACTACAGGCCAAATATAGCATATCTCTTGGGTGAATTTGGCCCAGGAGTCCATAAATACAAACATTTGGGCTAAGTAGTAAAGTCTTACTTCTTTAGTTTTGTTGGGGGTGGGGTGGTATTTATTGGTTCAATTTGCTGTTTAGTTGCTAAGTGTGCCCAACTCTTCTTCGACTCCGTGGACTGTAGCCCTCCAGGCTCCTCTCTCCATGGGATTTCCCAGGGAAGAATACTGGAGTGGGTTGCCATTTCCTTCTCCAGAGGATCTTCCCGACCCGGAGCTCGAACCCGGGTCCCCTGCTTGGCAGGCCAATTCTTTCCCACTATGCCATCTTGGCTCATTGCCCTGTGGCTGTTCTCTAGTACAGTGCTTAGCTCACAGCTGGCATTCAAAAGATACTTGTTGAATGACTAAACATTATTTAAAACACCTATAAGAACCAATCAATTTGGTATAATAAATTAAAAAGAAAATAAAGCCCACATTTTTTGACCACAATAATACAGCTGCAGAATTCCAAAGTAGATAAACTCAGCCTAATTATCCCCTGGTGGCTCAGAGGGTAAAGTGTCTGCCTGCAATGCAGGAGACCTGGATTTGATCCCTGGGTCAGGAAGATCCCCTGGAGAAGGAAATGGCAACCCACTCCAGCACTCTTGCCTGGAAAATCCCATGGACAGAGAAGCCTGGTAGACTACAGTCCATGGGGTCGCAAAGAGTCGGACACAACTGAGCGACTTCACTTACCTTGCTTACTTACTCTAGATTTGAGGAGCTGGTGGGTCTCGATATGGAGCTTTCATTAGCATCATCTGGAGGGTTTGTTAAAATAAAAATGGTTAAATCCCAACCTCAGAGTGTCTTTCAGCAGGTCTGGGGTGGGGCCCAGAAATTTGCATGTCTAACAATTTCTCAGACAAGGCTGATACCAATCTGGGGCCCACATTTTTGAAGTGCTGCTGAAAAATCCTCTTATAAAATCTCTTTATATTGCAGCAGAGCCTTACCCATTCCAAAAGATCTTTGCTGACTTTTGCTACCCCAGGAGACTTCAGCCCTCTCCCAAGCCTCACCAAGTGGCAAGAAAAGTTAAATGAATCCAAGTCAAGCAATGCTATGCTCTGAGACTTCCCTTTCTGGAGGCCTCTGAAAAGCAGCCTATTTCCGTTTCCAGCTTTAAAGGTTGAAGCTCTTAGTTGATGTGTCAAGCCTGTCTACCTTCTGGGGCTTACCCGTAAGAGGGGTCAGAGCTCACAGAGTGCAATGAAGCCCTCCTTCTGGAGCAGGACTGGTGCAGAAGCCCCCAACCATGCACATCTCAGTTGTGGTCCCGTTCCCACAACAGAGAGGAAGCACACACCTGTATCCATCCAGAAGGTCTATTATCCTGCTGCTGCTGCTGCTGCTGCTGCTGCTAAGTCGCTTCAGTCGTGTCCGACTCTGTGCGACCCCATAGATGGCAGCCCACCAAGCTCCCCTGTCCCTGGGATTCTCCAGGCAAGAACACTGGAGTGGGTTGCCATTTCCTTCTCCAATGCATGAAAGTGAAAAGTGAAAGTGAGGTTGCTCAGTCGTGTCCGACTCTTAGCGACCCCATGGACTGCAGCCTACCAGGCTCCTCCGTCCATGGGATTTTCCAGGCAAGAGTACTGGAGTGGGGTGCCATTGCCTTCTCTGCTATTATCCTCACCCTTCTAACTAAACCAGGCTCTATGCACAGGCAAATCCTTTTTACTCCAAGTTCCTTGACAAGTATCAATAAACTGCTAATCCAGGCTCTTTATTATAGTTGAAGCTGGGAAGTGTAGTCTGAGTGTGAAGGTACCATATGGTACCTGTTACACTGCTGGCAGAAGGAATGAAGGTGTGGACGTGGGCACTGGGAGACTTACCACAGGAGGATTGCTAAGGCAGAGTAACGCTGGATTTTAAAATGTCATTTGTCCACAGGTCACTTACAATTCCTATGTACTTAAATTCTCTGCATCCTCAAGAACGAAGACTAAACAAAAGGAGGGGAAACAGTACTAAGCAAATTTTTTAAAGAAATTTTTATAACTCAAAGTAAAAGAACAAAACTAAAAAAGCAGCAAGGTAAACATCTGCTCTGATATAAGTCTCCCAGGGGTAATATTTAAGATTTTGAAAACATATATTCTTAGGGGCTAAATAAAGATAATTAGTATGCAAAGTCCAGAAGAATACCAGAAAACATGAAATACATGGAAAATAAGAACATAAATTCAACATGTAACCTATAAAAGTCAATGAAGCCTAGGATTAATAATCAAGGTATGATTTTTCAAAATCTAGAATTTTTGAAAGAATCTGTGTGTGTGCTCAGTTGCTCAGTCCTGTTTGACTCTGTGACCTCATGGACTGTAGCCCGCCAGACTTCTTTATGCACGGGATTCTCCAGGCAAGAATACTGGAGGGGACTGCCATTTCCTCCTCCAGGAGATCTTTCTGACCCAGGGATCAAATCTGTGTCTCTTGTGTCTCCTGCATTTACAGGTGAATTATTTTACCACTGAATCACCTGGGAAGCCCCTTTGAAGAATGAAGACTATGAATTAAAAGAACCAGCACTGTCTCAAGTTAAACAAACAAAAAGAGAAAGTGAAAGTCACTCAGCTGTGTCCAACTCTTTGCAACCCCATGGACTATACAGTCCATGGAATTCTCCAGGCCAGAATACTGGAGTGGGTAGTCTATCCCTTCTCCAGGGGATCTTCTTGACCCAGAAATTGAACCGGAATCTCCTGCATTGCAGGCAGATTCTTTACCAACTGAACTATGAAAAGTGAAAGTGAAGTAGCTCAGTCGTGTCCAACTCTTTGCGACCCCATGGACTGTAGCCTACCAGACTCCTCCATCCATGGGATTTTCCTGGCAAGAATACTGGAGTGGGTTGCCATTTCCTTCTCCAGGAAATCTTCCCAACCCAGGGATTGAACCCGGATCTCCTGCATTATAGGCAGATGCTTTACCATCTGAGCCAAGCTCTAAAACGTAAATACCACTAGTGTGACCTGCAAAGGCCAATAAAGCTACTGAGTTCCACACTGAGCTGTGACATCCTTTTTTAAGATATCTATTTGGCTGCATTTGGTCTCAGTTGTGGTATGTGGGATCTAATTCCCTGACCAGGGATTGAACACAGGTCCCCTGCATTGGGAGCATGGAGTCTTAGCCACTGGACCGTCAGGGAAGTTCCTGAACTGTGACATCTTTACTTAAATTTTAGAAATTGTTAAATTTTAAGAATAAAGGTTGTACAATTTTAAATGTCACAATTAAAATTTCTTCTGGTTTCTTTACTGCTAACCCAAGATAATGGAGTCAGAGCTTTAGAATTCTTAAAGACAAAAAACCAATCTAAGAACACAACACACACCCAAACTCTGACTAATAGGTAAAGACAAAAATCTTAAATGGTCAATCTTCTAGAAAATCTACTGAACATCCTCTCTGCAGAGGTCACATGGACTGTCAACCAGCTCATCAAACCCTGTAGTAGGGGTATAGGAAGAAATCCTTGAATGAGAAAGTTGATGCAGAAAATGATGTACAGTATCCAGTAAAACCAACTATCCTCTTTTTATTTAAAAAAATAAGCAAATGTTAATAGGAAAAAGGAGTGAGTCAATACTGATAAGAGTAAATATGTAAAAAAAAAAAAAATAGAGGAGAGTGATGGTGCTGAGACACCTAACTAATTGGAATGATTGTTTAAACAAAAGTAGAACAAAATAAATCAAAAATAATGAATGCATAAGAACCTCAGATTAAACACAAATGATGAATAGAAGGAAGGGGGGTGGGGGCAGGCCAGGAAGCACAAAAAAGTGTCATCCTCCACAGAGGAGAAACCAAAATAATTATGTTTAAATGGACAGATCTAAATTAATAATTAGAATACTAAACATTTACTAAAAATAATTGTGACCAGTTTATAGTAATACATTAATGACTACTGCAACTAAGAATGTTTATGACCCATTTTAAAGTAATCATAATGATAAGCATAGGATAATTAACCTATACATTATTCTACATGAAAAAAATATAGTCCATTTATCTAAATTGCTAATATAAAGGAAAAATGGAAGGTCTTTTAAGAACATAAAATAGACAAAGGACAGAACAAATAAAATAAAGAACATAAAAAAATAAAATTACTTAGTTCATTCATCAAAAGACATACTACTTGATTATTTAAATCTATGTATGAATTTAGAAAAATATAAAAAGCATAAAAGTACTGAAGAGTTTAAAATGTAATATGGGCAAATATTATTAATAATCTCTTGTAATTCAAAAGAAGATCATTATGTTTTGATAGCAGATATATTATTTACAAATACATGACTTTTAAGGAAGTTTTGTATGTATCTAATTTACAACCAAAAAACTACATACAGACAGAAGAAAAATGTTAAAAAGAGGAGAATTAATAAAAATCATATTAACTTAGACATTTTCGTTTTTATAAATACACAAAATCTAAATTTTAATTAGTATTTTTAACTGTCTGATATAATTCCACAGAAATTTAAAAGAAAAACATTACAATCAACTAATTACCTCAGAAATTTAACTATGACTCAATATTTTAAAAACCTAACCAAATAATCACATCAAAAACCTTTTATATGTATAATTATGGCTGACTTGTTGTTATACCACTGAAACCAAAACAACATTGTAAATCAATCTTCCTCCAATTAAAAAATAAATTTAAAAAATCTTTCAGACAAAACTTATTTGTTCAGCAGGTACTGAAATTAGTCATTTTTATTCTGAATGGTGTACTCAAACTGAAGAATAAAGCAAAGAAGCCCACCACTACCTTTTTTTAATTTTAATATATTGGAGATTCTGACTAATGCAAAATGTTAGAATAAGATGAATATGTATTGAAAGGGAGAGACAAATTAATAGTTGAAGATGACATGATTTAAACATGTGTTACTCAGGGTTCTCCAGAGAAACAGAACCAATAGGATGTGTTTCAGTTCAGTTCAGTCGCTCAGTCGTGTCCGACTCTTTGCTACCCCATGAATCGAAGCACGCCAGGCCTCCCTGTCCATCACCAACTCCCGGAGTTCACTCAAACTCATGTCCATCGAGTCGGTGATGCCATCCAGCCATCTCATCCTCTGTCCTCCCCTTCTTCTCCTGCCCCCAATCCCTCCCAGCATCAGAGTCTTTTCCAATGAGTCAACTCTTCACATGAGGTGGCCAAAGTATTGGAGTTTCAGCTTTAGCATCAGTCCTTCCAAAGAACACCCAGGACTGGTCTCCTTTAGAATGGACTGGTTGGATGTGTATAGACATACACAAAAGGAGATTTATCATCAGAATTGGTGCATGTAGTTATGGAGTCAAAAAAATCATGAGAAAATCCACTATAAGTCATTTTAAGTTAGGTAAAAGAGCAAAGTTCAAAATAAATTCTGAAAGAGCCATATCACTCCTTTGTACTGGCAATAATTATTTAAATAATGCATCATTTTTAAAGACAGGTAGATCCAGATCCTTTTAACAATAGTAAGGAAACAATACAATAGGAATAAACTTAAAAGAAAGTTGGAGAAAAAAAGAAAGTTGGGGAGTTTGTTTTAAAGTCTAAATATTGTAGTATTTTTCATATTTTTAATATATAAAGAGTTTATCATCCAAGTATACAGTATTAAAAAATGACAAAAATTGACTTTTCTGTCCATATTATTTTGTCATTAAAAGCAATAACTGTATGAAATTTGAAAAAATACTGACCTTTTACAAGGAAAAATAAAGATGTGAGAATGACAAAAAAAAAAAAACCTGAAAAAGAACAATATGGGTATTTACCTCTATTGTTCATTAAAACCTATCAAAAAGAAATGATCATTAAAATGGGGACTTCCCTGGTGGACCACCGGTTAAGAAGCCGCCTATCAATGCAGGGGACACAGGTTCGATCAGTCCAAGAAGATTCCACATGCCTCAGGTAACGAAACCCATGTGCCAGAACTACTAAGCCTGTGCCCTTGAGCCTGAGCTCTGCAACAAGAGAAGCCACCACAGTCAGAAACCCATGCATAGCAACTAGAGAATCCCATGGACAGAGGAGCCTGGCGGGCTACAGCCCATGGGGTCACAAAGAGTCAGACACAACTTAGTGACTAAGCACACACACACACACGTCTATAAAAACTCAATATGTGATAAAGTAAGCACTCCAGTGTTCTTGCCTAGAGAATCCCAGGGACGGGGGAGCCTGGTGGGCTGCCGTCTATGGGGTCACACAAAGTCAGACACGACTGAAGTGACTTAGCAGCAGCAGCAAGCACTCTAAAGTTACCATAAAATAATTTTAATAAGTTATTTGAATTTCAAACATTTAAGTAATTTGTAGGGAAACGTATTAGGGATGTCTGAATGCATATGCCAAAAAAAGCTACAGATAGGATTAAAGAGTTACATAGAAAAAGATGAACAAAGTAGATGGAGAATTGTTAATATTCACCACCACTACAGGATAAAGAGACTTAAAAGCTACTGACAAGATAAACTTTTACATAATAAAAAGCAATAGATTATACAAATGGCTTCAGTTCTTTCAACAAGTGGAGTCTATGCCTCCACTCTTTAAATCTGGGCTTGCTTTAAAACTTGCTTTGGGCCAGTTGGACTTCAAAATTCCTCTAGCTTTTGGAATTCTTGCTGCCGCTGCCATGTGAGCAAGCCCAGCCTCGCCTGCTGAATGACTGGGCACCACATGGAGCAGAGACAAGCCATCTCAGCTGAAACATCTTAGACGGGCCAATCCCCCAGCTGACCAGGCTGGTACCAGCAAATGCTTAGGCAAGCTCAGTCAGCCACCCGGTTGAGTCAGCCTAAACTGCTGACGTATGAACTAATCGTCTGTGTCAAACTACTAAGTGTTGAGATAGTCTGTTACACAACAATAAATAGTTAATATTCTAAATATGTAGTTGTTCTCTAAAAGTAAGAAGGAGGATTATGAGTGAGGTAACCCTGAGAGACAAGTGGATTTATTATACAGAGAAAAGATCACTCACCATCTCAAAGGTAGAAAAGGCATGGCTTACACCGAGAAAGTTTGCACTTGAGGAAAGCCAAGTTCAGTAAAAGGGGTGGGACAATTGATTATAACATCGGTTGGGGTACTAACATGTCAACAGACTAACCTGACCTCTGAATATGTCCCTATTCCCAAGCGCCAGTTAATAGCTAAAAGAATAAATGATTCCTGATAGCAGCCATGTTTAGGGCAAAGGGGTTGAAAAATACTATGACATGGCTGCTGCTACTAAGTCACTTCAGTCGTGTCCGACTCTGTGCGACCCCATAGACAGCAGCCCACCAGGCTCCCCTGTCCCTGGGATTCTCCAGGCAAGAACACTGGAGTGGGTTGCCATTTCCTTCTCCAATGCATGAAAGTGAAAAGTGAAAGTGAAGTCCCTCAGTCGTGTCCGACTCTTCTCGACCCCATGGACTGCAGCCCACCAGGCTCCTCCGTCCATGGGATTTTCCAGGCAAGAGTACCGGAGTGGGGAGCCATCGCCTTCTCCAACTACATGGCTAGCTTTGCCCAAAAGTAATAGGGAGCATCCAAGACCAGAGGAGGTGCAACCCAGGTGCCCTGCCCAGCAGCAACCTCATCAATCCCCCATTCTCACTTTTCAGCTGTTTCCACACAGTGGAGAACAAGACCCTGCAACTCTTCTGTCCACTTTCTCAGTAAACTTCTGAAGGAAAAGGAAACGTTCTGTCTGGCAGAGAACCTCTAGCTGTTCTGACATTTCATATACTATCTACAGTTTTCATATACTATCTTATTTAATCCTCACAAAAAATATATGAAAATGGTGGTATTTGTAATTCCTCCTATTTAAGATGAGAAGATTGAGGAATGGAGAGACAAATTTAATGTAATTACAGAGTAAAATGTATAATTTTAGTATAATTAATAACATCACAGTCATAAAGGTGAATGTTACATATACAAATAAGATTATTTTAAATGAGATGCCAAGTGGAGATGTTAGGAAAGAAAATTGTTGAAATAAAAGTTCAGTTTATTTGCTGCCACAGGTGAAGAGTGAATGAGCAAGCTGAATTGGGCTTAAAGATTTTCCTATAATGGAAAAGAAAACAGAGTTGTTTCGGGGGGTAAAAAAGTAAGATATGAAGGCTAGATCCAGAATTTCCAGTATTACTGGGGAAATGAGGCAATAGAGAGCAGGCACTATCTCATGAAATAATTGCTTAAATTTCACAAACAAAGTAAGACAATATTTAAAATATTATGTCAAATTTTAAACAGGATAAATTCTATAGACCAAACACTAACCCATCACAACGAAATTTCAGAACACAGAAGAAGAGATTGAAAATTAAAGAGACCCATTACATGAAGAATCTATAGAAACCAAATTTATTGGAACAGAGATTGGACTGATAGTTCCCAGAGGCCAGGAGTAAGAGGTGGTGGGATTGGATAAAGGTGGTCAAAGGTTAAAACTTCCAGTCATAAGTTCTAGGGACAATTTTAAAAGATTAACTTGGCAAATTAGATGAAATGGAAAAATTTCTTGAAAAACACTGATTACCAAAACTGATACAAGAAGAAATAGAAAGTCTGAACAATCCTCTCTCTGTTAAAATGATTGAATTTATTAATTAAAAAATCTTCCCAGAAAGTAAAGTCCAAGGCCAGATAGCTTCACTGACAAATTCTTCCTAACATTTGGGAGAAGTATAAATTATATATGAACTCTTTCAAAAAATAGTAGAGTAGAGAATACATCCCAGTTTATTTTATGAAGCTAGCATTACTCTGATAGCAAAAAAAAAAAAAAAAAAGACATTACAAGAAAAGTATATACAAATATCCTTCATGAAATAAACACAAAACTTCTTAACAGAAATGGGAGTAGGTTTGTGACTTAGACAGAGACAAAAGGATGATAGCTTCCAGGACTTTAATTCTGATAAGAGTGACATAATACAACAAAGATAATTAGAGGCTATTCCTGCAACTGCAAAGAAATTACAGAGGCAGCTACTGTCCAGCCACAGTGTTGGTGATGACTCTCCAACCAGTTCAGTTCAGTCGCTCAGTCATGTCCAACTCTTTGTGACCCCATGAATTGCAGCACGCCAGGCCTCCCTGTCCATCACCAACTCCCAGAGTTCACTCAAGCTCACATCCGTCGAGTCAGTGATGCCATCCAGCCATCTCATCCTCTGTCGTCCCCTTCTCCTCCTGCCCCCAATCCCCCCCAGCATCAGTCTTTTCCAATGAGTCAACTCTTCTCATGAGGTGGCCAAAGTATTGGAGTTTCAGCTTTAGCATCAGTACTTCCAAAGAACACCCAGGACTGATCTACTTCAGAATGGACTGGTTGGATCTCCTTGCAGTCCAAGGGACTCTCAACAGTCTTCTCCAACACCACAGTTCAAAAGCATGAATTCTTTGGCACTCAGCTTTCTTTATAGTCCAATTCTCACATCCATACTTGACAACTGGAAAAACCATAGCTCTGACTAGATGGACTTTTGTCAGCAAAGTAATGTCTCTGCTTTTTAATATGCTGTCTAGGTTGGTCATAACTTTTCTTCCAAGGAGTAAGCATCTTTTAATTTCATGGCTGCAATCACCACTTACAGTGATTTTGGAGCCCCCCAAAATAAAGTCTGACACTGTTTCCACTGTTTCCCCATCTATTTCCCATGAAGTGATGGGGCCAGATGCCATGATCTTAGTTCTCTGAATGTTGAGCTTTAAGCCAACTTTTTCACTCTCCACTTTCATTTTCATCAAGAGGCTTTTGAGTTCCTCTTCACTTTCTGCCATAAGGGTGGTGTCATCTGCATATCTGAGATGATTGATATTTCTCCTGGCAATCTTGATTCCAGCTTGTGCTTCTTCCAGCCCAACGTTTCTCATGATGTGCTCTCCAACCAGCCTATCCCTAAAGGAAGACCTTGGCTCTTCTCTGTTGCCAAATTTCCCTAGGTTCAGTCAATAGTTTAATTTGACATTCTAGGTGGCTGGTTAGCTCAGTTGGTTAGAGCATGGTGCTAATAATTTGACATTCTAGGTTTTGATCAGTTCTGCAAACTACCCAAAAGTCTTTCAATAAATTCACTTCTGCTAAATTTAGCAACCAAGAACCTGAACAATAAATTCACCCCTGCTACAGTTCTCAAAATCAAGAACCCAGAGCTGTGGAGAAATTGGTATCCAGAAGTAATGTGCACAGACTCTCAGGTTCATGGAAGGAATTTAGGTTTGGAAATCTGACCTCACTGGGATGAAGCCTGTAAAAATTTATTTTAGTGTTTAAGGATAGTAATCTAGCATAACAGCTAATTAAATTGATCACCTATGGCCACCAGAAATTAAGAACTCATTGAATGTAAGGCATGGAGGAGAGAGACTATTCAAAATGTTTTCAGGGCTCCCTGTCTCCACCTCTCAGCTCTCAGTTTCAAGATTATGATCTACTCATATAGATTTCCAGAGAGCCATGATCAGCTTGAGTTCCACAAGGACTTAAGACTCGAAGTGACTGAAAAAAAAAGAGCCTTTCTCTCCCTCTCTCTCTCCTCCCTCTACTAGCATTGATACAAATCCCTGTCCAAAAAAAATTCTAGTCATGCCTAGGACATATGGTCACCTGTGGATCATCAAAGTGTCCACTGATACATGGTCTTCTGAATGGCTAGACTGTATCTTGTGCCCACTACCATGGCAGAGAAGACAGGGTCTGTTGATCAGCAGCCATACCTAATTCATATGGGATAAGAGAAAAATTGTTCTCAAAATGAGGGGATGTTGGACAGACAAAAAAGTGTTAGAGTTGACCACCACAGAGAGAAAGGGCAGAGATGAAGAAGAGACAGGAGCTGACCTATTGAACTAAATCCTCTGTGAGAAAATTGAAGAGGGAACTAGACAGTAAGGCAGGAGGAACTAATTTTAGATTAGAGGAGGGATGCATGATCTTTTATACTCTGTATGTATACTAAGCTGCCTCAAATCCTTAACTATAATATCTATAACATAAATAAGAGTACTGGGGCCTTGTGTCCTTGAAAATAAACCATTTTAAGTATCTAGCATCTTGGTAACTTGCACACTTGCTGATCAAGAGTTATTGCGACAATTATGAATACTACTAATGAAATTCATCATCACTGAACGTGAACCCAAGTGATGCTCCTGTGGCCCACTCCCTTAATTATCGTGCATAATCCTTGTGCCAGGATACAATCAAGTAGGATTTATAGATTAAAAGCCACATGCATTGGGGTTAAGGATGCAGATTTGGAAATAGTAGACCTGAGTCTCCATCCTGGCTACATCACTTGGCACTTATGGGACCCTAAGAAAGTCAGTCAGTGTTTAATCTGTGTAACATGGTCCACAGAGGGCCTAGAACATGGTTTGGTCTCAGTGATAAGTATTCCCTGTTGTTAGTACCGTGGTCTTAGAACTTTGCAACCACTTCACTTAAAACATCTCACAGCTTCCCATAATTCTGATTCTTTTCTAATTCCAGCTGGAATTAGTGAGGTTTCACTGTTCATTATAAAGCATAATGTATAAATATTGAAAACGGGTACATGTACGTAACCAACCACTGTGTTTTGTTTCGTTTTTTTTTAAGGAAAACATCCTCTAGATCCCCCCCACCCCAAAACCCTCCCCAGCCAGCCCCATTGATAACGGCAGCTAAAAATCCCTCACAACTTTTGGAACTCCACTATACTGAAAGAATTCAACCATATGTCTGTTGTCCAGTCAAAAACTTGGTAGTTCGCACTTCTAAGAGCATGTTTTCTAAACATCTCTCGTAAATGGAGATTTTGACTTTATGCCCGGGACACCCTGAGAGCTGCTCCTGCAGAAGAAAAAAAAAACACTAATAGGATAATAAATCCCAAGTCCTTTTTCCCCCACTCCGAACAAGAGTTGTTTTAGTTAAGCCGGCCTTCGCTTTCCTCTGGACGCTGCCCGCGTGCTCGTCAGACCATTGTGTTTAATACAGGACTTTTGACTCAGCCATCATTACTCACACTTTACTGATTTTACTTTAAACACTGCTGGCTAACACGACAATTTATCACGACTGTTTTCTCTAGCAGTGGGGGGATAATTTATTTCCCTGCTGAAGGGTTTGATATTTATTAGCGCGGCCGCCGGGCTGCTCAGCGGAGATGCACGCTCCAGGGGACATGCTGCGGCTCCGGCCCCAGGCCTGCTCCATCCTCTCTGCTCCAGCCCACCCGCTCCTCCTGGGCAGGACCTGCTGGCACCGCAGGGCACAGAGGACAGTAACTCGGGAAGAGGAAGCGGGTGCTCCCCTCCATCCTGAAGGGGATGCCGGCAATCCTGGCGGGGCGAGGCGAGCCGAGCCTTCAAGCCTGGAGACTTGAGGACCAAGCCCAGAAATGCAGGCATCTGCAGAGGAGGACTCGCTGGAGGGTGGCCCCCCAGTGCCCCCAGCAGAACAGACGGCAAAGAGATCCTCAGGTAAGGCGGGTTTGGACTGAGAAGTGGAGTGTCCCAAGCTTCTAAGACTGGTGGGAAACAACCCCTACACCACCCAGCAGACAGCACCTCTGCAAGGCAGTCAGGGTGCTTGGCAAGGGCAGCTTCTAGTAATAAGTTTATTGTAGCGGCAAACGAGTAACCCAAAGAAAAGAATAAGAATTTGGGTTTATTGTGTGCCTACTGTGTGCCTGGCACCACGCTAGGCTGACATGCATCGTTCCATCATCTTAGCAATAATCCTAGGGATGATGATAATCATGATCATGATGCCCTAGGATGCGTGTTGGTATCCAGGGGGCTTTGGAAGGTCATGTTTATTGCCTACTCTTCTAGAGCTAGTACCTGGGAGAGCCAGGGAACACACACAGATCTGTCTGACCAAAGGGCCATGTCCTGCTACTGAATGAAAGGCTCTGGAAAGCTCAGCAGAGGGCCTCAGTGCAGAGCCTGGAGTTCCCGCCGTCAGAGCCACCCTTTCACTTAGGGTGCTATCTCTAACAACGTATGTTATCTGGGGGACATGGCTATAAAATCCATTAGCACTTGGGCCACATTAGTCAGGACTTACAGGATGATTTTCTTTTCCAGAATACTGGGGATGAGTCACAGGACAGTTAAACCCTGATGTTTTCAAGTTGAGCAAACTCCTGGGGGTGAGCGTGTGGTGAGTGTCTTAGTGAATGCTGTTGAGGGAGGGGAGGATGTGCTGAAACACAGGAGCGTGAACACACACCTAGAGGAGGAAACAGGGAAGAAAAATGTCAATGGACTAAAAAGGGACACATGCCCCTATCACAGCAGATGTGCTAAGCTTCAAGTACTGGGAGATTCATAGTCCTAGAAGTTTCCCAACATTTGTGGTGTGCTAGGCCCTGTGCTGGAATAAAGGTCACAAAACCAGATAAGATAACAAGCCCCCATCCCAAGAGTTTGTTATCTATTTCCCCTGAGACTTTGAGAAAATTCCTAGGATGTCAGAAAGAAAAAAAAAAACAATTTCATAAAAGAGACTTGGGATAAAAAGGTGGGTCATAAAGTTCCACTACTTCTGGTCCTCTGTGGAGACACTCAGGAGAGCAGCACCTGCCCAGGTATAGGTAAAGCCCAGCCACCCAGAGCAGCCCTGTGGTGAAGAGGGAGGCTTTCAGACTCAGTCAGTCCTCAGACCTGCTGGCTGGTATAATCCGCCTCACTCAAGAGCCCCTTGGGAGGAGACGAAGGATGGGTGAGGGAAGAGGGAATTTCACTCCTCTCCGCAGGCTGTCCGACACCAGCACTAATACCTGGATGCGCGCCTCTCATTCGTCAACCCCACTTTCTCTGTTGCTATCCCTGAGGTAAAATCTTTCCCCGTTGCCTCTCACCCAACCACCGCACACCCCAGCCTGGGTTACGTAACGTCGCTGTCAAGAAATGAGGTAGGGAAACATGCCTCCACTTGAGACAAAAACTCCTCAGAAAACAAATTCCCTGAGGGAGAAACTCAGCTGTGAGAACTTCAGAGGAGGCTTATTTAGGACTCCCAGGGAGCGGAGACTGACATCAGTCTGAAGGCCAAGCAACAGATAGCGTCCAATGGCCACCATGATTGCGTCACCGCGGAAAGAAGTTGCGGCCTGGCCTCACCCGGCTTGACCAGCGGTTGATCAGGGCCCCGGCTCCAGGCCTCCTCCTCTGGCCAATCACAGGAGGGCCCAGCTCGTTTTTTTGTTGAGTCCACCATGAAACAAAATTCTTTCCAGAGCCTTGATTAATCTTCTTAAAACTCATAAAAGTCAAAGTATTTCAGCCTGTTCGAATGTCTCCATGTTCTTCTAGATATTTGTGGTTGAGGACAATTTTGCTGTCAGTTTTCAATTAGTAAAGAGATGTGGCAAAAAGAAAAGGAAGGCAAATTAGAATTCGAAAGCATCGCTTTTTAAAAAGCCCCATGAGACACTGTGACCTGTAAATGCCTAGACCCCAGGAAGGGCAGGTGAGGTATAGAGAAGACCCTCATCCTTTTCATGTTCCAAGAACATGTCAACAGCTGGCCTGTGGGATGCATGTCTTACAAGATATCATATGAGGCTTTTTGGTCTTGTCACAAACTGAGAACCTTGCTGATGCAAGGCTGTATTTATTAGGACCATTTCTATTTCCTGGCTTGTGTGTGGTCATGGGCTGCATTTTATCCATTAATGATGGAAAGCTGACCCTGGTATGCCTTGGGTTTGTTGAACAGTTCAGTAGGATCCAGCAGAGCTCATGGCATTTTTGCCAAAGCTCTCTCCCCAGTCCCTCTCTTCCCTTAATTGTAAATCTCATGTGCATTTAAGCAAAAAATCTCATCCATCTGTTTTTTATTCATTTACACTTAACTCATCAAATCCCCTTCTGTCTGGGCTGTCATGTCCCACAGGTTCTGCACTGGTGTGCCATGTCAAACCCTTCTTCCCTGACTATCGAGAAGTCTGGTTTAGCCAAGAGATGATATGCTCCACTCCCTAGGGTTGAAGGAGTGCAGCTAGTGAGGTGGGGGTGAGAAGAAAGATGTTCCAAATTCCAAACCTCCAAGAGCTGCAGTCCACTGTAGGTTTGGCAAAATATCTCCTTTCATTCATACATTCATAATACTGACTTGATTGAACTGTTACTCTTGTGATGTGCAAATGAAAACGTGTGTGTTTGTAAGTGTGTGTGTGTGTGTGTGTGTGTGTGTACATTGGCTGTGATTAAACATGTTTTGTGGCATTAATTCAGACCACGGGTGGGCTTCTTTTCTCTGTAATCAGACCAACTGGCTAACTTCGAGGTGAGGATCTGGACTGAATTCCTCCTATGACTTCCACTGTGCTGGGTTTTATCCACCTGTCAGCCAGGAGCAGAAAAATGAGAAGCAAGAGCTCGCAGTAACAGGAGGAAGAATTCCAGTTCTGGGAGTTCTCCCAGCATTCTCCTGTCTAGGCAGATTTCTTCCCAGATGAGGAGAGGGCACACAGATGACCACAGGACAGATCCACTCTCAGCACAGACAGGTAGGGCACTGCAGCTATGCTGGATACAGCATCATGCTAGTTACCCAGAACCTCCTAGGATGGAAGCCACAAAAAGGACAGGGCCACCTAAGGCTGCCCCACAGCCCAGATGAGAACCATGTGAAATGAAGAGCGCTCTCCCCGACAGGTAGGGCCGTCGACATCTAAACTCTAGCAAACACAAAACTTTCTTTAAAAACAAAACGTATTGAAATCTTGATATTATTCATCATTCTGCTACTTCTGAGGATATGCAGGGTAATGGCTTCAATTGCTTTTTATAAATCTCATTTCTGTTTAGAAAATTTTCTTTCTGATAAGCTTGGATTATCTTATTTCTTCGTAGTTTGAGGCTTTTTATTTTTTAATTGCAGGATAATTTACTTTACAGAAATTTGTTGTTTTCTGCCAAATATCAATATGTATCAGTCTAGGTGTACATATGTCCTTTCCGTCTTGAACCTCCCTCTCTTCATAGTTTTTTGAGTAAGTCACGTGGACAGGTAAAAAATTGAACACAAAGTTACATTCATGGAGTGATGTGGAATATTTGGACTTTCACGTTAGAGTTCCTAAGGAAAGATTTGTGAAAATCCAGTGCAATACTATCTGCTAACTTAGTAAACAGACACTGGGGTTAAATAAGGAAAAGGACTTCATTCTGGAAACAGTTCTCAACTGTGGTGTAATGTCATGCTAGTGCCTCACAATCAGTTGTGAGATGCATTACGAGTGATCTGTTGCTAAAAATACTTAAAGTACTGACGTTTGTGAATGATTCACTTTTAAATAAAACTTAGAAGTAGCCTCGAGGTTATCCCTAAGACCATGTCACTTTAAATCACCAGATTCCCAGATACGCTTTATTGAGTTGGAGAGAAAGAGTTCATGTTACCTCGAGGACCCCTGGAATTGAACAGACAGACACAAGAGGCACACGCTGGGGAATGTGTCCTGGACATAGACATCATCCATCACATATGTTGTGGCAGAAAACAGTTGGAAATCACTCTCTTCACAGTCTCAGTACATGTCATGGTCGGAATTGTGTGGCTCTTTGTCACTTGTTAATGTGTAGGGATTCCATTCCACTATTCCTTTTTAGCCCTGAACATTATGTAAAGCAAGCTTACTCTCAGAAAGAGATATTGAAGAGTTTCAATGACCAAAGCAGTGTTCCTATACAGCATGATCTTATAGTGAAGCAAGCCTTGTGAACAGCACTGACATTAATTCCATTTTTCTCTGCCTCTTTTTCCCTCCCTGCCTGTGTATGTGTGTGTTCAGTCTGGGTACTGAGATTATTCCACTTTATAATATGACATAGCCTGGGGGGCTCTTAAGCCCCATCCCTCCCCCAGCCTTTAGTCGGTATCTCCCAAATACATACTATGTTCACAATCAAAAGATCAAACCTGAAATTTGATGTGGGTCACTGAGAACTCAATGCTACTCAAACTCTTAAGATCAAAAAATGCTTTTTAAAAAAGCGCCTACTACCAACAAGATAAAGGAAATCTTTCTGCAATGGCATGTTAATAATTCCCAAGCTCTAGATAGCTGTGTAAATCCACGTTGTAGTCACAGGGCATACTATGCACCTAGATGAGGAAAGGGTTCATACAGTTTTTGCAGGCCAGGTGGCTGGCTAGTTCATATTTCTTTGTGCAGCACACACTCATCTCCTGTGTTCTTTACTACTGTCTGACCTTAATACAGAGGCTATACTTTTAGATTTGGTCAATTCTTTGGGCGATAAACACTGGGAAGTAGAAACTCTGAAATCTCCCATTCCTCTTTTCACCTACAACCATTAGTAAAGAAAAATACAGGTTAAGTTAAGGTTGACTTAGAGCCCTAGATATATCAGTTGGCTGTTTTAGGTGAATTTTGCTTTGTCTTGCATGCTCCCCAGTCTTCCTTCTCCTACCCATCCACCAACTTAACCATCAACTGCCACTTCCTTCTCTCTCTCTCCCATGCTATTACCAATTTCGTGGATTATCAGTTCAAAGGCTTTCAAGTGCTAAAGCAGAAATCCAGCTGACTGAAACATCAGTTATGTGGGCTCAAAATGCAGAGGTAGAGAGGTTCTATTCGTGATACATTCAGGGCTCCATTTTCTATGACTCTCTGCCCTCTACCACCTGTTAGCCTTATCCTGAATCTCACCTCACCTCCAGCCATAAAACGTCAGCCAGCAGCAGAAGGTTGACATTCTCCCTTATTTGTCTCCCTTGAAAGAAGAAGCTGGCTTTTGTCCCATTCTCTTAAGGACAAGGGAAAACTTTCCCTGAAGCCTCCAACAACCTTCTCATGTACAAGAATTAGGTCATTTTCCCATTCACAAAGCATTTGTTGACAAGTAGATTAGCTTCCTTTAATTGGCCAGGATTAATCAGATCTTATGGACATGAGTTTGAGTAGGCTCTGGGAGTTGGTGATGGACATGGGTTTGGGTGGACTCCGGGAGTTGGTGATGGACAGGGAGGCCTGGCGTGCTGTAGTCCATGGGGTCGCAAAGAGTCAGACACGACTGAGCGACTGAACTGAACTGAACTGAATCGGGTCTCACCTCTGAAGCTGGAAATGAAATAACTTCCCCCAATATCATACGAACAAAACAGATATCATCGTGGATAAAAGACAGAATGGATTCTGGCTAGAGGTAATCAACAAAATCTGTAAGAAATATTTGGTATTTTCCACATTAAGTTCAGCATGCATTCCCTTCACCTGTTTAGACAATGCATTGATATAACTGATCAAGAATTAACTGTGAAGCTCTGCTCTGTTGCATTTTTTGGATCATGGAGGATCCAGAGAGCTTTTTTTGACCTGTAGGCACTATATCTGAAGGGCACTGTGGTGCTTTGGGACCCTCCACTTGGGCAGCAGTTACATAATCAAGTAACAACCAAGCCTGAAGCTTGCCAAAACTTAAGTTCCCTTCCTAGAGAAGTGGCCAGCTCTACATTCCCATGTCGCAAAGCACCCAGACCTCTGCATGCAAACTCCTCACTCCTAGTATTTCAAAGTGCTGGCCATTCCTCCATCGGGGAAGGCAACTGGGCAGGACGCAGGCACAACGGCTCACATTTTCCTCCTCATGATCATTTTCCATTGACTCAAGTAGCAGCTGCTTTTTGGAGGGCCCTGTACGCTTACGATGACACAGACTGTTTCCAAACTCTGAAGTGGTCATCTTCAGATTGGCCAGAGTGATATAATCTCTTTGGAATCAGACTTCTGTTGCCCTGTCTGCCCTTGTGATTCTAAAATAGGACCTCGGGTTGAAGAACCATTCATTAACATGTAGACATAGCAGTTTCTTCCAAGCAAAAGAAGAAAGGAACCTAGATCGTTATCACTGATCCTTTGCCATTGGCTGGTCCAGAGTTGCCCTGATTCAGCTGATCCATTCCTTATGTTCATATCCTGTAAGATTCCAGAGCCTCCCCTCCGTCACCTCAGCCACATGTCCCTCTACAGCTTCAAGTCTGTACTCTGAAACCTTTCTGCCTTGTTCACAGCTTTATCCTGACTGCCCTAATCTGCCACCTCAGCCAACTCCAACCCTCTTTCCTTTACTTTGCCCCCAAAAAGTGTTTCAGTGCTACTCATTCTTGGATTTCTGACTTTTGCGTGAGTAAGTCCTCGTTCCAGCTCTATTTCGATCTGAAATTCCGTTCAAAGTACATTGGTTTCTAACAATGTAGATACCACACAGAGTGGGTATAAATGTGGCCTCCATCAATTACTACATGAACTTAAGCACATTTTTACACCTCTCATGACACAGTCAGTAGGTATTTAGTATGGGTCAGCCACACGACAGACACTGTGCTAAGCTCTAAGACAGTTGCTGCATCTATTTTTTTTTAAAGAGCATAAATTATAAAATGCATCTCAAAGGGTTATCATAAGGGTTAGATGAGATAATATATGCCAGAGGCATAGGAAACATTCACAAATGGTGACCAGTGTAACTATGATCGTTAGTGAGAAAGCACCTGGTCCATCTGCAACTCCCTATGATACTACCCTTCAAAGGAATTCGGGAATTCCTGTTTCTTCTGCATTCATTCCAACTTGTCACCCTTCCAGGATATCCTCCAGCTATATATCGCGCAGCACTTAAAGTGGGTCTGTTGTTGATATCAACCCAACCGTGTTCCCACACAGAGTGCTTGCTGCAGGCCAGGGTACCTGGGCCTGCTCCCGATGGGAGACAGTCAGGAGACACAGGCTTGCCTGTCCCAGGTTCAAACCTCCAGGGCTGTGTCCCCGGTCTGCCCCGGAGTGTGAATGGTGCACCCGAGTAAGGGGTGCGCATGTCTCTAGCCATAAGTGTTGCATAGTTGTTATAAACCATGAGGCCTGGTAACACCAGCGGCAGCCTATCAGGTTTCCAATGTACCACATTCTTCCAGATTTCCAGATGCTCTTTTCTTTCTCTCTCTCAGCCCCACTCCATCCCGACTCGTATTCTAAAGTGCCCCAGATTGCTTACTGCAACCTAACAATTTGAAAGTAAGTGGAATAAAACTTCAGGAGGGGAAAACCAGCTGGAAGTTTCTATTTAAGGAGAAAGAGGAGTGGAAAATTACCGCATGCCTCATTGTGCCACGCGGCTCTCACAGACCATTCATGGCATACAGGCAGACCACAGGAAGGGGATTTGGTGCAGCCCAACTTACAGGGAAGAAATGGCTTAGTATTATCACAAATGTGCAACTTATTTGAAGCCCCCTGAAGGAAAAGTGTACGTTCATCGGTATAGAAGATCTATTATTTGTTTAACAAAACAAAACAAACAAACAAAAAAAACCATTAAAACAATCTGGGGACTAGAAACCACATGTCTCCTGACTGCAAGGGAAAAGAAATCCCTCCTCCTGAGACCAAAATCTGGGCAAAACCAGCCCTGGCTAAAGTGTTACTACTAAGGGAGAGAATTTGAGTAGGAGACTCTTCCCTTACCTTTTCCTTTGTGAAATGGAAATAAAAGCTCAGCACCACTTCTACTTGCATCATGATGTTTGAGAGGCTTCCTTAGAGCTTCTTAGGAAAATTCTGAAGATGTCTTGTTAAGTCAGCATAACTTAACAAGGGAATTTCCTTCCCTTGGAAGGAATTTCATGGAGAAGTCATCCCACTGGGAAGTTATTTTTCCTGTTAAATGATTGCTACTCCTTGGGCAGAGGGCCAATAGATGGCGACAAGAAATCAGGAGCCTGAGCATCTCTACCTGGAGTGGTGGTGACATGAGATGTCAGCAGCAGAGTCCAAAGGAGCATTGTAAGATGTTCGGCAGCAGGAGGGGTGGGCGGGGGGCAGGGGGGCGTGGGATGGAGAACAGGGATGGGGATTCGTGTTAAAGGAATGACAGAAGGTGATTTGCAGAATTCCCCTGGCTTTCTCTGCTCCTTGAGACACGTAGGGAAAATCAAGCCACCCAGTTTGTGATACACTGTTTCAACAGTCCTAGGAAATGAACACAGATTTTGATACCCAAAGTAGAGTGGCTTAAAACAACAGAATTTGATTGTTTCCAATTTCTGGAGACTAAGCATCTGAAATCAAGGTGTCAGAAGAAGGGATACATTTTCCTCGCCTCTTCCTAGCTTTTCATGGTGGCCATCAGTCCTTGACACTTCTTACAGCTGCATCACTCTAAGCCCTGCCTGTATTGTCACATGGCATTCACCCTGAGCGCCTGTGTCCAGATTTCCCTCTTCTTATGAGGACACCAGTCATACTGGATGCGAGCCCTCCCTAATGACCTCATCTTAACTCAATTACATCTTCAAAGACTCTAATTCCAAATAAAGTCACATTCACAGGTGCAGGGGTTTAGGACTTTAATTTTTTGTTGCTGGTGGTAGTGGGAGGGACACAATTCAATTCTCAGTCTATCTCCCAGTAGACTATGTCATAGGTTTTCTAGTTGGCTACAGTTAGTAAGCGGCCACTGAGAGTGAACTTGATTGAACTCTGAAAGGCTAACTTGAGAATGCAAATGCCACAGCAGGCAATGAAAATGGATGCTGGAAGTGGAAGACCTCCAGCCCATGGGCAAGATCCCCTCATTAGTTACTCGATGGCTTTCCAACCTCTCAAGAGTCCCTGGGAGCTCTAGGAGGAGTCAGGGACCTTTGGCTGTCTGTGAAACGGATGTAAAGTTGTGAAGAAGTGGTTCAAAGTATCAAGTGCTTTCATGGGATGCTGAATGCTTGATTCTCAGCAGGCAGTCTGATCTCTTGAACTCAAAACATTGAATTTCCCAAGACACTGGAGAGACATAATCACAACTTTTAGATGTACAAGTCATTCTGGCAATTGATTTTCAAAGAAGCAAAGGATCCAGGATTCTTTTTTGCTGAAGCAAATCTAAATGATGACATGGAGGAGCACCAGCATGCTGTGTGTCTGTCATGGCCAAAGGGTACATTGCTACCTCTTCTGGTCCAAGTGTCTTCAGGTGCGGTTGCAACTCTGAGCTTGATTATTTCCTCTCCTCGAGCACGGGTGGGCTCTACAGAGGCACTTTCAGCATCTGGCAACATGGATTTCATGACCACAAAGTAAAAATGAAATAATGCACATACCAAAACATAAACACATTGTAAAGTACATTCAGCCTCAGATTCCAAACTCGGCAACCCTGCGTGGGTTAGCAAAGGGGAAGCCAGACTTCTGTCCCGGGGGGCAGAAACAAGGCCTCCAAACTGACAGCTGCTATCATTCCAAAACAAGTCACTGTTTATAAATGAATATTCTTTGTGATAAATTATTGAATTACATGAAAACTGTATGATTGCCTGCTGCTGCCAGATTTGGTTTTGGTCTCAAAAGCCAGCATGGAATGTAGTACAGACTGAGAGCGAAATTAAAAACTGCTGGTTTTCTTTCACGAAATTCTTGTCTGAACTCTCAGTTTCCCACTAACCTGTAATGCTGGTTCTGGTTTTAGATGCCCAGAAGTCCTTCTAGGACATTTACAATATATAAGGTTTTAGATTAGAGACATGTTTATCTGTTTCAAGAAAACTGTAGGTATGAATCGCAGCTCGTAATTTACTTTTGATAATAGGGTCCCAAAGAGTCGGACATGACTGAGTGACTGAACTGAACTGATCTCAAAATTTTAAAGGAAAGAGGGATGTTACTTGTCATGAGTGTCCCCTAGGTACCAGGCTGTGTGCTGTTTGCTTTAGCTTTAGCTATCTCATTTAATCCTCGCAAAGCCATTTTAATACCCATTTTACAGATGAGAAAGCTGAAGCATGATGATGTTAAGTGATTTGGCTAAGTTAACACAGCAGTAAAATGAGAAGACCAGATCTGGCACTAGGCATGTGATTCCGAAATTCATGTTCTTTCCTTAATAGCACACTGATTCCCACCACAGCTTCATAAAAGACTACATTTAGTATTAGTACTCAAAGAAAGGGCTTCACAGGTAGCTCAAGTGGTAAAGAACCCGCCTGCCACTGCAGGAGATGCATATTTGATCTCTGGGTCAGGAAGATCCCCTGGAGGAGGAAATGGCAAGGTTAATACAACTTATCCAGTATCCTTGCCTGAGAAATCCCATGGGCAGAGGAACCTGGTAGACTATAGTCCATAGGGTTGCAGAGTCAGACATGACTGAGCACACTCATAGGCATACTCAAAGAAAGGGATTGCTTTCCAAGCTCTCACGTTAATTACTTGTGTATTATCTCTCAAGGCCTGTTTTGTAAAAAATAACATTGAAAATGAAAAAAAAATTACTATCTTCTTTGATTCATCTTTCCCTTCATAACTGGATTTCCCTCATCTTCCCTATTCTAGTTTCCTAGGGAAATCTGGTTAATTCCTATGGAATTAGCAGGAATAAGAGAAGCACAGAGTTCTAATCCAATTTCACTTCTCATTCACTGTGTGCATTGCTAAATCGCAGCCTTCCCTTACACAAGAGGGATGATGAGATTTGCCCAGCCTATTTCACAGGTTGTTATAATGCTCAAATTTATATAATGTCTAGGAAATTATTCTGTAACTCATAAAGCTCTGAACTGTGTAAGTTATCTATGATGGCCTAGACATTTCTCTGATAGTTCAACCAAAAAAAGGAAGATTTTTTTCAGAACAATTATCCAATGTTAGCTAGTGGTCTTCTGATAAGTAGGATCTCTGGACAAAAGAAAACAACTGATTTTTAGCATTTGCTATGATGTAAATACTCCCACCAAGGACAATTTCAAGCTACCAAAATGACATCACTGAGCATAGAGGTGGGAAGAGATGCTCTGGTTGCTAACACAATCGGGCTCTAGCATACCGCTAGTTCTGACTAAATTTCAAAACGGCAGCATCTTTTAAAACACCTATTATACTGGAGTCATCCTGTGAAATGCCCAAAGTCTGTCTTCCCCTTTATGTGTTTCCCTCGTGGAAACAAGACTGTGCCTCCAGCCTGGGACAGAGTGCCCAGACCCCATAAGCCCCTCAGAGAACCAAAAAAATCTTGCATTTGCTGCTTTGACCCATCTGAGGAGAGAGTGCCTGCCTCATACAGAACTTATATTTCATCCAAGAAAAAAGTGTGCTCCAGGAAAATGTTGTTGCTCCAAGCAGACTTTGAGTCCCAAGAACAAGTGTCACTCACTATTTCCCTGTTCATAGTGTAATAGTTAGCCTTAGATTTGAATACATTTCACATACAAACAGTGGCTTACACAAGGTTGTATCTCTCTCGTGTAAAAGAAGACTGGAAACATACCATCCAGAACTGACTCAAACCAAGGACCTATGCTTCTTCAGGTTCCCCTCTTCACTATTCTCATGGTCCAGAATGTCTGCTGAAGCTCCAGCCATAACATGTGAGTTCCAGTCAACAGGATGGAAAAAGAGAGGTACACTGTGTCACTTTTAAAGAGAATTCCTAGAAGTCCCACTTATTATTTTATTTATGTGTCATTGACTAGAAACCAATAAATCATATGACCATAACTAGCTATAAGCACTCCAGAACTCTTGCCTAGAGAATCCCATGGATGGAGGAGCCTGGTGGATTGCAGTCCATGGGGTCGCTGAGAGTCGGACAGGACTGAGCAACTTCCCTTTCACTTTTCCCTTTCATGCACTGGAGAAGGAAATGGCAACCCACTCCAGTGTTCTTGCCTGGAGAATCCCAGGGACGGGGAGCCCAGTGGGCTGCCGTCCATGGGGTCACACAGAGTCGGACACGACTGAAGTGACTTAGCAGCAGCAGCAGCAGCTATAAGAGAGACTTTAAATATAGCCCTTTAACTTGGAGACTATGTGCCTGGCTAAATGTCAGGTTCTTTTACTAAGAAAGAAAGGAGAATCGATATTGAAGTAGGCAACAAGTAATCGCTGGTTTGTGTTCATGTAGTGTGTGTGCATGTGTGTGTGTGTGTGTGTGCACACACACTCAGTCGATCAGTCACATCTGACTCTTTGCTACCCATGGACTATAGCCCACCAAGTTCCTCTATCTATGGAGTTTTTAAGGCAAGGATACTGGAGTGGGTTGCCATTTCTTACTCCAGGGGATCTTCCCGACCCAGGAATCGAACCTGTGTCTCTTGTGTCTCCTGCATCAGAAGGTGGATTCTGTACCACTGAGTCACCAGGGAAGCCATGTTCACGCATGCTTGTGCACTCATTCATCAGAGGCTAGAAAAAGAAAAGGAAACAAATTTTCTACCTACCTATAGTTCAGCTGTCTCTTCTCCCCATTCATCCCTGTGGGCAAGAAGAGAAGGTAGCTGCTAACAGGTTATTACATATCCTTTGAGGACCAAATTGTTGTTCAGTTGTTAAGTCATGTCCGACTCTTTGTGACTCCATAGACTGTAGCCCGCCAGGTTCCTCTGTCCATGGGATCCTCCAGTCAAGAATAGTGGAGTGGGTTGCCATTTCCTTCTCCAGAGGATCAAACAAAAGGAGTTATATCTGTTTCTGGGATATGTGTGCAAAACACATCATGATGTTTTGATCATTATTTGAAAGATAGAGACAATTATATATGGTCATTACTAATATTATGTTAAAAGTGGGTGGAAGTTATTGTCTCTCTAGATGCTTTGTCTAAATGCAGGGGTATCAGTTACCTACTCTGATGAAAGTGAGCTATGCATCTGACCCTAGCTGATGCTGGGAAAAATGAGGTGAGGGGGATCCTTTTCTTTTCCCATACCATCCTAGACTCTGCAGCACAGAAGTTGGAGATCTGTTTATTATATGAGTTGCACTCATAAAGTTCTGTGTGGGCATGTAAATATCTGCTTGCAGCCCTGCGCCTGCCTCCTCCACCTCTTGTTCCCATTGGAGCTAGTAAATAGCTGGTCAGGCATCAGAAAAGAAGTCTCATGCAGCCAAATAAGGCTTTTCGCTCTTTTTTTTTTTTTTCCAAAATAGCATGGGAGTAGAGCTAGGGACACATATTAACCTACAGAGAAGCTTGCTAGTGACAAATGCAGAAGCCACACAAACATGCAGGGCAGGTGTGAGAACGCAGCCACCTGCTGAAGGTGGCGGTCAAACCACATCAGAGAGGAGATGCGTCCTAGCGACCACCCGCCCACTCCCATCCCATTTGTGTTTCTTAGACCCAAAGAAACACAAGTCCTGTTGGACGTTTCATTTAAATCTCCAATCTGTAATCTTATACTTTAATTCTGTTTAATATAACGTTCCATGGCCAGATATACCAACTCCTTCCACGTGCATTAAAATCCTTGAACTTCCAGCTTTTAGCTTTTAACACACAGATAATCCAGTGGATGAGCCCAGGCCTACCATCAGTTTAGAAGTCAAAGAACTTCAGGAGATTTCATGGCTGATTTGTGCAACAATCAAGTGTTTCCAGTGAAAGTTGGAAATCCAGGAATATAACACTGGTGGACAAGCCTGCAGAGATCCAAAATCTATGCCCTCGGATCCTGACTGCTGTGCATTTGCCCTGAGAACATGGCTCACCGTGGACCTTGAGACTGAGAGAAGAAACTACTGAAAAAAAAAAAAATATATATATATATATATATATATATATATATATATATATTATTTTTTTAAATGCATCAGGATCACTTTATACAGCCTTGTGGGGCTGTGAGTCCCCAGGCAAAGTCAACAGCTGGCAATACTTACCTCTTCTCGAGTCCAGCCTTGGCCACCGATCCCTGTTGCTGGGGAAAGCCTACCTAGGGTGATCCTGTTGATCCTTCCAGGTGAAGCATTAGAATCCTTTTGTTGTTTCTCCTTCAAGTCATTGAGACACACAGCCCCATTTTTTACTGAAGTAGAGTTGATTTACAGTACTGTGTTAGTTTCAGGTATACATCAAAGTGATTCAGTTATATGTATATATGCATATATTTATATTATTTTTTCTCTTTTTCCATTATAGTTTATTATAAGATATTGAATATAGTTCACTCTGTTATGTACAGTAAATCCTAGTTCCTTATCTATTTTATATATGATAGTGTACATCTGTTAATCTCATATTCCCAATTAACCCCACCTTGTTTCTCCTTCGGTAATCATAAATGCATTTCCTGTAGCTGTAATCTGTTTCTGATTTGTAAATAAGTTTATCTGTACTATGTTTTAAATTCCACATGTAAGTGATATCATATAATATTTGTCTTTCTCCAACTGACTGACTTCGTTTAGTGTGATAATCCCCAGGCCCATCCGTGTTGCTACAAATGGTGTTACTTCATTCTTTTTTGTGGCTGAGTAGTATTCCATTGTATGTATGTACCACATCTTCCTCGTCTGTTCCTTTGTTGATGGACACAGGTTGCTTTCATGTCTTGGCTATTATAAATAGTGTTTAAACATATAGCTTCTTGATGATTTCAAGTTTAAGAAAATCTACTAGCTTTCCATGAGGGGGATAGTGGGCCCCAAAGGAGTAGACTGGATTCATATTGGAGGAGTGAAGAGTGTGTGATATGGGCTTTCCAAACATGGCAGCAGAAAGTTTTACTTCTCACTCAGGTGCAGAAGTGAAGTAGGAAAATAGAGTTTAGCTTTTATCCTTGACTGATCAATAGATAGGAAACTTATTACCCTAGGAAAGAGTTTTCTCTTGGCGTTACACACAAAGAGCAATTTTGGACCAGGAAATACATACAGCCCAAGTTCTTAGTAAAGAAGAAAAATATAGATTCCCTCCATCAGTCCAACTCTGAAAACAAACAAAAACTTTAAAAACTCAAAAAAAAAAAAAAGAAAAACCAAAAACCTACAACATTGACAACATGGCAAATACCATACCAAAGGCATGGACTGTCCAAATATGTGCCCCGTCTTCAAATTTTTCTTGTAGGTTAGCTGAAGCCAGGTCCTGGAATGTTAACTGGGACCTGATCACAACTAATGGGCCAGAAATTATGAAATGCCTCATGTTACCAGTCATTTAAACCAGATAGTTCAGGGTCCAGTTATGGTTAGGTTCAAACTGAGGCTTAAATCTAATATATTTATTGCAAGTAACACTGAACACTCAAGTACCCTTATTTTAAACCTAAACGACACCATGTATCGTATCCATTTCCTGCATCTTTGAACCATGCTTCAGTTGAATCTGTCATCTTTCTCCCTCATTGGGGAGTATTCAAAGTGACATCTCCTACTATGTCACTCTACCTGGGAGAAAACGGGGGGTTTGTTGCCATGCACTGTTTCGCATTAGAAGAATTTAGTCTGAGAACCTAACACAAAGTCAGGAACCAGCTGCCTGAGTTAGAACTAGGGTGGCATATCAGCGTCATTCTTGTTTCTTCAGTTTTTAAACTATTTGCTTCATAAAAATATTTTTACTTTCCTTGGTCCACCATTATGCCTTGGTCCATGTTTTTCCTAGAACTCTTCTTGGGAAAATGTGTACTATATGTGGAAATACAAAGCAGAACTAAGAAAGGCCCTTGTCTCCTGACGTCAAGGTTTTTGTAAAGAAAAATACACAAAGGTAACCGCGCCTCACTCTGGCTTTCTAGTAACCCCAGAAAAAAATTCCAGAAATGTGTTTTAATTCTTTAGTTTGAGTGACAAAAAGGTTCAAATGTTTCCCAAAGTCCACTTAAGAATCATTCTGACCTTGGGAAAATGGATTTTGTTAGCCCCAAAGCTTATTAAGATTAATGGCAAGAGGGGCTCATTATTCTGCCAGAAAAATCTGCTAACAAATCTGAGAGGGGAGTTTTTATTCTGTCTGTTTCAAGGAGAGGGGATCCAGAGTGTCTGAAAAATACCCACCAGGGATGAGGTGCCCTTCAGACACACGGCGGTGATCCACGGTTGGGAGGCTCACTTCAGGTGATTGTAGGCCAACAAAGGGTCTTATCAGGGCTTTCTTAGAGAGAGAGGTCCCTCTGCTCTCAGTCATGAAACCCACCACCCTGGCCATACCAGCAGGCTTTATGGAGCCCAGGATGGTATTCAGAAATGGGAGCCTTATTCAGATATAACTCTCGTGCCTGTTGACCTCGTTGCCCCAGTAGCAGCAGGGAGCTACTGTTTCCTGTTCGAGTGCTCGGTCACTGCACTGACCCCATTGTCTCTCAGATTCTGCCACCCCTGCTTCTGCTGCTGCTGACCAGCTAACTCCCTGCACACCTTGAACAGAAACTCACAAGGAGGATCCTTGTAAGTTGCCAGTTCCCCACGCAGTACCAGGAATCTTTGCAGGCAGCGCCCTTGGGCTGGCTGCCTCACAGGTTCCTGCCCAGCTGTGAATGGCTGGATTTTGGCCAAGTGCTCATCCCTGGTCATCTTTGTAGGGCACGGCACAGAAGCTTGTTGCTAAGAGACAGGAATTCCCAGACCCAGAGATGGCTAGATAAGAATTCTGGCTTTGATTACCAGCTCACAGAACTGATGGGAAGCAAATAGACAGGAAACCTTCTAAGTTTTTAAGGAATTTGGTTCAACCCAAGAAACCCAAGCTTGGCTGACAACAGCCTGTAACTACTCAACTCATTGCCCACCCCCCCACAAAATTTGCTCCAAAAGGTAATGAGCTCCAAAGAAGTACAGTTCTCAGGGAAAAAAAGCATTTGCATCAATATCCATCTCAGATAAGCCAAGAAAGGCAATGAACAAGGGAGATCCTCAGAGAGCACAGCAAGGGTTTGCAGATTGGCTGCCCAAGGAACTCACTGATCTCCAAGGCAGGGAACTGTCCCTGTCAAGTAGATTGTGATATATGCATTGAAGCAGCAACCTCCAAGGATTATTTTCTTATTGTCTACTTCTTCAAATAAAAGTTTCCTTGCAATTCTCCTCCACCGTTTTATATTTAACATGCTGTACTAAGAGTCCTAGACTTAGTAGTTACAACAAAAAGAACTAATTATACAGTGGGTCCAAAAAACAAACAAAAAAAAACACCCAGAAGTTTCTTTCTCTTTCATATACCAGCCTAGAGCAGCACTGTCTAATAGAAATAGAATACAAGTCACATTTCTTTTTTAAGATTTTTTTTAATGTGGACCATTTTTAAAGCCTTTATTGAATTTGTTACAGTATGGCTTCTGTTTCAAGCTGTGGTTTTTTTGGCCACGAAGTATGTGGAATCTTAGCTTCCTGACCAGGGATCGAACCCACACCCCCTGAATTAGAAGGCAAAGTCTTAACTACTGGACTGCCAGGGAAGTCCCAATAAGTCACGTTTGTAATCTACAATTAGCCAGCAGTGACGTTGGGGGAAAAAAATGTGAAATTAATTTTTTAAATGTGATGGAGAAGTTGCCCATGTGACATTTGCTCAATTTCCATTGTTGAGAATTTGAATTTATGGCCACTTCTTAATGCAAAGAAGGCTGAGAAACATAGCATCTAACTGGGTAGCCAAGTGCCCAGTTAAAACTCAGGAATTCTATAACTAAAGAGAGGATTGGGAGATGGATAATAGGGACTACTTGCAGGTTCTTCTACAGAAGTGGATAATTTTATTTAGCTGTGAGTTACTAGACTATAAAGAAATCCATACAAAAACTAACCTCAAAGAAGGCATGTCAGCCACACATCCTAGATTTTGAGCTTAAGATGAGGCTTGAGGAGTCTCCTTATTTAAAAAAAAAAATTATTTCTTTGTTTTCATCTGTGCTAGGTTTTCATTGATCCGTGGGTTTTCTCTATTATGAAGTGTGTGGGCTTCTTATTGCAGCGACTTCCCTAGTTGTGGGGCAGAGGCTCTAGGACTTCAGTCATTGCGGTACATGGACCCAGGAGTTGCAGTTCCCAGGCTCTAGAACACAGGCTCAATAGTCGAGATGAACGGCCTTAGCTGCTCGGTGGCATGAGGGATCTTCCCAGATCAGGGATGGAACCCATGTCCCCTACATTGGCAGACAGATTCTTTATCACTGAGCCACCAGGGAAGCTCCTTGAGGGGTCTCCCTTTGATGAAAAGATATGTGTGGCTCAAGCAGGCACAGACTTTCAAAGGTATATGTATGGAAAGAAAGGAAGAACTCAAGGAGGGGATTTGCCAAAGAATCGTCTCTTTTGTATCCATTTCTTTCCCTCATTCCTAATAAGACTAGCAATTCCTCAGTTTTGTGGTCTGAGAAGCTGTAACTCCATCTTCTAACTCCAGACGTTAGCCTTGATTAAACCAATCAAGGAGTCATATTTGCCTAGTCACAGTGATAGACAGATTCAGTGATGGGCCCATGACCTAAACCGGCCCAACCAGAGAGAAGTTTATAGCTCTCTTTGATGTCTGGGGCAAGAGAAGCTTCTTTCCCCCTGGATGTGAATGAAGAAAATATAGCCCTGGGGCAGCAGGCAGCTATGTGACAAGAGAGAAGCCAACAGAAGGATAAAGCCAAAACATGAAGGAGGGCCACTGAAAAACAGACCTGCAACCCTGACAACGTTCTGAATCTCTGGATCAAACCACGCCTGATGTCCCACCTCTGGAATTTTCAGCTAAATGAGCGAACACTTTTCTTACATTATTTAAATCAGTTTGATTTAAGCTTCCTGTCACTTGTAACTAAAAGTAATCCCAACAGTGGTTTGACCTGAATGTGTTTCTTCCTTGGCACCTAAAAGGGTAAAGTTATCTCCTGAGCATCCACTTATAAGTACCTCCCTATGTGACCATCTACTTTAAGCACCTCCTTCTGTGACCCCGAATCATGCATTAGCTCACTTAAGTCTCACCATAAGCCCGGAGGTAACTACAAGTCAGGAAACCGAGACTCAAAAAGATTAGCTAACCTTTCCAACGTCACTCTGAGAATAAGTGGCTGAACCGAGAATTGAGCCCTACCAATTCTTAATCCAATGCTCTTTCTCCAACTTTGGCCTCATATATTATTTTTTGAACCGTGTATATAAATAACAAAGGTTTATATGTTTACTCAAACTCCACATGGAAAACCATTCTGACTTTTGAAAATCTGATTCAATGATCAAAAACACATGTAGAATATTAGTTAGAAGGTGGTGTAGACTGTAGCAAGGTTTTATAGGCATCTTGGGCAGGTCCTTCAGAGTAATTGGGATGTGGAATGTGGAAGTCATTTTTATGGGAAAGTTGGGACACGGCCTCCTGTGGGCAGCCTCAGGCTAAAGAGGGAGTATATCAAGAAAAAAAATCACATTGAACCTGGTGATAAGGTTCATGAGGATGTTAATTAAAAGAAATCTCAAATTTCAAGGCTGTATGGGCGATACACTTGCAAGCAAGGGCATAGGAACAATACACAACAGAAATATAAGGTTTTACCCCAAGATGTCAGTATTCTTTTGAAAACAGTATGTATGGTTTATAAACCATCTGTGAAATTCTTCTCCTGCTCACTTATCTTATTACAGTGCCTGCTCATGCTTCTCAAATAGTCTGGCTCAGCCACAGAAAGGAGAAAGATGCCTTACATTTTGCTTGAGCATGATCAAGTTTGGCTAACCACGCTATTTTAGCCAACTCTAAAGCCTCCTTATTTGTATGTTATTCAAAATGATCTTTCCCTTGTCAGGGTTAGAAATAAGAATTATTCATTTTTATATCCACAGTAGCACTGGGTTCATGCTTGAGAATTATCCCATGGGTTGAATTAAATACCTGCTCTATCCCCCCAAAAGGAGAGAAAAATCCACGTACCCTACCCTTACTCCATCATTTCCCATGCCAAGTTCCATTTTCCTATAGAAAGTTTATACTGAACATGGGCTCAAAGCTCTCAAATTTGGCTTAAGGAATTATAGCTGCTCCAGTGTTCATCCAATGATAAAAGTGTTTGCTCTAGAAGCTTATTTAGAAGAGGCTGCTTTTACCACCTAGTCAGGCACACAATATGTCTATAAATGAAAAATGTTAATGAAAGTGGCTAGATGGGATCCTTTAACATCAGGCACTGAGCTCTAAAGTAGATCTAATGCCTTTACCATCTCATTTGTGTTCACTATTTGTCTCCTATGAAGTAAAATGTATTGAAAACAACAATATTCCTGAACTTGGCACTTGATAGTCTGTTTAAAAACCCCCTATATAATTATGCTACTTTCCCCTTTCCGGTCTATGGCAGGGACTATCCAAGATTTGGATGCTCACTAGACCTACTTCCTCTTCATGTCTACTCAGCAAAACCACATTTTCCACTTCTCTTGTATGAAGGTGATGCCACATGAGCGGTACTCACCATTGACAGATGAGTGGAAGTGATGTGCAATATTGGAGGGAGGCAAGTGAGACCAGGGGGTCCTTCACACACTCTTTCTTCATTTGTTGGCCAACCAGATGCCTAAGAGCCTGAGTGCTGAAGGGACAGAGGAGCCACTAGGAAGAAAGGGCCTGGGTCCCTGAATGACAGCGTGGAGTAGAGGATCTGACTCCTCCAACTCCAGCAGATCTACATGGAACTGGGGACTTCAGCCAGGAATGAATCTTTGTTAGATTAGTCACTGAAATTGGCAGCTGCTTGTTATAGTACTGCTTCCATTGACTAATTATTGCCCTATGGAGACGGCAGTTAGACATTACCCAACTTGAATACTGTCCAGTGGAATTCACTGCTCTATGGAGGGAGCGCTTGAAAATTTGGAAAGCCAAAACCAGACAGGGCATCAACTAAGCAAACAATTCCACAGCTCTGACAGTCTGAGGCATGCCCCATGACCCTTGCATCCATCCTGCCTTGCATCAGCTTTGCCTCCACATCTCAACTTCAAGAATCTAGAAAACAAAGTGCTTGTCTTATCTTCCCCTCTATGGTGCCTATTGCAACTAGCACCATTTTGAGTAGTTAACCATAGTGGTTAGTAAATAAAATGTCTGGAGAATCAGCTGAAATTTGGTTAAAAAGGAGCTGAGATAGAAGAGAGAAAGTAACATTTACATTGACACTATTGTAGGCCTGGGGCCTTGTAAGTTGAAATACAGATGTCCCTGGATATTGTGGTGTAGGTGAGATTGCCTCCAGCCTCCCATTCCATACCCAGGAGAAGTCCAAAATCCCTGTCTGCAAGTTTTCCTGAAAATTTCCAGGGGTGGGGACGGCACTCCCATAGTCACCTGCAGTTCTGAATTTCTGCTCCTGCTCTATTCAATCAGTTTATGGATTATCTTTCGATCTCATCCATCCAGCATATGATCTCTGTTCAGTTCAGTTCAATCGCTCAGTTGTGTCCAGCTCTTTGCGACCCCATGGACTGCAGCACGCCAGGCTTCCCTGTCCATCACCAACTCCCGAAGTTTACTCAAACTCATGTCCATTGAGTTGGTGACGCCATCCAACCATCCCATCCTCTGTTGTCCCTTTCTCCTCCCACCCTCAATCTTCCCCAGCATCAGGGTCTTTTCAAATGAGTCAGTTCTTCACATCAGGTGGCCAAAGAATTAGAATTTCAGCTTCAACATCAGTCCTTCCAATGAATATTCAGGACTGATCTCCTTTAGGGTGAACTGGTTGGATCTCCTTGCAGTCCAAGGGACTCTCAAGAGTCTTCTCCAACACCACAGTTCAAAAGCATCAATTCTTCAGCGCTCAGCTTTCTTTATAGTCCAGCTCTCACATCCATACATGACTACTGGAAAAACCATAGCATGTGGGCTACCTCACATTAACTTGAGCATGAAATTCAACCCCTCCCTCAGTTTCTACCCAAAAAGAAAAAAAAAATCACTCTTAAAATGTATTGATGTATATAATAGAATCAATCAAAGATTCAGTCAGAGGTGAAATGGTTTCATCCTAGTTATTCACTACCTAATTTAAATATTGTCATTCAGTTACCCAGGGCTCCTGAACATTAGGAATTTTTTAGTGGGCCTTCAAATTGTGGTACTGGAGAAGACTCTTGAGGTCCCTTTGACGGCAAGGAGATCAAACCAGTCACTCCTAAAGGAAATCAACCCTGAATATTTATTGGAAGGACTGAAGCTGAAGCTCCAATACTCTGGCCACCTGATGCCAAGAACCAACTCATTGGAAAAGACCCTGATGATGGGAAAGATTGAAGGCCAAAGGAGAAGGAGGCAGCAGAGGATAAGATGGTTAGATAGCGTCACCGACTCAATGAGCATGAATTTGAGCAAACTCCCAGAGATAGTGAAGGACAGAGGAGCCTGGCATGCTGCAGTCCACGGGGTCACAAAGAGCCCAACACGACTTAGCAACTGAACAACAACCACTTACACAATCCCAGCTTCAGATCATCTCAATAACCTCCTGCACTCTTTCTTCCCTCCTCCTCATCTCTTTCCTTCCAGGTCACCCCTGCCAAATCCCCAATACAAATCTCTTTCACTCTGTAATGAAAAGGGTCCAGTTTACTTCAGATCCTATTACCTAAGGCTCCAGGAACATGCTTGCATATACCAATCCAGACTCAGCTCACCCAAAGGGATTTCCCTTCCGTGAAAGACAGACTTCTTACAAGGTGGCTATGGCTCAATTTAGTTCTTCCTCTATTATATGCATAAATGCATGTAACAACAAAACCATTAGCCTTCACACTGCTAATTCTCACAGATCTCATCCTACTCCATTTCTTAATAGCATTTGGCACCAATGGGTCACACCCTCCCCCTTGAACACTTCCTTCATGTTTTAAAATGCATTTTATTGAAGTGTAGTTGAGTTACAATGCTGTATTAATTTTTATTGTACAGCAAAGTGATTCAGTTATGTGTGTGTGTGTGTGTGTGTGTATGCAAAGTTGCTCAGTCATGTCTCTTTGCGACCCTATGGACTCTAGCCCGCCAGGCTTCTCTGGCCATGGGATTCTCCAGGCAAGAATACTGGAGTGGGTTGCCATGCCCTCCTCCAGAGAATCTTCCCAACCCAGAGATAGACCATGTGTCTTTTGTGTCTCCTGCATTGGCAAATGAGTTCTTTACCACTAACACCACCTGGGAAGCACCATATACATATATATTCTTTTTCATATTCTTTTCCATTATGGTTTATTACAGGATATTCCATACAGTTCTCTGTGCTATGCAATTGTCACTATTCCATTGTATATATAATACTTTGCATTCGCTGATCCCAAACTCTCTATCCAGCGCTCCCCCACTTTCCCTCACTTTTTATTTACTGGATATCACAATCACCTACCAGGTTTTCCTCCCTGCCTGTCTACCAGACTCTTCTGCTGGTATCCCCTACTGTCCCAACCTCTAAATGTCCATCCTTGGATCTAATCTCGCTATTTTCATATCTGCACTTGTCAACCTTAGACTGGATATTTTCTCATCCAGTCCCATGACCTGATCACAATCTCTCTGCAGATGATTCTCTAACTTATATCTCCATTCCAGACCTCTCTCACAAACTCCAGACATATATCCCCAACTGTCTTTGGATACTTCTAATTGGCATCTTAAATTTAAAATGCTCAAAAACGAAGTCCCAAATCCCATTCCATTGGCAAAATTGGCTTCTCCATAGATCTTCTCATCTCAGTAGGTGGCATTTCCACTCTCCTTGTTCTTCCGAATTGACCTTTGGGTCCCCTCATGCTTTACTCCCCACATGTAAGCCATTAGCAAATCAGCTCTACCTTAAAAATACATGCAGAATCCAACCACTGCTTACTGCTTCCGCTGATTCAACCTCTCTGATTCAAGCCACCAGCATCTCTCATCTGACTGCTCTCACTGGTTCTTCCTCTGCCATTCCTCTTCCTAAAACCCATTCTGAATACAGCACCCAAAGCGATCCATTAAAATTCACGTCAGTCCTCTATCTAGAACCCTCCTCAATCAACCTCACAGTAATCCATAAAACCAACCTGATCTGGCCCCTGTTACCTTTCAGGCCTCTTTGATTACTACTCCCATACCCCCTGCCCCTGACATTAACTCCTCTCCAGTAACTCCAATCAGTTTTTCTCTATTTCTCAACTGTGCCAAGCACACTTCTGCTTCAGGGCCTTTGCACTTATCTTCACTCCACCTAAAATGCTCTCTCACTTTCTTCACTTCTGTACTTAAATAGCTTTCTCAAATTGCACACTTCCCTCCTGCTGCATTTTTCTTCTTAGCATTTATCAGCATTTAACACATAGCTATTTTAATTATTTTCCTTGCTTATTTTCTGTCTTCCCTGCTAAACTATGGACGGCCACTTTTATCAGTATTGTTCACTGCTGTGTTTCCAGTGGCCAGAACAGTGCCTGGCACAGAGAAGGTACTCCATAAATATGTAAATGACTATCAACAACAGCCCTGCAAGGGATTATTGTCCCATTCTGTAGATAAGGAAAGTGAAGGTCAGAGAGATTACAAAATTCGTTCAGTTAGTAAACAAAGCTAGGATTAAAATTCAGTTTCACTGCAATTCTAAATGCCATAATAATTTTACAATACAGTATTACCTTCCAGAAGGATCCAGAGCTTCACCGTCACAAGAGGTCTCTGACGTGCTTCTGGGAGCTGTGAAACCAACTGAAAATTGATTGAACACTTGCAGCTGTCTAGCATTGCTTGTACTATACACCTTGCATTCAATCAACAAATATTGAGAATCTGCTATGTGACAGACCACTAAGAATTCAAAGATAACAAAAACAGACTAGATTTCAGCTTTCTCACACCGGAACTGAAAACCACACGAATCGATGGGAAAATTGTACCCAGATAAGCGCAATGTTGGCCCACTCCAGTGTTCTTGCCTGGAGAGTCCCAGGGATGGCGGAGCCTGGTGGGCTGCCGTCTATGGGGTTGCACAGAGTCAGACACGACTGAAGCGACTCAGCAGCATCAAGCGCAATCAGGGAAAAGTCTATAGGAGACAACTTTGTCTGGAAGTCAGAAGGTTTCCCTGGAGGAGGGACACATGAACTGAGTTCTCAAAGGGGGTAGGAGTTAACTTGACAAGAAGGGGAGGGGGAATATTCTAGATGGAAGGAACAGCATGTGCAAAGGCCCTGTTGTAAGACTGATTTTCTCTGGTTAAAGCCACTTGGCTTTTTGTGATCTACAAGCAAAATGAGAAGGTACGGGCAGAGGGCATAGGAGGTCCCTGCTGCAAGAAGGGGCTGGAGTGGAGGATAGGGGCTGACCTCATAGGGCTCTCTAGCCTAGTTAAGATACAGCAGTGCTTCTCCCAATCAGACCGCAATGAAGGACATCAATCTCAGTCAAGGGTCACACAATTTTACTGAGCTTCAATTACTTGTCAAACACAAATAATTCTTCCCCTAGGAAGATATTACTACGTCCTGGGAGATGAAACTGGGTCTTTTAAGAATTATACGACAGTCTCAGAGTCACATGGCTGACAAGTGGCAGAACTAGAATTTAAAACTAGACTGGCCCAATTTTAAAGCCCTGGCCTTCTCATCCAGTGAAGGATAAATGCACAGAAATGCTAAAGAAACTGGCCTTTGCCCCTCGCCTGGGGCAAGATGAATGCAAAAAAAAAAAAAAAGCCCAGCCGTCTTCTGGTTTCCTGCGAGAACCTCTGTGTTCCATCTTTCCTCATTTCCTACCCTGGGGGAGGGGCCTATTTCTCAGCTCTCTGAATCCTCAGGGCTGCTCTTCCAAGTCTCTGGGGCCATGCCTAGGAGCAGGTGCCAACAGAGATTTCCAGTCATTGGTGGAATTGATAAGTAGAGAATCAAAGACTCTCAAAAGGTCAACGAGTCCTTAAGAATTATAAGAACAAGATAACTCAAATCTACATTTCACTTGGCTTGTTTTGTTTTCGTTTAAGGGGGGTATGTTTTGTGGTTTTTTTGTTGGTTTTTATTTTTGTATATGCTGGGGACAGTTGAAAGAGCACTGGGTTTAAAGATCTGCTCTGAAGTCTTAGTTCTGCCATTTGGAAACTTGAGCTTCAGTTTCATGACTGAGGAAGGGTTGCAAGGACCATTGAAATAGGTAAGTGGATGTGGAAAGTGAAAGTGAAATTGCTCAGTCGTGTCCAACTCTTTGCGACCCCATGGACTCTAGCCCACCAGGCTCCTCCATCCATGGAATTTTCTAGGCAAGAGTACTGGAGTGGGTTGCCATTTCCTTCTCCAGGGGAACTTCCCAACCCAGGGATCAAACCCGGGTCTCCCACATTGTGGGCAGATGCTTTACTGTCTGAGCCACCAGGAAATCAGTGTTGCTGATAACACTTCAAGCAGGAGATCATTCTCATAGATAGATATCTGACTTCCACAGTATTACAGGACACAACTCGCTGTATCTGTTTCTGGAACACAATTACATGTTTGGTTTCCCTTGCTAACATCTCTTCCAGCAAGCTGACCCTTGAATGCCAGGTCTGCAGAAATGCTATCTTGTTCTTTTCTCCTTCTACTTTCTATGGGTGATCGTATCAGGTCCCAAGACTTAAGTACAGACAATTTCAAAACCTCTCACAGGAGATCCAGAGCCATTCCCCAGCTAGCTATCTCACATAATATCCTTCAGGTATCGCAAACTTAGGTCAAAAGGGAACTTACTGTCTTTCCTCTGTTTCTTCAACACCATGCCAGCTACTGCTGCTGAGTCACTTCAGTCGTGTCCGACTCTGTGTGACCCCATAGATGGCAGCCCACCAGGCTTCCCCGTCCCTGGGATTCTCCAGGCAAGAACACTGGAGTGGGTTGCCATTTCCTTCTCCAATGCATGAAAGTATAAAGTGAAAGTGAAGTCGCTCAGTCGTGTCCGACTTTTAGCGACCCCCATGGACTGCAGCCCACCAGGCTCCTCCATCCATGGGATTTTCCAGGCAAGAGTACTGGAGTGGGTTGCCATTTCCTTCTCCAATGCATGAAAGTGAGGTTGCTCAGTCATGTCCAACTCTTAGCGACCCCATGGACTGCAGCCCACCAGGCTCCTGCATCCATGGGGTTTTCCAGGTGAGAGTACTGGAGTGGGGTGCCATTGCCTTCTCCGCAATACCATGCCTACTTTCTTAGCAAATGACACCATCGTTCTCTCTCCCTCTCTCTTTCTCGCTCTCAGTCTTTCTCTCTCTCTCTCCCTCTCTCTGCATTTTTAACTTTGACACATAATAATGTAAGTAATATTTATTAGAACTTACTAGCTGTCAAGCCCTATGCTAAGCATTTTAGACACATTTTCTGATTTAAGCATTAAAACAGCCATATAAGGTTTCAATGCATTAGCAGCCTGCTTTCATAGACAGGGAAAATAAGGTTTAGAGCACTGTTAAATCACTTGCTCATGGTTCCCAGCACTACAGTATTTTTGGAGTTGTCTGCTCACCACCAGGTAACACAGCCTCCTGCTCCCTGTCACCACATCTCCCACTTCCAACTGGTCACCAAATCCATCTACATGTACCTCAAAGATAAATATTTATCAGTTCCATCCAGCCCTTTCTATTTGGTCTTGACCTTCAGTAGCTCTTACTATGATTTATTTATTTTTACTTAACAATTACCCAGTAAATCAATACTATGTACCAAGTATTATTTTAAGCACTTAAAGTAGTATTAACTCAGTTAATTCTCCTAGCAATCCCATGAGGTGGATTCTTATTATCCACAGTTTGTAGACTGGGAAACTGAAGCACAGGGCCAATAAGTAACCTGCCTAAAATCACATGGCTAATAAATGATAAGGCTGGGATCTGAGCCCAAGCAATCTGGAGCCAGGCTTCACACCGTGATGTCCCTACAAATAGAATTAGAGTGGTGTCCTAGGTGGTTTCCCTCCCTTCAGCAGTTCTCTACCCAGTCTCAACAAATTCTCCAGAATTTGCTTCACAAAAGTGTAACTTCAGTCCTTTCCACCACTGTCTCCCCCACTGATTTGCTCTGGTTAGAGCCATGGTGGCCCTTTGTGATCTGCAAGCAAAATAAGATCCAGATCACCTTTCCCATCGTGCACTACTCACATCAATCCAAAGCCACTGCTTTGCCAGGCACTATTTCCAGTCGCTGTGTCCTTACAAACGTCCTTATCAACCATGAAATGCCCTTCTCCGATGAAATCAGTCCACTCATCCTTCAAGACACAAATGTCACCTCCTCTTTATTTCTTTCGTTTAGCATGTGATCATGTTACATTCTAATAATTGGCAACCCCCTCCCTTGTACACCTTCCTGCCCTGTGTCCTTCACATCTGAGATAGAGCTGGTAAACCCTCTAAAGCTGACACCGATCTTGTACCGCAGTCCAGCCCTATCAGTGATCGTAGTGGGCTCACAGTCCACACTTGCTGAATGACACTGTGGGATTTACGTGATTCATCCAGAGCCTCAAAGGAAGATGTTGGAATATTAGTGCTCTGAAATTCCAACCTGAGCAGTGGGTGAGTGGTTTTAAAAAAGTAAGAAAGAGATTAAAACCTTGCGTTTCTTTCCACGGACAGAATCAGAGTTAAGTATGAGTATACACAATTTGAAAAAGAATTAGACTGTCCTTTAGGGGAGCTTTCTCTTTGTTTGACATTCACGGCACAACTGCAGCTGCTGCCTGGTAGGCAGAGCATACATGTGACTCCCCCACCTTCCTGGGGCTTGTATTTCTCCAGAGAGTAGGACATCTGCATGGAATTCATGCTCACAAATATTCCACAAACATTCACTGATGTCTTTTCATGGTTAGTTAGCTCTTGTGGTTTCTTTTTCCCATTTTTGTTACTGGTGTCTTTTGTTTCCTACTTTTTTTATCTCTAGTTTCCGAATAACAGTAAATATTTTTGGAGCACTTTCCATGAACTTGGCACCCTTCTAAGGTTTCTGAAATCATTCGTGGACTTCTGTCTTGTGAGCATCAGAGTAAAAGAAAATGTTGAATTTGAAGATCCACCAGGCAGTAAACATCTTTAAATGTATACATGTGCATCCTGGTGCTCTTATCATGTCAGCTGGGATTCCAAACACGGGACTTCAGTGTTGGGAAACATGCACAGTCCTGCTTCTGAAAGACACCACTGGGCACAGTACACATTCCCGCCAACAGTACACAAGGGTGTCCGTTTCCTTTATCTTTGCCACCAGTCAGTACTGACATGCTTTTTCATTTTTGTTAATGTAAAGACTAAAAATTGTCACGAATTATTCCCGTTTGCAGATCCACGCCTTTAGAGAGATGAACATCTTCTCAGCTGTAATTGGATATTTTCAGTTCCTACTTGGTGAGTCTTTGTAAACTGTTAACCATTTACTACTGGATTTTATTTTTTGGACCACTTTGAGGATGCTTTTAATACTAATACTTAGAGCTGATCGTCACCACTGCTCAAGGTTGAGGAGGGGGAGATAGAAGTAACTAAGTATACATCAATGGAGCATTGCTCAACTGAATTATGACACTTCCATGCTCTGGAATATTGTGTTTAAAAAGGATGGGTTAGTCTGGTGGGTCTGGGACCTATTGCAAGTAAAAATATTCAAGTTATAGTCTATTTAGCATGATACCATGTAGAAATTAGAAAATAAACTATTATGTGCATTTCTATATGTATATACATAAAGCATAAATATATATATGCAAATATACATTTTTAGCTACCATTATTATATATAAATGTATTTGAACATTTACTTTATATAAATAGAAAACATCTTATATATAAAATAGATATCTTTATAAGAATACAGGGAAAGTTGTGAAAGGGTACACACAAATTAATATCTTCAGGAAACTGGGATTCAAGGGGAGGAAGAAGTGGGCACATTTTCCTTGTAAGCCACTGTATTTGATGATTTCCTTCAATGAGCATATGTTAATGATTTTAGTGATTAAAAAAAAAAAAACTAACAAAAATGGTGGGAAGAGGTTTAAAAGAACACTAACCATGTACCCAAAGCCCCTTGTATAAAGGTATTTAGTCCCAGAACATTTTTTATGTGCCAGAAACTGGAAAATGTTTTACCTTTCATTACCTTACTTTATCTTCAAAAAATAGTTCAGTTCCCTTAAATTACAGTTTAGAGGACCCTGCAGTTTTCTTCTTCCAGGTTATCGATGACATGTATGTAAATAAAATACATCCAAAGCTAAGGGCACATTAATAAATCTGAAAATCTTGGAAGGTGAGTAAGCCAAAGGAGAATGAAGGGAAAAGTCTTCAACGGGTGTGTCCTGCCAGGGCCAGGCTGGATTTTCCCGGAGCAGCTACCTTGGGGGTGGGATGCACACTGGGGCCCTGAGAAAGCTTCCCAGATGAAAATGTTTCTCAGTCACCCAACTGCCCACTGATTACAAACATTCTGCCAGGACAGCTTTTCATTTCTTTTGCTTAAGTCTTTTCTTCTCCTCTTCATAAAAGAAAATTCCCCTAGGAGAGGCTGTATACCAAGACTGATGAGCAATTTGCACCTCACTGAGAATGAGTTTGTTCCTTTCTCAACAGTAGGATTTAATAAGAGGGAAAGGTTTGGGAGACACTGACAAATGGGGGAGGGCATAAGGATAGCACCAGAGGAAGAAATTAGAAGCTAGGGGCACAGGGAAATAAAAACTGTGCCTAAATCACTTTTTTTGCCTGAGGCTAAACAACTCTCTGTATTGAGTATTAGTTGCTCAGTCGTGTCTGACTGTTTGCGAGCTGATGGACTGTAGCTCGCCAGGCTCCTCTGTCCATGGAATTCTCCAGGCAAGAATACTGGAGAGGGTTGCCATTTCCTTCTCCTGGGGATCTTCCCAACCCAGGGATCGCACCCAACCCAGGGATCGAACTCAACCGAGGGATCGAACCCAGGTCTCCTGCATTGTAGGCAGATTCTTTACCATCTGACCCCCCCCAGGGAAACAACTCTCTGTGACAGTAGCCTATTCTGGTGGGAATGGAGAAGTAGGACGGATAAGAGAAGACAGGACTCACATAGTTCAAACCCACTGACAGCCAATAGGTTTGAGTTTTCAGTAGATGAATCACCAGTGGCCATCCTCCCTTTCAAAGCTTTTTCTTTTTTAATTCGCCATCATTTAACACCATCTTCCATGTTTCAAGAAAGAGACTAGGTATGTAAATGTGTATATAAATGATATTAAATCAGTACAAGTCAGACTCAGCCAGGTCATTTAACATACCTCAGTGACAACTCTTTTCAACAGTAACACGAGCAGACTACTACTCACCTCAGAACTCTGGGGAGGACTGAATGAAGCAAGGCCCACTCGGCATGATGCCCGACCCTCGGTAGAAGTTAGCGCCATTCCCGTTGACCTGAGGAGGCCCAAGCAGTCCAAGGAAAGGTCGGGGCTCGGGACAACCGCCCTCCTTCTCGATTAAGGCCAAAGTATTTTTGGATGCACAATCCGTGTTAATTTGCGTAATCTCTCGCCTGTTCTGTGCTTATTCTGGGGATAAATAGATGACTTCAGCCATCAGCACTGTCACTCCCGTGCGTGCCAGGAACATGTATCAAAGAAAGAACCAAAGAAAGAAGGAAAGGGGAAGGAAAGAGGAGGAGGAGGAAGAATAAAACTGATGTGCTGAACAAGCTACTACACAAACTACTGCTCCTCATAACTTGACTGGCATTCATGTAACACACCACATCGAGGAGCAAGGACCCCAGTATAACCCCAGGAATATGGAGGGTCTCCAGTATATTAAGCAGGTTCTCCCACCCTCCTTGCTGCTGCATTTTGCCCACAAGTGTCAGGCTGGCACTAGACCAAGAAAATCTTATCTGCTTTCTGGTTTGGATGGTCCGTTCACTTTACCACATGGAGTATCACAAGCCCTTTATGTTGTGTGGACGATATTATTCCACACCCAGCTGGGTCATTTTTCAAGATCCCACATCCAGGCATGAGTCAGACTGAAAATGAGTAACTCATCCTGCCAGGCAAAAAATTACTTACAAACTGAAAGAAGAAAGTACCACCACATCTTAGATAAATCTAGCAAAAAAATCAACTTCTAAAGTCTTGTTTGGTTGGGAAGGGTGGAGAGAAGTATTGATAAAGGAGACAAAGGGGTTTAAAGGTTAATTTTGTCTGGTCTATTTTGCCTCCCTTTTATTATCTAGATGTCTTGTTCTTTCTCTCTTGGTTGCTCTGGCTTTTCCTCTTTCATGCATCAGAAGTCTTTCTCTTTAATTTCCAATATTAAAGCGCGCGCACACACACACACACACACTCCTCCGTCCTTCCCCTATTCCCCTTGTGTGTGCTAAGTTGCTTCAGCAGTGAACTCTTTATGACCCTCTGGACTGTAGCCTACCAGGCTCCTCTGTCCATGGGATTCTCCAGACAAGAATATTGGAGATGATAATGCCCTCTTGCAGGGAATCTTCCTGATCCAGGGATCGAACTCTAGTCTTTTATGTCTCTTGCATTGGCAGGCGGGTTCTTTACCATCAGCACCACCTGGAAAACCCAAGCATATTTTAGCAGCATACAAAATACCTAAAATTCAATGTAACTGCAGGCTCAATAAAGCACAATCCAGATTTCTATTACAAAAACAAAATAACCAGAGTTACAGAAAACCATCTCCCCACCCTAAATCAGGGATTTCTCTTGAACCTTGGAGGTACCACTTGTGATCACTTCCCTATTGTGTATCCTTAGTAACAGACTTAAAACTAATCATTATTCTTTCTTTACATGGCACACATACACACACATACCCTACGAAAAACAAAACAGTTTAAGGGGAGAAGCCATGAGAAAGAAAATTCATAGTCGGATAAAGAACAAGCATCACCCAGAACGTCAGGCAGTTTCTGTTCTGTTCTCCTATGCAGCAAACGTTCTGGAAGAGCTGTCTATGTCTCCTGTCTGCTCTTCTCCATTACCCATCTAATCCCTCCTCTATTACGTTTTCCTCCATCATCTCCAAAACCTCCTTTGTAAAAGTCACCAGTGAGATCACTGACCTTGTAAACACAGCCAGGGAACACTTGTGTGTCTCAACACCCTTTGGCACCGTGGGCCACGGTCTCTTTCTCCTTTACCCTGTGGCCACTCTCATCGTCTTTTCTGCTCAGTCCACAGACACTCCTCCTGCTATGGATCTTTTCCATAAAGTTGCCTCCTCCTCCGATGGGTCTTCTCTTCCTTTCCTTCCCTTTTTTTACCTTTCCTTTCCTTTTGGCCTTTCATTCTTCTGTTGCTTCTTTCTCTGATACATGTCCTTGGCACTCATGGGAAGGACTGGAGTGCCAAGTGCTGATGGCTGGAGTCATCTCTTTATCCCCAGAATAAAGTTAGAATTCTCTGGGCTCCTTCCCCCTCCATCTACCCGCTCTTTAGAGGATCTCATTCATTCCGTAGCTTCTAAAACATGTCTGTTGATGATTCCCAAATTCATAGAGCTGTCTTCAAAGCTTCAGTCTCATATGTACCACTGCCTCTTTGTTAGCTGTATTCCGTAGCTCTTTCAAAGATACCACAACTGAAAAGTTACTCCTGACTCTCTCAGATCCTCATCCACTGATCCCCACTCCAAACCCTCCCACTCACTGTTCTCTACTTGAGTAAATGGCACCAACAGAAACTTGGGTATCATTCTTGATCGTGTCCTTAGCCCTACATGCGCGCATGCACACCTACACAGACACAGAATAATGTCAAGCCATCAGCATATCTTGAAAGCTTCTCCTTCAAAATACAGCTCACCACACTTGCCCTCCAACTTGTACCTGTCACCATCCCCTCTTACCTGGACTATGACCTATTAAAACAACTTGAAAATTATTCTCTCTGCTTCCACTCCTGCTGTCTCTCTTTCTCCTATCCCCAGAAAGGACCAGAAAGTTCTTTTTAAAATGCAAGCTATACCTGTGTCCCACTTAGTCTTTGAATAACTTCCTCTCCTCTCTGAAAAAAAATGCAAACTATCACCAGGGCTTCGTGGCCTACATGATCTGGACTCTGCCTGACCCTCCAGCGGCATCTAACGCCATACTCTCTCCCCTTTACCATCACTGGTTCACACCATCCCCCTAACAATTCCTCGGAAAGTCTAACCTCTTTCACTCAGAGCCTTTGTACCTCCTGCTGCCCTAGGGGCCTCTACCTAGTGCCCTTCCCTGGACCTTCCTACGTCTGGTCCTTTTCTCTCTAAGATCCTAGTTTAGGAGGAGTCAACTTTTTAGAAAGGCTGTCTAACTTAGGCCCCAAGCCCCGCCACTCTTCATCAAGCGCTTTACTTTGCAGCACTTATTACTGCACATGTCATGCTATTGTGATAGCCAGACTGTAATAAGGGCCCCCAGTGAGTCCCAGCTCCTGCTATTCACATGCTTCTGTAGTTCTTCCCACACTAGACCAAGATTGAGGTGCATACCAGTAGAATATCGGAGTGATGATATGTCATTTCCGAGACTAGATTATAAAAGACACTGCAGCTCCCATCTTATTCTCTTTTGCTCTCTTTCCCTTCTTAGATAACTTGCTCTGGAGGAAACCAGGTGCCACGCTGTAAACAGTTCTATGGAGGGTTCCACGTGCTGAGTTTCGAAGCCTGTGGTCAACCGCCATACAGGTGAGCATAGAAGTTGATTCTCAGGCCGGTGAAGCCTTGTGATGATGTTCACAGAGCTGATAGTGTGACTTCAACTTCATGCAAAACTCTGAGCTAGTTCAGTTCAGTTCAGTCGCTCATTCATGTCCAACTCTTTGTGACCCCATGGACTGCAGAACGCCAGACTTCCCTGTCCATCACCAACTCCTAGAGTTTACTCAAATTCATGTCCATCCAACCATTAGTGATGCCATCCAACTATCTCATCCTCTGTGGTCCCCTTCTCCTCTCACCTTCAATCTTTCCCAGCATTAGGGTCTTTCCAAATGAGTCTGTTCTTTGTATCAGATGGCCAAAGTATTGGAGTTTCAGCTTCAGCATCAGTCCTTCCAATGAATATTCAAGGCTGATTTCATTTAGGATGGATTGTTTGGATCTCCTTGCAGTCCAAGGGACTCTCAAGAGTCTTCTCCAACACCACAGTTCAAAAGCATCAATTCTTTGGCACTCAGCTTTCTTTATAGTCCAACGCTCACATCCATACTTGACAACTGGAAAAACCATAGCTCTGACTAGATGGACTTTGTCAGCAAAGTAATGTGTCTGCTTTTTAATACGCTGTCTAGGTTGGTCATAACTTTTCTTCCAAGGAGTAAGCATCTTTTAATTTCATGGCTGCAATCACCACCTACAGTGATTTTGGAGCCCAAGAAAATAAAGTCTGACACTATTTCCATTGTTTCCCCATCTATTTCCCATGAAGTGATGGGACCAGATGCCATGATCTTAGTTTTCTGAATGTTGAGCTTTAAGCCAACTTTTTCACTCTTCTCTTTCACTTTCATCAAGAGGCTCTTTAGTTCTTCTTCACTTTCTGCCATAAGAGTGGTATCATCTGCATATCTGAGGTGATTGATATTTCTCCCAGCAATCTTGATTCCATCTTGTGCTTCTTCCAGCCCAGCGTTTCTCATGATGTACTCTGCATAGAAGTTAAATAAGCAGGGTAACAATATACAGCCTTGACCTACTCCTTTCCTGATTTGGAACCAGTCTGTTGTTCCATGTCCAGTTCTAACTGTTGCTTCCTGACCTGCATTCAGATTTCTCAGGAGAAATCAGGTGGTCTGGTATTCCCATCTCTTTCAGAATTTTCCACAGTTTATTGTAATCCACACAGTTTTGGCATAGTCAATAAAGCAGAAGTAGATGTTTTTCTGGAACTCTCTTGCTTTTTCCATGATCCAATGGATGTTGTCAATCTGATCTCTGGTTCCTCTGCCTTTTCTAAATCCAGCTTAAACATCTAAAAGTTCACAGTTCATGTAGTGTTGAAGCCTGGCTTGGAAAATTTTGAGCATCATTTTGCTAGTGTGTGAGATGAGTGCAATTGTGCTGTAGTTTGAACATTCTTTGGCATTGCCTTTTTTTGGGATTGGAATGAAAACTGACCTTTTCCAGTCCTGTGGCCACTGCTGAGTTTTCCAAATTTGCTGGCATATTGAGTACAGCACTTTCACAGCATCATCTTTCAGGATTTGAAATAGCTCAACTGGAATTCCATCACCTCCACTAGCTTTGTTCACAGTTATGCTTCCTAAGGCCCACTTGACTTCACATTCCAGGATGTCTGGCTCTAGGTGAGTGATCACACCATCGTGATATATATAGATAGATAGATAGATAGATAGATATATACACACACACACACACATATATATATATGTATATATATCACTACCAATTCATTATCTGTCTTCCCTACTGGAAAGTCTAACATTCACTCATTGTTATATCACTGCCTAAAAATTTTGCCCTGCACACAAGCAGTCATTCAGCAGGTTTCTGCTACTATTCTTACCATCAATAAAACATTAGTTTATCATTGAATAGTTTAAAAATACCTGTATTTTCTCAGTTACTTCTGTGATTAACAATAAACTAGGTATTCTTTCCATTTCATGATGAAAAGTCTGAGGCTCCAAGACTTCAGACGATTTGTTCACGGTCACACCGCCCACTACATTACAGAGTTGGTGCTCCATCCTGGGCTTCTGTCTCCAAGCCTGGTGTTCTTTTCCCTACACGCACTGACCTCTCATCTGTCAGCCCTGGAGTATGAGCTCTGTCATCCTGACGTTCACCTTTCTGCCCAAGGCACCCAGCACGTTGGCCTCCTGAGGCAGCTACCTCTCACTCATCCAACCTGTGACTTGACTCATCCAACCTACCTGACCCAGTTATCAACACTGTGCAGGAAAATGCCTAAAGTAGGAGCACAGAATTGTTTATCCCTCTCTGAAAGGGTAAGAAAAATGTATTACATGGCTTTCCTTTCAAAGCCTTCCAAAACTATAAAAAGAAGTGAGAACATGCTTTAAAAGTCCCCAGGACTCAATTTTAAGTATATTACTAAGTTTCAAACTCTCTGAGGACTTCTAAAAATGGATATTTTCATCATTCCTTTCATAGATATTATTTGAAATACAGCAAGTTTTGAGTATCTGCAGTGATTTACCACTAAAGAGATTACTTAAAAGTCCTCCTCTCTCCTGCCCAAGTTAATCCCAATTTGGTACAGGAAGAGCTTATGTTTGGCCAAACTCAACACTAAGTGATCCAGAAAAGGATTCACTACTAAATCAGAAGACTTTTTTTTGTTTCATTCTTCAGTCAAATACAACCTTATGTCAAGTGATGAAAAAGATTTCAAATGCATATATTAAAATAATTCACACTAAAAATTATTTTTCTTTAAAATGTTTTGGCATTACATGTTCCTGATAATTCCCATTATTATTTCTTGTGCACTTATAAGAAAAACTTGGCCTTGATATAGAATTATTTTAATCAAATTAGAATCCCAGATTTGCTTCAAAAACATTCTTGAATATGTGGCCCCCAATTTATCATGTGTAAGATGAGGATAATAAAATTCCTACCTTATTATTATTGTGAGAATTTAAGTGGTTAATATCTTATTGTTATTGTGAGAATTTAAGTGGCTATTTGGCACACAGTAATTGCTATCTTGTTGCTGTTGCTGTTCTGTCACCAAGTCATGGCGACCCCATGGACTGTAGCACACCAGGCCTCCTTGTCCCTTACCATCTCCCAGAGTTTTCCCAAGTTCACGTGCATTGACTCAGTGATACCATCCAACTATCTTATCCTCTGTCACCCTCGTCTCCTTCTGCCTTCCATCTTTCCCACCATCAGTCTTTTCCAATGAGTCAGCTCTTCACATCAGGTGACCAAAATATTGGAGCTTCAGTTTCAGTCCTTCCAGTGAATATTCAGCATTGATTGCTGGTTGGATTCTCAAGAGTCTTCTCCAACACCACTGTTTGAAAGCATCAGTTCTTTGGCACTCAGCCTTCTTTATGGTCCAACTCTCACATCTGTAGATGACTACCAGAAAAACCATAGCTCTGACTCTTTGGACCTTTGTTGGCAAAGTGATGTCTTTGCTTTTTAATACACTTGTCTAGATTTGCTGTATAAGTCCAAGCAATTAATATTGTTATTATTATTATTCATGTTTTTGCTTCCCTATCAAGTCAAGTCGCTCGCTCAGTCATGTCCAACTCTTTTCGACCCCGTGGACTGTAGCCCACCAGGCTCCTCTGTCCATGGGATTCTCCAGCTAAGAATACTGGAGTGGGTTGCCATTTCCTTCTCCAGGGGATCTTCCTGACCCAGGGATCGAACCCAGGTCTTCTGCATTGCAGGCAGACACTTTAACCTCTGAGCCACCAGGGAAGCCTTTGCTTTCCTATAATAGTATATATATCTGAAAATTTTTTAATTTATTTTTTGCATGTAAGATCCACTCAGGACATGTAAATATATACTCCATACAAATGTTTTTTCCTTTAAGGCTCTTTAAAGCAAATCATTTTTATATCCTCAATCATTCATACCCTAAAGAAAAACATTGCAGAGGGATCTTGGAGAGAGTCTGGCATATTATTGCTGGTTACACAGTGCCTTTCCTATGTCATTTGGATCAAGTGATGGCTCTAATTCTCTGCTGCTGAAGATTTCACGATCCCTAACAGTATTTCATGATCCATAACAGAAGGAGAAGTTGATAGTGATTACAGGACTGAGAGTTATCAAATGACTTAGATCTTTGAGAGATGCTGGTATAAGACTTAGTATCATTCCTCTTCTGTGCCCTGAAGGGTAAGAAGGGGTGAGAGAGATAAGCATTCTCTGACCAGACTCTCCAATCAGGGTCAGCCTCCCTGAGTCACTTCCAAGATAAAATCTACATTGCTTTATCTCACACACCTTGAGATAAGAGGGAATATTTAAAGAACAACAGACATTTGGGAGTTAATTCCAGGATATATTCATTTATATGATAGATTTTTTTCCTCATCACCAGAAATTGTCTCTCCTTGATTTCCATTTAGGAAAATTACACTTTCAGTTATTCCAGATAAACAGGTAGATAGATATTAATGTGCTAAGTTGCTTCAGTCGTGTCTGACTCTTTGTAACCCACCAGGCTCCTCTGTCCATGGGATTCTCCAGGCAAGAATACTGGAGTGGGTTGCCATGCCCTTCTCCAAGGGATCTTTCTGGCCCAGGGATCAAGCCCAAGTCCCTTGCAGCTCTTGCATCGAAGGCAGATTCTTTATCGCTGAGCCACAGGGAAGCCCAGGTAGGTAGGTAGATAGATAGAACCTCATTAATGAAGCAGTAACAAATATGTAATAAACTCATTTTCACTCTTAATAGGAATCAAACAATTTGCCCAATGAAAGAAAAATTTCTGAGAAGTTTTGCATACATTTGTTGACATAACGTGAAGTCTACGTACTGCCAACAAAAATGATTTTACATAAACCATAATGAAGACAGTTCAAAAAGGGAAGCAAAAGACTCATTAGTATCTTGCCAGAGCAGCACTTTACTCCAAAGAGTCTAATTCCAGAGGCTGGATTTTTTAACTCTGTGCTATACTATGTGCCACTCTGGTAGACTCCAATTCTACCCTCTTTGACAATGACAGAATTCTCTAGCTCCAGCATCAGTCTCTTTCTTGAGTCCCAGGTCCATATTCCTAACTGCCTACAGGGCATTTGTACCTAACAGAAAACCTCAAAAAATGTAACTACTAGTCAATCATTCTTGCCTCAATGTTTCCATAACCCTTTGGATAGACTTCCATTATGGTCCTTATCAGACTACAATTTAAAGATCTACCTATGTTTCAGTCTCATTGCCTAGAACATGAGCTCCCAGAATTCAGAGGCCTTTTAATAAAGCTCTATGTTCTTAGTTTTAGCACATGACAAATATTTGATAAATGTGTAATGAACACAGATCTGACTGAATATCGACATTTATGCCAGGTTAATAGGAACAGAGTAATAGCAGACAGAAAAGACAGTCTTGGTGAACGGATGGGAGCAGGGAGGAGAATAAGCAGGTACAAAGGGTCAGGGTATAAAGCAGTCATCAGTATACTGCCTAACCTACCTTCACCACATACCTGACACCTGGAGTCGAAACCACACGAAGCTCCAAACTCTCACCACTGCCTTTGTCACTTTTATGTCGAATCTCTTGGTAATGGGTTTTGTCAGAGTGTGGGAGAATTTCATGTTCAAAGCCTCAGAGAAACCTGATACTTCTTCCTTTACAATGGGTCAAATGTCAAGCAGTGAACATAAAGTGGTTGATTTGTAAAACCTGCATCAAGATATTTTGGCCCCTTGGAGTCTCACTCAAGTCAAAAATGTCCTAGCGTGTTAAGATAACCAAAGATGTCATCTACAAAAGCTATCAAAGTTGATTCTCACACAGCTCCAAGATGTTTCTACAGAATTTCCAGGGAAAAGAGTTCACCCTGCCCTCATTGAACAAAGTACTATTCTAATGCAACAAAATCTCCAATATTTAGAAGGGCATGTGGGTTCAGAAACATAGGGTTGTAAAAGATGCTATCAATAGGGTGACCATGTAACTTATTTTCCAAATGAGACACTTGTGAAATGGGACACAAAAATGACACTGAGACAGGCGTGTAAACAGGGACTGTCCCAAGCACACCCGGACTTGAGGTTATCCACGCTGGGGAGAAAGGCTCAGGGAACTAAGAGTATATCCACAACTCTGTCCTCATGCATTCCCATGTTGATAAGTAAGTGTAGAAAGTTCTAAGTTGGACCTTACTAACTCTGAGTTTATGCTAAATACAGAAACTTCGGTTGGTTTTTGTATCTAATTTGATTCCTTTATCAACCACCAGTTTGGAATATTTGGGAACAGAGACACGATGGATTTTGACCGTTCTATGCAAATCCTCTCTATCCAATTATTCATTCAGTCTTTCAGCGAGCTTTGGTTGAACACCAGTTGTAATTTGGGAACTAATAGGAGCTCTGGGGAGGGCAGTTACCAAAATGAATGAGATATGCCTCCCTTCAAAGAGTCTGTGTAACGATAGGGAGATACCTTAAACCAGGTAATTGTTAATGCAATATATTCAAATGCCAGAAGCACATATTTCCCAAGAGGGGATATATGGCTAGTTAAAATTCCTGAAGCTGCTGGCATCTCTCATTACACTATGGCATCTTATTTCATGTAAATTGTCATTCTCCCTTGCCTCACTTTTATTACTGAGTTCTACTTGTATCTTAGTTCACAACATGCACTTAAGATTTATAAAATTACATGTATTTAAATATCTTCCAGAAGTCAAGTTGTTAACTAAAAAAGAACGGTCCTCTTTCTTCCCTTTCTTCTAGCTTTAAATTACATGGTTCTGTGATTCCCCTTTGCCTTTTCTTCCACATGAGTAAAGGTTTGCTTTGCAGGAGTACTTATTAGGAAAGTATGACCATTTCAGCTAAATTGCAAAATACACCACACAGGTTTGAGTGGGAAGCCTGATGAATGAACAGTCTGAAATTCTCCTTCACATTAGTACTGCTGAAATGCCTCAGCTTACAAGGCCACATTTTTATGAGCTTCTCTTTTTAAGAATTTCAAATTCTCTTCTGCAGACCAAATCAGCTCCTTTCTGAGAGTTGCATGTGCTTCTATTTTCCCTGATGGTTTCAGAAGTAATTAACACCTCAGGTTTTGTATTTGCCCAATCATCTAAGGATTGCAAGACAGATCACATACATTGGCTCAATTCCCTGGTTTCATTTCCTTTGGAACCAAGAAAGCTTTCCAAGTGGGTATGTTTATTTGAGGAAGGTGAACAGTGAAATTCACGTATGCACTTGCATATCTGATGTCTTCTACTATTGCCCCCATTTTACATATGGTAGAACAAAATTTAGGCACCATCTGTGACATTGCTTATACAGCAATCTCTTCTCTGTTCTCCTAAGATCCAATCCCTTGCTCCCCTCTCTTATAACCCGAGCACCCACCGCTGGCTACCTGACCCTACTCCCTTGCCATAACCAATGGGTCCAGAGGGAGCATCTACTCAAACTGAGTTAATGTCCAACTATCAATCTCACCAAAACTAACTTGTTTTGGGGAGGCATTCTTTGAGGTTCCCTGGTAGCTCAAGTGGTAAAGAATCCACCTGCAATGCAGGGGACCCCAGTTCGATTCTTGGGTCAGGAAGATCCCATGGAGAAGAGATATGCTACTGTACACCACTGTATTCTTAGGCTTCCCTGGTAGCTCAGATGGTAAACAATCCTCCTACAATGCAGGAGACCTGGGTTCGATCCTGGAAGATTCCTCTGGAGGAGGGCATGGCAGCCCACTCCAGTATTCTTGCCTGGAGAATCCCCATGGACAGAAGAGCCTGGTGGGCTACAGTCCATGGGGTCGCAAAGAGTCAGACACAACTGAGGAACTAAGGCCAGCACAGCACAGGCATTCTTTAGTATTATTTGAAAACTGCTGAGAGAGATAGTCATTCCTCTCTCACAGAGAGATAAAAATGTGTAAAATTTATCTATATAGTCAGTGCACTTGGGGGTTTCATGTTCTTGCCACCAGTAAATTATCAATCTTCTTATTTTTTACATTCAAACTTCCTTTTTTCACAGACTATTTTTATCATTTTAACTTGCATTTTCTGAATATTAATAAGATTGAGTTTCATTTCCTATGTTTGTTGGCCATTTGATCTTCTATGAATGCTTTGCTCATATCCCTTGTGCATTTTATCCAGGGATGTTGGTCTTATTGAATTTTTAAGCTCTTTAGAGTTTATGAATATTCATTTTTATGAGTTTGATGCATTGTTTCTCCAATTTAAAAATGAGACTGTTATAGTTAGTATCTAGATGTATATTGTTAAATTAATAAACAAGGAGACCATTAGACTGAGGTAGCTCTAACATCATAGTGACCTATATAAGCAAACCAAAGGCCAAACCCCAAGGTTATGAAATCAGAACACTAAAGCCAGCCAATCACAAACAGCCAACTATTAATAGGTTTTAAGCTACAGCCAATCAATAATTACTTTGCTTCTACCTTTTCTCTGTAAGAGTCTCTCCCCAGTTACTGTTGGCAGAGTATTGCTATCCACTTCCAGTTTGGCACTGCCTGATTGGAATCCATTTTTGCTGAGGTAAATTCTTACAATGTTTAATATGCTTCTATTTTACTTTTAATGTCCACATTTTCCCTGGTGGCTCAGACAGTAAAGAATCTGCCTGCAATGCAGAAGACCTGGGTTCAATCCCTTTGTTGGGAAGATCCCCTAGAGAAGGGAATGGCTACCCACTCCAGTATTCTTGCCTGGAGAAGTCCATGGATAGAGGAGCCTGGAGGGCTACAATCCACAGAATCACAAACAGCTGGACATGACTGAATGACTAACAGCAATATCATTTAAAAGAGACATACTTAAAGCAGGTAATAGGGAAAGGCTAAAGCACAAAGATGGAAATGTAAACCAAGAAAGTGCTGACAGTAACTAAGTTTGACAAAATAAAATTCAAAACAAAAAACAGACAAAAAATTTATTTGACTTTTAATAAAAGTACCAATCCACAAAGAAAATGTAAAGATCAAGAACAGTGCATCTTTATCATGTTAATAGCCAACCAATTAGCAGCATAGTTTTGAAATATAGAGACTAGAAATTATGGGAAATGCAAATCATCACATTCCTGTAAGGAGATCTCAGAACATGTGGCTCTGAAATCAACAAAGTATTAGAGGTTCTGAATAACTAGCTACTGTCATGCAGGTTTTAAGGGATAACCATAAAACACAACACTGTGTATAATAAAGGAAGAAAATGTATATTCTCAAATATCCATGACACATTTATTTTTAAAAATGTATCATCAAGCCATAAATGTATCATCAAGGCTAAACCTCATTTTATAAATAAGAAAATTTGGGAGGAGGGGCCTGATTCTGAGGGTCTTAAAATAGAAGTTGCTCATTGCAACAAAAAATAATGTCTGACCATGTCAACTGTAAATTTTAAGATACTCTTCTGAATAATTGTTGAATAAAAAACAAGTTAAAATTGAGACTACAGATTATTTAGAAATGTATGACAAAGAGAACAGTCTATCAATGCAGCTCAAGTGCTTTTTTTACACTTATACATGCTTATTAAAAAATAAGAAAGCAAAAAATAAAACATAAGTGTTCAACACTATAGTATAGACAAATTAAGGTAGAAAAAACTTAACAAAAAGAAAAAAGTAATAAATAAAACCAAAGCTTCCTTTAAAAGGCCAATGTAAGAAACAAACTTTTGTAGGCAAAAAATAGAAAAGACTCAAGTAGGAAAAAACAACAAAATTCTGTAAAGCAGTTATCCTTCAATTAAAATATAAATAAATTTTTAAAAAGTAAGATTTTAAAAAAAAGAAAAAACCCAAATAAACATCATTAGAAATAAAAAGCCAGCCATTCTACAAACATAAATTTTCAAATCCAAATTAACTGGAAGATTTTATCAGAACAAAATTTAGTTCTATCACAAATAAATTGAGTTAGAAAATTTGAATAACTTAATCTCCACAGACGGAGAGTTGAGTCAACAGACTCCAAACTTCATACTAACCCCAGTTGGTATTTTGGTAAAATACCACAAGGTAATATTTTTGTTTGGTAAAAACAAATTTTACAAAACATCTAATGAATGCACTGTAAAGACTATAATATATACAGTTATAGGACCAGAAAAAAGATAGAAAACACATCTCCAGCTCATTGGATACAAGCATAATCCTGATAGAAAAACTGAACCATTATAAAACTATACAAAAAACTACCAACTACTCTCCCTTAAGAACAAAAAAATAAAAATCTTAAATGATATGGTATTAACTCAAAATCAGCAAAATATAAAAAAATACTATTTATCAAGACCAGTGAGAGTTTATTCCAGGAATACAAATATGGCTGCTGCTGCTAAGTCACTTCAGTCACGTCTGACTCTGTGCGACCCCACAGACGGCAGCCCTCTAGGCTCCCCCATTCTCCAGGCTACTATTCATTTAAATATGAATTAATATGAATAGATTAACACAGAGTAGAAGGACATGTGCTCTTCTCCTGTGAGAGCACCAAAATCTGAACTAGCTGTTGAACAGCCATTGACAGGAGATACTGAAACCCACCAAAAAAAGATAGCCTACACCCAAAGACAAAGAAGAAACCCCAGTGAGATGGTATGAGGGGCTCAAACACAATAAAATCAAATCCCATACCTGCTGAGTGGGTGACCCACAATCTGGAGAACAAGAATACCAAAGAAGCCCTCCCACTGTTGTGGAAGTGCTAAGCCTCATGTCAGGCTTTCCAGCCTTGAGATCCAGCAAAGGGACTGGGAATCCCCAGGGAATCTGACCTTAAAGGTCAATGGGATTTGATTACAGAACTTCCACAGGGCTGGGGGAAACAAAGACTCTGCTCTTGGAGGGCATAAACAAAATCTTATTCATGCCAAGACCCAGAGGAAAGGAGCAGTGACCCCACGGGAGACAATCAGACCTACCTGCTGGCGTTGGAGGGCCTCCTGTGGAGGCGTGGGCTGGCAGTAGCTCACCATGGGGAGAGGAGCACTGGCAGCAGCAGCCCTGGAAAGGGCCCCTTGGCTGAAAGTCCTCTTAAAGGTCACCATTAACCCTAGAACCCATAGACCCCAGGGCTGGGTCACCTCATGCCAAACAACTAACAGGGAGGGAACACAACCCCACTCATCAGTGGATAATTGGATTAAAGTTTTACTGAGCACAGCCCTGCCCACCAGAGCAAAATCCAGTTTTTCCCACCACCATTCCCACCCACCAGAAACCTTATATAAGTCTCTGAGCCTCATCCATTAGAGGGCAGACAGAAGAAGCAAGAAGAACCACAATCTGCCAGTGGCTAGAACCAAAACCACATCCCAAAGAGTTTACCAGGATAAAAAAGCAGAGGGTTTTGTCCCAGATGAAGGGACAAGATAAAACCCCAGAAAAATAACCAAATGAAGTGGAGACAGCCAACCTTCCAGAAAAAGAATTCAGAGTAATAATACTGAAGATGATCCAGGATCTTGGATAAAGAATGGAAGCAAAGATTGAGAAGATGCAAGAAATGTTTACCTAAGACTTAGAAGAACTAAGTCCGTGGGGTCACAAAATGTCAGACACGACTACACTGGCATGTGATGGTAGAACAATTAAAGAACAAACAAACAGAGATGAGCAATAACTCTAGAAGGAACCAACAGCAGAATGACCCATGCAGAACAGAGAAGTGACCTGGAGGACAGGATGGTGGAGGTCACTGCCATAGAACAGAATACAGAGAAAAGAATTTTTAAAAATGAAGACAGCCTGAGAGACCTCCAGGACAACATTGTCGATGTTGTCACTCAGTCACTAAGTCGTGTCAGACTCATGGCAACCCCATGGATGGCAGCACACCAGGCTCCACTCTGTCCATGGGGTTCTCCAGGCAAGAATTCTGGAGTGGGTTGCCATTTCCTTCTCCAGAGACAATATTAAGCACACCAATATTCACACTATAGGGACCCCAGAAGAAGAAGAGACAGAAAGGATCCAAGAAAATATTTGAAGAAATATTAATAGATTAAGAAGAAAAAAAATCATATATGCATTGAACATTTACTATGCACCAAGCACTCTTCTAGACCATGAGGATATGGTAATGAATAAAACAGAAGATTTCCCTTCATGGATCTTACATTCTACTGGGAGAAGATAAACAACAAACAAACAGATAAAATATAGACTATGTCAGATGATGATACGAGCTGTAAGAGAAATGGAAAAGTAGGATAGGGAAGAATAGGGTGTTGTGAAAATTTAACGAGGTAGTCAGAGAAAGGTTTATTGAAAAACTGATATTTAAGCAAAAATCTAAAAGAGATGAGGGATCAAGAAAGAGGAAGAGAATATGAGTCAGAGACAGCAAGGAAGGCTAATCTTCCAGGGCCATGAGGGACGCTGAGGATTTGGGGTTTTGTTCTGAGGAATTTGAGCAGAGCCATGACTTGAGTTATAAATTTAAAGAAGTTTTCTGGGCGTTGTGTTAAGACAGGGGCAGAAGGAAGGCAAACACGAGGCTAATGCAAAAATCCAGACAAGAGATAACGATGGTTCAAATTGACATGTACGTGGTAGAAGTGATGGAGGTAGGAAATAATGTGGCATATACTCTGAAGGTAGAGCAGGCAGGATTTTCTATGGATTGAGTGTAAAATCTGAGAGGTATATGAGAGACAAGAATGATGCCCAATGGGACTTCCTTGGTGATCCAGTGGTTAGGACTCCATGGTTCCAGTGCATGAGGCACAAGTTCCATACCGGGTGGAATGGAACTAAGATCCCGCGTGCCATGCCATGGTCCCCCCCTCAAAATGAACAATAAGCAGGGCCTAATGGATGGCACCACTGACTCGATGGACGTGAGTCTGAGTGAACTCCGGGAGTTGGTGATGGACAGGGAGGCCTGGCATGCTGCGATTCATGGGGTCGCAAAGAGTCGGACACGACTGAGCCACTGAACCAAACTGAACTGAATGGTTAAGATTCCCGGCTTTTACTGCAATGGCTGGGTTCAATCCCTGGTCAGGGAAGTGAGATCCCTTAAGCCTTGCAATGCAGCCAAAAAAGGAAAAAAAAGAAAGAAAGAAGGGAAGAATGAAAGAAAGAAAAATCGTGAAGGAACTGCCTTACCAGCTGAATGAAGAGTACTTTAAAACATGATGTATTGGTTCAAAGAAGGACAAATGGATCACTGAGACAAATTAAAGTGCAGAAACAGATCGGTATTTACATGTGGATTTGATGCATGATATAAGTGACTTTTCAAATTAATGGGTAAAAATAATAGTGATTCAATAAATAGCATTAGAATAACTGAATATTCATATAGGAAAAACTATTTACCCCACAGTGCATATGAAAACAAATTTCAGATAAATATCTGTATTGTTCAATGTGTACCCTCTACCCATATGCAGCTATTTAACTTTTTATTAATTAAAATTAAACAAAATTAAAATTTCAGTTCTTCAGTCCCCCTAACAACATTTCCAGTGTTCAATTGTCACTTGGTGCTAGTACTACCCTATATTTCTATCATTGCAGAAGCCTCTATTGGCACTGAAATATTTCAAATATTATATAATTGTTACAGAGATAGAGAAAAATGTCTTTATTATTTTGAGGCGAAGCAGATTTTTCTAAAATACAAACCCCAGACGTCATAAGAAGGAAGACTGCCATTTTCAAAAAATAAAATGGCAGTTTTATTTCTGTTTCAAGAAAGGCATCATAAAATTCAAGGACAAATAATGGATAGAAAATATTTGCAATATATGTAAGGAAAAGAATAAACTGCTTTAAAAAAAAAGTGAGAAAAGGACCAACAAGCAAATAGAGAATTAAGTAAAGGATATGAATATTTAATGTTCAGGAAAAAATTAAGAGATGAAAAGATGTTCTACAACTTTACTAGTTAAAAGAACAATACAAATAAGACACCAATGAAACAGCAAAATTTGCTCATCAGGCAAACCCCTCTTAAAGTATCTGAGAAGTACTGTGTTGTATAAACTAACTTCAATTTGTTTAACACAATGTGTCACAAATCTGTTTATCAAGTTCTCCCCCAACCTAACTGCTTTAGCTATAGCAATAAAAATAAATAAATAAATAAAAAAGATGGCCAAGCAGAGGTTCATAGCAGCTCTATTTTAATGAAATAGGATTCCTTCGACGTAAATGATAGTATCGATACCAGCGCGCTTATAATGACTGAGGCCCTTAAATAGGTTAAATAAAATACTTTCTCTAAAGAGTACACTGTTGGTGGAAATGTAAATTGGTGCAGCCACTCCAGAGAACAGGATGGAGGCTCCTCCAAAAACTGAAAATAGAGTTGCCAATGTGATCCAGCAACCCCACTCCTGGGCATATATCCTGAGGAAACTATAATTTGTAAAGACACAGGCACTCCTATGTTCATAGCAGCACTACTCACAGTCGTCAACACGTGGGAAAAACCTGAGTGTCCACCAACAGATGAATGGGCAAAGAAGACGCAGTGCATAGTTACAAAAGTGAACAAAAGTGTCGTTTGCAGCTACACGGATGGTCCTAGAGATTATCATACTAAGGGAAGTAAGTCAAAAAGGGTAAGACAAATACCATACGATATCATATATATGGAATCTAAAAATGACACAAACGAACTTACTGTGAAACAGAAATAGACTCACAGACACAGAAGACTTGTGGTTGGAGGATGGGGGACGGATGGATTGAGAGTTGGGGTTAGCCAATGCAACTATGATACGTAGAATGGATAACAATAAGGTGTTACTGTAGAGTACAGGGAACTACATTCAATATCCTGTAATAAACCATAGTGCAAAAGAATGTGGAAAAGAATACAGAAAAACTATATATGTGTGTGTATTTGAATCGCTTTGCTTTACACCAGAAACTAACACATTGTAAATCAACTCTATTTCAATTAAAAAAATACCCTAATATTTTTACTGTAATTATTTAGTATTTTCACAAATAATACAGAGATCATTCTTAACTGTTTACTAAATTATAAATTCTGACAGTGTGATTTAAATTTAAAGCTATCTCTCTTAAAAAAAAAAAAGCTGTGGTTAGCTTCCTTTATTTGGTCTCAAGTGGGAAGCAGGATTTTATTCTCCATATATCAAGAAGACAAATGAAAATTTTGGCAGAGAGCAGGTGGGAGGATGCCACAGAGACTTGTAATTTGAAAGCCTCAATGAAATTGTTTTTATATCTTTGGGAATATGCCTTCGCCTCTACCTGAGAATCACAAATTAAAACAATGTACTTTGGGCCAAGACAAATTTTTAGCTTCTAATTTCTATTAATTTGCAAAGAAGTCTCTCATCAGTGTATTTGTCCAGTCTAATTTTCTTACATAACATTCTGACATTTTACTCCATAATAGTAAAAAGCAATCTTACCTGAAATTCAACCTATTTGCAAAAAAGTTTTACCAATCTAATTTTTTCTATCAAAAGGTATCTTTTCTACTTTCCAGAATAATTTTTAAAGTTTCTATTGAAACATTTTCCAAATGCCATGTTTGTAAATAAATTACAAAAGTGGATAGTTTGAACTCCATCTGCCTTTCTTGAGAATTAAGAATGCCTTAGTAACTTGAATTGCAAAATAGTTTAAGAACGTGTGTCTTCAGTAGAATAGAGACATATTATTTATTTATCAATTGCTTTGTTGTAGAAGGAGTATGTTAATACTATAATTACTTAATCATTTTTTATATAACTAGATATGTTCATGAATGGAAAATTCAAGATGATTATTTTTATTATTCCCTGCCCTTAGAATCCTATTCACTACTCTTTTAAAATATGGTTACTTTATGTACTAGAGGTCACTGAAATATACACCTTAAAATGGTGGATTTTATGTGAATTTCATCCCAATCTCAGAAAAACCTGATTACTTCATTATCAGTCAGATCTTTTAAAATTAGCTTAAGATGCTAAAACAAATCATTCTCCCTAATAACTGGCTTTTAAACAACAAACGATTCCTTTGAAGTACCAAGCTCCATCACAGACGTCCTCCTCACTGTAGTTCTATAAATTACAGGCTATTTATTTTGTATTGAACTCTTCCCCAAAACGCTGTATTTTTGGATGCACAGTACTGTAAAACGAGCATTCTTCACTGCCGATGGTAAAGCCACTGTCCTAATCTGCCGTTCCGTTTAAAATCTGATAATAATGGTTACTTTACCTCAAGAGAAATCCTACAGGCAAACATGTCATGAGTGGCCCAGTTTGACTGAGAACAGATCCAAGCCACTGGTCATCAAGGGTAAACACTTAAGACATTTAACCCAGTCCAACAGTACTAAATGGAAGGAGATGGTCATCTGGATTATGAATCACCTAATTGACATGTCAGAAAATAAGCATTTTATTGACAGAAGGTGATTGTAGGGGAGAGTCATTTTTCATGTAAATAGCCAGATACCTTCCTTCTCTCTCTTTGTATTTGTACTTGGGGGGTGGGGGCAGCGAGTGGAGGGGGGTGGTGAGAAAAGAAGTAATCCTCCTCTACAATTTACAATTTAGTAGCACTTGAAATGTAATAGTTTATTTCTTGCTTTGGCTTTTGTTTCAACAGCTCTTCATAAATCTGTAACTGTTTACGGTTTCTAAACAAATCTCAGTTTTTTACAAGAGATTTTTAACTTTCTCTGTAACTCTTATCAGTAAAGAAGTAATTTAAGAAGAAACGTTGATATTACTCCCTTGCCCACCGCTTTCTCAGTTGGACAGGTTTCACCGGTTAGTATGACAACGGCATTGTAAAAAACGCACATCCTACACACACCTCTGGCTTCCCAGGTGGCGCTAGTGGTAAAGAACCTGCCTGCTGAGGCAGCAGACGAAAGAGAGTCAATCCCTGGGTCAGGAGGCAACCCACTCCAGTAATCTTGCCTGGAGGATCCCATGGACAGAGGAGTCTGGAGAGCTACAGTGCATAGGGTCACACAGAGTCAGACAAGTGTCTGAGCACGCACGCACGCATGCCACCCCCCACCACACACACCACCACACACACACATACACATACATTTGTTTACAACCTGTAAGATTCTTGAGGTTAGGAGCCTGTAAACCCATGTTTACATTTTCTCCTAACCCCACTCTACCCCTTGTCGACTTAAAAAAAAGCACAACATGAGAGTTGCAAGTTAAGTTTTATTGGGGCAAAATGAGGACTGCAGCCTGGGAGACAGCCCCTCAGACAGATCTGAGAAACTGCTCCAAAAAGGCAGGGGGGAAGGTCAGTGTATATCATCTGACTTTGGTGAAGAGGGATTTCATGCAATCAAGCACGTATTTTTCCAGAAAGTGTCTGCTAATATGGTGAAGCTTTCTGCTAGTCACAAGGAACAGTCCTCACCATGAAGGATTTTAGTGCTTTTCCTAGATATGAGAAAATACAAGAATCGGCCTCATAAAATCATCACCTGAAAGTATCTAACTATCTATAGAGAGCACAGGGGGCCTCATTTCTGCTTTCCATCCTGAACTCTTTCCAGAGGGATTGAAGGTCAGCAGCTGCAGCAGCACATGATTTAATCCTTGTTAGAGGTGGATGGCAAGTGCCCATGGCAAGTGCCAATTTGTAGTTAGACACCCATTTGTGTTTATACATAGTAGCTATTATGGATTAATAAGATGGATGAAAGACAGTGTTAGTTGCTCAGTCGTGTCTGACTCTTTGTGGCCCCAAGGAATTCTCCAAGCAGGAATACTTGAGTGGGTTGCCATTCCCTTCTTCAGGAAATCTTCCCAACCCAGGGACTGAACCTGGGTCTCCTGCATTGCAGGCAGATTCTTTACCATCTGAGCCACCAGGGAAGCCCTAATAAAATGAACAATTATTTTTAAATTGAGCCAAACCATTGCACTGATTTCTTGGTTAAAAAACATATTTTAATTCTAGTGTATGTAATAGGCATTCAATAAATATTTAAGGATGTCAAGCTAACTGAATTCTCTCATGTGATCAGGTTTTCAAACTCCTTCATCTCCAAAAAGATGTTTCATTCCATACTGCATATTGATATATTTTCTATCTTCTAAAATCCTTTTCTAAGAGGAGTAGAGCTTTAGCTTGACTTACTTCTTTATTAAATCTTGGCTGAATAAGATCTTTAATATACTCCAGCTGACCTTGTAGAAATTATCATTCTCATCTTATGAGTAAATTAGTCACACTCAAAACTTAAACTTCAGACTTTACACATGGCTGATAGCACAAAGCGGAGAAGCCCACGGTATAAACTTCAATTAAATAAACAATAAACTAAGTAACACATATGTAGAAATCAGAAGTGTGAGAGTTATATTTGTAAGAAACACTACTACGATTTTGAAACACTAATATGTCATTTAGTATTATATTAATTTTTATGCCAAGTTACAATTTTCTTCTTATTTACCTTATAATTTATACAAATTATTGAATTTGGGATTTGTCTTTCCTCTTCTTCCCCACCCACCCCAAGGAGAGAATGCCTAGTAGTTTCTGTTCTTTTTCTACATGTATGGGGAGGGGAGGTGTATAATATCAATAAATATTGAAAACTCTAGATCTGTTCCAGTTGACAAACAATGGCCCCCAGGAATGTTTGGCCACTTCCAAGTACGCTTTTCTCCTTTAAAGAAAAGAAGATTCAAAAAACAACGCTCTTAAAGCAGGTGGTCTTTACAAGTCAATCTTCAGCCTCTCAAGGGAGAATACAATGAGCAAAATGTAGTTAAGAGATAAAAGTGAACCTACCAAGAAATCAAAGCAGAGCACAATCTGAGAATCAGGCACAATTAATACCAAGCAATTTCTAGATCCCATGATTGGTTAGATTAAGAGAATTAAAAATGTCTTAATGCCACAGGTGTTTATTATAAACCTCAAGAATGACTTCCTGAGTCTGGGAAGAACCAGAAGAGGCTGGAATCTACCTGATCTCTGTGGGAGGTAAGGCTTGTTTTCCCAAATCATCAAGTTCCCTCATAAAAGGACTTTTGTGAAGACAGTGACAGCTCAGAGATCCCAACTGAGGCTTTAACCATTTCTGAGAAGCAAGGGCATCCCACATTTCTTTGTCTCCTCAGAGTACTATTTGGTTGATAGGACTAGTATAAGCTCAATAAATATTTGGTATTAATGACTTGGAGAATTGTGGGGGGTTGGGGGGGCTGCCACGTAGTCCAGGAAATAGGTTTCTCTGATTTGGGACTCAGGGTGCCTGTTACCTAAGACTGGAGCAAGGAAATGTTTCCTGTGTCATTGGCAATAAAAACCCATAATCTCCAAAGGTAAAATTGGAAGAAAAATCTGGAAACTGGGAAGAGCTGCAATACATGCGACTTACTCTGTTCTACTGAGATTCATCTTTACTTTGGGGCAGAGTTGCTCAGTCTTAACACTATGCACATTTTCAGCTGTATAATTAATTCTTTGTAGTAGGGATTGTTCTCTGCTTTGCAAGATGTTTTAGCAGGATCCCTGGTCTAACCATTAAATGCCTATAGCATCACCCCCCTCCCAACCACCACCAGTGTGACAATCGAAAGTCTCCAGACACCGCCAAATGTCACCTAGGAGGCAAAATGCCTCCAGATAGAAACTCTACTTTAGGGTCTCTCTTTGATTATCTCTGGCCTCAGGAGAAAACTGTTCACTCCTTTAAAACTGCCCAAGGGTGCCCCAATTACCTTGCTTCTAGGGTGTAACAAAGAGAAAAGAAGTTCAGAGAGGAGCATGCAACTAAGGAAGCTGGTCCACAGACTGCAGCTGACCAGACCAGAGGGAGGCACAACTTGTGAGACTTCTTCCTACCTCCTGCTTCTTTGCTCTTGATGCAACGTCAAGGTGGTTTCAACCTTCATCAAAGGAAAATCTTCCCAGACTTATGGAATGCAAGAAGGCTAGACCAGGCATTCTTGCTCCAGCCTGCATTCCTGGGGTCTTCCGTCTCAATTCCTGTGACTTGTCTGAGGATATTCTTCTTCCTCCAGGTACGTGACACAGGAATGAGCTCCTCAAGATAAACATACCTGAAAAGAATAAAATAACCATGGTATTCATTCAATAAGAGAAACACCACGTCCTTTCAAGAGAGTTTTTTTCCTCATGCAGGTTTATACATCACATCCTAATCTAATTATTAAAGTCACACATGCATTTACATTCTTTTTCTAAGCTTATCCACTGCTTTCTGTGATCTCTGCAAACCACTGTGGAGGACATGGTGAAGAAGGGAATGGGGGTATTTGTTTTCTGGATGTCCAATTGGCTGTTGCCTACACAACACATCTTCACTGGCATGTGGTGATGGACGTGTTAGATGATTAGAGCCCAACATTTCTGCTGCAAAGGCTTTCATTTGTTTTCCATCAGAGTGACGCATAATTTCCTACATTCTCTGCCCCTGGGGTGTTTTCTACAAAGAGAAAACATTACTTTGGACTTTTAGCATATCTGCCCTAAATTAGCCTCATAAGTTCTCTGTGTTCTCCAAGACCAAAGGAGAAAGAGTAACAGAACATAACCTAAAATTAAGAAGAACTAACCAACAAATGCTGTGTTTCCCAGAGAAAGTTTCTATAGAAGAGTTTGGGCTGGGAGCAATCCTCCAAGCAGAAGCCTATGAGTAAGACCCATTCGAACAGGTGTTTGAGAATGAATTCATGGGGAGTTGGGGAACCATGCTAAAATCTCACCAAAATACGGTGAGCTCAAAGAGGCACATATGTATTTAAAGTGAAAACAAAACAAAGAAAAACAGGACAAGAAGAGTGGTTGTTCCTGAAGGGCTTGAGGCAGCATCAGCTTGAACAGTTCACAGCACTGGGTCTTCACATAGCCACTCACTTACTCTTTACTGTTGAATATGGCACTTATCATAGCATCACCGACTCAGTGGCCATGAATTTGAGCAAACTCCCCAGGGGACAGAGGAGGACAGAGGAGTCTGGCGTACTACAGCCCATGGGATCACCAAGAGTCGGACACGCCTTAGCAACTGAACAACAAAAAGCCACTTGATTCTTCAGATCTCAATTCCCTCATCTGTTACATGAGATCTAGATATTTTCATTGTTCTTGTTCTAGGATCTTATATGCATATTTCAGATTGGAAGTTCTCATAAGTAATTTTGGTTTTTTGTTTTTATCATTTAGAAGGACTTCATTTACGATCATCAAAAACTGAGCGCAACCAAGATTTCCTTCAATTGGTGGCAGGATAAACAAACTTGGCAGATCATTAAATAGAGTATTAGCCAACTCTCATAAGTGTTTTTGAATAAGAATGTGTGGAATGAGGATCTTGTCAAATTGTGCAAATCCTTTCCCACAATATTCCTTGATTTTAATTATCTTACTTTCCATCAGGGGTAGTATTCATCTATTTGACACTGTCTACTCTGCCTTAATTCTTTCTGGATAATTATTTTCCATTTCCCCAGTGCCTGCCCCCACCATTTTTGCCTGGTCAACACCCACTCACTTGGTAAGTCTTGCCTCAAGCATTACCTTCTTCAGGCACCTATTCCATTCATCTAAGCCAATTAAGGTTTCCTTTCTCTGCTTGTATCATGGCACCTAGCACAATACACGGAGAAGGCAACAGCACCCCACTCCAGTACTGTTGCCTGGAAAATCCCATGGACGGAGGAGCCTGGTAGGCTACAGTCCATGAGGTCACTAAGAGTCGGACATGACTGAGCAACTTCACTTTTACTTTTCACTTCCATGCATTGGAGAAGGAAATGGCAACCCACTCCAGTGGTCTTGCCTGGAGAATCCCAGGGATGGGGGAGCCTGGTGGGCTGCCGTCTATGGGGTCACACAGAGTCAGATACGACTGACATGACTTAGCAGCAGCAGCAGTGCAATACATTAAAAGGAACTATTTAAGTGTAGGAACCATATCGCTTTCATCTTTGTTTCCACACTGCCTTGCCTATATATTCGGTGACTCTTGGTTAACGTATTAGTGAATATGGTACCTAGCCTTTATGGAACGAGAACTCTAACCAATGTGTTTCTACAGAGACAGGTGATCCTACCTATTTTATATTGTGTCCTAAACTAGGGACTAGGGAAAATTTAGTGAGTGACTGTTCAACTTTTAGAAGGGAACTTTAAATAAACATAAATTACATGGTACAAGTAAAAGATAAAATCTTGACAAAGGTCTGTAAGGCCTGCATGGTCTGGCTTGACCACCCCTCCCCCCATGACCTCATCTCCTATTACTCTTTCCTCCACCCCTGCTCTGGTCTAGCCAGAGGCGCAGTCATGCTCCTGTCTCAAGGTATCCACATTCAGTGCTCCCTTGGCCTGAGTCTCCACTGGCCAGTTAACCCCATGCCTTTGTCTTCATTTCCTTTTAGGTCTTTGCTGCTAAGTCGCCTCCTTAGTGAGGTCTTCCCTGAGCATCCTATTTACAAGAGCATTAACCTCTCCCCAACTCTAATCCCTAGTCCCCTGCTCCATCTTATCTTCTCTAGACCTTATCACCATCCAACATACCGTGTATTTTACTTCCTTATCTTGCTTAGTGTTTATCTGTCTCTAGTGGGGCATAAGCTCTAAACATATTATGCTCTTTGTCCCATATAGTGCTCTTTGTCCCATGCCTAGACCATACCTGGAATATAGCAGATGTTCAGCAAACATTTATTCAATAATAAATAAGTAGGCGATCAAAGTCTTCCCACGTGGCTCAGTGGTAAAGCAGGTTCTATGCCTGGGTCGGGAACATTGCCTGGAAGAGGAAACGACAACCCACTCCAGTATTCTTGCCTGAAAAATCCTACAGACAGAGGAACCTGGCAGGCTACAGTTCATGGGGTTGCAAAGAGTCAGACACGACTTAGTGCCTGAGCACAAGCACAAGCTGGCAGGCAAAGACACAAGCAATGCACCTGGCTTGCCCAAATCATCTAGCCATTTCCTAGTAGTTTATGTAGCTGACCAGAAACTGAACTCGGCCCTTGAGTAACATCTCCACCTGGAAGGCAGTTAGGCATTTCAAACTGAGTAAGTCTACAACCACTCACTTGATCTCCTCCTACAGACTTGTTCCCCCTAGAGTCTTCCCCAGCTCAATGTGCAGAGAGACAGTCCTGGTGCCACTCAGCCACTTACTTAAGCGAAAAGCAGGTGGTCATTTGGGGCAGAGATAATGCTATGTGCTCACAAACTGCTTTCATTTGCTTTCCAACCAGGCAACCAGAGTGCATCACCCAGCACTCCCAAGGGCCGCAGCTAAGCACGGTTATGTAATTGAGCGCTGGCTAACCAGCACGTGGACAGAGATGGTGCCCTCCATTCCCAGCAGGCCCTTAAATGTTCCACGTGGTCCTCCATGCTCTCTTTCTGCTCCTGGTAATCTGCGAGGCCACCTTTGAGAATGGAGGCTCTACAAGGTGTAAGAACGTGAGTGTGGGGAGCAGACACCTCCTCACTCTGCTGCTGATCCATACTGGATGGTGATGTGAACAAGAAAACAGATGTTAGTGGGTTAAGTCCCTGAGACGTGGAAGGAGCTGTTTGTTACGGCAGTTATCACCCTAATACCTAATTTTGTTAATGTCCTTTCCTTACCATAGCCAATCCCTTATCCAAATCCTGAGAGTTCTTTCATTATAATGTATTTTTTCAATTCTTCCTCTTCTCCCCATCTCCATTATCAATACCCTAATCCAGAGGTCCAGCACTCCTTACCTGGACACCTACTGTAGCCCCTTATATTCATTCTTGTCCCTCTCAAGTTTACTGTCCAAACAAGGATCTTTGGTAGCGTCCACCGCACTTACGATAATTAAGCCCACTCCTTTCTTATGACCTCACCCCTCACCTGCATCATCCCCATCTTCAATTACTACACTCCCACCTCTTTGACCTTTTCTTTACCATCTGAGGGTCCTTACAGCCTCTGCTGTTCCCTCCACCTGAAGTGTGTGTGCATTGACTCCTAGTTCATCTGGTCCTTCTTCAGGCTTCAGGTATAATATTAAGCCTCTGCTTTTCAGGAAGACCTTCTTCTGATGCTCAGTCTAAAGTAGGTCCCCAGATTATTCTGTCACAACGCTCTGCTCTTTCCTTCACAGCACTCAATAGTTAGTGATTACACACTTAACTTCTTTGACTAAAATTTGTTTCCACTACTAATTACATGGTAAAGTCTTCAAGTGCTGGAACCTTGTCTGTTGTGATCACCACTGAATATCCAGCACTTCGCACAGGTCCTGGCATATGATGTGTGCTCACTGAATACTTGTTAAAAAGATGAATGGATTGATATCGAATGACCACTGATACTGTCTGGAATTCAACATTTTCTTTTCCACCCAATACAATTCTTCCCCCTCAATACCATCCCATTTATGATTGTGATTTTTTTTTTAACTGCCAGGGTTGGATCCAATTTTACCTTTCTTATGCTTATAGGTATTAATAAAACATGACACATTTATTTTTAAGAAATGAATCTATATATGACAATCATTCTTAAAACAGAGTTCAAGACATTCTTCTTGAAAAAATTTTAGGACTGTTTTGCTTATTTCTTATAAGAGAAAAATGACCAACATAATTTCACTACCATACTTCAATAACTATTCCCATTATGTTGTTTGTGATATGAGTAGGTCTACACAGGCAGAAGACTGGGCAACATGTGGTGAATACCAGCCATGATAGAATGAGTCTGTGACCTGAGCACCAGAGTGTTAGGTAATGTGCACCAGTAAGAGAGTCACCTAAAAATCTTTCTCCAGAAGTTTCCAAAAAGTCAAAATTCAGAGACAAACCTGAGTTTGAGAAGTGGAATTGAATCAGTGAGTTCTTAGCAACAATGCACAAATTCTACTAAGGGCCTCTCTCTTCATATTTTAGTTTTGTGATTGTTTTTTCTTTTGACCCTCTGGGGTTCTTGGCCTCAGACAATTTTTCCCTGTTCCCTTTACTTTCACTGTATATATTTTATACAGTTTAAAACACAGGGTCATGAAATGTATATTCCATTTTTATGTCACTGTATTGGCTTTATAAGGATTTTAAAGGCTACATAATAGTTCACTACGTTGATATACTATTCTTTTATATGCAAGGAAGCATAGCATAGTGGTTAAATACCTGTGCTTTGTAACCATAGTGCCTGGGTTCAAACACCAGTTTCCCTACTTATTAGGACCTTGAAAAATTACTCATCTCTATATCATCCATCTATAAATTGACACTAGTAATAATATCTGTTTCATAAGGTCACAAAGAAGATTAAATGATATTTAAATCAGTACTATACAAATGTTGCTACTTTTATTGCTGGATACTTATGCCCCTGATTTTTTTTAAGGCTTACACTTAAAACTACAATACATATCTTAATGCATAGAGCTTTCTTATTAATTGTTAACCATTCCCCAATAAGGTCCCTTCCATGTTTGAGATGGAAGATTAAACCATACACTCCCTTATTAACTGCATTTCATTTAAACAACTGACAACTGGAAATCAGACTATGTACAACCTGCTGCTGGGCCAGTGTTAAATAGCCAAAAAACACCCCTTTATGCTGGGGCTTGGATTCTGATGTTGGACTCAAAGTAAACAGGCAGGTGAAGAGGTTGGGATGATGAAAGACAATAGACCATTACCCAAGACTAATGGTGTTGTAAAGGAGATAAATGTCTTTGAAGTAGCACCCTTAAAACTTGTGACCTTTAAGTTGACCTTTGCTTTCAGATTACGGTATGCAGGTTGTTTCAGCGTCTGTGCAAAGTCAGCAATTTCCTTGAGAGAAACAGGTCTTTGAAGAAGGTGCCTGCCCAGGGGCGTGACTCCATTTTCGCTACCAAGTCCCCAGTCACTTTCGCAGTGTTGGAGCTCTACTGCTCACGCCCCCACTGGCAGACTTTCTCCTGGACAGCAAGTGCGTTTGGGCCTGCCGCGTTGTGCAGTCCAAGCCGTAAGCGCAGGAAAAACCAACAGTGGAACTGGGACAAATTGCCCCTTTCTTGTGAGGAGTAAGGTAAATGGGACCAACAGTTAATAACATTAAGTGCTAGTCATCTGCAGAGCAAATGATATCTGTAAGAATTACTCATATTGCCAAGAACATTGTAGAAAACAGGACTGTTGACTTTTATAGACATTTGTTATTGTTCAGTCACTAAGTCGTGTCTGACTCTTTGCAACCCCATGAACTACAACAAACCAGGCCTCACTGACTGGCACTATCTCCCAGAGTTTGCTCAAACTCATGTCCCTTAAGTCAGCGATGTCATCAAACCATCCCATCCTCTGTTGCCCACTTCTCCTCTTGCCCTCAATCTTTCCCAGCATCAGGGTCTTTTCCAATGAGTCAACTATTTCATCAGGTGGCCAAAGTATTACAGAAGGTACTGGAAACAAATATAATCAGAATTAATGATTTAACAGGTAATTAAATACTATGGATATTATTTGAAGCAACTTACCTTTATATAATATGTTAAAGTTTTCCAAAAGCTTTCCCTTGGGACTAATCTTCACACAGAATTAAGAAAGCAGACATGATTACTTTTCTCCCAGTACCTAAGATATTTGTTAAACAGTGCCAAGACAAGCAATATTGGAGCCTGACACAAAAGAAAAACTATGTAATATAGTCCTATTTTTTTATTAAAATTTCTTATGTTTTGTTCATCATAGGTTTTTATATTAACTTTGATTAAGTATTGCATTACCAAGGCTTTCTGGTATACCCCCCTAGTCAATTAATTGTCTGTCACAATGCCATTGCTCTTTTAAATGGTATTTTTAAAGTCATCACCCTTACAAAACAACATTACTACTTATTCAACTCAGTTAAACACTCAGTTAGAAGTATATCTAAATTTTATACATAGGGCACACTCGACTTTATCTTCTACAACTCAGATGCCAGTGAGCAACTTTAAGAAATTTTCCTCTCATTCTGCCCTCAGTAGAAACAGAGCTCGATAGGCAACATGGCTGTTTCCAATTAAGTTACTTTAATTTCTTATTTTAGAAATACCTCTATTTCTAAACAGAGAGAGAGTCACAGATGCAGCAAACAAACTTATGCTTACCAGGGGGAAAGAGAGGGGAAGGATAAATTGGGAGATTGGGACTGACATATACACACTGCTATATATAAAATAGATAACTAATAAGGATCTGTTGAACAGCACAGGGAACTCTACTCAATACTCTGTAATGACCTATATAGGAAAAGAATCTAAAGAAGAGTGGATATATGTATATACATCAATATACCTGATTCACTTTGCTGCACAGCAGAAGCTAACACATTATAAATCAACTATACTCCAAAAAGAGCTTCCTTGGTGGCTCAGATGGTAAAGAGTCCACCTGCAATGCAGTAGATTCAATCTCTGGGTTGGGAAGATCCCCTGGAGAAAGGAATGGCAACCCACTCCAGTATTCTTGCCTGGAGAATCCCCATGGACAGAGGAGCCTGGTGGGCCACAGTCCATGGGGTCACAAAGAGTCGGACATGCTAAGCAACTCAGCACATGCTCCGAAAACCTTTGCTTTAAATTCCTCTATAGATTAGACTAAGGAGAGCTTATACTGGAAGACAAAAATCCTCTGATCCACTCTTTCCTGTTCCTTTTTCCTAGTATAACTTTCAACAGCAACACTTTAAACTTTTGAAAATGGTTTCTTCTAATATTTATCTCCTTTATGCTCCCTGGTGGTCCAGTGGTTAAGAATTCTCTTTGTAATACAAAGGATGCAGGTTCGATGGGGGAGTAAGATCCCACAGGCCCAGGAGCAACTACGTCCATGGGACACAACTACTGAGCCCAGGGTTTCTACAGTCCACGTTCCGCAACTACAGAGTCTGTGCGCCTCCGCAGAAAGAAAGAAAGATGGAGTGTCCCTACCTCTTTTTCTTTTTCTTTTTCAGATGCTTTTGGTCCCATAACAGAGATTCAGAGACCATAAGATGAGGTGGCTGAGTGCCTCAGTGAAACACTGCTGCTGCTGCTAAGTCTCTTCAGTGGTGTCTGACTCTGTGCGGCCCCTGGGATTCTCCAGGCAAGAACACTGGAGTGGGTTGCCATTTCCTTCTCCAATGCATGATGAAACACTAGCTCATGTTATATTTCAGCAGTACCTCTAGCATGCCCCAGGGCTTAGGCAGGGCCAGCCCTTCTCAGGACTATTGCTCTACCTCTTGATTTATGAAATACATGCATTATTTACTGACGTTATGATAACTATTAAACTCTCTTACACAAACATACTGCTACCCTCCCAATACAGCTGTCACATATTTTTTTGTAAAATCAATAACTGTAGCCTCCATTACTATAAACCCTAAAATATTGTTCTCAGCACAGCCAACTAGTATAATGTAATTATGCTTCTTATACAACTTTTAATTTTTACTGTGTTACCTAATTACCTCCCTTTTATCTCATAATTATCTGTAAACATATCCTTAGATATTTCAAACCTCTCCATCAATCATGTGCCTATGTTTAAATACACCAAGTGGTGAATCACTTTTATTTTGTTCTCGGGAGCCTCCGTCATGAAGCTCCCCCACCTTTTGCCCAATTCCAGTCTGGTTGCTCTTAGTCCACTAACAGCTGTCCTCTTGAACTTCCTTGTTGACAATATCTTGTGTATCCTGAAGCTCAAGATTTTTCTCTTCTTTGTTTTATTTCTTTATTTTCTAGAGTACATTTGTCTCCTTAGAAAAGATGAATGAAAAGTAAAATCTTTAATGTGCTGTTTAATTTCCACTTGGTTGTGAGTTTCCCAGATTTCCAATTTAGTTCCATTATGGTCAGAAAACATAGTCTGTTCGACTTGAAATTCTTTCAAATGTATTGAGTAATATTTTATGGTCTCCATGGCCAGTCTAGGTAGGCTATGTGTTGACTTGTCCAGTGCATCCTTGGTACTTTGCAGACTTGTTTTCTGTATACTTGAAAAAAAAAAAGTGTTCTTGTTGTTGGATGTTCTATAAATGTCAGTTAGGTCAAGTAGGTTGATTGTTCAAGGTGTCTCCATTCTTCCTGAATCAAACAAAATCTCTTTGTTCCAGAAATTAAAAGAGGAATGGAGGAGGAAATGGCAACCCACTCCAGTATTCTTGCCAGGAAAATCCCTGGACAGGGGAGCCTGGTGGGCTACAGTCCATGGAGTCACAAAGAGTTGGACCTGACTGAAGTGACTGAGTTCACATGCATGATCAATGCAAAAACTTTAGAATATTTTTACTTCATTGATCTCCCTCTAATGTTACTATTTTGAATTTTAAATCTGTAATTTTAGGCATATAGTTTTATATATATTTATAAATTTTATGCCTAAAATATATATATAAAGAGTGGACTTCCCTGGCAATCCATTGGTTAAGACTTCACCTTCCAATGCAAGGAGTGCAGATTCAATCCCCGGTCAGGGAGCCAAAATCCCACATGACTCATTCAGGGCCAAAACACCAAAAACATAAAACAAAAGCAATATTGTAACAAATTCAAGAAAGACTTTTAAAATGGCCCACATTAAAAAAAATTTTTTTAAATGAGAATATTGAAATCTATGACTAAAAGTATGAATCTGTCTATTTCTTCTTGGAGTTGTATGAGCTTTTGATTCATGTATTTTGAAGCTGTATTATTAGGTGAAGAAATACTTAGGACTGCTATGATTCTTTGATTAATGGATTCCTTTATCATTAAGAAATGACCTTCTTTATCCTTGGACATAGTCTTTGCTGTGAAGTTTACTTTTTCTGATATTAATGTAGTAAGAGCAGATTTCTTAAATTAGTTTTAGGATAGTATATCTTCTTTCATCCTTTGACTTTTAACCTAGTTATGTCTTTAATCTAGTTTCTGGTGAGCAGCATATAACTGGGTGTCTCGCTTTTTTATTCAAGCTATTTATGCTGGCCTTTTAATTAAGATGTTTAATTTCACATGTATATATTTTTTTATACGGCTGAGTTTAAACTTATCATCATGTGATTATTTTCTATTTGTACCAACTGTTCTTTGTTTACTTTTTCACTTGTTTGTGGATTGAATATTTTTTATGATTCTGTTTTCTCTTGTTGACTAATTGCTGTAACTGTTTTGTTATTTCAGTGGTTACTCTGTGATTTACAGTATACATATTTACATTTTAAATATGTACCCCTTCTAGCAATATTTTACCTTGTAGCGATATTTGTCATTTCATATATGGCTTAAGAATCTTACAATAGTATACTTATATTTCTCCCTTCCCAGTCTTTATACTACTGTTATCATACATTTTACTGCCTCATACCTTATAGACCCCTCACTACATTGCTATCATTTTTAAGTAATAAATTCTCTTCTAAAGAGATGTAAATAATTTTTAAGTCATTCAAGCAATTACCATTTCTGGTTATCATTTTTTTCTTTTTTTTTTAACTTTTTATTTTATACTGGAGTACAATTGGTGCTTTTGAACTGTGGTGTTGGAGAAGACTCTTGAGAGTCCCTTGGACTGCAAGGAGATCCAACCAGTCCATCCTAAAGGAAACTGGTCCTGAATATTCACTGAAAGGACTAATGCTGAAGCTGAAACTCCAATACCTGTGGCCACCTGATGCAAAGAACTGACTCATTTGAAAAGACCCTGATGCTGGGAAAGATTGAAGGCGGGAGGAGAAGGGGACGACAGAAGATGAGATGGTTGGTTGGCATCACCAACTCAATGGACATGAGTTTGAGTAGCCTCCGGGAGTTGGCCATGGACAGGGAAGCCTGGCGTGCTGCAGTCCATGGGGTCTAAAAGGGTCGGACACGACTGAGCGACTGAACTGAACCGAACAACTAATTAACAATATTGTGTTAGCTTCAGGTGTAGGACAAAGTGATGCAGTTTTACATATACATGTATCTATTCTTTTCCAAATTCTTTTCCCAATTAACTTGCTGTAGATTATTGAGCAGATTTCCGTGAGATATACAGTAGGTCCTTGTTAATTATCCATTTTAAATCTGGCAGTGTATACATTCCAATCCCAAACTCCCTATCTTTCCCACAAAAACTTTCATAATGTAGTTTTCTTTAAATTTAGATTTGTATTTCCATCTGGCATTATTTTTATTCTGTCTATAGGGCTTCTTTTAATATTTCTTATAATGTGAGTCTGTGGGTGATTGTTTCTTTCAGCTTCTACATGTCTGGAAAGTTCTTTAACTTCAGTTTCCACTCAGGTATTTTTTGGTACCTAATGTCTTGGGTATTTTTTGTGTCTTAGTCTGTTTGGGCTGGTATAACAGACTACAACAGACTGGATGGCTTATAAACAACAGAAACTTATTTCTCAACAGCTCTGGAGGCTGGAAAGACATCAGCAGATTTGGTATCTGATGAGAATCCCCTTCCTTGTCCATAGCCGCCAGTCTTTTTGGACATTGTCTTCCTGCTGTGTCCTCGCATGGCAGAAGGGACAAGGAAGCGCTCTGGGGTTTCTTTTGGTAAGGGCACTAATCCCTCAATGAAGGCTCAGCCCTCAAGACCTAATCATCTTCCCAAGGCTCCACATCATATTGTGTGTTAGAATTTCAGCATATGAATTTTGGAAGGACACACACATTCAATTCGTAGCACTTGGGTATTGAAGTCTAGGTTGGAACTTTTTCCTTCAGTTCTTAAAAAATATTACTCTTCTTCTTGCTGGGTACTAGATATTTTTGCATGCTTGTAGATATTATTGAGCTTTGTTATGCTCGGTCTTAGTTGTGGCACGTGGGATCTCCAGTCTTCGTTGGGCATGCTGGATCTAATTCCCTGTCCAGGGATTGAACCCCAACTCCCTGTATTATGAGCATCGAGTCCAAGCCACTGGACCACCAGGGAAGTCCCATGTTGCTTCCCCTGGCTCAGACAGTAAAGAGTCTGCCTGCAATGTGGGAGACCCAGGTTCGATCCCTGGGTCAGGAAGATCCCCTGGAGAAGGAAATGGCAACCCACTCCAGTACTCTTGCCTGGAAAATCCCATGGTTGGAGGAGCCTGGCGGGCTCCAGTCTGTAGGATCACAAATGGGATCACATGACTGAGCGACTTCACTTTCTTTCTTTCTAGAAGTCACTCAGAAATACTTTGATCCCTTTGGGTGTTGCTTTAAATATTTGACAGGCAATACCAGAGCAGCATTTCATTTAGAACTAATTATTTTCCACTAATGAGGAGAGATCCTTCTGAATATTCCAACTCCAGTCTGGATGGTGCGGACAGGAGCTACTGGCAGACCTATGTGAGCTCAAGGAACTGTTCCCTCTGATTCTTTAACCTGTGGTGGTTCTTCACCAGCCTCAGTGAGGACACAGATCAGCACTTTCCTGAATATTTGGAAACTCTTCTGCAGGTCTCTGGGAGTTCTCATTCTGTAAAGCTCTGCTGTCTCTCCAGGACTCTGTCCTGTGAACTCCAGTTGTCTTAATCTCACCGCACTCTTAGCTTAATCTCCTTAACCCTTCACTTAATCTCCTTAAATTCCCTCCCATCACCTGAAAACTCTCTCAAGGTGGGAAGCTGAGGCAACCTTGTTTGCTTCCCATCACTCAGGACAAGGTGTCTCACGTCTTGAAAACCTTGTTTTGTATATGGTACCTGACTTTTCAGTTGTTTGGGGCAAGAAGACGAACCCAGTTCCTACCACACCATTTTTACCTAGGAGCAGAAGTCCCTCCATTGTATTTTAAGGCTGAAAAGTCCAAAGCCTTCCTCATTTTTGTTTCTTTGTATGTCATTAATTTTAAAGGGTCTTTCCCTTTGTTTATGTGCTGGAACTTCATGAAATTTCATGATGTTGTGTGTTCATATGGGTCTAGGTTCATTCACTCTACTTGGTTCCTAGTGGGTCCTCTCAGTCTTAAGATTCATAGTTTTAATCTTGGGGAAAATTGTGAGCAGAGAGGAGGAGTTCTTTTGAAGTAATTTACTTCCTTTTTCTTTCTCTCTATTCTTCTCTACTGGTTCTACAGTTAGTTGAATGTTGGACCAATGTGTGATCATTTTTGTTTCATTTGTTTTCCTTTGTATTCTTCTTTTTACCCCCAGGAAATTTCCTTTGCTTTATCTTCCATCCTGGCAATGTCACTAACGTATTTTTGAAGGTTTCTATGACTTTCTGTATTATCTTTGTTTCCCCTGAGCTTCTTTTCTGACAGCTCACTTTTTCCTGTTAGACACTTTTCTCCAATGATTGTAATTTAAAGGAAAAAGAGTCAAAGTAAGCTTGGATCATTCTATCACTTCATTCTATTGATAGCAAAGATGCTATTAACGATTACTAATGTTATGTCAGAAAGACTCAGTAGCTAAACTCACTGGCCAAAAAAATGGGACAATTTAAGCTTCAATAGGATAAGATCAATAAACTGGAACACATTAAATATGTTTAAATCCATGGGTTCATATAAACAGTGAAGGAAAACAAAGCCTAATTCATCATTTTTTACCATATATGCAAGTATCAAATGAGGGGAAGTTTCTCTTTATAAAAGCATTCCAGCTAATAAACAAAAGGCTGATAGAATTATTTATATTTCCAGAAGAGAAAGCATCCTGAAGGGTCCCACATTCATGATGGAGCTTCTTTACTTAATCCACTGTTTCAGTTCAACACCCTCCCTGCACTTCGGTGTCTGGTATCCCTGAATGAGTCCAAAAAATAAGTTTTCAATATCATTCTTGGGGATAGACTCCTGATTAGCAAGAGGGGCTCTTGGGTTCAGTTGCTCTCCTTATAGAATTTCAGCACAATAAGTCTTCTGATTTTGGTTCCACACCTCAAACTCACCAGGGTTTCCTGGCTCCTCTAAATCTTTTTTAGTATTTCAGGAGGAGGATTACAGGGAGAGATGATTTACCTGCTGTTAATATCCTTCTTGGTCTCTCTCCCTTTTACCAGGTAATTTAGGTTGTAACCGCCTCTATCCTACTGTGTCAGGTACTGTTCCTTGGTTGCTTTACAGGCTTCCCAGAATTGGTTCAAATTTTTTATTTTTAATATTTTCTCCTTCCTTTTAGGGGTCTTAGGGGGGAGAGGAGGAAAGAACTTGAAGTCAATGCATCCATTTAAACTAAAGACTAGTTAAGCTTCTGATTTAAAATAAAAGCATCACATCGTAAATAGACGGAAAAGACTCCATCTATTTATCTTGTTCACCATCACACCTAACACAGTGTGAAGTGCAGGAATAATTCTGAATCCTGTTATACCATTCACATTTTCTTCAAGATTGTGATTTGCGGCTGGAGGTCAAAGGCACAAGAGTAGATGAAAATTCTTCTGTTCTACAAAGAAAACAGGAAAATGTCCAGAGCTCAGTCACTGGTCGGTAATGTATGTGCCATCATTCTTTTTCAAGCCACATTTGAAATATTTTTGGCTTTAACTTTCCTTGCCTTATACCAATCATCTTAGTTGTTAAGTTTGTTTAGAAAGTAATTTTTAAAAGATTACACTGATAACCCCAAGTGAGTTTGAGGCAGGGTAAGTCTGCTTATGTGGAACTCTTAAAATGTCCATTAGTACACTGTTCTTGTCACTTATCACCCAGGGGGTCAAGCCTTTGGTATGAAAGTTGTTTATAAACTGGTAGCTTTATTTTTAAAACAGAAAGGGAGGACTGAGGTGGAGCTGGGTAGAAGATCACACACTTAAGGGTTTAGAGATCCATGCGCATTATGAACCAGCCCTGGGTTTGTAAATTGTTTTTTTTTATAACTCAACCATTCTGTTGGAATTTGATGCAAAAGGTTTCCATCTCTAAAACCACGAGGTGTTATTGAAAGCCAGTTTCTTTCTATACAGTCCCTCAATAAAGGGAGATAGCAATAACTTTTATTTAGGTGACATAATTTCATGAAACTTATAATTATGTTTCACAATTATTTTGGAATTTTTGAAACTTTCTGTGACATTTTCCAGTGTTTGAGATATGATTGAAGATACTGAATTGATCTAATTCAACTAGCCTTCAAAAAGCACAATTTCTAAAAAAAAAAAAAAAGTGTACACCTTCTTTCACATAATGACATCTCTCAGGGCCATAGTGGATATTAGTTATTTGTGGACCCTGCATCCATTCACCCCTAAGACTTTCATCTGTATCATCTCCTCTTTCTTACCCAGGTATCCACTCTAGAAGCTGACCTTCTTTCCCAGCCCCCACCAACTCCAGCTTTGATTGGCTTAACAATCTGTATATGCCATTCCCTTGGCCATTATTATTGATCCAAGGGTGGGCTTTTGGCATAAGTGATATTGGCTGAACCAATCAGAGTGGATATCGACGTATGGAAGTGCCACAATCATTTGTGCCACCGTGAGGTATGTCTGCGGGAGAACGATGCTGATAAGTGATAAAGCAGAAACAGAAAAATCATAGATTTTTTCATATGAAAATCATAGAGTATTCATCCAATTTTGACCCCTGACCTATTTTGAACATTTCCTGAGATAAGAGTTCCCCTTTGTTGCTTAAGCCAGTTTGGGTTAGGTTTTCTGTTCAGTTCAGTCGCTCAGTCGTGTCTGACTCTTTGCAACCCCATGAATCGTAGCACGCCAGGCCTCCCTGTCCATCACCAACTCCGGGAGCTCACTCAGACTCACGTCCATCGAGTCCATGATGCCATCCAGCCATCTCATCTTCTGTCGTCCCCTTCTCCTCCTGCCCCCAATCCCTCCCAGCATCAGAGTCTTTTCCAATGAGTCAACTCTTCGCATGAGATGGCCAAAGTACTGGAGTTTCAGCTTTAGCATCATTCCTTCCAAAGAACACAGAAAACCAAAAAAAAGTGTCTGGATGTGTATAACAGTCCCCTTGGAGCTACACTTGGGGAAGCACCTCTCTAATTAAACTTAAGTTATTTTGTGTGTGTGGCAAAAGTGCGGAAAGGTACACTGAAGTTCAGAGAAAGACATGGAGAGGCTGAAAAATTACTCAAGATTGTAGAGTGAGTCAGGAAAATAAACTTGACTTCTAGATGACTTGCTACAGGCTGCTCGCTTCTGTTCATAGTGGCAGGTTTCTTGTGTATAGTAATATATATCTTTTCCTCTTTCAACACGCCCCTCTACTTCATGGATGTTCTTAAAAAAAAAAAAACCCCTGTTAAATAACCTGTTAAATATGTAAATGCCTTTCCCATACCAACCAAGAGTCTCAAGGGAAGGCAGGAAATAACAACTTCATTAGGTGCCAACTTTGCTAGCCCCTATACAACACAACTTCTAGAACGGTGGAGTCGGCAGAATAATGCCCCTCCATGGCCCCATGATGCTCATATTCTAACCCCCAGAACCTGTGAACACGTTAGGTTACATTGTAGAGGAGAATTAAGGCTGTGGGTGGAATTAAGCTGCCTAACTAACCGAGCCTAGTGTGTGAAGATGACTCTGGATTATCCAGGTAGGTCCAATTAGTCAAAAGAGTCTTCGAAAGCGGAAGAAAGAGGCAAAAGAGTGAGAAATAGAGAAAGGACATCAGGATTAAAACTTAACCCAAGGTTGCTGGCTTTGAAGACGGAGGAAAGTGTTAGTCTTTCAGTCGTTATCTGACTCTTTGCGACCCATGGAAGCCCTCCAGGCTTCTCTGTCCATGGAATTCTCCAGGAAAGAATACTGGAGTGGGTAGCCATTCCCTTCTCCAGGGAATCTTCCTGATCCAGGGGTCAAACCCAGGCCTCCTGCATTGCAGGCAGATTTTTTACCACTGAGCCACCGGAGATAGGACCTCAAATCAAAGACAACGAGCTGCCTCTAGAAGCTGCATTCTCTCCCAGAGTTTCCAGAAGAAATCCAGACCTGCTGATAACCTGAGTTACCCAGTGAGATCCATTTCAGATTTTTGACCCCCAAAACTGTAAGATCATAAATTTTTGTTGTTTTAAACCACTAAGCTTTGGTAATTTGTTGCAGCAGACTAATGTAGACCACTACTGTGCTTTTGTGTAAGATTTTCTAAATGTTCTACCTAGCTTAGACATAATACAAAATGTCTGATGATCCTGGGTTATTTCTACAGAAATCTGTTACCAGTACATTATTTTTCTATAAGTCCTCTGGTTCTACTACATAATCCAACCTGAGATACGTTAGTCAGTTTTTGTATGAAGAATTGTTATTGATAGTCTTTCCAAAATATCCGTTTGTCGCCTTTTATAAATAAAGAATGCTGGACATAATTTAGCTTTTGATACTTAGATCTAATGGTCTGAAATATTTCTTTTCACAGTCAAGAGATTTTTGATAACAATTAAAGTTAATGCAGAATTTACCGTGGGCTGAACACTATGTTAAGCCCCTCCATGTGTTATCTTAGTTCTCAAAATATCATTGCTACCTCCAGTTCACAGCTGAGAACACCAAGGCTTAGACAGGCAAAATAATTTGTCCAATATCTCAAAAATAATAAATAGAAGCACCAGAACTTAAACCTAAGTCTCCTTAACTCCAACCCCAAGCTTCTCAACCTCTACATATGAGAGGTGGAGAAGTGTGAGCTGAACTCTGGACTACATCTAACCTAGTTCAGCAAGTCATTTCTGAGTGGTACCCTTTGAGCTTTGTTTCCTCATTGCGGTTTTACTGTTCAGTTTGTTTGCTTATTTATTTTCCTGAAAGTTTCATTGTGGTTTGTGCCCTTTAAAGTTTACCTTTTACTTTGGAAAGTATTCAAGGGTTCAGAGGGGCTGGAGTTCTGATTTAACTGAGGTTTAACTGAACGGATTCAGAACACCGCTGCAAACAATAGCAAAAGCTTGCACATGGAGCGTGAGGCAGGCTGAGCCCTGAGACCAGTATCGCCAGGACAGTGGCTGCACCTTCAGGAGGAGCACAGGTCTTGCAGGAGGCAGAAAGGCAAGCCACTCACCCTAACTCCACGCTTTGATGGCTTTCGTGGGTCATCTGACTGGTCTGCTGAACGAAGGGAAGATGGTTTCCTCAAGAATCTGCCAACCTCTATTACCTACACTGGCAACCAGTGGTCTTTGAGGGTCACTGAGTATGTGAGCTGGGCCCAGCCTCTGAGATCCCACCCATCTGGCTTGAAAGGGTGGAAGACCATACATCACCCAGTCAGCCCCATCCTCCCCTCTTTGACTATGATTCTCAGTACTCAGTCACAACATGTCCTTCCCATGATGGGTCCATTGGACTTTAATTGATAAGCTTCTTCCGGCAGTTGTGGGATAAAGCACCTTATCCACATGCTTGCAATCCCCACAGACATTCTGCAAGGAAAATACTATTGTCCCCACTTTGCTGAGGAGGAAGCTGAGGCCCGAAAACCAAATAGCTTTCATTAAGTCAGCCCACAAATATGTGTTGAGTACTTAGGCCCTAGGGAAGCAGAGATAAAATGTCACCACTCTCAAGGTGTTCAAAATCGAATAGGACTTATGATCACAGAAACAGATAGTTATAATATATTGCAGGAAGCCAAAAGACAGACTCACAAGCAGGGTACTATGGGAGCAGAGGGGAAGTTCACGGGGTGGAGAGGAGACAAAGCTTCAGGAAAGGCTTCCTGGAGGAGGTGGTACGTGAGTTGAGTCTTCACATTTGCATAGGAATCTCCTAGATGAAGAGGTTGAGGGAAGGAAAAGAGATTGCGGGGAGCAAGCAGGGTTAGTAGAGGCAAAGTGCGGGCAGCAACTTGTATGTGGGAACCTGACCTCTGCAGAGTTCAGTGAAGCCAGAGCAGAAAGAGAAGGAAGACAAAGGTGGGAAATGCGGCTGGAGGCACAGACAGAGCCAGGTCTTGGTGGACTTCATATCCTGTTTACCAGGTGGGCTTCCCAGGTGGCACTAGTGTTAAAGAACCTGCCTGCCAATGCAGGAGACATAAGAGATGCAGGTTCGATCTCTGGGTTGGGAAGATCCCCTGGAAAAAGGAATGGCAACCCCTCCGGTATTTTTGCCTGGAGAATCCTATGGACAGGGTATCCTGGTGGGCTACGGTCCATGGGGTCTCAAAGAGTCAGACACGACCAAAGTAAACTTAGCATGTATGCATATCCTGTGTTAGAGACTCTTCTATTTTTCTTGTGGGATTTTAAAGAATTGTAAGCTAGCTGATGATGAGAATGCAACCTACCAGATTTAAAAAAAAAAAAAAAAGCCTTATCCTGTAGATGCTAAAGTTTCATGTAAAAATTAGAATGTGTAAACAATCTAAACAGCATTCACAAAGAAAATGTGCTGTATATCCACAAAGGAATATTTTTTAGCATTAAGGAAATTCTGAGATTTGCAACAACAAGGGTCAACCTTGAGGGCATTATGGTAAGTGAAATAAGCTAGTCACAGAAGGACAAGTACCACGTGGCCCCACTGATCCACTGATATGAAGTATCTAAAATAGTCAAACTCATAGAGGTAGAAATGAGAATAGCAATTGGCAGGGACTGGGCGAGGGCAAGACTGGGAGGTGCTGTTTCACAGGGATACAGATTCAGTTGTGCAGGATGAGTAAATTCTGGACAGCACCGTGCCTATGGTCAGCAATACTGTATCGTGCACTTACAGATCTGATAAGAGGGTGGGCGTCACATTAAATATTCTTACCAGATGAAAAAATTAGATAGAGCTTAGGAATAGATCCTTTGTACTTTCTGGCACTTTTCAATTTGCAGGGAACCTCAGAGAGACCTTGACTTGGTGTCTATTGACAGGGCAGCATGCCCCTTTTCTGATGTAATTGAAATATTATTCACTCTGGATCTTTGTGTTTGCCACAATCCAAAAGCTTACCTGAAAGGTAGTTCTAAGTCTTAGAAGCACTTCTTCTAGTCTTGCTTTCGTTTGCTACAAACTCTGCCTCTGTGCAACCCACAAGACCTTAACAGGCACCCCGACAGTACAGGAATCCCAGGAAAAGTACCTAATGTGATATCTACATGTTTCAAAGAGAAAGTCATTAGAAATAAACAGGTCAGAAAAGGCAGGGCCCCATCAACATGTTTTTCCAAATCACCTTAGCAGAACAATGGCAAAAAGTGATGTTGCTCAGTGGCCAATTGATGTCTGACTCTTTACAACCCCATGGACTGCAACACGCTAGGCTTCCCTGTCCTTCACTATCTCCCAGAGTTCACTCAAACTCATGTCCATTGAGTGAGTGATGCTATCTAACCATCTTATCCTTTGCCATCCCCTTCTCCTTTTTTTCAATCTTTCCCAGCATCACGGTCTTTTTCAGTAAGTGGGCTCTTCACATCAGGTGGCCAAAGTATTGGACCTTCAACTTCAGCATCAGTCTTTCAATGAATATTCAGGGTTGATTTCCTTTAGGATTGACTGGTTGGATCTCCTTGCTGTCTAAGGGTCTCTCAAGAAGTAGCACCACAATTCAAAAACATCAATTCCTCAGCACTCAGCGTTCTTTATGGTCCAACTCTCATATCCATACATGACTACTGGAAAAATTACAGCTTTGACTATACAGACCTTTGTCAGTGAAGTGATGTTTCTGCTTTTTAATATACTGTCTAGGTTTTTTTGGGGGGGTGGGGTGGGGGGGTGTTAGTTCTAGAAGGTCTTGTAGGTCTTCATAGAACTGTTCAATTTCAGCTTCTTCAGCGTTACCAGTCAGGGCATAGACTTGGATTACCATGATATTGAATGGTTTGCCTTGGAAACAAACAGAGATCATTCTGTCGTTTTTGAGATTGCATCCAAGTACTGCATTTTGAACTCTTTTGTTGACTATGATGGCTACTCCATTTCTTCTAAGGGATTCCTGCCCACAGTAGTAGATATAATGGTCATCTGAGTTAAATTCACCCGTTCCAGTCCATCTTAGTTCACTGATTCCTAGAATGTCAATGTTCACTCTTGCCATCTCCTGTCTGACCACTTCCAATTTGCCTTGATTCATGGACCTGACAGTCCAGGTTCCTATGCAATATTTCTCTTTACAACATCAAATCTTGCTTCTATCACCAGTCATCCCTTCATTCTTCCTGGAGTTATTTCTCTACTGATCTCTAGTAGCATATTGGGCACCTACTGACCTGGGGAGTTCATCTTTCAGTGTCCTATCTTTTTGCCTTTTCATACTGTTCATGTGGTTCTCGATGCAAGAATACTGAAGTGGTTTGCCATTCCCTTCTCCAGTGGACCACATTCTGTCAGACGTCTCCACCTTGACCCGTCCATGTTTGGTGGCCTCACACCACATGGCTTAGTTTCATTAGTTAGACAAGGCTGTCGTCCATGTGATCAGATTGGCTAGTTGTCTGTGATTGTGGTTTCAGTCTGTCTGCCTTCTGATGCCCTCTCTCAGCGCCTACCGTCTTACTTGGATTTCTCTTACCTTGGACATGGGGTCTCTCTTCATGGCCACTCCAGCAAAGTGCAGCCGCTGCTCCTTATGGGGAAACAATGGAAACAGTGGCTGACTTTATTTTTCTGGGCTCCAAAATCACCTCAGACAGTGATTGCAGCCATGAAATTAAAAGACGCTTACTCCTTGGAAGGAAAGTTATGACCAACCTAGACAGCACATTAAAAAGCAGAGACATTACTTTGCCAACAAAGGTCCGTCTAGTCAAAGCTATCATTTTTCCAGTAGTCATGTATGGATGTGAGAGTTGGACTATAAAGAAAACTCAGCACCAAAGAATTGGTGCTTTTGAACTGTGGTGTTGGAGAAGACTCTTGAGAGTCCCTTGGACTGCAAGGAGATCCAACCAGTCCATTCTAAAAGAGATAAGTCCTGGGTATTTATTGGAGAGACTAATGTTGAAGCTGAAACTCCAATGCGGAGAGCTGACTCATTTGAAAAGACCCTGATACTGGGGAAGATTGAGGGCAGGAGGAGAAGGGGACGACAGAGGATGAGATGGCTGGATGGCATCACCGACACAATGGACATGGGTTTGGGTGGACTCTGGGAGTTGGTGATGGACAGGGAGGCCTGGAGTGCTGCGGTTCATGGGGTCACAAAGAGTCGGACACGACTGAGTAACTGAACTGAACTAGGTTTGTTAAAGCATTTCTATCAAGGAGCAAGTCTTTTAATTTCATGGCTGCAGTCACCATCTGCAGTGATTTTGGAGCCCAAGAAAATAAAATCTGTCACTATTTCCATTTTTTCCCCATCTATTTGCAATGAAGTAATGGGATCAGATGCCATGATCTTAGTTTTTTAATACTGAGTTTCAAGCCAGCTTTTTCACTCTCCTCTTTCACCCTCATCAAGAGGCTCTTTAGTTCCTCTTCACTTTCAGCCAATAGAGTGATGACCCCGGGGAAAATACTTGTGGTATAAGAAAGCTGGTGTTCAATCTATCAGTGGTTTGAAATAACTCATAGTAACATCATCCAGATGCATGGCTGTCCTTTAAGAGACACAGGCACTATTTCCTGAGTATCTTGTGTGCAGAATATGCTCTGAAAGGGCAAGGTACATATGTTAGCGCTTTCGTCTTCCAGAATCCAGAACATGTCTGCAAAATGAAACAAAAACACTGAAGCAAGTGAATGAATGAGTGAATGTTCCAAAGGATATGGATGCAACAAGGATAACAACAACAACAAAAAAAAAACTGTGTGGAACCCAAAGGGATAAACTTGTGCTCTGACCCCTCTTCCAGCTTAGGAAATAGACGTCATTAAAGAGTTTTATTATTCTTATCTGTAAACCATCCCAGGGCCCACAGAAGTCAGCTGAACTAGAGAAAGTGACCTTGCCAAGCCTCAAAAGAAAAGAGCTCTATGAGCAAAGTGAGTCATAACAATCCTTTCTAATTGTGGGAACCAAACAGTGGCAGGTTGTAAAAGGAAAATGCAGGTTGTTCCCATAAACCATGGGGTGAGTTCCGGAGACAGTGTGTAACAGGGTCCCTGTCTTATCAACCACAGTACCTCTCCTCCAGGAGGTGGTAGTCTAGTTAATAAAACATTCCTCACAATGACTTTAAATCACTCAGAGAGCTACTGTCAGTCAAGAGTAGGTTAATGCCAGCTATGGGAAGGGAGGCTTCCAGGAATTAAAGGACGTTGTGGTACCTTTGACAGAGACACTGTCGCTCACCAACAGGCTGGACATCTCTGGCTGCCCATCTATTAAAAACTCACTTTGGCTTATTTTCCCAGGTGATTGGTGATGGGCTACACCAAACCATCCCTGGTCTCTATCTCTGCCTTGTGAATACTGGTTTAAACATTTTCTATTTTTTAATTGAAGTATAATTGATTTACAATATATTGGTTTCAGGTATACAGCAAAGTGATTCAATTATATATATATATATATATATATATATATATATATATATATATAAATCCTAAAAGATAATGCTGTTAAAGTGTTGCACTGAACATGCCAGCAATTTTGAAAAACTCAGCAAACTCAGCAGTGGCCACAGAACTGGAAAAGGTCAATTTTCATTCCAATCCCAAAGAAAGGCAATGGCAAAGAATGTTCGACTACCATACAATTGCACTCATTTCACATGCTAGCAAGGTAATACTCAAACTCCTTCAAGCCAGGCTTCAGCAGTATGTGAACCAAGAACTTCCAGATGTGCAAGCTGAGTTTAGGAAAGGCAGAGGAACCAGAGATCAAACTGCCAACAACCATCAGATCATAGAGAAAGCAAGGAAGTTTCAGAAAAATATCTACTTCTGCTTTATTGACTACAATAAAGCCTTTGACTGTGTGGATCACAACAAACTGTGGAAAATTCTTAGAGGCAGGAATACTAGACCACCTTGCCTGGCTCCTGAGAAAACTGTATGCAGGTCAAGAAACAACAGATAGAACTGGACATGGAACAATGGACTGGTTCAAAATTGGGAGAAGAGTATGTCAAGGTTGTATATTGTCACCCTGCTAACTTAACTTATATGCAGAGTACATCATGTAAAATGCCAGGCTGGGTGAATCACAAGTTGGAATCAAGATTTCTGGGAGAAATACCAACAACCACAGATATGTAGATGATACAACCCTAATGGCAGAAAGAAAAGAGGAACTAAAGAGCCTCTTGATGATGATGAAACAGGAGAATGAAAAAGCTGGCTTAAAACTCAACATTCAAAAGACAAAGATCATGGCATCTGGTCCCATCACTTCATGGCAAATAGATGGGGAAACAATGGAAACTGTGACAGATTTTCTTTTCTTGGGCTCCAAAATCACTGTGGGTGGTGACTATAGTCATGAAATTAAAAGATGCTTGCTCCTTGGAAGTAAAGCTGTAACAAACCTGGATAGTGTATTAAAAAGCAGAGACATCACTTTGCCAACAAAGATCCATATACTCAAAGCTATGATTTTTCCAGTAGTCATGTATGGATGTGAGAGTTGGAACAAAAAGAAGGCTGAGCACCAAATAATTGATGCTTTTGAATTTGGTGCTAGAGAAGACTCTTGAGAGTCCCTTGGACAGCAGGGAGATCAAACCAGTTAATCCTAAAGGAAATCAACTCAGAATATTCATTGGAAGGACTGATGCTGAAGCTGAAGCTCCAATACTTTGGCCACCTGATGGAAAGAGCCTCTTGATGAAGGTGAAACTCATTGGAAAAGACCCTGATGCTGGGGAAGATTGAGGACAGGAGGAGAAGGGAGTGACAGAGGATGTGATGTTTGGATGGCATCATTGACACAAAGGACATGAGTTTGAGCAAATTCTGGGAGATAGTGAAGGACAGGGAAGCCTGGCGTGCTGCAGTTCATGCAGCTGCAAAGAGACAGACATAGCAACTAAACAACAACAAGTACCTGTGTGTGCATGTATGTGTGTGTATATATATATATATATATATATTCTTTTTCAGATTCTTTTCCCTTATAGATTATTACAAAATATTAAGTAGAGTTCCCTGTGCTATATAGTAAGTCCTTGTTGCCTATCTATTTTATATATGAGTGTGTATAGGTTAATCCCAAACTTTTAATTTATCCCTCCCCCTGCCCTTTCCCCTTTGGCAACCGTAAGTTTGTTTTCTATGTCTGTGGGTCTAGTTCTCTCTTGTAAATAAGTTCATTTGCACACATTTTTTAATGGGTCTTTGACCATTGCTAGAGGCCCAGTCTAGAACCAACCACACTGGTCTTTCTTCAAATCTATCTATTCTTTTGAGAGATCAAACATAGCTGTGGCCAAAACACCACACTCCCTCAACTAGCCCCCCGAAGCTAAATTAGAGGATGAACATAGAGTCAAGCCAACAGGATCTCTCCTTGCCACGACTGTTCCCAGAACATCAGGGTTCTAGTAACTGTCAGAAGAGTAGTTCCAGAGAATCATTTCTCACTTCATTGGTGGATACACAGAGTGGTCTGTCTGTACTCACTCGTGCAACCTGGGTACAGGGCTCTTTGTTGTACCCTGCCATGAACAAGAAAGGCTGGGTTGCTTTCTAGAATGATCCATCATAGGTGTGGGCTTGGGGACTCAGCAGAAGCAGCATGCTGGGGTCCCCACTTCCCTCTGCCCATGGGATTAGGTTCTCAAAAGAGAAGTGCCACAGGCCTAGGATGCTATAATTATCTCAGCCATTTAAGGATTATGCTCCTGGGAGACTATAATTATCCAAATATTGTTGCATTCAGGGATATTTTACTTACAAGGGAGTGCCTTCATTTTTACAGGATCTTTCAAGGGGACTCAACGGGTGTGTCCTCTCTAATGTGGTTCCTAAAAGAGGCTGGAAATAAACAACTGCAACTGGCACGAGGGTGGGGCCCAACTGAATCCAACCCAACCAAGGACTTCTGGTGGGGGCAGCAGCAGCCAGCTTCCTGTGTTGCCTTAAAAAGTAGTTATCAGTCACTCTAGGCCAAAACCTGGGGACTTTATTCTTTCTTAGTCCCACCCTTCTCCTCCTTCCCACTCACCCACAAATATTTCTTCAGTCTAAAGTCCATCTATTTTGAGAAATTGTTAACATCCTGGGCATTTAAGATACGACTTCTTTCTGAGGTCTGTGCATCATATTATTCACATCATAATATCCTCCTGGCCTGAGGGTTGACCCTTTACTTCTTTCTCTAAATCCAATAAAGCGCTATTTACTATAGAAAATTGTACAGTGTACAATGGAACCAGAGGGTGGGAGAGAAAGCGGGCACTCAGTGTGGAAAGAAGCTTAATTCAATTCGACAAACTTCCTTGATTAAAAGAGCTACATCCAGTTTTTACTATGTTGTTCAATTACTCAGTCATGTCGGACTCTTGGCAACCCCATGGACTGTAACATGCCAAGCTCCTCTTTCCTCCACTATCTCGCGGAGCTTGCTCCAGTTCTTGTTTGTTGAATTTTTGCTATATGGTAAGCATTATTCCAGAGCATGATTATACTCAGCAACTAAACAAAAACTACAAGCGTTATTCCAAGCTTTGTGTCAAATTAATTCTAACAGGATCCTGTAAGGTAGGTCCTGCTAACCATCCCCATTGTGCAGAGGATTAAATCAGCAAACAGAGAGGTTGGGGGGCTTTCTCAGTATCATCCAGGTAGGTGATGGGTGGAGGACCCACACCTAGCAATCTGACTCCAGACTGACTCTTTGCCACCTCGCCATTGTGCCAGGCTCCTTCCCATGCTCCAGTGCCTATCCCATGATGGACATCTTCAGCAATGTGATGGGAGGATCAGAACAATGAAAGGACGTGGTTCCTGCTCTCCAGGGCCTTAGGAACTCTGGGGAAAGTGTAAAAATCGTTACTGCTGCAGCAGCACAGAAAGGCTGGAGGAATGGCTGTAGAGTGGGGGTGGCGTCTGATATGTGAATACCCACAGAGAGAGCACGGGTGTCGGCATTCCAGACAGAGGGCGAAAGCAACATCAGATGCCCCGAGAAGTTGGGGATAGGCTAAGATAGTGCATGCATGGGCAGCAGCTGTGAGAAGTGCCCTTAGCAGAGCCTGCTGGGGTGCGAAGAGCCAGGAGACAGCTGAGTTTGGGCAGGAAACAGTCCTCTGCAGCTTAGGATGGAGACGAAGATGAAGACGGCCTTTGATTTTAGGGTTCGTTTTGATTCACTGTGATCTAGGAGAGGATCTTAAAGGAATGCTTTACTGTTGTATACCTTCTGACCTCTTTTCTCACATGACTTCTGTCCAAGGTTCGATCTAGTCTAGTTCAATAAACAGCTGTTGAGCACCTCTTTAGGGTATTGAGTACGAACCACCCTAAAACGTAGTGGCTTGAAACAGCACTCCTCGACAGGCTCCCAGTTCTGCCATCGAGGCAGGTCTCAGTAAGATGTAAGATCAGTTATCTCTAGAGCATCAGCTGGGGCAACCCCACTGGGGCTGGGAGAGCCACTGCCAAGGTGGCCTCATGCACACAGATGGGCAAACAAGGCTTCCCGGCTGCTGGGAGCTCAGCTGGGACCCCATTTCTCTTCCGCTGGCCTCTCCATGTGACTAAGTTGGGCTTCTGACAACACAGCGATCTAGCTGTCAGACTGATTTATGGGGCCTGGCTTCCCCTAACAAGTAAACCTGGAAGCTGCCAGGCCTTCTGAAGGCTTGGTCTCAGAAGCTCCAGAATCCATTCTGTTGGTCAAAGCAGCTGGAGAGCCAACCCAGATTCTAGGAGAGGAGTCTACCCAAGGGCAGCTCCAAAAGCAGTAATTTGTCATTATACCTGTTAATGGTCAGATTCACGACTGGAGATAAAAGGGCTAAGATAGGATCCTTGCCTGGAGGGAGGGATAATTCAGGAGCTTTGCGATGAATATTCACTACTATACATAAGACAGATAACCAACAAGGACCTACTGTATAGCACAGGGAACTCTACTCAATATTCTGTGATAAACTGTATGAGAAAATAATCTAAAATACAGAATGAATATATATAGAATGTGTGTGTGCAACTGAATCACTTTGATGTACACCTGAAACGAATAAAGCATTATAAATAAATTATACTCCAATAAGTTAAATTTTTTTAAAAAAAGAAAGATATGATCCTTGCTTCAAAAAACTCTCGACCAGTATCATGGGGGGATGTATTAGATTAAAAGAGAATGAATAGGCACAACAACTGAAAATAATGCATAGACTTTAATTGGATCCTGATTTTTTTTAAATCCAGCTAAAAAGACATTTTAGGGACAGTGGAGATTTAAATATAAATTTGATATTTGATGAAATCAGAAATTATTGTTAATTTTCTTAGGCTAATAGTAGCATTGTGGTTTTGTAGGAAATTGTCCTCATTTTTGAGAAATGAATTATGAAGTATTTTCAGAATGAGATACCATGTCTGCAATTTACTTTTAAATAATTCAGAAAAAAGAAGTATCAACTGATAAAGCAAATATTGGCCAAATGTTAAGAACTGTTGAGTCTACATGGTAAAAATATGGTTGATTATTATAATATCTTTTCATGTTTTCTGAAAGGTTTTGGAATAAAAAGTTGGAGATGAAAAAAGCATGACTTAGTTCTTACTTCTCCATGGAAGCGGTTTTCCCAAGAGAAATCAACAAGAAATACATGAAAAGAAATCACAATTAAATGAGTCAGCACCCTCATTGCATACCCTCACAGGCTCCTATCAGTACTGCCTTCCTACTTGAAACACTATTCAGAACCCTCAGGGTGGTTAAAGCCTGAAGCAAGACCCTCCAGAAGGGGAAGCTGCATGAAGCATGGCTACCACCGTGCTGGCTATCCTGTGCTTCATTTCCTGGCACCTGGCACCAGAGAATGAAATGCTTGTCCTTCATTCTTTTCTTCAGCTGAAAGAAACTACTGCTGTCAAAAGAGACATTTCTTTATGACAAGAGAAAAACACACAGAGCTCATAAGAGACATACAAGCAGGGAAACAACACAGGCTATTGATCCAAACATAGCTTGTCCCCAAGCCTGATGTTTGGCCCATATGAAAACTCCATTTTGATGTCAACCATGGTAGCTCCCTTGGGATGGCTTGAGTTTGTGAACATCAAGGGATGCTGAATCCCTCTCTTTCCAACCTACAGTCCCACATCTGGGCTCTGGTTTGGGGTCTGAGGACATGCCTCTTTTCCAGACAGCGGTACACCAAATGATCACACCCAACCTGTGGGACACTATGCTTGAAGTCAAAGTTAAAAAGTAATATGATTTCAGAGGTTTTTCCAGTAGTCATGTATGGAAGTGAGAGTTGGACCGTAAAGAAGGCTGAGTGCCAAAGAATTGATGCTTTTAAACTGTGGTGTTGGAGAAGACTCTTGAGAGTCCCATTGGACTGCAAGGAGATCCAACCAGTCCATCCTAAAGGAAATCAACCCTGAATATTCATTGGAAGGACTGATGCTGGAGCTGAAGCTCCAATACTTTGGCCACCTGATGCAAAGAGCCACTCATTGGAAAAGACCCTGATGCTGGGAAAGATTGAAGGCAGGAGGAGAAGGGGACAACAGAGGACAAGATGGTTGGATGGCATCACCGACTCGATGGACATAAATTTGAGCAAGCTCTGGGAGATGGTGAAGGACAGGGAAGCCTGGCGTGCTGCAGTCCATGGGGTCGCAAAGGGTCAGACACAACTGAGTGAACAAACAACAAACTACGATTTCAAGAGCCACTGTATTCCTACTAAAATAGGATATGTATCTTTTCCGAAGATTTCTCCTTGCCACCTCTCCTCTGCCTTCATCTCCCCAATAAACACCACACTGATGCCTTTCTTTCCTCCACAACTCCCTACTTATGTTGGTTATAAGCCTGAATCCACCCTCTAAACACACACACACACACACACACACACACACACACACACGATGTTGCTGAAATTTGCTCTTCCCCTGGATTCCATGGCATTATCCTCTTTTGAATCACTTTCATTTTGCTGATTCCTTTTGCCCTATATCTTTCTCTAGCCTTTCTTCCCTCTTAAATGAGCAGTTCACCTAGGATGTGGGGGGTTTTCTACTCCATTGGTAGTTTTCAGCCTTGGCAAATGTCAGAATCCCATGTGGAGCTTTAAAAGAACTGTTCTGGAGTTACTGATTCATTGTGTCTGGGGTGGAAAGTAGCCATTCAATATTTTTAAGCTCCCAAGTGATTCTGATAAACACTTAAGATAGAAACCATTGTTCTGCTCTTTTTCTTCCCAAGAAATCTCATCAAGTACATGAATGAATAAATGATTGAATGAGGGAATGAATGGCTCCAAATAGTAAAACTAGGCTGACAACATCAGGTCAAATAAACTACCATTTTCCCCTGGATATAATTTAGCATTTTAAGAAAATATTTGGTAATTTTCTCGTGCCACAAGGCTGAGACTTTGTTCCAGCTTTAAGCAATTTACTGGTTTCCAAAAAATAGTTATTGAATGACTAGTGGAGTCTTATGATTTCTAGCCCTGACATCTCTTATAAGCTCTGACCCAACAGGTCCAACTGCCTGCTAGACTATCCACATAATTCTCAAACTCTGGATGTGTGATCATGTGCAGCTCAAAATAAATCTGTCTAGACTGAAATCATTATCTTTCATGAAAAAATTGAGCTTCTAGCATCACCATTATCTCGATGTCTCCTGAAACGTCGGCGTCACGTTTGTCTCCATGTTTATGCAAAGAATAGATCTGACCGGTTGCCAAATCCTTTCAGTCCTTTTCAGCAGCGTCTTGTACATCCTGGGAATAGAATGCCTGGGTGTGAAATATGCTCCCTTCAAATGCTGGCTGCATTAAGTTGCCTCTGTTTTGAAGAGGATATCTTGGCGTGTTCTAGACCACTGGGCCACTAGGCCTTGAATCTCCCAAGGTTTACCTCTTGTCCTCCGGAGTCCGCATATTTTATCAGTACTCTGATATAATTGACGCTTTTAGTCATTTGGTCTGATTAACATGTTGTCATCACTAGAGTAGATTAATGATATGTTCTAACACTCAAGTGGCCCAGGTTTCTTTGACCTATATGAAGACAGAGGACAGGAGGCTTACTATGTGCTGGCACAAGACTATAAATGTGTCTTGTTGTCCATTCCAAGTGAATACCAACTGTTTCTGCCCCTCCCTTCTGATATGCATGGGGGAAAAAATATGCCCCAGCTCAGTAGATCAGTGGCCGCACACCACATACCTGAGGCCAGGTCAATCTGCTTGATTTGAGCAAAGAAAGCACATCTGGAAGAACAGGAGTTTCTATTGGTTGAGGGTGTACTGTGACCTCCCACAATCATCTGATCTTTGTCAGGGTCAAACTGATTGAATTAAACATAGATATAATGAAGCCCACCGCCCTTGCATGTGTCAGACCCAGAAAAGTGACAATAATCTCTCTCAGTCCCCTGGCAATTTTGGTTGTTTTGATTTGCTATCTTGGCTAGAGGGAGTGAACAGCCAAAGTTTGGTGACCAACCAAACCTTCATTTGACTTTCTCCACTAAAAGAGCTCTTACCCCAGAAGCCAAAGAACCAATGTGCAAATTGCACCAACTACTAAATTTGTCCAGGGGGTGTTCCTGGTCCCCTTAGAGCCGTTGTGAGTCAGATCTGGGCTGGGACTCCACTTAGTACTGAGCCCCTGTGTGTCCTTACTCTAAGAGCAGGCTATAATGCTGCTTGTAATCCTCAAGAATAAAATCAGTCAGGACTTGAAATGTTTGGCAATTTCCCTTTTCTAAGTACATAGTTACAGCATCCATGACAGAGGGAAAGCTCTCTGTGGAAGATTTTCAGCTAATAAAGCAGAAAGAATGAAACATCATTTTACAGTCTCTAGTGAAAGGATGCGTGCCAGCAACAATCATCAATGGATACCAGAACAATCAATTAAATGGATGAGAGTGAAGTTCATAATGAATGGATAAGACTAAGAGCTCCCAAACCCATGGCTCAACCTTAGCACCACTAAAAAGAAATACCTACACATTAGGTGCCTGCCGACAGAAGAGAAGAGGAAGTGCCCTGCCCTTCAAACAGCCTTGCCTAAATTAAATGAACGTGAACTGAATTCATCCGAGACCTAACTACCTGTTTATAGGAAAATAAAAGAAATGAAATAATAAATTATAGGATACTAAAAGGAAGCAATCAGTCAAATTTAGAAAGTGAAACGCTCTACAGAACAAACAGTCCAGTCCCTTTAACCAATAAAGAGCATAGGGTGGGATCAGGGAGTGGGGTGAGAGTGAACCGATATGAATGAAAGAAGACGAGAGATAAAACAACAAAATGCAATGTATGGATCTTGTTTGGATCTGTATTGAATGAACCAAATGTAAAATGACATTTTGAGACAAGGAAATTTTAAAAGCAATGGTGTATCCACGCTATTTAGGGAACATTCTTAATTGTGGTAGATGTGATGGTGATATGGTGATGAAATTTTTTAAAAAAATGGCATCTTGGTAAAATGATATGGAACTAGTTTTAAAATATCCAAGCAAATTAGTGCTAGGGTGTGTTTTTTTTTTATTCATCTTCTATATTTTCCTACATCTCACTTCCTCCCTTTATCAACCAACATGGCAAAATGTAACATATGATAAAACATAGCCAGAAAAACTCCTGTAGAATATAATAGGAGGCACCAATGAACACTTCAGGAGGAATTACATTGTATTTGGATGAGATACAGAATACATGTAAGCAACAGATATCCAGCCCAAATTCGTGGTCTGGTTCAACAAGCCAAAGGTGCCCAGAAAGCAGATCAGTTCCACGGCAGTATCTGTGCACTGGCCATGAGCTCAAATACCTCCCAAGCTTTGAATGATGTTCATGTGAGCAGATCTTCCTGCCCGTCATTTAGATTTTTTTTTTAATGTGGTGGCTGTGAGCCGATTTGGGGCAGTATGACAGGTCTCCCCTGAAGAGAGTTTCATGCATGCATGTTGCAAACAAACACAGGATATTGGAACCAAAATTCCCAGAAACAGAATATTTTTGGATATCACTCAAAATATCTGAATTTCCTCCAAATGATAATGTAAAACTTTCATATGATATGCTCTACTGAAAACCAAGACCTCAAGAGTGAAACCAATGTGCAAGTATCGGGAACAGTCACTAAATAAATGTCTCTGTGCATAGCTGTATGATTAATCTAAGCTTGGTGATCCATAGATCGTCACAGATTGGGAGTCTTCCTGGGTTAAACCACTGCACAGAAAGGACCTTTTAAAGATCCAGACAACTATGGGTCATGATCACCCATTTCATATAAATCTATTTCTGTTTATACACCCATTTAATCCCAGGCATATTGCTATGCTTTAAGCATTGGCCCAGCAATAAGTACTTGTTGAGTAAATGAATGAATGTTTAGAGTGTTATATTAGCTCAGACTTTCTCAATATCTGATGATTTATAAAGAAAAACTCAAACTGGCTTGTGAGTTTAAAAGATGGAGATGGGATTTATTTCCTTGTATAATTAAAATACTTGAGGGTTGTCCTGGTTTCAGGGCCCCATGAATCAAGCAACACAAACAGTATCATCCACGTGGTTTCTCCCCATCTCCCAGGGTGGTTTTCCTCTGAGTGTCTCTATTGTCCGGCGTCCTTCGTCCGTGGTTAAGAACAGTCCAGGACTACATACTCTCCTCTACAATTGCAGCTAGAGAAAGGATTACACCAAAGTTCACTCCGATTAAGCAGACCCACAACCTGCCTTTTATCCCTTCACCTATCATGGGGACGAAGAGAATGTGGGCCTCTGGTTTACTCACCCAAGGAGTGAGTGGCATCTTAACCCTAACAGACCTGCCAGCAGAAATCCCTTTTGAAATCACCTTCAGAGTCTGTTTGCAGAATCTCGTGGAGTCCAGGGAACTGGTCCATCTCATTGACTATAGAAGCTCCAGAAATGGACACAAAGCCTGGTATAGATTAGGTGCTCAAACTTTTGAATGGATACATTAAAATTTTTTAAACTTCTTAGACTGACTTTTAATTTTGACACCATCCTTCCTGAAAAAGGATGCAGTTTTAACTAGCTTTTGTCTTTCGGCAGGAGAGTAAAGAGGAGAAAACATCCTGAATTTGAAGTTTCTAGCGCATTATAACATCTATTCTCATTCCAATTACTCTGAGCTGAGGACAGGGCATTCCTGTTATTATAGTGTGGACAATAGCCAGGGCCCCTAGAAGTTAGGCGCTAAGGTCACCTGGTTACTTAAGTGGCCCAGCCAAAATAAGTAGCTCATTCCTGCTCCATAGCACACCATCCAATTCACACATTGCTGTGATCTGTCTGTGGGACCAGCAACAAATCTCTAAAAGGGGGTTCATCTCCAAAGCAGTTGAACTCGATACAGTGATTTTCAAATATTTTGTAGCAACAGAACCTATTTTAGAAACAAAATATTAACCAGAACCCCAAATTAACATGCTGCTGCTGCTGCTACTAAATCGCTTCAATCGTGTCGGACTCTGTGTGACCCCATAGACAGCAGCCCCCAGGCTCCTCCATCTCTGGGATTCTGAAGGCAAGAATACTGGAATGGGTTGCCATTTCCTTCTCCAATGCATGCATGCATGCTAAGTCTCTTCAGTCATGTCTGACTGTGTGACTCCATGGACGGCAGCCCACCAGGCTCCTCTATCCACAGGATTCTCCAGGCAAGAATACTGGAGTGGGCTGCCATTTCCTTCTCCACCAAATTAACATACATACATACAAAAATGTAAGACCTCTCTGGTTGAAAGAGGTGGGGATACCTGGGGAGTCCTGAAGTACATTTGCTAAACCCTAAACCTACTGAGATAACAGAGTTCTGCCAAGAGAATGCACTGGTCATAGCAAACACCCTCTTCCAACAACACAAGAGAAGACTCTACACATGGACATCACCAGATGGTTGACACCTAAATCAAAATGATTATTTCTTTGCAGCCAAAAATGGAGAAGCTCTATACAGTCAGCAAAAACAAGACCAGGAACTGACTGTGGCTCAGATCATGAACTCCTTATTGCCAAATTTAGATTTAAATTGAAGAAAGTAGGGAAAACCACTAGACCATTCAGGTATGACCTAAATCAAATCCCTTATGATGATACAGTGGAAGTGAGAAATAGATTTAAGGGACTAGATCTGATAGACAGAGTGCCTGATGAACTATGAATGGAGGTTGGTGACATTGTAGAGGAGACAGGAATCAAGACCATCCCCAAGAAAAAGAAATGCAAAAAAGCAAAATGGCTGCCTGAGGAGGCCTTACAAATAGCTGTGAAAAGACAGGAAGCAAAAAGCAAAGGAGAAAAGGAAAGATATACCCATTTGAATGCAGAGTTCCAAAGAATAGCAAGGAGAGATAAGAAAGCCTTCCTCAACAATCAATGCAAAGAAATAGAGGAAAACAATAGAACGGAAAAGCCTAGAGATCTCTTCAAGAAAATCAGATACCAAGGGAACATTTCATGCAAAGATGGGCTCAATAAAGGACAGAAATGGTAGGGACCTAACAGAAGCAGAAGATATTAAGATGAGGTGGAAAGAATACACAGAAGAACTGTACAAAAAAGATCTTCATGACCCAGAAGATGTGATCACTCACCTAGAGCCAAACATCCTGGAATGTGAAGTCAAGTGGACCTTAGAAAGCATCACTACGAAAATGGCTCCTTTCTCCCTCCCTCTGTTGGAAGCCTCTGGAGATTTTTAGTTTAGGAATCTAGTCAAGCTCCTGGAGATAAATCTCACAACATTGTTGGGGCCACCTTGTGACTGGTTCCCAAAAAAAAAAAAAGAAAGCATCACTACGAACAAATCTAGTGGAGGTGATGGAATTCCAGTTGAGCTATTTCAAATCCTGAAAGATGACACTGTGAAAGTGCTGCACTCAATATCCCAGCAAAATTGGAAAACTCAGCAGTGGCCACAGGACTGGAAAAGGTCAGTTTTCATTCCAATCCCAAAGAAAGGCAATGCCAAAGAATGCTCAAACTACCGCACAATTGCACTCATCTCACATGCTAGTAAAGTAATGCTTAAAATTCTCCAAGCCAGGCTTCAGCAATACATGAACCATGAAATTCCAGATGTTCAAGCTGGTTTTAGAAAAGGCAGAGGAATCAGAGATCAAATTGCCAACATCCGCTGGGTCATCGAAAAAGCAAGAGAGTTCCAGAAAAACATCTATTTCTGCTTTATTGACTATGCCAAAGCCTTTGACTGTGTGGATCACAACAAACTGTGGAAAATTCTTCAAGAGATGGGAGTACCAGACCACCTGACCTGCCTCTTGAGAAACCTATATGCGGGTCAGGAAACAACAGTTAGAACTGGACATGGAACAACAGACTGGTTCCAAATAGGAAAAGGAGTACATCAAAGCTGTCTATTGTCACCCTGTTTATTTAACTTCTATGCAGAGTACCTCATAAGAAACGCTGGGCTGGAAGAAGCACAAGCTGAAATCAAGATTGCCAGGAGAAATATCAATCACCTCAGATATGCAGATGACACCACCCTTATGGCAGAAAGTGAAGAAGAACAAAAGAGCCTCTTGATGGAAATGAGAGAGGAGAGTGAAAATTTGGCTTAAAACTCAACATACAGAAAACTAAGATTATGGCATCCAGTTCTGTCACTTCATAGCAGATAGATGGAGAAACAGAGGAAACAGTGGCTAACTTTATTTTTCTGGGCTCCAAAATCACTGCAGACGGTGATTGCAGCCATGAAATTAAAAGATGCTTACTCCTTGGAAGGAAAGTTATGACCAACCTAGATAGCATATTCAAAAGCAGAGACATTACTTGGCCAACAAAGGTCCGTCTAGTCAAGGCTATGGTTTTTCCAGTGGTCATGTATGGATGTGAGAGTTGGACTATAAAGAAAGCTGAGTGCCGAAGAATTGATGCTTTTGAACTGTGGTGTTGGAGAAGACTCTTGAGAGTCCCTTGGACTGCAAGGAGATCCAACCAGTCCATCCTAAAGGAGATCAGTCCTGGGTGTTCATTGGAAGGATTGATGTTGGAGCTGAAACTCCAATACTTTGGCCACGTGATGCGAAGAGCTGACTCATTGAAAAAGACCCTGATGTTGGGAAAGATTGAGGGCAGGAGGAGAAGGGGACGACAGAGGATGAGATGCATGGAATCATCGACTCGATGGATATGTGTTTGGGTGGACTCCGGGAGCTGGTGATGGACAGGGAGGCCTGGTGTGCTGTGGTTCATGGTGTCGCTCAGACACGACTGAGCGACTGAACTGAACTGAAACCTACTGAACAAAATTTGATGATCCTTAAGTTTCTTTCCAGTTCCTTGTGCAAAAGAAGGAGGAAGAAGAGAGAGTATTACAATGGAAAATGTTAATGACTATTAGGAGACAATACGAATGACCATCTCCACTGGGTTTTAGATAGAGTCCCACGAATTCTAAAGGTTCTGCAAACCAATGTGTTTATCAAATCAGCCTGCAGAGCAGAATCTCTGGGGGAGCGTTTACATTGATGCCTGTGTCCCACACTGGGCACAGATCAGAATCTCCAGGGGGGTGGTGGAGCTATTGTGTGTATAGGTGTATATTTCATGTCCCAGGTGATGTTATTCTGCCTCAAAGATTGAGACTCTCGGCCCATAGGCCTGATGATCAAATCCTTGCTACCTTCTCTCTTTCTCAACCTGATTTCTCAAGACTCTCTGGGCTCTCCAGCTAAGGACATCTGCTTGCCAACCACTTCAAATGACTCGTATAATTACAGTGATGAGTGGCACTTCCCCAGTGTGTCTAACAAAATCTGATGATGCCTCTGGCTTCTAGGAGCAGAAGAGTTGGGGGTTTTTTAGGGGGGGATGGGGCTGCACCACATGGCTTGCAAGATCTTAGTTCCCCTACCTATACCCCAGCAGTGAAAGCACCAAGTCCTAATCACTGGATGGCCAGGAAATTCCCAAAAGAGTATTGAATTAAGGTTTGAAGGACAGAAGTGGGCATAAAAGGGTGGATTTTCCATACACAGAGCTCAGTTAGGATGCTGGTTGCGAGTATGCCCTAAATAACATGTGGAAGCATCAATTAACTGGAGGAAAGAAGACAGCCATAAATGTGAAAAACAATGAAGCACAATGTTTGGAAAACATTTCCAATCTTTGGAAAACATGATGCAGTGGGCCCTGAAAATCAATGAGGTTAAAAACACCTAGACTACCACAGAAAATGAATGAAGTGAAAATAGACTAGCCTCTAAATTATATTCCCTCCTGTATTTGCACCTGTTTCTAATAGCCAGTGTCTGTTTCATCCCCACCACTGCCTACACTAAACCAAAAATGCAAACTCCCCCAGTTCCTTGACCCTCAGCCAACCCCCATCATTTCTCACCAACCCAGGTCCCCAGAATCCTTACAAGTCTTAGATTAAATTCATCTCATTACTTTGAATGTGTTTAGAGTCAGTGTGTGTATTTAACTTAAATGCAGTCACCCAATAAATATATCCCATTCATTTTTACCACCAAGGACCTTGTCTGTTGAGAAGATGGGGAAAATACCAGTGAGTTAATCAGAGAATAATACAAGCCAATATACAGCTAGAGTAGACTCAGACAGATAGGTTGTCATATGAGGAGTAGTCTGGAAGGCTTCACGGAATAGGTAACCTCTGTACAAGCCTCACAGACTATCCCGTAGAACTTGAAGAGGTCACAGAGGTCACTGGGCGAGTGGTTGAAAGGAACATCACAAATATGCCAGCTTTCATTGGGAAATGCTTGGCTTCTCATGGTGCAGGAATCTATAAAAGGATGGTGATAGCTCAAGTTCCATCTGATTGTTTTTCCAAGTGAGGAAGATCGAGCCTGGTTTGTTTTTTTAACAAACCATATTTTTAGTGGAGTCCATTATGAATCTACATTTTTCAAGCTGTCTCAAAGCTTATTTTATGTTGACATATTTCAAAGCTTGCAAAATTCTTGCTCCAGCCGAGATGGGGAGTTCACAATAAAAGGAAAGTGCATAGACAAGAGCATGACTTCATAACCCATTTAAGAAGAGAGAACTTGAGAGAGAAAAGATCATTTGTGGAATCCCTCACATTATCATCCTGCTATTTTAAAACACGGCTGTTTATAGTAGGCCCTGCTTGGTGAGAATTCATTGCAGCCCAGGTGGCCACCTCCTCCTCAGTCCCCTCCTCCCAGTCTACTTCATGACAAGTCACCCACTCTGACTGTTGTTAACAGATTGGAAACCACGAAACAAAGGGAGCCTTATGATTCTTGTATCTTGGTGTCTTGTGGCCTCAGGTACCACAAGGCAAAAATGCATACCCCTAGCCTTGACACAAGACTTGCCTCTTCCCATATATTTTGGCCCCTAATACCTGTTCCTAATTGATTTGTTTGATGATCCCTTCAACAAATGTTCAGGGATGAACTGCCATATACAAAGCATGCTGCTAAGTGCCCAGGGAGGGATGAAGATGTGGCTTTTATCTCCAAAGAACCCAGGATCCTCTCTTCCCTTGGCTTTGAGGTTAGGTCCAGAGGCTGGTCCAGATCACTGCTCAGATACATTGGAGTTTCCCTTGTTAGCATGAGAAATCAAACTACATACTCTGATTTTGGAACTAAGCCCTTCTTGGGCAAAAGCCAAGTGAAAGTGTTGGCCACAGCCAAAGTTGTGCCCTTTCCTCCAGCCAGTTGTGGGACCTCCCAGAGACCCAGAGACTGCTCTGAACATCCAACTGTCTCACTGGGCTGTGAAGCCCATTTGGTCACCCCTGATTTTCACACGAAAGTAACTCAAGAGAGCTGTTCTCCGCTGCTGGTCTATTGGATGGAGTTTTAACTCAACCATCAACCCAGTCAGTTGTCAAAACTCACAGCTAGGCTTGGCAGCCTGAACAGAGCTTACCCAAACAGAGCTCTGTGGTATCCAGAGGAAAGAAAACGTTCCTCCTAAAATCTGATAAGTGACAGCCTTAATTTAATAATCAGAAACAGAGAGAGCGATAGCTCGTTTCGAGTCCTCTGCTCGGCTTCCAAATACACCTGGCTCTGATATTAACGGGAAAAGAGAGTGAGGCTGGGCCCAGTAGAAGAAACATGCCATTTTAAGGCATCAGCTAAGCAAGCCAAAATACTAGCAATAATCATATCACATAAAAGAATGTGGGCTTTTATTTTCATCTATTACTTTCTTGAGTCCAAAACTGCATACATTATTTTTAATATAATGGTAAAATGCATAAATGTCACAGAAAGACTAAAATAAGCAATCACAGCTAAGGGAATAATGGGTGATTAGTGAGGCCCTTATTCAGAGCCTTCTCTTGGGACTTTTCTGATCATTTTAGCTTGTGGCTGGCATGTTTCATGTAGTGTCCAATTTATTTGCAGGTGTTGTTTTCAAGACTGAAAAACATTTATTTTGTTTTGTTTGTGAAAGAATTGCCTCCCAAAACACACTGCTGTTCTGGGACATTTAATTGAGCTGGCATCATCCTGTTTTAAAACATCACAGTGTTAAGTAAACTTGACCTGCAGTACCAAAGTGCTCGCTCCTCCCCAGCTGTGCCATGTCACCAAAATGCATGCACACATGTGTCATACGGTGGCTTCTCCAGCTGAACAAGAATAAATCTCCCTCTAAAAAATAATTAGGACTTTCTCCCCACCTACAGAACTCTGAGACTTGCACCCTTTTTTTGGTGCAAAATCCTTGCACCAGAAGTAGAGCATTCTTACTCACTACTCCCCAGGGAAAGTATTTTCCCTGGAATTACTTACCTCAGCTGCCTGGAGTTAAGTTTCCACCGATAGAACTGGGCTCCTCTAATGTGCTGTGGGCTTGTCTTAAAAACGGAGCAAAGTCTTCGAGAATCCTAAGAATCAGGCCAGGGTTTACACACAGACACGTTCACTGCGGTTTTTCATAAAAGGAAAAGAAAACAAAATACTCCATATTGAAAGATGGGTGAGTAAATGATGGCATAATTCCTATGATGGATTATGCAACCTTTAAAATGATGCTAATGGAAAATGTAGGTGGCATGTGGACATGAGCATTATATAACAAGCTTTAAAGAAACAGAATGCAAAGTATGAGTCAAAATAGAGGGGGAAAACTGCTGCAAGTAATAAGCTAAAGTGTTGTCTCTGTCCTTGTGGTGAAATGGGGAGGTGGGAGTGGAGACTGGGATTGGAAGGTGACTGTCTTATTCTGTATTCTTTATTTTTTCCAAAGTTTCCACAATCAGAAATTACCTTCATGTTAGGTTGTTACTGTTTTTGTGTTTATTAAGGCAAAAAAAAAAAAAGAAAAAAAAAAAAACAGGATCTGACATCCCTGGAACACAACCTAATTAGCACCATGACCAACTTCTAACTTCATGTTAAGATGGTTTTGTGATCCTAGAATTGTACAGTAGCATATGCATTAGGGAGATGATCGAATTGCAGGAGAATTTAGGGACCCAAAGTATATTTTAACTTTCAGTTTAAAATACATAGGGAGTCGAGGGAGAAAGATCTAGATGGGAAACGTCACTAAGAGGAAAAAGGCATCGAAGCTCTGAAGGACACCAAAACACACTCTCATGTGAGGGCAGGACTACCGTGGCAGGTTTTGAATTCACAACTATAACACTTGTGTCTCCTGGTGGAAAAAAAACACACGAAATGCACAGGCTTCACACATACTCACCCAGGAGGAAAGACCTTTTTTTCCTTTCAGGGACCTAATGCCACGATTTCCAAATGCTGCTCCCCCTTCCTCAATACTTAAAAAGCCATCAAATAAAGCTTGACAAACTCTCACACTATAAATAACCTCTCTGCCCCTCCCTGATTTAGACAGGCAAATAGACACCACCTAGCAGAGAAAATGAGCTTTGCCAGGCCTCTTTAAGGCAATGAGAAAGCTGGGAATAAGATGGAGCAACTGAGTCCCAACGCTTGTTCCAAATACACCAAGATCCGTGAGAATTTTAATAAGCACAAAAACAATGAATGAAGACGAGTAGATAACGATTTGAAAAGAAGTGCTCTGTTCTTTAAATCTGGAGCACCTCTAGGTTGTTAGGTTACTTCTTTTTTAAGGAAAGAAAAAGAAAGAAAAACTCAGAAAAGAGCCCCTTGTGGTTACAAAAATCACATAGCTATGTTATGAGGACCAATAAAACTATTAGCTATTGGCCCAAAGCCAAGAATCCATTAATGACAGACTGGTATCTATCCAGGAATGTAAAATGTTTTACTAGATAAACACTAGAGCAGGAAACAGTCAACTTCTGTCATTATGTAAAACTTAAGTGTGATTCTGTCCTGAAGTGGGACAGCGAACAGGCCCGTTCAAAAAGAAAAAGGCAGAGGCAGCTCTCTCGCACCAGGAGGAACCAACAAAACTGAAAAATATTCTACAGAGGAACTTACAAAGCCTGCTATAGAAAGGATAACACTATTGTTAGAGAATGCCCGTAGCAGCATTTAAAAACAAAATGAAAGAAGGAACTTGTTTAGAAGGAAGTGGAGTTAGCCACCCAGGATAATGGTTAGTAATTAAACTATAATGACTGATTTTTACAGCTTTTCAAGGCTATACAAACAAAAGATTAAGGCTAATTGAAATATAAGATTAAAATAATGATTACTATTTGTTACTTGAGGCTAACTACTGCTTTCTCACACATATTTACATGTGTCTTCAGTGTTAGGAAACCTTGTGAAAAATTACCGATAGATATACAGCAAATTCCCTAAAAGGATGGAGCATCCAAGGATAACTTGAAGCAGACAAGTGCCTCCCCACTCCTAAAACACATAGGATTTTGTATGTATCTCGTGACATTTAGGATTTCTCATATGAACTTCATCTGTATTCTCGTAGACTACAGAGAAAGGACCTCGATCTGATTATGAATCAGCATTAACTTTCATCAAGATTTAACATGTTATCTAACTGAAGAATCTGTTAAGATCTATAAACGCTATACAAAATTGTGTCATTCATATATTGGAAGACATGCAAAGGTAGCACCAAACAAGTCATTTTGACTAAAACCATCACATTTAATTACAGAATACTAAGCTTGTTATTTCCTGTTAATATACTATCCCTTTTCCCTTCCCCCTGCTTCCTAACCCCCATCTCCACCCTCCACTCAGCAACACGCAGCTTGTAGAATCCGAGTTCCCCAACCAGGGGTTGGACCCATCCCCTTCCCAGTCAAAGTGTGAAGTCCTAATCACTGGACTGCCAGGGAATTACACTCTTCCCTTCTTCTGACATAAATCTGTTGTGTAGCTTCTATACCCGCTGGATGTCTTTTATGCTAGAGAAGCCAAAAATAAATGTTTTAAAGAAAATGACAAAACCCAAATTATGTTCTTGAAAGCGACTCAGTCAGTGATAAACCAGCTCAGATTTCTCTATTTATAAGAAAGGACCGTTTGCAGGATATAGTTTTTCATCCTCAGCTGTTAGATGAAAGCTCAGTCATATATGGTAGAGCTCAGGGGAAAAAGAATGTGAATTTAGGTACAGCTTCAAACCTAGGATATGAAAATAGAATCAGAACCTAGAACCAGCTACTGCTACAACTTGACAGGCAAGCACGAGCTCCATTAAAGAGCTAGGAATTTAAGGGTAGCTCTACAGAATGCCAGGGTCAAGTTAGTAAAGTTAGACCCTTGATCTTTCAAATATTGTTACCACCTGTTGATAACACAGAGGTAGAAAAATCCCTGCCTGAGGACCAGTGAGGGTTGCCATGGCAACAGCAGTCCCCCATCCCCTTCTCCAACACTGTCTGTATTTCCATTAGTAGTCCAGTTTTAATGTTGTTTTTTAAACAAAATGCAAACGAAATAGTGCAGAAAAGCACACTTTTGAAATCTACTTACCAAGAGTGCTTTCCTAGTACATCAATAATTTAGAGGCAACCACTTTGACTGGAAGAATAAATTCTGAATTCATGAAAAGTCTGAAATGATAGAATTTTAAAATAAAGTTGGCCTATTTCAAACACATGGACTACTTCTTATAATAAATAATCTGTGTAAAATTTGAGAATCTCTGCAATCTTATTGAATCACAGTGAAAATTTGATTTCTCTAGATCCTGTTGAGTTTTTTGCTGCAGCCCACTATTAAAAGAATGCACCAGCTCACAACCCCATACACCTGCATCAGAAAATGTCCTTTTAAACTTCTATAGACTCAATATTCTAAATATCAACAGCTAATTACAAATGTAGGTTTGTGACTATTGTTCAGAATAATATTCCTGAGAAAATACAATATCCATAAACTGACTTCAATTACCATATTAACCAAAAGGGGATATATTTTTACAATGTTTAACCAAAAAGATACAAAAAATTCAATAACCCTATCAAGATTTCATTATACTAAGCTAATGTTCTCAAAAGAGTTTGCTCTCCACAATCTGGTTTAGAGCATTATTTGCTTACCAAACCCCTCATTCTACAGCAAGGCTATATTTAAGCCCAGTTCAGGATGAATTATTACAAAGTCTAAATTAGGGAGCTCTAAATTAATGTGTTGTTTTTTTTTTTTAACCATTCTAGGATATCTCTACCCACAACCTGTTTTACCAAAACCTATTGCTGGTAACAATCATATCTGATTTGACCCTAAAGTTGAGAAAAACATTTTACCAAGCCCTGTAACATCAGTGTAACAATAAGTAAAGATATTCCCATAGCTTGAATCAGTAAGAATGATTTAAAAAAAATAAACTCAAGAGTGAAGGAAATTTTTTGACATGCTACAATAGTACAGAACTGACAGTAATTAGTAAAAGAGGAAAGATTAGGCTAAATCTGGAAAACCTCAGAACAAAAGTATCCAAGATTAGGAGTGGAAGCAGCTTTGCTATTTGAAAAAACAAAAAGAAATAAAATAATGGGCTGCATGTTATAGATAAAGCTTGGTAAGTCAGATACATTGAATTTTTTACATTCTCTAAACTTTGTGATCTAATTATTGGATAAAAAACAAAATGTGAACTAATTAAGCAATTATTTGTAATATGCACCAAGAAAGCACTGAAATAATATTAAATTTGAATGGATTGCAATACACAGGCTTGGTTCTTTTTATTATTATACATACTAAAATACACATGAAGTATTTACATATACAAGTGCCAGAACATAGCAACATCTTTCTTGGGTCCTGGTATTAATAGGTATATGGTGCACACACACATGGATGTGGGGTGTGTGTGTGCACATGTGCACACCAACAACCGGCAACAGTATTCCACAAAGAGATAAATGCTAAGGGTAGGAAACGTGAAGGTGGAAAAGTGATAAAGTCCTAATGACTGTCTTAAATGAAGTGAAGACCTATTAGGTCAAACCCTGCTGGGTAAATAAACTCGTCCCTGGTGTAAATTAGAAACTTTTGGAGATGCATTAACTTTTTCAGGCCCCTAAGGTACTGTTTAGTAAATTACCGTTCCAGTGAACTAAACGATACCCTGGGGGCCTGCAAGACTTAAGCATCTTCAAAAATGAAGGACTGACTCTCTTCTCACCAGTAGGATATCACACACCTGTGCACCATGCCTCACCAGCTAAGTACTACAGATACAAGAAATTCATTCATTCATTCATTCACTTACTCACTCACTGTCTACTGAGATTCAGCTCTGAGCGAGGCCATGTTCTAAGCACTAGAAACACAGCAATGAAAGGACAGACAGGAAGACAAGCTTCCACAAAGTTGACATTGGGATGAGGAAAGACAAACTTTAAACAAGACACATCAGGAAAGACAATAAAACAATGTGACGTGCTAGAAATACACAGGAGAGCCACTCTGTCCCAGGTGTTCAAAATCTTGAGAGCCAGCACCCAAATGTGGAGAAGGAAACAGAAGGGACCATCTTGAGTATTATTGTTACAGGCACCACAGGCTTCACACACAGAACCCAAAAGGAACCTCATCAAAGAACAAAAAGAAAGTCAGTGCAGCTTCAGTGAGTGTTGATAGCAAGAGGAGGGGTGCCCTCCATGGAGCAGAAACTCCTGGCTCTGTCCAGTTCACACTTAGAAAACAGCTGAGGTGGATAAGGGAAGTGGGGGAATACAATTTTTAAAAATTAGAAAAGAAGCATGTCTTTGGGATTCTTGAACAGAGCTTTCCTGGAGGAAATAATATGCTGCTGCTGCTGCTAAGTCACTTCAGTCGTGTCCGACTCTGTGCAACCCCATAGACGGCAGCCCACCAGGCTCCCCCGTCCCTGGGATTCTTCAGGCAAGAACACTGGAGTAGGTTGCCATTTCCGTCTCCAATGCATGAAAGTGAAAAGTGAAAGTGAAGTCGCTCAGTCGTGTCCAACTCTTAGTGACCCCATGGACTGTAGCCTAACAGGCTCCTCTGTCCATGGGATTTTCCAGGCAAGAGTACTGGAGTGGGGTGCCATCGCCTTCTCCAAATAATAAGCTGCAGGAGATCCTAAAGGAAAAGTTCGGTGATCCATTAACAATTTTAAAGAAATCCTGTTCTAAATGGGACAGGGTCTGTACTAGTTAGCATTCTCCAGAAAAACAGAAACACCAAGAGATATCACACACACACACACACATATATATACAGATACATATGCACACACATATATATCCACACATCTATATATATCCACACATATGTATCTATACACACATATATTTACATATATATCAGATCAGATCAGTTGCTCAGTCGTGTCCGACTCTTTGCGACCCCAGGAATCGCAGCACGCCAGGCCTCCCTATCCATCACCAACTTCCGGAGTTCACTGAAACTCACGTCCATCGAGTCAGTGATGCCATCCAGCCATCTCATCCTCTGTCGTCCCTTTCTCCTCTTGCCCCCAATCCCTCCCAGCATCAGAGTCTTTTCCAGTGAGTCAACTCTTCGCATGAGGTGGCCAAAGTACTGGAGTTTCAGCTTTAGCATCATTCCTTCCAAAGAAATCCCAGGGCTGATCTCCTTCAGAATGGACTGGTTGGATCTCCTTGCAGTCCAAGGGGCTCTCAGGAGCCTTCTCCAGCACCACAGGTCAAAAGCATCCATTCTTCGGCACTCAGCCTTCTTTACAGTCCAACTCTCACATCCATACATGACCACAGGAAAAACCATAGCTTTGACTAGACAGACCTTTGTTGGCAAAGTAATGTCTCTGCTTTTCAATATGCTATCTAGGTTGGTCATAACTTTCCTTCCAAGGAGTAAGTGTCTTTTAATTTCATGGCTGCAGTCACCATCTGTAGTGATTTTGGAGCCCAGAAAAATAAAGTCTGACACTGTTTCCACTGTTTCCCCATCTATTTCCCATGAAGTGATGGGACCGATGCCATGATCTTCGGTTTCTGAATGTTGAGCTTTAAGCCAACTTTTTCACTCTCCACTTTCACTTTCATCAAGAGGCTTTTGAGTTCCTCTTCACTTTCTGCCATAAGGGTGGTGTCATCTGCATATCTGAGGTGATTGATATTTCTCCTGGCAATCTTGATTCCAGCTTGTGTTTCTTCTATTCCAGCGTTTCTCATGATGTACTCTGCATATAAGTTAAAGAAGCAGGGTGACAATATACAGCCTTGACGTACTCCTTTTCCTATTTGGAACCAGTCAGTTGTTCCATGTCCAGTTCTAACTGTTGCTTCCTGACCTGCATATAGGTTTCTCAAGAGGCAGGTCAGGTGGTCTGGTATTCCCATCTCTTGAAGAATTTTCCACAGTTTGTTGTGATCCACAACAAAGGCTTTGGCATAGTCAATAAAGCAGAAATAGATGTTTTTCTGCAACTCTCTTGCTTTTTCCATGATCCACTGGATGTTGACAATTTGATCTCTGGTTCCTCTGCCTTTTCTAAAACAGCTTGAACATCAGGAAGTTCACGGTTCACATATTGCTGAAGCCTGGCTTGGAGAATTTTGAGCATTACTTTACTAGCGTGTGAGATGAGTGCAATTGTGCGGTAGTTTGAGCATTCTTTGGCATTGCCTTTCTTTGGGATTGGAATGAAAACTGACCTTTTCCAGTCCTGTGGCCACTGCTGAGTTTTCTAAATTTGCTAGCATATTGAGTGCAGCACTTTCACAGCATCATCTTTCAGGATTTGGAATATGTAGATAGATAGATAAATGGGAAGATGAAAAGATTATTTTAACAAACTGGCTCATGCTATGATGAAGGCTTGATGCTTTTGAACTGTGGTGTTGGAGAAGACTCTTGAGAGTCCCTTGAACTGCAAGGAGATCCAACCAGTACATTCTGAAGAAAATCAGCCTTGGGATTTATTTGGAAGGAATGATGCTAAAGCTGAAACTCCAATACTTTGGCCACCTCATGCAAAGAGTTGACTCATTGGAAAAGACTCTGATGCTGGGAGGGATTGGGGGCAGGAGGAGAAGGGGACGACAGAGGATGAGATGGCTGGATGGCATCACTGACTCGATGGACGTGAGTCTGAGTGAACTCCGGGAGTTGTTGATGGACAGGAAGGTCTGGCATGCTGTGATTCATGGGGTTGCAAAGAGTTGGACACGACTGAGCGACTGAACTGAACTGAACTGATGATGAAGGCTTGGTGGGTCCAAAATCCCCAGGGTAGGCCAGCAAGCTAGAGGTCCAGGGAAGAGTTGCAATTGAGTCCAAAGGTAATCAGCTGCCAGAGTTCCTTCTTGCTCAGGGGAAGTCAGTCTTAGTGCTATGCAGAACTTCAACTGATTGGGTAAGGCCCACCCATGTTTTGGTGGGCAATCTGCTTCGCTCAAAGTCTACTGATTTAAATGGTATTGAAGCTCCTTCAGACAACACCCTCACAGAAGCAATCAGAATAATGTTTGAAAACATATCTGTGTCCTTTTAGTCCAGCCAAATTGACACATAAAACTAACCGTTACAGGTTCACAAGAAGAAATGAACACAGATGTCTCATGTCGGGGGTATAAACCCAGCTCAGCATTTCCAGGGCTTTGAGCACCCACTTCTTGTCTTCACAGACCCCACACTGAGTGAGAAACTAAAGGTCCTGAAGTAATTCTGCCATTCCTCATGGTTAGAACTCTAAGAAGCCTAGAGCCCCAGTCCTTAGCATTCTGAGGAGAATCTGACTTCAGAGTCAGTCAGAGCTGGGCCTGAGTTCAGGCTCTGTCACAGAACAGCTGTAGGAGCATGAGCAAGTTCTACAACCTACCTGAGCCCCACATTGCTCACTTTTAGAAGGGGGCAACAATTGCAACCACTTCAGATGAGAGTTTCTTGGTGATGATAAAATGAAATACAAAATGAGATCATACAAACTGTGCCCAGTTCATAGTAAGCGGTCAATAAACACAAGTTCTAACTGTTCACTGAAGAGTCTGTTATCCAAAATCCATGAGTCCTTGTGTATGTGCATGGAGCCTTTGATTGTGTGCATGAATGTGTGTGTGCACATGCATTTATACACATAGATGACAAGGATGTGTCCACAGTAAAATTCCCCTGAGCATGTAAGGAAACTACAGTTCTCCCAGTGACTCAACATATTTCAACAATCAAAGAGAGAGGAAGAAACTTCTTTAGGGGACATACCACATGCCTCAGGGAGCAAAGTAATTTTTATCACCCTCTCCTCCTCTCTCCCACCTCTTCTTCCTCTGAATGTTCTCAAAGACCCTTTTTTTCTAAGGTTTCAGGAAATTCTAAAGGCCCAAACCTTTGTCTTTGCATACAGGAAGCTAAAGTAAAGCGGACTAAATTAATTTTCTCAGGGCTGCTGAAGGAACTGGTGGCAGAGAGTCTTCTTAACTCATCTTTAAAGAAATTGGGGGACAAAATAATATTTTCTAAATGATTTCAAAAGAGTATTTACTAAGTAATAATTCAGTCGCTGTTAAATGTCCACATGAATCGGGTGTTTTATAAGTAGCATAATAACAAATCCTAAAAATAATGTGCCTATAAAATCAACATCTCGCTGCTAAAATACCACCAATAAACACGATGGGCTAAACCCCTACTGTGACCTGAGATGTGTCTGAAGAGGGATGGAGTCTTGAGTCTCTATCGCTCACATACAGTGGTCAGTGCCTTACAATAGAGGATGTCTTTGCATGAGGAGAGCAAATGCACCATGCAAGTTATGTCACGTCAAAGTCAGACAGCTCACACTGCATGGCACAAGCCTCGCAGCCAAAAGCACCCACTTGTTGCAAGGCAAATGCTGGCTGGATTTTGTCATGATCACTTTGCTGAATGTAGAAGCTGCTCCACTTAATAGGACAGCTTTTTAAATAGACAACCCCCATGCAAAAGTGAGAGGAAGAGATGATTATGGCCAAGAACTCAGTAGTTAGCAATCGCCTGTGTGTGGTGAGCCATTGAAGAAAGTCATGGACAACCAACTTGCAACTGGGCAGAAGATAACCTGATAAGATTAAAAAGAAGAAAAATCTGTTCTGGTCCAGTCCTTAAAAAAGGAAAAAAAGATTGGGATCTAGGATCCAGTGGCCCTTTAATAGTAGTAATCCTACGGCTCACAAGCACTTTGTTACAATTGCTGGAAAGAGAGAAGCCCTGGGATGCCAACCAGAAGTAAGATTTTGGGCTCTGGTCTCGGCTAACTCACTGGGTTCTGTGTACTTCAAATATAAAGTTTAACAGAGAATATGATATCCCAGCCAATGATACGTCTTATGACATTTTCCTGTCTTTTCCTATTCATACTTGCAACAAACCCTTAAGACAATGGTAGGCTAAGGGTGGTGATGCTCACTGAGTCTTGTAGTCTCATGACTAGTAAGCAACACAACCAAATGAAGCCCTTATTTTCAATGTCAGTGCTCATTCACTAAACTGCACAGAAAATAATCTTACTCTTTGAGGGTCAGAATCTATGTGAAATAGGTGCGTGCACGTTTGTATCCTTTTATTATCATTCCAACATGTCAACAGCAGGCTATCACTGACTGTTTTGTATCTAAGACAGGTTTAAAACATTAATAATTGTGTAAATGACTTTGATAAGAACATTTTATGATTTTAAAAAATGTTCATGGAATTTTTAAATAAAAAATTTACATAATGCTATATATAATGATTCCAGTTCTGTAAGAAGCCAGATATAGGCACATGTGGTTGTATGTGTGAATAGACACACAAATTAATAGAAAGCAAGCCTGGGATGTGGATGTCAGCTAGTGAATAGAGGCTGTCTTCCAATAATGGGGTTTTAGGTGGTTTTTAGTTAGCTCTTGTACTTTTCTACACTTTTGAAATGTTCTAAAATGAACATATTTTGCTTTTTCAATCAGAGAAAAAAGAACATATTTGTAAACTAGTGGAATCTTTTCTTCAACTATAACACAGCAAAGTCATTTGATGCTAAAATAATGTTTAATTCTAACAGTGAGCTCTTGTCAATGGCTCAGGAAAGTACACATTCCTGCCAAGCATTTGGAAGGGAATTTGGCATATGCATTATGGGAATTAAAATTGTTCATACCTTCTGAGCAATAACTCACTTCTGTAACTGATTTTAAACCATTCATCCTCAATGTTTGTGCCTAGGGATACATACAGCAATAATTATAACAGCACAAAATGGGAAAAACAAAATGTTTAACAATAATTGTTAAGAAAATTGACATCCACTCAATGAAATAGTAAGCCAGCATTAAAAATAATGTTAAGACAGAAACATTTAAGATATTGGGAAAAATCAGGTGATGAAATAAATTTGTAGAATTTGGCACAGATTGTAGTCCACAAACTCAAGGGTGAAAATAGTATTTTTCTATAACAATTCAACTTCCTTTTTTACATAAATCCTTCAGAGTGGTAGAAACTTAACCTCAGAATTCCTTTCTCCTGGAAGCTCCTCAGTTTGGGCATCTATGGAGAAATCTATCCTCCAGACTGGATACGGTCCTCATTTCCAGCCAAAGTCATCTTCCAATCTTGGGTCACTCTTTTGCTTCCTGACCACAGCACAGGATTGGACGTTTCATGAGGCTGGTTTAAGCGTTCTGGCCTGGACACATCTACAGCCATTTCTTCCCTATAATTTTATCACTTCCTTACTTTTCACCTGGAAAAATGGAAACAACCTCCTCTGTTCCCGCATAAGACTATCTGTCTTGAGTTGTTGCCATTTTCCCCGGAGAACAGAGCCTGAGGCTCTTCTGAATCCTCTGAACCTCTCCTGTTTCCTTTCTCCCCAGGAGGAAGTGCGTGTGTGTGTGTGTGTGTGTGTGTGTGTGTGTGTGTGTGTGTGTGTAGAGGAGGTGAAAGGAAGGGAAAGATCCCGTACTACTCCAACATGCTCTCAAAACACCACTCTGTGATGTCTACACACCCAGGCATATGGGCATTTCAAACCCTGACGCCAGGGAGAGATTTTTTTTCCTTTGCTCCTTACTCAGTCACATATTTCTCCAGAAGCAAGGAACCCAGAATAGTCCAGCTGGTTAAAAAGTATTAATAACCTAAAATGTTATATTTATGTAATCATGAATAACTTTAAAGGAATTAAGTCTAGGGAGGAAATTCACTAGAAGTAAACACGTTAAAATATTAGTACTGGCTATTGATTCTGGAGAAGAACTTTATTTTTGTGGGTGATTTGGCTTTTTAATTTCTTCCCTTTACCAAGTTTTCCTGAAAGTCTAAGACTATGAGGGGTAAGATATGGAACAGCCAGTCATCAGGGAAAGAAGAAAACAAAAAAAAGATACACATACTACAGGAAAAAATAATATTGAGATGCTACTGAAAAAGCAATGTCTATTTTTTTGAATCTTTGTCAAAGACAGATGAGGCCAAGGTAAAACACACAATACAGAAAAGAATGCCATTGAAATGATATTGCAAGAAAAACTTACACTGCACTGACTGTCTCAAAATATATATTTCACCTCTCTTCAGTCTTTATTTTACAGATAACATCTGGTTGAAAAACACTGTTAATTCCACCTGGTGGACTTTGAGAATTTCTACAACATGAGTGTCCAAAACACTTCCAGGTATTCTGATGGTTCTGGTCATTTGAAAGGGTTTGGAGAAAATGAGGTTTTTCATCGGGTTGAGCAGAGAATGTTTAAGAAGAAGCAGATGTGAAAGTTAAATTTATAATTGTGCCAGTACTACTAGCATATCAACTGCTCAACCCCATGAAGACACCAAGATCTACGGTCCACTTTTCTTTCCTTTGGCTTTGCTTATCGTTATTGTCAGTTTTATAGCATTTGTAATGTACTGTCTAATTACACAGCGGGTCCAGATGAGCCTCAAAGAACTTTCTTCCTTTACGAATGTTTGGTCCCCGCCGCGTTAAAATTAGGTGCTCTGTTTCTGGCTCCTGGATAGGCAAGTTCCTGTGAGAAGCACTTCCTTTGCGATGGTCACTGACGAGCAACGCGACTTGAGTACATCACCTCTCTCTTCTGGGACGCGATTTTTCCTTATCTTCAAAATGCAGTGTGCTCCACTCCGGAGCTTCTCTGCAGACTGTGGGCTCCACGCATAACTTCTGCCCGCTTCTCAGGCTCCTGTCCTGGTCGCTCCTATGCTTGGGACCTACTGACATCAGGTCACCGTGGGTGCCTTTGGGGCTTCTTCTCTCTCTAGATTCACCCTGAAGGCGACTCCTCCTGACTCACCGCTTTCAACCTCTACCTTTTACAGCTTGCTGGCTTCCCAGGCAGAGTCTCCAGAGGGGAGGTCCCTTCTGAAATCCAGGCCTGAACATCCACTGAGGTTCTTGTGGTAAGAGGTGATTATTGCCTCGGACGCAACATATCCAAACGTAACACCGATTCCTCCCTGCAAAACCTGCTCCGTTTGCCCTTCACCCCGTTTCAGTTAACTCATGACTCCTCCACTCTTCCTATGGCACAGGACAAAAGTTTTGGGGTCTTTCTGGATTCATTCGTTTTTCTTACACACACGCTTTCCAACTCATCAGAAAAATCAGCTGGCTTTCCCTTCAAATTTCCCCTCAGCGTGTCCACTGCTCCCACTTGGATCCCACCGCGGTTCTGTCACTCAGGAGGATGTCCTCCTGGTCTCCTGTCGGGCCCCCTACAGCCCTTTCTCAGCACAGCGGAGAGAACGACCACACTGAAACGCCTGCCAGCCTACGGCTCTTTTCCATTCCAAGTTCTTTGGTGGCTTTGCCCTCACTCAGGATAAAGTCAGATTTTGCAGTGGCTCCCAAGGCCCAGAACCATCTGCCCCTTCTCCCCGCCTTGCTCACTTGGCTCAATGCTCCCTGAGCTCCTGTCCCTCGAACATGCCAGGCCGCCAAAAGATTTGTCCCACCTGCACCCTCTGCCTGGACCGCTCTTCGTCTAGATTCACGTGGCTCAACCCCCACCATATACAAGTCTTTGTTCAAACGTCACTGTCAGTGAGACTTAAAGATGTCAGCTTTTAAATTGCAACACCAAATCCATCCTGCACACCCCTTCCCATCACGTGGCTTTATTTTTACTTCATGACACTCGTCACCTTCTAACAAAATTATCATTTACTTATACTTTTAATTGTGGTAAAATACACATAACACAAAGTTTACCATCACAATCATTTTTTAGCGTATAGTTCAGTAGTATTAAGTACATTCACATTGTTATGCAATCAATCTCCAGAATTCTCACAAACCCCAAACTCTCTACCTCTTAAACAACTAACTCTCCACCCCAACTTCCCTCAGTCTCTAGTACCCACCATTCTACTTTCTGTCTCTGAATTTGATAACTCTAGGTACCTCATATAAGTGGAATAATACAATATCTGTCTTTTTGTGACTTAATTTTATCACTTAGCATTATGTCCCCAAGCTTTATCCATGTCCTAGTATATGTCAGAATTCCCTTTATTTTTAAGCCTGAATGATGCCTCATTGCATGTATATATCATGTATATAATACTTTGGCCACCTGATGCGAAGAACTGATTCATTTGAAAAGACCCTGATGCTGGGAAAGATTAAAGGCAGGAGGAGAAGGGGACGGCAGAGGATGAGATGGTTGGATGGCATCACCGACTCAATGGACATGAGTTTGGGTAAACTCCAGGAGCTGGTGGTGGACAGGGAGGCTTGAGGTGCTGTAGTCCATGGGCTCGCAAAGAGTCAGACACAACTGAGCGACTGAACTGAACTGAACTGATCACATTTTGCTTATTCATTCATCCATCGATGGATACTGGGGTTGCTTCCACCTTTTAGCTGCTATGAATAGTGGTGCTGGGGACATAAATATCTGAGATCCTGCTTTCAATTCTTTTGAATATATTGGGTTGGCCAATAAGTTTGTTTGGAGTTTCTTCATAAGCTGTTATAGAAAACCCCAAGTTTTTTGGCCAACCCAGTGTTACATACCCAGAAGTGGAATTTATAAATCATACGATAATTTTGTTTTTACTTTTTTGAGGAACCACAGTACTGTTTCCAAAGCACTGCACCATTTTACATTCATACCAACAAATGCACAAGGGTTCCAGTTTCTACACATTCTCACCAATATCTGTTATCTTTTTACAGAAGCGCTCTTAGTGAGTGTGAAGGAGAATCTCACCGTGGTTTTGATTTGCATTTCCTCAATGGCTAGCGCCACTGTACCTCTTTTCACGCGCTCGTTGACCATTTGTTTATCTTCTTTTCCCCATTTTTAATCTGGCTGAGTTTTTTTTTTTTTTTTTTGTCGTTGAGCTGTAGGAGTTCTTTACATATACTAGATATTAACCACTTGTCAGTTGTATGATTTGCACATTTTTTTCCTCCCATTCCATCGGTTGCCTTTTCATTCTTTTCATTGGGTCCTTTGATGCACTGCTGCTGCTAAGTCGCTTCAGTCATGTCCGACTCTGTGCGACCCCATAGACGGCAGCCCACCAGGCTTCCCCGTCCCTGGGATTCTCCAGGCAAGAACACTGGAGTGGGTTGCCATTTCCTTCTCCAATGCATGAAAGTGAAAAGTGAAAGTGAAGTCACTCAGTCACGTCTGACTCTTAGCGACCCCATGGACTGCAGCCTACAGGCTCCTCCACCCATTGGATTTTCCAGGCAAGAGTACTGGATTGGGGTGCCACTGCCTTCTCTGCCTTTGATGCACAGACATAAGTTATTTATTTATTATTTTATTTTACTTACTGTTTTTTCCTCCTGTCTCCTCTCTGGTGTATGAGCTCCACAAGGGCAAGGCCACGCCTATTCTGTCTGCAGCTGTATCCCTAATGCTGAGAACAGTGCTTAGCACTTGGTGGGATCTCAACAAATATTTGCAGAATAAGAGGACAAGGGAGTGGACAGCTCAGAGATGTGGTCCAGCCTTTCCCTAAAAACCTTCATGGGTTGAGAAAAAATCTGAAGCATAATTAATACATATCAAAAAGAAGAATGCTCTAAAACAATTACTAACAAATAGATTTCTTGAATAAAGGGCTTTTTAAAAATTCTTCTCTCATGGGAAGCTGGTTTCCCAGGCTACCTGGAAAGCAGGCCTGCCTCCTCCTGCAGAATCCATTAAAGTGACAACTCTGGATGTGTCTGAACACAAACCTGCTCCATCGTTGGCTCTCTCCGCCCCCGCCCCACCCCTTCAGACCTGACCTCTCTCCCGCTTCCTCTTCCCTTTCCTGCCCTGTGCCCTATGGCCCTCTCTCACACTGCAGGGCCCGGGCTGAGCCCCGTATCTGCTTTATGTCCAAGGTCCCAGCCTGCTCTGTCAGGGATTCCTTTGCCTCCATTGTTCCACTGAGGACCACACACAGGGGCAGGGCTCAGGTACCCTTCAGTCTAAGGAGGCCTGTGGGAATCTGGGAGAAAAGCATGAAAAGGGGCAATGATTGAACAGTACTTAGGAAGGGGTTGTTCATGTCAAGCCCGATTAATGATAATGGTAATTTAGGATCTGCTTATGCTTTTCCATTGTTAGGCTTTGCCAAGAAGTTTCCAAGTGGTATTCCAAAAGCTTCTGGGTCTGGCTCATGCTGCAGGGATACCCGCGAAGCAGGGTGACCACACCTGTCCCGTCGTGAACACCGGGCCTATCTGTGTCTTCCTTCTTATTCACCAGTATCCACCCACCCCAGGGCAGTCTTTAGAGACTGGAAACCTCAGTGATTTCCATTATAAAGACAAGCTGTTGAGATCTTCTCTTCACTCTGTCTTCTTGAGAACAAAGGACTTTAGCATGCTTTGTCATGGGAGGAAAGGTAGACCGAAGTGGTTAAGTTGAGGCTCAGATCCTGATCCAGCTGCTTTCTAAACATGGGATTTTCAGCACACCACTTAACCTCTCCAGGATTCACTCTTCTCATCAAAAAAAAAAAAAAAAAAAGTGATGATTATAAAACCTACCTTGTAATCTGTTATGAGAAATAAATGAGAGGCCACGTGTAAAATCCTAAGAAGAGTGTCTGACACCAGGCAAAGGGTTGACAAATGTTAGTTATTAGTATCGCTGCACAATTAGTGAGGCAAGGGATCTCCTTCAGAACAGGGTTTCTCAGCCTCAGCACCACTGACATTGGGGCCTGATAATTCTCTGTTGTGGGAGGTTGTGTATTGATGGATATTCAGCTGCATCCCTGATCTCTATCTACTAGAAGTTGGTAACTATCACCTCTCCTTCCCCCTTCCACCTACCCACCCAGTCTTGACAACCAAAATAAAGGACTCCAGATATTATTAAATGTGCCTGAAAAGGGAGAGTGTGACTTCCTTTGGTTGAGAACCGCTACTTTAGAATGTATATGCGTTAGTCTTTCAGTTGTGTCTGACTTGCGACCCCGTGGACTAAAGCCTGCTGAGCGCCTCTGTCCATGGGATTCTTCAGGCAAGAATACTGGAGTGGGTTACCATTTCCATCTCCAGGAGAACTTCCCAACCCAGGGATCGAACCCAGGTCTCCTGCACTGCAGGCAGATTTTTTAACCATCTGAACCACCAGTGAAGCCCCACGACTTTAGAATAAGCATCAGTAATTATATAAATGTGTGACTATCCATGGCTATGACCCACTGGGGAAAGTATGTGTGTGTGCATGCTAGTTTTCCTTAAACTGGGAATTTCAACCCCCCCGCCCCCAGAGGGGCTTTGATGAGTCACGAGGTCACAGGAAATAATCCCAGTTCACTTCTTATTCTGTCTTGGTTGGCCACTTTTAACACCTTCATCCAGCCCTAACCCCTGCCTTCCACAGGGTGGCCTGTTCCTTAGCTTCCACTTGGCTCAACTCCCTCTGCAGGAGGTGCAGTTACATGAAAGAGGGAGACGGAGGAGAGAAGGAATAAAAGGGACAGTGAGGGAGGGAGGGAAAGAGGGAGAGAAAGGAAGTTCTCTTATTTCTCTTCCTATAAGGGCACTAACCCCGTCATGAAGGCATATATACCTCCCTGCAAGATGCCTGGCACACACTAGATGCTTAAGGGAAGTTTACTGAATGGAAGCAAGAGGTGAGTCTAAGTGGTTTAGCTCAGATTCTTTTCTTTTTCCATTTTCTGTTTGGTTTTGCACCGCAGCAAAACATCATCTTTCCCAAAAGCAGCAAATTTCACACAAAATAGAATCTGAGTGGCAGAATAGGAAAACAGGAGGCAGAGAAAGTCCCCCAGGAATAAAAGAAAAAGAGAAAGTGGCAAAGAGATAACAGTGGGGTGTCCTGGGATCCCCACACCCAGCTCCTCCTGGGAATATTTTACTTTCTTCCTAGCTGTCAGTGCAGTCCCTGCCTTATATTCGATTGTGATGAGGAGATGCAATGAACAAGGGATGTAATGAGCAAGGGGACGTGAGGAAGGGCTCCTTTCTAGAGGCTGAGAGGTCAAGGCGGTTTTCTCTCCTGCCCCCAATCCTGGCTGTCCCAAGCAAAAGTAAAGTAGGGATATCACTTTGACAGCATGAGTCTCCTCCAGAGGAAAACTAGAGCTCAGAGCAGAACTCAGAGGCGAACTCAACACGGAAATAACATCAACACCCAGTCCTGAAGCTGAGTGGAGAGAATGAGAAGGGAACACAGGGAAACCAGGAAACCACCTGGAGATAGTACATGAAGGGGAAAGTCAGGATTAACCCTGAGCTTCTACTGGCTGAGAGTCAGTCATCTTGGTTCTCTTTTTCTCTTGGCCATAACCTGGGCTAGATCAGGTCCTCTGAATTGTGGGCACTTGATAGCAGACCCATGGGTGGGAGAAAGCCCCAGACAGAGATATTTTATTGAAATTTAATGGAGATCCCGTCAATTTAGTTTCCAAAGAGAAGAAAGAGACAGGTTCCCCTCCCTCAAATTCCCCCAGTATAACCAAGAAAGGCCAGGACAGAAAATGCTAATTCTGGAGGGGAAATGGGCCCATGTTGAAAGCTGGGTGAACTGAGATCCTGCTCCTTTGCTGAAGTACCCTTATTCTTTCTTGTGACATCCTGATTCTCTTGATTTTCTGAGACAGTGGTTCTTACTGCGCTCATCCTCCAGGAATTCCATGTCAGCCATCCCTTTTCCTGTACTCACAGAGAAAGCTTTCAGACAGGATTTGACACTAAGCTGCTTAGATTGGGAGATTCCCTTGAAGAGCTCCTAGATAGTGGATTTTGCTGATGGCTGCCTTGAACCCTTGGGCAAAATGTTGTAGATAGTTGTCTTGACATTGTTGGGGATCTATTCTTTGCAGTAGCTGCTGCTCTTGTTCTTCAGTTGAGCATCTGTTTATCTACTTCCTTCATAGAATTCTGCTCCCAGAAAATGATGGCAATGGGTCTCATGCTGACATCCTGCACTGGCATCGAGGGTTTTCTGGGTGAGCTTTGGTTCAGTTGGAACTCAATATTACCAGTTGGCTAGACTGGTGGTGAGGTGAAACCTAGCATAAAGAAATGAGTTGAGAAATAGGGACCACACAGACTATCTGCTATGGAAGTTAGTATTGAACTCCCCAGGGAAATAGAGACAGGCAGACCAACTCACGTGTCTTTGTTTGAGCTGCTATAACAAAAATGCCATAGATTGGGCCATGCCATGGCTTGGGCAATGAACATTTATCCCTGACAATTCTGAAGGCTGAAAAGTCCAAGATCAATGTAACTTGCTGGCCAGTTCAGTTCTGGTGAAAGCCCACTTCCTTGCTTGCAGATAGATGCCTTCTTGCTGGATCCTTACATGAAAGAGGGAGATGGAGGAGAGAAGGAATAAAAGGGACAGTGAGGGAGGGAGGGAAAGAGGGAGAGAAAGGAAGTTCTCTTATTTCTCTTCCTATAAGGGCACTAACCCCATCATGAAGGCTCCATCCTCATGACCTAATAACCTCCTGAAAGCCCCATCTCTGAATACCATCACATTAGGAATTAGGTCTTCAACATATGGATTTAAGGGAGATGGAAATATGCAGTCTATAATACTTAGGTCACATCTTGAAGTTTCAAGAGCAAATGAGAACACTCCACCAACCACCAATCAGTGGACAGAGCAGCTGGTATTTGGTCAAGGTGTCTCGGACTTTGGGTAAGGCTACCATGAGGTGGTGAGGTCCCAGTCAAGGCCTTGCAAGTGGTGGTGGTGCTACTGGTAAAGAACGTGCCTGCCAGTGCAGGAGATGTAAGAGACATGGGTTTGATCCCTGGTTCAGGAAGATTCCCCTGGAGGAGGGTATGGCAACCCACTCCAGTATTCTTGCCTGGAGAATCCCAAGGTCAGAGGAGCCTGGTGGGCTACAGTCCATAGGGTCTTAAAGAGTCAGACAAGACTGAAGCAATTTAGCGTGCGCACATGCATCGTGAGGTGGTCAGGTCCCAGCCAAGGTCTTGCAAGTGAGTGAGGTGTCCATGCCAGAGCCCTCGTCCCCCACCCAGAGTCAGTATAAAACCCCAAAGCCTGTAACAGCTCTAAATGCCCTGGATACCGTCTCATGGTGGAGTCGCTCATCCTTGCTTCCTCCTTCTATGGCCCTGGCCCACTCCAGACTAAAGACAAGGTTGTCTAATCTGGAGATCCAGTTAAAAGGACTTGAGCAAATATATTTTATAGGCGTTGGTTTTAATCATTCTAGATGGCAAGAAGAACACATCAACTACCTGAGCTTTATGGCAACACATGGAGCTCTGAACTAGCTACAGATCAGTGTTCACTGTAAGTGCTGGAGGCACATCACTGAACACCAGCCAGACCTTGGCACCACCTGATTGCCACACAGGACAGTTTGGGTAGGCTAGGCTTCCCTCAAGGGTAGAATTTATTTTTATTTTTCACTCACCTCAAAGTATGTGAAGAATGAGGCAATGGTACATTTTTTCTTCTTATCACACACTGTCAAAATGGCACATGGCCCAGGAAGCTGCAGCCACTGCATCTGAGTCCAGGGGTTCTGAAACTGCTGCAGCTTTTTACATTTATTTTCCTAACCGTTTTTTACCATTTTAAGTTAGAAGCTTCTGAAAAAGAGGATGTCTTCTCCCTTCTATTAGCTGTCACCATACTTAGAAGAGTGTTCAAGGCTGGCCAATGATTAAATAATCGCTGACTATTTAAAAGAAAAACCCTTTTGCAGACTGTCGACTTAACAGATGTCTCTCGTGCTTTTCATTTCTCAAACATGACACGTGGGTGGATTTGGCTTGAAAGAAGGAGAAATTTCAGTGGTATCAGTACAGCAATTTTTCAGGGCTCCATTATTTTCTGATGCTCACTTTTCTTGTTGTCAGAACTGAAGAAGCACCAGCTACACATACATCAAGATAAGAGCTGTGTTTCCATTAATGAAAAGGGGAGGCTTCGCTGGGAATAAAGGAGGTTTTTTTTTTCATTACAAATGGTAAAAGAGAATTTGTTTCAGGGTCTTATCTGGCTTATGATCATCTGGACAGGCTTACAGAGGGAGAAATGTTAGGGTTTCTTTTCAAGACAAAAATTGCTTTTTCATTGCATCAAATATGTGTTGCAGCTGCTTAGACACACTGTTCTGAAAAGCAAATAGAGTGAGCCTGCCATTGGACCTAGATATACAAAATAGTATCATTATTTGTTTTTTAAAAAAAGACCTGTACTTAGTGCAACCAATTGGTGAAAGTCAAGAGGACTTTCAAAATCTACATGTGATTGCCTGAACGAACAGCATCCTACAATAACCAGAGGTTAGCGCAGTTAATAAGTCAGTGTCCATTCTCATTAAGAGAAACAGAACAGGAAAACAGAGAGAACCACATTCCTCTTTTCTAATGTGGGACCAAGACTCCAAGAGAGAACAAAGTTCACCTAGACTGCCAGTGCCAAAACCAGCAGTTAACTGAGGCATCTGACAGATGCACAACTTGCATGAACTTACGGCCACGTAGACTCCTCCCTCTGGCTCCCTCTGAGCTCAAACTCATGGACTTTTATCCAGTCTGCAGACCACCCAGAACTATGATGACATCTGACTGCTGCCCTGTCTCAAGGAAGCACTTCGAGGGAGAAGACTATGCCTTTTCTACCTTCTGATTCTCAGCATAGTGTTTTGCACATGCTAACAAACTTTTACTGAGCAAATGAATGAATGAGAGAATGGGCTTCTATCAGTATTCCAGAGTGTGGTGATCATCACTGCAGGTTGTTCTCTTTGTGTTCATGAAAGAAATATCTTTGAATCCCCAGAGCAACTTCTATTCCCAGACTGATGTCCATCCATGAAATATACTATATTCCAAAGGTGCCCTCTGCATATTAAATGTCTGGTCAGGTCATCCTCTCCTTTCAATCCCTATCCATTTGATAAACTCCAGCAATCTCTTTGCTTGTGCCTCTCTCCCACTCCTACATTCAACTATCTTCCTTCTTCAGTCACCTTTTTGTGTTTCCATAACATTCCCTCTATATCCTTTTATCCATTGCAACTCTCTATTGCAAGTCAGAAAACCCAAACCAAAGGCCATCCAGAGCTAGGGCTCTCTTCAAGCTTAGGCTCAGATGATACCATGGGGCTTGGTTTCTCTCTCCATCTGCCAACACTCATTCCACCATGTTGTCCATAGACTCGGATGGGCTCTTCCCTCAAAGTTGTAATGTATCTGTAGCAACTCCAGTTTATATTCTTCAAGGTTCAAGTCCAGGGTTAAACAAAGTGTCTTCTCCCCCAGTGGCACCATAATGAATCCCAGAATGGAGCCTCCCTTGCTCTGACTGAGCCATGTCATACACATGTACCAATCACCGATCTCAGAGGGTAGAATACACCGTTAGGACTAGACTCAGTCTCGCATTGCCATGCTGGGGTTCAGTGCAGTCAACCAAACTCTAATCATGTGAGTTAAACGTTGACTAAGGGTGGTTTCTCCAAAACAAACCCCGGGGCATTCTTACCTCAAGAAGTAGGTATGGATGTCAGGTGACAAAAACAATCGACACCCACTGTCATCTTCAACTTGCTTTCTGGTTTTCTTATCTTTTCCTGTGTCATCAGCACCCACAGGATCCCACACCCTCCCTCTCTTTCTCATTCCTTCTCTATTGACATATCAATCCCTACTAAACACACATCAGTTCCATTTTTGTCCTTGGCTGCTCTCTGCCTCTTCAGCAACATTTCTTTTTCTGCCTTCCTTTCCCAATCTTCACCTGGATTTTAACTCGCCAGCATCATCTTCAAGAATTAGAATACCTGCTGGTACTAAGCTTCTTACCAGAACTGCAACAGCTGCTGGAGCTGTTTGCTTTCTCGGGTGACCACAGAATCTCCCTCATTTTTCATCAGCTTTTTCCTTCTGTTTCTATAACCCCATCAAAACCAAATATACCCAGGCTTTCCCATCCATCTTAGAAAACAAGACAAAACCACTTTCTCGCGGCCTTGGCAGCGAGCCCACCTCCACCCTTCTCCTTCCTGTTCTCTGTCTCCTCCCCCCATCACACTCTCACCCCATCTCAACCCCTCCAGGCTTAAGCTCTCTCAACCTGTCTCTGCTTTCTTTCACCAAACTCATTTCTTACATCTCTGAAGTTCTGTTTCTGGGGCTGTCTCCTTTCACCACCCTCCCCAAATTTCCTCATAGTCAAAATATTTGAGTCCTCTCTCTCCCTTATCTTCCACATGCAAACTGCCCTTGGAACGTTTCGAGTAGACCCTGCAAGAGTCCCCAGCGCCATCCCGTCCTCTGTTTCTTCTGCTATATCAAGATCTCTCTCTCAGCTCACCTGTCTCCCTCGTTCCAGTCTCTCCATCCTTCAATTTGTCCTTCCATCCAACGCACAGAACTGATTTGTGAAATACTCCCTTGCTTTAACAACTTACAGTGAGCCACAGGATGAAATGTACGTGCCTTGGCTTTGAATTCAAGGCCATTCACCCTGTGCCCCCACCTGCTGTCTAGTCCTAGAGATACTCTGAATGTCCATTGCAGCTCTCTGCAAAACTGATCCCTCCACAATGTTCTCATCCTCCCTCCTCCGCCTCTGCCTCTGGAGAAGCCCTATTCCTTCTCCAAGATTGAGCCTCTCCCCTGCAGGATTCTCTCCTCACCTTCCTGGCTGCCCTCCTCTAACATTATCACTCTGATTTATTGCTGTTTGTCATTGTCTTTAAGTGCCAGACCAGGATCACGGTGAGGGCCGCCCCTGTGCACCACTCCCTGCTGTTTCACACCTGGCGCGGTTGCTGGCACACACTAGACGTGAGGTCTTCACCACCTCTCCAGCCCCGAAGCTTCGCCTGCTCTATGTCTCCTTCATGCCCCCAAAACATGGCCTCTGTA